>NC_092785.1:38116832-39577309 GCF_047496795.1 Chiloscyllium punctatum
TTAGAGTACATTATATTAGATTAGGTTACATTAGATTAGATTACATTACATTAGAGAACATTAGATTAGATCAGATTACATTAGATAAAGTTTCATTAGATTACATTACATTAGATTACATTATATTTGATGAGATTAGATTACATTCGAACAACTTAGATTAGATTACATTAGATTATATTAGATTAGTTTACATTTGATTAGATTAGATTTGATTAGATTACATTAGATGACATTAGATTAGTTTAGATTACATTACATTCGATTAGATTACATTAGATTAGACTACATTTCATTAGATTACATTACATTAGATTAGATTAGATTTCATTAGATTAGATTAGATTACATTGGATTAGATTAGAGTACATTAGATTAGATTAGGTTACATTAGATTAGATTACATTACATTAGAGGACATTAGATTAGATCAGATTACATTAGATAAAGTTACATTAGCTTACATTACATTAGATTACATTATATTTGATGAGATTAGATTACATTCGAACAACTTAGATTAGATTACATTAGATTAAATTAGATTAGATTACATTAGATTATTTTAGATTAGATTATATTAAATTAGATTACATTAGATTACATTACATTAAATTACATTAGATCATCTTAGATTAGATTACATTACATTAGATTACATAAGATTAGATGACATTACATTAGATTACATTACATTACATTAAATTGCAATAGATTAGATTAGATTAGATTATATTACATGATACAGACTGCACGTCTTAAATCACTGAGTAGAGCTTCTCTCCTTCATTCAATGGGTCAAGCTTAACGCTTTCATTCAAAGAAACAAACTGCATTCATTGAATCATTGAATCAAACAACAATCATTGATTCAATGAATCAAACCTTGTTTCAATGGAACAAACCTATCTCCCTTATTTAGTGAACCAAACTGCATATTCATTGCATATTCAATGAAAGAGGCTGCATTTGTCAATTCAATGAGTAGAGATACTCTCATTCATTCAATGGCACAAGTTTCACGCATTGTCTCTGTCAAACTACACACGTTTACTAGATGAAACAAACTGCCCGTCTTAATTCAATGAATAGAGCTTCTCTCATTCATTCAATGTGTCAAGCTCACCGTTTGTATTTAATGGAACAAACTGCCTTGATTGAATCACTGAATCAAACTAGAATTTTTGATTCAACGAATCAAACCTTATTCCTTGTTTCATTCGAACAAACCTAACTCACTTATTTAGTGAATCCCAGTACACGTATTCGTTCAATGAAACAGACTGCACATGATAATTCAATGAAGGTACTCTTAATGCATTGATTCAACCAAACAAATTGCACACATTTAATTCATGAAGCAAACTGCATTTGTCAATTCAATGAATTCATTCAAAGTCACAAGCTTCACACATTGTCTCAATGAAAATGCACACATTCACTCCGTGAACCAAACTGCACGTGTTAATTCAATGAGCAGAGCTTCTCTCCTCAATGATGAGTTTAACGCTTTCATTCAATAAAACAAACAGCTTTCGTTGAATCATTGAAACAAATTCGAATGATGGATTCAATGTAGGTTAGATTACATTAGATTAGATTAGATTAGATTAGATTAGATTACATTACATTACATTAGATTACATAACATTAGATTACATTAGATTAGATTACATTAGATTACTTAAGATTAGATGACATTACATTAGATTACATTACATTACATTAAATTGCAATAGATTAGATTAGATTAGATTAGATTATATTACATGATACAGACTGCACGTCTTAAATCACTGAGTAGAGCTTCTCTGCTTCATTCAATGGGTCAAGGTTAACGCTTTCATTCAAAGAAACAAACTGCATTCATTGAATCATTGAATCAAATAACAATCATTGATTCAATGAATCAAAACCTTGTTTCAATGGAACAAACCTATCTCCCTTATTTAGTGAACCAAACTGCATATTCATTGCATATTCAATGAAAGAGGCTGCATTCGTCAATTCAATGAGTAGAGCTACTCTCATTCATTCAATGGCACAAGTTTCACGCATTGTCTCTGTCAAACTACACACGTTTACTAGATGAAGCAAACTGCCCGTCTTAATTCAATGAATAGAGCTTCTCTCATTCATTCAATGTGTCAAGCTCACCGTTTGAATTTAATGAAACAAACTGCATTGATTGAATCACTGAATCAAACTAGAATCATTTATTCAATTAATCAAACCTTATTCCTTGTTTCATTCGAACAAACCTACCTCACTTATTTAGTGAATCCTACTACACTTATTCGTTCAATGAAACAGACTGCACATGATAATTCAATGAAGGTACTCTTAATGCATTGATTCAACCAAACAAATTGCACACATTTAGTTCATGAAGCAAACTGCATTTGTCAATTCAATGAATATAGCTACTCATTCATTCAATGTCACAAACTTCATACATTGTCTCAATCAAACTGCGCACATTCACTCCATGAACCAAACTGCACGTGTTAATTCAATGAGCAGAGCTCCTCTCATCAGTCAATGATGAGCTTAACGCTTTCATTCAATGAAACAAACAGCTTTCGTTGAATCATTGAATCAAATTCGAATGATGGATTCAATGTAGATTAGATTACATTAGATTAGATTAGATTAGATTACATTCGATTACATTAGATCAGATTATATTACATTAGATTATATTAGATTAGATTACATTACATTAGATTACAGTACATTACAATACATTACATTAGATTACTTTAGATTAGATTACATTAGATTATATTACATTAGAATAGGTTACATTAGAATAGATTACAATAGATTAGATTAGATTACATTAGATTAGATTTGATTAGATTACAATACATTACATTCGATTAGATGACATTACATTAGATTACATTACATAATATGAGACTACATTAGATTAGATTAGATTACATTAGATTACATTAGATTAAATGAGATTTGCTTAGATTAGATTACATTAGATTAGATTAGATTAGATTTGATTCGATTACATTTGATGAGATAACATTTTATTAGATTACATTAGATTATATTAGATTAGATTACATTACATTACATTAGATTAGACTAGTTTACATTTGATTAGATAGATTTGATTAGATTACATTAGATGACATTAGATTAGTTTAGATTACATTACATTCGATTAGATTACATTAGATTAGACTACATTACATTAGATTACATTACATTAGATTAGATTAGATTTCTTTAGATTAGATTAGATTAGATTAGATTAGATTAGAGTACATTAGATTAGATTAGGTTACATTAGATTAGATTACATTACATTAGAGAACATTAGATTAGATCAGATTACATTAGATAAAGTTTCATTATATTACATTACATTAGATTACATTATATTTGATGAGATTAGATTACATTCGAACAACTTAGATTAGATTACATTAGATTAAATTAGATTAGATTACATTAGATTATTTTAGATTAGATTATATTAAATTAGATTACATTCGATTACATTACATTAAATTACATTAGATTATCTTAGATTAGATTATATTACATTAGATTACTTCATATTAGATTAGATTAGATTTGATTCGATTACATTAGATGTGATTACATTTCATTAGATAACATTAGATTATATTAGATTACAGTAGGATACATTACATTACATTCGATTAGATTAGTTTATATTAGATTAGATTACATTACATTTGATTACATTAGATTAGATTAGATTAGATTAGATTAGATTAGTTAGATTAGATTAGATTACATTAGATTCGATTACATCTGATGAGATTACATTTCATTAGATTACATTAGATTATATTAGATTAGATTAGATTACATTTCATTAGATTAGTTTATTTTACATTTGATTAGATCACATTAGATTAGAATAAATTAGATTACATTACATTAGATTAGTTTAGATTTCATTACTTTCGATTAGATTATATTAGATTAGATTACATTACATTAGATTACATTAAATTAGATTAGATTAGATTTCATTAGATTAGGTTAGATTACATTAGATTAGATTAGATGAGATTACATTACATTACATTACATTAGATTCGGATAGATTAGATTTAATTACATTAGATTAGATTGCATTAGATTAGATTAGATTAGAGTACATTAGATTAGATTAGATTGGATTACATTAGATTAGATTACATTAGAGTACATTAGATTAGATTAGATTACATTAGATAAGGTTACATTACATTAGATTACATTAGATTACATTACATTACATTTGATTAGATTAGATTAGATTAGATTACAATAAATTACATTAGATTCGATTACATTAGATTACATTAGATTAGTTTACATTACATTAGATTACATTAGATTACATTAGATTATTTTAGATTAGATTATATTACATTAGTTTACTTTATATTAGATTTGATTCGATTACATTAGATGTGATTACATTTCATTAGATTACATTAGATTATATTAGATAACATTACATTTCATTCGATTAGATTAGTTTATATTAGATTACATTACATTACATTTGATTACATTACATTACATTAGATTAGATTAAATTACATTACATTAGATTACAATAGATTAGAGGAGAGGTTCTTTCATTCCTTCAAAGCCACAAACTGACCGCAATTAATGAATCTAACTGCAAACATTCATTCGATGAGGAACACTGTATGTGCTATTCCAATGTTTCTAGCTTTTGCCATTCATTCAATGATAGAAACTGCACGCGTTCATGCAATGATAAAAACTGCATGCGTTCATTAAATGAAACAGAATGCACGTGTTAATTCAATGACTACAGAGATTACATTAGATTAGATTAGATTACATTAGATTACATTAGATTACATGTGATTTGCTTAGATTAGATTACATTAGATTAGACTATATTACATTTGATTCGATTACATTTGATGAGATAACATTTCATTAGATTACATTAGATTATATTAGATTAGAATAGATTACCTTACATTCGATTAGATTACATTAGATTAGACTACATTACATTAGATTACATTAGATTAGATTACATTACATTGCATTAGAGAACATTAGATTAGATCAGATTACATTAGATAAAGTTACATTAGATTACATTACATTAGATTACATTATATTTGATGAGATTAGATTACATTCGAACAACTTAGATTAGATTACATTAGATTAAATTAGATTAGATTACAGTAGATTACATTACATTAAATTACATTAGATTATCTTAGATTAGATTATATTACATTAGATTACTTCATATTAGATTAGATTAGATTATATTACATTAGATTACTTCATATTAGATTAGATTAGATTTGATTCGATAACATTAGATGTGATTACATTTCATTAGATAACATTAGATTATATTAGAGTACAGTAGATTACATTACATTACATTCGATTAGATTAGTTTATATTAGATTAGATTACATTACATTTGATTACATTAGATTAGATTACATTAGATTACATTACATTAGATTAGATTAGATTTGATTACGTTACATTAGATTACATTACATTAGATTAATTAGATTAGATTACATTAGATTCGATTACATCTGATGAGATTACATTTCATAGATTACATTAGATTATATTAGATTAGATTAGATTAGATTAGATTATATTACATGATACAGACTGCACGTCTTAAATCACTGAGTAGAGCTTCTCTGCTTCATTCAATGGGTCAAGGTTAACGCTTTCATTCAAAGAAACAAACTGCATTCATTGAATCATTGAATCAAATAACAATCATTGATTCAATGAATCAAACCTTGTTTCAATGGAACAAACCTATCTCCCTTATTTAGTGAACCAAACTGCATATTCATTGCATATTCAATGAAAGAGGCTGCATTCGTCAATTCAATGAGTAGAGCTACTCTCATTCATTCAATGGCACAAGTTTCACGCATTGTCTCTGTCAAATTACACACGTTTACTAGATGAAGCAAACTGCCCGTCTTAATTCAATGAATAGAGCTTCTCTCATTCATTCAATGTGTCAAGCTCACCGTTTGAATTTAATGAAACAAACTGCATTGATTGAATCACTGAATCAAACTAGAATCATTTATTCAATTAATCAAACCTTATTCCTTGTTTCATTCGAACAAACCTACCTCACTTATTTAGTGAATCCTACTACACTTATTCGTTCAATGAAACAGACTGCACATGATAATTCAATGAAGGTACTCTTAATGCATTGATTCAACCAAACAAATTGCACACATTTAGTTCATGAAGCAAACTGCATTTGTCAATTCAATGAATATAGCTACTCATTCATTCAATGTCACAAACTTCATACATTGTCTCAATCAAACTGCGCACATTCACTCCATGAACCAAACTGCACGTGTTAATTCAATGAGCAGAGCTCCTCTCATCAGTCAATGATGAGCTTAACGCTTTCATTCAATGAAACAAACAGCTTTCGTTGAATCATTGAATCAAATTCGAATGATGGATTCAATGTAGATTAGATTACATTAGATTAGATTAGATTAGATTACATTCGATTACATTAGATCAGATTATATTACATTAGATTATATTAGATTAGATTACATTACATTAGATTACAGTACATTACAATACATTACATTCGATTACTTTAGATTAGATTACATTAGATTATATTACATTAGAATAGGTTACATTAGAATAGATTACAATAGATTAGATTAGATTACATTAGATTAGATTTGATTAGATTACAATACATTACATTCGATTAGATGACATTACATTAGATTACATTACATAATATGAGACTACATTAGATTAGATTAGATTACATTAGATTACATGAGATTTGCTTAGATTAGATTACATTAGATTAGATTAGATTAGATTAGATTTGATTCGATTACATTTGATGAGATAACATTTTATTAGATTACATTAGATTATATTAGATTAGATTAGATTACCTTACATTAGATTAGACTAGTTTACATTTGATTAGATAGATTTGATTAGATTACATTAGATGACATTAGATTAGTTTAGATTACATTACATTCGATTAGATTACATTAGATTAGACTACATTACATTAGATTACATTACATTAGATTAGATTAGATTTCTTTAGATTAGATTAGATTACATTAGATTAGATTAGAGTACATTAGATTAGATTAGGTTACATTAGATTAGATTACATTACATTAGAGAACATTAGATTAGATCAGATTACATTAGATAAAGTTTCATTAGATTACATTACATTAGATTACATTATATTTGATGAGATTAGATTACATTCGAACAACTTAGATTAGATTACATTAGATTATATTAGATTAGTTTACATTTGATTAGATTAGATTTGATTAGATTACATTAGATGACATTAGATTAGTTTAGATTACATTACATTCGATTAGATTACATTAGATTAGACTACATTTCATTAGATTACATTACATTAGATTAGATTAGATTTCATCAGATTAGATTAGATTACATTGGATTAGATTCGAGTACATTAGATTAGATTAGGTTACATTAGATTAGATTACATTACATTAGAGGACATTAGATTAGATCAGATTACATTAGATAAAGTTACATTAGCTTACATTACATTAGATTACATTATATTTGATGAGATTAGATTACATTCGAACAACTTAGATTAGATTACATTAGATTATTTTAGATTAGATTATATTAAATTAGATTACATTAGATTACATTACATTAAATTACATTAGATCATCTTAGATTAGATTACATTACATTAGATTACATAAGATTAGATGACATTACATTAGATTACATTACATTACATTAAATTGCAATAGATTAGATTAGATTAGATTAGATTACATGATACAGACTGCACGTCTTAAATCACTGAGTAGAGCTTCTCTCCTTCATTCAATGGGTCAAGCTTAACGCTTTCATTCAAAGAAACAAACTGCATTCATTGAATCATTGAATCAAACAACAATCATTGATTGAATGAATCAAACCTTGTTTCAATGGAACAAACCTATCTCCCTTATTTAGTGAACCAAACTGCATATTCATTGCATATTAAATGAAAGAGGCTGCATTTGTCAATTCAATGAGTAGAGATACTCTCATTCATTCAATGGCACAAGTTTCACGCATTGTCTCTGTCAAACTACACACGTTTACTAGATGAAACAAACTGCCCGTCTTAATTCAATGAATAGAGCTTCTCTCATTCATTCAATGTGTCAAGCTCACCGTTTGTATTTAATGGAACAAACTGCCTTGATTGAATCACTGAATCAAACTAGAATTTTTGATTCAATGAATCAAACCTTATTCCTTGTTTCATTCGAACAAACCTAACTCACTTATTTAGTGAATCCCAGTACACGTATTCGTTCAATGAAACAGACTGCACATGATAATTCAATGAAGGTACTCTTAATGCATTGATTCAACCAAACAAATTGCACACATTTAATTCATGAAGCAAACTGCATTTGTCAATTCAATGAATTCATTCAAAGTCACAAGCTTCACACATTGTCTCAATGAAAATGCACACATTCACTCCGTGAACCAAACTGCACGTGTTAATTCAATGAGCAGAGCTTCTCTCCTCAATGATGAGTTTAACGCTTTCATTCAATAAAACAAACAGCTTTCGTTGAATCATTGAAACAAATTCGAATGATGGATTCAATGTAGGTTAGATTACATTAGATTAGATTAGATTAGATTAGATTAGATTACATTACATTACATTAGATTACATAACATTAGATTACATTAGATTAGATTACATAAGATTAGATGACATTACATTAGATTACATTACATTACATTAAATTGCAATAGATTAGATTAGATTAGATTAGATTAGATTACATGATACAGACTGCACGTCTTAAATCACTGAGTAGAGCTTCTCTGCTTCATTCAATGGGTCAAGGTTAACGCTTTCATTCAAAGAAACAAACTGCATTCATTGAATCATTGAATCAAATAACAATCATTGATTCAATGAATCAAAACCTTGTTTCAATGGAACAAACCTATCTCCCTTATTTAGTGAACCAAACTGCATATTCATTGCATATTCAATGAAAGAGGCTGCATTCGTCAATTCAATGAGTAGAGCTACTCTCATTCATTCAATGGCACAAGTTTCACGCATTGTCTCTGTCAAACTACACACGTTTACTAGATGAAGCAAACTGCCCGTCTTAATTCAATGAATAGAGCTTCTCTCATTCATTCAATGTGTCAAGCTCACCGTTTGAATTTAATGAAACAAACTGCATTGATTGAATCACTGAATCAAACTAGAATCATTTATTCAATTAATCAAACCTTATTCCTTGTTTCATTCGAACAAACCTACCTCACTTATTTAGTGAATCCTACTACACTTATTCGTTCAATGAAACAGACTGCACATGATAATTCAATGAAGGTACTCTTAATGCATTGATTCAACCAAACAAATTGCACACATTTAGTTCATGAAGCAAACTGCATTTGTCAATTCAATGAATATAGCTACTCATTCATTCAATGTCACAAACTTCATACATTGTCTCAATCAAACTGCGCACATTCACTCCATGAACCAAACTGCACGTGTTAATTCAATGAGCAGAGCTCCTCTCATCAGTCAATGATGAGCTTAACGCTTTCATTCAATGAAACAAACAGCTTTCGTTGAATCATTGAATCAAATTCGAATGATGGATTCAATGTAGATTAGATTACATTAGATTAGATTAGATTAGATTACATTCGATTACATTAGATCAGATTATATTACATTAGATTATATTAGATTAGATTACATTACATTAGATTACAGTACATTACAATACATTACATTCGATTACTTTAGATTAGATTACATTAGATTATATTACATTAGAATAGGTTACATTAGAATAGATTACAATAGATTAGATTAGATTACATTAGATTAGATTTGATTAGATTACAATACATTACATTCGATTAGATGACATTACATTAGATTACATTACATAATATGAGACTACATTAGATTAGATTAGATTACATTAGATTACATTAGATTAAATGAGATTTGCTTAGATTAGATTACATTAGATTAGATTAGATTAGATTTGATTCGATTACATTTGATGAGATAACATTTTATTAGATTACATTAGATTATATTAGATTACATTACATTACATTACATTAGATTAGACTAGTTTACATTTGATTAGATAGATTTGATTAGATTACATTAGATGACATTAGATTAGTTTAGATTACATTACATTCGATTAGATTACATTAGATTAGACTACATTACATTAGATTACATTACATTAGATTAGATTAGATTTCTTTAGATTAGATTAGATTAGATTAGATTAGATTAGAGTACATTAGATTAGATTAGGTTACATTAGATTAGATTACATTACATTAGAGGACATTAGATTAGATCAGATTACATTAGATAAAGTTACATTAGCTTACATTACATTAGATTACATTATATTTGATGAGATTAGATTACATTCGAACAACTTAGATTAGATTACATTAGATTATTTTAGATTAGATTATATTAAATTAGATTACATTAGATTACATTACATTAAATTACATTAGATCATCTTAGATTAGATTACATTACATTAGATTACATAAGATTAGATGACATTACATTAGATTACATTACATTACATTAAATTGCAATAGATTAGATTAGATTAGATTAGATTACATGATACAGACTGCACGTCTTAAATCACTGAGTAGAGCTTCTCTCCTTCATTCAATGGGTCAAGCTTAACGCTTTCATTCAAAGAAACAAACTGCATTCATTGAATCATTGAATCAAACAACAATCATTGATTGAATGAATCAAACCTTGTTTCAATGGAACAAACCTATCTCCCTTATTTAGTGAACCAAACTGCATATTCATTGCATATTCAATGAAAGAGGCTGCATTTGTCAATTCAATGAGTAGAGATACTCTCATTCATTCAATGGCACAAGTTTCACGCATTGTCTCTGTCAAACTACACACGTTTACTAGATGAAACAAACTGCCCGTCTTAATTCAATGAATAGAGCTTCTCTCATTCATTCAATGTGTCAAGCTCACCGTTTGTATTTAATGGAACAAACTGCCTTGATTGAATCACTGAATCAAACTAGAATTTTTGATTCAATGAATCAAACCTTATTCCTTGTTTCATTCGAACAAACCTAACTCACTTATTTAGTGAATCCCAGTACACGTATTCGTTCAATGAAACAGACTGCACATGATAATTCAATGAAGGTACTCTTAATGCATTGATTCAACCAAACAAATTGCACACATTTAATTCATGAAGCAAACTGCATTTGTCAATTCAATGAATTCATTCAAAGTCACAAGCTTCACACATTGTCTCAATGAAAATGCACACATTCACTCCGTGAACCAAACTGCACGTGTTAATTCAATGAGCAGAGCTTCTCTCCTCAATGATGAGTTTAACGCTTTCATTCAATAAAACAAACAGCTTTCGTTGAATCATTGAAACAAATTCGAATGATGGATTCAATGTAGGTTAGATTACATTAGATTAGATTAGATTAGATTAGATTAGATTACATTACATTACATTAGATTACATAACATTAGATTACATTAGATTAGATTACATTAGATTACATAAGATTAGATGACATTACATTAGATTACATTACATTACATTAAATTGCAATAGATTAGATTAGATTAGATTAGATTATATTACATGATACAGACTGCACGTCTTAAATCACTGAGTAGAGCTTCTCTGCTTCATTCAATGGGTCAAGGTTAACGCTTTCATTCAAAGAAACAAACTGCATTCATTGAATCATTGAATCAAATAACAATCATTGATTCAATGAATCAAAACCTTGTTTCAATGGAACAAACCTATCTCCCTTATTTAGTGAACCAAACTGCATATTCATTGCATATTCAATGAAAGAGGCTGCATTCGTCAATTCAATGAGTAGAGCTACTCTCATTCATTCAATGGCACAAGTTTCACGCATTGTCTCTGTCAAACTACACACGTTTACTAGATGAAGCAAACTGCCCGTCTTAATTCAATGAATAGAGCTTCTCTCATTCATTCAATGTGTCAAGCTCACCGTTTGAATTTAATGAAACAAACTGCATTGATTGAATCACTGAATCAAACTAGAATCATTTATTCAATTAATCAAACCTTATTCCTTGTTTCATTCGAACAAACCTACCTCACTTATTTAGTGAATCCTACTACACTTATTCGTTCAATGAAACAGACTGCACATGATAATTCAATGAAGGTACTCTTAATGCATTGATTCAACCAAACAAATTGCACACATTTAGTTCATGAAGCAAACTGCATTTGTCAATTCAATGAATATAGCTACTCATTCATTCAATGTCACAAACTTCATACATTGTCTCAATCAAACTGCGCACATTCACTCCATGAACCAAACTGCACGTGTTAATTCAATGAGCAGAGCTCCTCTCATCAGTCAATGATGAGCTTAACGCTTTCATTCAATGAAACAAACAGCTTTCGTTGAATCATTGAATCAAATTCGAATGATGGATTCAATGTAGATTAGATTACATTAGATTAGATTAGATTAGATTACATTCGATTACATTAGATCAGATTATATTACATTAGATTATATTAGATTAGATTACATTACATTAGATTACAGTACATTACAATACATTACATTCGATTACTTTAGATTAGATTACATTAGATTATATTACATTAGAATAGGTTACATTAGAATAGATTACAATAGATTAGATTAGATTACATTAGATTAGATTTGATTAGATTACAATACATTACATTCGATTAGATGACATTACATTAGATTACATTACATAATATGAGACTACATTAGATTAGATTAGATTACATTAGATTACATTAGATTAAATGAGATTTGCTTAGATTAGATTACATTAGATTAGATTAGATTAGATTTGATTCGATTACATTTGATGAGATAACATTTTATTAGATTACATTAGATTATATTAGATTAGATTACATTACATTACATTAGATTAGACTAGTTTACATTTGATTAGATAGATTTGATTAGATTACATTAGATGACATTAGATTAGTTTAGATTACATTACATTCGATTAGATTACATTAGATTAGACTACATTACATTAGATTACATTACATTAGATTAGATTAGATTTCTTTAGATTAGATTAGATTAGATTAGATTAGATTAGAGTACATTAGATTAGATTAGGTTACATTAGATTAGATTACATTACATTAGAGAACATTAGATTAGATCAGATTACATTAGATAAAGTTTCATTAGATTACATTACATTAGATTACATTATATTTGATGAGATTAGATTACATTCGAACAACTTAGATTAGATTACATTAGATTAAATTAGATTAGATTACATTAGATTATTTTAGATTAGATTATATTAAATTAGATTACATTAGATTACATTACATTAAATTACATTAGATTATCTTAGATTAGATTATATTACATTAGATTACTTCATATTAGATTAGATTAGATTTGATTCGATTACATTAGATGTGATTACATTTCATTAGATAACATTAGATTATATTAGATTACAGTAGATTACATTACATTACATTCGATTAGATTAGTTTATATTAGATTAGATTACATTACATTTGATTACATTAGATTAGATTAGATTAGATTACATTAGATTAAATTAGATTAGATTACATTAGATTATTTTAGATTAGATTATATTAAATTAGATTACATTCGATTACATTACATTAAATTACATTAGATTATCTTAGATTCGATTATATTACATTAGATTACTTCATATTAGATTAGATTAGATTTGATTCGATTACATTAGATGTGATTACATTTCATTAGATAACATTAGATTATATTAGATTACAGTAGGATACATTACATTACATTCGATTAGATTAGTTTATATTAGATTAGATTACATTACATTTGATTACATTAGATTAGATTAGATTAGATTAGATTAGATTAGTTAGATTAGATTAGATTACATTAGATTCGATTACATCTGATGAGATTACATTTCATTAGATTACATTAGATTATATTAGATTAGATTAGATTACATTTCATTAGATTAGTTTATTTTACATTTGATTAGATCACATTAGATTAGAATAAATTAGATTACATTACATTAGATTAGTTTAGATTTCATTACTTTCGATTAGATTATATTAGATTAGATTACATTACATTAGATTACATTAAATTAGATTAGATTAGATTTCATTAGATTAGGTTAGATTTCATTAGATTAGATTAGATGAGATTACATTACATTACATTACATTAGATTCGGATAGATTAGATTTAATTACATTAGATTAGATTGCATTAGATTAGATTAAATTAGAGTACATTAGATTAGATTAGATTGGATTACATTAGATTAGATTACATTAGAGTACATTAGATTAGATTAGATTACATTAGATAAGGTTACATTACATTAGATTACATTAGATTACATTACATTACATTTGATTAGATTAGATTAGATTAGATTACAATAAATTACATTAGATTCGATTACATTAGATTACATTAGATTAGTTTACATTACATTAGATTACATTAGATTACATTAGATTATTTTAGATTAGATTATATTACATTAGTTTACTTTATATTAGATTTGATTCGATTACATTAGATGTGATTACATTTCATTAGATTACATTAGATTATATTAGATAACGTTACATTTCATTCGATTAGATTAGTTTATATTAGATTACATTACATTACATTTGATTACATTACATTACATTAGATTAGATTAAATTACATTACATTAGATTACAATAGATTAGAGGAGAGGTTCTTTCATTCCTTCAAAGCCACAAACTGACCGCAATTAATGAATCTAACTGCAAACATTCATTCGATGAGGAACACTGTATGTGCTATTCCAATGTTTCTAGCTTTTGCCATTCATTCAATGATAGAAACTGCACGCGTTCATGCAATGATAAAAACTGCATGCGTTCATTAAATGAAACAGAATGCACCTGTTAATTCAATGACTACAGAGATTACATTAGATTAGATTAGATTACATTAGATTACATTAGATTACATGTGATTTGCTTAGATTAGATTACATTAGATTAGACTATATTACATTTGATTCGATTACATTTGATGAGATAACATTTCATTAGATTACATTAGATTATATTAGATTAGAATAGATTACCTTACATTCGATTAGATTACATTAGATTAGACTACATTACATTAGATTACATTAGATTAGATTACATTACATTACATTAGAGAACATTAGATTAGATCAGATTACATTAGATAAAGTTACATTAGATTACATTACATTAGATTACATTATATTTGATGAGATTAGATTACATTCGAACAACTTAGATTAGATTACATTAGATTAAATTAGATTAGATTACAGTAGATTACATTACATTAAATTACATTAGATTATCTTAGATTAGATTATATTACATTAGATTACTTCATATTAGATTAGATTAGATTATATTACATTAGATTACTTCATATTAGATTAGATTAGATTTGATTCGATAACATTAGATGTGATTACATTTCATTAGATAACATTAGATTATATTAGAGTACAGTAGATTACATTACATTACATTCGATTAGATTAGTTTATATTAGATTAGATTACATTACATTTGATTACATTAGATTAGATTACATTAGATTACATTACATTAGATTAGATTAGATTTGATTACGTTACATTAGATTACATTACATTAGATTAATTAGATTAGATTACATTAGATTCGATTACATCTGATGAGATTACATTTCATAGATTACATTAGATTATATTAGATTAGATTAGATTAGATTAGATTATATTACATGATACAGACTGCACGTCTTAAATCACTGAGTAGAGCTTCTCTGCTTCATTCAATGGGTCAAGGTTAACGCTTTCATTCAAAGAAACAAACTGCATTCATTGAATCATTGAATCAAATAACAATCATTGATTCAATGAATCAAACCTTGTTTCAATGGAACAAACCTATCTCCCTTATTTAGTGAACCAAACTGCATATTCATTGCATATTCAATGAAAGAGGCTGCATTCGTCAATTCAATGAGTAGAGCTACTCTCATTCATTCAATGGCACAAGTTTCACGCATTGTCTCTGTCAAATTACACACGTTTACTAGATGAAGCAAACTGCCCGTCTTAATTCAATGAATAGAGCTTCTCTCATTCATTCAATGTGTCAAGCTCACCGTTTGAATTTAATGAAACAAACTGCATTGATTGAATCACTGAATCAAACTAGAATCATTTATTCAATTAATCAAACCTTATTCCTTGTTTCATTCGAACAAACCTACCTCACTTATTTAGTGAATCCTACTACACTTATTCGTTCAATGAAACAGACTGCACATGATAATTCAATGAAGGTACTCTTAATGCATTGATTCAACCAAACAAATTGCACACATTTAGTTCATGAAGCAAACTGCATTTGTCAATTCAATGAATATAGCTACTCATTCATTCAATGTCACAAACTTCATACATTGTCTCAATCAAACTGCGCACATTCACTCCATGAACCAAACTGCACGTGTTAATTCAATGAGCAGAGCTCCTCTCATCAGTCAATGATGAGCTTAACGCTTTCATTCAATGAAACAAACAGCTTTCGTTGAATCATTGAATCAAATTCGAATGATGGATTCAATGTAGATTAGATTACATTAGATTAGATTAGATTAGATTACATTCGATTACATTAGATCAGATTATATTACATTAGATTATATTAGATTAGATTACATTACATTAGATTACAGTACATTACAATACATTACATTAGATTACTTTAGATTAGATTACATTAGATTATATTACATTAGAATAGGTTACATTAGAATAGATTACAATAGATTAGATTAGATTACATTAGATTAGATTTGATTAGATTACAATACATTACATTCGATTAGATGACATTACATTAGATTACATTACATAATATGAGACTACATTAGATTAGATTAGATTACATTAGATTACATGAGATTTGCTTAGATTAGATTACATTAGATTAGATTAGATTAGATTAGATTTGATTCGATTACATTTGATGAGATAACATTTTATTAGATTACATTAGATTATATTAGATTAGATTAGATTACCTTACATTAGATTAGACTAGTTTACATTTGATTAGATAGATTTGATTAGATTACATTAGATGACATTAGATTAGTTTAGATTACATTACATTCGATTAGATTACATTAGATTAGACTACATTACATTAGATTACATTACATTAGATTAGATTAGATTTCTTTAGATTAGATTAGATTACATTAGATTAGATTAGAGTACATTAGATTAGATTAGGTTACATTAGATTAGATTACATTACATTAGAGAACATTAGATTAGATCAGATTACATTAGATAAAGTTTCATTAGATTACATTACATTAGATTACATTATATTTGATGAGATTAGATTACATTCGAACAACTTAGATTAGATTACATTAGATTATATTAGATTAGTTTACATTTGATTAGATTAGATTTGATTAGATTACATTAGATGACATTAGATTAGTTTAGATTACATTACATTCGATTAGATTACATTAGATTAGACTACATTTCATTAGATTACATTACATTAGATTATATTAGATTTCATCAGATTAGATTAGATTAAATTGGATTAGATTAGAGTACATTAGATTAGATTAGGTTACATTAGATTAGATTACATTACATTAGAGGACATTAGATTAGATCAGATTACATTAGATAAAGTTACATTAGCTTACATTACATTAGATTACATTATATTTGATGAGATTAGATTACATTCGAACAACTTAGATTAGATTACATTAGATTATTTTAGATTAGATTATATTAAATTAGATTACATTAGATTACATTACATTAAATTACATTAGATCATCTTAGATTAGATTACATTACATTAGATTACATAAGATTAGATGACATTACATTAGATTACATTACATTACATTAAATTGCAATAGATTAGATTAGATTAGATTAGATTACATGATACAGACTGCACGTCTTAAATCACTGAGTAGAGCTTCTCTCCTTCATTCAATGGGTCAAGCTTAACGCTTTCATTCAAAGAAACAAACTGCATTCATTGAATCATTGAATCAAACAACAATCATTGATTCAATGAATCAAACCTTGTTTCAATGGAACAAACCTATCTCCCTTATTTAGTGAACCAAACTGCATATTCATTGCATATTCAATGAAAGAGGCTGCATTTGTCAATTCAATGAGTAGAGATACTCTCATTCATTCAATGGCACAAGTTTCACGCATTGTCTCTGTCAAACTACACACGTTTACTAGATGAAACAAACTGCCCGTCTTAATTCAATGAATAGAGCTTCTCTCATTCATTCAATGTGTCAAGCTCACCGTTTGTATTTAATGGAACAAACTGCCTTGATTGAATCACTGAATCAAACTAGAATTTTTGATTCAATGAATCAAACCTTATTCCTTGTTTCATTCGAACAAACCTAACTCACTTATTTAGTGAATCCCAGTACACGTATTCGTTCAATGAAACAGACTGCACATGATAATTCAATGAAGGTACTCTTAATGCATTGATTCAACCAAACAAATTGCACACATTTAATTCATGAAGCAAACTGCATTTGTCAATTCAATGAATTCATTCAAAGTCACAAGCTTCACACATTGTCTCAATGAAAATGCACACATTCACTCCGTGAACCAAACTGCACGTGTTAATTCAATGAGCAGAGCTTCTCTCCTCAATGATGAGTTTAACGCTTTCATTCAATAAAACAAACAGCTTTCGTTGAATCATTGAAACAAATTCGAATGATGGATTCAATGTAGGTTAGATTACATTAGATTAGATTAGATTAGATTAGATTAGATTACATTACATTACATTAGATTACATAACATTAGATTACATTAGATTAGATTACATGAGATTACATAAGATTAGATGACATTACATTAGATTACATTACATTACATTAAATTGCAATAGATTAGATTAGATTAGATTAGATTATATTACATGATACAGACTGCACGTCTTAAATCACTGAGTAGAGCTTCTCTGCTTCATTCAATGGGTCAAGGTTAACGCTTTCATTCAAAGAAACAAACTGCATTCATTGAATCATTGAATCAAATAACAATCATTGATTCAATGAATCAAAACCTTGTTTCAATGGAACAAACCTATCTCCCTTATTTAGTGAACCAAACTGCATATTCATTGCATATTCAATGAAAGAGGCTGCATTCGTCAATTCAATGAGTAGAGCTACTCTCATTCATTCAATGGCACAAGTTTCACGCATTGTCTCTGTCAAACTACACACGTTTACTAGATGAAGCAAACTGCCCGTCTTAATTCAATGAATAGAGCTTCTCTCATTCATTCAATGTGTCAAGCTCACCGTTTGAATTTAATGAAACAAACTGCATTGATTGAATCACTGAATCAAACTAGAATCATTTATTCAATTAATCAAACCTTATTCCTTGTTTCATTCGAACAAACCTACCTCACTTATTTAGTGAATCCTACTACACTTATTCGTTCAATGAAACAGACTGCACATGATAATTCAATGAAGGTACTCTTAATGCATTGATTCAACCAAACAAATTGCACACATTTAGTTCATGAAGCAAACTGCATTTGTCAATTCAATGAATATAGCTACTCATTCATTCAATGTCACAAACTTCATACATTGTCTCAATCAAACTGCGCACATTCACTCCATGAACCAAACTGCACGTGTTAATTCAATGAGCAGAGCTCCTCTCATCAGTCAATGATGAGCTTAACGCTTTCATTCAATGAAACAAACAGCTTTCGTTGAATCATTGAATCAAATTCGAATGATGGATTCAATGTAGATTAGATTACATTAGATTAGATTAGATTAGATTACATTCGATTACATTAGATCAGATTATATTACATTAGATTATATTAGATTAGATTACATTACATTAGATTACAGTACATTACAATACATTACATTCGATTACTTTAGATTAGATTACATTAGATTATATTACATTAGAATAGGTTACATTAGAATAGATTACAATAGATTAGATTAGATTACATTAGATTAGATTTGATTAGATTACAATACATTACATTCGATTAGATGACATTACATTAGATTACATTACATAATATGAGACTACATTAGATTAGATTAGATTACATTAGATTACATTAGATTAAATGAGATTTGCTTAGATTAGATTACATTAGATTAGATTAGATTAGATTTGATTCGATTACATTTGATGAGATAACATTTTATTAGATTACATTAGATTATATTAGATTAGATTACATTACATTACATTAGATTAGACTAGTTTACATTTGATTAGATAGATTTGATTAGATTACATTAGATGACATTAGATTAGTTTAGATTACATTACATTCGATTAGATTACATTAGATTAGACTACATTACATTAGATTACATTACATTAGATTAGATTAGATTTCTTTAGATTAGATTAGATTAGATTAGATTAGATTAGAGTACATTAGATTAGATTAGGTTACATTAGATTAGATTACATTACATTAGAGAACATTAGATTAGATCAGATTACATTAGATAAAGTTTCATTAGATTACATTACATTAGATTACATTATATTTGATGAGATTAGATTACATTCGAACAACTTAGATTAGATTACATTAGATTAAATTAGATTAGATTACATTAGATTATTTTAGATTAGATTATATTAAATTAGATTACATTAGATTACATTACATTAAATTACATTAGATTATCTTAGATTAGATTATATTACATTAGATTACTTCATATTAGATTAGATTAGATTTGATTCGATTACATTAGATGTGATTACATTTCATTAGATAACATTAGATTATATTAGATTACAGTAGATTACATTACATTACATTCGATTAGATTAGTTTATATTAGATTAGATTACATTACATTTGATTACATTAGATTAGATTAGATTAGATTACATTAGATTAAATTAGATTAGATTACATTAGATTATTTTAGATTAGATTATATTAAATTAGATTACATTCGATTACATTACATTAAATTACATTAGATTATCTTAGATTCGATTATATTACATTAGATTACTTCATATTAGATTAGATTAGATTTGATTCGATTACATTAGATGTGATTACATTTCATTAGATAACATTAGATTATATTAGATTACAGTAGGATACATTACATTACATTCGATTAGATTAGTTTATATTAGATTAGATTACATTACATTTGATTACATTAGATTAGATTAGATTAGATTAGATTAGATTAGTTAGATTAGATTAGATTACATTAGATTCGATTACATCTGATGAGATTACATTTCATTAGATTACATTAGATTATATTAGATTAGATTAGATTACATTTCATTAGATTAGTTTATTTTACATTTGATTAGATCACATTAGATTAGAATAAATTAGATTACATTACATTAGATTAGTTTAGATTTCATTACTTTCGATTAGATTATATTAGATTAGATTACATTACATTAGATTACATTAAATTAGATTAGATTAGATTTCATTAGATTAGGTTAGATTACATTAGATTAGATTAGATGAGATTACATTACATTACATTACATTAGATTCGGATAGATTAGATTTAATTACATTAGATTAGATTGCATTAGATTAGATTAAATTAGAGTACATTAGATTAGATTAGATTGGATTACATTAGATTAGATTACATTAGAGTACATTAGATTAGATTAGATTACATTAGATAAGGTTACATTACATTAGATTACATTAGATTACATTACATTACATTTGATTAGATTAGATTAGATTAGATTACAATAAATTACATTAGATTCGATTACATTAGATTACATTAGATTAGTTTACATTACATTAGATTACATTAGATTACATTAGATTATTTTAGATTAGATTATATTACATTAGTTTACTTTATATTAGATTTGATTCGATTACATTAGATGTGATTACATTTCATTAGATTACATTAGATTATATTAGATAACGTTACATTTCATTCGATTAGATTAGTTTATATTAGATTACATTACATTACATTTGATTACATTACATTACATTAGATTAGATTAAATTACATTACATTAGATTACAATAGATTAGAGGAGAGGTTCTTTCATTCCTTCAAAGCCACAAACTGACCGCAATTAATGAATCTAACTGCAAACATTCATTCGATGAGGAACACTGTATGTGCTATTCCAATGTTTCTAGCTTTTGCCATTCATTCAATGATAGAAACTGCACGCGTTCATGCAATGATAAAAACTGCATGCGTTCATTAAATGAAACAGAATGCACCTGTTAATTCAATGACTACAGAGATTACATTAGATTAGATTAGATTACATTAGATTACATTAGATTACATGTGATTTGCTTAGATTAGATTACATTAGATTAGACTATATTACATTTGATTCGATTACATTTGATGAGATAACATTTCATTAGATTACATTAGATTATATTAGATTAGAATAGATTACCTTACATTCGATTAGATTACATTAGATTAGACTACATTACATTAGATTACATTAGATTAGATTACATTACATTACATTAGAGAACATTAGATTAGATCAGATTACATTAGATAAAGTTACATTAGATTACATTACATTAGATTACATTATATTTGATGAGATTAGATTACATTCGAACAACTTAGATTAGATTACATTAGATTAAATTAGATTAGATTACAGTAGATTACATTACATTAAATTACATTAGATTATCTTAGATTAGATTATATTACATTAGATTACTTCATATTAGATTAGATTAGATTATATTACATTAGATTACTTCATATTAGATTAGATTAGATTTGATTCGATAACATTAGATGTGATTACATTTCATTAGATAACATTAGATTATATTAGAGTACAGTAGATTACATTACATTACATTCGATTAGATTAGTTTATATTAGATTAGATTACATTACATTTGATTACATTAGATTAGATTACATTAGATTACATTACATTAGATTAGATTAGATTTGATTACGTTACATTAGATTACATTACATTAGATTAATTAGATTAGATTACATTAGATTCGATTACATCTGATGAGATTACATTTCATAGATTACATTAGATTATATTAGATTAGATTAGATTAGATTAGATTATATTACATGATACAGACTGCACGTCTTAAATCACTGAGTAGAGCTTCTCTGCTTCATTCAATGGGTCAAGGTTAACGCTTTCATTCAAAGAAACAAACTGCATTCATTGAATCATTGAATCAAATAACAATCATTGATTCAATGAATCAAACCTTGTTTCAATGGAACAAACCTATCTCCCTTATTTAGTGAACCAAACTGCATATTCATTGCATATTCAATGAAAGAGGCTGCATTCGTCAATTCAATGAGTAGAGCTACTCTCATTCATTCAATGGCACAAGTTTCACGCATTGTCTCTGTCAAATTACACACGTTTACTAGATGAAGCAAACTGCCCGTCTTAATTCAATGAATAGAGCTTCTCTCATTCATTCAATGTGTCAAGCTCACCGTTTGAATTTAATGAAACAAACTGCATTGATTGAATCACTGAATCAAACTAGAATCATTTATTCAATTAATCAAACCTTATTCCTTGTTTCATTCGAACAAACCTACCTCACTTATTTAGTGAATCCTACTACACTTATTCGTTCAATGAAACAGACTGCACATGATAATTCAATGAAGGTACTCTTAATGCATTGATTCAACCAAACAAATTGCACACATTTAGTTCATGAAGCAAACTGCATTTGTCAATTCAATGAATATAGCTACTCATTCATTCAATGTCACAAACTTCATACATTGTCTCAATCAAACTGCGCACATTCACTCCATGAACCAAACTGCACGTGTTAATTCAATGAGCAGAGCTCCTCTCATCAGTCAATGATGAGCTTAACGCTTTCATTCAATGAAACAAACAGCTTTCGTTGAATCATTGAATCAAATTCGAATGATGGATTCAATGTAGATTAGATTACATTAGATTAGATTAGATTAGATTACATTCGATTACATTAGATCAGATTATATTACATTAGATTATATTAGATTAGATTACATTACATTAGATTACAGTACATTACAATACATTACATTAGATTACTTTAGATTAGATTACATTAGATTATATTACATTAGAATAGGTTACATTAGAATAGATTACAATAGATTAGATTAGATTACATTAGATTAGATTTGATTAGATTACAATACATTACATTCGATTAGATGACATTACATTAGATTACATTACATAATATGAGACTACATTAGATTAGATTAGATTACATTAGATTACATGAGATTTGCTTAGATTAGATTACATTAGATTAGATTAGATTAGATTAGATTTGATTCGATTACATTTGATGAGATAACATTTTATTAGATTACATTAGATTATATTAGATTAGATTAGATTACCTTACATTAGATTAGACTAGTTTACATTTGATTAGATAGATTTGATTAGATTACATTAGATGACATTAGATTAGTTTAGATTACATTACATTCGATTAGATTACATTAGATTAGACTACATTACATTAGATTACATTACATTAGATTAGATTAGATTTCTTTAGATTAGATTAGATTACATTAGATTAGATTAGAGTACATTAGATTAGATTAGGTTACATTAGATTAGATTACATTACATTAGAGAACATTAGATTAGATCAGATTACATTAGATAAAGTTTCATTAGATTACATTACATTAGATTACATTATATTTGATGAGATTAGATTACATTCGAACAACTTAGATTAGATTACATTAGATTATATTAGATTAGTTTACATTTGATTAGATTAGATTTGATTAGATTACATTAGATGACATTAGATTAGTTTAGATTACATTACATTCGATTAGATTACATTAGATTAGACTACATTTCATTAGATTACATTACATTAGATTATATTAGATTTCATCAGATTAGATTAGATTAAATTGGATTAGATTAGAGTACATTAGATTAGATTAGGTTACATTAGATTAGATTACATTACATTAGAGGACATTAGATTAGATCAGATTACATTAGATAAAGTTACATTAGCTTACATTACATTAGATTACATTATATTTGATGAGATTAGATTACATTCGAACAACTTAGATTAGATTACATTAGATTATTTTAGATTAGATTATATTAAATTAGATTACATTAGATTACATTACATTAAATTACATTAGATCATCTTAGATTAGATTACATTACATTAGATTACATAAGATTAGATGACATTACATTAGATTACATTACATTACATTAAATTGCAATAGATTAGATTAGATTAGATTAGATTACATGATACAGACTGCACGTCTTAAATCACTGAGTAGAGCTTCTCTCCTTCATTCAATGGGTCAAGCTTAACGCTTTCATTCAAAGAAACAAACTGCATTCATTGAATCATTGAATCAAACAACAATCATTGATTCAATGAATCAAACCTTGTTTCAATGGAACAAACCTATCTCCCTTATTTAGTGAACCAAACTGCATATTCATTGCATATTCAATGAAAGAGGCTGCATTTGTCAATTCAATGAGTAGAGATACTCTCATTCATTCAATGGCACAAGTTTCACGCATTGTCTCTGTCAAACTACACACGTTTACTAGATGAAACAAACTGCCCGTCTTAATTCAATGAATAGAGCTTCTCTCATTCATTCAATGTGTCAAGCTCACCGTTTGTATTTAATGGAACAAACTGCCTTGATTGAATCACTGAATCAAACTAGAATTTTTGATTCAATGAATCAAACCTTATTCCTTGTTTCATTCGAACAAACCTAACTCACTTATTTAGTGAATCCCAGTACACGTATTCGTTCAATGAAACAGACTGCACATGATAATTCAATGAAGGTACTCTTAATGCATTGATTCAACCAAACAAATTGCACACATTTAATTCATGAAGCAAACTGCATTTGTCAATTCAATGAATTCATTCAAAGTCACAAGCTTCACACATTGTCTCAATGAAAATGCACACATTCACTCCGTGAACCAAACTGCACGTGTTAATTCAATGAGCAGAGCTTCTCTCCTCAATGATGAGTTTAACGCTTTCATTCAATAAAACAAACAGCTTTCGTTGAATCATTGAAACAAATTCGAATGATGGATTCAATGTAGGTTAGATTACATTAGATTAGATTAGATTAGATTAGATTAGATTACATTACATTACATTAGATTACATAACATTAGATTACATTAGATTAGATTACATGAGATTACATAAGATTAGATGACATTACATTAGATTACATTACATTACATTAAATTGCAATAGATTAGATTAGATTAGATTAGATTATATTACATGATACAGACTGCACGTCTTAAATCACTGAGTAGAGCTTCTCTGCTTCATTCAATGGGTCAAGGTTAACGCTTTCATTCAAAGAAACAAACTGCATTCATTGAATCATTGAATCAAATAACAATCATTGATTCAATGAATCAAAACCTTGTTTCAATGGAACAAACCTATCTCCCTTATTTAGTGAACCAAACTGCATATTCATTGCATATTCAATGAAAGAGGCTGCATTCGTCAATTCAATGAGTAGAGCTACTCTCATTCATTCAATGGCACAAGTTTCACGCATTGTCTCTGTCAAACTACACACGTTTACTAGATGAAGCAAACTGCCCGTCTTAATTCAATGAATAGAGCTTCTCTCATTCATTCAATGTGTCAAGCTCACCGTTTGAATTTAATGAAACAAACTGCATTGATTGAATCACTGAATCAAACTAGAATCATTTATTCAATTAATCAAACCTTATTCCTTGTTTCATTCGAACAAACCTACCTCACTTATTTAGTGAATCCTACTACACTTATTCGTTCAATGAAACAGACTGCACATGATAATTCAATGAAGGTACTCTTAATGCATTGATTCAACCAAACAAATTGCACACATTTAGTTCATGAAGCAAACTGCATTTGTCAATTCAATGAATATAGCTACTCATTCATTCAATGTCACAAACTTCATACATTGTCTCAATCAAACTGCGCACATTCACTCCATGAACCAAACTGCACGTGTTAATTCAATGAGCAGAGCTCCTCTCATCAGTCAATGATGAGCTTAACGCTTTCATTCAATGAAACAAACAGCTTTCGTTGAATCATTGAATCAAATTCGAATGATGGATTCAATGTAGATTAGATTACATTAGATTAGATTAGATTAGATTACATTCGATTACATTAGATCAGATTATATTACATTAGATTATATTAGATTAGATTACATTACATTAGATTACAGTACATTACAATACATTACATTCGATTACTTTAGATTAGATTACATTAGATTATATTACATTAGAATAGGTTACATTAGAATAGATTACAATAGATTAGATTAGATTACATTAGATTAGATTTGATTAGATTACAATACATTACATTCGATTAGATGACATTACATTAGATTACATTACATAATATGAGACTACATTAGATTAGATTAGATTACATTAGATTACATTAGATTAAATGAGATTTGCTTAGATTAGATTACATTAGATTAGATTAGATTAGATTTGATTCGATTACATTTGATGAGATAACATTTTATTAGATTACATTAGATTATATTAGATTAGATTAGATTACATTACATTAGATTAGACTAGTTTACATTTGATTAGATAGATTTGATTAGATTACATTAGATGACATTAGATTAGTTTAGATTACATTACATTCGATTAGATTACATTAGATTAGACTACATTACATTAGATTACATTACATTAGATTAGATTAGATTTCTTTAGATTAGATTAGATTAGATTAGATTAGATTAGAGTACATTAGATTAGATTAGGTTACATTAGATTAGATTACATTACATTAGAGAACATTAGATTAGATCAGGTTACATTAGATAAAGTTTCATTAGATTACATTACATTAGATTACATTATATTTGATGAGATTAGATTACATTCGAACAACTTAGATTAGATTACATTAGATTAAATTAGATTAGATTACATTAGATTATTTTAGATTAGATTATATTAAATTAGATTACATTAGATTACATTACATTAAATTACATTAGATTATCTTAGATTAGATTATATTACATTAGATTACTTCATATTAGATTAGATTAGATTTGATTCGATTACATTAGATGTGATTACATTTCATTAGATAACATTAGATTATATTAGATTACAGTAGATTACATTACATTACATTCGATTAGATTAGTTTATATTAGATTAGATTACATTACATTTGATTACATTAGATTAGATTAGATTTGATTACATTAGATTAGTTAGATTAGATTAGATTACATTAGATTCGATTACATCTGATGAGATTACATTTCATTAGATTACATTAGATTATATTAGATTAGATTAGATTACATTTCATTAGATTAGTTTATTTTACATTTGATTAGATCACATTAGATTAGAATAAATTAGATTACATTACATTAGATTAGTTTAGATTTCATTACTTTCGATTAGATTATATTAGATTAGATTACATTACATTAGATTACATTAAATTAGATTAGATTAGATTTCATTAGATTAGGTTAGATTACATTAGATTAGATTAGATGAGATTACATTACATTAGATTCGGATAGATTAGATTTAATTACATTAGATTAGATTGCATTAGATTAGATTAGATTAGAGTACATTAGATTAGATTAGATTGGATTACATTAGATTAGATTACATTAGAGTACATTAGATTAGATTAGATTACATTAGATAAGGTTACATTACATTAGATTAGATTAGATTACATTACATTACATTTGATTAGATTAGATTAGATTAGATTACAATAAATTACATTAGATTCGATTACATTAGATTACATTAGATTAGTTTACATTACATTAGATTACATTAGATTATTTTAGATTAGATTAGATTAAATTAGATTACATTAGATTACATTACATTAGATTACATTAGATTATTTTAGATTAGATTATATTACATTAGTTTACTTTATATTAGATTTGATTCGATTACATTAGATGTGATTACATTTCATTAGATTACATTATATTATATTAGATTACATTACATTTCATTCGATTAGATTAGTTTATATTAGATTACATTACATTACATTTGATTACATTACATTACATTAGATTAGATTAAATTACATTACATTAGATTACAATAGATTAGAGGAGAGGTTCTTTCATTCCTTCAAAGCCACAAACTGACCGCAATTAATGAATCTAACTGCAAACATTCATTCGATGAGGAACACTGTATGTGCTATTCCAATGTTTCTAGCTTTTGCCATTCATTCAATGATAGAAACTGCACGCGTTCATGCAATGATAAAAACTGCATGCGTTCATTAAATGAAACAGAATGCACGTGTTAATTCAATGACTACAGAGATTACATTAGATTAGATTAGATTACATTAGATTACATTAGATTACATGTGATTTGCTTAGATTAGATTACATTAGATTAGATTATATTACATTTGATTGGATTACATTTGATGAGATAACATTTCATTAGATTACATTAGATTATATTAGATTAGAATAGATTACCTTACATTCGATTAGATTACATTAGATTAGACTACATTACATTAGATTACATTAGATTAGATTTCATTAGATTAGATTAGATTACATTAGATTAGATTAGAGTACATTAGATTAGATTAGGTTACATTAGATTAGATTACATTACATTAGAGAACATTAGATTAGATCAGATTACATTAGATAAAGTTACATTAGATTACATTACATTAGATTACATTATATTTGATGAGATTAGATTACATTCGAACAACTTAGATTAGATTACATTAGATTAAATTAGATTAGATTACATTAGATTACATTACATTAAATTACATTAGATTATCTTAGATTAGATTATATTACATTAGATTACTTCATATTAGATTAGATTAGATTATATTACATTAGATTACTTCATATTAGATTAGATTAGATTTGATTCGATAACATTAGATGTGATTACATTTCATTAGATAACATTAGATTATATTAGAGTACAGTAGATTACATTACATTACATTCGATTAGATTAGTTTATATTAGATTAGATTACATTACATTTGATTACATTAGATTAGATTACATTAGATTACATTACATTAGATTAGATTAGATTTGATTACGTTACATTAGATTACATTACATTAGATTAATTAGATTAGATTACATTAGATTCGATTACATCTGATGAGATTACATTTCATTAGATTACATTAGATTATATTAGATTAGATTAGATTACATTTCATTAGATTAGTTTATTTTACATTTGATTAGATCACATTAGATTAGAATAAATTAGATTACATTACATTAGATTAGTTTAGATTTCATTACTTTCGATTAGATTATATTAGATTAGATTACATTACATTAGATTACATTAAATTAGATTAGATTAGATTTCATTAGATTAGATTAGATTACATTAGATTAGATTAGATGAGATTACATTACATTAGATTCGGTTAGATTAGATTTAATTACATTAGATTAGATTAGATTACATTACATTACATTTGATTAGATTAGATTAGATTAGATTACAATAAATTACATTAGATTAGATTACATTAGATTACATTACATTAGATTACATTAGATTATTTTAGATTACATTATATTACATTAGATTACTTTATATTAGATTAGATTAGATTTGATTCGATTACATTAGATGTGATTACATTTCATTAGATAACATTAGATTATATTAGATTACATTACATTACATTCGATTAGATTAGTTTATATTAGATTAGATTACATTACATTTGATTACATTACATTACATTAGATTAGATTAAATTACATTACATTAGATTACAATAGATTAGAGGAGAGGTTCTTTCATTCCTTCAAAGCCACAAACTGACCGCAATTAATGAATCTAACTGCAAACATTCATTCGATGAGGAACACTGTATGTGCTATTCCAATGTTTCTAGCTTTTGCCATTCATTCAATGATAGAAACTGCACGCGTTCATGCAATGATAAAAACTGCATGCGTTCATTAATGAAACAGAATGCACGTGTTAATTCAATGAGTACAGCTTTTCTTTTTTATTCACTTTCTCGAGCTTAGCACTTTCATTCAATGAAACCAAATGCTTCATTGAATCATTGAGTCAAACTGCCATCATTGACTCAATGAATCAAAGAGTATTAATGGATTCCATCGAACAAACTTAACTCATTTACTTCGTGAATCCAACTGCACCCATTCATTCAATGAAATGATTTGTATGTCTTAAATAAAAGAGTCGAGCTCCAGCCATTCATTCAGTGCCACGAGCAAAACGTATTCATTCAATTGAGCACACTGCACTCATGATACAGACTGCACGTCTTAAATCAATGAGTAGAGCTTCTCTCCTTCATTCAATGGGTCAAGCTTAACGCTTTCATTCAAAGAAACAAACTGCATTCATTGAATCATTGAATCAAACAACAATCATTGATTCAATGAATCAAACCTTGTTTCAATGGAACAAACCTATCTCCCTTATTTAGTGAACCAAACTGCATATTCATTGCATATTCAATGAAAGAGGCTGCATTTGTCAATTCAATGAGTAGAGATACTCTCATTCATTCAATGACGCATTGTCTCTGTCAAACTACACACGTTTACTAGATGAAGCAAACTGCCCGTCTTAATTCAATGAATAGAGCTTCTCTCATTCATTTAATGTGTCAAGCTCACCGTTTGAATTTAATGAAACAAACTGCATTGATTGAATCACTGAATCAAACTAGAATCATTTATTCAATTAATCAAACCTTATTCCTTGTTTCATTCGAACAAACCTACCTCACTTATTTAGTGAATCCTACTACACTTATTCGTTCAATGAAACAGACTGCACATGATAATTCAATGAAGGTACTCTTAATGCATTGATTCAACCAAACAAATTGCACACATTTAGTTCATGAAGCAAACTGCATTTGTCAATTCAATGAATATAGCTACTCATTCATTCAATGTCACAAACTTCATACATTGTCTCAATCAAAGTGCGCACATTCACTCCATGAACCAAACTGCACGTGTTAATTCAATGAGCAGAGCTCCTCTCATCAGTCAATGATGAGCTTAACGCTTTCATTCAATGAAACAAACAGCTTTCGTTGAATCATTGAATCAAATTCGAATGATGGATTCAATGTAGATTAGATTACATTAGATTAGATTAGATTAGATTACATTCGATTACATTAGATCAGATTATATTACATTAGATTATATTAGATTAGATTACATTACATTAGATTACAGTACATTACATTGCATTAGATTACTTTAGATTAGATTACATTAGATTATATTACTTTAGAATAGGTTACATTAGAATAGATTACAATAGATTGGATTAGATTAGATTAGATTAGATTACAATACATTACATTCGATTAGATGACATTACATTAGATTACATTACATAATATGAGATTACATTAGATTAGATTAGATTAGATTACATTAGATTACATGAGATTTGCTTAGATTAGATTACATTAGATTAGATTAGATTAGATTAGATTTGATTCGATTACATTTGATGAGATAACATTTCATTAGATTACATTAGATTATATTAGATTAGTTTACATTTGATTAGATTACATTAGATGACATTAGATTAGTTTAGATTACATTACATTCGATTAGATTACATTAGATTAGACTACATTTCATTAGATTACATTACATTAGATGAGATTAGATTACATTGGATTAGATTAGAGTACATTAGATTAGATTAGGTTACATTAGATTAGATTACATTACATTAGAGGACATTAGATTAGATCAGATTACATTAGATAAAGTTACATTAGATTACATTACATTAGATTACATTATATTTGATGAGATTAGATTACATTCGAACAACTTAGATTAGATTACATTAGATTACATTAGATTAGATTACATTAGATTATTTTAGATTAGATTATATTAAATTAGATTACATTAGATTACATTAGATTAGATTAGATTTCATTAGATTAGATTAGATTACATTGGATTAGATTAGAGTACATTAGATTAGATTAGGTTACATTAGATTAGATTACATTACATTAGAGGACATTAGATTAGATCAGATTACATTAGGTAAAGTTACATGAGATTACATTACATTAGATTACATTATATTTGATGAGATTAGATTACATTCGAACAACTTAGATTAGATTACATTAGATTAAATTAGATTAGATTACATTAGATTATTTTAGATTAGATTATATTAAATTAGATTACATTAGATTACATTACATTAAATTACATTAGATCATCTTAGATTAGATTACATTACATTAGATTACATAAGATTAGATGACATTACATTAGTTTACATTACATTACATTAAATTGCAACAGATTAGATTAGATTAGATTAGATTACATGATACAGACTGCACGTCTTAAATCACTGAGTAGAGCTTCTCTCCTTCATTCAATGGGTCAAGCTTAACGCTTTCATTCAAAGAAACAAACTGCATTCATTGAATCATTGAATCAAACAACAATCATTGATTCAATGAATCAAACCTTGTTTCAATGGAACAAACCTATCTCCCTTATTTAGTGAACCAAACTGCATATTCATTGCATATTCAATGAAAGAGGCTGCATTTGTCAATTCAATGAGTAGAGATACCCTCATTCATTCAATGGCACAAGTTTCATGCATTGTCTCTGTCAAACTACACACGTTTACTAGATGAAACAAACTGCCCGTCTTAATTCAATGAATAGAGCTTCTCTCATTCATTCAATGTGTCAAGCTCACCGTTTGTATTTAATGGAACAAACTGCCTTGATTGAATCACTGAATCAAACTAGAATTTTTGATTCAATGAATCAAACCTTATTCCTTGTTTCATTCGAACAAACCTAACTCACTTATTTAGTGAATCCCAGTACACGTATTCGTTCAATGAAACAGACTGCACATGATAATTCAATGAAGGTACTCTTAATGCATTGATTCAACCAAACAAATTGCACACATTTAGTTCATGAAGCAAACTGCATTTGTCAATGCAATGAATTCATTCAAAGTCACAAGCTTCACACATTGTCTCAATGAAAATGCACACATTCACTCCGTGAACCAAACTGCACGTGTTAATTCAATGAGCAGAGCTTCTCTCCTCAATGATGAGTTTAACGCTTTCATTCAATGAAACAAACAGCTTTCGTTGAATCATTGAAACAAATTCGAATGATGGATTCAATGTAGGTTAGATTACATTAGATTAGATTAGATTAGATTAGATTAGATTAGATTACATTACATTAGATTACATAACATTAGATTACATTAGATTAGATTACATTAGATTACATAAGATTAGATGACATTACATTAGATTACATTACATTACATTAAATTGCAATAGATTAAATTAGATTAGATTAGATTAGATTACATGATACAGACTGCACGTCTTAAATCACTGAGTAGAGCTTCTCTGCTTCATTCTATGGGTCAAGGTTAACGCTTTCATTCAAAGAAACAAACTGCATTCTTTGAATCATTGAATCAAACAACAATCATTGATTCAATGAATCAAACCTTGTTTCAATGGAACAAACCTATCTCCCTTATTTAGTGAACCAAACTGCATATTCATTGCATATTCAATGAAAGAGGCTGCATTCGTCAATTCAATGAGTAGAGCTACTCTCATTCATTCAATGGCACAAGTTTCACGCATTGTCTCTGTCAAACTACACACGTTTACTAGATGAAGCAAACTGCCCGTCTTAATTCAATGAATAGAGCTTCTCTCATTCATTCAATGTGTCAAGCTCACCGTTTGAATTTAATGAAACAAACTGCATTGATTGAATCACTGAATCAAACTAGAATCATTTATTCAATTAATCAAACCTTATTCCTTGTTTCATTCGAACAAACCTACCTCACTTATTTAGTGAATCCTACTACACTTATTCGTTCAATGAAACAGACTGCACATGATAATTCAATGAAGGTACTCTTAACGCATTCATTCAACCAAACAAATTGCACACATTTAGTTCATGAAGCAAACTGCATTTGTCAATTCAATGAATATAGCTACTCATTCATTCAATGTCACAAACTTCATACATTGTCTCAATCAAACTGCGCACATTCACTCCATGAACCAAACTGCACGTGTTAATTCAATGAGCAGAGCTCCTCTCATCAGTCAATGATGAGCTTAACGCTTTCATTCAATGAAACAAACAGCTTTCGTTGAATCATTGAATCAAATTCGAATGATGGATTCAATGTAGATTAGATTACATTAGATTAGATTAGATTAGATTACATTCGATTACATTAGATCAGATTATATTACATTAGATTTTATTAGATTAGATTACATTACATTAGATTACAGTACATTACAATACATTACATTAGATTACTTTAGATTAGATTACATTAGATTATATTACATTAGAATAGGTTACATTAGAATAGATTACAATAGATTAGATTAGATTACATTAGATTAGATTAGATTAGATTACAATACATTACATTCGATTAGATGACATTACATTAGATTACATTAGACTACATTAGATTAGATTAGATTAGATTAGATTACATTAGATTACATGAGATTTGCTTAGATTAGATTACATCAGATTAGATTACATTTGATTCGATTACATTTGATGAGATAACATTTCATTAGATTACTTTAGATTATATTAGATTAGATTAGATTACCTTACATTAGATTAGACTAGTTTACATTTGCTTAGATAGATTTGATTAGATTACATTAGATGACATTAGATTAGTTTAGATTACATTACATTCGATTAGATTACATTAGATTAGACTACATTACATTAGATTACATTACATTAGATTAGATTAGATTTCTTTAGATTAGATTAGATTACATTAGATTAGATTAGAGTACATTAGATTAGATTACATTACATTAGAGAACATTAGATTAGATCAGATTACATTAGATAAAGTTTCATTAGATTACATTACATTAGATTACATTATATTTGATGAGATTAGATTACATTCGAACAATTTAGATTAGATTACATTAGATTAAATTAGATTAGATTACATTAGATTATTTTAGATTATATTATATTAAATTAGATTACATTAGATTACATTACATTAAATTACATTAGATTATCTTAGATTAGATTATATTACATTAGATTACTTCATATTAGATTAGATTAGATTTGATTCGATTACATTAGATGTGATTACATTTCATTAGATAACATTAGATTATATTAGATTAGAGTAGATTACATTACATTACATTCGATTAGATTAGTTTATATTAGATTAGATTACATTACATTTGATTACATTAGATTAGATTAGATTAGATTACATTAGATTAATTAGATTAGATTTGATTACATTAGATTCGATTACATCTGATGAGATTACATTACATTAGATTACATTAGATTATATTAGATTAGATTACATTTCATTAGATTAGTTTATTTTACATTTGATTAGATCACATTAGATTAGAATAAATTAGATTACTTTACATTAGATTAGTTTAGATTACATTACTTTCGATTAGATTATATTAGATTAGATTACATTACATTAGATTACATTAAATTAGATTAGATTAGATTTCATTAGATTAGGTTAGATTACATTAGATTAGATTAGATGAGATTACATTACATTACATTACATTAGATTCGGATAGATTAGATTTAATTACATTAGATTAGATTACATTAGATTAGATTAGATTAGAGTACATTAGATTAGATTAGATTGGATTAGATTAGATTAGATTACATTAGAGTACATTAGATTAGATTAGATTACATAAGGTTACATTACATTAGATTAGATTAGATTACATTACATTACATTTGATTAGATTAGATTAGATTAGATTACAATAAATTACATTAGATTAGATTCCATTAGATTATATTACATTAGAATAGGTTACATTAGAATAGATTACAATAGATTAGATTAGATTAGATTAGATTGCAATACATTACATTCGATTAGATGACATTACATTAGATTACATTACATAATATGAGATTAGATTAGATTAGATTACATGAGATTTGCTTAGATTAGATTACATTAGATTAGATTAGATTAGATTACATTTGATTCGATTACATTTGATGAGATAACATTTCATTAGATTACATTAGATTATATTAGATTAGATTAGATTACATTATATTAGATTAGATTAGTTTACATTTGATTAGATTAGATTTGATTAGATTACATTAGATGACATTAGATTAGTTTAGATTACATTACATTCGATTAGATTACATTAGATTAGACTACATTTCATTAGATTACATTACATTAGATTAGATTAGATTTCATTAGATTAGATTAGATTACATTAGATTAGATTAGAGTACATTAGATTAGATTAGGTTAAATTAGATTAGATTACATTACATTAGAGGACATTAGATTAGATCAGATTACATTAGATAAAGTTACATTAGATTACATTACATTAGATTACATTATATTTGATGAGATTAGATTACATTCGAACAACTTAGATTAGATTACATTAGATTAAATTAGATTAGGTTACATTAGATTATTTTAGATTAGATTATATTAAGTTAGATTACATTAGATTACATTACATTAAATTACATTAGAGTATTTTAGATCAGATTACATTACATTAGATTACTTCATATTAGATTAGATTAGATTTGATTCGATTACATTAGATGTGATTATATTTCATTCGATAACATTAGATTATATTAGATTACAGTAGATTACATTACATTCAATTAGATTAGTTTATATTAGATTAGATTACATTACATTTGATTACATTAGATTAGATTAGATTACATTTGATTACATTACATTAGATTAGATTAGATTTGATTACGTTACATTAGATTACATTACATTAGATTAATTAGATTAGATTAGATTACATTAGATTAGAGGAGAGGTTCTTTCATTCCTTCAAAGCCACAAACTGAACGCAATTAATGAATCTAACTGCAAACATTCATTCGATGAGGAACACTGTATGTGCTATTCCAATGAATCTAGCTTTTGCCATTCATTCAATGAAAGAAACTGCACGCGTTCATGCAATGATAAAAACTGCATGCGTTCATTAAATGAAACAGAGTGCACGTGTTAATTCAATGACTACAGAGATTACATTAGATTAGATTAGATTACATTAGATTACATTAGATTACATGAGATTTGCTTAGATTAGATTACATTAGATTAGATTAGATTACATTTGATTCGATTACATTTGATGAGATAACATTTCATTAGATTACGTTAGATTATATTAGATTAGATTAGATTACCTTACATTAGATTAGACTAGTTTACATTTGATTAGATAGATTTGATTAGATTACATTAGATGACATTAGATTAGTTTAGATTACACTACATTCGATTAGATTACATTAGATTAGACTACATTACATTAGATTACATTACATTAGATTAGATTAGATTTCTTTAGATTAGATTAGATTACATTAGATTAGATTAGAGTACATTAGATTAGATTACATTACATTAGAGAACATTAGATTAGATCAGATTACATTAGATAAAGTTTCATTAGATTACATTACATTAGATTACATTATATTTGAAGAGATTAGATTACATTCGCACAATTTAGATTAGATTACATTAGATTAAATTAGATTAGATTACATTAGATTATTTTAGATTATATTATATTAAATTAGATTACATTAGATTACATTACATTAAATTACATTAGATTATCTTAGATTAGATTATATTACATTAGATTACTTCATATTAGATTAGATTAGATTTGATTCGATTACATTAGATGTGATTACATTTCATTAGATAACATTAGATTATATTAGATTAGAGTAGATTACATTACATTACATTCGATTAGATTAGTTTATATTAGATTAGATTACATTACATTTGATTACATTAGATTAGATTACATTAGATTACATTACATTAGATTAGATTAGATTTGATTACGTTACATTAGATTACATTACATTAGATTAATTAGATTAGATTAGATTACATTAGATTCGATTACATCTGATGAGATTACATTTCATTAGATTACATTAGATTATATTAGATTAGATTACATTTCATTAGATTAGTTTATTATAGATTTGATTAGATCACATTAGATTAGAATAAATTAGATTACTTTACATTAGATTAGTTTAGATTACATTACTTTCGATTAGATTATATTAGATTAGATTACATTACATTAGATTACATTAAATTAGATTAGATTAGATTTCATTAGATTAGGTTAGATTACATTAGATTAGATTAGATGAGATTACATTACATTACATTACATTAGATTCGGATAGATTAGATTTAATTACATTAGATTAGATTACATTAGATTAGATTAGATTAGAGTACATTAGATTAGATTAGATTGGATTAGATTAGATTAGATTACATTAGAGTACATTAGATTAGATTAGATTACATTAGATAAGGTTACATTACATTAGATTAGATTAGATTACATTACATTACATTTGATTAGATTAGATTAGATTAGATTACAATAAATTACATTAGATTAGATTCCATTAGATTATATTACATTAGAATAGGTTACATTAGAATAGATTACAATAGATTAGATTAGATTACATTAGATTAGATTAGATTGCAATACATTACATTCGATTAGATGACATTACATTAGATTACATTACATAATATGAGATTAGATTAGATTAGATTAGATTACATGAGATTTGCTTAGATTAGATTACATTAGATTAGATTAGATTAGATTACATTTGATTCGATTACATTTGATGAGATAACATTTCATTAGATTACATTAGATTATATTAGATTAGATTAGATTACATTATATTAGATTAGATTAGTTTACATTTGATTAGATAGATTTGATTAGATTACATTAGATGACATTAGATTAGTTTAGATTACATTACATTCGATTAGATTACATTAGATTAGACTACATTTCATTAGATTACATTACATTAGATTAGATTAGATTTCATTAGATTAGATTAGATTACATTAGATTAGATTAGAGTACATTAGATTAGATTAGGTTAAATTAGATTAGATTACATTACATTAGAGGACATTAGATTAGATCAGATTACATTAGATAAAGTTACATTAGATTACATTACATTAGATTACATTATATTTGATGAGATTAGATTACATTCGAACAACTTAGATTAGATTACATTAGATTAAATTAGATTAGATTACATTAGATTATTTTAGATTAGATTATATTAAGTTAGATTACATTAGATTACATTACATTAAATTACATTAGAGTATTTTAGATCAGATTACATTACATTAGATTACTTCATATTAGATTAGATTAGATTTGATTCGATTACATTAGATGTGATTATATTTCATTCGATAACATTAGATTATATTAGATTACAGTAGATTACATTACATTCAATTAGATTAGTTTATATTAGATTAGATTACATTACATTTGATTACATTAGATTAGATTAGATTACATTTGATTACATTACATTAGATTAGATTAGATTTGATTACGTTACATTAGATTACATTACATTAGATTAATTAGATTAGATTAGATTACATTAGATTAGAGGAGAGGTTCTTTCATTCCTTCAAAGCCACAAACTGAACGCAATTAATGAATCTAACTGCAAACATTCATTCGATGAGGAACACTGTATGTGCTATTCCAATGAATCTAGCTTTTGCCATTCATTCAATGAAAGAAACTGCACGCGTTCATGCAATGATAAAAACTGCATGCGTTCATTAAATGAAACAGAGTGCACGTGTTAATTCAATGACTACAGAGATTACATTAGATTAGATTAGATTACATTAGATTACATTAGATTACATGAGATTTGCTTAGATTAGATTACATTAGATTAGATTAGATTACATTTGATTCGATTACATTTGATGAGATAACATTTCATTAGATTACGTTAGATTATATTAGATTAGATTAGATTACCTTACATTAGATTAGACTAGTTTACATTTGATTAGATAGATTTGATTAGATTACATTAGATGACATTAGATTAGTTTAGATTACACTACATTCGATTAGATTACATTAGATTAGACTACATTACATTAGATTACATTACATTAGATTAGATTAGATTTCTTTAGATTAGATTACATTAGATTAGATTAGAGTACATTAGATTAGATTACATTACATTAGAGAACATTAGATTAGATCAGATTACATTAGATAAAGTTTCATTAGATTACATTACATTAGATTACATTATATTTGATGAGATTAGATTACATTCGCACAATTTAGATTAGATTACATTAGATTAAATTAGATTAGATTACATTAGATTATTTTAGATTATATTATATTAAATTAGATTACATTAGATTACATTACATTAAATTACATTAGATTATCTTAGATTAGATTATATTACATTAGATTACTTCATATTAGATTAGATTAGATTTGATTCGATTACATTAGATGTGATTACATTTCATTAGATAACACTAGATTATATTAGATTAGAGTAGATTACATTACATTACATTCGATTAGATTAGTTTATATTAGATTAGATTACATTACATTTGATTACATTAGATTAGATTAGATTAGATTACATTAGATTAATTAGATTAGATTAGATTACATTAGATTCGATTACATCTGATGAGATTACATTTCATTAGATTACATTAGATTATATTAGATTAGATTACATTTCATTAGATTAGTTTATTATAGATTTGATTAGATCACATTAGATTAGAATAAATTAGATTACTTTACATTAGATTAGTTTAGATTACATTACTTTCGATTAGATTATATTAGATTAGATTACATTACATTAGATTACATTAAATTAGATTAGATTAGATTTCATTAGATTAGGTTAGATTACATTAGATTAGATTAGATGAGATTACATTACATTACATTACATTAGATTCGGATAGATTAGATTTAATTACATTAGATTAGATTGCATTAGATTAGATTAGATTAGAGTACATTAGATTAGATTAGATTGGATTAGATTAGATTAGATTAGATTACATTAGAGTACATTAGATTAGATTAGATTACATTAGATAAGGTTACATTACATTAGATTAGATTAGATTACATTACATTACATTTGATTAGATTAGATTAGATTAGATTACAATAAATTACATTAGATTAGATTCCATTAGATTATATTACATTAGAATAGGTTACATTAGAATAGATTACAATAGATTAGATTAGATTACATTAGATTAGATTAGATTGCAATACATTACATTCGATTAGATGACATTACATTAGATTACATTACATAATATGAGATTAGATTAGATTAGATTAGATTAGATTAGATTACATGAGATTTGCTTAGATTAGATTACATTAGATTAGATTAGATTAGATTACATTTGATTCGATTACATTTGATGAGATAACATTTCATTAGATTACATTAGATTATATTAGATTAGATTAGATTACATTATATTAGATTAGATTAGTTTACATTTGATTAGATAGATTTGATTAGATTACATTAGATGACATTAGATTAGTTTAGATTACATTACATTCGATTAGATTACATTAGATTAGACTACATTACATTAGATTACATTACATTAGATTAGATTAGATTTCATTAGATTAGATTAGATTACATTAGATTAGATTAGAGTACATTAGATTAGATTAGGTTAAATTAGATAAGATTACATTACATTAGAGGACATTAGATTAGATCAGATTACATTAGATAAAGTTACATTAGATTACATTACATTAGATTACATTATATTTGATGAGATTAGATTACATTCGAACAACTTAGATTAGATTACATTAGATTAAATTAGATTAGATTACATTAGATTATTTTAGATTAGATTATATTAAGTTAGATTACATTAGATTACATTACATTAAATTACATTAGAGTATTTTAGATCAGATTACATTACATTAGATTACTTCATATTAGATTAGATTAGATTTGATTCGATTACATTAGATGTGATTATATTTCATTCGATAACATTAGATTATATTAGATTACAGTAGATTACATTACATTCAATTAGATTAGTTTATATTAGATTAGATTACATTACATTTGATTACATTAGATTAGATTAGATTACATTTGATTACATTACATTAGATTAGATTAGATTTGATTACGTTACATTAGATTACATTACATTAGATTAATTAGATTAGATTAGATTACATTAGATTAGAGGAGAGGTTCTTTCATTCCTTCAAAGCCACAAACTGAACGCAATTAATGAATCTAACTGCAAACATTCATTCGATGAGGAACACTGTATGTGCTATTCCAATGAATCTAGCTTTTGCCATTCATTCAATGAAAGAAACTGCACGCGTTCATGCAATGATAAAAACTGCATGCGTTCATTAAATGAAACAGAGTGCACGTGTTAATTCAATGACTACAGAGATTACATTAGATTAGATTAGATTACATTAGATTACATTAGATTACATGAGATTTGCTTAGATTAGATTACATTAGATTAGATTAGATTACATTTGATTCGATTACTTTTGATGAGATAACATTTCATTAGATTACGTTAGATTATATTAGATTAGAATAGATTACCTTACATTAGATTAGACTAGTTTACATTTGATTAGATAGATTTGATTAGATTACATTAGATGACATTAGATTAGTTTAGATTACACTACATTCGATTAGATTACATTAGATTAGACTACATTACATTAGATTACATTAGATTAGATTAGATTAGATTTCATTAGATTAGATTAGATTACATTAGATTAGATTAGAGTACATTAGATTAGATTAGGTTACATTAGATTAGATTACATTACATTAGAGAACATTAGATTAGATCAGATTACATTAGATAAAGTTACATTAGATTACATTACATTACATTACATTATATTTGATGAGATTAGATTACATTCGAACAACTTAGATTAGATTACATTAGATTAAATTAGATTAGATTACATTAGATTATTTTAGATTAGATTATATTAAATTAGATTACATTAGATTACATTACATTAAATTACATTAGATTATCTTAGATTAGATTATATTACATTAGATTACTTCATATTAGATTAGATTAGATTTGATTCGATAACATTAGATGTGATTACATTTCATTAGATAACATTAGATTATATTAGATTAGAGTAGATTACATTACATTACATTCAATTAGATTAGTTTATATTAGATTAGATTACATTACATTTGATTACATTAGATTAGATTACATTAGATTACATTACATTAGATTAGATTAGATTTGATTACGTTACATTAGATTACATTACATTAGATTAATTAGATTAGATTACATTAGATTCGATTACATCTGATGAGATTACATTTCATTAGATTACATTAGATTATATTAGATTAGATTAGATTACATTTCATTAGATTAGTTTATTTTACATTTGATTAGATCACATTAGATTAGAATAAATTAGATTACATTACATTAGATTAGTTTAGATTTCATTACTTTCGATTAGATTATATTAGATTAGATTACATTACATTAGATTACATTAAATTAGATTAGATTAGATTTCATTAGATTAGATTAGATTACATTAGATTAGATTAGATGAGATTACATTAGATTCGGTTAGATTAGATTTAATTACATTAGATTAGATTAGATTACATTACATTACATTTGATTAGATTAGATTAGATTAGATTACAATAAATTACATTAGATTAGATTACATTAGACTAGATTACATTACATTAGATTACATTATATTTGATTAGATTAGATTACATTCGATTAGCTTAGATTAGATTACATTAGATTATTTTAGATTAGATTATATTACATTAGATTACTTTATATTAGATTAGATTAGATTTGATTCGATTACATTAGATGTGATTACATTTCATTAGATAACATTAGATTATATTAGATTACATTACATTACATTCGATTAGATTAGTTTATATTAGATTACATTACATTACATTTGATTACATTACATTACATTAGATTAGATTAAATTACATTACATTAGATTACAATAGATTAGAGGAGAGGTTCTTTCATTCCTTCAAAGCCACAAACTGACCGCAATTAATGAATCTAACTGCAAACATTCATTCGATGAGGAACACTGTATGTGCTATTCCAATGTTTCTAGCTTTTGCCATTCATTCAATGATAGAAACTGCACGCGTTCATGCAATGATAAAAACTGCATGCGTTCATTAAATGAAACAGAATGCACGTGTTAATTCAATGAGTACAGCTTTTCTTTTTTATTCACTTTCTCGAGCTTAGCACTTTCATTCAATGAAACCAAATGCTTCATTGAATCATTGAGTCAAACTGCCATCATTGACTCAATGAATCAAAGAGTATTAATGGATTCCATCGAACAAACTTAACTCATTTACTTCGTGAATCCAACTGCACCCATTCATTCAATGAAATGATTTGTATGTCTTAAATAAAAGAGTCGAGCTCCAGCCATTCATTCAGTGCCACGAGCAAAACGTATTCATTCAATTGAGCACACTGCACTCATGATACAGACTGCACGTCTTAAATCAATGAGTAGAGCTTCTCTCCTTCATTCAATGGGTCAAGCTTAACGCTTTCATTCAAAGAAACAAACTGCATTCATTGAATCATTGAATCAAACAACAATCATTGATTCAATGAATCAAACCTTGTTTCAATGGAACAAACCTATCTCCCTTATTTAGTGAAGCAAACTGCATATTCATTGCATATTCAATGAAAGAGGCTGCATTTGTCAATTCAATGAGTAGAGATACTCTCATTCATTCAATGACGCATTGTCTCTGTCAAACTACACACGTTTACTAGATGAAACAAACTGCCCGTCTTAATTCAATGAATAGAGCTTCTCTCATTCATTCAATGTGTCAAGCTCACCGTTTGCATTTAATGAAACAAACTGCCTTGATTGAATCACTGAATCAAACTAGAATCATTTATTCAATGAATCAAACCTTATTCCTTGTTTCATTCGAACAAACCTACCTCACTTATTTAGTGAATCCTACTACACTTATTCGTTCAATGAAACAGACTGCACATGATAATTCAATGAAGGTACTCTTAATGCATTGATTCAACCAAACAAATTGCACACATTTAGTTCATGAAGCAAACTGCATTTGTCAATTCAATGAATATAGCTACTCATTCATTCAATGTCACAAACTTCATACATTGTCTCAATCAAACTGCGCACATTCACTCCATGAACCAAACTGCACGTGTTAATTCAATGAGCAGAGCTCCTCTCATCAGTCAATGATGAGCTTAACGCTTTCATTCAATGAAACAAACAGCTTTCGTTGAATCATTGAATCAAATTCGAATGATGGATTCAATGTAGATTAGATTACATTAGATTAGATTAGATTAGATTACATTCGATTACATTAGATCAGATTATATTACATTAGATTATATTAGATTAGATTACATTACATTAGATTACAGTACATTACAATACATTACATTAGATTACTTTAGATTAGATTACATTAGATTATATTACATTAGAATAGGTTACATTAGATTAGATTACAATAGATTAGATTAGATTACATTAGATTAGATTTGATTAGATTACAATACATTACATTCGATTAGATGACATTACATTAGATTACATTACATAATATGAGACTACATTAGATTAGATTAGATTACATTAGATTACATTAGATTAAATGAGATTTGCTTAGATTAGATTACATTAGATTAGATTAGATTAGATTTGATTCGATTACATTTGATGAGAAAACATTTTATTAGATTACATTAGATTATATTAGATTAGATTAGATTACCTTACATTAGATTAGAATAGTTTACATTTGATTAGATAGATTTGATTAGATTACATTAGATGACATTAGATTAGTTTAGATTACATTACATTCGATTAGATTACATTAGATTAGACTACATTACATTAGATTACATTACATTAGATTAGATTAGATTTCTTTAGATTAGATTAGATTACATTAGATTAGATTAGAGTACATTAGATTAGATTAGGTTACATTAGATTAGATTACATTACATTAGAGAACATTAGATTAGATCAGATTACATTAGATAAAGTTTCATTAGATTACATTACATTAGATTACATTATATTTGATGAGATTAGATTACATTCGAACAACTTAGATTAGATTACATTAGATTAAATTAGATTAGATTACATTAGATTATTTTAGATTAGATTATATTAAATTAGATTACATTAGATTACATTACATTAAATTACATTAGATTATCTTAGATTAGATTATATTACATTAGATTACTTCATATTAGATTAGATTAGATTTGATTCGATTACATTAGATGTGATTACATTTCATTAGATAACATTAGATTATATTAGATTACAGTAGATTACATTACATTACATTCGATTAGATTAGTTTATATTAGATTAGATTACATTACATTTGATTACATTAGATTAGATTAGATTAGATTACATTAGATTAGTTAGATTAGATTAGATTACATTAGATTCGATTACATCTGATGAGATTACATTTCATTAGATTACATTAGTTTATATTAGATTAGATTAGATTACATTTCATTAGATTAGTTTATTTTACATTTGATTAGATCACATTAGATTAGAATAAATTAGATTACATTACATTAGATTAGTTTAGATTTCATTACTTTCGATTAGATTATATTATATTAGATTACATTACATTAGATTACATTAAATTAGATTAGATTAGATTTCATTCGATTAGGTTAGATTACATTATATTAGATTAGATGAGATTACATTACATTACATTACATTAGATTCGGATAGATTAGATTTAATTACATTAGATTAGATTGCATTAGATTAGATTAGATTAGAGTACATTAGATTAGATTAGATTGGATTACATTAGATTAGATTACATTAGAGTACATTAGATTAGATTAGATTACATTAGATAAGGTTACATTACATTAGATTAGATTAGATTACATTACATTACATTTGATTAGATTAGATTAGATTAGATTACAATAAATTACATTAGATTCGATTACATTAGATTACATTAGATTAGATTACATTACATTAGATTACATTACATTAGATTACATTAGATTATTTTAGATTAGATTATATTACACTAGTTTACTTTATATTAGATTTGATTCGATTACATTAGATGTGATTACATTTCATTAGATAACATTAGATTATATTAGATTACATTACATTTCATTCGATTAGATTAGTTTATATTAGATTACATTACATTACATTTGATTACATTACATTACATTAGATTAGATTAAATTACATTACATGAGATTACAATAGATTAGAGGAGAGGTTCTTTCATTCCTTCAAAGCCACAAACTGACCGCAATTAATGAATCTAACTGCAAACATTCATTCGATGAGGAACACTGTATGTGCTATTCCAATGTTTCTAGCTTTTGCCATTCATTCAATGATAGAAACTGCACGCGTTCATGCAATGATAAAAACTGCATGCGTTCATTAAATGAAACAGAATGCACGTGTTAATTCAATGACTACAGAGATTACATTAGATTAGATTAGATTACATTAGATTACATGTGATTTGCTTAGATTAGATTACATTAGATTAGATTAGATTACATTTGATTCGATTACATTTGATGAGATAACATTTCATTAGATTACATTAGATTATATTCGATTAGAATAGATTACCTTACATTCGATTAGATTACATTAGATTAGACTACATTACATTAGATTACATTAGATTAGATTTCATTAGATTAGATTAGATTACATTAGATTAGATTAGAGTACATTAGATTAGATTAGGTTACATTACATTAGAGAACATTAGATTAGATCAGATTACATTAGATAAAGTTACATTAGATTACATTACATTAGATTACATTATATTTGATGAGATTAGATTACATTCGAACAACTTAGATTAGATTACATTAGATTAAATTAGATTAGATTACATTAGATTACATTACATTAAATTACATTAGATTATCTTAGATTAGATTATATTACATTAGATTACGTCATATTAGATTAGATTAGATTATATTACATTAGATTACTTCATATTAGATTAGATTAGATTTGATTCGATAACATTAGATGTGATTACATTTCATTAGATAACATTAGATTATATTAGATTACAGTAGATTACATTACATTACATTCGATTAGATTAGTTTATATTAGATTAGATTACATTATATTTGATTACATTAGATTAGATTACATTAGATTACATTACATTAGATTAGATTAGATTTGATTACGTTACATTAGATTACATTACATTAGATTAATTAGATTAGATTACATTAGATTCGATTACATCTGATGAGATTACATTTCATTAGATTACATTAGATTATATTAGATTAGATTAGATTAGATTAGATTAGATTACATGATACAGACTGCACGTCTTAAATCACTGAGTAGAGCTTCTCTGCTTCATTCAATGGGTCAAGGTTAACGCTTTCATTCAAAGAAACAAACTGCATTCTTTGAATCATTGAATCAAATAACAATCATTGATTCAATGAATCAAACCTTGTTTCAATGGTACAAACCTATCTCCCTTATTTAGTGAACCAAACTGCATATTCATTGCATATTCAATGAAAGAGGCTGCATTCGTCAATTCAATGAGTAGAGCTACTCTCATTCATTCAATGGCACAAGTTTCACGCATTGTCTCTGTCAAATTACACACGTTTACTAGATGAAGCAAACTGCCCGTCTTAATTCAATGAATAGAGCTTCTCTCATTCATTCAATGTGTCAAGCTCACCGTTTGAATTTAATGAAACAAACTGCCTTGATTGAATCACTGAATCAAACTAGAATCATTGATTCAATGAATCAAACCTTATTCCTTGTTTCATTCGAACAAACCTACCTCACTTATTTAGTGAATCCTACTACACTTATTCGTTCAATGAAACAGACTGCACATGATAATTCAATGAAGGTACTCTTAATGCATTGATTCAACCAAACAAATTGCACACATTTAGTTCATGAAGCAAACTGCATTTGTCAATTCAATGAATATAGCTACTCATTCATTCAATGTCACAAACTTCATACATTGTCTCAATCAAACTGCGCACATTCACTCCATGAACCAAACTGCACGTGTTAATTCAATGAGCAGAGCTCCTCTCATCAGTCAATGATGAGCTTAACGCTTTCATTCAATGAAACAAACAGCTTTCGTTGAATCATTGAATCAAATTCGAATGATGGATTCAATGTAGATTAGATTACATTAGATTAGATTAGATTAGATTACATTCGATTACATTAGATCAGATTATATTACATTAGATTATATTAGATTAGATTACATTACATTAGATTACAGTACATTACAATACATTACATTAGATTACTTTAGATTAGATTACATTAGATTATATTACATTAGAATAGGTTACATTAGAATAGATTACAATAGATTAGATTAGATTACATTAGATTAGATTTGATTAGATTACAATACATTACATTCGATTAGATGACATTACATTAGATTACATTACATAATATGAGACTACATTAGATTAGATTAGATTACATTAGATTACATTAGATTAAATGAGATTTGCTTAGATTAGATTACATTAGATTAGATTAGATTAGATTTGATTCGATTACATTTGATGAGATAACATTTTATTAGATTACATTAGATTATATTAGATTAGATTAGATTACCTTACATTAGATTAGACTAGTTTACATTTGATTAGATAGATTTGATTAGATTACATTAGATGACATTAGATTAGTTTAGATTACATTACATTCGATTAGATTACATTAGATTAGACTACATTACATTAGATTACATTACATTAGATTAGATTAGATTTCTTTAGATTAGATTAGATTACATTAGATTAGATTAGAGTCCATTAGATTAGATTAGGTTACATTAGATTAGATTACATTACATTAGAGAACATTAGATTAGATCAGATTACATTAGATAAAGTTTCATTAGATTACATTACATTAGATTACATTATATTTGATGAGATTAGATTACATTCGAACAACTTAGATTAGATTACATTAGATTAAATTAGATTAGATTACATTAGATTATTTTAGATTAGATTATATTAAATTAGATTACATTAGATTACATTACATTAAATTACATTAGATTATCTTAGATTAGATTATATTACATTAGATTACTTCATATTAGATTAGATTAGATTTGATTCGATTACATTAGATGTGATTACATTTCATTAGATAACATTAGATTATATTAGATTACAGTAGATTACATTACATTACATTCGATTAGATTAGTTTATATTAGATTAGATTACATTACATTTGATTACATTAGATTAGATTAGATTAGATTACATTAGATTAGTTAGATTAGATTAGATTACATTAGATTCGATTACATCTGATGAGATTACATTTCATTAGATTACATTAGATTATATTAGATTAGATTAGATTACATTTCATTAGATTAGTTTATTTTACATTTGATTAGATCACATTAGATTAGAATAAATTAGATTACATTACATTAGATTAGTTTAGATTTCATTACTTTCGATTCGATTATATTAGATTAGATTACATTACATTAGATTACATTAAATTAGATTAGATTAGATTTCATTAGATTAGGTTAGATTACATTATATTAGATTAGATGAGATTACATTACATTACATTACATTATATTCGGATAGATTAGATTTAATTACATTAGATTAGATTGCATTAGATTAGATTAGATTAGAGTACATTAGATTAGATTAGATTGGATTACATTAGATTAGATTACATTAGAGTACATTAGATTAGATTAGATTACATTAGATAAGGTTACATTACATTAGATTAGATTAGATTACATTACATTACATTTGATTAGATTAGATTAGATTAGATTAGATTACAATAAATTACATTAGATTCGATTACATTAGATTACATTAGATTAGATTACATTACATTAGATTACATTAGATTATTTTAGATTAGATTAGATTAAATTAGATTACATTAGATTACATTACATTAGATTACATTAGATTATTTTAGATTAGATTATATTACATTAGTTTACTTTATATTAGATTTGATTCGATTACATTAGATGTGATTACATTTCATTAGATAACATTAGATTATATTAGATTACATTACATTTCATTCGATTAGATTAGTTTATATTAGATTACATTACATTACATTTGATTACATTACATTACATTAGATTAGATTAAATTACATTACATTAGATTACAATAGATTAGAGGAGAGGTTCTTTCATTCCTTCAAAGCCACAAACTGACCGCAATTAATGAATCTAACTGCAAACATTCATTCGATGAGGAACACTGTATGTGCTATTCCAATGTTTCTAGCTTTTGCCATTCATTCAATGATAGAAACTGCACGCGTTCATGCAATGATAAAAACTGCATGCGTTCATTAAATGAAACAGAATGCACGTGTTAATTCAATGACTACAGAGATTACATTAGATTAGATTAGATTACATTAGATTACATTAGATTACATGTGATTTGCTTAGATTAGATTACATTAGATTAGATTAGATTACATTTGATTCGATTACATTTGATGAGATAACATTTCATTAGATTACATTAGATTATATTAGATTAGAATAGATTACCTTACATTCGATTAGATTACATTAGATTAGACTACATTACATTAGATTACATTAGATTAGATTTCATTAGATTAGATTAGATTACATTAGATTAGATTAGAGTACATTAGATTAGATTAGGTTACATTAGATTAGATTACATTACATTAGAGAACATTAGATTAGATCAGATTACATTAGATAAAGTTACATTAGATTACATTACATTAGATTACATTATATTTGATGAGATTAGATTACATTCGAACAACTTAGATTAGATTACATTAGATTAAATTAGATTAGATTACATTAGATTATTTTAGATTAGATTATATTAAATTTGATTACATTAGATTACATTACATTAGATTACATTACATTAAATTACATTAGATTATCTTAGATTAGATTATATTACATTAGATTACTTCATATTAGATTAGATTAGATTATATTACATTAGATTACTTCATATTAGATTAGATTAGATTTGATTCGATAACATTAGATGTGATTACATTTCATTAGATAACATTAGATTATATTAGATTACAGTAGATTACATTACATTACATTCGATTAGATTAGTTTATATTAGATTAGATTACATTACATTTGATTACATTAGATTAGATTACATTAGATTACATTACATTAGATTAGATTAGATTTGATTACGTTACATTAGATTACATTACATTAGATTAATTAGATTAGATTACATTAGATTCGATTACATCTGATGAGATTACATTTCATTAGATTACATTAGATTATATTAGATTAGATTAGATTAGATTAGATTATATTACATGATACAGACTGCACGTCTTAAATCACTGAGTAGAGCTTCTCTGCTTCATTCAATGGGTCAAGGTTAACGCTTTCATTCAAAGAAACAAACTGCACTCATTGAATCATTGAATCAAATAACAATCATTGATTCAATGAATCAAACCTTGTTTCAATGGAACAAACCTATCTCCCTTATTTAGTGAACCAAACTGCATATTCATTGCATATTCAATGAAAGAGGCTGCATTCGTCAATTCAATGAGTAGAGCTACTCTCATTCATTCAATGGCACAAGTTTCACGCATTGTCTCTGTCAAATTACACACGTTTACTAGATGAAGCAAACTGCCCGTCTTAATTCAATGAATAGAGCTTCTCTCATTCATTCAATGTGTCAAGCTCACCGTTTGAATTTAATGAAACAAACTGCCTTGATTGAATCACTGAATCAAACTAGAATCATTGATTCAATGAATCAAACCTTATTCCTTGTTTCATTCGAACAAACCTACCTCACTTATTTAGTGAATCCTACTACACTTATTCGTTCAATGAAACAGACTGCACATGATAATTCAATGAAGGTACTCTTAATGCATTGATTCAACCAAACAAATTGCACACATTTAGTTCATGAAGCAAACTGCATTTGTCAATTCAATGAATATAGCTACTCATTCATTCAATGTCACAAACTTCATACATTGTCTCAATCAAACTGCGCACATTCACTCCATGAACCAAACTGCACGTGTTAATTCAATGAGCAGAGCTCCTCTCATCAGTCAATGATGAGCTTAACGCTTTCATTCAATGAAACAAACAGCTTTCGTTGAATCATTGAATCAAATTCGAATGATGGATTCAATGTAGATTAGATTACATTAGATTAGATTAGATTAGATTACATTCGATTACATTAGATCAGATTATATTACATTAGATTATATTAGATTAGATTACATTACATTAGATTACAGTACATTACAATACATTACATTAGATTACTTTAGATTAGATTACATTAGATTATATTACATTAGAATAGGTTACATTAGAATAGATTACAATAGATTAGATTAGATTACATTAGATTAGATTTGATTAGATTACAATACATTACATTCGATTAGATGACATTACATTAGATTACATTACATAATATGAGACTACATTAGATTAGATTAGATTACATTAGATTACATTAGATTAAATGAGATTTGCTTAGATTAGATTACATTAGATTAGATTAGATTAGATTTGATTCGATTACATTTGATGAGATAACATTTTATTAGATTACATTAGATTATATTAGATTAGATTAGATTACCTTACATTAGATTAGACTAGTTTACATTTGATTAGATAGATTTGATTAGATTACATTAGATGACATTAGATTAGTTTAGATTACATTACATTCGATTAGATTACATTAGATTAGACTACATTACATTAGATTACATTACATTAGATTAGATTAGATTACATTGGATTAGATTAGAGTACATTAGATTAGATTAGGTTACATTAGATTAGATTACATTACATTAGAGGACATTAGATTAGATCAGATTACATTAGATAAAGTTACATTAGCTTACATTACATTAGATTACATTATATTTGATGAGATTAGATTACATTCGAACAACTTAGATTAGATTACATTAGATTAAATTAGATTAGATTACATTAGATTATTTTAGATTAGATTATATTAAATTAGATTACATTAGATTACATTACATTAAATTACATTAGATCATCTTAGATTAGATTACATTACATTAGATTACATAAGATTAGATGACATTACATTAGATTACATTACATTACATTAAATTGCAATAGATTAGATTAGATTAGATTATATTACATGATACAGACTGCACGTCTTAAATCACTGAGTAGAGCTTCTCTCCTTCATTCAATGGGTCAAGCTTAACGCTTTCATTCAAAGAAACAAACTGCATTCATTGAATCATTGAATCAAACAACAATCATTGATTCAATGAATCAAACCTTGTTTCAATGGAACAAACCTATCTCCCTTATTTAGTGAACCAAACTGCATATTCATTGCATATTCAATGAAAGAGGCTGCATTCGTCAATTCAATGAGTAGAGCTACTCTCATTCATTCAATGGCACAAGTTTCACGCATTGTCTCTGTCAAACTACACACGTTTACTAGATGAAGCAAACTGCCCGTCTTAATTCAATGAATAGAGCTTCTCTCATTCATTCAATGTGTCAAGCTCACCGTTTGAATTTAATGAAACAAACTGCATTGATTGAATCACTGAATCAAACTAGAATCATTTATTCAATTAATCAAACCTTATTCCTTGTTTCATTCGAACAAACCTACCTCACTTATTTAGTGAATCCTACTACACTTATTCGTTCAATGAAACAGACTGCACATGATAATTCAATGAAGGTACTCTTAATGCATTGATTCAACCAAACAAATTGCACACATTTAGTTCATGAAGCAAACTGCATTTGTCAATTCAATGAATATAGCTACTCATTCATTCAATGTCACAAACTTCATACATTGTCTCAATCAAACTGCGCACATTCACTCCATGAACCAAACTGCACGTGTTAATTCAATGAGCAGAGCTCCTCTCATCAGTCAATGATGAGCTTAACGCTTTCATTCAATGAAACAAACAGCTTTCGTTGAATCATTGAATCAAATTCGAATGATGGATTCAATGTAGATTAGATTACATTAGATTAGATTAGATTAGATTACATTCGATTACATTAGATCAGATTATATTACATTAGATTATATTAGATTAGATTACATTACATTAGATTACAGTACATTACAATACATTACATTAGATTACTTTAGATTAGATTACATTAGATTATATTACATTAGAATAGGTTACATTAGAATAGATTACAATAGATTAGATTAGATTACATTAGATTAGATTTGATTAGATTACAATACATTACATTCGATTAGATGACATTACATTAGATTACATTACATAATATGAGACTACATTAGATTAGATTAGATTACATTAGATTACATTAGATTAAATGAGATTTGCTTAGATTAGATTACATTAGATTAGATTAGATTAGATTTGATTCGATTACATTTGATGAGATAACATTTTATTAGATTACATTAGATTATATTAGATTAGATTAGATTACCTTACATTAGATTAGACTAGTTTACATTTGATTAGATAGATTTGATTAGATTACATTAGATGACATTAGATTAGTTTAGATTACATTACATTCGATTAGATTACATTAGATTAGACTACATTACATTAGATTACATTACATTAGATTAGATTAGATTTCTTTAGATTAGATTAGATTAGATTAGATTAGATTAGAGTACATTAGATTAGATTAGGTTACATTAGATTAGATTACATTACATTAGAGAACATTAGATTAGATCAGATTACATTAGATAAAGTTTCATTAGATTACATTACATTAGATTACATTATATTTGATGAGATTAGATTACATTCGAACAACTTAGATTAGATTACATTAGATTAAATTAGATTAGATTACATTAGATTATTTTAGATTAGATTATATTAAATTAGATTACATTAGATTACATTACATTAAATTAGATTAGATTTATTTAGATTAGATTAGATTAGATTAGATTAGATTTGAGTACATTAGATTAGATTAGGTTACATTAGATTAGATTACATTACATTAGAGAACATTAGATTAGATCAGATTACATTAGATAAAGTTTCATTAGATTACATTACATTAGATTACATTATATTTGATGAGATTAGATTACATTCGAACAACTTAGATTAGATTACATTAGATTAAATTAGATTAGATTACATTAGATTATTTTAGATTAGATTATATTAAATTAGATTACATTAGATTACATTACATTAGATTAGATTAGATTTCTTTAGATTAGATTAGATTAGATTAGATTAGAGTACATTAGATTAGATTAGGTTACATTAGATTAGATTACATTACATTAGAGAACATTAGATTAGATCAGATTACATTAGATAAAGTTTCATTAGATTACATTACATTAGATTACATTATATTTGATGAGATTAGATTACATTCGAACAACTTAGATTAGATTACATTAGATTAAATTAGAATAGATTACATTAGATTATTTTAGATTAGATTATATTAAATTAGATTACATTAGATTACATTACATTAAATTACATTAGATTATCTTAGATTAGATTATATTACATTAGATTACTTCATATTAGATTAGATTAGATTTGATTCGATTACATTAGATGTGATTACATTTCATTAGATAACATTAGATTATATTAGATTACAGTAGATTACATTACATTACATTCGATTAGATTAGTTTATATTAGATTAGATTACATTACATTTGATTACATTAGATTAGATTAGATTACATTAGATTAGTTAGATTAGATTAGATTACATTAGATTCGATTACATCTGATGAGATTACATTTCATTAGATTACATTAGATTATATTAGATTAGATTAGATTACATTTCATTAGATTAGTTTATTTTACATTTGATTAGATCACATTAGATTAGAATAAATTAGATTACATTACATTAGATTAGTTTAGATTTCATTACTTTCGATTAGATTATATTAGATTAGATTACATTACATTAGATTACATTAGATTAGATTAGATTTCATTAGATTAGGTTAGATTACATTAGATTAGATTAGATGAGATTACATTACATTACATTACATTAGATTCGGATAGATTAGATTTAATTACATTAGATTAGATTGAATTAGATTAGATTAGATTAGAGTACATTAGATTAGATTAGATTGGATTACATTAGATTAGATTACATTAGAGTACATTAGATTAGATTAGATTTCATTAGATAAGGTTACATTACATTAGATTAGATTAGATTACATTACATTACATTTGATTAGATTAGATTAGATTAGATTAGATTACAATAAATTACATTAGATTCGATTACATTAGATTACATTAGATTAGATTACATTACATTAGATTACATTAGATTAGATTAGATTTCATTAGATTAGGTTAGATTACATTAGATTAGATTAGATGAGATTACATTACATTACATTACATTAGATTCGGATAGATTAGATTTAATTACATTAGATTAGATTGCATTAGATTAGATTAGATTAGAGTACATTAGATTAGATTAGATTGGATTACATTAGATTAGATTACATTAGATTAGATTACATTAGAGTACATTAGATTAGATTAGATTTCATTAGATAAGGTTACATTACATTAGATTAGATTAGATTACATTACATTACATTTGATTAGATTAGATTAGATTAGATTAGATTACAATAAATTACATTAGATTCGATTACATTAGATTACATTAGATTAGATTACATTACATTAGATTACATTAGATTACATTAGATTATTTTAGATTAGATTAGATTAAATTAGATTACATTAGATTACATTAGATTATTTTAGATTAGATTATATTACATTAGTTTACTTTATATTAGATTTGATTCGATTACATTAGATGTGATTACATTTCATTAGATAACATTAGATTATATTAGATTACATTACATTTCATTCGATTAGATTAGTTTATATTAGATTACATTACATTACATTTGATTACATTACATTACATTAGATTAGATTAAATTACATTACATTAGATTACAATAGATTAGAGGAGAGGTTCTTTCATTCCTTCAAAGCCACAAACTGACCGCAATTAATGAATCTAACTGCAAACATTCATTCGATGAGGAACACTGTATGTGCTATTCCAATGTTTCTAGCTTTTGCCATTCATTCAATGATAGAAACTGCACGCGTTCATGCAATGATAAAAACTGCATGCGTTCATTAAATGAAACAGAATGCACGTGTTAATTCAATGACTACAGAGATTACATTAGATTAGATTAGATTACATTAGATTACATGTGATTTGCTTAGATTAGATTACATTAGATTAGATTAGATTACATTTGATTCGATTACATTTGATGAGATAACATTTCATTAGATTACATTAGATTATATTAGATTAGAATAGATTACCTTACATTCGATTAGATTACATTAGATTAGACTACATTACATTAGATTACATTAGATTAGATTTCATTAGATTAGATTAGATTACATTAGATTAGATTAGAGTACATTAGATTAGATTAGGTTACATTAGATTAGATTACATTACATTAGAGAAGATTAGATTAGATCAGATTACATTAGATAAAGTTACATTAGATTACATTACATTAGATTACATTATATTTGATGAGATTAGATTACATTCGAACAACTTAGATTAGATTACATTAGATTAAATTAGATTAGATTACATTAGATTACATTACATTAAATTACATTAGATTATCTTAGATTAGATTATATTACATTAGATTACTTCATATTAGATTAGATTAGATTAGATTACATTAGATTACTTCATATTAGATTAGATTAGATTTGATTCGATAACATTAGATGTGATTACATTTCATTAGATAACATTAGATTATATTAGATTACAGTAGATTACATTACATTACATTCGATTAGATTAGTTTATATTAGATTAGATTACATTACATTTGATTACATTAGATTAGATTACATTAGATTACATTACATTAGATTAGATTAGATTTGATTACGTTACATTAGATTACATTACATTAGATTAATTAGATTAGATTACATTAGATTCGATTACATCTGATGAGATTACATTTCATTAGATTACATTAGATTATATTAGATTAGATTAGATTAGATTAGATTATATTACATGATACAGACTGCACGTCTTAAATCACTGAGTAGAGCTTCTCTGCTTCATTCAATGGGTCAAGGTTAACGCTTTCATTCAAAGAAACAAACTGCATTCATTGAATCATTGAATCAAATAACAATCATTGATTCAATGAATCAAACCTTGTTTCAATGGAACAAACCTATCTCCCTTATTTAGTGAACCAAACTGCATATTCATTGCATATTCAATGAAAGAGGCTGCATTCGTCAATTCAATGAGTAGAGCTACTCTCATTCATTCAATGGCACAAGTTTCACGCATTGTCTCTGTCAAATTACACACGTTTACTAGATGAAGCAAACTGCCCGTCTTAATTCAATGAATAGAGCTTCTCTCATTCATTCAATGTGTCAAGCTCACCGTTTGAATTTAATGAAACAAACTGCCTTGATTGAATCACTGAATCAAACTAGAATCATTGATTCAATGAATCAAACCTTATTCCTTGTTTCATTCGAACAAACCTACCTCACTTATTTAGTGAATCCTACTACACTTATTCGTTCAATGAAACAGACTGCACATGATAATTCAATGAAGGTACTCTTAATGCATTGATTCAACCAAACAAATTGCACACATTTAGTTCATGAAGCAAACTGCATTTGTCAATTCAATGAATATAGCTACTCATTCATTCAATGTCACAAACTTCATACATTGTCTCAATCAAACTGCGCACATTCACTCCATGAACCAAACTGCACGTGTTAATTCAATGAGCAGAGCTCCTCTCATCAGTCAATGATGAGCTTAACGCTTTCATTCAATGAAACAAACAGCTTTCGTTGAATCATTGAATCAAATTCGAATGATGGATTCAATGTAGATTAGATTACATTAGATTAGATTAGATTAGATTACATTCGATTACATTAGATCAGATTATATTACATTAGATTATATTAGATTAGATTACATTACATTAGATTACAGTACATTACATTGCATTAGATTACTTTAGATTAGATTACATTAGATTATATTACTTTAGAATAGGTTACATTAGAATAGATTACAATAGATTGGATTAGATTAGATTAGATTAGATTACAATACATTACATTCGATTAGATGACATTACATTAGATTACATTACATAATATGAGATTAGATTAGATTAGATTAGATTAGATTACATTAGATTACATGAGATTTGCTTAGATTAGATTACATTAGATTAGATTAGATTAGATTACATTTGATTCGATTACATTTGATGAGATAACATTTCATTAGATTACATTAGATTAGTTTACATTTGATTAGATTACATTAGATGACATTAGATTAGTTTAGATTACATTACATTCGATTAGATTACATTAGATTAGACTACATTTCATTAGATTACATTACATTAGATTAGATTAGATTTCATTAGATTAGATTAGATTACATTGGATTAGATTAGAGTACATTAGATTAGATTAGGTTACATTAGATTAGATTACATTACATTAGAGGACATTAGATTAGATCAGATTACATTAGATAAAGTTACATTAGATTACATTACATTAGATTACATTATATTTGATGAGATTAGATTACATTCGAACAACTTAGATTAGATTACATTAGATTAAATTAGATTAGATTACATTAGATTATTTTAGATTAGATTATATTAAATTAGATTACATTAGATTACATTACATTAGATTACATTACATTAGATTAGATTAGATTTCATTAGATTAGATTAGATTACATTGGATTAGATTAGAGTACATTAGATTAGATTAGGTTACATTAGATTAGATTACATTACATTAGAGGACATTAGATTAGATCAGATTACATTAGATAAAGTTACATTAGATTACATTACATTAGATTACATTATATTTGATGAGATTAGATTACATTCGAACAACTTAGATTAGATTACATTAGATTAAATTAGATTAGATTACATTAGATTATTTTAGATTAGATTATATTAAATTAGATTACATTAGATTACATTACATTAAATTACATTAGATCATCTTAGATTAGATTACATTACATTAGATTACATAAGATTAGATGACATTACATTAGATTACATTACATTACATTAAATTGCAATAGATTAGATTAGATTAGATTAGATTACATGATACAGACTGCACGTCTTAAATCACTGAGTAGAGCTTCTCTCCTTCATTCAATGGGTCAAGCTTAACGCTTTCATTCAAAGAAACAAACTGCATTCATTGAATCATTGAATCAAACAACAATCATTGATTCAATGAATCAAACCTTGTTTCAATGGAACAAACCTATCTCCCTTATTTAGTGAACCAAACTGCATATTCATTGCATATTCAATGAAAGAGGCTGCATTTGTCAATTCAATGAGTAGAGATACTCTCATTCATTCAATGGCACAAGTTTCACGCATTGTCTCTGTCAAATTACACACGTATACTAGATGAAACAAACTGCCCGTCTTAATTCAATGAATAGAGCTTCTCTCATTCATTCAATGTGTCAAGCTCACCGTTTGCATTTAATGAAACAAACTGCCTTGATTGAATCACTGAATCAAACTAGAATCATTGATTCAATGAATCAAACCTTATTCCTTGTTTCATTCGAACAAACCTACCTCACTTATTTAGTGAATCCTACTACACTTATTCGTTCAATGAAACAGACTGCACATGATAATTCAATGAAGGTACTCTTAATGCATTGATTCAACCAAACAAATTGCACACATTTAGTTCATGAAGCAAACTGCATTTGTCAATTCAATGAATATAGCTACTCATTCATTCAATGTCACAAACTTCATACATTGTCTCAATCAAACTGCGCACATTCACTCCATGAACCAAACTGCACGTGTTAATTCAATGAGCAGAGCTCCTCTCATCAGTCAATGATGAGCTTAACGCTTTCATTCAATGAAACAAACAGCTTTCGTTGAATCATTGAATCAAATTCGAATGATGGATTCAATGTAGATTAGATTACATTAGATTAGATTAGATTAGATTACATTCGATTACATTAGATCAGATTATATTACATTAGATTATATTAGATTAGATTACATTACATTAGATTACAGTACATTACAATACATTACATTAGATTACTTTAGATTAGATTACATTAGATTATATTACTTTAGAATAGGTTACATTAGAATAGATTACAATAGATTGGATTAGATTAGATTAGATTAGATTACAATACATTACATTCGATTAGATGACATTACATTAGATTACATTACATAATATGAGATTACATTAGATTAGATTACATTAGATTACATTAGATTACATGAGATTTGCTTAGATTAGATTACATTAGATTAGATTAGATTAGATTACATTTGATTCGATTACATTTGATGAGATAACATTTCATTAGATTACATTAGATTATATTAGATTAGATTAGATTACATTACATTAGATTAGATTAGTTTACATTTGATTAGATTAGATTTGATTAGATTACATTAGATGACATTAGATTAGTTTAGATTACATTACATTCGATTAGATTACATTAGATTAGACTACATTTCATTAGATTACATTAGATTAGATTAGATTAGATTACATTGGATTAGATTAGAGTACATTAGATTAGATTAGGTTAAATTAGATTAGATTACATTACATTAGAGGACATTAGATTAGATCAGATTACATTAGATAAAGTTACATTAGATTACATTACATTAGATTACATTATATTTGATGAGATTAGATTACATTCGAACAACTTAGATTAGATTACATTAGATTAAATTAGATTAGATTACATTAGATTATTTTAGATTAGATTATATTAAATTAGATTACATTAGATTACATTACATTAAATTACATTAGATCATCTTAGATTAGATTACATTACATTAGATTACATAAGATTAGATGACATTACATTAGATTACATTACATTACATTAAATTGCAATAGATTAGATTAGATTAGATTAGATTACATGATACAGACTGCACGTCTTAAATCACTGAGTAGAGCTTCTCTCCTTCATTCAATGGATCAAGCTTAACGCTTTCATTCAAAGAAACAAACTGCATTCATTGAATCATTGAATCAAACAACAATCATTGATTCAATGAATCAAACCTTGTTTCAATGGAACAAACCCATCTCCCTTATTTAGTGAACCAAACTGCATATTCATTGCATATTCAATGAAAGAGGCTGCATTTGTCAATTCAATGAGTAGAGATACTCTCATTCATTCAATGGCACAAGTTTCACGCATTGTCTCTGTCAAACTACACACGTTTACTAGATGAAACAAACTGCCCGTCTTAATTCAATGAATAGAGCTTCTCTCATTCATTCAATGTGTCAAGCTCACCGTTTGTATTTAATGGAACAAACTGCCTTGATTGAATCACTGAATCAAACTAGAATTTTTGATTCAATGAATCAAACCTTATTCCTTGTTTCATTCGAACAAACCTAACTCACTTATTTAGTGAATCCCAGTACACGTATTCGTTCAATGAAACAGACTACACATGATAATTCAATGAAGGTACTCTTAATGCATTGATTCAACCAAACAAATTGCACACATTTAATTCATTTAGCAAACTGCATTTGTCAATTCAATGAATTCATTCAAAGTCACAAGCTTCACACATTGTCTCAATGAAAATGCACACATTCACTCCGTGAAGCAAACTGCACGTGTTAATTCAATGAGCAGAGCTTCTCTCCTCAATGATGAGTTTAACGCTTTCATTCAATAAAACAAACAGCTTTCGTTGAATCATTGAAACACATTCGAATGATGGATTCAATGTAGGTTAGATTACATTAGATTAGATTAGATTAGATTACATTACATTACATTAGATTACATAACATTAGATTACATTAGATTAGATTACATTAGATTACATAAGATTAGATGACATTACATTAGATTACATTACAGAACATTAAATTGCAATAGATTAGATTAGATTAGATTAGATTATATTACATGATACAGACTGCACGTCTTAAATCACTGAGTAGAGCTTCTCTGCTTCATTCAATGGGTCAAGGTTAACGCTTTCATTCAAAGAAACAAACTGCATTCATTGAATCATTGAATCAAATAACAATCATTGATTCAATGAATCAAAACCTTGTTTCAATGGAACAAACCTATCTCCCTTATTTAGTGAACCAAACTGCATATTCTTTGCATATTCAATGAAAGAGGCTGCATTCGTCAATTCAATGAGTAGAGCTACTCTCATTCATTCAATGGCACAAGTTTCACGCATTGTCTCTGTCAAACTACACACGTTTACTAGATGAAGCAAACTGCCCGTCTTAATTCAATGAATAGAGCTTCTCTCATTCATTCAATGTGTCAAGCTCACCGTTTGAATTTAATGAAACAAACTGCATTGATTGAATCACTGAATCAAACTAGAATCATTTATTCAATTAATCAAACCTTATTCCTTGTTTCATTCGAACAAACCTACCTCACTTATTTAGTGAATCCTACAACACTTATTCGTTCAATGAAACAGACTGCACATGATAATTCAATGAAGGTACTCTTAATGCATTGATTCAACCAAACAAATTGCACACATTTAGTTCATGAAGCAAACTGCATTTGTCAATTCAATGAATATAGCTACTCATTCATTCAATGTCACAAACTTCATACATTGTCTCAATCAAACTGCGCACATTCACTCCATGAACCAAACTGCACGTGTTAATTCAATGAGCAGAGCTCCTCTCATCAGTCAATGATGAGCTTAACGCTTTCATTCAATGAAACAAACAGCTTTCGTTGAATCATTGAATCAAATTCGAATGATGGATTCAATGTAGATTAGATTACATTAGATTAGATTAGATTAGATTACATTCGATTACATTAGATCAGATTATATTACATTAGATTATATTAGATTAGATTACATTACATTAGATTACAGTACATTACAATACATTACATTAGATTACTTTAGATTAGATTACATTAGATTATATTACATTAGAATAGGTTACATTCGAATAGATTACAATAGATTAGATTAGATTACATTAGATTAGATTTGATTAGATTACAATACATTACATTCGATTAGATGACATTACATTAGATTATATTACATAATATGAGACTACATTAGATTAGATTAGATTAGATTAGATTACATTAGATTACATGAGATTTGCTTAGATTAGATTACATTAGATTAGATTAGATTAGATTTGATTCGATTACATTTGATGAGATAACATTTTATTAGATTACATTAGATTATATTAGATTAGATTAGATTACCTTACATTAGATTAGACTAGTTTACATTTGATTAGATAGATTTGATTAGATTACATTAGATGACATTAGATTAGTTTAGATTACATTACATTCGATTAGATTACATTAGATTACATTACATTAGATTAGATTAGATTTCTTTAGATTAGATTAGATTACATTAGATTAAATTGAGTACATTAGATTAGATTAGGTTACATTAGATTAGATTACATTACATTAGAGAACATTAGATTAGATCAGATTACATTAGATAAAGTTTCATTAGATTACATTACATTAGATTACATTACATTTGATGAGATTACATTACATTCGAACAACTTAGATTAGATTACATTAGATTAAATTAGATTAGATTACATTAGATTATTTTAGATTAGATTATATTAAATTAGATTACATTAGATTACATTACATTAAATTTAATTAGATTATCTTAGATTAGATTATATTACATTAGATTACTTCATATTAGATTAGATTAGATTTGATTCGATTACATTAGATGTGATTACATTTCATTAGATAACATTAGATTATATTAGATTACAGTAGATTACATTACATTACATTCGATTAGATTAGTTTATATTAGATTAGATTACATTACATTTGATTACATTAGATTAGATTAGATTACATTAGATTAGTTAGATTAGATTAGATTACATTAGATTCGATTACATCTGATGAGATTACATTTCATTAGATTACATTTGATTATATTAGATTAGATTAGATTACATTTCATTAGATTAGTTTATTTTACATTTGATTAGATCACATTAGATTAGAATAAATTAGATTACATTACATTAGATTAGTTTAGATTTCATTACTTTCGATTAGATTATATTAGATTAGATTACATTACATTAGATTACATTAGATTAGATTAGATTTCATTAGATTAGGTTAGATTACATTAGATTAGATTAGATGAGATTACATTACATTACATTACATTAGATTCGGATAGATTAGATTTAATTACATTAGATTAGATTGCATTAGATTAGATTAGATTAGAGTACATTAGATTAGATTAGATTGGATTACATTAGATTAGATTACATTAGAGTACATTAGATTAGATTAGATTTCATTAGATAAGGTTACATTACATTAGATTAGATTACATTACATTACATTACATTTGATTAGATTAGATTAGATTAGATTACAATAAATTACATTAGATTCGATTACATTAGATTACATTAGATTAGATTACATTACATTAGATTACATTAGATTACATTAGATTATTTTAGATTAGATTAGATTAAATTAGATTACATTAGATTACATTAGATTATTTTAGATTAGATTATATTACATTAGTTTACTTTATATTAGATTTGATTCGATTACATTAGATGTGATTACATTTCATTAGATAACATTAGATTATATTAGATTACATTACATTTCATTCGATTAGATTAGTTTATATTAGATTACATTACATTACATTTGATTACATTACATTACATTAGATTAGATTAAATTACATTACATTAGATTACAATAGATTAGAGGAGAGGTTCTTTCATTCCTTCAAAGCCACAAACTGACCGCAATTAATGAATCTAACTGCAAACATTCATTCGATGAGGAACACTGTATGTGCTATTCCAATGTTTCTAGCTTTTGCCATTCATTCAATGATAGAAACTGCACGCGTTCATGCAATGATAAAAACTGCATGCGTTCATTAAATGAAACAGAATGCACGTGTTAATTCAATGACTACAGAGATTACATTAGATTAGATTAGATTACATTAGATTACATTAGATTACATGTGATTTGCTTAGATTAGATTACATTAGATTAGATTATATTACATTTAATTCGATTACATTTGATGAGATAACATTTCATTAGATTACATTAGATTATATTAGATTAGAATAGATTACCTTACATTCGATTAGATTACATTAGATTAGACTACATTACATTAGATTACATTAGATTAGATTTCATTAGATTAGATTAGATTACATTAGATTAGATTAGAGTACATTAGATTAGATTAGGTTACATTAGATTAGATTACATTACATTAGAGGACATTAGATTAGATCAGATTACATTAGATAAAGTTACATTAGATTACATTACATTAGATTACATTATATTTGATGAGATTAGATTACATTCGAACAACTTAGATTAGATTACATTAGATTAAATTAGATTAGATTGCATTAGATTACATTACATTAAATTACATTAGATTATCTTAGATTAGATTATATTACATTAGATTACTTCATATTAGATTAGATTAGATTATATTACATTAGATTACTTCATATTAGATTAGATTAGATTTGATTCGATAACATTAGATGTGATTACATTTCATTAGATAACATTAGATTATATTAGATTACAGTAGATTACATTACATTACATTCGATTAGATTAGTTTATATTAGATTAGATTACATTACATTTGATTACATTAGATTAGATTACATTAGATTACATTACATTAGATTAGATTAGATTTGATTACGTTACATTAGATTACATTACATTAGATTAATTAGATTAGATTACATTAGATTCGATTACATCTGATGAGATTACATTTCATTAGATTACATTAGATTATATTAGATTAGATTAGATTACATTTCATTAGATTAGTTTATTTTACATTTGATTAGATCACATTAGATTAGAATAAATTAGATTACATTACATTAGATTAGTTTAGATTTCATTACTTTCGATTAGATTATATTAGATTAGATTACATTACATTAGATTACATTAAATTAGATTAGATTAGATTTCATTAGATTAGATTAGATTACATTGGATTAGATTAGAGTACATTAGATTAGTTTAGATTACATTACATTCGATTAGATTACATTAGATTAGACTACATTTCATTAGATTACATTACATTAGATTAGATTAGATTTCATTAGATTAGATTAGATTACATTGGATTAGATTAGAGTACATTAGATTAGATTAGGTTACATTAGATTAGATTACATTACATTAGAGGACATTAGATTAGATCAGATTACATTAGATAAAGTTACATTAGATTACATTACATTAGATTACATTATATTTGATGAGATTAGATTACATTCGAACAACTTAGATTAGATTACATTAGATTAAATTAGATTAGATTACATTAGATTATTTTAGATTAGATTATATTAAATTAGATTACATTAGATTACATTACATTAGATTAGATTAGATTTCATTAGATTAGATTAGATTACATTGGATTAGATTAGAGTACATTAGATTAGATTAGGTTACATTAGATTAGATTACATTACATTAGAGGACATTAGATTAGATCAGATTACATTAGATAAAGTTACATTAGATTACATTACATTAGATTACATTATATTTGATGAGATTAGATTACATTCGAACAACTTAGATTAGATTACATTAGATTAAATTAGATTAGATTACATTAGATTATTTTAGATTAGATTATATTAAATTAGATTACATTAGATTACATTACATTAAATTACATTAGATCATCTTAGATTAGATTACATTACATTAGATTACATAAGATTAGATGACATTACATTAGATTACATTACATTACATTAAATTGCAATAGATTAGATTAGATTAGATTATATTACATGATACAGACTGCACGTCTTAAATCACTGAGTAGAGCTTCTCTCCTTCATTCAATGGGTCAAGCTTAACGCTTTCATTCAAAGAAACAAACTGCATTCATTGAATCATTGAATCAAACAACAATCATTGATTCAATGAATCAAACCTTGTTTCAATGGAACAAACCTATCTCCCTTATTTAGTGAACCAAACTGCATATTCATTGCATATTCAATGAAAGAGGCTGCATTTGTCAATTCAATGAGCAGAGATACTCTCATTCATTCAATGGCACAAGTTTCACGCATTGTCTCTGTCAAACTACACACGTAGACTAGATGAAACAAACTGCCCGTCTTAATTCAATGAATAGAGCTTCTCTCATTCATTCAATGTGTCAAGCTCACCGTTTGCATTTAATGAAACAAACTGCCTTGATTGAATCACTGAATCAAACTAGAATCATTGATTCAATGAATCAAACCTTATTCCTTGTTTCATTCGAACAAACCTACCTCACTTATTTAGTGAATCCTACTACACTTATTCGTTCAATGAAACAGACTGCACATGATAATTCAATGAAGGTACTCTTAATGCATTGATTCAACCAAACAAATTGCACACATTTAGTTCATGAAGCAAACTGCATTTGTCAATTCAATGAATATAGCTACTCATTCATTCAATGTCACAAACTTCATACATTGTCTCAATCAAACTGCGCACATTCACTCCATGAACCAAACTGCACGTGTTAATTCAATGAGCAGAGCTCCTCTCATCAGTCAATGATGAGCTTAACGCTTTCATTCAATGAAACAAACAGCTTTCGTTGAATCATTGAATCAAATTCGAATGATGGATTCAATGTAGATTAGATTACATTAGATTAGATTAGATTAGATTACATTCGATTACATTAGATCAGATTATATTACATTAGATTATATTAGATTAGATTACATTACATTAGATTACAGTACATTACAATACATTACATTAGATTACTTTAGATTAGATTACATTAGATTATATTACTTTAGAATAGGTTACATTAGAATAGATTACAATAGATTGGATTAGATTAGATTAGATTACAATACATTACATTCGATTAGATGACATTACATTAGATTACATTACATAATATGAGATTACATTAGATTAGATTAAATTAGATTACATTAGATTACATGAGATTTGCTTAGATTAGATTACATTAGATTAGATTAGATTAGATTACATTTGATTCGATTACATTTGATGAGATAACATTTCATTAGATTACTTTAGATTATATTAGATTAGATTAGATTACATTACATTAGATTAGATTAGTTTACATTTGATTAGATTAGATTTGATTAGATTACATTAGATGACATTAGATTAGTTTAGATTACATTACATTCGATTAGATTACATTAGATTAGACTACATTTCATTAGATTACATTACATTAGATTAGATTAGATTACATTGGATTAGATTAGAGTACATTAGATTAGATTAGGTTACATTAGATTAGATTACATTACATTAGAGGACATTAGATTAGATCAGATTACATTAGATAAAGTTACATTAGATTACATTACATTAGATTACATTATATTTGATGAGATTAGATTACATTCGAACAACTTAGATTAGATTACATTAGATTAAATTAGATTAGATTACATTAGATTATTTTAGATTAGATTATATTAAATTAGATTACATTAGATTACATTACATTAAATTACATTAGATCATCTTAGATTAGATTACATTACATTAGATTACATAAGATTAGATGACATTACATTAGATTACATTACATTACATTAAATTGCAATAGATTAGATTAGATTAGATTAGATTACATGATACAGACTGCACGTCTTAAATCACTGAGTAGAGCTTCTCTCCTTCATTCAATGGATCAAGCTTAACGCTTTCATTCAAAGAAACAAACTGCATTCATTGAATCATTGAATCAAATAACAATCATTGATTCAATGAATCAAACCTTGTTTCAATGGAACAAACCCATCTCCCTTATTTAGTGAACCAAACTGCATATTCATTGCATATTCAATGAAAGAGGCTGCATTTGTCAATTCAATGAGTAGAGATACTCTCATTCATTCAATGGCACAAGTTTCACGCATTGTCTCTGTCAAACTACACACGTTTACTAGATGAAACAAACTGCCCGTCTTAATTCAATGAATAGAGCTTCTCTCATTCATTCAATGTGTCAAGCTCACCGTTTGTATTTAATGGAACAAACTGCCTTGATTGAATCACTGAATCAAACTAGAATTTTTGATTCAATGAATGAAACCTTATTCCTTGTTTCATTCGAACAAACCTAACTCACTTATTTAGTGAATCCCAGTACACGTATTCGTTCAATGAAACAGACTGCACATGATAATTCAATGAAGGTACTCTTAATGCATTGATTCAACCAAACAAATTGCACACATTTAATTCATGAAGCAAACTGCATTTGTCAATTCAATGAATTCATTCAAAGTCACAAGCTTCACACATTGTCTCAATGAAAATGCACACATTCACTCCGTGAACCAAACTGCACGTGTTAATTCAATGAGCAGAGCTTCTCTCCTCAATGATGAGTTTAACCTTTTCATTCAATAAAACAAACAGCTTTCGTTGAATCATTGAAACACATTCGAATGATGGATTCAATGTAGGTTAGATTACATTAGATTAGATTAGATTAGATTAGATTACATTACATTAGATTACATAACATTAGATTACATTAGATTAGATTACATTAGATTACATAAGATTAGATGACATTACATTAGATTACATTACAGAACATTAAATTGCAATAGATTAGATTAGATTAGATTAGATTATATTACATGATACAGACTGCACGTCTTAAATCACTGAGTAGAGCTTCTCTGCTTCATTCAATGAATCAAGGTTAACGCTTTCATTCAAAGAAACAAACTGCATTCATTGAATCATTGAATCAAATAACAATCATTGATTCAATGAATCAAAACCTTGTTTCAATGGAACAAACCTATCTCCCTTATTTAGTGAACCAAACTGCATATTCTTTGCATATTCAATGAAAGAGGCTGCATTCGTCAATTCAATGAGTAGAGCTACTCTCATTCATTCAATGGCACAAGTTTCACGCATTGTCTCTGTCAAACTACACACGTTTACTAGATGAAGCAAACTGCCCGTCTTAATTCAATGAATAGAGCTTCTCTCATTCATTCAATGTGTCAAGCTCACCGTTTGAATTTAATGAAACAAACTGCATTGATTGAATCACTGAATCAAACTAGAATCATTTATTCAATTAATCAAACCTTATTCCTTGTTTCATTCGAACAAACCTACCTCACTTATTTAGTGAATCCTACTACACTTATTCGTTCAATGAAACAGACTGCACATGATAATTCAATGAAGGTACTCTTAATGCATTGATTCAACCAAACAAATTGCACACATTTAGTTCATGAAGCAAACTGCATTTGTCAATTCAATGAATATAGCTACTCATTCATTCAATGTCACAAACTTCATACATTGTCTCAATCAAACTGCGCACATTCACTCCATGAACCAAACTGCACGTGTTAATTCAATGAGCAGAGCTCCTCTCATCAGTCAATGATGAGCTTAACGCTTTCATTCAATGAAACAAACAGCTTTCGTTGAATCATTGAATCAAATTCGAATGATGGATTCAATGTAGATTAGATTACATTAGATTAGATTAGATTAGATTACATTCGATTACATTAGATCAGATTATATTACATTAGATTATATTAGATTAGATTACATTACATTAGATTACAGTACATTACAATACATTACATTAGATTACTTTAGATTAGATTACATTAGATTATATTACATTAGAATAGGTTACATTAGAATAGATTACAATAGATTAGATTAGATTACATTAGATTAGATTTGATTAGATTACAATACATTACATTCGATTAGATGACATTACATTAGATTATATTACATAATATGAGACTACATTAGATTAGATTAGATTAGATTAGATTACATTAGATTACATGAGATTTGCTTAGATTAGATTACATTAGATTAGATTAGATTAGATTTGATTCGATTACATTTGATGAGATAACATTTTATTAGATTACATTAGATTATATTAGATTAGATTAGATTACCTTACATTAGATTAGACTAGTTTACATTTGATTAGATAGATTTGATTAGATTACATTAGATGACATTAGATTAGTTTAGATTACATTACATTCGATTAGATTACATTAGATTACATTACATTAGATTAGATTATATTTCTTTAGATTAGATTAGATTACATTAGATTAAATTGAGTACATTAGATTAGATTAGGTTACATTAGATTAGATTACATTACATTAGAGAACATTAGATTAGATCAGATTACATTAGATAAAGTTACATTAGATTACATTACATTAGATTACATTATATTTGATGAGATTAGATTACATTCGAACAACTTAGATTAGATTACATTAGATTAAATTAGATTAGATTACATTAGATTATTTTAGATTAGATTATATTAAATTAGATTACATTAGATTACATTACATTAAATTACATTAGATTATCTTAGATTAGATTATATTACATTAGATTACTTCATATTAGATTAGATTAGATTTGATTCGATTACATTAGATGTGATTACATTTCATTAGATAACATTAGATTATATTAGATTACAGTAGATTACATTACATTACATTCGATTAGATTAGTTTATATTAGATTAGATTACATTACATTTGATTACATTAGATTAGATTAGATTACATTAGATTAGTTAGATTAGATTAGATTACATTAGATTCGATTACATCTGATGAGATTACATTTCATTAGATTACATTAGATTATATTAGATTAGATTAGATTACATTTCATTAGATTAGTTTATTTTACATTTGATTAGATCACATTAGATTAGAATAAATTAGATTACATTACATTAGATTAGTTTAGATTTCATTACTTTCGATTAGATTATATTAGATTAGATTACATTACATTAGATTACATTAGATTAGATTAGATTTCATTAGATTAGGTTAGATTACATTAGATTAGATTAGATGAGATTACATTACATTACATTACATTAGATTCGGATAGATTAGATTTAATTACATTAGATTAGATTGCATTAGATTAGATTAGATTAGAGTACATTAGATTAGATTAGATTGGATTACATTAGATTAGATTACATTAGAGTACATTAGATTAGATTAGATTTCATTAGATAAGGTTACATTACATTAGATTAGATTAGATTACATTACATTACATTTGATTAGATTAGATTAGATTAGATTACAATAAATTACATTAGATTGGATTACATTAGATTACATTAGATTAGATTACATTACATTAGATTACATTAGATTACATTAGATTATTTTAGATTAGATTAGATTAAATTAGATTACATTAGATTACATTAGATTATTTTAGATTAGATTATATTACATTAGTTTACTTTATATTAGATTTGATTCGATTACATTAGATGTGATTACATTTCATTAGATAACATTAGATTATATTAGATTACATTACATTTCATTCGATTAGATTAGTTTATATTAGATTACATTACATTACATTTGATTACATTACATTACATTAGATTAGATTAAATTACATTACATTAGATTACAAAAGATTAGAGGAGAGGTTCTTTCATTCCTTCAAAGCCACAAACTGACCGCAATTAATGAATCTAACTGCAAACATTCATTCGATGAGGAACACTGTATGTGCTATTCCAATGTTTCTAGCTTTTGCCATTCATTCAATGATAGAAACTGCACGCGTTCATGCAATGATAAAAACTGCATGCGTTCATTAAATGAAACAGAATGCACGTGTTAATTCAATGATTACATTAGATTAGATTAGATTACATTAGATTACATTAGATTACATGTGATTTGCTTAGATTAGATTACATTAGATTAGATTATATTACATTTGATTCGATTACATTTGATGAGATAACATTTCATTAGATTACATTAGATTATATTAGATTAGAATAGATTACCTTACATTCGATTAGATTACATTAGATTAGACTACATTACATTAGATTACATTAGATTAGATTTGATTAGATTAGATTAGATTACATTAGATTAGATTAGAGTACATTAGATTAGATTAGGTTACATTAGATTAGATTACATTACATTAGAGAACATTAGATTAGATAAGATTACATTAGATAAAGTTACATTAGATTACATTAGATTACATTATATTTGATGAGATTAGATTACATTCGAACAACTTAGATTAGATTACATTAGATTAAATTAGATTAGATTACATTAGATTACATTACATTAAATTACATTAGATTATCTTAGATTAGATTATATTACATTAGATTACTTCATATTAGATTAGATTAGATTATATTACATTAGATTACTTCATATTAGATTAGATTAGATTTGATTCGATAACATTAGATGTGATTACATTTCATTAGATAACATTAGATTACATTAGATTACAGTAGATTACATTACATTACATTCGATTAGATTAGTTTATATTAGATTAGATTACATTACATTTGATTACATTAGATTAGATTACATTAGATTACATTACATTAGATTAGATTAGATTTGATTACGTTACATTAGATTACATTACATTAGATTAATTAGATTAGATTACATTAGATTCGATTACATCTGATGAGATTACATTTCATTAGATTACATTAGATTATATTAGATTAGATTAGATTACATTTCATTAGATTAGTTTATTTTACATTTGATTAGATCACATTAGATTAGAATAAATTAGATTACATTACATTAGATTAGTTTAGATTTCATTACTTTCGATTAGATTATATTAGATTAGATTACATTACATTAGATTACATTAAATTAGATTAGATTAGATTTCATTAGATTAGATTAGATTACATTGGATTAGATTAGAGTACATTAGATTAGATTAGGTTACATTAGATTAGATTACATTACATTAGAGGACATTAGATTAGATCAGATTACATTAGATAAAGTTACATTAGATTACATTACATTAGATTACATTATATTTGATGAGATTAGATTACATTCGAACAACTTAGATTAGATTACATTAGATTAAATTAGATTAGATTACATTAGATTATTTTAGATTAGATTATATTAAATTAGATTACATTAGATTACATTACATTAGATTAGATTAGATTTCATTAGATTAGATTAGATTACATTGGATTAGATTAGAGTACATTAGATTAGATTAGGTTACATTAGATTAGATTACATTACATTAGAGGACATTAGATTAGATCAGATTACATTAGATAAAGTTACATTAGATTACATTACATTAGATTACATTATATTTGATGAGATTAGATTACATTCGAACAACTTAGATTAGATTACATTAGATTAAATTAGATTAGATTACATTAGATTATTTTAGATTAGATTATATTAAATTAGATTACATTAGATTACATTACATTAAATTACATTAGATCATCTTAGATTAGATTACATTACATTAGATTACATAAGATTAGATGACATTACATTAGATTACATTACATTACATTAAATTGCAATAGATTAGATTAGATTAGATTAGATTACATGATACAGACTGCACGTCTTAAATCACTGAGTAGAGCTTCTCTCCTTCATTCAATGGGTCAAGCTTAACGCTTTCATTCAAAGAAACAAACTGCATTCATTGAATCATTGAATCAAACAACAATCATTGATTCAATGAATCAAACCTTGTTTCAATGGAACAAACCTATCTCCCTTATTTAGTGAACCAAACTGCATATTCATTGCATATTCAATGAAAGAGGCTGCATTTGTCAATTCAATGAGTAGAGATACTCTCATTCATTCAATGGCACAAGTTTCACGCATTGTCTCTGTCAAACTACACACGTATACTAGATGAAACAAACTGCCCGTCTTAATTCAATGAATAGAGCTTCTCTCATTCATTCAATGTGTCAAGCTCACCGTTTGCATTTAATGAAACAAACTGCCTTGATTGAATCACTGAATCAAACTAGAATCATTGATTCAATGAATCAAACCTTATTCCTTGTTTCATTCGAACAAACCTACCTCACTTATTTAGTGAATCCTACTACACTTATTCGTTCAATGAAACAGACTGCACATGATAATTCAATGAAGGTACTCTTAATGCATTGATTCAACCAAACAAATTGCACACATTTAGTTCATGAAGCAAACTGCGTTTGTCAATTCAATGAATATAGCTACTCATTCATTCAATGTCACAAAATTCATACATTGTCTCAATCAAACTGCGCACATTAACTCCATGAACCAAACTGCACGTGTTAATTCAATGAGCAGAGCTCCTCTCATCAGTCAATGATGAGCTTAACGCTTTCATTCAATGAAACAAACAGCTTTCGTTGAATCATTGAATCAAATTCGAATGATGGATTCAATGTAGATTAGATTACATTAGATTAGATTAGATTACATTCGATTACATTAGATCAGATTATATTACATTAGATTATATTAGATTAGATTACATTACATTAGATTACAGTACATTACAATACATTACATTAGATTACTTTTGATTAGATTACGTTAGATTATATTACTTTAGAATAGGTTACATTAGAATAGATTACAATAGATTGGATTAGATTAGATTAGATTAGATTAGATTACAATACATTACATTCGATTAGATGACATTACATTAGATTACATTACATAATATGAGATTACATTAGATTAGATTAAATTAGATTACATTAGATTACATGAGATTTGCTTAGATTAGATTACATTAGATTAGATTAGATTAGATTACATTTGATTCGATTACATTTGATGAGATAACATTTCATTAGATTACATTAGATTATATTAGATTAGATTAGATTACATTACATTAGATTAGATTAGTTTACATTTGATTAGATTAGATTTGATTAGATTACATTAGATGACATTAGATTAGTTTAGATTACATTACATTCGATTAGATTACATTAGATTAGACTACATTTCATTAGATTACATTACATTAGATTAGATTAGATTACATTGGATTAGATTAGAGTACATTAGATTAGATTAGGTTACATTAGATTAGATTACATTACATTAGAGGACATTAGATTAGATCAGATTACATTAGATAAAGTTACATTAGATTACATTACATTAGATTACATTATATTTGATGAGATTAGATTACATTCGAACAACTTAGATTAGATTACATTAGATTAAATTAGATTAGATTACATTAGATTATTTTAGATTAGATTATATTAAATTAGATTACATTAGATTACATTACATTAAATTACATTAGATCATCTTAGATTAGATTACGTTACATTAGATTACATAAGATTAGATGACATTACATTAGATTACATTACATTACATTAAATTGCAATAGATTAGATTAGATTAGATTAGATTACATGATACAGACTGCACGTCTTAAATCACTGAGTAGAGCTTCTCTCCTTCATTCAATGGATCAAGCTTAACGCTTTCATTCAAAGAAACAAACTGCATTCATTGAATCATTGAATCAAACAACAATCATTGATTCAATGAATCAAACCTTGTTTCAATGGAACAAACCCATCTCCCTTATTTAGTGAACCAAACTGCATATTCATTGCATATTCAATGAAAGAGGCTGCATTTGTCAATTCAATGAGTAGAGATACTCTCATTCATTCAATGGCACAAGTTTCACGCATTGTCTCTGTCAAACTACACACGTTTACTAGATGAAACAAACTGCCCGTCTTAATTCAATGAATAGAGCTTCTCTCATTCATTCAATGTGTCAAGCTCACCGTTTGTATTTAATGGAACAAACTGCCTTGATTGAATCACTGAATCAAACTAGAATTTTTGATTCAATGAATCAAACCTTATTCCTTGTTTCATTCGAACAAACCTAACTCACTTATTTAGTGAATCCCAGTACACGTATTCGTTCAATGAAACAGACTGCACATGATAATTCAATGAAGGTACTCTTAATGCATTGATTCAACCAAACAAATTGCACACATTTAATTCATGAAGCAAACTGCATTTGTCAATTCAATGAATTCATTCAAAGTCACAAGCTTCACACATTGTCTCAATGAAAATGCACACATTCACTCCGTGAACCAAACTGCACGTGTTAATTCAATGAGCAGAGCTTCTCTCCTCAATGATGAGTTTAACGCTTTCATTCAATAAAACAAACAGCTTTCGTTGAATCATTGAAACACATTCGAATGATGGATTCAATGTAGGTTAGATTACATTAGATTAGATTAGATTAGATTACATTACATTACATTAGATTACATAACATTAGATTACATTAGATTAGATTACATTAGATTACATAAGATTAGATGACATTACATTAGATTACATTACAGAACATTAAATTGCAATAGATTAGATTAGATTAGATTAGATTATATTACATGATACAGACTGCACGTCTTAAATCACTGAGTAGAGCTTCTCTGCTTCATTCAATGGGTCAAGGTTAACGCTTTCATTCAAAGAAACAAACTGCATTCATTGAATCATTGAATCAAATAACAATCATTGATTCAATGAATCAAAACCTTGTTTCAATGGAACAAACCTATCTCCCTTATTTAGTGAACCAAACTGCATATTCTTTGCATATTCAATGAAAGAGGCTGCATTCGTCAATTCAATGAGTAGAGCTACTCTCATTCATTCAATGGCACAAGTTTCACGCATTGTCTCTGTCAAACTACACACGTTTACTAGATGAAGCAAACTGCCCGTCTTAATTCAATGAATAGAGCTTCTCTCATTCATTCAATGTGTCAAGCTCACCGTTTGAATTTAATGAAACAAACTGCATTGATTGAATCACTGAATCAAACTAGAATCATTTATTCAATTAATCAAACCTTATTCCTTGTTTCATTCGAACAAACCTACCTCACTTATTTAGTGAATCCTACTACACTTATTCGTTCAATGAAACAGACTGCACATGATAATTCAATGAAGGTACTCTTAATGCATTGATTCAACCAAACAAATTGCACACATTTAGTTCATGAAGCAAACTGCATTTGTCAATTCAATGAATATAGCTACTCATTCATTCAATGTCACAAACTTCATACATTGTCTCAATCAAACTGCGCACATTCACTCCATGAACCAAACTGCACGTGTTAATTCAATGAGCAGAGCTCCTCTCATCAGTCAATGATGAGCTTAACGCTTTCATTCAATGAAACAAACAGCTTTCGTTGAATCATTGAATCAAATTCGAATGATGGATTCAATGTAGATTAGATTACATTAGATTAGATTAGATTAGATTACATTCGATTACATTAGATCAGATTATATTACATTAGATTATATTAGATTAGATTACATTACATTAGATTACAGTACATTACAATACATTACATTAGATTACTTTAGATTAGATTACATTAGATTATATTACATTAGAATAGGTTACATTAGAATAGATTACAATAGATTAGATTAGATTACATTAGATTAGATTTGATTAGATTACAATACATTACATTCGATTAGATGACATTACATTAGATTACATTACATAATATGAGACTACATTAGATTAGATTAGATTACATTAGATTACATTAGATTACATGAGATTTGCTTAGATTAGATTACATTAGATTAGATTAGATTAGATTTGATTCGATTACATTTGATGAGATAACATTTTATTAGATTACATTAGATTATATTAGATTAGATTAGATTACCTTACATTAGATTAGACTAGTTTACATTTGATTAGATAGATTTGATTAGATTACATTAGATGACATTAGATTAGTTTAGATTACATTACATTCGATTAGATTACATTAGATTACATTACATTAGATTAGATTAGATTTCTTTAGATTAGATTAGATTACATTAGATTAGATTAGAGTACATTAGATTAGATTAGGTTACATTAGATTAGATTACATTACATTAGAGAACATTAGATTAGATCAGATTACATTAGATAAAGTTTCATTAGATTACATTACATTAGATTACATTATATTTGATGAGATTAGATTACATTCGAACAATTTAGATTAGATTACATTAGATTAAATTAGATTAGATTACATTAGATTATTTTAGATTAGATTATATTAAATTAGATTACATTAGATTACATTACATTAAATTACATTAGATTATCTTAGATTAGATTATATTACATTAGATTACTTCATATTAGATTAGATTAGATTTGATTCGATTACATTAGATGTGATTACATTTCATTAGATAACATTAGATTATATTAGATTACAGTAGATTACATTACATTACATTCGATTAGATTAGTTTATATTAGATTAGATTACATTACATTTGATTACATTAGATTAGATTAGATTACATTAGATTAGTTAGATTAGATTAGATTACATTAGATTCGATTACATCTGATGAGATTACATTTCATTAGATTACATTAGATTATATTAGATTAGATTAGATTACATTTCATTAGATTAGTTTATTTTACATTTGATTAGATCACATTAGATTAGAATAAATTAGATTACATTACATTAGATTAGTTTAGATTTCATTACTTTCGATTAGATTATATTAGATTAGATTACATTACATTAGATTACATTAGATTAGATTAGATTTCATTAGATTAGGTTAGATTACATTAGATTAGATTAGATGAGATTACATTACATTACATTACATTAGATTCGGATAGATTAGATTTAATTACATTAGATTAGATTGCATTAGATTAGATTAGATTAGAGTACATTAGATTAGATTAGATTGGATTACATTAGATTAGATTACATTAGAGTACATTAGATTAGATTAGATTTCATTAGATAAGGTTACATTACATTAGATTAGATTAGATTACATTACATTACATTTGATTAGATTAGATTAGATTACAATAAATTACATTAGATTGGATTACATTAGATTACATTAGATTAGATTACATTACATTAGATTACATTAGATTACATTAGATTATTTTAGATTAGATTAGATTAAATTAGATTACATTAGATTACATTAGATTATTTTAGATTAGATTATATTACATTAGTTTACTTTATATTAGATTTGATTCGATTACATTAGATGTGATTACATTTCATTAGATAACATTAGATTATATTAGATTACATTACATTTCATTCGATTAGATTAGTTTATATTAGATTACATTACATTACATTTGATTACATTACATTACATTAGATTAGATTAAATTACATTACATTAGATTACAATAGATTAGAGGAGAGGTTCTTTCATTCCTTCAAAGCCACAAACTGACCGCAATTAATGAATCTAACTGCAAACATTCATTCGATGAGGAACACTGTATGTGCTATTCCAATGTTTCTAGCTTTTGCCATTCATTCAATGATAGAAACTGCACGCGTTCATGCAATGATAAAAACTGCATGCGTTCATTAAATGAAACAGAATGCACGTGTTAATTCAATGACTACAGAGATTACATTAGATTAGATTAGATTACATTAGATTACATGTGATTTGCTTAGATTAGATTACATTAGATTAGATTATATTACATTTGATTCGATTACATTTGATGAGATAACATTTCATTAGATTACATTAGATTATATTAGATTAGAATAGATTACCTTACATTCGATTAGATTACATTAGATTAGACTACATTATATTAGATTACATTAGATTAGATTTCATTAGATTAGATTAGATTACATTAGATTAGATTAGAGTACATTAGATTAGATTAGGTTACATTAGATTAGATTACATTACATTAGAGAACATTAGATTAGATCAGATTACATTAGATAAAGTTACATTAGATTACATTACATTAGATTACATTATATTTGATGAGATTAGATTACATTCGAACAACTTAGATTAGATTACATTAGATTAAATTAGATTAGATTACATTAGATTACATTACATTAAATTACATTAGATTATCTTAGATTAGATTATATTACATTAGATTACTTCATATTAGATTAGATTAGATTATATTACATTAGATTACTTCATATTAGATTAGATTAGATTTGATTCGATAACATTAGATGTGATTACATTTCATTAGATAACATTAGATTATATTAGATTACAGTAGATTACATTACATTACATTCGATTAGATTAGTTTATATTAGATTAGATTACATTACATTTGATTACATTAGATTAGATTACATTAGATTACATTACATTAGATTAGATTAGATTTGATTACGTTACATTAGATTACATTACATTAGATTAATTAGATTAGATTACATTAGATTCGATTACATCTGATGAGATTACATTTCATTAGATTACATTAGATTATATTAGATTAGATTAGATTACATTTCATTAGATTAGTTTATTTTACATTTGATTAGATCACATTAGATTAGAATAAATTAGATTACATTACATTAGATTAGTTTAGATTTCATTACTTTCGATTATATTATATTAGATTAGATTACATTACATTAGATTACATTAAATTAGATTAGATTAGATTTCATTAGATTAGATTAGATTAGATTAGATTAGATTAGATGAGATTACATTACATTACATTACATTAGATTCGGTTACATTAGATTTAATTACATTAGAATAGATTAGATTACATTACATTACATTTGATTAGATTAGATTAGATTAGATTACAATAAATTACATTAGATTAGATTACATTAGATTACATTACATTAGATTACGTTAGATTATTTTAGATTACATTATATTACATTAGATTTCTTTATATTAGATTAGATTAGATTTGATTCGATTACATTAGATGTGATTACATTTCATTAGATAACATTAGATTACATTACATTACATTCGATTAGATTAGTTTATATTAGATTACATTACATTACATTTGATTACATTACATTACATTAGATTAGATTAAATTACATTACATTAGATTACAATAGATTAGAGGAGAGGTTCTTTCATTCCTTCAAAGCCACAAACTGACCGCAATTAATGAATCTAACTGCAAACATTCATTCGATGAGGAACACTGTATGTGCTATTCCAATGTTTCTAGCTTTTGCCATTCATTCAATGATAGAAACTGCACGCGTTCATGCAATGATAAAAACTGCATGCGTTCATTAAATGAAACAGAATGCACGTGTTAATTCAATGAGTACAGCTTTTCTTTTTTATTCACTTTCTCGAGCTTAGCACTTTCATTCAATGAAACCAAATGCTTCATTGAATCATTGAGTCAAACTGCCATCATTGACTCAATGAATCAAAGAGTATTAATGGATTCCATCGAACAAACTTAACTCATTTACTTCGTGAATCCAACTGCACCCATTCATTCAATGAAATGATTTGTATGTCTTAAATAAAAGAGTCGAGCTCCAGCCATTCATTCAGTGCCACGAGCAAAACGTATTCATTCAATTGAGCACACTGCACTCATGATACAGACTGCACGTCTTAAATCAATGAGTAGAGCTTCTCTCCTTCATTCAATGGGTCAAGCTTAACGCTTTCATTCAAAGAAACAAACTGCATTCATTGAATCATTGAATCAAACAACAATCATTGATTCAATGAATCAAACCTTGTTTCAATGGAACAAACCTATCTCCCTTATTTAGTGAACCAAACTGCATATTCATTGCATATTCAATGAAAGAGGCTGCATTTGTCAATTCAATGAGTAGAGATACTCTCATTCATTCAATGACGCATTGTCTCTGTCAAACTACACACGTTTACTAGATGAAGCAAACTGCCCGTCTTAATTCAATGAATAGAGCTTCTTTCATTCATTCAATGTGTCAAGCTCACCGTTTGAATTTAATGAAACAAACTGCATTGATTGAATCACTGAATCAAACTAGAATCATTTATTCAATTAATCAAACCTTATTCCTTGTTTCATTCGAACAAACCTACCTCACTTATTTAGTGAATCCTACTACACTTATTCGTTCAATGAAACAGACTGCACATGATAATTCAATGAAGGTACTCTTAATGCATTGATTCAACCAAACAAATTGCACACATTTAGTTCATGAAGCAAACTGCATTTGTCAATTCAATGAATATAGCTACTCATTCATTCAATGTCACAAACTTCATACATTGTCTCAATCAAACTGCGCACATTCACTCCATGAACCAAACTGCACGTGTTAATTCAATGAGCAGAGCTCCTCTCATCAGTCAATGATGACCTTAACGCTTTCATTCAATGAAACAAACAAGCTTTCGTTGAATCATTGAATCAAATTCGAATGATGGATTCAATGTAGATTAGATTACATTAGATTAGATTAGATTAGATTACATTCGATTACATTAGATCAGATTATATTACATTAGATTATATTAGATTAGATTACATTACATTAGATTACAGTACATTACATTGCATTAGATTACTTTAGATTAGATTACATTAGATTATATTACTTTAGAATAGGTTACATTAGAATAGATTACAATAGATTGGATTAGATTAGATTAGATTAGATTAGATTAGATTACAATACATTACATTCGATTAGATGACATTACATTAGATTACATTACATAATATGAGATTACATTAGATTAGATTAGATTAGATTACATTAGATTACATGAGATTTGCTTAGATTAGATTACATTAGATTAGATTAGATTAGATTACATTTGATTCAATTACATTTGATGAGATAACATTTCATTAGATTACATTAGATTATATTAGATTAGTTTACATTTGATTAGATTACATTAGATGACATTAGATTAGTTTAGATTACATTACATTCGATTAGATTACATTAGATTAGACTACATTTCATTAGATTACATTACATTAGATTAGATTAGATTTCATTAGATTAGATTAGATTACATTGGATTAGATTAGAGTACATTAGATTAGATTAGGTTACATTAGATTAGATTACATTACATTAGAGGACATTAGATTAGATCAGATTACATTAGATAAAGTTACATTAGATTACATTACATTAGATTACATTATATTTGATGAGATTAGATTACATTCGAACAACTTAGATTAGATTACATTAGATTAAATTAGATTAGATTACATTAGATTATTTTAGATTAGATTATATTAAATTAGATTACATTAGATTACATTACATTAGATTACATTACATTAGATTAGATTAGATTTCATTAGATTAGATTAGATTACATTGGATTAGATTAGAGTACATTAGATTAGATTAGGTTACATTAGATTATATTACTTTAGAATAGGTTACATTAGAATAGATTACAATAGATTGGATTAGATTAGATTAGATTAGATTAGATTACAATACATTACATTCGATTAGATGACATTACATTAGATTACATTACATAATATGAGATTACATTAGATTAGATTAAATTTGATTACATTAGATTAAATGAGATTTGCTTAGATTAGATTACATTAGATTAGATTAGATTAGATTACATTTGATTCGATTACATTTGATGAGATAACATTTCATTAGATTACATTAGATTATATTATATTAGATTAGATTACATTACATTAGATTAGATTAGTTTACATTTGATTAGATTAGATTTGATTAGATTACATTAGATGACATTAGATTAGTTTAGATTACATTACATTCGATTAGATTACATTAGATTAGACTATATTTCATTAGATTACATTACATTAGATTAGATTAGATTACATTGGATTAGATTAGAGTACATTAGATTAGATTAGGTTACATTAGATTAGATTACATTACATTAGAGGACATTAGATTAGATCAGATTACATTAGATAAAGTTACATTAGATTACATTACATTAGATTACATTATATTTGATGAGATTAGATTACATTCGAACAACTTAGATTAGATTACATTAGATTAAATTAGATTAGATTACATTAGATTATTTTAGATTAGATTATATTAAATTAGATTACATTAGATTACATTACATTAAATTACATTAGATCATCTTAGATTAGATTACATTACATTAGATTACATAAGATTAGATGACATTACATTAGATTACATTACATTAAATTGCAATAGATTAGATTAGATTAGATTAGATTACATGATACAGACTGCACGTCTTAAATCACTGAGTAGAGCTTCTCTCCTTCATTCAATGGGTCAAGCTTAACGCTTTCATTCAAAGAAACAAACTGCATTCATTGAATCATTGAATCAAACAACAATCATTGATTGAATGAATCAAACCTTGTTTCAATGGAACAAACCTATCTCCCTTATTTAGTGAACCAAACTGCATATTCATTGCATATTCAATGAAAGAGGCTGCATTTGTCAATTCAAAGAGTAGAGATACTCTCATTCATTCAATGGCACAAGTTTCACGCATTGTCTCTGTCAAACTACACACGTTTACTAGATGAAACAAACTGCCCGTCTTAATTCAATGAATAGAGCTTCTCTCATTCATTCAATGTGTCAAGCTCACCGTTTGTATTTAATGGAACAAACTGCCTTGATTGAATCACTGAAACAAACTAGAATTTTTGATTCAATGAATCAAACCTTATTCCTTGTTTCATTCGAACAAACCTAACTCACTTATTTAGTGAATCCCAGTACACGTATTCGTTCAATGAAACAGACTGCACATGATAATTCAATGAAGGTACTCTTAATGCATTGATTCAACCAAACAAATTGCACACATTTAATTCATGAAGCAAACTGCATTTGTCAATTCAATGAATTCATTCAAAGTCACAAGCTTCACACATTGTCTCAATGAAAATGCACACATTCACTCCGTGAACCAAACTGCACGTGTTAATTCAATGAGCAGAGCTTCTCTCCTCAATGATGAGTTTAACGCTTTCATTCAATAAAACAAACAGCTTTCGTTGAATCATTGAAACAAATTCGAATGATGGATTCAATGTAGGTTAGATTACATTAGATTAGATTAGATTAGATTAGATTAGATTACATTACATTACATTAGATTACATAACATTAGATTACATTAGATTAGATTACATTAGATTACATAAGATTAGATGACATTACATTAGATTACATTACATTACATTAAATTGCAATAGATTAGATTAGATTAGATTAGATTATATTACATGATACAGACTGCACGTCTTAAATCACTGAGTAGAGCTTCTCTGCTTCATTCAATGGGTCAAGGTTAACGCTTTCATTCAAAGAAACAAACTGCATTCATTGAATCATTGAATCAATAACAATCATTGATTCAATGAATCAAAACCTTGTTTCAATGGAACAAACCTATCTCCCTTATTTAGTGAACCAAACTGCATATTCATTGCATATTCAATGAAATAGGCTGCATTCGTCAATTCAATGAGTAGAGATACTCTCATTCATTCAATGGCACAAGTTTCACGCATTGTCTCTGTCAAACTACACACGTTTACTAGATGAAACAAACTGCCCGTCTTAATTCAATGAATAGAGCTTCTCTCATTCATTCAATGTGTCAAGCTCACCGTTTGAATTTATGAAACAAACTGCATTGATTGAATCACTGAATCAAACTAGAATCATTTATTCAATTAATCAAACCTTATTCCTTGTTTCATTCGAACAAACCTACCTCACTTATTTAGTGAATCCTACTACACTTATTCGTTCAATGAAACAGACTGCACATGATAATTCAATGAAGGTACTCTTAATGCATTGATTCAACCAAACAAATTGCACACATTTAGTTCATGAAGCAAACTGTATTTGTCAATTCAATGAATATAGCTACTCATTCATTCAATGTCACAAACTTCATACATTGTCTCAATCAAAGTGCGCACATTCACTCCATGAACCAAACTGCACGTGTTAATTCAATGAGCAGAGCTCCTCTCATCAGTCAATGATGAGCTTAACGCTTTCATTCAATGAAACAAACAGCTTTCGTTGAATCATTGAATCAAATTCGAATGATGGATTCAATGTAGATTAGATTACATTAGATTAGATTAGATTAGATTACATTCGATTACATTAGATCAGATTATATTACATTAGATTATATTAGATTAGATTACATTACATTAGATTACAGTACATTACATTGCATTAGATTACTTTAGATTAGATTACATTAGATTATATTACTTTAGAATAGGTTACATTAGAATAGATTACAATAGATTGGATTAGATTAGATTAGATTAGATTAGATTAGATTACAATACATTACATTCGATTAGATGACATTACATTAGATTACATTACATAATATGAGACTACATTAGATTAGATTAGATTACATTAGATTACATGAGATTTGCTTAGATTAGATTACATTAGATTAGATTAGATTAGATTAGATTTGATTCGATTACATTTGATGAGATAACATTCCATTAGATTACATTAGATTATATTAGATTAGTTTACATTTGATTAGATTACATTAGATGACATTAGATTAGTTTAGATTACATTACATTCGATTAGATTACATTAGATTAGACTACATTTCATTAGATTACATTAGATTAGATTTCATTAGATTAGATTAGATTACATTGGATTAGATTAGAGTACATTAGATTAGATTAGGTTACATTAGATTAGATTACATTACATTAGAGGACATTAGAATAGATCAGATTACATTAGATAAAGTTACATTAGATTACATTACATTAGATTACATTATATTTGATGAGATTAGATTACATTCGAACAATTTAGATTAGATTACATTAGATTAAATTAGATTAGATTACATTAGATTATTTTAGATTAGATTATATTAAATTAGATTACATTAGATTACATTACATTAGATTACATTACATTAGATTAGATTAGATTACATTGGATTAGATTAGAGTACATTAGATTAGATTAGGTTACATTAGATTAGATTACATTACATTAGAGGACATTAGATTAGATCAGATTACATTAGATAAAGTTACATTAGATTACATTACATTAGATTACATTATATTTGATGAGATTAGATTACATTCGAACAACTTAGATTAGATTACATTAGATTAAATTAGATTAGATTACATTAGATTATTTTAGATTAGATTATATTAAATTAGATTACATTAGATTACATTACATTAAATTACATTAGATCATCTTAGATTAGATTACATTACATTAGATTACATAAGATTAGATGACATTACATTAGATTACATTACATTACATTAAATTGCAATAGATTAGATTAGATTAGATTAGATTACATGATACAGACTGCACGTCTTAAATCACTGAGTAGAGCTTCTCTGCTTCATTCAATGCGTCAGGCTTAACGCTTTCATTCAAAGAAACAAACTGCATTCATTGAATCATTGAATCAAACAACAATCATTGATTCAATGAATCAAACCTTGTTTCAATGGAACAAACCTATCTCCCTTATTTAGTGAAGCAAACTGCATATTCATTGCATATTCAATGAAAGAGGCTGCATTTGTCAATTCAATGAGTAGAGATACTCTCATTCATTCAATGACGCATTGTCTCTGTCAAACTACTCACGTTTACTAGATGAAGCAAACTGCCCGTCTTAATTCAATGAATAGAGCTTCTCTCATTCATTCAATGTGTCAAGCTCACCGTTTGAATTTAATGAAACAAACTGCATTGATTGAATCACTGAATCAAACTAGAATCATTTATTCAATTAATCAAACCTTATTCCTTGTTTCATTCGAACAAACCTACCTCACTTATTTAGTGAATCCTACTACACTTATTCGTTCAATGAAACAGACTGCACATGATAATTCAATGAAGGTACTCTTAATGCATTGATTCAACCAAACAAATTGCACACATTTAGTTCATGAAGCAAACTGCATTTGTCAATTCAATGAATATAGCTACTCATTCATTCAATGTCACAAACTTCATACATTGTCTCAATCAAACTGCGCACATTCACTCCATGAACCAAACTGCACGTGTTAATTCAATGAGCAGAGCTCCTCTCATCAGTCAATGATGAGCTTAACGCTTTCATTCAATGAAACAAACAGCTTTCGTTGAATCATTGAATCAAATTCGAATGATGGATTCAATGTAGATTAGATTACATTAGATTAGATTAGATTAGATTACATTCGATTACATTAGATCAGATTATATTACATTAGATTATATTAGATTAGATTACATTACATTAGATTACAGTACATTACATTGCATTAGATTACTTTAGATTAGATTACATTAGATTATATTACTTTAGAATAGGTTACATTAGAATAGATTACAATAGATTGGATTAGATTAGATTAGATTAGATTAGATTAGATTACAATACATTACATTCGATTAGATGACATTACATTAGATTACATTACATAATATGAGACTACATTAGATTAGATTAGATTACATTAGATTACATTAGATTACATGAGATTTGCTTAGATTAGATTACATTAGATTAGATTAGATTAGATTTGATTCGATTACATTTGATGAGATAACATTTTATTAGATTACATTAGATTATATTAGATTAGATTAGATTACCTTACATTAGATTAGACTAGTTTACATTTGATTAGATAGATTTGATTAGATTACATTAGATGACATTAGATTAGTTTAGATTACATTACATTCGATTAGATTACATTAGATTAGACTACATTACATTAGATTACATTACATTAGATTAGATTAGATTTCTTTAGATTAGATTAGATTACATTAGATTAGATTAGAGTACATTAGATTAGATTAGGTTACATTAGATTAGATTAAGTTACATTAGATTAGATTACATTACATTAGAGAACATTAGATTAGATCAGATTACATTAGATAAAGTTTCATTAGATTACATTACATTAGATTACATTATATTTGATGAGATTACATTACATTCGAACAACTTAGATTAGATTACATTAGATTAAATTAGATTAGATTACATTAGATTATTTTAGATTAGATTATATTAAATTAGATTACATTAGATTACATTACATTAAATTACATTAGATTATCTTAGATTAGATTATATTACATTAGATTACTTCATATTAGATTAGATTAGATTTGATTCGATTACATTAGATGTGATTACATTTCATTAGATAACATTAGATTATATTAGATTACAGTAGATTACATTACATTACATTCGATTAGATTAGTTTATATTAGATTAGATTACATTACATTTGATTACATTAGATTAGATTAGATTACATTAGATTAGTTAGATTAGATTAGATTACATTAGATTCGATTACATCTGATGAGATTACATTTCATTAGATTACATTAGATTATATTAGATTAGATTAGATTACATTTCATTAGATTAGTTTATTTTACATTTGATTAGATCACATTAGATTAGAATAAATTAGATTACATTACATTAGATTAGTTTAGATTTCATTACTTTCGATTAGATTATATTAGATTAGATTACATTAGATTAGATTACATTAGATTAGATTAGATTTCATTAGATTAGGTTAGATTACATTAGATTAGATTAGATGAGATTACATTACATTACATTACATTAGATTCGGATAGATTAGATTTAATTACATTAGATTAGATTGCATTAGATTAGATTAGATTAGAGTACATTAGATTAGATTAGATTGGATTACATTAGATTAGATTACATTAGAGTACATTAGATTAGATTAGATTTCATTAGATAAGGTTACATTACATTAGATTAGATTAGATTACATTACATTACATTTGATTAGATTAGATTAGATTAGATTAGATTACAATAAATTACATTAGATTCGATTACATTAGATTACATTAGATTAGATTACATTACATTAGATTACATTAGATTACATTAGATTATTTTAGATTAGATTAGATCAAATTAGATTACATTAGATTACATTAGATTATTTTAGATTAGATTATATTACATTAGTTTACTTTATATTAGATTTGATTCGATTACATTAGATGTGATTACATTTCATTAGATAACATTAGACTATATTAGATTACATTACATTTCATTCGATTAGATTAGTTTATATTAGATTACATTACATTACATTTGATTACATTACATTACATTAGATTAGATTAAATTACATTACATTAGATTACAATAGATTAGAGGAGAGGTTCTTTCATTCCTTCAAAGCCACAAACTGACCGCAATTAATGAATCTAACTGCAAACATTCATTCGATGAGGAACACTGTATGTGCTATTCCAATGTTTCGAGCTTTTGCCATTCATTCAATGATAGAAACTGCACGCGTTCATGCAATGATAAAAACTGCATGCGTTCATTAAATGAAACAGAATGCACATGTTAATTCAATGACTACAGAGATTACATTAGATTAGATTAGATTACATTAGATTACATTAGATTACATGTGATTTGCTTAGATTAGATTACATTAGATTAGATTATATTACATTTGATTCGATTACATTTGATGAGATAACATTTCATTAGATTACATTAGATTATATTAGATTAGAATAGATTACCTTACATTCGATTAGATTACATTAGATTAGACTACATTACATTAGATTACATTAGATTAGATTTCATTAGATTAGATTAGATTACATTAGATTAGATTAGAGTACATTAGATTAGATTAGGTTACATTAGATTAGATTACATTACATTAGAGAACATTAGATTAGATCAGATTACATTAGATAAAGTTACATTAGATTACATTACATTAGATTACATTATATTTGATGAGATTAGATTACATTCGAACAACTTAGATTAGATTACATTAGATTAAATTAGATTAGATTACATTAGATTACATTACATTAAATTACATTAGATTATCTTAGATTAGATTATATTACATTAGATTACTTCATATTAGATTAGATTAGATTATATTACATTAGATTACTTCATATTAGATCAGATTAGATTTGATTCGATAACATTAGATGTGATTACATTTCATTAGATAACATTAGATTATATTAGGTTACAGTAGATTACATTACATTACATTCGATTAGATTAGTTTATATTAGATTAGATTACATTACATTTGATTACATTAGTTTAGATTACATTAGATTACATTACATTAGATTAGATTAGATTTGATTACGTTACATTAGATTACATTACATTAGATTAATTAGATTAGATTACATTAGATTCGATTACATCTGATGAGATTAAATTTCATTAGATTACATTAGATTATATTAGATTAGATTAGATTACATTTCATTAGATTAGTTTATTTTACATTTGATTAGATCACATTAGATTAGAATAAATTAGATTACATTACATTAGATTAGTTTAGATTGCATTACTTTCGATTAGATTATATTAGATTAGATTACATTACATTAGATTACATTAAATTAGATTAGATTAGATTTCATTAGATTAGATTAGATTACATTAGATTAGATTAGATGAGATTACATTACATTACATTACATTAGATTCGGTTAGATTAGATTTAATTACATTAGAATAGATTAGATTACATTACATTACATTTGATTAGATTAGATTAGATTAGATTACAATAAATTACATTAGATTAGATTACATTAGCTTACATTACATTAGATTACGTTAGATTATTTTAGATTACATTATATTACATTAGATTACTTTATATTAGATTAGATTAGATTTGATTCGATTACATTAGATGTGATTACATTTCATTAGATAACATTAGATTATATTAGATTACATTACATTACATTCGATTAGATTAGTTTATATTAGATTACATTACATTACATTTGATTACATTACATTACATTAGATTAGATTAAATTACATTACATTAGATTACAATAGATTAGAGGAGAGGTTCTTTCATTCCTTCAAAGCCACAAACTGACCGCAATTAATGAATCTAACTGCAAACATTCATTCGATGAGGAACACTGTATGTGCTATTCCAATGTTTCTAGCTTTTGCCATTCATTCAATAATAGAAACTGCACGCGTTCATGCAATGATAAAAACTGCATGCGTTCATTAAATGAAACAGAATGCACGTGTTAATTCAATGAGTACAGCTTTTCTTTTTTATTCACTTTCTCGAGCTTAGCACTTTCATGCAATGAAACCAAATGCTTCATTGAATCATTGAGTCAAACTGCCATCATTGACTCAATGAATCAAAGAGTATTAATGGATTCCATCGAACAAACTTAATTCATTTACTTCGTGAATCCAACTGCACCCATTCATTCAACGAAATGATTTGTATGTCTTAAATAAAAGAGTCGAGCTCCAGCCATTCATTCAGTGCCACGAGCAAAACGCATTCATTCAATTGAGCACACTGCACTCATGATACAGACTGCACGTCTTAAATCAATGAGTAGAGCTTCTCTCCTTCATTCAATGGGTCAAGCTTAACGCTTTCATTCAAAGAAACAAACTGCATTCATTGAATCATTGAATCAAACAACAATCATTGATTCAATGAATCAAACCTTGTTTCAATGGAACAAACCTATCTCCCTTATTTAGTGAACCAAACTGCATATTCATTGCATATTCAATGAAAGAGGCTGCATTTGTCAATTCAATGAGTAGAGATACTCTCATTCATTCAATGGCACAAGTTTCACGCATTGTCTCTGTCAAACTACACACGTTTACTAGATGAAACAAACTGCCCGTCTTAATGCAATGAATACAGCTTCTCTCATTTATTCAATGTGTCAAGCTCACCGTTTGTATTTAATGGAACAAACTGCCTTGATTGAATCAATGAATCAAACTAGAATCATTGATTCAATGAATCAAACCTTATTCCTTGTTTCATTCGAACAAACCTAACTCACTTATTTAGTGAATCCCAGTACACTTATTCGTTCAATGAAACAGACTGCACATGATAATTCAATGAAGGTACTCTTAATGCATTGATTCAACCAAACAAATTGCACACATTTAGTTCATGAAGCAAACTGCATTTGTCAATTCAATGAATATAGCTACTCATTCATTCAATGTCACAAACTTCATACATTGTCTCAATCAAACTGCGCACATTCACTCCATGAACCAAACTGCACGTGTTAATTCAATGAGCAGAGCTCCTCTCATCAGTCAATGATGAGCTTAACGCTTTCATTCAATGAAACAAACAGCTTTCGTTGAATCATTGAATCAAATTCATATGATGGATTCAATGTAGATTAGATTACATTAGATTAGATTAGATTAGATTACATTCGATTACATTAGATCAGATTATATTACATTAGATTATATTAGATTAGATTACATTACATTAGATTACAGTACATTACATTGCATTAGATTACTTTAGATTAGATTACATTAGATTATATTACTTTAGAATAGGTTACATTAGAATAGATTACAATAGATTGGATTAGATTAGATTAGATTAGATTACAATACATTACATTCGATTAGATGACATTACATTAGATTACATTACATAATATGAGATTACATTAGATTAGATTAGATTAGATTACATTAGATTACATGAGATTTGCTTAGATTAGATTACATTAGATTAGATTAGAATAGATTACATTTGATTCGATTACATTTGATGAGATAACATTTCATTAGATTACATTAGATTATATTAGATTAGATTAGATTACATTACATTAGATTAGATTAGTGTACATTTGATTAGATTAGATTTGATTAGATTACATTAGATGACATTAGATTAGTTTAGATTACATTACATTCGATTAGATTACATTAGATTAGACTACATTTCATTAGATTACATTACATTAGATTAGATTAGATTTCATTAGATTAGATTAGATTACATTGGATTAGATTAGAGTACATTAGATTAGATTAGGTTACATTAGATTAGATTACATTACATTAGAGGACATTAGATTAGATCAGATTACATTAGATAAAGTTACATTAGATTACATTACATTAGATTACATTATATTTGATGAGATTAGATTACATTCGAACAACTTAGATTAGATTACATTAGATTAAATTAGATTAGATTACATTAGATTATTTTAGATTAGATTATATTAAATTAGATTACATTAGATTACATTACATTAAATTACATTAGATCATCTTAGATTAGATTACATTACATTAGATTACATAAGATTAGATGACATTACATTAGATTACATTACATTACATTAAATTGCAATAGATTAGATTAGATTAGATTATATTACATGATACAGACTGCACGTCTTAAATCACTGAGTAGAGCTTCTCTCCTTCATTCAATGGGTCAAGCTTAACGCTTTCATTCAAAGAAACAAACTGCATTCATTGAATCATTGAATCAAACAACAATCATTGATTCAATGAATCAAACCTTGTTTCAATGGAACAAACCTATCTCCCTTATTTAGTGAACCAAACTGCATATTCATTGCATATTCAATGAAAGAGGCTGCATTTGTCAATTCAATGAGTAGAGATACTCTCATTCATTCAATGGCACAAGTTTCACGCATTGTCTCTGTCAAACTACACACGTTTACTAGATGAAACAAACTGCCCGTCTTAATTCAATGAATAGAGCTTCTCTCATTCATTCAATGTGTCAAGCTCACCGTTTGAATTTAATGAAACAAACTGCATTGATTGAATCACTGAATCAAACTAGAATCATTGATTCAATGAATCAAACCTTATTCCTTGTTTCATTCGAACAAACCTAACTCACGTATTTAGTGAATCCCAGTACACGTATTCGTTCAATGAAACAGACTGCACATGATAATTCAATGAAGGTACTCTTAATGCATTGATTCAACCAAACAAATTGCACACATTTAGTTCATGAAGCAAACTGCATTTGTCAATTCAATGAATATAGCTTCTCATTCATTCAATGTCACAAACTTCATACATTGTCTCAATCAAACTGCGCACATTCACTCCATGAACCAAACTGCACGTGTTAATTCAATGAGCAGAGCTCCTCTCATCAGTCAATGATGAGCTTAACGCTTTCATTCAATGAAACAAACAGCTTTCGTTGAATCATTGAATCAAATTCGAATGATGGATTCAATGTAGATTAGATTACATTAGATTAGATTAGATTAGATTACATTCGATTACATTAGATCAGATTATATTACATTAGATTATATTAGATTAGATTGCATTACATTAGATTACAGTACATTACAATACATTACATTAGATTACTTTAGATTAGATTACATTAGATTATATTACATTAGAATAGGTTACATTAGAATAGATTACAATAGATTAGATTAGATTACATTAGATTAGATTTGATTAGATTACAATACATTACATTCGATTAGATGACATTACATTAGATTACATTACATAATATGAGACTACATTAGATTAGATTAGATTAGATTAGATTACATTAGATTACATGAGATTTGCTTAGATTAGATTACATTAGAGTACATTAGATTAGATTAGATTACATTAGATAAGGCTACATTACATTAGATTAGATTAGATTACATTACATTACATTTGATTAGATTAGATTAGATTAGATTACAATAAATTACATTAGATTCGATTACAATAGATTAGATTACATTACATTTGATTACATTAGATTACATTAGATTATTTTAGATTAGATTAGATTAAATTAGATTACATTAGATTACATTACATTAGATTACATTAGATTATTTTAGATTAGATTATATTACATTAGTTTACTTTATATTAGATTTGATTCGATTACATTAGATGTAATTACATTTCATTAGATAACATTAGATTATATTAGATTACATCACATTTCATTCGATTAGATTAGTTTATATTAGATTACATTACATTACATTTGATTACATTACATTACATTAGATTAGATTAAATTACATTACATTAGATTACAATAGATTAGAGGAGAGGTTCTTTCATTCCTTCAAAGCCACAAACTGACCGCAATTAATGAATCTAACTGCAAACATTCATTCGATGAGGAACACTGTATGAGCTATTCCAATGTTTCTAGCTTTTGCCATTCATTCAATGATAGAAACTGCACGCGTTCATGCAATGATAAAAACTGCATGCGTTCATTAAATGAAACAGAATGCACGTGTTAATTCAATGACTACAGAGATTACATTAGATTAGATTAGATTACATTAGATTACATTAGATTACATGTGATTTGCTTAGATTAGATTACATTAGATTAGATTAGATTACATTTGATTCGATTACATTTGATGAGATAACATTTCATTAGATTACATTAGATTATATTAGATTAGAATAGATTACCTTACATTCGATTAGATTACATTAGATTAGACTACATTACATTAGATTACATTAGATTAGATTTCATTAGATTAGATTAGATTACATTAGATTAGATTAGAGTACATTAGATTAGATTAGGTTACATTAGATTAGATTACATTACATTAGAGAACATTAGATTAGATCAGATTACATTAGATAAAGTTTCATTAGATTACATTACATTAGATTACATTACATTTGATGAGATTAGATTACATTCGAACAACTTAGATTAGATTACATTAGATTAAATTAGATTAGATTACATTAGATTATTTTAGATTAGATTATATTAAATTAGATTACATTAGATTACATTACATTAAATTACATTAGATTATCTTAGATTAGATTACATTACATTAGATTACTTCATATTAGATTAGATTAGATTTCATTCGATTACATTAGATGTGATTACATTTCATTAGATAACATTAGATTATATTAGATTACAGTAGATTACATTACATTCAATTAGATTAGTTTATATTAGATTAGATTACATTACATTTGATTACATTAGATTAGATTAGATTACATTTGATTACATTACATTAGATTAGATTAGATTTGATTACGTTACATTAGATTACATTACATTAGATTAATTAGATTAGATTAGATTACATTAGATTAGAGGAGAGGTTCTTTCATTCCTTCAAAGCCACAAACTGAACGCAATTAATGAATCTAACTGCAAACATTCATTCGATGAGGAACACTGTATGTGCTATTCCAATGAATCTAGCTTTTGCCATTCATTCAATGAAAGAAACTGCACGCGTTCATGCAATGATAAAAACTGCATGCGTTCATTAAATGAAACAGAGTGCACGTGTTAATTCAATGACTACAGAGATTACATTAGATTAGATTAGATTACATTAGATTACATGAGATTTGCTTAGATTAGATTACATTAGATTAGATTAGATTACAGTTGATTCGATTACATTTGATGAGATAACATTTCATTAGATTACGTTAGATTATATTAGATTAGAATAGATTACCTTACATTAGATTAGACTAGTTTACATTTGATTAGATAGATTTGATTAGATTACATTAGATGACATTAGATTAGTTTAGATTACACTACATTCGATTAGATTACATTAGATTAGACTACATTACATTAGATTACATTAGATTAGATTAGATTAGATTTCATTAGATTAGATTAGATTACATTAGATTAGATTAGAGTACATTAGATTAGATTAGGTTACATTAGATTAGATTACATTACATTAGAGAACATTAGATTAGATCAGATTACATTAGATAAAGTTACATTAGATTACATTACATTAGATTACATTATATTTGATGAGATTAGATTACATTCGAACAACTTAGATTAGATTACATTAGATTAAATTAGATTAGATTACATTAGATTATTTTAGATTAGATTATATTAAATTAGATTACATTAGATTACATTACATTAAATTACATTAGATTATCTTAGATTAGATTATATTACATTAGATTACTTCATATTAGATTAGATTAGATTTGATTCGATAACATTAGATGTGATTACATTTCATTAGATAACATTAGATTATATTAGATTACAGTAGATTACATTACATTACATTCGATTAGATTAGTTTATATTAGATTAGATTACATTACATTTGATTACATTAGATTAGATTAGATTACATTACATTAGATTAATTAGATTAGATTAGATTACATTAGATTCGATTACATCTGATGAGATTGCATTTCATTAGATTACATTAGATTATATTAGATTAGATTAGATTACATTTCATTAGATTAGTTTATTTTACATTTGATTAGATCACATTAGATTCGAATAAATTAGATTACTTTACATTAGATTAGTTTAGATTACATTACTTTCGATTAGATTATATTAGATTAGATTACATTACATTAGATTACATTAAATTAGATTAGATTAGATTTCATTAGATTAGGTTAGATTACATTAGATTAGATTAGATGAGATTACATTACATTACATTACATTAGATTCGGATAGATTAGATTTAATTAGATTAGATTAGATTACATTAGATTAGATTAGATTAGAGTACATTAGATTAGATTAGATTGGATTAGATTAGATTAGATTACATTAGAGTACATTAGATTAGATTAGATTACATTAGATAAGGTTACATTACATTAGATTAGATTAGATTACATTACATTACATTTGATTAGATTAGATTAGATTAGATTACAATAAATTACATTAGATTAGATTCCATTAGATTATATTTCATTAGAATAGGTTACATTAGAATAGATTGCAATAGATTAGATTAGATTACATTAGATTAGATTAGATTACAATACATTACATTCGATTAGATGACATTACATTAGATTACATGACATAATATGAGATTAGATTAGATTAGATTAGATTAGATTACATGAGATTTGCTTAGATTAGATTACATTAGATTAGATTAGATTAGATTACATTTGTTTCGATTACATTTGATGAGATAACATTTCATTAGATTACATTAGATTAGATTAGATTACATTATATTAGATTAGATTAGTTTACATTTGATTAGATTAGATTTGATTAGATTACATTAGATGACATTAGATTAGTTTAGATTACATTACATTCGATTAGATTACATTAGATTAGACTACATTTCATTAGATTACATTACATTAGATTAGATTAGATTTCATTAGATTAGATTAGATTACATTAGATTAGATTAGAGTACATTAGATTAGATTAGGTTAAATTAGATTAGATTACATTACATTAGAGGACATTAGATTAGATCAGATTACATTAGATAAAGTTACATTAGATTACATTACATTAGATTACATTATATTTGATGAGATTAGATTACATTCGAACAACTTAGATTAGATTACATTAGATTAAATTAGATTAGATTACATTAGATTATTTTAGATTAGATTATATTAAGTTAGATTACATTAGATTACATTACATTAAATTACATTAGAGTATTTTAGATCAGATTACATCACATTAGATTACTTCATATTAGATTAAATTAGATTTGATTCGATTACATTAGATGTGATTATATTTAATTAGATAACATTAGATTATATTAGATTACAGTAGATTACATTACATTCAATTAGATTAGTTTATATTAGATTAGATTACATTACATTTGATTACATTAGATTAGATTAGATTACATTTGATTACATTACATTAGATTAGATTAGATTTGATTACGTTACATTAGATTACATTACATTAGATTAATTAGATTAGATTAGATTACATTAGATTAGAGGAGAGGTTCTTTCATTCCTTCAAAGCCACAAACTGAACGCAATTAATGAATCTAACTGCAAACATTCATTCGATGAGGAACACTGTATGTGCTATTCCAATGAATCTAGCTTTTGCCATTCATTCAATGAAAGAAACTGCACGCGTTCATGCAATGATAAAAACTGCATGCGTTCATTAAATGAAACAGAGTGCACGTGTTAATTCAATGACTACAGAGATTACATTAGATTAGATTAGATTACATTAGATTACATGAGATTTGCTTAGATTAGATTACATTAGATTAGATTAGATTACAGTTGATTCGATTACATTTGATGAGATAACATTTCATTAGATTACGTTAGATTATATTAGATTAGAATAGATTACCTTACATTAGATTAGACTAGTTTACATTTGATTAGATAGATTTGATTAGATTACATTAGATGACATTAGATTAGTTTAGATTACACTACATTCGATTAGATTACATTAGATTAGACTACATTACATTAGATTACATTAGATTAGATTAGATTAGATTTCATTAGATTAGATTAGATTACATTAGATTAGATTAGAGTACATTAGATTAGATTAGGTTACATTAGATTAGATTACATTACATTAGAGAACATTAGATTAGATCAGATTACATTAGATAAAGTTACATTAGATTACATTACATTAGATTACATTATATTTGATGAGATTAGATTACATTCGAACAACTTAGATTAGATTACATTAGATTAAATTAGATTAGATTACATTAGATTATTTTAGATTAGATTATATTAAATTAGATTACATTAGATTACATTACATTAAATTACATTAGATTATCTTAGATTAGATTATATTACATTAGATTACTTCATATTAGATTAGATTAGATTTGATTCGATAACATTAGATGTGATTACATTTCATTAGATAACATTAGATTATATTAGATTACAGTAGATTACATTACATTACATTCGATTAGATTAGTTTATATTAGATTAGATTACATTACATTTGATTACATTAGATTAGATTACATTAGATTACATTACATTAGATTAGATTTGATTACGTTACATTAGATTACATTACATTAGATTAATTAGATTAGATTAGATTACATTAGATTCGATTACATCTGATGAGATTACATTTCATTAGATTACATTAGATTATATTAGATTAGATTAGATTACATTTCATTAGATTAGTTTATTTTACATTTGATTAGATCACATTAGATTAGAATAAATTAGATTACATTACATTAGATTAGTTTAGATTTCATTACTTTCGATTAGATTATATTAGATTAGATTACATTACATTAGATTACATTAAATTAGATTAGATTAGATTTCATTAGATTACATTACATTTGATTAGATTACATTAGATTAGACTACATTACATTAGATTACATTACATTAGATTAGATTAGATTTCTTTAGATTAGATTAGATTACATTAGATTAGATTAGATTAGAGTACATTAGATTAGATTAGATTGGATTAGATTAGATTAGATTACATTAGAGTACATTAGATTAGATTAGATTACATTAGATAAGGTTACATTACATTAGATTAGATTAGATTACATTACATTACATTTGATTAGATTAGATTAGATTAGATTACAATAAATTACATTAGATTAGATTACATTAGATTACGTTAGATTAGATTACATTACATTAGATTACATTATATTTGATTAGATTAGATTACATTCGATTAGCTTAGATTAGATTACATTAGATTATTTTAGATTAGATTAGATTAAATTAGATTACATTAGATTACATTACATTAGATTACATTAGATTATTTTAGATTACATTATATTACATTAGATTACTTTATATTAGATTAGATTAGATTTGATTCGATTACATTAGATGTGATTACATTTCATTAGATAACATTAGATTATATTAGATTACAGTAGATTACATTACATTACATTCGATTAGATTAGTTTATATTAGATTAGATTACATTTGATTACATTAGATTAGATTACATTAGATTACATTACATTAGATTAGATTTGATTACGTTACATTAGATTACATTACATTAGATTAATTAGATTAGATTAGATTACATTAGATTCGATTACATCTGATGAGATTACATTTCATTAGATTACATTAGATTATATTAGATTACATTACATTACATTCGATTAGATTAGTTTATATTAGATTAGATTACATTACATTTGATTACATTAGATTAGATTACATTAGATTACATTACATTAGATTAGATTTGATTACGTTACATTAGATTACATTACATTAGATTAATTAGATTAGATTAGATTACATTAGATTCGATTACATCTGATGAGATTACATTTCATTAGATTACATTAGATTATATTAGATTAGATTAGATTACATTTCATTAGATTAGTTTATTTTACATTTGATTAGATCACATTAGATTAGAATAAATTAGATTACATTACATTAGATTAGTTTAGATTTCATTACTTTCGATTAGATTATATTAGATTAGATTACATTACATTAGATTACATTAAATTAGATTAGATTAGATTTCATTAGATTACATTACATTCGATTAGATTACATTAGATTAGACTACATTACATTAGATTACATTACATTAGATTAGATTAGATTTCTTTAGATTAGATTAGATTACATTAGATTAGATTAGATTAGAGTACATTAGATTAGATTAGATTGGATTAGATTAGATTAGATTACATTAGAGTACATTAGATTAGATTAGATTACATTAGATAAGGTTACATTACATTAGATTAGATTAGATTACATTACATTACATTTGATTAGATTAGATTAGATTAGATTACAATAAATTACATTAGATTAGATTACATTAGATTACGTTAGATTAGATTACATTACATTAGATTACATTATATTTGATTAGATTAGATTACATTCGATTAGCTTAGATTAGATTACATTAGATTATTTTAGATTAGATTAGATTAAATTAGATTACATTAGATTACATTACATTAGATTACATTAGATTATTTTAGATTACATTATATTACATTAGATTACTTTATATTAGATTAGATTAGATTTGATTCGATTACATTAGATGTGATTACATTTCATTAGATAACATTAGATTATATTAGATTACAGTAGATTACATTACATTACATTCGATTAGATTAGTTTATATTAGATTAGATTACATTTGATTACATTAGATTAGATTACATTAGATTACATTACATTAGATTAGATTTGATTACGTTACATTAGATTACATTACATTAGATTAATTAGATTAGATTAGATTACATTAGATTCGATTACATCTGATGAGATTACATTTCATTAGATTACATTAGATTATATTAGATTACATTACATTACATTCGATTAGATTAGTTTATATTAGATTACATTACATTACATTTGATTACATTACATTACATTAGATTAGATTAAATTACATTACATTAGATTACAATAGATTAGAGGAGAGGTTCTTTCATTCCTTCAAAGCCACAAACTGACCGCAATTAATGAATCTAACTGCAAACATTCATTCGATGAGGAACACTGTATGTGCTATTCCAATGTTTCTAGCTTTTGCCATTCATTCAATGATAGAAACTGCACGCGTTCATGCAATGATAAAAACTGCATGCGTTCATTAAATGAAACAGAATGCACGTGTTAATTCAATGAGTACAGCTTTTCTTTTTTATTCACTTTCTCGAGCTTAGCACGTTCATTCAATGAAACCAAATGCTTCATTGAATCATTGAGTCAAACTGCCATCATTGACTCAATGAATCAAAGAGTATTAATGGATTCCATCGAACAAACTTAACTCATTTACTTCGTGAATCCAACTGCACCCATTCATTCAATGAAATGATTTGTATGTCTTAAATAAAAGAGTCGAGCTCCAGCCATTCATTCAGTGCCACGAGCAAAACGCATTCATTCAATTGAGCACACTGCACTCATGATACAGACTGCACGTCTTAAATCAATGAGTAGAGCTTCTCTCCTTCATTCAATGGGTCAAGCTTAACGCTTTCATTCAAAGAAACAAACTGCATTCATTGAATCATTGAGTCAAACTGCCATCATTGACTCAATGAATCAAAGAGTATTAATGGATTCCATCGAACAAACTTAACTCATTTACTTCGTGAATCCAACTGCACCCATTCATTCAATGAAATGATTTGTATGTCTTAAATAAAAGAGTCGAGCTCCAGCCATTCATTCAGTGCCACGAGCAAAACGCATTCATTCAATTGAGCACACTGCACTCATGATACAGACTGCACGTCTTAAATCAATGAGTAGAGCTTCTCTCCTTCATTCAATGGGTCAAGCTTAACGCTTTCATTCAAAGAAACAAACTGCATTCATTGAATCATTGAATCAAACAACAATCATTGATTCAATGAATCAAACCTTGTTTCAATGAGATAACATTTGATGAGATAACATTTCATTAGATTACATTAGATTACTTTAGATTAGATTACATTAGATTATATCACTTTAGAATAGGTTACATTAGAATAGATTACAATAGATTGGATTAGATTAGATTAGATTAGATTAGATTACAATACATTACATTCGATTAGATGACATTACATTAGATTACATTACATAATATGAGATTACATTAGATTAGATTAGATTAGATTACATTAGATTACATGAGATTTGCTTAGATTAGATTACATTACATTAGATTAGATTAGATTACATTTGATTCGATTACATTTGATGAGATAACATTTCATTAGATTACATTAGATTATATTAGATTAGATTAGATTAGATTACATTAGATTAGATTAGTTTACATTTGATTAGATTAGATTTGATTAGATGACATTAGATTAGTTTAGATTACATTACATTCGATTAGATTACATTAGATTAGACTACATTTCATTAGATTACATTACATTAGATTAGATTAGATTTCATTAGATTAGATTAGGTTAGATTGGATTAGATTAGAGTACATTAGATTAGATTAGGTTACATTAGATTAGATTACATTACAGTAGAGGACATTAGATTAGATCAGATTACATTAGATAAAGTTACATTAGATTACATTACATTAGATTACATTATAATTGATGAGATTAGATTACATTCGAACAACTTAGATTAGATTACATTAGATTAAATTAGATTAGATTACATTAGATTATTTTAGATTAGATTATATTAAATTAGATTACATTAGATTACATTACATTAAATTACATTAGATCATCTTAGATTAGATTACATTAGATTAGATTACATAAGATTAGATGACATTACATTAGATTACATTACATTACATTAAATTGCAATAGATTAGATTAGATTAGATTAGATTAGATTACATGATACAGACTGCACGTCTTAAATCACTGAGTAGAGCTTCTCTGCTTCATTCAATGGGTCAAGGTTAACGCTTTCATTCAAAGAAACAAACTGCATTCATTGAATCATTGAATCAAATAACAATCATTGATTCAATGAATCAAACCTTGTTTCAATGGAACAAACCTATCTCCCTTATTTAGTGAACCAAACTGCATATTCATTGCATATTCAATGAAAGAGGCTGCATTCGTCAATTCAATGAGTAGAGCTACTCTCATTCATTCAATGGCACAAGTTTCACGCATTGTCTCTGTCAAACTACACACGTTTACTAGATGAAGCAAACTGCCCGTCTTAATTCAATGAATAGAGCTTCTCTCATTCATTCAATGTGTCAAGCTCACCGTTTGAATTTAATGAAACAAACTGCATTGATTGAATCACTGAATCAAACTAGAATCATTTATTCAATTAATCAAACCTTATTCCTTGTTTCATTCGAACAAACCTACCTCACTTATTTAGTGAATCCTACTACACTTATTCGTTCAATGAAACATGCTGCACATGATAATTCAATTAAGGTACTCTTAACGCATTGATTCAACCAAACAAATTGCACACATTTAGTTCATGAAGCAAACTGCATTTGTCAATTCAATGAATATAGCTACTCATTCATTCAATGTCACAAACTTCATACATTGTCTCAATCAAACTGCGCACATTCACTCCATGAACCAAACTGCACGTGTTAATTCAATGAGCAGAGCTCCTCTCACCAGTCAATGATGAGCTTAACGCTTTCATTCAATGAAACAAACAACTTTCGTTGAATCATTGAATCAAATTCGAATGATGGATTCAATGTAGATTAGATTAGATTAGATTAGATTAGATTAGATTACATTCGATTACATTAGATCAGATTATATTACATTAGATTATATTAGATTAGATTACATTACATTAGATTACAGTACATTACAATACATTACATTAGATTACTTTAGATTAGATTACATTAGATTATATTACATTAGAATAGGTTACATTAGAATAGATTACAATAGATTAGATTAGATTAGATTAGATTACAATACATTACATTCGATTAGATGACATTACATTAGATTACATTACATAATATGAGACTACATTAGATTAGATTTGATTAGATTAGATTACATTAGATTACATGAGATTTGCTTAGATTAGATTACATCAGATTAGATTAGATTACATTTGATTCGATTACATTTGATGAGATAACATTTCATTAGATTACATTAGATTATATTAGATTAGATTAGATTACCTTACATTAGATTAGACTAGTTTACATTTGATTAGATAGATTTGATTAGATTACATTAGATGACATTAGATTAGTTTAGATTACATTACATTCGATTAGATTACATTAGATTAGACTACATTACATTAGATTACATTACATTAGATTAGATTAGATTTCTTTAGATTAGATTAGATTACATTAGATTAGATTAGATTAGAGTACATTAGATTAGATTAGATTGGATTAGATTAGATTAGATTACATTAGAGTACATTAGATTAGATTAGATTACATTAGATATGGTTACATTAGATTAGATTAGATTAGATTAGATTACATTTGATTCGATTACATTTGATGAGATAACATTTCATTAGATTACATTAGATTATATTAGATTAGATTAGATTACATTATATTAGATTAGATTAGTTTACATTTGATTAGATTAGTTTTGATTAGATTACATTAGATGACATTAGATTAGTTTAGATTACATTACATTCGATTAGATTACATTAGATTAGACTACATTTCATTAGATTACATTACATTAGATTAGATTAGATTTCATTAGATTAGATTAGATTACATTAGATTAGATTAGAGTACATTAGATTAGATTAGGTTAAATTAGATTAGATTACATTACATTAGAGGACATTAGATTAGATCAGATTACATTAGATAAAGTTACATTAGATTACATTACATTAGATTACATTATATTTGATGAGATTAGATTACATTCGAACAACTTAGATTAGATTAAATTAGATTAGATTATTTTAGATTAGATTATATTAAGTTAGATTACATTAGATTACATTACATTAAATTACATTATAGTATTTTAGATCAGATTACATTACATTAGATTACTTCATATTAGATTAGATTAGATTTGATTCGATTACATTAGATGTGATTACATTTCATTAGATAACATTAGATTATATTAGATTACAGTAGATTACATTACATTCAATTAGATTAGTTTATATTAGATTAGATTACATTACATTTGATTACATTAGATTAGATTAGATTTCATTTGATTACATTACATTAGATTAGATTAGATTTGATTACGTTACATTAGATTACATTACATTAGATTAATTAGATTAGATTAGATTACATTAGATTAGAGGAGAGGTTCTTTCATTCCTTCAAAGCCACAAACTGAACGCAATTAATGAATCTAACTGCAAACATTCATTCGATGAGGAACACTGTATGTGCTATTCCAATGAATCTAGCTTTTGCCATTCATTCAATGAAAGAAACTGCACGCGTTAATGCAATGATAAAAACTCCATGCGTTCATTAAATGAAACAGAGTGCACGTGTTAATTCAATGAGTACAGCTTTTCATTTGTATTCACTTTCTCGATCTTAGCACTATCATTCAATGAAACCAAATGAATCAAACCTTGTTTCAATGGAACAAACCTATCTCCCTTATTTAGTGAACCAAACTGCATATTCATTGCATATTCAATGAAAGAGGCTGCATTCGTCAATTCAATGAGTAGAGCTACTCTCATTCATTCAATGGCACAAGTTTCACGCATTGTCTCTGTCAAATTACACACGTTTACTAGATGAAGCAAACTGCCCGTCTTAATTCAATGAATAGAGCTTCTCTCATTCATTCAATGTGTCAAGCTCACCGTTTGAATTTAATGAAACAAACTGCATTGATTGAATCACTGAATCAAACTAGAATCATTTATTCAATTAATCAAACCTTATTCCTTGTTTCATTCGAACAAACCTACCTCACTTATTTAGTGAATCCCACTACACTTATTCGTTCAATGAAACAGACTGCACATGATAATTCAATGAAGGTACTCTTAACGCATTGATTTAACCAAACAAATTGCACACATTTAGTTCATGAAGCAAACTGCATTTGTCAATTCAATGAATATAGCTACTCATTCATTCAATGTCACAAACTTCATACATTGTCTCAATCAAACTGCGCACATTCACTCCATGAACCAAACTGCACGTGTTAATTCAATGAGCAGAGCTCCTCTCATCAATCAATGATGAGCCTAACGCTTTCATTCAATGAAACAAACAGCTTTCGTTGAATCATTGAATCAAATTCGAATGATGGATTCAATGTAGATTAGATTACATTAGATTAGACTAGATTAGATTACATTCGATTACATTAGATCAGATGATATTACATTAGATTATATTAGATTAGATTACATTACATTAGATTACAGTACATTACAATACATTACATTAGATTACTTTAGATTAGATTACATTAGATTATATTACATTAGAATAGGTTACATTAGAATAGATTACAATAGATTAGATTAGATTACATTAGATTAGATTAGATTAGATTACAATACATTACATTCGATTAGATGACATTACATTAGATTACATTACATAATATGAGACTACATTAGATTTGATTAGATTACATTAGATTACATTAGATTACATGAGATTTGCTTAGATTAGATTACATCAGATTAGATTAGATTACATTTGATTCGATTACATTTGATGAGATAACATTTCATTAGATTACATTAGATTATATTAGATTAGATTAGATTACCTTACATTAGAGTAGACTAGTTTACATTTGATTAGATAGATTTGATTAGATTACATTAGATGACATTAGATTAGTTTAGATTACATTACATTCGATTAGATTACATTAGATTAGACTACATTACATTAGATTACATTACATTAGATTAGATTAGATTTCTTTAGATTAGATTAGATTACATTAGATTAGATTAGAGTACATTAGATTAGATTAGGTTACATTAGATGAGATTATATTACATTAGAGAACATTAGATTAGATCAGATTACATTAGATAAAGTTTCATTAGATTACATTACATTAGATTACATTATATTTGATGAGATTAGATTACATTCGAACAATTTAGATTAGATTACATTAGATTAAATTAGATTAGATTACATTAGATTATTTTAGATTATATTATATTAAATTAGATTACATTAGATTTCATTACATTAAATTACATTAGATTATCTTAGATTAGATTATATTACATTAGATTACTTCACATTAGATTAGATTAGATTTGATTCGATTACATTAGATGTGATTACATTCATTAGATAACATTAGATTATATTAGATTAGAGTAGATTACATTACATTACATTCGATTAGATTAGTTTATATTAGATTAGATTACATTACATTTGATTACATTAGATTAGATTAGATTACATTACATTAGATTAATTAGATTAGATTAGATTACATTAGATTCGATTACATCTGATGAGATTACATTTCATTAGATTACATTAGATTATATTAGATTAGATTAGATTACATTTCATTAGATTAGTTTATTTTACATTTGATTAGATCACATTAGATTAGAATAAATTAGATTACTTTACATTAGATTAGTTTAGATTACATTACATTAGATTACATTAAATTAGATTAGATTAGATTTCATTAGATTAGGTTAGATTACATTAGATTAGATAAAATGAGATTACATTACATTACATTAAATTAGATTCGGATAGATTAGTTTTAATTAGATTAGATTAGATTACATTAGATTAGAGTACATTAGATTAGATTAGATTGGATTAGATTAGATTAAATTACATTAGAGTACATTAGATTAGATTAGATTACATTAGATAAGGTTACATTACATTAGATTAGATTAGATTACATTACATTACATTTGATTAGATTAGATTAGATTAGATTACAATAAATTACATTAGATTAGATTCCATTAGATTATATTACATTAGAATAGGTTACATTAGAATAGATTGCAATAGATTAGATTACATTAGATTAGATTAGATTAGATTAGATTACAATACATTACATTCGATTAGATGACATTACATTAGATTACATTACATAATATGAGATTAGATTAGATTAGATTACATGACATTTGCCTAGATTAGATTACATTAGATTAGATTAGATTAGATTACATTTGATTCGATTACATTTGATGAGATAACATTTCATTAGATTACATTAGATTATATTAGATTAGATTAGATTACATTATATTAGATTAGATTAGTTTACATTTGATTAGATTAGATTTGATTAGATTACATTAGATGACATTAGATTAGTTTAGATTACATTACATTCGATTAGATTACATTAGATTAGACTACATTTCATTAGATTACATTACATTAGATTAGATTAGATTTCATTAGATTAGATTAGATTACATTAGATTAGATTAGAGTACATTAGATTAGATTAGGTTAAATTAGATTAGATTACATTACATTAGAGGACATTAGATTAGATCAGATTACATTAGATAAAGTTACATTAGATTACATTACATTAGATTACATTATATTTGATGAGATTAGATTACATTCGAACAACTTAGATTAGATTACATTAGATTAAATTAGATTAGATTACATTAGATTATTTTAGATTAGATTATATTAAGTTAGATTACATTAGATTACATTACATTAAATTACATTAGAGTATTTTAGATCAGATTACATTACATTAGATTACTTCATATTAGATTAGATTAGATTTGATTCGATTACATTAGATGTGATTACATTTCATTAGATAACATTAGATTATATTAGATTACAGTAGATTACATTACATTCAATTAGATTAGTTTATATTAGATTAGAATACATTACATTTGATTACATTAGATTAGATTAGATTACATTTGATTACATTACATTAGATTAGATTAGATTTGATTACGTTACATTAGATTACATTACATTAGATTAATTAGATTAGATTAGATTACATTAGATTAGAGGAGAGGTTCTTTCATTCCTTCAAAGCCACAAACTGAACGCAATTAATGAATCTAACTGCAAACATTCATTCGATGAGGAACACTGTATGTGCTATTCCAATGAATCTAGCTTTTGCCATTCATTCAATGAAAGAAACTGCACGCGTTCATGCAATGATAAAAACTGCATGCGTTCATTAAATGAAACAGAGTGCACGTGTTAATTCAATGACTACAGAGATTACATTAGATTAGATTAGATTACATTAGATTACATGAGATTTGCTTAGATTAGATTACATTAGATTAGATTAGATTACATTTGATTCGATTACATTTGATGAGATAACATTTCATTAGATTACGTTAGATTATATTAGATTAGAATAGATTACCTTACATTAGATTAGACTAGTTTACATTTGATTAGATAGATTTGATTAGATTACATTAGATGACATTAGATTAGTTTAGATTACACTACATTCGATTAGATTACATTAGATTAGACTACATTACATTAGATTACATTAGATTAGATTAGATTAGATTTCATTAGATTAGATTAGATTACATTAGATTAGATTAGAGTACATTAGATTAGATTAGGTTACATTAGAAGGGATTACATTACATTAGAGAACATTAGATTAGATCAGATTACATTAGATAAAGTTACATTAGATTACATTACATTAGATTACATTATATTTGATGAGATTAGATTACATTCGAACAACTTAGATTAGATTACATTAGATTAAATTAGATTAGATTACATTAGATTATTTTAGATTAGATTATATTAAATTAGATTACATTAGATTACATTACATTAAATTACATTAGATCATCTTAGATTAGATTACATTACATTAGATTACATAAGATTAGATGACATTACATTAGATTACATTACATTACATTAAATTGCAATAGATTAGATTAGATTAGATTATATTACATGATACAGACTGCACGTCTTAAATCACTGAGTAGAGCTTCTCTCCTTCATTCAATGGGTCAAGCTTAACGCTTTCATTCAAAGAAACAATCTGCATTCATTGAATCATTGAATCAAACAACAATCATTGATTCAATGAATCAAACCTTGTTTCAATGGAACAAACCTATCTCCCTTATTTAGTGAACCAAACTGCATATTCATTGCATATTCAATGAAAGAGGCTGCATTTGTCAATTCAATGAGTAGAGATACTCTCATTCATTCAATGGCACAAGTTTCACGCATTGTCTCTGTCAAACTACACACGTTTACTAGATGAAACAAACTGCCCGTCTTAATGCAATGAATAGAGCTTCTCTCATTCATTCAATGTGTCAAGCTCACCGTTTGTATTTAATGGAACAAACTGCCTTGATTGAATCACTGAATCAATCTAGAATTTTTGATTCAATGAATCAAACCTTGTTTCAATGGAAAGAACCTATCTCCCTTATTTAGTGAACCAAACTGCATATTCATTGCATATTCAATGAAAGAGGCTGCATTCGTCAATTCAATGAGTAGAGCTACTCTCATTCATTCAATGGCACAAGTTTCACGCATTGTCTCTGTCAAACTACACACGTTTACTAGATGAAGCAAACTGCCCGTCTTAATTCAATGAATAGAGCTTCTCTCATTCATTCAATGTGTCAAGCTCACCGTTTGAATTTAATGAAACAAACTGCATTGATTGAATCACTGAATCAAACTAGAATCATTTATTCAATTAATCAAACCTTATTCCTTGTTTCATTCGAACAAACCTACCTCACTTATTTAGTGAATCCTACTACACTTATTCGTTCAATGAAACAGACTGCACATGATAATTCAATGAAGGTACTCTTAACGCATTGATTCAACCAAACAAATTGCACACATTTAGTTCATGAAGCAAACTGCATTTGTCAATTCAATGAATATAGCTACTCATTCATTCAATGTCACAAACTTCATACATTGTCTCAATCAAACTGCGCACATTCACTCCATGAACCAAACTGCACGTGTTAATTCAATGAGCAGAGCTCCTCTCATCAGTCAATGATGAGCTTAACGCTTTCATTCAATGAAACAAACAGCTTTCGTTGAATCATTGAATCAAATTCGAATGATGGATTCAATGTAGATTAGATTACATTAGATTAGATTAGATTAGATTACATTCGATTACATTAGATCAGATTATATTACATTAGATTATATTAGATTAGATTACATTACATTAGATTACAGTACATTACATTGCATTAGATTACTTTAGATTAGATTACATTAGATTATATCACTTTAGAATAGGTTACATTAGAATAGATTACAATAGATTGGATTAGATTAGATTAGATTAGATTAGATTACAATACATTACATTCGATTAGATGACATTACATTAGATTACATTACATAATATGAGACTACATTAGATTAGATTAGATTACATTAGATTACATTAGATTACATGAGATTTGCTTAGATTAGATTACATCAGATTAGATTAGATTACATTTGATGAGATAACATTTCATTAGATTACATTAGATTATATTAGATTAGATTAGATTACCTTACACTAGATTAGACTAGTTTACATTTGATTAGATAGATTTGATTAGATTACATTAGATGACATTAGATTAGTTTAGATTACATTACATTCGATTAGATTACATTAGATTAGACTACATTACATTAGATTACATTACATTAGATTAGATTAGATTTCTTTAGATTAGATTAGATTACATTAGATTAGATTAGAGTACATTAGATTAGATTAGGTTACATTAGATTAGATTACATTACATTAGAGAACATTAGATTAGATCAGATTACATTAGATAAAGTTTCATTAGATTACATTACATTAGATTACATTATATTTGATGAGATTAGATTACATTCGAACAATTTAGATTAGATTACATTAGATTAAATTAGATTAGATTACATTAGATTATTTTAGATTATATTATATTAAATTAGATTACATTAGATTACATTACATTAAATTACATTAGATTATCTTTGATTAGATTATATTACATTAGATTACTTCATATTAGATTAGATTAGATTTGATTCGATTACATTAGATGTGATTACATTTCATTAGATAACATTAGATTATATTAGATTAGAGTAGATTACATTACATTACATTCGATTAGATTAGTTTATATTAGATTAGATTACATTACATTTGATTACATTATATTAGATTAGATTACATTACATTAGATTAATTAGATTAGATTAGATTACATTAGATTCGATTACATCTGATGAGATTACATTTCATTAGATTACATTAGATTATATTAGATTAGATTAGATTACATTTCATTAGATTAGTTTATTTTACATTTGATTAGATCACATTAGATTAGAATAAATTAGATTACTTTACATTAGATTAGTTTAGATTACATTACTTTCGATTAGATTATATTAGATTAGATTACATTACATTAGATTACATTAAATTGGATTAGATTAGATTTCATTAGATTAGGTTAGATTACATTAGATTAGATTAGATGACATTACATTACATTACATTACATTAGATTCGGATAGATTAGATTTAATTACATTAGAGTAGATTACATTAGATTAGATTAGATTAGAGTACATTAGATTAGATTAGATTGGATTAGATTAGATTAGATTACATTAGAGTACATTAGATTAGATTAGATTACATTAGATAAGGTTACATTACATTAGATTAGATTAGATTACATTACATTACATTTGATTAGATTAGATTAGATTAGATTACAATAAATTACATTAGATTAGATTCCATTAGATTATATTACATTAGAATAGGTTACATTAGAATAGATTACAATAGATTAGATTAGATTACATTAGATTAGATCAGATTAGATTAGATTACAATACATTACATTCGATTAGATGTCATTACAATAGATTACATTACATAATATGAGATTAGATTAGATTAGATTAGATTACATGAGATTTGCTTAGATTAGATTACATTAGATTAGATTAGATTAGATTACATTTGATGAGATAACATTTCATTAGATTACATTAGATTATATTAGATTAGATTAGATTACATTATATTAGATTAGATTAGTTTACATTTGATTAGATTAGATTTGATTAGATTACATTAGATGACATTAGATTAGTTTAGATTACATTACATTCGATTAGATTACATTAGATTAGACTACATTTCATTAGATTACATTACATTAGATTAGATTAGATTTCATTAGATTAGATTAGATTACATTTAATTAGATTAGAGTACATTAGATTAGATTAGGTTAAATTAGATTAGATTACATTACATTAGAGGACATTAGATTAGATCAGATTACATTAGATAAAGTTACATTAGATTACATTACATTAGATTACATTATATTTGATGAGATTAGATTACATTCGAACAACTTAGATTCGATTAAATTAGATTAGATTACATTAGATTATTTTAGATTAGATTATATTAATTTAGATTACATTAGATTACATTACATTAAATTACATTAGAGTATTTTAGATCAGATTACATTACATTAGATTACTTCATATTAGATTAGATTAGATTTGATTCGATTACATTAGATGTGATTACATTTCATTAGATAACATTAGATTATATTAGATTACAGTAGATTACATTACATTCAATTAGATTAGTTTATATTAGATTAGATTACATTACATTTGATTACATTAGATTAGATTAGATTACATTTGATTACATTACATTAGATTAGATTAGATTTGATTACGTTACATTAGATTACATTACATTAGATTAATTAGATTAGATTAGATTACATTAGATTAGAGGAGAGGTTCTTTCATTCCTTCAAAGCCACAAACTGAACGCAATTAATGAATCTAACTGCAAACATTCATTCGATGAGGAACACTGTATGTGCTATTCCAATGAATCTAGCTTTTGCCATTCATTCAATGAAAGAAACTGCACGCGTTAATGCAATGATAAAAACTCCATGCGTTCATTAAATGAAACAGAGTGCACGTGTTAATTCAATGACTACAGAGATTACATTAGATTAGATTAGATTACATTAGATTACATTAGATTACATGAGATTTGCTTAGATTAGATTACATTAGATTAGATTAGATTACATTTGATTCGATTACATTTGATGAGATAACATTTCATTAGATTACGTTAGATTATATTAGATTAGAATAGATTACCTTACATTAGATTAGACTAGTTTACATTTGATTAGATAGATTTGATTAGATTACATTAGATGACATTAGATTAGTTTAGATTACACTACATTCGATTAGATTACATTAGATTAGACTACATTACATTAGATTACATTAGATTAGATTAGATTAGATTTCATTAGATTAGATTAGACTACATTAGATTAGATTAGAGTACATTAGATTAGATTAGGTTACATTAGATTAGATTACATTACATTAGAGAACATTAGATTAGATCAGATTACATTAGATAAAGTTACATTAGATTACATTACATTAGATTACATTATATTTGATGAGATTAGATTACATTCGAACAACTTAGATTAGATTACATTAGATTAAATTAGATTAGATTACATTAGATTATTTTAGATTAGATTATATTAAATTAGATTACATTAGATTACATTACATTAAATTACATTAGATTATCTTAGATTAGATTATATTACATTAGATTACTTCATATTAGATTAGATTAGATTTGATTCGATAACATTAGATGTGATTACATTTCATTAGATAACATTAGATTATATTAGAGTACAGTAGATTACATTTCATCACATTCGATTAGATTAGTTTATATTAGATTAGATTACATGACATTTGATTACATTAGATTAGATTACATTAGATTACATTACATTAGATTAGATTTGATTTCGTTACATTAGATTACATTACAATAGATTAATTAGATTAGATTAGATTACATTAGATTCGATTACATCTGATGAGATTACATTTCATTAGATTACATTAGATTATATTAGATTAGATTAGATTACATTTCATTAGATTAGTTTATTTTACATTTGATTAGATCACATTAGATTAGAATAAATTAGATTACATTACATTAGATTAGTTTAGATTTCATTACTTTCGATTAGATTATATTAGATTAGATTACATTACATTAGATTACATTAAATTAGATTAGATTAGATTTCATTAGATTAGATTAGATTACATTAGATTAGATTAGATGAGATTACATTACATTACATTACATTAGATTCGGTTAGATTAGATTTAATTACATTAGATTAGATTACATTAGATTAGATTAGATTAGAGTACATTAGATTAGATTAGATTGGATTAGATTAGATTAGATTACATTGGAGTACATTAGATTAGATTAGATTACATTAGATAAGGTTACATTACATTAGATTAGATTAGATTACATTACATTACATTAGATTAGATTAGATTACATTACATTACATTTGATTAGATTAGATTAGATTAGATTACAATAAATTACATTAGATTAGATTACATTAGATTACATTAGATTAGATTACATTACATTAGATTACATTATATTTGATTAGATTAGATTACATTCGATTAGCTTAGATTAGATTACATTAGATTATTTTAGATTAGATTAGATTAAATTAGATTACTTTAGATTACATTACATTAGATTACATTAGATTATTTTAGATTACATTATATTACATTAGATTCCTTTATATTAGATTAGATTAGATTTGATTCGATTACATTAGATGTGATTACATTTCATTAGATAACATTAGATTATATTAGATTACATTACATTACATTCGATTAGATTAGTTTATATTAGATTACATTACATTACATTTGATTACATTACATTACATTAGATTAGATTAAATTACATTACATTAGATTACAATAGATTAGAGGAGAGGTTCTTTCATTCCTTCAAAGCCACAAACTGACCGCAATTAATGAATCTAACTGCAAACATTCATTCGATGAGGAACACTGTATGTGCTATTCCAATGTTTCTAGCTTTTGCCATTCATTCAATGATAGAAACTGCACGCGTTCATGCAATGATAAAAACTGCATGCGTTCATTAAATGAAACAGAATGCACGTGTTAATTCAATGAGTACAGCTTTTCTTTTTTATTCACTTTCTCGAGCTTAGCACGTTCATTCAATGAAACCAAATGCTTCATTGAATCATTGAGTCAAACTGCCATCATTGACTCAATGAATCAAAGAGTATTAATGGATTCCATCGAACAAACTTAACTCATTTACTTCGTGAATCCAACTGCACCCATTCATTCAATGAAATGATTTGTATGTCTTAAATAAAAGAGTCGAGCTCCAGCCATTCATTCAGTGCCACGAGCAAAACGCATTCATTCAATGGAGCATACTGCACTCATGATACAGACTGCACGTCTTAAATCAATGAGTAGAGCTTCTCTCCTTCATTCAATGGGTCAAGCTTAACGCTTTCATTCAAAGAAACAAACTGCATTCATTGAATCATTGAATCAAACAACAATCATTGATTCAATGAATCAAACCTTGTTTCAATGAGATAACATTTGATGAGATAACATTTCATTAGATTACATTAGATTACTTTAGATTAGATTACATTAGATTATATCACTTTAGAATAGGTTACATTAGAATAGATTACAATAGATTGGATTAGATTAGATTAGATTAGATTAGATTACAATACATTACATTCGATTAGATGACATTACATTAGATTACATTACATAATATGAGATTACATTAGATTAGATTAGATTAGATTACATTAGATTACATGAGATTTGCTTAGATTAGATTACATTACATTAGATTAGATTAGATTACATTTGATTCGATTACATTTGATGAGATAACATTTCATTAGATTACATTAGATTATATTAGATTAGATTAGATTACATTACATTAGATTAGATTAGTTTACATTTGATTAGATTAGATTTGATTAGATTACATTAGATGACATTAGATTAGTTTAGATTACATTACATTCGATTAGATTACATTAGATTAGACTACATTTCATTAGATTACATTACATTAGATTAGATTAGATTTCATTAGATTAGATTAGATTAGATTGGATTAGATTAGAGTACATTAGATTAGATTAGGTTACATTAGATTAGATTACATTACATTAGAGGACATTAGATTAGATCAGATTACATGAGATAAAGTTACATTAGATTACATTACATTAGATTACATTATATTTGATGAGATTAGATTACATTCGAACAACTTAGATTAGATTACATTAGATTAAATTAGATTAGATTACATTAGATTATTTTAGATTAGATTATATTAAATTAGATTACATTAGATTACATTACATTAAATTACATTAGATCATCTTAGATTAGATTACATTACATTAGATTACATAAGATTAGATGACATTACATTAGATTACATTACATTACATTAAATTGCAATAGATTAGATTAGATTAGATTAGATTACATGATACAGACTGCACGTCTTAAATCACTGAGTAGAGCTTCTCTCCTTCATTCAATGGGTCAAGCTTAACGCTTTCATTCAAAGAAACAATCTGCATTCATTGAATCATTGAATCAAACAACAATCATTGATTCAATGAATCAAACCTTGTTTCAATGGAACAAACCTATCTCCCTTATTTAGTGAACCAAACTGCATATTCATTGCATATTCAATGAAAGAGGCTGCATTTGTCAATTCAATGAGTAGAGATACTCTCATTCATTCAATGGCACAAGTTTCACGCATTGTCTCTGTCAAACTACACACGTTTACTAGATGAAACAAACTGCCCGTCTTAATTCAATGAATAGAGCTTCTCTCATTCATTCAATGTGTCAAGCTCACCGTTTGAATTTAATGAAACAAACTGCATTGATTGAATCACTGAATCAAACTAGAATCATTTATTCAATTAATCAAACCTTATTCCTTGTTTCATTCGAACAAACCTACCTCACTTATTTAGTGAATCCTACTATACTTATTCGTTCAATGAAACAGACTGCACATGATAATTCAATGAAGGTACTCTTAACGCATTGATTCAACCAAACAAATTGCACACATTTAGTTCATGAAGCAAACTGCATTTGTCAATTCAATGAATATAGCTACTCATTCATTCAATGTCACAAACTTCATACATTGTCTCAATCAAACTGCGCACATTCACTCCATGAACCAAACTGCACGTGTTAATTCAATGAGCAGAGCTCCTCTCATCAGTCAATGATGAGCTTAACGCTTTCATTCAATGAAACAAACAGCTTTCGTTGAATCATTGAATCAAATTCGAATGATGGATTCAATGTAGATTAGATTACATTAGATTAGATTAGATTAGATTACATTCGATTACATTAGATCAGATTATATTACATTAGATTATATTAGATTAGATTACATTACATTAGATTACAGTACATTACATTGCATTAGATTACTTTAGATTAGATTACATTAGATTATATCACTTTAGAATAGGTTACATTAGAATAGATTACAATAGATTGGATTAGATTAGATTAGATTAGATTAGATTACAATACATTACATTCGATTAGATGACATTACAATAGATTACATTACATAATATGAGACTACATTAGATTAGATTAGATTACATTAGATTACATGAGATTTGCTTAGATTAGATTACATCAGATTAGATTAGATTACATTTGATTCGATTACATTTGATGAGATAACATTTCATTAGATTACATTAGATTATATTAGATTAGATTAGATTACCTTACATTAGAGTAGACTAGTTTACATTTGATTAGATAGATTTGATTAGATTACATTAGATGACATTAGATTAGTTTAGATTACATTACATTCGATTAGATTACATTAGATTAGACTACATTACATTAGATTACATTACATTAGATTAGATTAGATTTCTTTAGATTAGATTAGATTACATTAGATTAGATTAGAGTACATTAGATTAGATTAGGTTACATTAGATTAGATTACATTACATTAGAGAACATTAGTTTAGATCAGATTACATTAGATAAAGTTTCATTAGATTACATTACATTAGATTACATTATATTTGATGAGATTAGATTACATTCGAACAATTTAGATTAGATTACATTAGATTAAATTAGATTAGATTACATTAGATTATTTTAGATTATATTATATTAAATTAGATTACATTAGATTACATCAGAGTCAGGAGTGTGGTGCTGGAAAAGCACGGCAGGTCGGGCAGCATCGGACGAGCAGGAGATTTGACGTTTCGGGCCGGAGCCCTTCATCAGGGATGAGGCTTGTGGGCTGGGGGCTGAGAGATAAATGGGAGGGTGGGGTTGGTAACTGAGAAAGCGATGGGTGGATGAAGGTGGGGGAGTAGGTGATTGGTCAGAGGGGGGCAATTAGGGTGGCACAGTCGTTAGCACTGCTGCCTCACAGCGCCAGAGACCCGGGTTCAATTCCAACCTCAGGCGATTGACTATGTGGAGTTTGCACGTTCTCCCCGTGTCTGCGTGGGTTTCCTCCGGGTGCTCCGGATTCCTCCCACAGTCCAAAAATGTGCAGGTTAGGTGAATTGGCCATGGTAAATTGCCTGTAGTGTTAGGTGAAGGGGTAAATGTAGGGGAATGGGTCTGGGTGGGTTACGCTTCAGCGGGTCGGTGTGGACTTGTTGGGCCGAAGGGCCTGTTTCCACACTGTAAGTCATCTAATCTAATCTAATCTAATTACATTAAATTACATTAGATTATCTTAGATTAGATTATATTACATTAGATTACTTAATATTAGATTAGATTAGATTTGATTCGATTACATTAGATGTGATTACATTTCATTAGATAACATTAGATTATATTAGATTACAGTAGATTACATTACATTACATTCGATTAGATTAGTTTATATTAGATTAGATTACATTACATTTGATTACATTAGATTAATTAGATTAGATTAGATTACATTAGATTCGATTACATCTGATGAGATTACATGTCATTAGATTACATTAGATTATATTAGATTAGATTAGATTACATTTCATTAGATTAGTTTATTTTACATTTGATTAGATCACATTAGATTAGAATAAATTAGATTACTTTACATTAGATTAGTTTAGATTACATTACTTTCGATTAGATTATATTAGATTAGATTACATTACATTAGATTACATTAAATTGGATTAGATTAGATTTCATTAGATTAGGTTAGATTACATTAGATTAGATTAGATGAGATTACATTACATTACATTACATTAGATTCGGATAGATTAGATTTAATTACATTAGATTAGATTACATTAGATTAGATTAGATTAGAGTACATTAGATTAGATTAGATTGGATTAGATTAGATTAGATTACATTAGAGTACATTAGATTAGATTAGATTACATTAGATAAGGTTACATTACATTAGATTAGATTAGATTACATTAGATTAGACTACATTTCATTAGATTACATTACATTAGATTAGATTAGATTTCATTAGATTAGATTAGATTACATTGGATTAGATTAGAGTACATTAGATTAGATTAGGTTACATTAGATTAGATTACATTACATTAGAGGACATTAGATTAGATCAGATTACATTAGATAAAGTTACATTAGATTACATTACATTAGATTACATTATATTTGATGAGATTAGATTACATTCGAACAACTTAGATTAGATTACATTAGATTAAATTAGATTAGATTACATTAGATTATTTTAGATTAGATTATATTAAATTAGATTACATTAGATTACATTACATTAAATTACATTAGATCATCTTAGATTAGATTACATTACATTAGATTACATAGGATTAGATGACATTACATTAGATTACATTACATTACATTAAATTGCAATAGATTAGATTAGATTAGATTAGATTACATGATACAGACTGCACGTCTTAAATCACTGAGTAGAGCTTCTCTCCTTCATTCAATGGGTCAAGCTTAACGCTTTCATTCAAAGAAACAATCTGCATTCATTGAATCATTGAATCAAACAACAATCATTGATTCAATGAATCAAACCTTGTTTCAATGGAACAAACCTATCTCCCTTATTTAGTGAACCAAACTGCATATTCATTGCATATTCAATGAAAGAGGCTGCATTTGTCAATTCAATGAGTAGAGATACTCTCATTCATTCAATGGCACAAGTTTCACGCATTGTCTCTGTCAAACTACACACGTTTACTAGATGAAACAAACTGCCCGTCTTAATTCAATGAATAGAGCTTCTCTCATTCATTCAATGTGTCAAGCTCACCGTTTGAATTTAATGAAACAAACTGCATTGATTGAATCACTGAATCAAACTAGAATCATTTATTCAATTAATCAAACCTTATTCCTTGTTTCATTCGAACAAACCTACCTCACTTATTTAGTGAATCCTACTATACTTATTCGTTCAATGAAACAGACTGCACATGATAATTCAATGAAGGTACTCTTAACGCATTGATTCAACCAAACAAATTGCACACATTTAGTTCATGAAGCAAACTGCATTTGTCAATTCAATGAATATAGCTACTCATTCATTCAATGTCACAAACTTCATACATTGTCTCAATCAAACTGCGCACATTCACTCCATGAACCAAACTGCACGTGTTAATTCAATGAGCAGAGCTCCTCTCATCAGTCAATGATGAGCTTAACGCTTTCATTCAATGAAACAAACAGCTTTCGTTGAATCATTGAATCAAATTCGAATGATGGATTCAATGTAGATTAGATTACATTAGATTAGATTAGATTAGATTACATTCGATTACATTAGATCAGATTATATTACATTAGATTATATTAGATTAGATTACATTACATTAGATTACAGTACATTACATTGCATTAGATTACTTTAGATTAGATTACATTAGATTATATCACTTTAGAATAGGTTACATTAGAATAGATTACAATAGATTGGATTAGATTAGATTAGATTAGATTAGATTACAATACATTACATTCGATTAGATGACATTACATTAGATTACATTACATAATATGAGACTACATTAGATTAGATTAGATTACATTAGATTACATGAGATTTGCTTAGATTAGATTACATCAGATTAGATTAGATTACATTTGATTCGATTACATTTGATGAGATAACATTTCATTAGATTACATTAGATTATATTAGATTAGATTAGATTACCTTACATTAGAGTAGACTAGTTTACATTTGATTAGATAGATTTGATTAGATTACATTAGATGACATTAGATTAGTTTAGATTACATTACATTCGATTAGATTACATTAGATTAGACTACATTACATTAGATTACATTACATTAGATTAGATTAGATTTCTTTAGATTAGATTAGATTACATTAGATTAGATTAGAGTACATTAGATTAGATTAGGTTACATTAGATTAGATTACATTACATTAGAGAACATTAGTTTAGATCAGATTACATTAGATAAAGTTTCATTAGATTACATTACATTAGATTACATTATATTTGATGAGATTAGATTACATTCGAACAATTTAGATTAGATTACATTAGATTAAATTAGATTAGATTACATTAGATTATTTTAGATTATATTATATTAAATTAGATTACATTAGATTACATCAGAGTCAGGAGTGTGGTGCTGGAAAAGCACGGCAGGTCGGGCAGCATCGGACGAGCAGGAGATTTGACGTTTCGGGCCGGAGCCCTTCATCAGGGATGAGGCTTGTGGGCTGGGGGCTGAGAGATAAATGGGAGGGTGGGGTTGGTAACTGAGAAAGCGATGGGTGGATGAAGGTGGGGGAGTAGGTGATTGGTCAGAGGGGGGCAATTAGGGTGGCACAGTAGTTAGCACTGCTGCCTCACAGCGCCAGAGACCCGGGTTCAATTCCAACCTCAGGCGATTGACTATGTGGAGTTTGCACGTTCTCCCCGTGTCTGCGTGGGTTTCCTCCGGGTGCTCCGGATTCCTCCCACAGTCCAAAAATGTGCAGGTTAGGTGAATTGGCCATGGTAAATTGCCTGTAGTGTTAGGTGAAGGGGTAAATGTAGGGGAATGGGTCTGGGTGGGTTACGCTTCAGCGGGTCGGTGTGGACTTGTTGGGCCGAAGGGCCTGTTTCCACACTGTAAGTCATCTAATCTAATCTAATCTAATTACATTAAATTACATTAGATTATCTTAGATTAGATTATATTACATTAGATTACTTCATATTAGATTAGATTAGATTTGATTCGATTACATTAGATGTGATTACATTTCATTAGATAACATTAGATTATATTAGATTACAGTAGATTACATTACATTACATTCGATTAGATTAGTTTATATTAGATTAGATTACATTACATTTGATTACATTAGATTAATTAGATTAGATTAGATTACATTAGATTCGATTACATCTGATGAGATTACATGTCATTAGATTACATTAGATTATATTAGATTAGATTAGATTACATTTCATTAGATTAGTTTATTTTACATTTGATTAGATCACATTAGATTAGAATAAATTAGATTACTTTACATTAGATTAGTTTAGATTACATTACTTTCGATTATATTATATTAGATTAGATTACATTACATTAGATTACATTAAATTGGATTAGATTAGATTTCATTAGATTAGGTTAGATTACATTAGATTAGATTAGATGAGATTACATTACATTACATTACATTAGATTCGGATAGATTAGATTTAATTACATTAGATTAGATTACATTAGATTAGATTAGATTAGAGTACATTAGATTAGATTAGATTGGATTAGATTAGATTAGATTACATTAGAGTACATTAGATTAGATTTGATTACATTAGATAAGGTTACATTACATTAGATTAGATTAGATTACATTACATTACATTTGATTAGATTAGATTAGATTAGATTACAATAAATTACATTAGATTAGATTCCATTAGATTATATTACATTAGAATAGGTTACATTAGAATAGATTACAATAGATTAGATTAGATTACATTAGATTAGATTAGATTAGATTAGATTACAATACATTACATTCGATTAGATGACATTAGATTAGTTTACATTACATAATATGAGATTAGATTAGATTAGATTAGATTAGCTAACATGAGATTTGCTTAGATTAGATTACATTAGATTAGATTAGATTAGATTACATTTGATTCGATTACATTGGATGAGATAACATTTCATTAGATTACATTAGATTATATTAGATTAGATTAGATTACATTATATTAGATTAGATTAGTTTACATTTGATTAGATTAGATTTGATTAGATTACATTAGATGACATTAGATTAGTTTAGATTACATTACATTCGATTAGATTACATTAGATTAGACTACATTTCATTAGATTACATTACATTAGATTAGATTAGATTTCATTAGATTAGATTAGATTACATTAGATTAGATTAGAGTACATTAGATTAGATTAGGTTAAATTAGATTAGATTACATTACATTAGAGGACATTAGATTAGATCAGATTACATTAGATAAAGTTACATTAGATTACATTACATTAGATTACATTATATTTGATGAGATTAGATTACATTCGAACAACTTAGATTAGATTAAATTAGATTAGATTACATTAGATTATTTTAGATTAGATTATATTAAGTTAGATTACATTAGATTACATTACATTAAATTACATTAGAGTATTTTAGATCAGATTACATTACATTAGATTACTTCATATTAGATTAGATTAGATTTGATTCGATTACATTAGATGTGATTATATTTCATTAGATGACATTAGATTATATTAGATTACAGTAGATTACATTACATTCAATTAGATTAGTTTATATTAGATTAGATTACATTACATTTGATTACATTAGATTAGATTAGATTACATTTGATTACATTACATTAGATTAGATTAGATTTGATTACGTTACATTAGATTACATTACATTAGATTAATTAGATTAGATTAGATTACATTAGATTAGAGGAGAGGTTCTTTCATTCCTTCAAAGCCACAAACTGAACGCAATTAATGAATCTAACTGCAAACATTCATTCGATGAGGAACACTGTATGTGCTATTCCAATGAATCTAGCTTTTGCCATTCATTCAATGAAAGAAACTGCACGCGTTCATGCAATGATAAAAACTGCATGCGTTCATTAAATGAAACAGAGTGCACGTGTTAATTCAATGACTACAGAGATTACATTAGATTAGATTAGATTACATTAGATTACATTAGATTACATGAGATTTGCTTAGATTAGATTACATTAGATTAGATTAGATTACATTTGATTCGATTACATTTGATGAGATAACATTTCATTAGATTACGTTAGATTATATTAGATTAGATTAGATTACCTTACATTAGATTAGACTAGTTTACACTTGATTAGATAGATTTGATTAGATTACATTAGATGACATTAGATTAGTTTAGATTACACTACATTCGATTAGATTACATTAGATTAGACTACATTACATTAGATTACATTAGATTAGATTAGATTAGATTAGATTTCATTAGATTAGATTAGATTACATTAGATTAGATTAGAGTACATTAGATTAGATTAGGTTACATTAGATTAGATTACATTACATTAGAGAACATTAGATTAGATCAGATTACATTAGATAAAGTTACATTAGATTACATTACATTAGATTACATTATATTTGATGAGATTAGATTACATTCGAACAACTTAGATTAGATTACATTAGATTAAATTAGATTAGATTACATTAGATTACATTACATTAAATTACATTAGATTATCTTAGATTAGATTATATTACATTAGATTACTTCATATTAGATTAGATTAGATTATATTACATTAGATTACTTCATATTAGATTAGATTTGATTTGATTCGATAACATTAGATGTGATTACATTTCATTAGATAACATTAGATTATATTAGATTACAGTAGATTACATTACATTACATTCGATTAGATTAGTTTATATTAGATTAGATTACATTACATTTGATTACATTAGATTAGATTACATTAGATTACATTACATTAGATTAGATTAGATTTGATCACGTTACATTAGATTACATTACATTAGATTAATTAGATTAGATTACATTAGATTCGATTACATCTGATGAGATTACATTTCATTAGATTACATTAGATTATATTAGATTAGATTAGATTACATTTCATTAGATTAGTTTATTTTACATTTGATTAGATCACATTAGATTAGAATAAATTAGATTACATTACATTAGATTAGTTTAGATTTCATTACTTTCGATTAGATTATATTAGATTAGATTACATTACATTAGATTACATTAAATTAGATTAGATTAGATTTCATTAGATTAGATTAGATTACATTAGATTAGATTAGATGAGATTACATTACATTACATTACATTAGATTCGGTTAGATTAGATTTAATTACATTAGATTAGATTAGATTACATTACATTACATTTGATTAGATTAGATTAGATTAGATTACAATAAATTACATTAGATTAGATTACATTAGATTACATTAGATTAGATTACATTACATTAGATTACATTATATTTGATTAGATTAGATTACATTCGATTAGCTTAGATTAGATTACATTAGATTATTTTAGATTAGATTATATTACATTAGATTACTTTATATTAGATTAGATTAGATTTGATTCGATTACATTAGATGTGATTACATTTCATTAGATAACATTAGATTATATTAGATTACATTCGGTTAGATTAATTTATATTAGATTACATTACATTACATTTGATTACATTACATTACATTAGATTAGATTAAATTACATTACATTAGATTACAATAGATTAGAGGAGAGGTTCTTTCATTCCTTCAAAGCCACAAACTGACCGCAATTAATGAATCTAACTGCAAACATTCATTCGATGAGGAACTCTGTATGTGCTATTCCAATGTTTCTAGCTTTTGCCATTCATTCAATGATAGAAACTGCACGCGTTCATGCAATGATAAAAACTGCATGCGTTCATTAAATGAAACAGAATGCACGTGTTAATTCAATGAGTACAGCTTTTCTTTTTTATTCACTTTCTCGAGCTTAGCACTTTCATTCAATGAAACCAAATGCTTCATTGAATCATTGAGTCAAACTGCCATCATTGACTCAATGAATCAAAGAGTATTAATGGATTCCATCGAACAAACTTAACTCATTTACTTCGTGAATCCACCTGCACCCATTCATTCAATGAAATGATTTGTATGTCTTAAATAAAAGAGTCGAGCTCCAGCCATTCATTCAGTGCCACGAGCAAAACGCATTCATTCAATTGAGCACACTGCACTCATGATACAGACTGCACGTCTTAAATCAATGAGTAGAGCTTCTCTCCTTCATTCAATGGGTCAAGCTTAACGCTTTCATTCAAAGAAACAAACTGCATTCATTGAATCATTGAATCAAACAACAATCATTGATTCAATGAATCAAACCTTGTTTCAATGGAACAAACCTATCTCCCTTATTTAGTGAAGCAAACTGCATATTCATTGCATATTCAATGAAAGAGGCTGCATTTGTCAATTCAATGAGTAGAGATACTCTCATTCATTCAATGGCACAAGTTTCACGCATTGTCTCTGTCAAACTACACACTTTTACTAGATGAAACAAACTGCCCGTCTTAATTCAATGAATAGAGCTTCTCTCATTTATTCAATGTGTCAAGCTCACCGTTTGCATTTAATGGAACAAACTGCCTTGATTGAATCACTGAATCAAACTAGAATCATTGATTCAATGAATCAAACCTTATTCCTTGTTTCATTCGAACAAACCTAACTCACTTATTTAGTAAATCCCAGTACACTTATTCGTTCAATGAAACAGACTGCACATGATAATTCAATGAAGGTACTCTTAATGCATTGATTCAACCAAACAAATTGCACACATTTAGTTCATGAAGCAAACTGCATTTGTCAATTCAATGAATATAGCTACTCATTCATTCAATGTCACAAACTTCATACATTGTCTCAATCAAACTGCGCACATTCACTCCATGAACCAAACTGCACGTGTTAATTCAATGAGCAGAGTTCCTCTCATCAGTCAATGATGAGCTTAACGCTTTCATTCAATGAAACAAACAGCTTTCGTTGAATCATTGAATCAAATTCATATGATGGATTCAATGTAGATTAGATTACATTAGATTAGATTAGGTTAGATTACATTCGATTACATTAGATCAGATTATATTACATTAGATTATATTAGATTAGATTACATTACATTAGATTACAGTACATTACATTGCATTAGATTACTTTAGATTAGATTACATTAGATTATATTACTTTAGAATAGGTTACATTAGAATAGATTACAATAGATTGGATTAGATTAGATTAGATTAGATTAGATTAGATTAGATTACAATACATTACATTCGATTAGATGACATTACATTAGATTACATTACATAATATGAGATTACATTAGATTAGATTAGATTAGATTACATGAGATTTGCTTAGATTAGATTACATTAGATTAGATTAGATTAGATTACATTTGATTCGATTACATTTGATGAGATAACATTTCATTAGATTACATTAGATTATATTAGATTAGATTAGATTAGATTACATTAGATTAGATTAGTTTACATTTGATTAGATTAGATTTGATTAGATTACATTAGATGACATTAGATTAGTTTAGATTACATTACATTCGATTAGATTACATTAGATTAGACTACATTTCATTAGATTACATTACATTAGATTAGATTAGATTTCATTAGATTAGATTAGATTACATTGGATTAGATTAGAGTACATTAGATTAGATTAGGTTACATTAGATTAGATTACATTACATTAGAGGACATTAGATTAGATCAGATTACATTAGATAAAGTTACATTAGATTACATTACATTAGATTACATTATATTTGATGAGATTAGATTACATTCGAACAACTTAGATTAGATTACATTAGATTAAATTAGATTAGATTACATTAGATTATTTTAGATTAGATTATATTAAATTAGATTACATTAGATTACATTACATTAAATTACATTAGATCATCTTAGATTAGATTACATTACATTAGATTACATAAGATTAGATGACATTACATTAGATTACATTACATTACATTAAATTGCAATAGATTAGATTAGATTAGATTAGATTACATGATACAGACTGCACGTCTTAAATCACTGAGTAGAGCTTCTCTCCTTCATTCAATGGGTCAAGCTTAACGCTTTCATTCAAAGAAACAATCTGCATTCATTGAATCATTGAATCAAACAACAATCATTGATTCAATGAATCAAACCTTGTTTCAATGGAACAAACCTATCTCCCTTATTTAGTGAACCAAACTGCATATTCATTGCATATTCAATGAAAGAGGCTGCATTTGTCAATTCAATGAGTAGAGATACTCTCATTCATTCAATGGCACAAGTTTCACGCATTGTCTCTGTCAAACTACACACGTTTACTAGATGAAACAAACTGCCCGTCTTAATTCAATGAATAGAGCTTCTCTCATTCATTCAATGTGTCAAGCTCACCGTTTGAATTTAATGAAACAAACTGCATTGATTGAATCACTGAATCAAACTAGAATCATTTATTCAATTAATCAAACCTTATTCCTTGTTTCATTCGAACAAACCTACCTCACTTATTTAGTGAATCCTACTATACTTATTCGTTCAATGAAACAGACTGCACATGATAATTCAATGAAGGTACTCTTAACGCATTGATTCAACCAAACAAATTGCACACATTTAGTTCATGAAGCAAACTGCATTTGTCAATTCAATGAATATAGCTACTCATTCATTCAATGTCACAAACTTCATACATTGTCTCAATCAAACTGCGCACATTCACTCCATGAACCAAACTGCACGTGTTAATTCAATGAGCAGAGCTCCTCTCATCAGTCAATGATGAGCTTAACGCTTTCATTCAATGAAACAAACAGCTTTCGTTGAATCATTGAATCAAATTCGAATGATGGATTCAATGTAGATTAGATTACATTAGATTAGATTAGATTAGATTACATTCGATTACATTAGATCAGATTATATTACATTAGATTATATTAGATTAGATTACATTACATTAGATTACAGTACATTACATTGCATTAGATTACTTTAGATTAGATTACATTAGATTATATCACTTTAGAATAGGTTACATTAGAATAGATTACAATAGATTGGATTAGATTAGATTAGATTAGATTAGATTACAATACATTACATTCGATTAGATGACATTACATTAGATTACATTACATAATATGAGACTACATTAGATTAGATTAGATTACATTAGATTACATGAGATTTGCTTAGATTAGATTACATCAGATTAGATTAGATTACATTTGATTCGATTACATTTGATGAGATAACATTTCATTAGATTACATTAGATTATATTAGATTAGATTAGATTACCTTACATTAGAGTAGACTAGTTTACATTTGATTAGATAGATTTGATTAGATTACATTAGATGACATTAGATTAGTTTAGATTACATTACATTCGATTAGATTACATTAGATTAGACTACATTACATTAGATTACATTACATTAGATTAGATTAGATTTCTTTAGATTAGATTAGATTACATTAGATTAGATTAGAGTACATTAGATTAGATTAGGTTACATTAGATTAGATTACATTACATTAGAGAACATTAGTTTAGATCAGATTACATTAGATAAAGTTTCATTAGATTACATTACATTAGATTACATTATATTTGATGAGATTAGATTACATTCGAACAATTTAGATTAGATTACATTAGATTAAATTAGATTAGATTACATTAGATTATTTTAGATTATATTATATTAAATTAGATTACATTAGATTACATCAGAGTCAGGAGTGTGGTGCTGGAAAAGCACGGCAGGTCGGGCAGCATCGGAGGAGCAGGAGATTTGACGTTTCGGGCCGGAGCCCTTCATCAGGGATGAGGCTTGTGGGCTGGGGGCTGAGAGATAAATGGGAGGGTGGGGTTGGTAACTGAGAAAGCGATGGGTGGATGAAGGTGGGGGAGTAGGTGATTGGTCAGAGGGGGGCAATTAGGGTGGCACAGTAGTTAGCACTGCTGCCTCACAGCGCCAGAGACCCGGGTTCAATTCCAACCTCAGGCGATTGACTATGTGGAGTTTGCACGTTCTCCCCGTGTCTGCGTGGGTTTCCTCCGGGTGCTCCGGATTCCTCCCACAGTCCAAAAATGTGCAGGTTAGGTGAATTGGCCATGGTAAATTGCCTGTAGTGTTAGGTGAAGGGGTAAATGTAGGGGAATGGGTCTGGGTGGGTTACGCTTCAGCGGGTCGGTGTGGACTTGTTGGGCCGAAGGGCCTGTTTCCACACTGTAAGTCATCTCATCTAATCTAATCTAATTACATTAAATTACATTAGATTATCTTAGATTAGATTATATTACATTAGATTACTTCATATTAGATTAGATTAGATTTGATTCGATTACATTAGATGTGATTACATTTCATTAGATAACATTAGATTATATTAGATTACAGTAGATTACATTACATTACATTCGATTAGATTAGTTTATATTAGATTAGATTACATTACATTTGATTACATTAGATTAATTAGATTAGATTAGATTACATTTGATTCGATTACATTTGATGAGATAACATTTCATTAGATTACATTAGATTATATTAGATTAGATTAGATTACATTACATTAGAGTAGACTAGTTTACATTTGATTAGATAGATTTGATTAGATTACATTAGATGACATTAGATTAGTTTAGATTACATTACATTCGATTAGATTACATTAGATTAGACTACATTACATTAGATTACATTACATTAGATTAGATTAGATTTCTTTAGATTAGATTAGATTACATTAGATTAGATTAGAGTACATTAGATTAGATTAGGTTACATTAGATTAGATTACATTACATTAGAGAACATTAGTTTAGATCAGATTACATTAGATAAAGTTTCATTAGATTACATTACATTAGATTACATTATATTTGATGAGATTAGATTACATTCGAACAATTTAGATTAGATTACATTAGATTAAATTAGATTAGATTACATTAGATTATTTTAGATTATATTATATTAAATTAGATTACATTAGATTACATCAGAGTCAGGAGTGTGGTGCTGGAAAAGCACGGCAGGTCGGGCAGCATCGGAGGAGCAGGAGATTTGACGTTTCGGGCCGGAGCCCTTCATCAGGGATGAGGCTTGTGGGCTGGGGGCTGAGAGATAAATGGGAGGGTGGGGTTGGTAACTGAGAAAGCGATGGGTGGATGAAGGTGGGGGAGTAGGTGATTGGTCAGAGGGGGGCAATTAGGGTGGCACAGTAGTTAGCACTGCTGCCTCACAGCGCCAGAGACCCGGGTTCAATTCCAACCTCAGGCGATTGACTATGTGGAGTTTGCACGTTCTCCCCGTGTCTGCGTGGGTTTCCTCCGGGTGCTCCGGATTCCTCCCACAGTCCAAAAATGTGCAGGTTAGGTGAATTGGCCATGGTAAATTGCCTGTAGTGTTAGGTGAAGGGGTAAATGCAGGGGAATGGGTCTGGGTGGGTTACGCTTCAGCGGGTCGGTGTGGACTTGTTGGGCCGAAGGGCCTGTTTCCACACTGTAAGTCATCTAATCTAATCTAATCTAATTACATTAAATTACATTAGATTATCTTAGATTAGATTATATTACATTAGATTACTTAATATTAGATTAGATTAGATTTGATTCGATTACATTAGATGTGATTACATTTCATTAGATAACATTAGATTATATTAGATTACAGTAGATTAAATTACATTACATTCGATTAGATTAGTTTATATTAGATTAGATTACATTACATTTGATTACATTAGATTAATTAGATTAGATTAGATTACATTAGATTCGATTACATCTGATGAGATTACATGTCATTAGATTACATTAGATTATATTAGATTAGATTAGATTACATTTCATTAGATTAGTTTATTTTACATTTGATTAGATCACATTAGATTAGAATAAATTAGATTACTTTACATTAGATTAGTTTAGATTACATTACTTTCGATTAGATTATATTAGATTAGATTACATTACATTAGATTACATTAAATTGGATTAGATTAGATTTCATTAGATTAGGTTAGATTACATTAGATTAGATTAGATGAGATTACATTACATTACATTACATTAGATTCGGATAGATTAGATTTAATTACATTAGATTAGATTACATTAGATTAGATTAGATTAGAGTACATTAGATTAGATTAGATTGGATTAGATTAGATTAGATTACATTAGAGTACATTAGATTAGATTAGATTACATTAGATAAGGTTACATTACATTAGATTAGATTAGATTAGACTACATTTCATTAGATTACATTACATTAGATTAGATTAGATTTCATTAGATTAGATTAGATTACATTGGATTAGATTAGAGTACATTAGATTAGATTAGGTTACATTAGATTAGATTACATTACATTAGAGGACATTAGATTAGATCAGATTACATTAGATAAAGTTACATTAGATTACATTACATTAGATTACATTATATTTGATGAGATTAGATTACATTCGAACAACTTAGATTAGATTACATTAGATTAAATTAGATTAGATTACATTAGATTATTTTAGATTAGATTATATTAAATTAGATTACATTAGATTACATTACATTAAATTACATTAGATCATCTTAGATTAGATTACATTACATTAGATTACATAAGATTAGATGACATTACATTAGATTAGATTACATTACATTAAATTGCAATAGATTAGATTAGATTAGATTAGATTACATGATACAGACTGCACGTCTTAAATCACTGAGTAGAGCTTCTCTCCTTCATTCAATGGGTCAAGCTTAACGCTTTCATTCAAAGAAACAATCTGCATTCATTGAATCATTGAATCAAACAACAATCATTGATTCAATGAATCAAACCTTGTTTCAATGGAACAAACCTATCTCCCTTATTTAGTGAACCAAACTGCATATTCATTGCATATTCAATGAAAGAGGCTGCATTTGTCAATTCAATGAGTAGAGATACTCTCATTCATTCAATGGCACAAGTTTCACGCATTGTCTCTGTCAAACTACACACGTTTACTAGATGAAACAAACTGCCCGTCTTAATTCAATGAATAGAGCTTCTCTCATTCATTCAATATGTCAAGCTCACCGTTTGAATTTAATGAAACAAACTGCATTGATTGAATCACTGAATCAAACTAGAATCATTTATTCAATTAATCAAACCTTATTCCTTGTTTCATTCGAACAAACCTACCTCACTTATTTAGTGAATCCTACTATACTTATTCGTTCAATGAAACAGACTGCACATGATAATTCAATGAAGGTACTCTTAACGCATTGATTCAACCAAACAAATTGCACACATTTAGTTCATGAAGCAAACTGCATTTGTCAATTCAATGAATATAGCTACTCATTCATTCAATGTCACAAACTTCATACATTGTCTCAATCAAACTGCGCACATTCACTCCATGAACCAAACTGCACGTGTTAATTCAATGAGCAGAGCTCCTCTCATCAGTCAATGATGAGCTTAACGCTTTCATTCAATGAAACAAACAGCTTTCGTTGAATCATTGAATCAAATTCGAATGATGGATTCAATGTAGATTAGATTAGATTAGATTAGATTAGATTAGATTACATTCGATTACATTAGATCAGATTATATTACATTAGATTATATTAGATTAGATTACATTACATTAGATTACAGTACATTACATTGCATTAGATTACTTTAGATTAGATTACATTAGATTATATCACTTTAGAATAGGTTACATTAGAATAGATTACAATAGATTGGATTAGATTAGATTAGATTAGATTAGATTACAATACATTACATTCGATTAGATGACATTACATTAGATTACATTACATAATATGAGACTACATTAGATTAGATTAGATTACATTAGATTACATGAGATTTGCTTAGATTAGATTACATCAGATTAGATTAGATTACATTTGATTCGATTACATTTGATGAGATAACATTTCATTAGATTACATTAGATTATATTAGATTAGATTAGATTACCTTACATTAGAGTAGACTAGTTTACATTTGATTAGATAGATTTGATTAGATTACATTAGATGACATTAGATTAGTTTAGATTACATTACATTCGATTAGATTACATTAGATTAGACTACATTACATTAGATTACATTACATTAGATTAGATTAGATTTCTTTAGATTAGATTAGATTACATTAGATTAGATTAGAGTACATTAGATTAGATTAGGTTACATTAGATTAGATTACATTACATTAGAGAACATTAGTTTAGATCAGATTACATTAGATAAAGTTTCATTAGATTACATTACATTAGATTACATTATATTTGATGAGATTAGATTACATTCGAACAATTTAGATTAGATTACATTAGATTAAATTAGATTATATTACATTAGATTATTTTAGATTATATTATATTAAATTAGATTACATTAGATTACATCAGAGTCAGGAGTGTGGTGCTGGAAAAGCACGGCAGGTCGGGCAGCATCGGAGGAGCAGGAGATTTGACGTTTCGGGCCGGAGCCCTTCATCAGGGATGAGGCTTGTGGGCTGGGGGCTGAGAGATAAATGGGAGGGTGGGGTTGGTAACTGAGAAAGCGATGGGTGGATGAAGGTGGGGGAGTAGGTGATTGGTCAGAGGGGGGCAATTAGGGTGGCACAGTAGTTAGCACTGCTGCCTCACAGCGCCAGAGACCCGGGTTCAATTCCAACCTCAGGCGATTGACTATGTGGAGTTTGCACGTTCTCCCCGTGTCTGCGTGGGTTTCCTCCGGGTGCTCCGGATTCCTCCCACAGTCCAAAAATGTGCAGGTTAGGTGAATTGGCCATGGTAAATTGCCTGTAGTGTTAGGTGAAGGGGTAAATGTAGGGGAATGGGTCTGGGTGGGTTACGCTTCAGCGGGTCGGTGTGGACTTGTTGGGCCGAAGGGCCTGTTTCCACACTGTAAGTCATCTAATCTAATCTAATCTAATTACATTAAATTACATTAGATTATCTTAGATTAGATTATATTACATTAGATTACTTCATATTAGATTAGATTAGATTTGATTCGATTACATTAGATGTGATTACATTTCATTAGATAACATTAGATTATATTAGATTACAGTAGATTACATTACATTACATTCGATTAGATTAGTTTATATTAGATTAGATTACATTACATTTGATTACATTAGATTAATTAGATTAGATTAGATTACATTAGATTCGATTACATCTGATGAGATTACATGTCATTAGATTACATTAGATTATATTAGATTATATTAGATTACATTTCATTAGATTAGTTTATTTTACATTTGATTAGATCACATTGATTAGATTTCATTAGATTAGATTAGATTACATTGGATTAGATTAGAGTACATTAGATTAGATTAGGTTACATTAGATTAGATTACATTACATTAGAGGACATTAGATTAGATCAGATTACATTAGATAAAGTTACATTAGATTACATTACATTAGATTACATTATATTTGATGAGATTAGATTACATTCGAACAACTTAGATTAGATTACATTAGATTAAATTAGATTAGATTACATTAGATTATTTTAGATTAGATTATATTAAATTAGATTACATTAGATTACATTACATTAAATTACATTAGATCATCTTAGATTAGATTACATTACATTAGATTACATAAGATTAGATGACATTACATTAGATTACATTACATTACATTAAATTGCAATAGATTAGATTAGATTAGATTAGATTACATGATACAGACTGCACGTCTTAAATCACTGAGTAGAGCTTCTCTCCTTCATTCAATGGGTCAAGCTTAACGCTTTCATTCAAAGAAACAATCTGCATTCATTGAATCATTGAATCAAACAACAATCATTGATTCAATGAATCAAACCTTGTTTCAATGGAACAAACCTATCTCCCTTATTTAGTGAACCAAACTGCATATTCATTGCATATTCAATGAAAGAGGCTGCATTTGTCAATTCAATGAGTAGAGATACTCTCATTCATTCAATGGCACAAGTTTCACGCATTGTCTCTGTCAAACTACACACGTTTACTAGATGAAACAAACTGCCCGTCTTAATTCAATGAATAGAGCTTCTCTCATTCATTCAATGTGTCAAGCTCACCGTTTGAATTTAATGAAACAAACTGCATTGATTGAATCACTGAATCAAACTAGAATCATTTATTCAATTAATCAAACCTTATTCCTTGTTTCATTCGAACAAACCTACCTCACTTATTTAGTGAATCCTACTATACTTATTCGTTCAATGAAACAGACTGCACATGATAATTCAATGAAGGTACTCTTAACGCATTGATTCAACCAAACAAATTGCACACATTTAGTTCATGAAGCAAACTGCATTTGTCAATTCAATGAATATAGCTACTCATTCATTCAATGTCACAAACTTCATACATTGTCTCAATCAAACTGCGCACATTCACTCCATGAACCAAACTGCACGTGTTAATTCAATGAGCAGAGCTCCTCTCATCAGTCAATGATGAGCTTAACGCTTTCATTCAATGAAACAAACAGCTTTCGTTGAATCATTGAATCAAATTCGAATGATGGATTCAATGTAGATTAGATTAGATTAGATTAGATTACATTCGATTACATTAGATCAGATTATATTACATTAGATTATATTAGATTAGATTACATTACATTAGATTACAGTACATTACATTGCATTAGATTACTTTAGATTAGATTACATTAGATTATATCACTTTAGAATAGGTTACATTAGAATAGATTACAATAGATTGGATTAGATTAGATTAGATTAGATTAGATTACAATACATTACATTCGATTAGATGACATTACATTAGATTACATTACATAATATGAGACTACATTAGATTAGATTAGATTACATTAGATTACATGAGATTTGCTTAGATTAGATTACATCAGATTAGATTAGATTACATTTGATTCGATTACATTTGATGAGATAACATTTCATTAGATTACATTAGATTATATTAGATTAGATTAGATTACCTTACATTAGAGTAGACTAGTTTACATTTGATTAGATAGATTTGATTAGATTACATTAGATGACATTAGATTAGTTTAGATTACATTACATTCGATTAGATTACATTAGATTAGACTACATTACATTAGATTACATTACATTAGATTAGATTAGATTTCTTTAGATTAGATTAGATTACATTAGATTAGATTAGAGTACATTAGATTAGATTAGGTTACATTAGATTAGATTACATTACATTAGAGAACATTAGTTTAGATCAGATTACATTAGATAAAGTTTCATTAGATTACATTACATTAGATTACATTATATTTGATGAGATTAGATTACATTCGAACAATTTAGATTAGATTACATTAGATTAAATTAGATTATATTACATTAGATTATTTTAGATTATATTATATTAAATTAGATTACATTAGATTACATCAGAGTCAGGAGTGTGGTGCTGGAAAAGCACGGCAGGTCGGGCAGCATCGGAGGAGCAGGAGATTTGACGTTTCGGGCCGGAGCCCTTCATCAGGGATGAGGCTTGTGGGCTGGGGGCTGAGAGATAAATGGGAGGGTGGGGTTGGTAACTGAGAAAGCGATGGGTGGATGAAGGTGGGGGAGTAGGTGATTGGTCAGAGGGGGGCAATTAGGGTGGCACAGTAGTTAGCACTGCTGCCTCACAGCGCCAGAGACCCGGGTTCAATTCCAACCTCAGGCGATTGACTATGTGGAGTTTGCACGTTCTCCCCGTGTCTGCGTGGGTTTCCTCCGGGTGCTCCGGATTCCTCCCACAGTCCAAAAATGTGCAGGTTAGGTGAATTGGCCATGGTAAATTGCCTGTAGTGTTAGGTGAAGGGGTAAATGTAGGGGAATGGGTCTGGGTGGGTTACGCTTCAGCGGGTCGGTGTGGACTTGTTGGGCCGAAGGGCCTGTTTCCACACTGTAAGTCATCTCATCTAATCTAATCTAATTACATTAAATTACATTAGATTATCTTAGATTAGATTATATTACATTAGATTACTTCATATTAGATTAGATTAGATTTGATTCGATTACATTAGATGTGATTACATTTCATTAGATAACATTAGATTATATTAGATTACAGTAGATTACATTACATTACATTCGATTAGATTAGTTTATATTAGATTAGATTACATTACATTTGATTACATTAGATTAATTAGATTAGATTAGATTACATTTGATTCGATTACATTTGATGAGATAACATTTCATTAGATTACATTAGATTATATTAGATTAGATTAGATTACCTTACATTAGAGTAGACTAGTTTACATTTGATTAGATAGATTTGATTAGATTACATTAGATGACATTAGATTAGTTTAGATTACATTACATTCGATTAGATTACATTAGATTAGACTACATTACATTAGATTACATTATATTAGATTAGATTAGATTTCTTTAGATTAGATTAGATTACATTAGATTAGATTAGAGTACATTAGATTAGATTAGGTTACATTAGATTAGATTACATTACATTAGAGAACATTAGTTTAGATCAGATTACATTAGATAAAGTTTCATTAGATTACATTACATTAGATTACATTATATTTGATGAGATTAGATTACATTCGAACAATTTAGATTAGATTACATTAGATTAAATTAGATTAGATTACATTAGATTATTTTAGATTATATTATATTAAATTAGATTACATTAGATTACATCAGAGTCAGGAGTGTGGTGCTGGAAAAGCACGGCAGGTCGGGCAGCATCGGAGGAGCAGGAGATTTGACGTTTCGGGCCGGAGCCCTTCATCAGGGATGAGGCTTGTGGGCTGGGGGCTGAGAGATAAATGGGAGGGTGGGGTTGGTAACTGAGAAAGCGATGGGTGGATGAAGGTGGGGGAGTAGGTGATTGGTCAGAGGGGGGCAATTAGGGTGGCACAGTAGTTAGCACTGCTGCCTCACAGCGCCAGAGACCCGGGTTCAATTCCAACCTCAGGCGATTGACTATGTGGAGTTTGCACGTTCTCCCCGTGTCTGCGTGGGTTTCCTCCGGGTGCTCCGGATTCCTCCCACAGTCCAAAAATGTGCAGGTTAGGTGAATTGGCCATGGTAAATTGCCTGTAGTGTTAGGTGAAGGGGTAAATGCAGGGGAATGGGTCTGGGTGGGTTACGCTTCAGCGGGTCGGTGTGGACTTGTTGGGCCGAAGGGCCTGTTTCCACACTGTAAGTCATCTAATCTAATCTAATCTAATTACATTAAATTACATTAGATTATCTTAGATTAGATTATATTACATTAGATTACTTAATATTAGATTAGATTAGATTTGATTCGATTACATTAGATGTGATTACATTTCATTAGATAACACTAGATTATATTAGATTACAGTAGATTACATTACATTACATTCGATTAGATTAGTTTATATTAGATTAGATTACATTACATTTGATTACATTAGATTAATTAGATTAGATTAGATTACATTAGATTCGATTACATCTGATGAGATTACATGTCATTAGATTACATTAGATTATATTAGATTAGATTAGATTACATTTCATTAGATTAGTTTATTTTACATTTGATTAGATCACATTAGATTAGAATAAATTAGATTACTTTACATTAGATTAGTTTAGATTACATTACTTTCGATTACATTATATTAGATTAGATTACATTACATTAGATTACATTAAATTGGATTAGATTAGATTTCATTAGATTAGGTTAGATTACATTAGATTAGATTAGATGAGATTACATTACATTACATTACATTAGATTCGGATAGATTAGATTTAATTACATTAGATTAGATTACATTAGATTAGATTAGATTAGAGTACATTAGATTAGATTAGATTGGATTAGAATAGATTAGTTTACATTAGAGTACATTAGATTAGATTAGATTACATTAGATAAGGTTACATTACATTAGATTAGATTAGATTAGACTACATTTCATTAGATTACATTACATTAGATTAGATTAGATTTCATTAGATTAGATTAGATTACATTGGATTAGATTAGAGTACATTAGATTAGATTAGGTTACATTAGATTAGATTACATTACATTAGAGGACATTAGATTAGTTCAGATTACATTAGATAAAGTTACATTAGATTACATTACATTAGATTACATTATATTTGATGAGATTAGATTACATTCGAACAACTTAGATTAGATTACATTAGATTAAATTAGATTAGATTACATTAGATTATTTTAGATTAGATTATATTAAATTAGATTACATTAGATTACATTACATTAAATTACATTAGATCATCTTAGATTAGATTACATTACATTAGATTACATAAGATTAGATGACATTACATTAGATTACATTACATTACATTAAATTGCAATAGATTAGATTAGATTAGATTAGATTACATGATACAGACTGCACGTCTTAAATCACTGAGTAGAGCTTCTCTCCTTCATTCAATGGGTCAAGCTTAACGCTTTCATTCAAAGAAACAATCTGCATTCATTGAATCATTGAATCAAACAACAATCATTGATTCAATGAATCAAACCTTGTTTCAATGGAACAAACCTATCTCCCTTATTTAGTGAACCAAACTGCATATTCATTACATATTCAATGAAAGAGGCTGCATTTGTCAATTCAATGAGTAGAGATACTCTCATTCATTCAATGGCACAAGTTTCACGCATTGTCTCTGTCAAACTACACACGTTTACTAGATGAAACAAACTGCCCGTCTTAATTCAATGAATAGAGCTTCTCTCATTCATTCAATGTGTCAAGCTCACCGTTTGAATTTAATGAAACAAACTGCATTGATTGAATCACTGAATCAAACTAGAATCATTTATTCAATTAATCAAACCTTATTCCTTGTTTCATTCGAACAAACCTACCTCACTTATTTAGTGAATCCTACTATACTTATTCGTTCAATGAAACAGACTGCACATGATAATTCAATGAAGGTACTCTTAACGCATTGATTCAACCAAACAAATTGCACACATTTAGTTCATGAAGCAAACTGCATTTGTCAATTCAATGAATATAGCTACTCATTCATTCAATGTCACAAACTTCATACATTGTCTCAATCAAACTGCGCACATTCACTCCATGAACCAAACTGCACGTGTTAATTCAATGAGCAGAGCTCCTCTCATCAGTCAATGATGAGCTTAACGCTTTCATTCAATGAAACAAACAGCTTTCGTTGAATCATTGAATCAAATTCGAATGATGGATTCAATGTAGATTAGATTACATTAGATTAGATTAGATTAGATTAGATTACATTCGATTACATTAGATCAGATTATATTACATTAGATTATATTAGATTAGATTACATTACATTAGATTACAGTACATTACATTGCATTAGATTACTTTAGATTAGATTACATTAGATTATATCACTTTAGAATAGGTTACATTAGAATAGATTACAATAGATTGGATTAGATTAGATTAGATTAGATTAGATTACAATACATTACATTCGATTAGATGACATTACATTAGATTACATTACATAATATGAGACTACATTAGATTAGATTAGATTACATTAGATTACATGAGATTTGCTTAGATTAGATTACATCAGATTAGATTAGATTACATTTGATTCGATTACATTTGATGAGATAACATTTCATTAGATTACATTAGATTATATTAGATTAGATTAGATTACCTTACATTAGAGTAGACTAGTTTACATTTGATTAGATAGATTTGATTAGATTACATTAGATGACATTAGATTAGTTTAGATTACATTACATTCGATTAGATTACATTAGATTAGACTACATTACATTAGATTACATTACATTAGATTAGATTAGATTTCTTTAGATTAGATTAGATTACATTAGATTAGATTAGAGTACATTAGATTAGATTAGGTTACATTAGATTAGATTACATTACATTAGAGAACATTAGTTTAGATCAGATTACATTAGATAAAGTTTCATTAGATTACATTACATTAGATTACATTATATTTGATGAGATTAGATTACATTCGAACAATTTAGATTAGATTACATTAGATTAAATTAGATTATATTACATTAGATTATTTTAGATTATATTATATTAAATTAGATTACATTAGATTACATCAGAGTCAGGAGTGTGGTGCTGGAAAAGCACGGCAGGTCGGGCAGCATCGGAGGAGCAGGAGATTTGACGTTTCGGGCCGGAGCCCTTCATCAGGGATGAGGCTTGTGGGCTGGGGGCTGAGAGATAAATGGGAGGGTGGGGTTGGTAACTGAGAAAGCGATGGGTGGATGAAGGTGGGGGAGTAGGTGATTGGTCAGAGGGGGGCAATTAGGGTGGCACAGTAGTTAGCACTGCTGCCTCACAGCGCCAGAGACCCGGGTTCAATTCCAACCTCAGGCGATTGACTATGTGGAGTTTGCACGTTCTCCCCGTGTCTGCGTGGGTTTCCTCCGGGTGCTCCGGATTCCTCCCACAGTCCAAAAATGTGCAGGTTAGGTGAATTGGCCATGGTAAATTGCCTGTAGTGTTAGGTGAAGGGGTAAATGTAGGGGAATGGGTCTGGGTGGGTTACGCTTCAGCGGGTCGGTGTGGACTTGTTGGGCCGAAGGGCCTGTTTCCACACTGTAAGTCATCTAATCTAATCTAATCTAATTACATTAAATTACATTAGATTATCTTAGATTAGATTATATTACATTAGATTACTTCATATTAGATTAGATTAGATTTGATTCGATTACATTAGATGTGATTACATTTCATTAGATAACATTAGATTATATTAGATTACAGTAGATTACATTACATTACATTCGATTAGATTAGTTTATATTAGATTAGATTACATTACATTTGATTACATTAGATTAATTAGATTAGATTAGATTACATTAGATTCGATTACATCTGATGAGATTACATGTCATTAGATTACATTAGATTATATTAGATTAGATTAGATTACATTTCATTAGATTAGTTTATTTTACATTTGATTAGATCACATTGATTAGATTTCATTAGATTAGATTAGATTACATTGGATTAGATTAGAGTACATTAGATTAGATTAGGTTACATTAGATTAGATTACATTACATTAGAGGACATTAGATTAGATCAGATTACATTAGATAAAGTTACATTAGATTACATTACATTAGATTACATTATATTTGATGAGATTAGATTACATTCGAACAACTTAGATTAGATTACATTAGATTAAATTAGATTAGATTACATTAGATTATTTTAGATTAGATTATATTAAATTAGATTACATTAGATTACATTACATTAAATTACATTAGATCATCTTAGATTAGATTACATTACATTAGATTACATAAGATTAGATGACATTACATTAGATTACATTACATTACATTAAATTGCAATAGATTAGATTAGATTAGATTAGATTACATGATACAGACTGCACGTCTTAAATCACTGAGTAGAGCTTCTCTCCTTCATTCAATGGGTCAAGCTTAACGCTTTCATTCAAAGAAACAATCTGCATTCATTGAATCATTGAATCAAACAACAATCATTGATTCAATGAATCAAACCTTGTTTCAATGGAACAAACCTATCTCCCTTATTTAGATTAGATTAGATTACTTACAGTGTGGAAACAGGCCCTTCGGCCCAACAAGTCCACACCACCCCGCCGAAGCGCAACCCACCCATACCCCTACCTAACACTACGGGAAATTTAGCATGGCCAATCCACCTGACCTGCACATCTTTGTGATTGTGGGAGGAAACCGGAGCACCCGGAGGAAACCCACGCAGACACGGGGAGAACGTGCAAACTCCACACAGTCAGTCGCCTGAGGCGGGAATTGAACCCGGGTCTCTGGCGCTGTGAGGCAGCAGTGCTAACCACTGTGCCACCGTGCCGCCCCAAATTGTGTGAACCAAATTTAGTGAACCAAATTGCATATTCATTGCATATTCAATGAAAGAGGCTGCATTTGTCAATTCAATGAGTAGAGATACTCTCATTCATTCAATGGCACAAGTTTCATGCATTGTCTCTGTCAAACTACACACGTTTACTAGATGAAACAAACTGCCCGTCTTAATTCAATGAATAGAGCTTCTCTCATTCATTCAATGTGTCAAGCTCACCGTTTGTATTTAATGGAACAAACTGCCTTGATTGAATCACTGAATCAAACTAGAATTTTTGATTCAATGAATCAAACCTTATTCCTTGTTTCATTCGAACAAACCTAACTCACTTATTTAGTGAATCCCAGTACACGTATTCGTTCAATGAAACAGACTGCACATGATAATTCAATGAAGGTACTCTCAATGCATTGATTCAACCAAACAAATTGCACACATTTAGTTCATGAAGCAAACTGCATTCGTCAATGCAATGAATTCATTCAAAGTCACAAGCTTCACACATTGTCTCAATGAAAATGCACACATTCACTCCGTGAACAAACTGCACGTGTTAATTCAATGAGCAGAGCTTCTCTCCTCAATGATGAGTTTAACGCTTTCATTCAATGAAACAAACAGCTTTCGTTGAATCATTGAAACAAATTCGAATGATGGATTCAATGTAGGTTAGATTACATTAGATTAGATTAGATTAGATTAGATTACATTACATTACATTAGATTACATAACATTAGATTACATTAGATTAGATTACATTAGATTACATAAGATTAGATGACATTACATTAGATTACATTACATTACATTAAATTGCAATAGATTAGATTAGATTAGATTAGATTATATTACATGTTACAGACTGCACGTCTTAAATCACTGAGTAGAGCTTCTCTGCTTCATTCAATGGGTCAAGGTTAACGCTTTCATTCAAAGAAACAAACTGCATTCTTTGAATCATTGAATCAAACAACAATCATTGATTCAATGAATCAAACCTTGTTTCAATGGAACAAACCTATCTCCCTTATTTAGTGAACCAAACTGCATATTCATTGCATACTCAATGAAAGAGGCTGCATTCGTCAATTCAATGAGTGGAGCTACTCTCATTCATTCAATGGCACAAGTTTCACGCATTGTCTCTGTCAAACTACACACGTTTACTAGATGAAGCAAACTGCCCGTCTTAATTCAATGAATAGAGCTTCTCTCATTCATTCAATGTGTCAAGCTCACCGTTTGAATTTAATGAAACAAACTGCATTGATTGAATCACTGAATCAAACTAGAATCATTTATTCAATTAATCAAACCTTATTCCTTGTTTCATTCGAACAAACCTACCTCACTTATTTAGTGAATCCTACTGCACTTAGATTACATTAGATTATTTTAGATTATATTATATTAAATTAGATTACATTAGATTACATTACATTAAATTACATTAGATTATCTTAGATTAGATTATATTACATTAGATTACTTCATATTAGATTAGATTAGATTTGATTCGATTACATTAGATGTGATTACATTTCATTAGATAACATTAGATTATATTAGATTACAGTAGATTACATTACATTACATTCGATTAGATTAGTTTATATTAGATTAGATTACATTACATTTGATTACATTAGATTAGATTAGATTACATTACATTAGATTAATTAGATTAGATTAGATTACATTAGATTCGATTACATCTGATGAGATTACATTTCATTAGATTACATTAGATTATATTAGATTAGATTAGATTACATTTCATTAGATTAGTTTATTTTACATTTGATTAGATCACATTAGATTAGAATAAATTAGATTACTTTACATTAGATTAGTTTAGATTACATTACTTTCGATTAGATTATATTAGATTAGATTACAATACATTAGATTACATTAAATTGGATTAGATTAGATTTCATTAGATTAGGTTAGATTACATTAGATTAGATTAGATGAGATTACATTACATTACATTAGATTAGATTCGGATAGATTAGATTTAATTACATTAGATTAGATTACATTAGAGTACATTAGATTAGATTAGATTGGATTAGATTAGATTAGATTACATTAGAGTACATTAGATTAGATTAGATTACATTAGATAAGGTTACATTACATTAGATTAGATTAGATTACATTACATTACATTTGATTAGATTAGATTAGATTAGATTACAATAAATTACATTAGATTAGATTCCATTAGATTATATTACATTAGAATAGGTTACATTAGAATAGATTACAATAGATTAGATTAGATTACATTAGATTAGATTAGATTAGATTAGATTACAATACATTACATTCGATTAGATGACATTACATTAGATTACATTACATAATATGAGATTAGATTAGATTAGATTAGATTAGATTACATGAGATTTGCTTAGATTAGATTACATTAGATTAGATTAGATTAGATTACATTTGATTCGATTACATTTGATGAGATAACATTTCATTAGATTACATTAGATTATATTAGATTAGATTAGATTACATTATATTAGATTAGATTGGTTTACATTTGATTAGATTAGATTTGATTAGATTACATTAGATGACATTAGATTAGTTTAGATTACATTACATTCGATTAGATTACATTAGATTAGACTACGTTTCATTAGATTACATGACATTAGATTAGATTAGATTTCATTAGATTAGATTAGATTAGATTACATTAGATTAGATTAGAGTACATTAGATTAGATTAGGTTAAATTAGATTAGATTAGATTACATTTAAAGGACATTAGATTAGATCAGATTACATTAGATAAAGTTACATTAGATTACATTACATTAGATTACATTATATTTGATGAGATTAGATTACATTCGAACAATTTTGATTAGATTAAATTAGATTAGATTACATTAGATTATTTTAGATTAGATTATATTGAGTTAGATTACATTAGATTACATTACATTAAATTACATTAGAGTATTTTAGATCAGATTACATTACATTAGATTACTTCATATTAGATTAGATTAGATTTGATTCGATTACATTAGATGTGATTATATTTCATTAGATAACATTAGATTATATTAGATTACAGTAGATTACATTACATTCAATTAGATTAGTTTATATTAGATTAGATTACATTACATTTGATTAGATTAGATTAGATTAGATTACATTTGATTACATTACATTAGATTAGATTAGATTTGATTACGTTACATTAGATTACATTACATTAGATTAATTAGATTAGATTAGATTACATTAGATTAGAGGAGAGGTTCTTTCATTCCTTCAAAGCCACAAACTGAACGCAATTAATGAATCTAACTGCAAACATTCATTCGATGAGGAACACTGTATGTGCTATTCCAATGAATCTAGCTTTTGCCATTCATTCAATGAAAGAAACTGCACGCGTTCATGCAATGATAAAAACTGCATGCGTTCATTAAATGAAACAGAGTGCACGTGTTAATTCAATGACTACAGAGATTACATTAGATTAGATTAGATTACATTAGATTACATTAGATTACATGAGATTTGCTTAGATTAGATTACATTAGATTAGATTAGATTACATTTGATTCGATTACATTTGATGAGATAACATTTCATTAGATTACGTTAGATTATATTAGATTAGAATAGATTACCTTACATTAGATTAGACTAGTTTACATTTGATTAGATAGATTTGATTAGATTACATTAGATGACATTAGATTAGTTTAGATTACAATACATTCGATTAGATTACATTAGATTAGACTACATTACATTAGATTACATTAGATTAGATTAGATTAGATTAGATTTCATTAGATTAGATTAGATTACATTAGATTAGATTAGAGTACATTAGATTAGATTAGGTTACATTAGATTAGATTACATTACATTAGAGAACATTAGATTAGATCAGATTACATTAGATAAAGTTACATTAGATTACATTACATTAGATTACATTATATTTGATGAGATTAGATTACATTCGAACAACTTAGATTAGATTACATTAGATTAAATTAGATTAGATTACATTAGATTATTTTAGATTAGATTATATTAAATTAGATTACATTAGATTACATTACATTAAATTACATTAGATTATCTTAGATTAGATTATATTACATTAGATTACTTCATATTAGATTAGATTAGATTTGATTCGATAACATTAGATGTGATTACATTTCATTAGATAACATTAGATTATATTAGATTACAGTAGATTACATTACATTACATTCGATTAGATTAGTTTATATTAGATTAGATTACATTACATTTGATTACATTAGATTAGATTACATTAGATTACATTACATTAGATTAGATTAGATTTGATTACGTTACATTAGATTACATTACATTAGATTAATTAGATTAGATTACATTAGATTCGATTACATCTGATGAGATTACATTTCATTAGATTACATTAGATTATATTAGATTAGATTAGATTACATTTCATTAGATTAGTTTATTTTACATTTGATTAGATCACATTAGATTAGAATAAATTAGATTACATTACATTAGATTAGTTTAGATTTCATTACTTTCGATTAGATTATATTAGATTAGATTACATTACATTAGATTACATTAAATTAGATTAGATTAGATTTCATTAGATTAGATTAGATTACATTAGATTAGATTAGATGAGATTACATTACATTACATTACATTAGATTCGGTTAGATTAGATTTAATTAGATTAGATTAGATTAGATTACATTTGATTAGATTAGATTAGATTAGATTACAATAAATTACATTAGATTAGATTACATTAGATTACATTAGATTAGATTACATTACATTAGATTACATTATATTTGATTAGATTAGATTACATTCGATTAGCTTAGATTAGATTACATTAGATTATTTTAGATTAGATTATATTACATTAGATTACTTTATATTAGATTAGATTAGATTTGATTCGATTACATTAGATGTGATTACATTTCATTAGATAACATTAGATTATATTAGATTACATTACATTACATTCGATTAGATTAATTTATATTAGATTACATTACATTACATTTGATTACATTACATTACATTAGATTAGATTAAATTACATTACATTAGATTACAATAGATTAGAGGAGAGGTTCTTTCATTCCTTCAAAGCCACAAACTGACCGCAATTAATGAATCTAACTGCAAACATTCATTCGATGAGGAACACTGTATGTGCTATTCCAATGTTTCTAGCTTTTGCCATTCATTCAATGATAGAAACTGCACGCGTTCATGCAATGATAAAAACTGCATGCGTTCATTAAATGAAACAGAATGCACGTGTTAATTCAATGAGTACAGCTTTTCTTTTTTATTCACTTTCTCGAGCTTAGCACTTTCATTCAATGAAACCAAATGCTTCATTGAATCATTGAGTTAAACTGCCATCATTGACTCAATGAATCAAAGAGTATTAATGGATTCCATCGAACAAACTTAACTCATTTACTTCGTGAATCCAACTGCACCCATTCATTCAATGAAATGATTTGTATGTCTTAAATAAAAGAGTCGAGCTCCAGCCATTCATTCAGTGCCACGAGCAAAACGCATTCATTCAATTGAGCACACTGCACTCATGATACAGACTGCACGTCTTAAATCAATGAGTAGAGCTTCTCTCCTTCATTCAATGGGTCAAGCTTAACGCTTTCATTCAAAGAAACAAACTGCATTCATTGAATCATTGAATCAAACAACAATCATTGATTCAATGAATCAAACCTTGTTTCAATGGAACAAACCTATCTCCCTTATTTAGTGAAGCAAACTGCATATTCATTGCATATTCAATGAAAGAGGCTGCATTTGTCAATTCAATGAGTAGAGATACTCTCATTCATTCAATGGCACAAGTTTCACGCATTGTCTCTGTCAAACTACACACTTTTACTAGATGAAACAAACTGCCCGTCTTAATTCAATGAATAGAGCTTCTCTCATTTATTCAATGTGTCAAGCTCACCGTTTGTATTTAATGGAACAAACTGCCTTGATTGAATCACTGAATCAAACTAGAATCATTGATTCAATGAATCAAACCTTATTCCTTGTTTCATTCGAACAAACCTAACTCACTTATTTAGTAAATCCCAGTACACTTATTCGTTCAATGAAACAGTCTGCACATGATAATTCAATGAAGGTACTCTTAATGCATTGATTCAACCAAACAAATTGCACACATTTAGTTCATGAAGCAAACTGCATTTGTCAATTCAATGAATATAGCTACTCATTCATTCAATGTCACAAACTTCATACATTGTCTCAATCAAACTGTGCACATTCACTCCATGAACCAAACTGCACGTGTTAATTCAATTAGCAGAGCTCCTCTCATCAGTCAATGATGAGCTTAACGCTTTCATTCAATGAAACAAACAGCTTTCGTTGAATCATTGAATCAAATTCATATGATGGATTCAATGTAGATTAGATTACATTAGATTAGATTAGATTAGATTACATTCGATTACATTAGATCAGATTATATTACATTAGATTATATTAGAATAGATTACATTACATTAGATTACAGTACATTACATTGCATTAGATTACTTTAGATTAGATTACATTAGATTTTATTACTTTAGAATAGGTTACATTAGAATAGATTACAATAGATTGGATTAGATTAGATTAGATTAGATTACAATACATTACATTCGATTAGATGACATTACATTAGATTACATTACATAATATGAGATTACATTAGATTAGATTAGATTAGATTACATGAGATTTCCTTAGATTAGATTACATTAGATTAGATTAGATTAGATTACATTTGATTCGATTACATTTGATGAGATAACATTTCATTAGATTACATTAGATTATATTAGATTAGATTAGATTACATTACATTAGATTAGATTAGTTTACATTTGATTAGATTAGATTTGATTAGATTACATTAGATGACATTAGATTAGTTTAGATTACATTACATTCGATTAGATTACATTAGATTAGACTACATTTCATTCGATTACATTACATTAGATTAGATTAGATTTCATTAGATTAGATTAGATTACATTGGATTAGATTAGAGTACATTAGATTAGATTAGGTTACATTAGATTAGATTACATTACATTAGAGGACATTAGATTAGATCAGATTACATTAGATAAAGTTACATTAGATTACATTACATTAGATTACATTATATTTGATGAGATTAGATTACATTCGAACAACTTAGATTAGATTACATTAGATTAAATTAGATTAGATTACATTAGATTATTTTAGATTAGATTATATTAAATTAGATTACATTATATTACATTACATTAAATTACATTAGATCATCTTAGATTAGATTACATTACATTAGATTACATAAGATTAGATGACATTACATTAGATTACATTACATTACATTAAGTTGCAATAGATTAGATTAGATTAGATTAGATTACATGATACAGACTGCACGTCTTAAATCACTGAGTAGAGCTTCTCTCCTTCATTCAATGGGTCAAGCTTAACGCTTTCATTCAAAGAAACAAACTGCATTCATTGAATCATTGAATCAAACAACAATCATTGATTCAATGAATCAAACCTTGTTTCAATGGAACAAACCTATCTCCCTTATTTAGTGAACCAAATTGCATATTCATTGCATATTCAATGAAAGAGTCTGCATTTGTCAATTCAATGAGTAGAGATACTCTCATTCATTCAATGGCACAAGTTTCATGCATTGTCTCTGTCAAACTACACACGTTTACTAGATGAAACAAACTGCCCGTCTTAATTCAATGAATAGAGCTTCTCTCATTCATTCAATGTGTCAAGCTCACCGTTTGTATTTAATGGAACAAACTGCCTTGATTGAATCACTGAATCAAACTAGAATTTTTGATTCAATGAATCAAACCTTATTCCTTGTTTCATTCGAACAAACCTAACTCACTTATTTAGTGAATCCCAGTACACGTATTCGTTCAATGAAACAGACTGCACATGATAATTCAATGAAGGTACTCTCAATGCATTGATTCAACCAAACAAATTGCACACATTTAGTTCATGAAGCAAACTGCATTCGTCAATGCAATGAATTCATTCAAAGTCACAAGCTTCACACATTGTCTCAATGAAAATGCACACATTCACTCCGTGAACAATCTGCACGTGTTAATTCAATGAGCAGAGCTTCTCTCCTCAATGATGAGTTTAACGCTTTCATTCAATGAAACAAACAGCTTTCGTTGAATCATTGAAACAAATTCGAATGATGGATTCAATGTAGGTTAGATTACATTAGATTAGATTAGATTAGATTAGATTACATTACATTACATTAGATTACATAACATTAGATTACATTAGATTAGATTACATTAGATTACATAAGATTAGATGACATTACATTAGATTACATTACATTACATTAAATTGCAATAGATTAGATTAGATTAGATTAGATTATATTACATGTTACAGACTGCACGTCTTAAATCACTGAGTAGAGCTTCTCTGCTTCATTCAATGGGTCAAGGTTAACGCTTTCATTCAAAGAAACAAACTGCATTCTTTGAATCATTGAATCAAACAACAATCATTGATTCAATGAATCAAACCTTGTTTCAATGGAACAAACCTATCTCCCTTATTTAGTGAACCAAACTGCATATTCATTGCATACTCAATGAAAGAGGCTGCATTCGTCAATTCAATGAGTGGAGCTACTCTCATTCATTCAATGGCACAAGTTTCACGCATTGTCTCTGTCAAACTACACACGTTTACTAGATGAAGCAAACTGCCCGTCTTAATTCAATGAATAGAGCTTCTCTCATTCATTCAATGTGTCAAGCTCACCGTTTGAATTTAATGAAACAAACTGCATTGATTGAATCACTGAATCAAACTAGAATCATTTATTCAATTAATCAAACCTTATTCCTTGTTTCATTCGAACAAACCTACCTCACTTATTTAGTGAATCCTACTGCACTTATTCGTTCAATGAAACAGACTGCACATGATAATTCAATGAAGGTACTCTTAACGCATTGATTCAACCAAACAAATTGCACACATTTAGTTCATGAAGCAAACTGCATTTGTCAATTCAATGAATATAGCTACTCATTCATTCAATGTCACAAACTTCATACATTGTCTCAATCAAACTGCGCACATTCACTCCATGAACCAAACTGCACGTGTTAATTCAATGAGCATGCGCCTCTCATCAGTCAATGATGAGCTTAACGCTTTCATTCAATGAAACAAACAGCTTTCGTTGAATCATTGAATCAAATTCGAATGATGGATTCAATGTAGATTAGATTACATTAGATTAGATTAGATTAGATTACATTCGATTACATTAGATCAGATTATATTACATTAGATTATATTAGATTAGATTACATTACATTAGATTACAGTACATTACAATACATTACATTAGATTACTTTAGATTAGATTACATTAGATTATATTACATTAGAATAGGTTACATTAGAATAGATTACAATAGATTAGATTAGATTAGATTAGATTAGATTAGATTAGATTACAATACATTACATTCGATTAGATGACATTACATTAGATTACATTACATAATATGAGACTACATTAGATTAGATTAGATTAGATTAGATTACATTAGATTACATGAGATTTGCTTAGATTAGATTACATCAGATTAGATTAGATTACATTTGATTCGATTACATTTGATGAGATAACATTTCATTAGATTACTTTAGATTATATTAGATTAGATTAGATTACCTTACATTAGATTAGACTAGTTTACATTTGATTAGATAGATTTGATTAGATTACATTAGATGACATTAGATTAGTTTAGATTACATTACATTCGATTAGATTACATTAGATTAGACTACATTACATTAGATTACATTACATTAGATTAGTTTAGATTTCTTTAGACTGGATTAGATTACATTAGATTAGATTAGAGTACATTAGATTAGATTACATTACATTAGAGAACATTAGATTTGATCAGATTACATTAGATAAAGTTTCATTAGATTACATTACATTAGATTACATTATGTTTGATGAGATTAGATTACATTCGAACAATTTAGATTAGATTACATTAGATTAAATTAGATTAGATTACATTAGATTATTTTAGATTATATTATATTAAATTAGATTACATTAGATTACATTACATTAAATTACATTAGATTATCTTAGATTAGATTATATTACATTAGATTACTTCATATTAGATTAGATTAGATTTGATTCGATTACATTAGATGTGATTACATTTCATTAGATAACATTAGATTATATTAGATTAGAGTAGATTACATTACATTACATTCGATTAGATTAGTTTATATTAGATTAGATTACATTACATTTGATTACATTAGATTAGATTAGATTAGAATACATTAGATTAATTAGATTAGATTAGATTACATTAGATTCGATTACATCTGATGAGATTACATTTCATTAGATTACATTAGATTATATTAGATTAGATTAGATTACATTTCATTAGATTAGTTTATTTTACATTTGATTAGATCACATTAGATTAGAATAAATTAGATTACTTTACATTAGATTAGTTTAGATTACATTACTTTCGATTAGATTATATTAGATTAGATTAAATTACATTAGATTACATTAAATTAGATTAGATTAGATTTCATTAGGTTAGGTTAGATTACATTAGATTAGATTAGATGAGATTACATTACATTACATTACATTAGATTCGGATAGATTAGATTTAATTACATTAGATTAGATTACATTAGATTAGATTAGAGTACATTAGATTAGATTAGATTGGATTAGATTAGATTAGATTACATTAGAGTACATTAGATTAGATTAGATTACATTAGATAAGGTTACATTAGATTAGATTAGATTAGATTACATTAGATTAGATTAGATTAGATTAGATTAGATTAGATTAGATTACAATAAATTACATTAGATTAGATTCCATTAGATTATATTACATTAGAATAGGTTACATTAGAATAGATTACAATAGATTAGATTAGATTACATTAGATTAGATTAGATTGCAATACATTACATTCGATTAGATGACATTACATTAGATTACATTACATAATATGAGATTAGATTAGATTAGATTACATGAGATTTGCTTAGATTAGATTACATTAGATTAGATTAGTTTAGATTACATTTGATGAGATAACATTTCATCAGATTACATTAGATTATATTAGATTAGATTAGATTACATTATATTAGATTAGATTAGTTTACATTCGATTAGATTAGATTTGATTAGATTACATTAGATGACATTAGATTAGTTTAGATTACATTACATTCGATTAGATTACATTAGATTAGACTACATTTCATTAGATTACATTACATTAGATTAGATTAGATTTCATTAGATTAGATTAGATTACATTAGATTAGATTAGAGTACATTAGATTAGATTAGGTTAAATTAGATTAGATTACATTACATTAGAGGACATTAGATTAGATCAGATTACATTAGATAAAGTTACATTAGATTACATTACATTAGATTACATTATATTTGATGAGATTAGATTACATTCGAACAACTTAGATTAGATTACATTAGATTAAATTAGATTAGATTACATTAGATTATTTTAGATTAGATTATATTAAGTTAGATTACATTAGATTACATTACATTAAATTACATTAGAGTATTTTAGATCAGATTACATTACATTAGATTACTTCATATTAGATTAGATTAGATTTGATTCGATTACGTTAGATGTGATTATATTTCATTAGATAACATTAGATTATATTAGATTACAGTAGATTACATTACATTCAATTAGATTAGTTTATATTAGATTAGATTACATTTCATTTGATTACATTAGATTAGATTAGATTACATTTGATTACATTACATTACATTACATTAGATTTGATTACGTTACATTAGATTACATTACATTAGATTAATTAGATTAGATTAGATTACATTAGATTAGAGGAGAGGTTCTTTCATTCCTTCAAAGCCACAAACTGAACGCAATTAATGAATCTAACTGCAATCATTCATTCGATGAGGAACACTGTATGTGCTATTCCAATGAATCTAGCTTTTGCCATTCATTCAATGAAAGAAACTGCACGCGTTCATGCAATGATAAAAACTGCATGCGTTCATTAAATGAAACAGAGTGCACGTGTTAATTCAATGACTACAGAGATTACATTGGATTAGATTAGATTACATTAGATTACATAGATTACATGAGATTTGCTTAGATTAGATTACATTAGATTAGATTAGATTACATTTGATTCGATTACATTTGATGAGATAACGTTTCATTAGATTACGTTAGATTATATTAGATTAGAATAGATTACCTTACATTAGATTAGACTAGTTTACATTTGATTAGATAGATTTGATTAGATTACATTAGATGACATTAGATTAGTTTAGATTACACTACATTCGATTAGATTACATTAGATTAGACTACATTACATTAGATTTCATTAGATTAGATTAGATTAGATTTCATTAGATTAGATTAGATTACATTGGATTAGATTAGAGTACATTAGATTAGATTAGGTTACATTAGATTAGATTACATTACATTAGAGAACATTAGATTAGATCAGATTACATTAGATAAAGTTACATTAGATTACATTACATTAGATTACATTATATTTGATGAGATTAGATTACATTCGAACAACTTAGATTAGATTACATTAGATTAAATTAGATTAGATTACATTAGATTATTTTAGATTAGATTATATTAAGTTAGATTACATTAGATTACATTACATTAAATTACATTAGAGTATTTTAGATCAGATTACATTACATTAGATTACTTCATATTAGATTAGATTAGATTTGATTCGATTACATTAGATGTGATTACATTTCATTAGATAACATTAGATTATATTAGATTACAGTAGATTACATTACATTCAATTAGATTAGTTTATATTAGATTAGATTACATTACATTTGATTACATTAGATTAGATTAGATTACATTTGATTACATTACATTAGATTAGATTAGATTTGATTACGTTACATTAGATTACATTACATTAGATTAATTAGATTAGATTAGATTACATTAGATTAGAGGAGAGGTTCTTTCATTCCTTCAAAGCCACAAACTGAACGCAATTAATGAATCTAACTGCAAACATTCATTCGATGAGGAACACTGTATGTGCTATTCCAATGAATCTAGCTTTTGCCATTCATTCAATGAAAGAAACTGCACGCGTTCATGCAATGATAAAAACTGCATGCGTTCATTAAATGAAACAGAGTGCACGTGTTAATTCAATGACTACAGAGATTACATTAGATTAGATTAGATTACATTAGATTACATAGATTACATGAGATTTGCTTAGATTAGATTACATTAGATTAGATTAGATTACATTTGATTCGATTACATTTGATGAGATAACGTTTCATTAGATTACGTTAGATTATATTAGATTAGAATAGATTACCTTACATTAGATTAGACTAGTTTACATTTGATTAGATAGATTTGATTAGATTACATTAGATGACATTAGATTAGTTTAGATTACACTACATTCGATTAGATTACATTAGATTAGACTACATTACATTAGATTTCATTAGATTAGATTAGATTAGATTTCATTAGATTAGATTAGATTACATTGGATTAGATTAGAGTACATTAGATTAGATTAGGTTACATTAGATTAGATTAGATTACATTAGAGAACATTAGATTAGATCAGATTACATTAGATAAAGTTACATTAGATTACATTACATTAGATTACATTATATTTGATGAGATTAGATTACATTCGAACAACTTAGATTAGATTACATTAGATTAAATTAGATTAGATTACATTAGATTATTTTAGATTAGATTATATTAAATTAGATTACATTAGATTACATTACATTAAATTACATTAGATTATCTTAGATTAGATTATATTACATTAGATTACTTCATATTAGATTAGATTAGATTTGATTCGATAACATTAGATGTGATTACATTTCATTAGATAACATTAGATTATATTAGATTACAGTAGATTACATTACATTACATTCGATTAGATTAGTTTATATTAGATTAGATTACATTACATTTGATTACATTAGATTAGATTACATTAGATTACATTACATTAGATTAGATTTGATTACGTTACATTAGATTACATTACATTAGATTAATTAGATTAGATTAGATTACATTAGATTCGATTACATCTGATGAGATTACATTTCATTAGATTACATTAGATTATATTAGATTAGATTAGATTACATTTTATTAGATTAGTTTATTTTACATTTGATTAGATCACATTAGATTAGAATAAATTAGATTACATTACATTAGATTAGTTTAGATTTCATTACTTTCGATTAGATTATATTAGATTAGATTACATTACATTACATTCGATTAGATTAGTTTATATTAGATTAGATTACATTACATTTCATTACATTAGATTAGATTACATTAGATTACATTACATTAGATTAGATTTGATTACGTTACATTAGATTACATTACATTAGATTAATTAGATTAGATTAGATTACATTAGATTCGATTACATCTGATGAGATTACATTTCATTAGATTACATTAGATTATATTAGATTAGATTAGATTACATTTTATTAGATTAGTTTATTTTACATTTGATTAGATCACATTAGATTAGAATAAATTAGATTACATTACATTAGATTAGTTTAGATTTCATTACTTTCGATTAGATTATATTAGATTAGATTACATTACATTAGATTACATTAAATTAGATTAGATTAGATTTCATTAGATTAGATTAGATTACATTAGATTAGATTAGATGAGATTACATTACATTACATTCGGTTAGATTAGATTTAATTACATTTGAGTAGATTACATTAGATTAGATTAGATTAGAGTACATTAGATTAGATTAGATTGGATTAGATTAGATTAGATTACATTAGAGTACATTAGATTAGATTAGATTACATTAGATAAGGTTACATTACATTAGATTAGATTAGATTACATTACATTACATTTGATTAGATTAGATTAGATTAGATTACACTAAATTACATTAGATTAGATTACATTAGATTACATTAGATTAGATTACATTACATTAGATTACATTATATTTGATTAGATTAGATTACCTTCGATTTCCTTAGATTAGATTACATTAGATTACTTTAGATTAGATTAGATTAAGTTAGATTACATTAGATTACATTACATTAGATTATTTTAGATTACATTATATTACATTAGATTACTTTATATTAGATTAGATTAGATTTGATTCGATTACATTAGATGTGATTACATTTCATTAGGTAACATTAGATTATATTAGATTACATTACATTACATTCGATTAGATTAGTTTATATTAGATTACATTACATTACATTTGATTACATTACATTACATTAGATTAGATTAAATTACATTACATTAGATTACAATAGATTAGAGGAGAGGTTCTTTCATTCCTTCAAAGCCACAAACTGACCGCAATTAATGAATCTAACTGCAAACATTCATTCGATGAGGAACACTGTATGTGCTATTCCAATGTTTCTAGCTTTTGCCATTCATTCAATGATAGAAACTGCACGCGTTCATGCAATGATAAAAACTGCATGCGTTCATTAAATGAAACAGAATGCACGTGTTAATTCAATGACTACAGAGATTACATTAGATTAGATTAGATTACATTAGATTACATTAGATTACATGTGATTTGCTTAGATTAGATTACATTAGATTAGATTAGATTACATGATACAGACTGCACGTCTTAAATCACTGAGTAGAGCTTCTCTGCTTCTTTCAATGGGTCAAGGTTAACGCTTTCATTCAAAGAAACAAACTGCATTTATTGAATCATTGAATCAAATAACAATCATTGATTCAATGAATCAAACCTTGTTTCAATGGAACAAACCTATCTCCCTTATTTAGTGAACCAAACTGCATATTCATTGCATATTCAATGAAAGAGGCTGCATTCGTCAATTCAATGAGTGGAGCTACTCTCATTCATTCAATGGCACAAGTTTCACGCATTGTCTCTGTCAAACTACACACGTTTACTAGATGAAGCAAACTGCCCGTCTTAATTCAATGAATAGAGCTTCTCTCATTCATTCAATGTGTCAAGCTCACCGTTTGAATTTAATGAAACAAACTGCATTGATTGAATCACTGAATCAAACTAGAATCATTTATACAATTAATCAAACCTTATTCCTTGTTTCATTCGAACAAACCTACCTCACTTATTTAGTGAATCCTACGACACTTATTCGTTCAATGAAACAGACTGCACATGATAATTCAATGAAGGTACTCTTAATGCATTGATTCAACCAAACAAATTGCACACATTTAGTTCATGAAGCAAACTGCATTTGTCAATTCAATGAATATAGCTACTCATTCATTCAATGTCACAAACTTCATACATTGTCTCAATCAAACTGCGCACATTCACTCCATGAACCAAACTGCACGTGTTAATTCAATGAGCAGAGCTCCTCTCATCAGTCAATGATGAGCTTAACGCTTTCATTCAATGAAACAAACAGCTTTCGTTGAATCATTGAATCAAATTCGAATGATGGATTCAATGTAGATTAGATTAGATTAGATTAGATTAGATTAGATTACATTCGATTACATTATATCAGATTATATTACATTAGATTACATTACATTAGATTACATTATATTTGATGAGATTAGATTACATTCGAACAACTTAGATTAGATTACATTAGATTAAATTAGATTAGATTACATTAGATTATTTTAGATTAGATTATATTAAATTAGATTACATTATATTACATTACTTTAAATTACATTAGATCATCTTAGATTAGATTACATTACATTAGATTACATAAGATTAGATGACATTACATTAGATTACATTACATTACATTAAGTTGCAATAGATTAGATTAGATTAGATTAGATTACATGATACAGACTGCACGTCTTAAATCACTGAGTAGAGCTTCTCTCCTTCATTCAATGGGTCAAGCTTAACGCTTTCATTCAAAGAAACAAACTGCATTCATTGAATCATTGAATCAAACAACAATCATTGATTCAATGAATCAAACCTTGTTTCAATGGAACAAACCTATCTCCCTTATTTAGTGAACCAAACTGCATATTCATTGCATATTCAATGAAAGAGGCTGCATTTGTCAATTCAATGAGTAGAGATACTCTCATTCATTCAATGGCACAAGTTTCATGCATTGTCTCTGTCAAACTACACACGTTTACTAGATGAAACAAACTGCCCGTCTTAATTCAATGAATAGAGCTTCTCTCATTCATTCAATGTGTCAAGCTCACCGTTTGTATTTAATGGAACAAACTGCCTTGATTGAATCACTGAATCAAACTAGAATTTTTGATTCAATGAATCAAACCTTATTCCTTGTTTCATTCGAACAAAGCTAACTCACTTATTTAGTGAATCCCAGTACACGTATTCGTTCAATGAAACAGACTGCACATGATAATTCAATGAAGGTACTCTTAATGCATTGATTCAACCAAACAAATTGCACACATTTAGTTCATGAAGCAAACTGCATTTGTCAATGCAATGAATTCATTCAAAGTCACAAGCTTCACATATTGTCTCAATGAAAATGCACACATTCACTCCGTGAACAAACTGCACGTGTTAATTCAATGAGCAGAGCTTCTCTCCTCAATGATGAGTTTAACGCTTTCATTCAATGAAACAAACAGCTTTCGTTGAATCATTGAAACAAATTCGAATGATGGATTCAATGTAGGTTAGATTACATTAGATTAGATTAGATTAGATTAGATTACATTACATTAGATTACATAACATTAGATTACATTAGATTAGATTACATAAGATTAGATGACATTACATTAGATTACATTACATTACATTAAATTGCAATAGATTAGATTAGATTAGATTATATTACATGATACAGACTTCACGTCTTAAATCACTGAGTAGAGCTTCTCTGCTTCATTCAATGGGTCAAGGTTAACGCTTTCATTCAAAGAAACAAACTGCATTCTTTGAATCATTGAATCAAACAACAATCATTGATTCAATGAATCAAACCTTGTTTCAATGGAACAAACCTATCTCCCTTATTTAGTGAACCAAACTGCATATTCATTGCATATTCAATGAAAGAGGCTGCATTCGTCAATTCAATGAGTGGAGCTCCTCTCATTCATTCAATGGCACAAGTTTCACGCATTGTCTCTGTCAAACTACACACGTTTACTAGATGAAGCAAACTGCCCGTCTTAATTCAATGAATAGAGCTTCTCTCATTCATTCAATGTGTCAAGCTCACCGTTTGAATTTAATGAAACAAACTGCATTGATTGAATCACTGAATCAAACTAGAATCATTTATTCAATTAATCAAACCTTATTCCTTGTTTCATTCGAACAAACCTACCTCACTTATTTAGTGAATCCTACTACACTTATTCGTTCAATGAAACAGACTGCACATGATAATTCAATGAAGGTACTCTTAACGCATTGATTCAACCAAACAAATTGCACACATTTAGTTCATGAAGCAAACTGCATTTGTCAATTCAATGAATATAGCTACTCATTCATTCAATGTCACAAACTTCATACATTGTCTCAATCAAACTGCGCACATTCACTCCATGAACCAAACTGCACGTGTTAATTCAATGAGCAGAGCTCCTCTCATCAGTCAATGATGAGCTTAACGCTTTCATTCAATGAAACAAACAGCTTTCGTTGAATCATTGAATCAAATTCGAATGATGGATTCAATGTAGATTAGATTACATTAGATTAGATTAGATTAGATTACATTCGATTACATTAGATCAGATTATATTACATTAGATTATATTAGATTAGATTACATTACATTAGATTACAGTACATTACAATACATTACATTAGATTACTTTAGATTAGATTACATTAGATTATATTACATTAGAATAGGTTACATTAGAATAGATTACAATAGATTAGATTAGATTAGATTACATTAGATTAGATTAGATTAGATTACAATGCATTACATTCGATTAGATGACATTACATTAGATTACATTACATAATATGAGACTACATTAGATTAGATTAGATTACATTAGATTACATTAGATTACATGAGATTTGCTTAGATTAGATTACATCAGATTAGATTAGATTACATTTGATTCGATTACATTTGATGAGATAACATTTCATTAGATTACTTCAGATTATATTAGATTAGATTAGATTACCTTACATTAGATTAGACTAGTTTACATTTGATGAGATAGATTTGATTAGATTACATTAGATGACATTAGATTAGTTTAGATTACATTACATTCGATTAGATTACATTAGATTAGACTACATTACATTAGATTACATTACATTAGATTAGTTTAGATTTCTTTAGATTAGATTAGATTACATTAGATTAGATTAGAGTACATTAGATTAGATTACATTACATTAGAGAACATTAGATTTGATCAGATTACATTAGATAAAGTTTCATTAGAATACATTACATTAGATTACATTATGTTTGATGAGATTAGATTACATTCGAACAATTTAGATTAGATTACATTAGATTAAATTAGATTAGATTACATTAGATTATTTTAGATTATATTATATTAAATTAGATTACATTAGATTACATTACATTAAATTACATTAGATTATCTTAGATTAGATTATATTACATTAGATTACTTCATATTAGATTAGATTAGATTTGATTCGATTACATTAGATGTGATTACATTTCATTAGATAACATTAGATTATATTAGATTAGAGTAGATTACATTACATTACATTCGATTAGATTAGTTTATATTAGATTAGATTACATTACATTTGATTACATTAGATTAGATTACATTAGATTAATTAGATAAGATTAGATTACATTAGATTCGATTACATCTGATGAGATTACATTTCATTAGATTACATTAGATTATATTAGATTAGATTAGATTACATTTCATTAGATTAGTTTATTTTACATTTGATTAGATCACATTAGATTAGAATAAATTAGATTACTTTACATTAGATTAGTTTAGATTACATTACTTTCGATTAGATTATATTAGATTAGATTACATTACATTAGATTACATTAAATTAGATTAGATTAGATTTCATTAGATTAGGTTAGATTAGATTAGATTAGATTAGATGAGATTACATTACATTACATTAGATTCGGATAGATTAGATTTAATTACATTAGATTAGATTACATTAGATTAGATTAGATTAGAGTACATTAGATTAGATTAGATTGGATTAGATTAGATTAGATTACATTAGAGTACATTAGATCAGATTAGATTACATTAGATAAGGTTACATTAGATTAGATTAGATTAGATTACATTACATTACATTTGATTAGATTAGATTAGATTAGATTACAATAAATTACATTAGATTAGATTCCATTAGATTATATTACATTAGAATAGGTTACATTAGAATAGATTACAATAGATTAGATTAGATTACATTAGATTAGATTAGATTGCAATACATTACATTCGATTAGATGACATTACATTAGATTACATTACATAATATGAGATTAGATTAGATTAGATTACATGAGATTTGCTTAGATTAGATTACATTAGATTAGATTAGTTTAGATTACATTTGATTCGATTACATTTGATGAGATAACATTTCATTAGATTACATTAGATTATATTAGATTAGATTAGATTACATTATATTAGATTAGATTAGTTTACATTTGATTAGATTAGATTTGATTAGATTACATTAGATGACATTAGATTAGTTTAGATTACATTACATTCGATTAGATTACATTAGATTAGACTACATTTCATTAGATTACATTACATTAGATTAGATTAGATTTCATTAGATTAGATTAGATTACATTAGATTAGATTAGAGTACATTAGATTAGATTAGGTTACATTAGATTAGATTACATTACATTAGAGGACATTAGATTAGATCAGATTACATTAGATAAAGTTACATTAGATTACATTACATTAGATTACATTATATTTGATGAGATTAGATTACATTCGAACAACTTAGATTAGATTACATTAGATTAAATTAGATTAGATTACATTAGATTACATTACATTAAATTACATTAGAGTATTTTAGATCAGATTACATTACATTAGATTACTTCATATTAGATTAGATTAGATTTGATTCGATTACATTAGATGTGATTATATTTCATTAGATAACATTAGATTATATTACATTACAGTAGATTACATTACATTCAATTAGATTAGTTTATATTAGATTAGATTACATTACATTTGATTACATTAGATTAGATTAGATTAGATTACATTTGATTACATTACATTAGATTAGATTAGATTTGATTACGTTACATTAGATTACATTACATTAGATTAATTAGATTAGATTAGATTACATTAGATTAGAGGAGAGGTTCTTTCATTCCTTCAAAGCCACAAACTGAACGCAATTAATGAATCTAACTGCAAACATTCATTCGATGAGGAACACTGTATGTGCTATTCCAATGAATCTAGCTTTTGCCATTCATTCAATGAAAGAAACTGCACGCGTTCATGCAATGATAAAAACTGCATGCGTTCATTAAATGAAACAGAGTGCACGTGTTAATTCAATGACTACAGAGATTACATTAGATTAGATTAGATTACATTAGATTACATAGATTACATGAGATTTGCTTAGATTAGATTACATTAGATTAGATTAGATTACATTTGATTCGATTACATTTGATGAGATAACATTTCATTAGATTACGTTAGATTATATTAGATTAGAATAGATTACCTTACATTAGATTAGACTAGTTTACATTTGATTAGATAGATTTGATTAGATTACATTAGATGACATTAGATTAGTTTAGATTACACTACATTCGATTAGATTACATTAGATTAGACTACATTACATTAGATTGCATTAGATTAGATTAGATTAGATTTCATTAGATTAGATTAGATTACATTAGATTAGATTAGAGTACATTAGATTAGATTAGGTTACATTAGATTAGATTACATTACATTAGAGAACATTAGATTAGATCAGATTACATTAGATAAAGTTACATTAGATTACATTACATTAGATTACATTATATTTGATGAGATTAGATTACATTCGAACAACTTAGATTAGATTACATTAGATTAAATTAGATTAGATTACATTAGAATATTTTAGATTAGATTATATTAAATTAGATTACATTAGATTACATTACATTAAATTACATTAGATTATCTTAGATTAGATTATATTACATTAGATTACTTCATATTAGATTAGATTAGATTTGATTCGATAACATTAGATGTGATTCCATTTCATTAGATAACATTAGATTATATTAGATTACAGTAGATTACATTACATTACATTCGATTAGATTAGTTTATATTAGATTAGATTACATTACATTTGATTACATTAGATTAGATTACATTAGATTACATTACATTAGATTAGATTTGATTACGTTACATTAGATTACATTACATTAGATTAATTAGATTAGATTAGATTACATTAGATTCGATTACATCTGATGAGATTACATTTCATTAGATTACATTAGATTATATTAGATTAGATTAGATTACATTTTATTAGATTAGTTTATTTTACATTTGATTAGATCACATTAGATTAGAATAAATTAGATTACATTACATTAGATTAGTTTAGATTTCATTACTTTCGATTTTATTATATTAGATTAGATTACATTACATTAGATTACATTAAATTAGATTAGATTAGATTTCATTAGATTAGATTAGATTACATTAGATTAGATTAGATTAGATTACATTACATTACATTACATTACATTCGGTTAGATTAGATTTAATTACATTAGAGTAGATTACATTAGATTAGATTAGATTAGAGTACATTAGATTAGATTAGATTGGATTAGATTAGATTAGATTACATTAGAGTACATTAGATTACATTAGATTACATTAGATAAGGTTACATTACATTAGATTAGATTAGATTACATTACATTACATTTGATTAGATTAGATTAGATTAGATTACAATAAATTACATTAGATTAGATTACATTAGATTACATTAGATTAGATTACATTACATTAGATTACATTATATTTGATTAGATTAGATTACATTCGATTAGCTTAGATTAGATTACATTAGATTATTTTAGATTAGATTAGATTAAGTTAGATTACATTAGATTACATTACATTAGATTATTTTAGATTACATTATATTACATTAGATTACTTTATATTAGATTAGATTAGATTTGATTCGATTACATTAGATGTGATTACATTTCATTAGATAACATTAGATTATATTAGATTACATTACATCACATTCGATTAGATTAGTTTATATTAGATTACATTACATTACATTTGATTACATTACATTACATTAGATTAGATTAAATTACATTACATTAGATTACAATAGATTAGAGGAGAGGTTCTTTCATTCCTTCAAAGCCACAAACTGACCGCAATTAATGAATCTAACTGCAAACATTCATTCGATGAGGAACACTGTATGTGCTATTCCAATGTTTCTAGCTTTTGCCATTCATTCAATGATAGAAACTGCACGCGTTCATGCAATGATAAAAACTGCATGCGTTCATTAATGAAACAGAATGCACGTGTTAATTCAATGAGTACAGCTTTTCTTTTTTATTCACTTTCTCGAGCTTAGCACTTTCATTCAATGAAACCAAATGCTTCATTGAATCATTGAGTTAAACTGCCATCATTGACTCAATGAATCAAAGAGTATTAATGGATTCCATCGAACAAACTTAACTCATTTACTTCGTGAATCCAACTGCACCCATTCATTCAATGAAATGATTTGTATGTCTTAAATAAAAGAGTCGAGCTCCAGCCATTCATTCAGTGCCACGAGCAAAACGTATTCATTCAATTGAGCACACTGCACTCATGATACAGACTGCACGTCTTAAATCAATGAGTAGAGCTTCTCTCCTTCATTCAATGGGTCAAGCTTAACGCTTTCATTCAAAGAAACAAACTGCATTCATTGAATCATTGAATCAAACAACAATCATTGATTCAATGAATCAAACCTTGTTTCAATGGAACAAACCTACCTCCCTTATTTAGTGTACCAAACTGCATATTCATTGCATATTCAATGAAAGAGGCTGCATTTGTCAATTCAATGAGTAGAGATACTCTCATTCATTCAATGACGCATTGTCTCTGTCAAACTACACACGTTTACTAGATGAAACAAACTGCCCGTCTTAATTCAATGAATAGAGCTTCTCTCATTCATTCAATGTGTCAAGCTCACCGTTTGCATTTAATGAATCAAACTGCCTTGATTGAATCACTGAATCAAACTAGAATCATTGATTCAATGAATGAAACCTTATTCCTTGTTTCATTCGAACAAACCTACCTCACTTATTTAGTGAATCCTACTACACTTATTCGTTCAATGAAACAGACTGCACATGATAATTCAATGAAGGTACTCTTAATGCATTGATTCAACCAAACAAATTGCACACATTTAGTTCATGAAGCAAACTGCATTTGTCAATTCAATGAATATAGCTACTCATTCATTCAATGTCACAAACTTCATACATTGTCTCAATCAAACTGCGCACATTCACTCCATGAACCAAACTGCACGTGTTAATTCAATGAGCAGAGCTCCTCTCATCAGTCAATGATGAGCTTAACGCTTTCATTCAATGAAACAAACAGCTTTCGTTGAATCATTGAATCAAATTCATATGATGGATTCAATGTAGATTAGATTACATTAGATTAGATTAGATTAGATTAGATTCGATTACATTAGATCAGATTATATTACATTAGATTATATTAGATTAGATTACATTACATTAGATTACAGTACATTACATTGCATTAGATTACTTTAGATTAGATTACATTAGATTATATTACTTTAGAATAGGTTACATTAGAATAGATTACAATAGATTGGATTAGATTAGATTAGCTTAGATTACAATACATTACATTCGATTAGATGACATTACATTAGATTACATTACATAATATGAGATTACATTAGATTAGATTAGATTAGATTACATTATATTACATGAGATTTGCTTAGATTAGATTACATTAGATTAGATTAGATTAGATTACATTTGATTCGATTACATTTAATGAGATAACATTTCATTAGATTACATTAGATTATATTAGATTAGATTAGATTACATTACATTAGATTAGATTAGTTTACATTTGATTAGATTAGATTTGATTAGATTACATTAGATGACATTAGATTAGTTTAGATTACATTACATTCGATTAGATTACATTAGATTAGACTACATTTCATTAGATTACATTACATTAGATTAGATTAGATTTCATTAGATTAGATTAGATTACATTGGATTAGATTAGAGTACATTAGATTAGATTAGGTTACATTAGATTAGAATACATTACATTACAGGACATTAGATTAGATCAGATTACATTAGATAAAGTTACATTAGATTACATTACATTAGATTACATTATATTTGATGAGATTAGATTACATTCGAACAACTTAGATTAGATTACATTAGATTAAATTAGATTATATTACATTAGATTATTTTAGATTAGATTATATTAAATTAGATTACATTAGATTACATTACATTAAATTACATTAGATCATCTTAGATTAGATTACATTACATTAGATTACATAAGATTAGATGACATTACATTAGATTACATTACATTACATTAAATTGCAATAGATTAGATTAGATTAGATTAGATTATATTACATGATACAGACTGCACGTCTTAAATCACTGAGTAGAGCTTCTCTGCTTCATTCAATGGGTCAAGGTTAACGCTTTCATTCAAAGAAACAAACTGCATTTATTGAATCATTGAATCAAAAAACAATCATTGATTCAATGATTCAAACCTTGTTTCAATGGAACAAACCTATCTCCCTTATTTAGTGAACCAAACTGCATATTCATTGCATATTCAATGAAAGAGGCTGCATTCGTCAATTCAATGAGTAGAGCTACTCTCATTCATTCAATGGCACAAGTTTCACGCATTGTCTCTGTCAAACTACACACGTTTACTAGATGAAGCAAACTGCCCGTCTTAATTCAATGAATAGAGCTTCTCTCATTCATTCAATGTGTCAAGCTCACCGTTTGAATTTAATGAAACAAACTGCATTGATTGAATCACTGAATCAAACTAGAATCATTTATTCAATTAATCAAACCTTATTCCTTGTTTCATTCGAACAAACCTACCTCACTTATTTAGTGAATCCTACTACACTTATTCGTTCAATGAAACAGACTGCACATGATAATTCAATGAAGGTACTCTTAATGCATTGATTCAACCAAACAAATTGCACACATTTAGTTCATGAAGCAAACTGCATTTGTCAATTCAATGAATATAGCTACTCATTCATTCAATGTCACAAACTTCATACATTGTCTCAATCAAACTGCGCACATTCACTCCATGAACCAAACTGCACGTGTTAATTCAATGAGCAGAGCTCCTCTCATCAGTCAATGATGAGCTTAACGCTTTCATTCAATGAAACAAACAGCTTTCGTTGAATCATTGAATCAAATTCGAATGATGGATTCAATGTAGATTAGATTACATTAGATTAGATTAGATTAGATTACATTCGATTACATTATATCAGATTATATTACATTAGATTATATTAGATTAGATTACATTACATTAGATTACAGTATATTACAATACATTACATTAGATTAGTTTAGATTAGATTACATTAGATTATATTACATTAGAATAGGTTACATTAGAATAGATTACAATAGATTAGATTAGATTACATTAGATTAGATTTGATTAGATTACAATACATTACATTCGATTAGATGACATTACATTAGATTACATTACATAATATGAGACTACATTAGATTAGATTAGATTACATTAGATTACATGAGATTTGCTTAGATTAGATTACATTAGATTAGATTAGATTAGATTTGATTCGATTACATTTGATGAGATAACATTTTATTAGATTACATTAGATTATATTAGATTAGATTAGATTACCTTACGTTAGATTAGACTAGTTTACATTTGATTAGATAGATTTGATTAGATTACATTAGATGACATTAGATTAGTTTAGATTACATTACATTCGAATAGATTACATTAGATTAGACTACATTACATTAGATTACATTACATTAGATTAGATTAGATTTCTTTAGATTAGATTAGATTACATTAGATTAGATTAGAGTACATTAGATTAGATTAGGTTACATTAGATTAGATTACATTACATTAGAGAACATTAGATTAGATCAGATTACATTAGATAAAGTTTCATTAGATTACATTACATTAGATTACATTATATTTGATGAGATTAGATTACATTCGAACAACTTAGATTAGATTACATTAGATTATATTAGATTAGTTTACATTTGATTAGATTAGATTTGATTAGATTACATTAGATGACATTAGATTAGTTTAGATTACATTACATTCGATTAGATTACATTAGACTGGACTACATTTCATTAGATTACATTACATTAGATTAGATTAGATTTCATTAGATTAGATTAGATTACATTGGATTAGATTAGAGTACATTAGATTAGATTAGGTTACATTAGATTAGATTACATTACATTAGAGGACATTAGATTAGATCAGATTACATTAGATAAAGTTACATTAGATTACATTACATTAGATTACATTATATTTGATGAGATTAGATTACATTCGAACAACTTAGATTAGATTACATTAGATTAAATTAGATTAGATTACATTAGAATATTTTAGATTAGATTATATTAAATTAGATTACATTAGATTACATTACATTAGATTACATTACATTAGATTAGATTAGATTTCATTAGATTAGATTAGATTACATTGGATTAGATTAGAGTACGTTAGATTAGATTAGGTTACATTAGATTAGATTACATTACATTAGAGGACATTAGATTAGATCAGATTACATTAGATAAAGTTACATTAGATTACATTACATTAGATTACATTATATTTGATGAGATTAGATTACATTCGAACAACTTAGATTAGATTACATTAGATTAAATTAGATTAGATTACATTAGATTATTTTAGATTAGATTATATTAAATTAGATTACATTAGATTACATTACATTAAATTACATTAGATCATCTTAGATTAGATTACATTACATTAGATTACATAAGATTAGATGACATTACATTAGATTACATTACATTACATTAAATTGCAATAGATTAGATTAGATTAGATTAGATTACATGATACAGACTGCACGTCTTAAATCACTGAGTAGAGCTTCTCTCCTTCATTCAATGGGTCAAGCTTAACGCTTTCATTCAAAGAAACAAACTGCATTCATTGAATCATTGAATCAAACAACAATCATTGATTCAATGAATCAAACCTTGTTTCAATGGAACAAACCTATCTCCCTTATTTAGTGAACCAAACTGCATATTCATTGCATATTCAATGAAAGAGGCTGCATTTGTCAATTCAATGAGTAGAGATACTCTCATTCATTCAATGGCACAAGTTTCACGCATTGTCTCTGTCAAACTACACACGTTTACTAGATGAAACAAACTGCCCGTCTTAATTCAATGAATAGAGCTTCTCTCATTCATTCAATGTGTCAAGCTCACCGTTTGTATTTAATGGAACAAACTGCCTTGATTGAATCACTGAATCAAACTAGAATTTTTGATTCAATGAATCAAACCTTATTCCTTGTTTCATTCGAACAAACCTTACTCACTTATTTAGTGAATCCCAGTACACGTATTCGTTCAATGAAACAGACTGCACATGATAATTCAATGAAGGTACTCTTAATGCATTGATTCAACCAAACAAATTGCACACATTTAATTCATGAAGCAAACTGCATTTGTCAATTCAATGAATTCATTCAAAGTCACAAGCTTCACACATTGTCTCAATGAAAATGCACACATTCACTCCGTGAACCAAACTGCACGTGTTAATTCAATGAGCAGAGCTTCTCTCCTCAATGATGAGTTTAACGCTTTCATTCAATGAAACAAACAGCTTTCGTTGAATCATTGAAACAAATTCGAATGATGGATTCAATGTAGGTTAGATTACATTAGATTAGATTAGATTAGATTAGATTACATTACATTACATTAGATTACATAACATTAGATTACATTAGATTAGATTACATTAGATTACATAAGATTAGATGACATTACATTAGATTACATTACATTACATTAAATTGCAATAGATTAGATTAGATTAGATTAGATTAGATTACATGATACAGACTGCACGTCTTAAATCACTGAGTAGAGCTTCTCTGCTTCATTCAATGGGTCAAGGTTAACGCTTTCATTCAAAGACACAAACTGCATTCATTGAATCATTGAATCAAACAACAATCATTGATTCAATGAATCAAACCTTGTTTCAATGGAACAAACCTATCTCCCTTATTTAGTGAACCAAACTGCATATTCATTGCATATTCAATGAAAGAGGCTGCATTCGTCAATTCAATGAATAGAGCTTCTCTCATTCATTCAATGTGTCAAGCTCACCGTTTGCATTTAATGAAACAAACTGCCTTGATTGAATCACTGAATCAAACTAGAATCATTTATTCAATGAATCAAACCTTATTCCTTGTTTCATTCGAACAAACCTACCTCACTTATTTAGTGAATCCTACTACACTTATTCGTTCAATGAAACAGACTGCACATGATAATTCAATGAAGGTACTCTTAATGCATTGATTCAACCAAACAAATTGCACACATTTAGTTCATGAAGCAAACTGCATTTGTCAATTCAATGAATATAGCTACTCATTCATTCAATGTCACAAACTTCATACATTGTCTCAATCAAACTGCGCACATTCACTCCATGAACCAAACTGCACGTGTTAATTCAATGAGCAGAGCTCCTCTCATCAGTCAATGATGAGCTTAACGCTTTCATTCAATGAAACAAACAGCTTTCGTTGAAACATTGAATCAAATTCATATGATGGATTCAATGTAGATTAGATTACATTAGATTAGATTAGATTACATTACATTCGATTACATTAGATCAGATTATATTACATTAGATTATATTAGATTAGATTACATTACATTAGATTACAGTACATTACATTGCATTAGATTACTTTAGATTAGATTACATTATATTATATTACTTTAGAATAGGTTACATTAGAATAGATTACAATAGATTAGATTAGATTAGATTACAATACATTACATTCGATTAGATGACATTATATTAGATTACATTACATAATATGAGAATACATTAGATTAGATTAGATTAGATTACATTAGATTACATGAGATTTGCTTAGATTAGATTACATTAGATTAGATTAGATTAGATTACATTTGATTCGATTACATTTGATGAGATAACATTTCATTAGATTACATTAGATTATATTAGATTAGATTAGATTACATTACATTAGATTAGATTAGTTTACATTTGATTAGATTAGATTTGATTAGATTACATTAGATGACATTAGATTAGTTTAGATTACATTACATTCGATTAGATTACATTAGATTAGACTACATTTCATTAGATTACATTACATTAGATTAGATTAGATTTCATTAGATTAGATTAGATTACATTGGATTAGATTAGAGTACATTAGATTAGATTAGGTTACATTAGATTAGATTACATTACATTAGAGGACATTAGATTAGATCAGATTACATTAGATAAAGTTACATTAGATTACATTACATTAGATTACATTATATTTGATGAGATTAGATTACATTCGAACAACTTAGATTAGATTACATTAGATTAAATTAGATTAGATTACATTAGATTATTTTAGATTAGATTATATTAAATTAGATTACATTATATTACATTACATTAAATTACATTAGATCATCTTAGATTAGATTACATTACATTAGATTACATAAGATTAGATGACATTACATTAGATTACATTACATTACATTAAATTGCAATAGATTAGATTAGATTAGATTAGATTACATGATACAGACTGCACGTCTTAAATCACTGAGTAGAGCTTCTCTCCTTCATTCAATGGGTCAAGCTTAACGCTTTCATTCAAAGAAACAAACTGCATTCATTGAATCATTGAATCAAACAACAATCATTGATTCAATGAATCAAACCTTGTTTCAATGGAACAAACCTATCTCCCTTATTTAGTGAACCAAACTGCATATTCATTGCATATTCAATGAAAGAGGCTGCATTTGTCAATTCAATGAGTAGAGATACTCTCATTCATTCAATGGCACAAGTTTCATGCATTGTCTCTGTCAAACTACACACGTTTACTAGATGAAACAAACTGCCCGTCTTAATTCAATGAATAGAGCTTCTCTCATTCATTCAATGTGTCAAGCTCACCGTTTGTATTTAATGGAACAAACTGCCTTGATTGAATCACTGAATCAAACTAGAATTTTTGATTCAATGAATCAAACCTTATTCCTTGTTTCATTCGAACAAACCTAACTCACTTATTTAGTGAATCCCAGTACACGTATTCGTTCAATGAAACAGACTGCACATGATAATTCAATGAAGGTACTCTTAATGCATTGATTCAACCAAACAAATTGCACACATTTAGTTCATGAAGCAAACTGCATTTGTCAATGCAATGAATTCATTCAAAGTCACAAGCTTCACACATTGTCTCAATGAAAATGCACACATTCACTCCGTGAACCAAACTGCACGTGTTAATTCAATGAGCAGAGCTTCTCTCCTCAATGATGAGTTTAACGCTTTCATTCAATGAAACAAACAGCTTTCGTTGAATCATTGAAACAAATTCGAATGATGGATTCAATGTAGGTTAGATTACATTAGATTAGATTAGATTAGATTAGATTAGATTAGATTAGATTAGATTACATTACATTAGATTACATAACATTAGATTACATTAGATTAGATTACATTAGATTACATAAGATTAGATGACATTACATTAGATTACATTACATTAAATTGCAATAGATTAGATTAGATTAGATTAAATTAGATTACATGATACAGACTGCACGTCTTAAATCACTGAGTAGAGCTTCTCTGCTTCATTCAATGGGTCAAGGTTAACGCTTTCATTCAAAGAAACAAACTGCATTCTTTGAATCATTGAATCAAACAACAATCATTTATTCAATGAATCAAACCTTGTTTCAATGGAACAAACCTATCTCCCTTATTTAGTGAACCAAACTGCATATTCATTGCATATTCAATGAAAGAGGCTGCATTCGTCAATTCAATGAGTGGAGCTACTCTCATTCATTCAATGGCACAAGTTTCACGCATTGTCTCTGTCAAACTACACACGTTTACTAGATGAAGCAAACTGCCCGTCTTAATTCAATGAATAGAGCTTCTCTCATTCATTCAATGTGTCAAGCTCACCGTTTGCATTTAATGAAACAAACTGCCTTGATTGAATCACTGAATCAAACTAGAATCATTTATTCAATTAATCAAACCTTATTCCTTGTTTCATTCGAACAAACCTACCTCACTTTTTTAGTGAATCCTACTACACTTATTCGTTCAATGAAACAGACTGCACATGATAATTCAATGAAGGTACTCTTAACGCATTGATTCAACCAAACAAATTGCACACATTTAGTTCATGAAGCAAACTGCATTTGTCAATTCAATGAATATAGCTACTCATTCATTCAATGTCACAAACTTCATACATTGTCTCAATCAAACTGCGCACATTCACTCCATGAACCAAACTGCACGTGTTAATTCAATGAGCAGAGCTCCTCTCATCAGTCAATGATGACCTTAACGCTTTCATTCAATGAAACAAACAGCTTTCGTTGAATCATTGAATCAAATTCGAATGATGGATTCAATGTAGATTAGATTACATTAGATTAGATTACATTCGATTACATTAGATCAGATTATATTACATTAGATTATATTAGATTAGATTATATTACATTAGATTACAGTACATTACAATACATTACATTAGATTACTTTAGATTAGATTACATTAGATTATATTACATTAGAATAGGTTACATTAGAATAGATTACAATAGATTAGATTAGATTACATTAGATTAGATTAGATTAGATTACAATACATTACATTCGATTAGATGACATTACATTAGATTACATTACATAATATGAGACTACATTAGATTAGATTAGATTACATTAGATTACATTAGATTACATGAGATTTGCTTAGATTAGATTACATCAGATTAGATTAGATTACATTTGATTCGATTACATTTGATGAGAAAACATTTCATTAGATTACTTTAGATTATATTAGATTAGATTAGATTACCTTACATTAGATTAGACTAGTTTACATTTGATTAGATAGATTTGATTAGATTACATTAGATGACATTAGATTAGTTTAGATTACATTACATTCGATTAGATTACATTAGATTAGACTACATTACATTAGATTACATTACATTAGATTAGATTAGATTTCTTTAGATTAGATTAGATTACATTAGATTAGATTAGAGTACATTAGATTAGATTACATTACATTAGAGAACATTAGATTAGATCAGATTACATTAGATAAAGTTTCATTAGATTACATTACATTAGATTACATTATATTTGATGAGATTAGATTACATTCGAACAATTTAGATTAGATTACATTAGATTAAATTAGATTAGATTACATTAGATTATTTTAGATTATATTATATTAAATTAGATTACATTAGATTACATTACATTAAATTTCATTAGATTATCTTAGATTAGATTATATTACATTAGATTACTTCATATTAGATTAGATTAGATTTGATTCGATTACATTAGATGTGATTACATTTCATTAGATAACATTAGATTATATTAGATTACAGTAGATTACATTACATTACATTCGATTAGATTAGTTTATATTAGATTAGATTACATTACATTTGATTACATTAGATTAGATTAGATTAGATTACATTAGATTAATTAGATTAGATTAGATTACATTAGATTCGATTACATCTGATGAGATTACATTTCATTAGATTACATTAGATTATATTAGATTAGATTAGATTACATTTCATTAGATTAGTTTATTTTACGTTTGATTAGATCACATTAGATTAGAATAAATTAGATTACTTTACATTAGATTAGTTTAGATTACATTACTTTCGATTAGATTATATTAGATTAGATTACATTACATTAGATTACATTAAATTAGATTAGATTAGATTTCATTAGATTAGGTTAGATTACATTAGATTAGATTAGATGAGATTACATTACATTACATTACATTAGATTCGGATAGATTAGATTTAATTACATTAGATTAGATTACATTAGATTAGATTAGATTAGAGTACATTAGATTAGATTAGATTGGATTAGATTAGATTAGATTACATTAGAGTACATTAGATTAGATTAGATTACATTAGATAAGGTTACATTAGATTAGATTAGATTAGATTACATTACATTACATTTGATTAGATTAGATTAGATTACAATAAATTACATTAGATTAGATTCCATTAGATTATATTACATTAGAATAGGTTACATTAGAATAGATTACAATAGATTAGATTAGATTACATTAGATTAGATTAGATTGCAATACATTACATTCGATTAGATGACATTACATTAGATTACATTACATAATATGAGATTAGATTAGATTAGATTAGATTACATGAGATTTGCTTAGATTAGATTACATTAGATTAGATTAGATTAGATTACATTTGATTCGATTACATTTGATGAGATAACATTTCATTAGATTACATTAGATTAGATTAGATTACATTATATTAGATTAGATTAGTTTACATTTGATTAGATTAGATTTGATTAGATTACATTAGATGACATTAGATTAGTTTAGATTACAATACATTCGATTAGATTACATTAGATTAGACTACATTTCATTAGATTACATTACATTAGATTAGATTAGATTTCATTAGATTAGATTAGATTACATTAGATTAGATTAGAGTACATTAGATTAGATTAGGTTAAATTAGATTAGATTACATTACATTAGAGGACATTAGATTAGATCAGATTACATTAGATAAAGTTACATTAGATTACATTACATTAGATTACATTATATTTGATGAGATTAGATTACATTCGAACAACTTAGATTAGATTACATTAGATTAAATTAGATTAGATTACATTAGATTATTTTAGATAAGATTATATTAAGTTTGATTACATTAGATTACATTACATTAAATTACATTAGAGTATTTTAGATCAGATTACATTACATTAGATTACTTCATATTAGATTAGATTAGATTTGATTCGATTACATTTGATGAGATAACATTTCATTAGATTACGTTAGATTATATTAGATTAGAATAGATTACCTTACATTAGATTAGACTAGTTTACATTTGATTAGATAGATTTGATTAGATTACATTAGATGACATTAGATTAGTTTAGATTACACTACATTCGATTAGATTACATTAGATTAGACTACATTACATTAGATTACATTAGATTAGATTAGATTAGATTTCATTAGATTAGATTAGATTACATTAGATTAGATTAGAGTACATTAGATTAGATTAGGTTACATTAGATTAGATTACATTACATTAGAGAACATTAGATTAGATCAGATTACATTAGATAAAGTTACATTAGATTACATTACATTAGATTACATTATATTTGATGAGATTAGATTACATTCGAACAACTTAGATTAGATTACATTAGATTAAATTAGATTAGATTACATTAGAATATTTTAGATTAGATTATATTAAATTAGATTACATTAGATTACATTACATTAAATTACATTAGATTATCTTAGATTAGATTATATTACATTAGATTACTTCATATTAGATTAGATTAGATTTGATTCGATAACATTAGATGTGATTACATTTCATTAGATAACATTAGATTATATTAGATTACAGTAGATTACATTACATTACATTCGATTAGATTAGTTTATATTAGATTAGATTACATTACATTTGATTACATTAGATTAGATTACATTAGATTACATTACATTAGATTAGATTTGATTACGTTACATTAGATTACATTACATTAGATTAATTAGATTAGATTAGATTACATTAGATTCGATTACATCTGATGAGATTACATTTCATTAGATTACATTAGATTATATTAGATTAGATTAGATTACATTTTATTAGATTAGTTTATTTTACATTTGATTAAATCACATTAGATTAGAATAAATTAGATTACATTACATTAGATTAGTTTAGATTTCATTACTTTCGATTATATTATATTAGATTAGATTACATTACATTAGATTACATTAAATTAGATTAGATTAGATTTCATTAGATTAGATTAGATTACATTAGATTAGATTAGATGAGATTACATTACATTACATTACATTACATTCGGTTAGATTAGATTTAATTACATTAGAGTAGATTACATTAGATTAGATTAGATTAGAGTACATTAGATTAGATTAGATTGGATTAGATTAGATTAGATTACATTAGAGTACATTAGATTACATTAGATTACATTAGATAAGGTTACATTACATTAGATTAGATTAGATTACATTACATTACATTTGATTAGATTAGATTAGATTAGATTACAATAAATTACATTAGATTAGATTACATTAGATTACATTAGATTAGATTACATTACATTAGATTACATTATATTTGATTAGATTAGATTACATTCGATTAGCTTAGATTAGATTACATTAGATTATTTTAGATTAGATTAGATTAAGTTAGATTACATTAGATTACATTACATTAGATTATTTTAGATTACATTATATTACATTAGATTACTTTATATTAGATTAGATTAGATTTGATTCGATTACATTAGATGTGATTACATTTCATTAGATAACATTAGATTATATTAGATTACATTACATTACATTCGATTAGATTAGTTTATATTAGATTACATTACATTACATTTGATTACATTACATTACATTAGATTAGATTAAATTACATTACATTAGATTACAATAGATTAGAGGAGAGGTTCTTTCATTCCTTCAAAGCCACAAACTGACCGCAATTAATGAATCTAACTGCAAACATTCATTCGATGAGGAACACTGTATGTGCTATTCCAATGTTTCTAGCTTTTGCCATTCATTCAATGATAGAAACTGCACGCGTTCATGCAATGATAAAAACTGCATGCGTTCATTAATGAAACAGAATGCACGTGTTAATTCAATGAGTACAGCTTTTCTTTTTTATTCACTTTCTCGAGCTTAGCACTTTCATTCAATGAAACCAAATTCTTCATTGAATCATTGAGTCAAACTGCCATCATTGACTCAATGAATCAAAGAGTATTAATGGATTCCATCGAACAAACTTAACTCATTTACTTCGTGAATCCAACTGCACCCATTCATTCAATGAAATGATTTGTATGTCTTAAATAAAAGAGTCGAGCTGCAGCCATTCATTCAGTGCCACGAGCAAAACGTATTCATTCAATTCAGCACACTGCACTCATGATACAGACTGCACGTCTTAAATCAATGAGTAGAGCTTCTCTCCTTCATTCAATGGGTCAAGCTTAACGCTTTCATTCAAAGAAACAAACTGCATTCATTGAATCATTGAATCAAACAACAATCATTGATTCAATGAATCAAACCTAGTTTCAATGGAACAAACCTATCTCCCTTATTTAGTGTACCAAACTGCATATTCATTGCATATTCAATGAAAGAGGCTGCATTTGTCAATTCAATGAGTAGAGATACTCTCATTCATTCAATGACGCATTGTCTCTGTCAAACTACACACGTTTACTAGATGAAACAAACTGCCCGTCTTAATTCAATGAATAGAGCTTCTCTCATTCATTCAATGTGTCAAGCTCACCGTTTGCATTTAATGAAACAAACTGCCTTGATTGAATCACTGAATCAAACTAGAATCATTGATTCAATGAATCAAACCTTATTCCTTGTTTCATTCGAACAAACCTACCTCACTTATTTAGTGAATCCTACTACACTTATTCGTTCAATGAAACAGACTGCACATGATAATTCAATGAAGGTACTCTTAATGCATTGATTCAACCAAACAAATTGCACACATTTAGTTCATGAAGCAAACTGCATTTGTCAATTCAATGAATATAGCTACTCATTCATTCAATGTCACAAACTTCATACATTGTCTCAATCAAACTGCGCACATTCACTCCATGAACCAAACTGCACGTGTTAATTCAATGAGCAGAGCTCCTCTCATCAGTCAATGATGAGCTTAACGCTTTCATTCATGAAACAAACAGCTTTCGTTGAATCATTGAATCAAATTCATATGATGGATTCAATGTAGATTAGATTACATTAGATTAGATTAGATTAGATTAGATTCGATTACATTAGATCAGATTATATTACATTAGATTATATTAGATTAGATTACATTACATTAGATTACTTTAGATTAGATTACATTAGATTATATTACTTTAGAATAGGTTACATTAGAATAGATTACAATAGATTGGATTAGATTAGATTAGATTAGATTAGATTAGATTAGATTACAATACATTACATTCGATTAGATGACATTACATTAGATTACATTACATAATATGAGATTACATTAGATTAGATTAGATTAGATTACATTAGATTACATGAGATTTGCTTAGATTAGATTACATTAGATTAGATTAGATTAGATTACATTTGATTCGATTACATTTAATGAGATAACATTTCATTAGATTACATTAGATTATATTAGATTAGATTAGATTACATTACATTAGATTAGATTAGTTTACATTTGATTAGATTAGATTTGATTAGATTACATTAGATGACATTAGATTAGTTTAGATTACATTACATTCGATTAGATTACATTAGATTAGACTACATTTCATTAGATTACATTACATTAGATTAGATTAGATTTCATTAGATTAGATTAGATTACATTGGATTAGATTAGAGTACATTAGATTAGATTAGGTTACATTAGATTAGAATACATTACATTAGAGGACATTAGATTAGATCAGATTACATTAGATAAAGTTACATTAGATTACATTACATTAGATTACATTATATTTGATGAGATTAGATTACATTCGAACAACTTAGATTAGATTACATTAGATTAAATTAGATTATATTACATTAGATTATTTTAGATTAGATTATATTAAATTAGATTACATTAGATTACATTACATTAAATTACATTAGATCATCTTAGATTAGATTACATTACATTAGATTACATAAGATTAGATGACATTACATTAGATTACATTACATTACATTAAATTGCAATAGATTAGATTAGATTAGATTAGATTATATTACATGATACAGACTGCACGTCTTAAATCACTGAGTAGAGCTTCTCTGCTTCATTCAATGGGTCAAGGTTAACGCTTTCATTCAAAGAAACAAACTGCATTTATTGAATCATTGAATCAAATAACAATCATTGATTCAATGAATCAAACCTTGTTTCAATGGAACAAACCTATCTCCCTTATTTAGTGAACCAAACTGCATATTCATTGCATATTCAATGAAAGAGGCTGCATTCGTCAATTCAATGAGTAGAGCTACTCTCATTCATTCAATGGCACAAGTTTCACGCATTGTCTCTGTCAAACTACACACGTTTACTAGATGAAGCAAACTGCCCGTCTTAATTCAATGAATAGAGCTTCTCTCATTCATTCAATGTGTCAAGCTCACCGTTTGAATTTAATGAAACAAACTGCATTGATTGAATCACTGAATCAAACTAGAATCATTTATTCAATTAATCAAACCTTATTCCTTGTTTCATTCGAACAAACCTACCTCACTTATTTAGTGAATCCTACTACACTTATTCGTTCAATGAAACAGACTGCACATGATAATTCAATGAAGGTACTCTTAATGCATTGATTCAACCAAACAAATTGCACACATTTAGTTCATGAAGCAAACTGCATTTGTCAATTCAATGAATATAGCTACTCATTCATTCAATGTCACAAACTTCATACATTGTCTCAATCAAACTGCGCACATTCACTCCATGAACCAAACTGCACGTGTTAATTCAATGAGCAGAGCTCCTCTCATCAGTCAATGATGAGCTTAACGCTTTCATTCAATGAAACAAACAGCTTTCGTTGAATCATTGAATCAAATTCGAATGATGGATTCAATGTAGATTAGATTACATTAGATTAGATTAGATTAGATTACATTCGATTACATTATATCAGATTATATTACATTAGATTATATTAGATTAGATTACATTACATTAGATTACAGTACATTACAATACATTACATTAGATTAGTTAAGATTAGATTACATTAGATTATATTACATTAGAATAGGTTACATTAGAATAGATTACAATAGATTAGATTAGATTAGATTACAATACATTACATTCGATTAGATGACATTATATTAGATTACATTACATAATATGAGATTACATTAGATTAGATTAGATTAGATTACATTAGATTACATGAGATTTGCTTAGATTAGATTACATTAGATTAGATTAGATTAGATTACATTTGATTCGATTACATTTAATGAGATAACATTTCATTAGATTACATTAGATTATATTAGATTAGATTAGATTACATTACATTAGATTAGATTAGTTTACATTTGATTAGATTAGATTTGATTAGATTACATTAGATGACATTAGATTAGTTTAGATTACATTACATTCGATTAGATTACATTAGATTAGACTACATTTCATTAGATTACATTACATTAGATTAGATTAGATTTCATTAGATTAGATTAGATTACATTGGATTAGATTAGAGTACATTAGATTAGATTAGGTTACATTAGATTAGATTACATTACATTAGAGGACATTAGATTAGATCAGATTACATTAGATAAAGTTACATTAGATTACATTACATTAGATTACATTATATTTGATGAGATTAGATTACATTCGAACAACTTAGATTAGATTACATTAGATTAAATTAGATTAGATTACATTAGATTATTTTAGATTAGATTATATTAAATTAGATTACATTAGATTACATTACATTAAATTACATTAGATCATCTTAGATTAGATTACATTACATTAGATTACATAAGATTAGATGACATTACATTAGATTACATTACACTACATTAAATTGCAATAGATTAGATTAGATTAGATTAGATTACATGATACAGACTGCACGTCTTAAATCACTGAGTAGAGCTTCTCTCCTTCATTCAATGGGTCAAGCTTAACGCTTTCATTCAAAGAAACAAACTGCATTCATTGAATCATTGAATCAAACAACAATCATTGATTCAATGAATCAAACCTTGTTTCAATGGAACAAACCTATCTCCCTTATTTAGTGAACCAAACTGCATATTCATTGCATATTCAATGAAAGAGGCTGCATTTGTCAATTCAATGAGTAGAGATACTCTCATTCATTCAATGGCACAAGTTTCATGCATTGTCTCTGTCAAACTACACACGTTTACTAGATGAAACAAACTGCCCGTCTTAATTCAATGAATAGAGCTTCTCTCATTCATTCAATGTGTCAAGCTCACCGTTTGTATTTAATGGAACAAACTGCCTTGATTGAATCACTGAATCAAACTAGAATTTTTGATTCAATGAATCAAACCTTATTCCTTGTTTCATTCGAACAAACCTAACTCACTTATTTAGTGAATCCCAGTACACGTATTCGTTCAATGAAACAGACTGCACATGATAATTCAATGAAGGTACTCTTAATGCATTGATTCAACCAAACAAATTGCACACATTTAGTTCATGAAGCAAACTGCATTTGTCAATGCAATGAATTCATTCAAAGTCACAAGCTTCACACATTGTCTCAATGAAAATGCACACATTCACTCCGTGAACCAAACTGCACGTGTTAATTCAATGAGCAGAGCTTCTCTCCTCAATGATGAGTTTAACGCTTTCATTCAATGAAACAAACAGCTTTCGTTGAATCATTGAAACAAATTCGAATGATGGATTCAATGTAGGTTAGATTACATTAGATTAGATTAGATTAGATTAGATTAGATTAGATTAGATTACATTACATTACATTAGATTACATAACATTAGATTACATTAGATTAGATTACATTAGATTACATAAGATTAGATGACATTACATTAGATTACATTACATTACATTAAATTGCAATAGATTAGATTAGATTAGATTACATGATACAGACTGCACGTCTTAAATCACTGAGTAGAGCTTCTCTGCTTCATTCAATGGGTCAAGGTTAACGCTTTCATTCAAAGAAACAAACTGCATTCTTTGAATCATTGAATCAAACAACAATCATTTATTCAATGAATCAAACCTTGTTTCAATGGAACAAACCTATCTCCCTTATTTAGTGAACCAAACTGCATATTCATTGCATATTCAATGAAAGAGGCTGCATTCGTCAATTCAATGAGTGGAGCTACTCTCATTCATTCAATGGCACAAGTTTCACGCATTGTCTCTGTCAAACTACACACGTTTACTAGATGAAGCAAACTGCCCGTCTTAATTCAATGAATAGAGCTTCTCTCATTCATTCAATGTGTCAAGCTCACCGTTTGCATTTAATGAAACAAACTGCATTGATTGAATCACTGAATCAAACTAGAATCATTTATTCAATTAATCAAACCTTATTCCTTGTTTCATTCGAACAAACCTACCTCACTTTTTTAGTGAATCCTACTACACTTATTCGTTCAATGAAACAGACTGCACATGATAATTCAATGAAGGTACTCTTAACGCATTGATTCAACCAAACAAATTGCACACATTTAGTTCATGAAGCAAACTGCATTTGTCAATTCAATGAATATAGCTACTCATTCATTCAATGTCACAAACTTCATACATTGTCTCAATCAAACTGCGCACATTCACTCCATGAACCAAACTGCACGTGTTAATTCAATGAGCAGAGCTCCTCTCATCAGTCAATGATGAGCTTAACGCTTTCATTCAATGAAACAAACAGCTTTCGTTGAATCATTGAATCAAATTCGAATGATGGATTCAATGTAGATTAGATTACATTAGATTAGATTACAGTAGATTATATTACATTAGAATAGGTTACATTAGAATAGATTACAATAGATTAGATTAGATTACATTAGATTAGATTAGATTAGATTACAATACATTACATTCGATTAGATGACATTACATTAGATTACATTACATAATATGAGACTACATTAGATTAGATTAGATTACATTAGATTACATTAGATTACATGAGATTTGCTTAGATTAGATTACATCAGATTAGATTAGATTACATTTGATTCGATTACATTTGATGAGATAACATTTCATTAGATTACTTTAGATTATATTAGATTAGATTAGATTACCTTACATTAGATTAGACTAGTTTACATTTGATTAGATAGATTTGATTAGATTACATTAGATGACATTAGATTAGTTTAGATTACATTACATTCGATTAGATTACATTAGATTAGACTACATTACATTAGATTACATTACATTAGATTAGATTAGATTTCTTTAGATTAGATTAGATTACATTAGATTAGATTAGAGTACATTAGATTAGATTACATTACATTAGAGAACATTAGATTAGATCAGATTACATTAGATAAAGTTTCATTAGATTACATTACATTAGATTACATTATATTTGATGAGATTAGATTACATTCGAACAATTTAGATTAGATTACATTAGATTAAATTAGATTAGATTACATTAGATTATTTTAGATTATATTATATTAAATTAGATTACATTAGATTACATTACATTAAATTACATTAGATTATCTTAGATTAGATTATATTACATTAGATTACTTCATATTAGATTAGATTAGATTTGATTCGATTACATTAGATGTGATTACATTTCATTAGATAACATTAGATTATATTAGATTAGAGTAGATTACATTACATTACATTCGATTAGATTAGTTTATATTAGATTAGATTACATTACATTTGATTACATTAGATTAGATTAGATTAGATTACATTAGATTAATTAGATTAGATTAGATTACATTAGATTCGATTACATCTGATGAGATTACATTTCATTAGATTACATTAGATTATATTAGATTAGATTAGATTACATTTCATTAGATTAGTTTATTTTACATTTGATTAGATCACATTAGATTAGAATAAATTAGATTACTTTACATTAGATTAGTTTAGATTACATTACTTTCGATTAGATTATATTAGATTAGATTACATTACATTAGATTACATTAAATTAGATTAGATTAGATTTCATTAGATTAGGTTAGATTACATTAGATTAGATTAGATTAGATTAGATTACATTACATTACATTAGATTCGGATAGATTAGATTTAATTACATGAGATTAGATTACATTAGATTAGATTAGATTAGAGTACATTAGATTAGATTAGATTGGATTAGATTAGATTAGATTACATTAGAGTACATTAGATTAGATTAGATTACATTAGATAAGGTTACATTAGATTAGATTAGATTAGATTACATTACATTACATTTGATTAGATTAGATTAGATTACAATAAATTACATTAGATTAGATTCCATTAGATTATATTACATTAGAATAGGTTACATTAGAATAGATTACAATAGATTAGATTAGATTACATTAGATTAGATTAGATTGCAATACATTACATTCGATTAGATGACATTACATTAGATTACATTACATAATATGAGATTAGATTAGTTTAGATTAGATTACATGAGATTTGCTTAGATTAGATTACATTAGATTAGATTAGATTAGATTACATTTGATTCGATTACATTTGATGAGATAACATTTCATTAGATTACATTAGATTATATTAGATTAGATTAGATTACATTATATTAGATTAGATTAGTTTACATTTGATTAGATTAGATTTGATTAGATTACATTAGATGACATTAGATTAGTTTAGATTACATTACATTCGATTAGATTACATTAGATTAGACTACATTTCATTAGATTACATTACATTAGATTAGATTAGATTTCATTAGATTAGATTAGATTACATTAGATTAGATTAGAGTACATTAGATTAGATTAGGTTAAATTAGATTAGATTACATTACATTAGAGGACATTAGATTAGATCAGATTACATTAGATAAAGTTACATTAGATTACATTACATTAGATGACATTATATTTGATGAGATTAGATTACATTCGAACAACTTAGATTAGATTACATTAGATTAAATTAGATTAGATTACATTAGATTATTTTAGATTAGATTATATTAAGTTAGATTACATTAGATTACATTACATTAAATTACATTAGAGTATTTTAGATCAGATTACATTACATTAGATTACTTCATATTAGATTAGATTAGATTTGATTCGATTACATTAGATGTGATTATATTTCATTAGATAACATTAGATTATATTAGATTACAGTAGATTACATTACATTCAATTAGATTTGTTTATATTAGATTAGATTACATTACATTTGATTACATTAGATTAGATTAGATTACATTTGATTACATTACATTAGATTAGATTAGATTTGATTACGTTACATTAGATTACATTACATTAGATTAATTAGATTAGATTAGATTACATTAGATTAGAGGAGAGGTTCTTTCATTCCTTCAAAGCCACAAACTGAACGCAATTAATGAATCTAACTGCAAACATTCATTCGATGAGGAACACTGTATGTGCTATTCCAATGAATCTAGCTTTTGCCATTCATTCAATGAAAGAAACTGCACGCGTTCATGCAATGATAAAAACTGCATGCGTTCATTAAATGAAACAGAGTGCACGTGTTAATTCAATGACTACAGAGATTACATTAGATTAGATTAGATTACATTAGATTACATAGATTACATGAGATTTGCTTAGATTAGATTACATTAGATTAGATTAGATTACATTTGATTCGATTACATTTGATGAGATAACATTTCATTAGATTACGTTAGATTATATTAGATTAGAATAGATTACCTTACATTAGATTAGACTAGTTTACATTTGATTAGATAGATTTGATTAGATTACATTGGATGACATGAGATTAGTTTAGATTACACTACATTCGATTAGATTACATTAGATTAGACTACATTACATTAGATTACATTAGATTAGATTAGATTAGATTTCATTAGATTAGATTAGATTACATTAGATTAGATTAGAGTACATTAGATTAGATTAGGTTACATTAGATTAGATTACATTACATTAGAGAACATTAGATTAGATCAGATTACATTAGATAAAGTTACATTAGATTATATTACATTAGATTACATTATATTTGATGAGATTAGATTACATTCGAACAACTTAGATTAGATTACATTAGATTAAATTAGATTAGATTACATTAGATTATTTTAGATTAGATTATATTAAATTAGATTACATTAGATTACATTACATTAAATTACATTAGATTATCTTAGATTAGATTATATTACATTAGATTACTTCATATGAGATTAGATTAGATTTGATTCGATAACATTAGATGTGATTACATTTCATTAGATAACATTAGATTATATTAGATTACAGTAGATTACATTACATTACATTCGATTAGATTAGTTTATATTAGATTAGATTACATTACATTTGATTACATTAGATTAGATTACATTAGATTACATTACATTAGATTAGATTTGATTACGTTACATTAGATTACATTACATTTGCCATTCATTCAATGAAAGAAACTGCACGCGTTCATGCAATGAGAAAAACTGCATGCGTTCATTAAATGAAACAGAGTGCACGTGTTAATTCAATGACTACAGAGATTACATTAGATTAGATTAGATTACATTAGATTACATAGATTACATGAGATTTGCTTAGATTAGATTACATTAGATTAGATTAGATTACATTTGATTCGATTACATTTGATGAGATAACATTTCATAAGATTACGTTAGATCATATTAGATTAGAATAGATTACCTTACATTAGATTAGACTAGTTGACATTTGATTAGATTAGATTTGATTAGATTACATTAGATGACATTAGATTAGTTTAGATTACATTACATTCGATTAGATTACATTAGATTAGACTACATTTCATTAGATTACATTACATTAGATTAGATTAGATTTCATTAGATTAGATTAGATTACATTAGATTAGATTAGAGTACATTAGATTAGATTAGGTTACATTAGATTAGATTACATTACATTAGAGGACATTAGATTAGATCAGATTACATTAGATAAAGTTACATTAGATTACATTACATTAGATTACATTATATTTGATGAGATTAGATTACATTCGAACAACTTAGATTAGATTACATTACATTAAATTACATTAGATTATCTTAGATTAGATTATATTACATTAGATTACTTCATATTAGATTAGATTAGATTTGATTCGATAACATTAGATGTGATTACATTTCATTAGATAACATTAGATTATATTAGATTACAGTAGATTACATTACATTACAATCGATTAGATTAGTTTATATTAGATTAGATTACATTACATTTGATTACATTAGATTAGATTACATTAGATTACATTACATTAGATTAGATTTGATTACGTTACATTAGATTACATTACATTAGATTAATTAGATTATATTAGATTACTTTAGATTCGATTACATCTGATGAGATTACATTTCATTAGATTACATTAGATTATATTAGATTAGATTAGATTACATTTCATTAGATTAGTTTATTTTACATTTGATTAGATCACATTAGATTAGAATAAATTAGATTACATTACAATAGATTAGTTTAGATTTCATTACTTTCGATTAGATTATATTTGATTAGATTACATTACATTAGATTACATTAAATTAGATTAGATTAGATTTCATTAGATTAGATTAGATTACATTAGATTAGATTAGATGAGATTTCATTACATTACATTACATTAGATTCGGTTAGATTAGATTTAATTACATTAGATTAGATTACATTAGATTAGATTAGATTAGAGTACATTAGATTAGATTAGATTGGATTAGATTAGATTAGATTACATTAGAGTAAATTAGATTAGATTAGATTACATTAGATAAGGTTACATTACATTAGATTAGATTAGATTACATTACATTACATTTGATTAGATTAGATTAGATTAGATTACAATAAATTACATTAGATTAGATTACATTAGATTAGATTACATTACATTAGATTACATTATATTTGATTAGATTAGATTACATTCGATTAGCTTAGATTAGATTACATTAGATTATTTTAGATTAGATTAGATTAAATTAGATTACATTAGATTACATTACATTAGATTACATTAGATTATTTTAGATTACATTATATTACATTAGATTACTTTATATTAGATTAAATTAGATTTGATTCGATTACATTAGATGTGATTACATTTCATTAGATAACTTTAGATTATATTAGATTACATTACATTACATTCGATTAGATTAGTTTCTATTAGATTACATTACATTACATTTGATTACATTACATTACATTAGATTAGATTAAATTACATTACATTAGATTACAATAGATTAGAGGAGAGGTTCTTTCATTCCTTCAAAGCCACAAACTGAACGCAATTAATGAATCTAACTGCAAACATTCATTCGATGAGGAACACTGTATGTGCTATTCCAATGAATCTAGCTTTTGCCATTCATTCAACGAAAGAAACTGCACGCGTTCATGCAATGATAAAAACTGCATGCGTTCATTAAATGAAACAGAGTGCACGTGTTGATTCAATGAGTACAGCTTTTCATTTGTATTCACTTTCTCGAGCTTAGCACTATCATTCAATGAAACCAAATGCTTCATTGAATCATTGAGTCAAACTGCCATCATTGACTCAATGAATCAAAGAGTATTAATGGATTCCATCGAACAAACTTAACTCATTTACTTCGTGAATCCAACTGCACCCATTCATTCAATGAAATGATTTGTATGTCTTAAATAAAAGAGTCGAGCTCCAGCCATTCATTCAGTGCCACGAGCAAAACGTATTCATTCAATTGAGCACACTGCACTCATGATACAGACTGCACGTCTTAAATCAATGAGTAGAGCTTCTCTCCTTCATTCAATGGGTCAAGCTTAACGCTTTCATTCAAAGAAACAAACTGCATTCATTGAATCATTGAATCAAACAACAATCATTGATTCAATGAATCAAACCTTGTTTCAATGGAACAAACCTATCTCCCTTATTTAGTGAACCAAACTGCATATTCATTGCATATTCAATGAAAGAGGCTGCATTTGTCAATTCAATGAGTAGAGATACTCTCATTCATTCAATGGCACAAGTTTCACGCATTGTCTCTGCCAAACTACACACGTTTACTAGATGAAACAAACTGCCCGTCTTAATTCAATGAATAGAGCTTCTCTCATTCATTCAATGTGTCAAGCTCACCGTTTGCATTTAATGAAACAAACTGCATTGATTGAATCACTGAATCAAACTAGAATCATTTATTCAATGAATCAAACCTTATTCCTTGTTTCATTCGAACAAACCTACCTCACTTATTTAGTGAATCCTACTACACTTATTCGTTCAATGAAACAGACTGCACATGATAATTCAATGAAGGTACTCTTAATGCATTGATTCAACCAAACAAATTGCACACATTTAGTTCATGAAGCAAACTGCATTTGTCAATTCAATGAATATAGCTACTCATTCATTCAATGTCACAAACTTCATACATTGTCTCAATCAAACTGCGCACATTCACTCCATGAACCAAACTGCACGTGTTAATTCAATGAGCAGAGCTCCTCTCATCAGTCAATGATGAGCTTAACGCTTTCATTCAATGAAACAAACAGCTTTCGTTGAATCATTGAATCAAATTCGAATGATGGATTCAATGTAGATTAGATTACATTAGATTAGATTAGATTAGATTACATTCGATTACATTATATCAGATTATATTACATTAGATTATATTAGATTAGATTACATTACATTAGATTACAGTACATTACAATACATTACATTAGATTAGTTAAGATTAGATTACATTAGATTATATTACATTAGAATAGGTTACATTAGAATAGATTACAATAGATTAGATTAGATTAGATTACAATACATTACATTCGATTAGATGACATTATATTAGATTACATTACATAATATGAGATTACATTAGATTAGATTAGATTAGATTACATTAGATTACATGAGATTTGCTTAGATTAGATTACATTAGATTAGATTAGATTAGATTACATTTGATTCGATTACATTTAATGAGATAACATTTCATTAGATTACATTAGATTATATTAGATTAGATTAGATTACATTACATTAGATTAGATTAGTTTACATTTGATTAGATTAGATTTGATTAGATTACATTAGATGACATTAGATTAGTTTAGATTACATTACATTCGATTAGATTACATTAGATTAGACTACATTTCATTAGATTACATTACATTAGATTAGATTAGATTTCATTAGATTAGATTAGATTACATTGGATTAGATTAGAGTACATTAGATTAGATTAGGTTACATTAGATTAGATTACATTACATTAGAGGACATTAGATTAGATCAGATTACATTAGATAAAGTTACATTAGATTACATTACATTAGATTACATTATATTTGATGAGATTAGATTACATTCGAACAACTTAGATTAGATTACATTAGATTAAATTAGATTAGATTACATTAGATTATTTTAGATTAGATTATATTAAATTAGATTACATTAGATTACATTACATTAAATTACATTAGATCATCTTAGATTAGATTACATTACATTAGATTACATAAGATTAGATGACATTACATTAGATTACATTACACTACATTAAATTGCAATAGATTAGATTAGATTAGATTAGATTACATGATACAGACTGCACGTCTTAAATCACTGAGTAGAGCTTCTCTCCTTCATTCAATGGGTCAAGCTTAACGCTTTCATTCAAAGAAACAAACTGCATTCATTGAATCATTGAATCAAACAACAATCATTGATTCAATGAATCAAACCTTGTTTCAATGGAACAAACCTATCTCCCTTATTTAGTGAACCAAACTGCATATTCATTGCATATTCAATGAAAGAGGCTGCATTTGTCAATTCAATGAGTAGAGATACTCTCATTCATTCAATGGCACAAGTTTCATGCATTGTCTCTGTCAAACTACACACGTTTACTAGATGAAACAAACTGCCCGTCTTAATTCAATGAATAGAGCTTCTCTCATTCATTCAATGTGTCAAGCTCACCGTTTGTATTTAATGGAACAAACTGCCTTGATTGAATCACTGAATCAAACTAGAATTTTTGATTCAATGAATCAAACCTTATTCCTTGTTTCATTCGAACAAACCTAACTCACTTATTTAGTGAATCCCAGTACACGTATTCGTTCAATGAAACAGACTGCACATGATAATTCAATGAAGGTACTCTTAATGCATTGATTCAACCAAACAAATTGCACACATTTAGTTCATGAAGCAAACTGCATTTGTCAATGCAATGAATTCATTCAAAGTCACAAGCTTCACACATTGTCTCAATGAAAATGCACACATTCACTCCGTGAACCAAACTGCACGTGTTAATTCAATGAGCAGAGCTTCTCTCCTCAATGATGAGTTTAACGCTTTCATTCAATGAAACAAACAGCTTTCGTTGAATCATTGAAACAAATTCGAATGATGGATTCAATGTAGGTTAGATTACATTAGATTAGATTAGATTAGATTAGATTAGATTAGATTAGATTACATTACATTACATTAGATTACATAACATTAGATTACATTAGATTAGATTACATTAGATTACATAAGATTAGATGACATTACATTAGATTACATTACATTACATTAAATTGCAATAGATTAGATTAGATTAGATTACATGATACAGACTGCACGTCTTAAATCACTGAGTAGAGCTTCTCTGCTTCATTCAATGGGTCAAGGTTAACGCTTTCATTCAAAGAAACAAACTGCATTCTTTGAATCATTGAATCAAACAACAATCATTTATTCAATGAATCAAACCTTGTTTCAATGGAACAAACCTATCTCCCTTATTTAGTGAACCAAACTGCATATTCATTGCATATTCAATGAAAGAGGCTGCATTCGTCAATTCAATGAGTGGAGCTACTCTCATTCATTCAATGGCACAAGTTTCACGCATTGTCTCTGTCAAACTACACACGTTTACTAGATGAAGCAAACTGCCCGTCTTAATTCAATGAATAGAGCTTCTCTCATTCATTCAATGTGTCAAGCTCACCGTTTGCATTTAATGAAACAAACTGCATTGATTGAATCACTGAATCAAACTAGAATCATTTATTCAATTAATCAAACCTTATTCCTTGTTTCATTCGAACAAACCTACCTCACTTTTTTAGTGAATCCTACTACACTTATTCGTTCAATGAAACAGACTGCACATGATAATTCAATGAAGGTACTCTTAACGCATTGATTCAACCAAACAAATTGCACACATTTAGTTCATGAAGCAAACTGCATTTGTCAATTCAATGAATATAGCTACTCATTCATTCAATGTCACAAACTTCATACATTGTCTCAATCAAACTGCGCACATTCACTCCATGAACCAAACTGCACGTGTTAATTCAATGAGCAGAGCTCCTCTCATCAGTCAATGATGAGCTTAACGCTTTCATTCAATGAAACAAACAGCTTTCGTTGAATCATTGAATCAAATTCGAATGATGGATTCAATGTAGATTAGATTACATTAGATTAGATTACAGTAGATTATATTACATTAGAATAGGTTACATTAGAATAGATTACAATAGATTAGATTAGATTACATTAGATTAGATTAGATTAGATTACAATACATTACATTCGATTAGATGACATTACATTAGATTACATTACATAATATGAGACTACATTAGATTAGATTAGATTACATTAGATTACATTAGATTACATGAGATTTGCTTAGATTAGATTACATCAGATTAGATTAGATTACATTTGATTCGATTACATTTGATGAGATAACATTTCATTAGATTACTTTAGATTATATTAGATTAGATTAGATTACCTTACATTAGATTAGACTAGTTTACATTTGATTAGATAGATTTGATTAGATTACATTAGATGACATTAGATTAGTTTAGATTACATTACATTCGATTAGATTACATTAGATTAGACTACATTACATTAGATTACATTACATTAGATTAGATTAGATTTCTTTAGATTAGATTAGATTACATTAGATTAGATTAGAGTACATTAGATTAGATTACATTACATTAGAGAACATTAGATTAGATCAGATTACATTAGATAAAGTTTCATTAGATTACATTACATTAGATTACATTATATTTGATGAGATTAGATTACATTCGAACAATTTAGATTAGATTACATTAGATTAAATTAGATTAGATTACATTAGATTATTTTAGATTATATTATATTAAATTAGATTACATTAGATTACATTACATTAAATTACATTAGATTATCTTAGATTAGATTATATTACATTAGATTACTTCATATTAGATTAGATTAGATTTGATTCGATTACATTAGATGTGATTACATTTCATTAGATAACATTAGATTATATTAGATTAGAGTAGATTACATTACATTACATTCGATTAGATTAGTTTATATTAGATTAGATTACATTACATTTGATTACATTAGATTAGATTAGATTAGATTACATTAGATTAATTAGATTAGATTAGATTACATTAGATTCGATTACATCTGATGAGATTACATTTCATTAGATTACATTAGATTATATTAGATTAGATTAGATTACATTTCATTAGATTAGTTTATTTTACATTTGATTAGATCACATTAGATTAGAATAAATTAGATTACTTTACATTAGATTAGTTTAGATTACATTACTTTCGATTAGATTATATTAGATTAGATTACATTACATTAGATTACATTAAATTAGATTAGATTAGATTTCATTAGATTAGGTTAGATTACATTAGATTAGATTAGATTAGATTAGATTACATTACATTACATTAGATTCGGATAGATTAGATTTAATTACATGAGATTAGATTACATTAGATTAGATTAGATTAGAGTACATTAGATTAGATTAGATTGGATTAGATTAGATTAGATTACATTAGAGTACATTAGATTAGATTAGATTACATTAGATAAGGTTACATTAGATTAGATTAGATTAGATTACATTACATTACATTTGATTAGATTAGATTAGATTACAATAAATTACATTAGATTAGATTCCATTAGATTATATTACATTAGAATAGGTTACATTAGAATAGATTACAATAGATTAGATTAGATTACATTAGATTAGATTAGATTGCAATACATTACATTCGATTAGATGACATTACATTAGATTACATTACATAATATGAGATTAGATTAGTTTAGATTAGATTACATGAGATTTGCTTAGATTAGATTACATTAGATTAGATTAGATTAGATTACATTTGATTCGATTACATTTGATGAGATAACATTTCATTAGATTACATTAGATTATATTAGATTAGATTAGATTACATTATATTAGATTAGATTAGTTTACATTTGATTAGATTAGATTTGATTAGATTACATTAGATGACATTAGATTAGTTTAGATTACATTACATTCGATTAGATTACATTAGATTAGACTACATTTCATTAGATTACATTACATTAGATTAGATTAGATTTCATTAGATTAGATTAGATTACATTAGATTAGATTAGAGTACATTAGATTAGATTAGGTTAAATTAGATTAGATTACATTACATTAGAGGACATTAGATTAGATCAGATTACATTAGATAAAGTTACATTAGATTACATTACATTAGATGACATTATATTTGATGAGATTAGATTACATTCGAACAACTTAGATTAGATTACATTAGATTAAATTAGATTAGATTACATTAGATTATTTTAGATTAGATTATATTAAGTTAGATTACATTAGATTACATTACATTAAATTACATTAGAGTATTTTAGATCAGATTACATTACATTAGATTACTTCATATTAGATTAGATTAGATTTGATTCGATTACATTAGATTAGATTAGATTACATTACATTACATTTGATTAGATTAGATTAGATTAGATTACATTACATTCAATTAGATTTGTTTATATTAGATTAGATTACATTACATTTGATTACATTAGATTAGATTAGATTACATTTGATTACATTACATTAGATTAGATTAGATTTGATTACGTTACATTAGATTACATTACATTAGATTAATTAGATTAGATTAGATTACATTAGATTAGAGGAGAGGTTCTTTCATTCCTTCAAAGCCACAAACTGAACGCAATTAATGAATCTAACTGCAAACATTCATTCGATGAGGAACACTGTATGTGCTATTCCAATGAATCTAGCTTTTGCCATTCATTCAATGAAAGAAACTGCACGCGTTCATGCAATGATAAAAACTGCATGCGTTCATTAAATGAAACAGAGTGCACGTGTTAATTCAATGACTACAGAGATTACATTAGATTAGATTAGATTACATTAGATTACATAGATTACATGAGATTTGCTTAGATTAGATTACATTAGATTAGATTAGATTACATTTGATTCGATTACATTTGATGAGATAACATTTCATTAGATTACGTTAGATTATATTAGATTAGAATAGATTACCTTACATTAGATTAGACTAGTTTACATTTGATTAGATAGATTTGATTAGATTACATTGGATGACATGAGATTAGTTTAGATTACACTACATTCGATTAGATTACATTAGATTAGACTACATTACATTAGATTACATTAGATTAGATTAGATTAGATTTCATTAGATTAGATTAGATTACATTAGATTAGATTAGAGTACATTAGATTAGATTAGGTTACATTAGATTAGATTACATTACATTAGAGAACATTAGATTAGATCAGATTACATTAGATAAAGTTACATTAGATTATATTACATTAGATTACATTATATTTGATGAGATTAGATTACATTCGAACAACTTAGATTAGATTACATTAGATTAAATTAGATTAGATTACATTAGATTATTTTAGATTAGATTATATTAAATTAGATTACATTAGATTACATTACATTAAATTACATTAGATTATCTTAGATTAGATTATATTACATTAGATTACTTCATATGAGATTAGATTAGATTTGATTCGATAACATTAGATGTGATTACATTTCATTAGATAACATTAGATTATATTAGATTACAGTAGATTACATTACATTACATTCGATTAGATTAGTTTATATTAGATTAGATTACATTACATTTGATTACATTAGATTAGATTACATTAGATTACATTACATTAGATTAGATTTGATTACGTTACATTAGATTACATTACATTTGCCATTCATTCAATGAAAGAAACTGCACGCGTTCATGCAATGAGAAAAACTGCATGCGTTCATTAAATGAAACAGAGTGCACGTGTTAATTCAATGACTACAGAGATTACATTAGATTAGATTAGATTACATTAGATTACATAGATTACATGAGATTTGCTTAGATTAGATTACATTAGATTAGATTAGATTACATTTGATTCGATTACATTTGATGAGATAACATTTCATAAGATTACGTTAGATCATATTAGATTAGAATAGATTACCTTACATTAGATTAGACTAGTTGACATTTGATTAGATTAGATTTGATTAGATTACATTAGATGACATTAGATTAGTTTAGATTACATTACATTCGATTAGATTACATTAGATTAGACTACATTTCATTAGATTACATTACATTAGATTAGATTAGATTTCATTAGATTAGATTAGATTACATTAGATTAGATTAGAGTACATTAGATTAGATTAGGTTACATTAGATTAGATTACATTACATTAGAGGACATTAGATTAGATCAGATTACATTAGATAAAGTTACATTAGATTACATTACATTAGATTACATTATATTTGATGAGATTAGATTACATTCGAACAACTTAGATTAGATTACATTACATTAAATTACATTAGATTATCTTAGATTAGATTATATTACATTAGATTACTTCATATTAGATTAGATTAGATTTGATTCGATAACATTAGATGTGATTACATTTCATTAGATAACATTAGATTATATTAGATTACAGTAGATTACATTACATTACAATCGATTAGATTAGTTTATATTAGATTAGATTACATTACATTTGATTACATTAGATTAGATTACATTAGATTACATTACATTAGATTAGATTTGATTACGTTACATTAGATTACATTACATTAGATTAATTAGATTATATTAGATTACTTTAGATTCGATTACATCTGATGAGATTACATTTCATTAGATTACATTAGATTATATTAGATTAGATTAGATTACATTTCATTAGATTAGTTTATTTTACATTTGATTAGATCACATTAGATTAGAATAAATTAGATTACATTACAATAGATTAGTTTAGATTTCATTACTTTCGATTAGATTATATTTGATTAGATTACATTACATTAGATTACATTAAATTAGATTAGATTAGATTTCATTAGATTAGATTAGATTACATTAGATTAGATTAGATGAGATTACATTACATTACATTACATTAGATTCGGTTAGATTAGATTTAATTACATTAGATTAGATTACATTAGATTAGATTAGATTAGAGTACATTAGATTAGATTAGATTGGATTAGATTAGATTAGATTACATTAGAGTAAATTAGATTAGATTAGATTACATTAGATAAGGTTACATTACATTAGATTAGATTAGATTACATTACATTACATTTGATTAGATTAGATTAGATTAGATTACAATAAATTACATTAGATTAGATTACATTAGATTAGATTACATTACATTAGATTACATTATATTTGATTAGATTAGATTACATTCGATTAGCTTAGATTAGATTACATTAGATTATTTTAGATTAGATTAGATTAAATTAGATTACATTAGATTACATTACATTAGATTACATTAGATTATTTTAGATTACATTATATTACATTAGATTACTTTATATTAGATTAAATTAGATTTGATTCGATTACATTAGATGTGATTACATTTCATTAGATAACTTTAGATTATATTAGATTACATTACATTACATTCGATTAGATTAGTTTCTATTAGATTACATTACATTACATTTGATTACATTACATTACATTAGATTAGATTAAATTACATTACATTAGATTACAATAGATTAGAGGAGAGGTTCTTTCATTCCTTCAAAGCCACAAACTGACCGCAATTAATGAATCTAACTGCAAACATTCATTCGATGAGGAACACTGTATGTGCTATTCCAATGAATCTAGCTTTTGCCATTCATTCAACGAAAGAAACTGCACGCGTTCATGCAATGATAAAAACTGCATGCGTTCATTAAATGAAACAGAGTGCACGTGTTGATTCAATGAGTACAGCTTTTCATTTGTATTCACTTTCTCGAGCTTAGCACTATCATTCAATGAAACCAAATGCTTCATTGAATCATTGAGTCAAACTGCCATCATTGACTCAATGAATCAAAGAGTATTAATGGATTCCATCGAACAAACTTAACTCATTTACTTCGTGAATCCAACTGCACCCATTCATTCAATGAAATGATTTGTATGTCTTAAATAAAAGAGTCGAGCTCCAGCCATTCATTCAGTGCCACGAGCAAAACGTATTCATTCAATTGAGCACACTGCACTCATGATACAGACTGCACGTCTTAAATCAATGAGTAGAGCTTCTCTCCTTCATTCAATGGGTCAAGCTTAACGCTTTCATTCAAAGAAACAAACTGCATTCATTGAATCATTGAATCAAACAACAATCATTGATTCAATGAATCAAACCTTGTTTCAATGGAACAAACCTATCTCCCTTATTTAGTGAACCAAACTGCATATTCATTGCATATTCAATGAAAGAGGCTGCATTTGTCAATTCAATGAGTAGAGATACTCTCATTCATTCAATGGCACAAGTTTCACGCATTGTCTCTGCCAAACTACACACGTTTACTAGATGAAACAAACTGCCCGTCTTAATTCAATGAATAGAGCTTCTCTCATTCATTCAATGTGTCAAGCTCACCGTTTGCATTTAATGAAACAAACTGCATTGATTGAATCACTGAATCAAACTAGAATCATTTATTCAATGAATCAAACCTTATTCCTTGTTTCATTCGAACAAACCTACCTCACTTATTTAGTGAATCCTACTACACTTATTCGTTCAATGAAACAGACTGCACATGATAATTCAATGAAGGTACTCTTAATGCATTGATTCAACCAAACAAATTGCACACATTTAGTTCATGAAGCAAACTGCATTTGTCAATTCAATGAATATAGCTACTCATTCATTCAATGTCACAAACTTCATACATTGTCTCAATCAAACTGCGCACATTCACTCCATGAACCAAACTGCACGTGTTAATTCAATGAGCAGAGCTCCTCTCATCAGTCAATGAAGAGCTTAACGCTTTCATTCAATGAAATAAACAGCTTTCGTTGAATCATTGAATCAAATTCATATGATGGATTCAATGTAGATTAGATTACATTAGATTAGATTAGATTAGATTACATTCGATTACATTAGATCAGATTATATTACATTAGATTATATTAGATTAGATTACATTACATTAGATTACAGTACATTACATTGCATTAGATTATTTTAGATTAGATTACATTAGATTATATTACTTTAGAATAGGTTACATTAGAATAGATTACAATAGATTGGATTAGATTAGATTAGATTAGATTACAATACATTACATTCGATTAGATGACATTACATTAGATTACATTACATAATATGAGATTACATTAGATTAGATTAGATTAGATTACATTAGATTACATGAGATTTGCTTAGATTAGATTACATTAGATTAGATTAGATTAGATTACATTTGATTCGATTACATTTGATGAGATAACATTTCATTAGATTACATTAGATTATATTAGATTAGATTAGATTACCTTACATTACATTAGATTAGTTTACATTTGATTAGATTAGATTTGATTAGATTACATTAGATGACATTAGATTAGTTTAGATTACATTACATTCGATTAGATTACATTAGATTAGACTACATTTCATTAGATTACATTACATTAGATTAGATTAGATTTCATTAGATTAGATTAGATTACATTGGATTAGATTAGAGTACATTAGATTAGATTAGGTTACATTAGATTAGATTACATTACATTAGAGGACATTAGATTAGATCAGATTACATTAGATAAAGTTACATTAGATTACATTACATTAGATTACATTATATTTGATGAGATTAGATTACATTCGAACAACTTAGATTAGATTACATTAGATTAAATTAGATTAGATTACATTAGATTATTTTAGATTAGATTATATTAAATTAGATTACATTAGATTACATTACATTAAATTACATTAGATTATCTTAGATTAGATTACATTACATTAGATTACATAAGATTAAATGACATTACATTAGATTACATTACATTACATTAAATTGCAATAGATTAGATTAGCTTAGATTAGATTACATGATACAGACTGCACGTCTTAAATCACTGAGTAGAGCTTCTCTCCTTCATTCAATGGGTCAAGCTTAACGCTTTCATTCAAAGAAACAAACTGCATTCATTGAATCATTGAATCAAACAACAATCATTGATTCAATGAATCAAACCTTGTTTCAATGGAACAAACCTATCTCCCTTATTTAGTGAACCAAACTGCATATTCATTGCATATTCAATGAAAGAGGCTGCATTTGTCAATTCAATGAGTAGAGATACTCTCATTCATTCAATGGCACAAGTTTCACGCATTGTCTCTGTCAAACTACACACGTTTACTAGATGAAACAAACTGCCCGTCTTAATTCAATGAATAGAGCTTCTCTCATTCATTCAATGTGTCAAGCTCACCGTTTGTATTTAATGGAACAAACTGCCTTGATTGAATCACTGAATCAAACTAGAATTTTTGATTCAATGAATCAAACCTTATTCCTTGTTTCATTCGAACAAACCTAACTCACTTATTTAGTGAATCCCAGTACACGTATTCGTTCAATGAAACAGACTGCACATGATAATTCAATGAAGGTACTCTTAATGCATTGATTCAACCAAACAAATTGCACACATTTAATTCATGAAGCAAACTGCATTTGTCAATTCAATGAATTCATTCAAAGTCACAAGCTTCACACATTGTCTCAATGAAAATGCACACATTCACTCCGTGAACCAAACTGCACGTGTTAATTCAATGAGCAGAGCTTCTCTCCTCAATGATGAGTTTAACGCTTTCATTCAATGAAACAAACAGCTTTCGTTGAATCATTGAAACAAATTCGAATGATGGATTCAATGTAGGTTAGATTACATTAGATTAGATTAGATTAGATTAGATTAGATTACATTACATTACATTAGATTACATAACATTAGATTACATTAGATTAGATTACATTAGATTACATAAGATTAGATGACATTACATTAGATTACATTACATTACATTAAATTGCAATAGATTAGATTAGATTAGATTACATGATACAGACTGCACGTCTTAAATCACTGAGTAGAGCTTCTCTGCTTCATTCAATGGGTCAAGGTTAACGCTTACATTCAAAGAAACAAACTGCATTCATTGAATCATTGAATCAAATAACAATCATTGATTCAATGAATCAAACCTTGTTTCAATGGAACAAACCTATCTCCCTTATTTAGTGAACCAAACTGCATATTCATTGCATATTCAATGAAAGAGGCTGCATTCGTCAATTCAATGAGTGGAGCTACTCTCATTCATTCAATGGCACAAGTTTCACGCATTGTCTCTGTCAAACTACACACGTTTACTAGATGAAGCAAACTGCCCGTCTTAATTCAATGAATAGAGCTTCTCTCATTCATTCAATGTGTCAAGCTCACCGTTTGAATTTAATGAAACAAACTGCATTGATTGAATCACTGAATCAAACTAGAATCATTTATTCAATTAATCAAACCTTATTCCTTGTTTCATTCGAACAAACCTACCTCACTTATTTAGTGAATCCTACTACACTTATTCGTTCAATGAAACAGACTGCACATGATAATTCAATGAAGGTACTCTTAACGCATTGATTTAACCAAACAAATTGCACACATTTAGTTCATGAAGCAAACTGCATTTGTCAATTCAATGAATATAGCTACTCATTCATTCAATGTCACAAACTTCATACATTGTCTCAATCAAACTGCGCACATTCACTCCATGAACCAAACTGCACGTGTTAATTCAATGAGCAGAGCTCCTCTCATCAGTCAATGATGAGCTTAACGCTTTCATTCAATGAAACAAACAGCTTTCGTTGAATCATTGAATCAAATTCGAATGATGGATTCAATGTAGATTAGATTACATTAGATTAGATTAGATTAGATTACATTCGATTACATTAGATCAGATTATATTACATTAGATTATATTAGATTAGATTACATTACATTAGTTTACAGTACATTACAATACATTACATTAGATTACTTTAGATTAGATTACATTAGATTATATTACATTAGAATAGGTTACATTAGAATAGATTACAATAGATTAGATTAGATTACATTAGATTAGATTAGATTAGATTACAATACATTACATTCGATTAGATGACATTACATTAGATTACATTACATAATATGAGACTACATTAGATTAGATTAGATTACATTAGATTACATGAGATTTGCTTAGATTAGATTACATCAGATTAGATTAGATTACATTTGATTCGATTACATTTGATGAGATAACATTTCATTAGATTACATTAGATTATATTAGATTAGATTAGATTACCTTACATTAGATTAGACTAGTTTACATTTGATTAGATAGATTTGATTAGATTACATTAGATGACAAAAGATTAGTTTAGATTACATTACATTCGATTAGATTACATTAGATTAGACTACATTACATTAGATTACATTACATTAGATTAGATTAGATTTCTTTAGATTAGATTAGATTACATTAGTATAGATTAGAGTACATTAGATTAGATTAGGTTACATTAGATTAGATTACATTACATTAGAGAACATTAGATTAGATCAGATTACATTAGATAACGTTTCATTAGATTACATTACATTAGATTACATTATATTTGATGAGATTAGATTACATTCGAACAATTTAGATTAGATTACATTAGATTAAATTAGATTAGATTACATTAGATTATTTTAGATTAGATTATATTAAATTAGATTCCATTAGATTACATTAAATTAAATTACATTAGATTATCTTAGATTAGATTATATTACATTAGATTACTTCATATTAGATTAGATTAGATTTGATTCGATTACATTAGATGTGATTACATTTCATTAGATAACATTAGATTATATTAGATTACAGTAGATTACATTACATTACATTCGATTAGATTAGTTTATATTAGATTAGATTACATTACATTTGATTACATTAGATTAGATTAGATTACATTACATTAGATTAATTAGATTAGATTAGATTACATTAGATTCGATTACATATGATGATATTACATTTCATTAGATTACATTAGATTATATTAGATTAGATTAGATTACATTTCATTAGATTAGTTTATTTTACATTTGATTAGATCACATTAGATTAGAATAAATTAGATTACTTTACATTAGATTAGTTTAGATTACATTACTTTCGATTAGATTATATTAGATTAGATTACATTACATGAGATTACATTAAATTAGATTAGATTAGATTTCATTAGATTAGGTTAGATTACATTAGATTAGATTAGATGAGATTACATTACATTACATTACATTAGATTCGGATAGATTAGATTTAATTACATTAGATTAGATTACATTAGATTAGATTAGATTAGAGTACATTAGATTAGATTAGATTGGATTAGATTAGATTAGATTACATTAGATTAGACTACATTACATTAGATTACATTACATTAGATTAGATTAGATTTCTTTAGATTAGATTAGATTACATTAGTATAGATTAGAGTACATTAGATTAGATTAGGTTACATTAGATTAGATTACATTACATTAGAGAACATTAGATTAGATCAGATTACATTAGATAACGTTTCATTAGATTACATTACATTAGATTACATTATATTTGATGAGATTAGATTACATTCGAACAATTTAGATTAGATTACATTAGATTAAATTAGATTAGATTACATTAGATTATTTTAGATTAGATTATATTAAATTAGATTCCATTAGATTACATTAAATTAAATTACATTAGATTATCTTAGATTAGATTATATTACATTAGATTACTTCATATTAGATTAGATTAGATTTGATTCGATTACATTAGATGTGATTACATTTCATTAGATAACATTAGATTATATTAGATTACAGTAGATTACATTACATTACATTCGATTAGATTAGTTTATATTAGATTAGATTACATTACATTTGATTACATTAGATTAGATTAGATTACATTACATTAGATTAATTAGATTAGATTAGATTACATTAGATTCGATTACATATGATGATATTACATTTCATTAGATTACATTAGATTATATTAGATTAGATTAGATTACATTTCATTAGATTAGTTTATTTTACATTTGATTAGATCACATTAGATTAGAATAAATTAGATTACTTTACATTAGATTAGTTTAGATTACATTACTTTCGATTAGATTATATTAGATTAGATTACATTACATGAGATTACATTAAATTAGATTAGATTAGATTTCATTAGATTAGGTTAGATTACATTAGATTAGATTAGATTAGATTACATTAGATAAGGTTACATTACATTAGATTAGATTAGATTACATTACATTAGATTAGATTAGATTAGATTAGATAAGATTACAATAATTTACATTAGATTAGATTCCATTAGATTATATTACATTAGAATAGGTTACATTAGAATAGATTACAATAGATTAGATTAGATTACATTAGATTAGATTAGATTAGATTAGATTAGATTACAATACATTACATTCGATTAGATGACATTACATTAGATTACATTACATAATATGTGATTAGATTAGATTAGATTACATGAGATTTGCTTAGATTAGATTACATTACATTAGATTAGATTAGATTACATTTGATTCGATTACATTTGATGAGATAACATTTCATTAGATTACATTAGATTAGATTAGATTACATTATATTAGATTAGATTAGTTTACATTTGATTAGATTAGATTTGATTAGATTACATTAGATGACATTAGATTAGTTTAGATTACATTACATTCGATTAGACTACATTTCATTAGATTACATTACATTAGATTAGATTAGATTTCATTAGATTAGATTAGATTACATTAGATTAGATTAGAGTACATTAGATTAGATTAGGTTAAATTAGATTAGATTACATTACATTAGAGGACATTAGATTAGATCAGATTACATTAGATAAAGTTACATTAGATTACATGACATTAGATTACATTATATTTGATGAGATTAGATTACATTCGAACAATTTAGATTAGATTAAATTAGATTAGATTACATTAGATTATTTTAGATTAGATTATATTAAGTTAGATTACATTAGATTACAATACATTAAATTACATTAGAGTATTTTAGATCAGATTACATTACATTAGATTACTTCATATTAGATTAGATTAGATTTGATTCGATTACATTAGATGTGATTACATTTCATTAGATAACATTAGATTATATTAGATTACAGTAGATTACATTACATTCAATTAGATTAGTTTATATTAGATTAGATTAAATTACATTTGATTACATTAGATTAGATTAGATTACATTTGATTACATTACATTAGATTAGATTAGATTTGATTACGTTACATTAGATTACATTACATTAGATTAATTAGATTAGATTAGATTACATTAGATTAGAGGAGAGGTTCTTTCATTCCTCCAAAGCCACAAACTGAACGCAATTAATGAATCTAACTGCAAACATTCATTCGATGAGGAACACTGTATGTGCTATTCCAATGAATCTAGCTTTTGCCATTCATTCAATGAAAGAAACTGCACGCGTTCATGCAATGATAAAAACTGCATGCGTTCATTAAATGAAACAGAGTGCACGTGTTAATTCAATGCCTACAGAGATTACATTAGATTAGATTAGATTACATTGGATTACATAGATTACATGAGATTTGCTTAGATTAGATTACATTAGATTAGATTAGATTACATTTGATTCGATTACATTTGATGAGATAACATTTCATTAGATTACGTTAGATTATATTAGATTAGAATAGATTACCTTACATTAGATTAGACTAGTTTACATTTGATTAGATTAGATTTGATTAGATTACATTAGATGACATTAGATTAGTTTAGATTACACTACATTCGATTAGATTACATTTAGATTAGACTACATTACATTAGATTACATTAGATTAGATTAGATTAGATTTCATTAGATTAGATTAGATTACATTAGATTAGATTAGAGTACATTAGATTAGATTAGGTTACATTAGATTAGATTACATTACATTAGAGAACATTAGATTAGATCAGATTACGTTAGATAAAGTTACATTAGATTACATTACATTAGATTACATTATATTTGATGAGATTAGATTACATTCGAACAACTTAGATTAGATTACATTAGATTAAATTAGATTAGATTACATTAGATTATTTTAGATTAGATTATATTAAATTAGATTACATTAGATTACATTACATTAAATTACATTAGATTATCTTAGATTAGATTATATTACATTAGATTACTTCATATTAGATTAGATTAGATTTGATTCGATAACATTAGATGTGATTACATTTCATTAGATAACATTAGATTATATTAGATTACAGTAGATTACATTACATTACATTCGATTAGATTAGTTTATATTAGATTAGATTACATTACATTTGATTACATTAGATTAGATTACATTAGATTAGATTTGATTACGTTACATTAGATTACATAACATTAGATTAATTAGATTAGATTAGATTACATTAGATTCGATTACATCTGATGAGATTACATTTCATTAGATTACATTAGATTATATTAGATTAGATTAGATTACATTTCATTAGATTAGTTTATTTTACATTTGATTAGATCACATTAGATTAGAATAAATTAGATTACATTACATTAGATTAGTTTAGATTTCATTACTTTCGATTAGATTATATTAGATTAGATTACATTACATTAGATTACATTAAATTAGATTAGATTAGATATCATTAGATTACATTAGATTACATAAAATTAGATTAGATGAGATTACATTACATTACATTACATTAGATTCGGTTAGATTAGATTTAATTACATTAGATTAGATTACATTAGATTAGATTAGATTAGAGTACATTAGATTAGATTAGATTGGATTAGATTAGATTAGATTACATTAGAGTACATTAGATTAGATTCGATTACATTAGATAAGGTTACATTACATTAGATTAGATTAGATTAGATTACATTACATTACATTTGATTAGATTAGATTAGATTAGATTACAATAAATTACATTAGATTAGATTACATTAGATTACATTAGATTAGATTACATTACATTAGATTACATTATATTTGATTAGATTAGATTACATTCGATTAGCCTAGATTAGATTACATTAGATTATTTTAGATTAGATTAGATTAAATTAGATTACATTAGATTACATTACATTAGATTACATTAGATTATTTTAGATTACATTATATTACATTAGATTACTTTATATTAGATTAGATTAGATTTGATTCGATTACATTAGATGTGATTACATTTCATTAGATAACATTAGATTATATTAGATTACATTACATTACATTCGATTAGATTAGTTTATATTAGATTACATTACATTACATTTGATTACATTACATTAGATTAGATTAGATTAAATTACATTACATTATATTACAATAGATTAGAGGAGAGGTTCTTTCATTCCTTCAAAGCCACAAACTGACCGCAATTAATGAATCTAACTGCAAACATTCATTCGATGAGGAACTCTGTATGTGCTATTCCAATGTTTCTAGCTTTTGCCATTCATTCAATGATAGAAACTGCACGCGTTCATGCAATGATAAAAACTGCATGCGTTCATTAAATGAAACAGAATGCACGTGTTAATTCAATGACTACAGAGATTACATTAGATTAGATTAGATTACATTAGATTACATTAGATTACATGAGATTTGCTTAGATTAGATTACATTAGATTAGATTAGATTACATTTGATTCGATTACATTTGATGAGATAACATTTCATTAGATTACATTAGATTATATTAGATTAGAATAGATTACCTTACATTCGATTAGATTACATTAGATTAGACTACATTACATTAGATTACATTAGATTAGATTTCATTACATTAGATTAGATTACATTAGATTAGATTAGAGTACATTAGATTAGATTAGGTTACATTAGATTAGATTACATTACATTAGAGAACATTAGATTAGATCAGATTACATTAGATAAAGTTACATTAGATTACATTACATTAGATTACATTATATTTGATGAGATTAGATTACATTCGAACAACTTAGATTAGATTACATTAGATTAAATTAGATTAGATTACATTAGATTACATTACATTAAATTACATTAGATTATCTTAGATTAGATTATATTACATTAGATTACTTCATATTAGATTAGATTAGATTATATTACATTAGATTACTTCGTATTAGATTAGATTAGATTTGATTCGATAACATTAGATGTGATTACATTTCATTAGATAACATTAGATTATATTAGATTACAGTAGATTACATTACATTACATTCGATTAGATTAGTTTATATTAGATTAGATTACATTACATTTGATTACATTAGATTAGATTACATTAGATTACATTAGATTAGATTAGATTAGATTTGATTACGTTACATTAGATTACATTACATTAGATTAATTAGATTAGATTAGATTACATTAGATTCGATTACATCTGATGAGATTACATTACATTAGATTACATTAGATTATATTAGATTAGATTAGATTACATTTCATTAGATTAGTTTATTTTACATTTGATTAGATCACATTAGATTAGAATAAATTAGATTACATTACATTAGATTAGTTTAGATTTCATTACTTTCGATTAGATTATATTAGATTAGATTACATTACATTAGATTACATTAAATTAGATTAGATTAGATTTTATTAGATTAGATTAGATTACATTAGATTAAATTAGATGAGATTACATTACATTACATTACATTAGATTCGGTTAGATTAGATTTAATTACATTAGATTAGATTACATTAGATTAGATTAGATTAGAGTACACTAGATTAGATTAGATTGGATTAGATTAGATTAGGTTACATTAGAGTACATTAGATTAGATTAGATTACATTACATTTGATTAGATTAGATTAGATTAGATTACAATAAATTACATTAGATTAGATTACATTAGATTACATTAGATTAGATTACATTACATTTGATTACATTATATTTGATTAGATTAGATTACATTCGATTAGCTTAGATTAGATTATTTTAGATTAGATTAGATTAAATTAGATTACATTAGATTACATTAGATTATTTTAGATTACAGTATATTACATTAGATTACTTTATATTAGATTAGATTAGATTTGATTCGATTACATTAGATGTGATTACATTTCATTAGATGACATTAGAATATATTAGATTACATTACATTACATTCGATTAGATTAGTTTATATTAGATTACATTACATTACATTTGATTACATTACATTACATTAGATTAGATTAAATTACATTGCATTAGATTACAATAGATTAGAGGAGAGGTTCTTTCATTCCTTCAAAGCCACAAACTGACCGCAATTAATGAATCTAACTGCCTTGATTGAATCACTGAATCAAACTAGAATCATTGATTCAATATATCAATATATTTATATATATATCAATCAATATATTTCATTGGAACAAACCTACCTCACTTATTTAGTGAATCCTACTAGACTTATTCGTTCAATGAAACAGACTGCACATGATAATTCAATGAAGGTACTCTTAATGCATTGATTCAACCAAACAAATTGCACACATTTAGTTCATGAAGCAAACTGCATTTGTCAATTCAATGAGCAGAGCTCCTCTCATCAGTCAATGATGAGCTTAACGCTTTCATTCAATAGATTACAATAGATTGGATTAGATTACATTAGATTAGATTAGATTAGATTTCAATACATTACATTCGATTAGATGACATTACATTAGATTACATTACATAATATGAGATTAGATTAGATTAGATTACATTAGATTACATGAGATTTGCTTAGATTAGATTACATTAGATTAGATTAGATTAGATTACATTTGATTCGATTACATTTGATGAGATAACATTTCATTAGATTACATTAGATTATATTAGATTAGATTAGATTACATTACATTAGATTAGATTAGTTTACATTTGATTAGATTAGATTTGATTAGATTACATTAGATGACATTAGATTAGTTTAGATTACATTACATTCGATTAGATTACATTAGATTAGACTACATTTCATTAGATTACATTACATTAGATTAGATTAGATTTCATTAGATTAGATTAGATTACATTGGATTAGATTAGAGTACATTAGATTAGATTAGGTTACATTAGATTAGGTTTCATTACATTAGAGGACATTAGATTAGATCAGATTACATTAGATAACATTATATTTGATGCGATTAGATTACATTCGAACAACTTAGATTAGATTACATTAGATTAAATTAGATTAGATTACATTAGATTATTTTAGATTAGATTATATTAAATTAGATTACATTAGATTACATTACATTAAATTACATTAGATCATCTTAGATTAGATTACATTACATTAGATTACATAAGATTAGATGACATTACATTAGATTACATTACATTACATTAAATTGCAATAGATTAGATTAGATTAGATTAGATTACATGATACAGACTGCACGTCTTAAATCACTGAGTAGAGCTTCTCTCCTTCATTCAATGGGTCAAGCTTAACGCTTTCATTCAAAGAAACAAACTGCATTCATTGAATCATTGAATCAAACAACAATCATTGATTCAATGAATCAAACCTTGTTTCAATGGAACAAACCTATCTCCCTTATTTAGTGAACCAAACTGCATATTCATTGCATATTCAATGAAAGAGGCTGCATTTGTCAATTCAATGAGTAGAGATACTCTCATTCATTCAATGGCACAAGTTTCACGCATTGTCTCTGTCAAACTACACACGTTTACTAGATGAAACAAACTGCCCGTCTTAATTCAATGAATAGAGCTTCTCTCATTCATTCAATGTGTCAAGCTCACCGTTTGTATTTAATGGAACAAACTGCCTTGATTGAATCACTGAATCAAACTAGAATTTTTGATTCAATGAATCAAACCTTATTCCTTGTTTCATTCGAACAAACCTTACTCACTTATTTAGTGAATCCCAGTACACGTATTCGTTCAATGAAACAGACTGCACATGATAATTCAATGAAGGTACTCTTAATGCATTGATTCAACCAAACAAATTGCACACATTTAATTCATGAAGCAAACTGCATTTGTCAATTCAATGAATTCATTCAAAGTCACAAGCTTCACACATTGTCTCAATGAAAATGCACACATTCACTCCGTGAACCAAACTGCACGTGTTAATTCAATGAGCAGAGCTTCTCTCCTCAATGATGAGTTTAACGCTTTCATTCAATGAAACAAACAGCTTTCGTTGAATCATTGAAACAAATTCGAATGATGGATTCAATGTAGGTTAGATTACATTAGATTAGATTAGATTAGATTAGATTACATTACATTACATTAGATTACATAACATTAGATTACATTAGATTAGATTACATTAGATTACATAAGATTAGATGACATTACATTAGATTACATTACATTACATTAAATTGCAATAGATTAGATTAGATTAGATTAGATTAGATTACATGATACAGACTGCACGTCTTAAATCACTGAGTAGAGCTTCTCTGCTTCATTCAATGGGTCAAGGTTAACGCTTTCATTCAAAGACACAAACTGCATTCATTGAATCATTGAATCAAACAACAATCATTGATTCAATGAATCAAACCTTGTTTCAATGGAACAAACCTATCTCCCTTATTTAGTGAACCAAACTGCATATTCATTGCATATTCAATGAAAGAGGCTGCATTCGTCAATTCAATGAGTAGAGCTACTCTCATTCATTCAATGGCACAAGTTTCACGCATTGTCTCTGTCAAACTACACACGTTTACTAGATGAAGCAAACTGCCCGTCTTAATTCAATGAATAGAGCTTCTCTCATTCATTCAATGTGTCAAGCTCACCGTTTGAATTTAATGAAACAAACTGCATTGATTGAATCACTGAATCAAATTAGAATCATTTATTCAATTAATCAAACCTTATTCCTTGTTTCATTCGAACAAACCTACCTCACTTATTTAGTGAATCCTACTACACTTATTCGTTCAATGAAACAGACTGCACATGATAATTCAATGAAGGTACTCTTAACGCATTGATTTAACCAAACAAATTGCACACATTTAGTTCATGAAGCAAACTGCATTTGTCAATTCAATGAATATAGCTACTCATTCATTCAATGTCACAAACTTCATACATTGTCTCAATCAAACTGCGCACATTCACTCCATGAACCAAACTGCACGTGTTAATTCAATGAGCAGAGCTCCTCTCATCAGTCAATGATGAGCTTAACGCTTTCATTCAATGAAACAAACAGCTTTCGTTGAATCATTGAATCAAATTCATATGATGGATTCAATGTAGATTAGATTACATTAGATTAGATTAGATTAGATTACATTCGATTACATTAGATCAGATTATATTACATTAGATTATATTAGATTAGATTACATTACATTAGATTACAGTACATTACAATACATTACATTAGATTACTTTAGATTAGATTACATTAGATTATATTACATTAGAATAGGTTACATTAGAATAGATTACAATAGATTAGATTAGATTACATTAGATTAGATTAGATTAGATTAGATTACAATACATTACATTCGATTAGATGACATTACATTAGATTACATTACATAATATGAGACAACATTAGATTAGATTAGATTACATTAGATTACATTAGATTACATGAGATTTGCTTAGATTAGATTACATTAGATTAGATTAGATTACATTTGATACGATTACATTTGATGAGATTACATTTCATTAGATTACATTAGATTATATTAGATTAGATTAGATTACCTTACATTAGATTAGACTAGTTTACATTTGATTAGATAGATTTGATTAGATTACATTAGATGACATTAGATTAGTTTAGATTACATTACATTCGATTAGATTACATTAGATTAGACTACATTACATTAGATTACATTAGATTAGATTAGATTAGATTTCTTTAGATTAGATTAGATTACATTAGATTAGATTAGAGTACATTAGATTAGATTAGGTTACATTAGATTAGATTACATTACATTAGAGAACATTAGATTAGATCAGATTACATTAGATAAAGTTTCATTAGATTACATTACATTAGATTACATTATATTTGATGAGATTAGATTACATTCGAACAACTTAGATTAGATTACATTAGATTAAATTAGATTAGATTACATTAGATTATTTTAGATTAGATTATATTACATTAGATTACTTCATATTAGATTAGATTAGATTTGATTCGATTACATTAGATGTGATTACATTTCATTAGATAACATTAGATTATATTAGATTACAGTAGATTACATTACATTACATTCGATTAGATTAGTTTATATTAGATTAGATTACATTACATTTGATTACATTAGATTAGATTTGATTACATTACATTAGATTAATTAGATTAGATTAGATTACATTAGATTCGATTACATCAGATGAGATTACATTTCATTAGATTACATTAGATTATATTAGATTAGATTAGATTACATTTCATTAGATTAGTTTATTTTACATTTGATTAGATCACATTAGATTAGAATAAATTAGATTACTTTACATTAGATTAGTTTAGATTACATTACTTTCGATTAGATTATATTAGATTAGATTACATTACATTAGATTACATTAAATTAGATTAGATTAGATTTCATTAGATTAGGTTAGATTACATTAGATTAGATTAGATGAGATTACATTACATTACATTACATTAGATTCGGATAGATTAGATTTAATTACATTAGATTAGATTACATTAGATTAGATTAGATTAGAGTACATTAGATTAGATTAGATTGGATTAGATTAGATTAGATTACATTAGAGTACATTAGATTAGATTAGATTACATTAGATAAGGTTACATTACATTAGATTAGATTAGATTACATTACATTACATTTGATTAGATTAGATTAGATTAGATTACAATAAATTACATTAGATTCGATTACATTAGATTAGATTACATTACATTAGATTACATTAGATTATTTTAGATTAGATTAGATTAAATTAGATTACATTAGATTACATTACATTAGATTACATTAGATTATTTTAGATTAGATTATATTACATTAGTTTACTTTATATTAGATTTGATTCGATTACATTAGATGTGATTACATTTCATTAGATAACATTAGATTATATTAGATTACATTACATTTCATTCGATTAGATTAGTTTATATTAGATTACATTACATTACATTTGATTACATTACATTACATTAGATTAGATTAAATTACATTACATTAGATTACAATAGATTAGAGGAGAGGTTCTTTCATTCCTTCAAAGCCACAAACTGACCGCAATTAATGAATCTAACTGCAAACATTCATTCGATGAGGAACACTGTATGTGCTATTCCAATGTTTCTAGCTTTTGCCATTCATTCAATGATAGAAACTGCACGCGTTCATGCAATGATAAAAACTGCATGCGTTCATTAAATGAAACAGAATGCACGTGTTAATTCAATGACTACAGAGATTACATTAGATTAGATTAGATTACATTAGATTACATTAGATTACATGAGATTTGCTTAGATTAGATTACATTAGATTAGATTAGATTACATTTGATTCGATTACATTTGATGAGATAACATTTCATTAGATTACATTAGATTATATTAGATTAGAATAGATTACCTTACATTCGATTAGATTACATTAGATTAGACTACATTAGATTACATTAGATTAGATTTCATTAGATTAGATTAGATTACATTAGATTAGATTAGAGTACATTACATTAGATTAGGTTACATTAGATTAGATTACATTATATTAGAGAACATTAGATTAGATCAGATTACATTAGATAAAGTTTCATTAGATGACATTACATTAGATTACATTATATTTGATGAGATTAGATTACATTCGAACAATATAGATTAGATTACATTAGATTAAATTAGATTAGATTACATTAGATTATTTTAGATTAGATTATATTAAATTAGATTACATTAGATTACATTACATTAAATTACATTAGATTATCTTAGATTAGATTATATTACATTAGATTACTTCATATTAGATTAGATTAGATTTGATTCGATAACATTAGATGTGATTACATTTCATTAGATAACATTAGATTATATTAGATTACAGTAGATTAAATTACATTACATTCGATTAGATTAGTTTATATTAGATTAGATTACATTACATTTGATTACATTAGATTAGATTACATTAGATTACATTACATTAGATTAGATTAGATTTGATTACGTTACATTAGATTACATTACATTAGATTAATTAGATTAGATTACATCTGATGAGATTACATTTCCTTAGATTACATTAGGTTATATTAGATTAGATTAGATTACATTTCATTAGATTAGTTTATTTTACATTTGATGAGATCACATTAGATTAGAATAAATTAGATTACATTACATTACATTAGTTTAGATTTCATTACTTTCGATTAGATTATATTAGATTAGATTACATTACATTAGATTACATTAAATTAGAATAGATTAGATTTCATTAGATTAGATTAGATTACATTAGATTAGATTAGATTAGATTAGATTACATTACATTACATTAGATTCGGTTAGATTAGATTTAATTACATTAGATTAGATTAGATTACATTACATTACATTTGATTAGATTAGATTAGATTAGATTACAATAAATTACATTAGATTAGATTACATTAGATTACATTAGATTAGATTAGATTACATTAGATTACATTATATTTGATTAGATTAGATTACATTCGATTAGCTTAGATTAGATTACATTAGATTATTTTAGATTAGATTAGATTAAATTAGATTACATTAGATTACATTACATTAGATTACATTAGATTATTTTAGATTACATTATATTACATTAGATTACTTTATATTAGATTAGATTAGATTTGATTCGATTACATTAGATGTGATTACATTTCATTAGATAACATTAGATTATATTAGATTACATTACATTACATTCGATTAGATTAGTTTATATTAGATTACATTACATTACATTTGATTACATTACATTACATTAGATTAGATTAAATTACATTACATTAGATTACAATAGATTAGAGGAGAGGTTCTTTCATTCCTTCAAAGCCACAAACTGACCGCAATTAATGAATCTAACTGCAAACATTCATTCGATGAGGAACACTGTATGTGCTATTCCAATGTTTCTAGCTTTTGCCATTCATTCAATGATAGAAACTGCACGCGTTCATGCAATGATAAAAACTGCATGCGTTCATTAAATGAAACAGAATGCACGTGTTAATTCAATGAGTACAGCTTTTCTTTTTTATTCACTTTCTCGAGCTTAGCACTTTCATTCAATGAAACCAAATGCTTCATTGAATCATTGAGTCAAACTGCCATCATTGACTCAATGAATCAAAGAGTATTAATGGATTCCATCGAACAAACTTAACTCATTTACTTCGTGAATCCAACTGCACCCATTCATTCAATGAAATGATTTGTATGTCTTAAATAAAAGAGTCGAGCTCCAGCCATTCATTCAGTGCCACGAGCAAAACGCATTCATTCAATTGAGCACACTGCACTCATGATACAGACTGCACGTCTTAAATCAATGAGTAGAGCTTCTCTCCTTCATTCAATGGGTCAAGCTTAACGCTTTCATTCAAAGAAACAAACTGCATTCATTGAATCATTGAATCAAACAACAATCATTGATTCAATGAATCAAACCTTGTTTCAATGGAACAAACCTATCTCCCTTATTTAGTGAACCAAACTGCATATTCATTGCATATTCAATGAAAGAGGCTGCATTTGTCAATTCAATGAGTAGAGATACTCTCATTCATTCAATGGCACAAGTTTCACGCATTGTCTCTGTCAAACTACACACGTTTACTAGATGAAACAAACTGCCCGTCTTAATTCAATGAATAGAGCTTCTCTCATTTATTGAATGTGTCAAGCTCACCGTTTGTATTTAATGGAACAAAATGCCTTGATTGAATCACTGAATCAAACTAGAATCATTGATTCAATGAATCAAACCTTATTCCTTGTTTCATTCGAACAAACCTAACTCACTTATTTAGTGAATCCCAGTACACTTATTCGTTCAATGAAACAGACTGCACATGATAATTCAATGAAGGTACTCTTAATGCATTGATTCAACCAAACAAATTGCACACATTTAGTTCAAGAAGCAAACTGCATTTGTCAATTCAATGAATATAGCTACTCATTCATTCAATGTCACAAACTTCATACATTGTCTCAATCAAACTGCGCACATTCACTCCATGAACCAAACTGCACGTGAAATTCAATGAGCAGAGCTCCTCTCATCAGTGAATGATGACCTTAACGCTTTCATTCAATGAAACAAACAGCTTTCGTTGAATCATTGAATCAAATTCATATGATGGATTCAATGTAGATTAGATTACATTAGATTAGATTAGATTAGATTACATTCGATTACATTAGATCAGATTATATTACATTAGATTATATTAGATTAGATTACATTACATTAGATTACAGTACATTACATTGCATTAGATTACTTTAGATTAGATTACATTAGATTATATTACTTTAGAATAGGTTACATTAGAATAGATTACAATAGATTGGATTAGATTAGATTAGATTAGATTAGATTACAATACATTACATTCGATTAGATGACATTACATTAGATTACATTACATAATATGAGATTACATTAGATTAGATTAGATTAGATTACATTAGATTACATGAGATTTGCTTAGATTAGATTACATTAGATTAGATTAGATTAGATTACATTTGATTCGATTACATTTGATGAGATAACATTTCATTAGATTACATTAGATTATATTAGATTAGATTAGATTACATTACATTAGATTAGATTAGTTTACATTTGATTAGATTACATTTGATTAGATTACATTAGATGACATTAGATTAGTTTAGATTACATTACATTCGATTAGATTACATTAGATTAGACTACATTTCATTAGATTACATTACATTAGATTAGATTAGATTTCATTAGATTAGATTAGATTACATTGGATTAGATTAGAGTACATTAGATTAGATTAGGTTACATTAGATTAGATTACATTACATTAGAGGACATTAGATTAGATCAGATTACATTAGATAAAGTTACATTAGATTACATTACATTAGATTACATTATATTTGATGAGATTAGATTACATTCGAACAACTTAGATTAGATTACATTAGATTAAATTAGATTAGATTACATTAGATTATTTTAGATTAGATTATATTAAATTAGATTACATTAGATTACATTACATTAAATTACATTAGATCATCTTAGATTAGATTACATTACATTAGATTACATAAGATTAGATGACATACATTAGATTACATTACATTACATTAAATTGCAATAGATTAGATTAGATTAGATTAGATTACATGATACAGACTGCACGTCTTAAATCACTGAGTAGAGCTTCTCTCCTTCATTCAATGGGTCAAGCTTAACGCTTTCATTCAAAGAAACAAACTGCATTCATTGAATCATTGAATCAAACAACAATCATTGATTCAATGAATCAAACCTTGTTTCAATGGAACAAACCTATCTCCCTTATTTAGTGAACCAAACTGCATATTCATTGCATATTCAATGAAAGAGGCTGCATTAGTCAATTCAATGAGTAGAGATACTCTCATTCATTCAATGGCACAAGTTTCACGCATTGTCTCTGTCAAACTACACACGTTTACTAGATGAAACAAACTGCCCGTCTTAATTCAATGAATAGAGCTTCTCTCATTCATTCAATGTGTCAAGCTCACCGTTTGTATTTAATGGAACAAACTGCCTTGATTGAAACACTGAATCAAACCTGAATTTTTGATTCAATGAATCAAACCTTATTCCTTGTTTCATTCGAACAAACCTTACTCACTTATTTAGTGAATCCCAGTACACGTATTCGTTCAATGAAACAGACTGCACATGATAATTCAATGAAGGTACTCTTAATGCATTGATTAAACCAAACAAATTGCACACATTTAATTCATGAAGCAAACTGCATTTGTCAATTCAATGAATTCATTCAAAGTCACAAGCTTCACACATTGTCTCAATGAAAATGCACACATTCACTCCGTGAACCAAACTGCACGTGTTAATTCAATGAGCAGAGCTTCTCTCCTCAATGATGAGTTTAACGCTTTCATTCAATGAAACAAACAGCTTTCGTTGAATCATTGAAACAAATTCGAATGATGGATTCAATGTAGGTTAGATTACATTAGATTAGATTAGATTAGATTAGATTACATTACATTACATTAGATTACATAACATTAGATTACATTAGATTAGATTACATTAGATTACATAAGATTAGATGACATTACATTAGATTACATTACATTACATTAAATTGCAATAGATTAGATTAGATTAGATTAGATTAGATTACATGATACAGACTGCACGTCTTAAATCACTGAGTAGAGCTTCTCTGCTTCATTCAATGGGTCAAGGTTAACGCTTTCATTCAAAGACACAAACTGCATTCATTGAATCATTGAATCAAACAACAATCATTGATTCAATGAATCAAACCTTGTTTCAATGGAACAAACCTATCTCCCTTATTTAGTGAACCAAACTGCATATTCATTGCATATTCAATGAAAGAGGCTGCATTCGTCAATTCAATGAGTAGAGCTACTCTCATTCATTCAATGGCACAAGTTTCACGCATTGTCTCTGTCAAACTACACACGTTTACTAGATGAAGCAAACTGCCCGTCTTAATTCAATGAATAGAGCTTCTCTCATTCATTCAATGTGTCAAGCTCACCGTTTGAATTTAATGAAACAAACTGCATTGATTGAATCACTGAATCAAACTAGAATCATTTATTCAATTAATCAAACCTTATTCCTTGTTTCATTCGAACAAACCTACCTCACTTATTTAGTGAATCCTACTACACTTATTCGTTCAATGAAACAGACTGCACATGATAATTCAATGAAGGTACTCTTAACGCATTGATTTAACCAAACAAATTGCACACATTTAGTTCATGAAGCAAACTGCATTTGTCAATTCAATGAATATAGCTACTCATTCATTCAATGTCACAAACTTCATACATTGTCTCAATCAAACTGCGCACATTCACTCCATGAACCAAACTGCACGTGTTAATTCAATGAGCAGAGCTCCTCTCATCAGTCAATGATGAGCTTAACGCTTTCATTCAATGAAACAAACAGCTTTCGTTGAATCATTGAATCAAATTCGAATGATGGATTCAATGTAGATTAGATTACATTAGATTAGATTAGATTAGATTACATTCGATTACATTAGATCAGATTATATTACATTAGATTATATTAGATTAGATTACATTACATTAGATTACAGTACATTACAATACATTACATTAGATTACTTTAGATTAGATTACATTAGATTATATTACATTAGAATAGGTTACATTAGAATAGATTACAATAGATTAGATTAGATTACATTAGATTAGATTAGATTAGATTAGATTACAATACATTACATTCGATTAGATGACATTACATTAGATTACATTACATAATATGAGACTACATTAGATTAGATTAGATTACATTAGATTACATTAGATTACATGAGATTTGCTTAGATTAGATTACATTAGATTAGATTAGATTACATTTGATACGATTACATTTGATGAGATTACATTTCATTAGATTACATTAGATTATATTAGATTAGATTAGATTACCTTACATTAGATTAGACTAGTTTACATTTGATTAGATAGATTTGATTAGATTACATTAGATGACATTAGATTAGTTTAGATTACATTACATTCGATTAGATTACATTAGATTAGACTACATTACATTAGATTACATTACATTAGATTAGATTAGATTTCTTTAGATTAGATTAGATTACATTAGATTAGATTAGAGTACATTAGATTAGATTAGGTTACATTAGATTAGATTACATTACATTAGAGAACATTAGATTAGATCAGATTACATTAGATAAAGTTTCATTAGATTACATTACATTAGATTACATTATATTTGATGAGATTAGATTACATTCGAACAACTTAGATTAGATTACATTAGATTAAATTAGATTAGATTACATTAGATTATTTTAGATTAGATTATATTACATTAGATTACTTCATATTAGATTAGATTAGATTTGATTCGATTACATTAGATGTGATTACATTTCATTAGATAACATTAGATTATATTAGATTACAGTAGATTACATTACATTACATTCGATTAGATTAGTTTATATTAGATTAGATTACATTACATTTGATTACATTAGATTAGATTTGATTACATTACATTAGATTAATTAGATTAGATTAGATTACATTAGATTCGATTACATCAGATGAGATTACATTTCATTAGATTACATTAGATTATATTAGATTAGATTAGATTACATTTCATTAGATTAGTTTATTTTACATTTGATTAGATCACATTAGATTAGAATAAATTAGATTACTTTACATTAGATTAGTTTAGATTACATTACTTTCGATTAGATTATATTAGATTAGATTACATTACATTAGATTACATTAAATTAGATTAGATTAGATTTCATTAGATTAGGTTAGATTACATTAGATTAGATTAGATGAGATTACATTACATTACATTACATTAGATTCGGATAGATTAGATTTAATTACATTAGATTAGATTACATTAGATTAGATTAGATTAGAGTACATTAGATTAGATTAGATTGGATTAGATTAGATTAGATTACATTAGAGTACATTAGATTAGATTAGAGTACATTAGATAAGGTTACATTACATTAGATTAGATTAGATTACATTACATTACATTTGATTAGATTAGATTAGATTAGATTACAATAAATTACATTAGATTCGATTACATTAGATTACATTAGATTAGATTACATTACATTAGATTACATTAGATTATTTTAGATTAGATTAGATTAAATTAGATTACATTAGATTACATTACATTAGATTACATTAGATTATTTTAGATTACATTATATTACATTAGTTTACTTTATATTAGATTTGATTCGATTACATTAGATGTGATTACATTTCATTAGATAACATTAGATTATATTAGATTACATTACATTTCATTCGATTAGATTAGTTTATATTAGATTACATTACATTACATTTGATTACATTACATTACATTAGATTAGATTAAATTACATTACATTAGATTACAATAGATTAGAGGAGTGGTTCTTTCATTCCTTCAAAGCCACAAACTGACCGCAATTAATGAATCTAACTGCAAACATTCATTCGATGAGGAACACTGTATGTGCTATTCCAATGTTTCTAGCTTTTGCCATTCATTCAATGATAGAAACTGCACGCGTTCATGCAATGATAAAAACTGCATGCGTTCATTAAATGAAACAGAATGCACGTGTTAATTCAATGACTACAGAGATTACATTAGATTAGATTAGATTACATTAGATTACATTAGATTACATGAGATTTGCTTAGATTAGATTACATTAGATTAGATTAGATTACATTTGATTCGATTACATTTGATGAGATAACATTTCATTAGATTACATTAGATTATATTAGATTAGAATAGATTACCTTACATTCGATTAGATTACATTAGATTAGACTACATTAGATTACATTAGATTAGATTTCATTAGATTAGATTAGATTACATTAGATTAGATTAGAGTACATTACATTAGATTAGGTTACATTAGATTAGATTACATTACATTAGAGAACATTAGATTAGATCAGATTACATTAGATAAAGTTTCATTGGATGACATTACATTAGATTACATTATATTTGATGAGATTAGAAAACATTCGAACAATATAGATTAGATTACATTAGATTAAATTAGATTAGATTACATTAGATTATTTTAGATTAGATTATATTAAATTAGATTACATTAGATTACATTACATTAAATTACATTAGATTATCTTAGATTAGATTATATTACATTAGATTACTTCATATTAGATTAGATTAGATTTGATTCGATAACATTAGATGTGATTACATTTCATTAGATAACATTAGATTATATTAGATTACAGTAGATTAAATTACATTACATTCGATTAGATTAGTTTATATTAGATTAGATTACATTACATTTGATTACATTAGATTAGATTACATTAGATTACATTACATTAGATTAGATTAGATTTGATTACGTTACATTAGATTACATTACATTAGATTAATTAGATTAGATTACATCTGATGAGATTACATTTCATTAGATTACATTAGATTATATTAGATTAGATTAGATTACATTTCATTAGATTAGTTTATTTTACATTTGATGAGATCACATTAGATTAGAATAAATTAGATTACATTACATTACATTAGTTTAGATTTCATTACTTTCGATTAGATTATATTAGATTAGATTACATTACATTAGATTACATTAAATTAGAATAGATTAGATTTCATTAGATTAGATTAGATTACATTAGATTAGATTAGATTACATTACATTACATTTGATTAGATTAGATTAGATTAGATTACAATAAATTACATTAGATTAGATTACATTAGATTACATTAGATTAGATTAGATTACATTAGATTACATTATATTTGATTAGATTAGATTACATTCGATTAGCTTAGATTAGATTACATTAGATTATTTTAGATTAGATTAGATTAAATTAGATTACATTAGATTACATTACATTAGATTACATTAGATTATTTTAGATTACATTATATTACATTAGTTTACTTTATATTAGATTTGATTCGATTACATTAGATGTGATTACATTTCATTAGATAACATTAGATTATATTAGATTACATTACATTTCATTCGATTAGATTAGTTTATATTAGATTACATTACATTACATTTGATTACATTACATTACATTAGATTAGATTAAATTACATTACATTAGATTACAATAGATTAGAGGAGTGGTTCTTTCATTCCTTCAAAGCCACAAACTGACCGCAATTAATGAATCTAACTGCAAACATTCATTCGATGAGGAACACTGTATGTGCTATTCCAATGTTTCTAGCTTTTGCCATTCATTCAATGATAGAAACTGCACGCGTTCATGCAATGATAAAAACTGCATGCGTTCATTAAATGAAACAGAATGCACGTGTTAATTCAATGACTACAGAGATTACATTAGATTAGATTAGATTACATTAGATTACATTAGATTACATGAGATTTGCTTAGATTAGATTACATTAGATTAGATTAGATTACATTTGATTCGATTACATTTGATGAGATAACATTTCATTAGATTACATTAGATTATATTAGATTAGAATAGATTACCTTACATTCGATTAGATTACATTAGATTAGACTACATTAGATTACATTAGATTAGATTTCATTAGATTAGATTAGATTACATTAGATTAGATTAGAGTACATTACATTAGATTAGGTTACATTAGATTAGATTACATTACATTAGAGAACATTAGATTAGATCAGATTACATTAGATAAAGTTTCATTAGATGACATTACATTAGATTACATTATATTTGATGAGATTAGATTACATTCGAACAATATAGATTAGATTACATTAGATTAAATTAGATTAGATTACATTAGATTATTTTAGATTAGATTATATTAAATTAGATTACATTAGATTACATTACATTAAATTACATTAGATTATCTTAGATTAGATTATATTACATTAGATTACTTCATATTAGATTAGATTAGATTTGATTCGATAACATTAGATGTGATTACATTTCATTAGATAACATTAGATTATATTAGATTACAGTAGATTAAATTACATTACATTCGATTAGATTAGTTTATATTAGATTAGATTACATTACATTTGATTACATTAGATTAGATTACATTAGATTACATTACATTAGATTAGATTAGATTTGATTACGTTACATTAGATTACATTACATTAGATTAATTAGATTAGATTACATCTGATGAGATTACATTTCATTAGATTACATTAGATTATATTAGATTAGATTAGATTACATTTCATTAGATTAGTTTATTTTACATTTGATGAGATCACATTAGATTAGAATAAATTAGATTACATTACATTACATTAGTTTAGATTTCATTACTTTCGATTAGATTATATTAGATTAGATTACATTACATTAGATTACATTAAATTAGAATAGATTAGATTTCATTAGATTAGATTAGATTACATTAGATTAGATTAGATTAGATTACATTACATTACATTACATTAGATTCGGTTAGATTAGATTTAATTACATTAGATTAGATTAGATTACATTACATTACATTTGATTAGATTAGATTAGATTAGATTACAATAAATTACATTAGATTAGATTACATTAGATTACATTTGATTAGATTAGATTAAATTAGATTACATTAGATTACATTACATTAGATTACATTAGATTATTTTAGATTACATTATATTACATTAGATTACTTTATATTAGATTAGATTAGATTTGATTCGATTACATTAGATGTGATTACATTTCATTAGATAACATTAGATTATATTAGATTACATTACATTACATTCGATTAGATTAGTTTATATTAGATTACATTACATTACATTTGATTACATTACATTACATTAGATTAGATTAAATTACATTACATTAGATTACAATAGATTAGAGGAGAGGTTCTTTCATTCCTTCAAAGCCACAAACTGACCGCAATTAATGAATCTAACTGCAAACATTCATTCGATGAGGAACACTGTATGTGCTATTCCAATGTTTCTAGCTTTTGCCATTCATTCAATGATAGAAACTGCACGCGTTCATGCAATGATAAAAACTGCATGCGTTCATTAAATGAAACAGAATGCACGTGTTAATTCAATGAGTACAGCTTTTCTTTTTTATTCACTTTCTCGAGCTTAGCACTTTCATTCAATGAAACCAAATGCTTCATTGAATCATTGAGTCAAACTGCCATCATTGACTCAATGAATCAAAGAGTATTAATGGATTCCATCGAACAAACTTAACTCATTTACTTCGTGAATCCAACTGCACCCATTCATTCAATGAAATGATTTGTATGTCTTAAATAAAAGAGTCGAGCTCCAGCCATTCATTCAGTGCCACGAGCAAAACGCATTCATTCAATTGAGCACACTGCACTCATGATACAGACTGCACGTCTTAAATCAATGAGTAGAGCTTCTCTCCTTCATTCAATGGGTCAAGCTTAACGCTTTCATTCAAAGAAACAAACTGCATTCATTGAATCATTGAATCAAACAACAATCATTGATTCAATGAATCAAACCTTGTTTCAATGGAACAAACCTATCTCCCTTATTTAGTGAACCAAACTGAATATTCATTGCATATTCAATGAAAGAGGCTGCATTTGTCAATTCAATGAGTAGAGATACTCTCATTCATTCAATGGCACAAGTTTCACGCATTGTCTCTGTCAAACTACACACGTTTACTAGATGAAACAAACTGCCCGTCTTAATTCAATGAATAGAGCTTCTCTCATTTATTCAATGTGTCAAGCTCACCGTTTGTATTTAATGGAACAAAATGCCTTGATTGAATCACTGAATCAAACTAGAATCATTGATTCAATGAATCAAACCTTATTCCTTGTTTCATTCGAACAAACCTAACTCACTTATTTAGTGAATCCCAGTACACTTATTCGTTCAATGAAACAGACTGCACATGATAATTCAATGAAGGTACTCTTAATGCATTGATTCAACCAAACAAATTGCACACATTTAGTTCAAGAAGCAAACTGCATTTGTCAATTCAATGAATATAGCTACTCATTCATTCAATGTCACAAACTTCATACATTGTCTCAATCAAACTGCGCACATTCACTCCATGAACCAAACTGCACGTGAAATTAAATGAGCAGAGCTCCTCTCATCAGTCAATGATGAGCTTAACGCTTTCATTCAATGAAACAAACAGCTTTCGTTGAATCATTGAATCAAATTCATATGATGGATTCAATGTAGATTAGATTACATTAGATTAGATTACATTCGATTACATTAGATCAGATTATATTACATTAGATTATATTAGATTAGATTACATTACATTAGATTACAGTACATTACATTGCATTAGATTACTTTAGATTAGATTACATTAGATTATATTACTTTAGAATAGGTTACATTAGAATAGATTACAATAGATTGGATTAGATTAGATTAGATTAGATTAGATTACAATACATTACATTCGATTAGATGACATTACATTAGATTACATTACATAATATGAGATTACATTAGATTAGATTAGATTAGATTACATTAGATTACATGAGATTTGCTTAGATTAGATTACATTAGATTAGATCAGATTAGATTACATTTGATTCGATTACATTTGATGAGATAACATTTCATTAGATTACATTAGATTATATTAGATTAGATTAGATTACATTACATTAGATTAGATTAGTTTACATTTGATTAGATTAGATTTGATTAGATTACATTAGATGACATTAGATTAGTTTAGATTACATTACATTCGATTAGATTACATTAGATTAGACTACATTTCATTAGATTACATTACATTAGATTAGATTAGATTTCATTAGATTAGATTAGATTACATTGGATTAGATTAGAGTACATTAGATTAGATTAGGTTACATTAGATTAGATTACATTACATTAGAGGACATTAGATTAGATCAGATTACATTAGATAAAGTTACATTAGATTACATTACATTAGATTACATTATATTTGATGAGATTAGATTACATTCGAACAACTTAGATTAGATTACATTAGATTAAATTAGATTAGATTACATTAGATTATTTTAGATTAGATTATATTAAATTAGATTACATTAGATTACATTACATTAAATTACATTAGATCATCTTAGATTAGATTACATTACATTAGATTACATAAGATTAGATGACATTACATTAGATTACATTACATTACATTAAATTGCAATAGATTAGATTAGATTAGATTAGATTACATGATACAGACTGCACGTCTTAAATCACTGAGTAGAGCTTCTCTCCTTCATTCAATGGGTCAAGCTTAACGCTTTCATTCAAAGAAACAAACTGCATTCATTGAATCATTGAATCAAACAACAATCATTGATTCAATGAATCAAACCTTGTTTCAATGGAACAAACCTATCTCCCTTATTTAGTGAACCAAACTGCATATTCATTGCATATTCAATGAAAGAGGCTGCATTTGTCAATTCAATGAGTAGAGATACTCTCATTCATTCAATGGCACAAGTTTCACGCATTGTCTCTGTCAAACTACACACGTTTACTAGATGAAACAAACTGCCCGTCTTAATTCAATGAATAGAGCTTCTCTCATTCATTCAATGTGTCAAGCTCACCGTTTGTATTTAATGGAACAAACTGCCTTGATTGAATCACTGAATCAAACCTGAATTTTTGATTCAATGAATCAAACCTTATTCCTTGTTTCATTCGAACAAACCTCACTTATTTAGTGAATCCCAGTACACGTATTCGTTCAATGAAACAGACTGCACATGATAATTCAATGAAGGTACTCTTAATGCATTGATTCAACCAAACAAATTGCCCACATTTAATTCATGAAGCAAACTGCATTTGTCAATTCAATGAATTCATTCAAAGTCACAAGCTCCACACATTGTCTCAATGAAAATGCACACATTCACTCCGTGAACCAAACTGCACGTGTTAATTCAATGAGCAGAGCTTCTCTCCTCAATGATGAGTTTAACGCTTTCATTCAATGAAACAAACAGCTTTCGTTGAATCATTGAAACAAATTCGAATGATGGATTCAATGTAGGTTAGATTACATTAGATTAGATTAGATTAGATTAGATTAGATTAGATTACATTACATTACATTAGATTACATAACATTAGATTACATTAGATTAGATTACATTAGATTACATAAGATTAGATGACATTACATTAGATTACATTACATTACATTAAATTGCAATAGATTAGATTAGATTAGATTAGATTAGATTACATGATACAGACTGCACGTCTTAAATCACTGAGTAGAGCTTCTCTGCTTCATTCAATGGGTCAAGGTTAACGCTTTCATTCAAAGAAACAAACTGCATTCATTGAATCATTGAATCAAACAACAATCATTGATTCAATGAATCAAACCTTGTTTCAATGGAACAAACCTATCTCCCTTATTTAGTGAACCAAACTGCATATTCATTGCATATTCAATGAAAGAGGCTGCATTCGTCAATTCAATGAGTAGAGCTACTCTCATTCATTCAATGGCACAAGTTTCACGCATTGTCTCTGTCAAACTACACACGTTTACTAGATGAAGCAAACTGCCCGTCTTAATTCAATGAATCGAGCTTCTCTCATTCATTCAATGTGTCAAGCTCACCGTTTGAATTTAATGAAACAAACTGCATTGATTGAATCACTGAATCAAACTAGAATCATTTATTCAATTAATCAAACCTTATTCCTTGTTACATTCGAACAATCCTACCTCACTTATTTAGTGAATCCCAGTACACTTATTCGTTCAATGAAACAGACTGCACATGATAATTCAATGAAGGTACTCTTAACGCATTGATTCAACCAAACAAATTGCACACATTTAGTTCATGAAGCAAACTGCATTTGTCAATTCAATGAATATAGCTACTCATTCATTCAATGTCACAAACTTCATACATTGTCTCAATCAAACTGCGCACATTCACTCCATGAACCAAACTGCACGTGTTAATTCAATGAGCAGAGCTCCTCTCATCAGTCAATGATGAGCTTAACGCTTTCATTCAATGAAACAAACAGCTTTCGTTGAATCATTGAATCAAATTCGAATGATGGATTCAATGTAGATTAGATTACATTAGATTAGATTAGATTAGATTACATTCGATTACATTAGATCAGATTATATTACATTAGATTATATTAGATTAGATTACATTACATTAGATTACAGTACATTACAATACATTACATTAGATTACTTTAGATTAGATTACATTAGATTAGGTTACATTAGAATAGATTACAATAGATTAGATTAGATTACATTAGATTAGATTTGATTAGATTACAATACATTACATTCGATTAGATGACATTACATTAGATTACATTACATAATATGAGACTACATTAGATTAGATTAGATTACATTAGATTACATTAGATTACATGAGATTTGCTTAGATTAGATTACATCAGATTAGATTAGATTACATTTGATTCGATTACATTTGATGAGATAACATTTCATTAGATTACATTAGATTATATTAGATTAGATCAGATTACCTTACATTAGATTAGACTAGTTTACATTTGATTAGATAGATTTGATTAGATTACATTAGATGACATTAGATTAGTTTAGATTACATTACATTCGATTAGATTACATTAGATTAGACTACATTACATTAGATTACATTACATTAGATTAGATTAGATTTCTTTAGATTAGATTAGATTACATTGGATTAGATTAGAGTACATTAGATTAGATTAGGTTACATTAGATTAGATTACATTACATTAGAGAACATTAGATTAGATCAGATTACATTAGATAAAGTTTCATTAGATTACATTACATTAGATTACATTATATTTGATGAGATTAGATTACATTCGAACAATTTAGATTAGATTACATTAGATTAAATTAGATTAGATTACATTAGATTATTTTAGATTATATTATATTAAATTAGATTACATTAGATTACATTACATTAAATTACATTAGATTATCTTAGATTAGATTATATTACATTAGATTACTTCATATTAGATTAGATTAGATTTGATTCGATTACATTAGATGTGATTACATTTCATTAGATAACATTAGATTATATTAGATTAGAGTAGATTACATTACATTACATTCGATTAGATTAGTTTATATTAGATTAGATTACATTACATTTGATTACATTAGATTAGATTAGATTACATTACATTAGATTAATTAGATTAGATTAGATTACATTAGATTCGATTACATCTGATGAGATTACATTTCATTAGATTACATTAGATTATATTAGATTAGATTAGATTACATTTCATTAGATTAGTTTATTTTACATTTGATTAGATCACATTAGATTAGAATAAATTAGATTACTTTACATTAGATTAGTTTAGATTACATTACTTTCGATTAGATTATATTAGATTAGATTACATTACATTAGATTACATTAAATTAGATTAGATTAGATTTCATTAGATTAGGTTAGATTACATTAGATTAGATTAGATGAGATTACATTACATTACATTACATTAGATTCGGATAGATTAGATTTAATTACATTAGATTAGATTACATTAGATTAGATTAGATTAGAGTACATTAGATTAGATTAGATTGGATTAGATTAGATTAGATTACATTAGAGTACATTAGATTAGATTAGATTACATTAGATAAGGTTACATTACATTAGATTAGATTAGATTACATTACATTACATTTGATTAGATTAGGTTACAATAAATTACATTAGATTAGATTCCATTAGATTATATTACATTAGAATAGGTTACATTAGAATAGATTACAATAGATTAGATTAGATTACATTAGATTAGATTAGATTAGATTAGATTGCAATACATTACATTCGATTAGATGACATTACATTAGATTACATTACATAATATGAGATTAGATTAGATTAGATTAGATTACATGAGATTTGCTTAGATTAGATTAGATTTGATTAGATTAGATTACATTTGATTCGATTACATTTGATGAGATAACATTTCATTAGATTACATTAGATTATATTAGATTAGATTAGATTACATTATATTAGGTTAGATTAGTTTACATTTGATTAGATTAGATTTGATTAGATTACATTAGATGACATTAGATTAGTTTAGATTACATTACATTCGATTAGATTACATTAGATTAGACTACATTTCATTAGATTACATTACATTAGATTAGATTAGATTTCATTAGATTAGATTAGATTACATTTAATTAGATTAGAGTACATTAGATTAGATTAGGTTAAATTAGATTAGATTACATTACATTAGAGGACATTAGATTAGATCAGATTACATTAGATAAAGTTACATTAGATTACATTATATTTGATGAGATTAGATTACATTCGAACAACTTAGATTAGATTACATTAGATTAAATTAGATTAGATTACATTAGATTATTTTAGATTAGATTATATTAAGTTAGATTACATTAGATTACATTACATTAAATTACATTAGAGTATTTTAGATCAGATTATATTACATTAGATTACTTCATATTAGATTAGATTAGATTTGATTCGATTACATTAGATGTGATTATATTTCATTAGATAACATTAGATTATATTAGATTACAGTAGATTACATTATATTCAATTAGATTAGTTTATATTAGATTAGATTAAATTACATTTGATTACATTAGATTAGATTTGATTACATTTGATTACATTACATTAGATTAGATTAGATTTGATTACGTTACATTAGATTACATTACATTAGATTAATTAGATTAGATTACATTAGATTAGAGGAGAGGTTCTTTCATTCCTTCAAAGCCACAAACTGAACGCAATTAATGAATCTAACTGCAAACATTCATTCGATGAGGAACACTGTATGTGCTATTCCAATGAATCTAGCTTTTGCCATTCATTCAATGAAAGAAACTGCACGCGTTCATGCAATGATAAAAACTGCATGCGTTCATTAAATGAAACGGAGTGCACGTGTTAATTCAATGACTACAGAGATTACATTAGATTAGATTAGATTACATTAGATTACATAGATTACATGAGATTTGCTTAGATTAGATTACATTAGATTAGATTAGATTACATTTGATTCGATTACATTTGATGAGATAACATTTCATTAGATTACGTTAGATTATATTAGATTAGAATAGATTACCTTATATTAGATTAGACTAGTTTACATTTGATTAGATAGATTTGATTAGATTACATTAGATGACATTAGATTAGTTTAGATTACACTACATTCGATTAGATTACATTAGATTAGACTACATTACATTAGATTACATTAGATTAGATTAGATTAGATTTCATTAGATTAGATTAGATTACATTAGATTAGATTAGAGTACATTAGATTAGATTAGGTTACATTAGATTAGATTACATTACATTAGAGAACATTAGATTAGATCAGATTACATTAGATAAAGTTACATTAGATTACATTACATTAGATTACATTATATTTGATGAGATTAGATTACATTCGAACAACTTAGATTAGATTACATTAGATTAAATTAGATTAGATTACATTAGATTATTTTAGATTAGATTATATTAAATTAGATTACATTAGATTACATTACATTAAATTACATTAGATTATCTTAGATTAGATTATATTACATTAGATTACTTCATATTAGATTAGATTAGATTTGATTCGATTACATTAGATGTGATTACATTTCATTAGATAACATTAGATTATATTAGATTACAGTAGATTACATTACATTACATTCGATTAGATTAGTTTATATTAGATTAGATTACATTACATTTGATTACATTAGATTAGATTAGATTACATTACATTAGATTAATTAGATTAGATTAGATTACATTAGATTCGATTACATCAGATGAGATTACATTTCATTAGATTACATTAGATTATATTAGATTAGATTAGATTACATTTCATTAGATTAGTTTATTTTACATTTGATTAGATCACATTAGATTAGAATAAATTAGATTACTTTACATTAGATTAGTTTAGATTACATTACTTTCGATTAGATTATATTAGATTAGATTACATTACATTAGATTACATTAAATTAGATTAGATTAGATTTCATTAGATTAGGTTAGATTACATTAGATTAGATTAGATGAGATTACATTACATTACATTACATTACATTAGATTCGGATAGATTAGATTTAATTACATTAGATTAGATTACATTAGATTAGATTAGATTAGAGTACATTAGATTAGATTAGATTGGATTAGATTAGATTAGATTACATTAGAGTACATTAGATTAGATTAGATTACATTAGATAAGGTTACATTACATTAGATTAGATTAGATTACATTACATTAGATTAGATTAGATTAGATTAGATTAGATTACAATAAATTACATTAGATTAGATTCCATTAGATTATATTACATTAGAATAGGTTACATTAGAATAGATTACAATAGATTAGATTAGATTAGATTACAATACATTACATTCGATTAGATGACATTACATTAGATTACATTACATAATATGAGATTACATTAGATTAGATTAGATTAGATTACATGAGATTTGCTTAGATTAGATTACATTAGATTAGATTAGATTAGATTACATTTGATTCGATTACATTTGATGAGATAACATTTCATTAGATTACATTAGATTATATTAGATTAGATTAGATTACATTATATTAGATTAGATTAGTTTACATTTGATTAGATTAGATTTGATTAGATTACATTAGATGACATTAGATTAGTTTAGATTACATAGAACATAGAACATAGAACAATACAGCACAGAACAGGCCCTTCGGCCCACGATGTTGTGCCGAACTTCTATCCTAGATTAAGCACCCATCCATGTACCTATCCAAATGCCGCTTAAAGGTCGCCAATGAATCTGACTCTACCACTCCCACGGGCAGCGCATTCCATGCCCCCACCACTCTCTGGGTGAAGAACCCACCCCTGACATCTCCCCTATACCTTCCACCCTTCACCTTAAATTTATGTCCCCTTGTAACACTCTGTTGTACCCGGGGAAAAAGTTTCTGACTGTCTACTCTATCTATTCCTCTGATCATCTTATAAACCTCTATCAAGTCACCCCTCATCCTTCGCCGTTCCAACGAGAAAAGGCCGAGAACTCTCAACCTATCCTCGTATGACCTACTCTCCATTCCAGGCAACATCCTGGTAAATCTTCTCTGCACCCTCTCCAAAGCTTCCACATCTTTCCTAAAGTGAGGCGACCAGAACTGCACACAGTACTCCAAATGTGGCCTAACCAAAGTCCTGTACAGCTGCAACATCACCTCACGACTCTTGAATTCAATCCCTCTGCTAATGAACGATAATACTCCATAGGCCTTCTTACAAACTCTATCCACCTGAGTGGCAACCTTCAAAGATCTATGTACATAGACCCCAAGATCCCTCTGTTCCTCCACCTGACCAAGAACCCTACCATTAACCCTGTATTCCGCATTCTTATTTGTTCTTCCAAAATGGACAACTTCACACTTGGCAGGGTTGAACTCCATCTGCCACTCCTCAGCCCAGCTCTGCATAATATCTAAGTCCCTCTGCAGCCGACAACAGCCCTCCTCACTGTCCACAACTCCACCTATCTTTGTATCATCTGCAAATTTACTGACCCACCCTTCGACTCCCTCATCTAAGTCATTAATAAAAATTACAAACAGCAGAGGACCCAGAACTGATCCCTGCGGAACTCCACTTGTAACTGGACTCCATGCTGAATATTTACCATCTACCACCACTCTCTGACTTCGACCGGTTAGCCAGTTTTCTATCCAATTGGCCAAATTTCCCTCTATCCCATGCCTCCTGACTTTCCGCATAAGCCTACCATGGGGAACCTTATCAAATGCCTTACTAAAATCCATGTACACTACATCCACTGCTCTACCCTCATCCACATGCTTGGTCACCTCCTCGAAGAATTCAATAAGACTTGTAAGGCAAGACCTACCCTTCACAAATCCGTGCTGGCTGTCCCTAATCAAGCAGTGCCGTTCCAGATACTCGTAAATCCTATCCCTCAGTACCCTTTCCATTACTTTGCCTACCACAGAAGTAAGACTAACTGGCCTGTAATTCCCGGGGTTATCCCTATTCCCTTTTTTGAACAGGGGCACAACATTCGCTACTCTCCAGTCCCCTGGTACCACCCCCGTTGCCAGTGAAGACGAGAAGATCATTGCCAACGGTACTGCAATTTCCTCTCTTGCTTCCCACATAATCCTAGGATATATCCCGTCAGGCCCGGGGGACTTGTCTATCCTCAAGTTGTTCAAAATGTCCAACACATCTTCCTTCCTAACAGATATCTCTTCTAGCTTATCAGTCCGTTTCACACTCTCCTCTTCAACAATACAGTCCCTCTCGTTCGTAAATACTGAAGAGAAGTACTTGTTCAAGACCTCTCCTATCTCTTCCGACTCAATACACAGTCTCCCACCACTGTCCTTGATCGGACCTACCCTCGTTCTCGTCATTCTCAGGTTTCTCACATACGCATAGAATGCCTTGGGGTTATCCTTGATCCTATCCGCCAGGGATTTTTCATGCCCTCTCTTAGCTCTCCTAATCCCTTTCTTCAGGTCCCTTCTGGCTATCCTGTATCCCTCCACTGCTCTGTCTGAACCTTGTTTCCTCAACCTTATGTAAGCCTCCTTCTTCCTCTTTACTAGACATTCAACCTCCCTCGTCAACCAAGGCTCCCTCACACGACCATTTCTTTCCTGCCTGATCGGTACATACATATCAAGGACACGTCGTATCTGCTCCTTGAAAAAGTCCCACATTTCCACCACATCCTTCCCTGACAGCCTATGCTCCCAACGTATGCTCCTCAAATCCTGTCTTACAGCATCGTAATTTCCCTTCCCCCAATTGTAAAAACTTCCTTGTTGTGTGCACCTATCCCTCTCCATAACCAAGGTGAAAGTGACAGAATTGTGGTCGCCATCACCAAAATGTTCACCCACTAACAAGCCCACCACTTGTCCCGGTTCGTTACCGAGTACCAAATCCAATATGGCCTCCCCTCTGGTTGGACAATCTACATACTGCGTTAGAAAAGCTTCCTGGACACACTGCACAAACACCGCCCCATCCAATCTACTTGATCTAAAGAGCTTCCAATCAATATTTGGGAAGTTGAAGTCGCCCATGACTACGACCCTGTGGCTTCTGCACCTTTCCAAAATCTGTTTCCCAATCTATTTCTCCACATCTTTGCTGCTATTGGGGGGCCTATAATAAACACCCAACAAGGTGACTGCACCTTTCCTATTTCTGACTTCAGCCCATACTACCTCCAGAGGCAGATCTCCCTCAAACTTCCTTTCTGCAGCCGTTATACCATTTCTAATTAGCAATGCCACCCCCCCTCCTTTTTTACCACCCTCCCTAATCTTACTGAAACATCTGTAACCAGGAACCTCCAACAGCCATTCCTGTCCCTCATCTATCCATGTTTCCGTGATGGCTACAACATCGTAGTCCCAGGTACCGATCCATGCCTTAAGTTCACCCACCTTATTTCTGATACTCCTTGCATTGAAGTATACGCACTTGAGCCCATCTCTGTGTCCGTAAGTAGTCCCTGTCAGTGCTACCTTCTCCACAGCCTCCCTACAGTCTTGGACATCCTGACACCCAGCTAGCTTACTTGCTGGACTACAAGTCCGGATCCCATCCCCCTGCCAAATTAGTTTAAACCCCCCCGAAGAGTGCTAGCAAACCTACCCCCCAGGATATTGGTGCCCTTCTGGTTCAGGTGCAACCCGTCCTGTTTATACAGGTCCCACCTTCCCCAGAATGCAGTCCAATTGTCCAAATATCTGAAGCCCTCCCTCCTACACCATCCTTGCAGCCACGTGTTCAACTGCACTCTCTCAACTTACATTAGATGACATTAGATTAGTTTAGATTACACTACATTCGATTAGATTACATTAGATTAGACTACATTACATTAGATTACATTACATTCGATTAGATTACATTAGATTAGACTACATTTCATTAGATTACATTACATTAGATTAGATTAGATTTCATTAGATTAGATTACATTACATTAGATTAGATTAGAGTACATTAGATTAGATTAGGTTAAATTAGATTAGATTACATTACATTAGAGGACATTAGATTAGATCAGATTACATTAGATAAAGTTACATTAGATTTCATTACATTAGATTACATTATATTTGATGAGATTAGATTACATTCGAACAACTTAGATTAGATTACATTAGATTAAATTAGATTAGATTACATTAGATTATTTTAGATTAGATTATATTAAGTTAGATTACATTAGATTACATTACATTAAATTACATTAGAGTATTTTAGATCAGATTACATTACATTAGATTACTTCATATTAGATTAGATTAGATTTGATTCGATAACATTAGATGTGATTACATTTCATTAGGTAACATTAGATTATATTAGATTACAGTAGATTACATTACATTCAATTAGATTAGTTTATATTAGATTAATTACATTACATTTGATTACATTAGATTAGATTAGATTAGATTAAATTTGATTACATTACATTAGATTATATTACATTTGATTACGTTACATTAGATTACATTACATTAGATTAATTAGATTAGATTAGATTACATTAGATTAGAGGAGAGGTTCTTTCATTCCTTCAAAGCCACAAACTGAACGCAATTAATGAATCTAACTGCAAACATTCATTCGATGAGGAACACTGTATGTGCTATTCCAATGAATCTAGCTTTTGCCATTCATTCAATGAAAGAAACTGCACGCGTTCATGCAATGATAAAAACTGCATGCGTTCATTAAATGAAACAGAGTGCACGTGTTAATTCAATGACTACAGAGATTACATTAGATTAGATTAGATTACATTAGATTACATGAGATTTGCTTAGATTAGATAACATTAGATTAGATTAGATTACATTTGATTCGATTACATTTGATGAGATAACATTTCATTAGATTACGTTAGATTATATTAGATTAGAATAGATTACCTTACATTAGATTAGACTAGTTTACATTTGATTAGATAGATTTGATTAGATTACATTAGATGACATTAGATTAGTTTAGATTACACTACATTCGATTAGATTACATTAGATTTGACTACATTACATTAGATTACATTAGATTAGATTAGATTACATTAGATTAGATTAGAGTACATTAGATTAGATTAGGTTACATTAGATTAGATTACATTACATTAGAGAACATTAGATTAGATCAGATTACATTAGATAAAGTTACATTAGATTACATTACATTAGATTACATTATATTTGATGAGATTAGATTACATTCGAACAACTTAGATTAGATTACATAAGATTGAATTAGATTAGATTACATTAGATTATTTTAGATTAGATTATATTAAATTAGATTACATTAGATTACATTACATTAAATTTCATTAGATTATCTTACATTAGATTATATTGCATTAGATTACTTCATATTAGATTAGATTAGATTTGATTCGATAACATTAGATGTGATTACATTTCATTAGATAACATTAGATTATATTAGATTACAATAGATTACATTACATTACATTCGATTAGATTAGTTTATATTAGATTAGATTACATTACATTTGATTACATTAGATTAGATTACATTAGATTACATTACATTAGATTAGATTTGATTACGTTACATTAGATTACATTACATTAGATTAATTAGATTAGATTAGATTACATTAGATTCGATTACATCTGATGAGATTACATTTCATTAGATTACATTAGATTATATTAGATTAGATTAGATTACATTTCATTAGATTAGTTTATTTTACATTTGATTAGATCACATTAGATTAGAATAAATTAGATTACATTACATTAGATTAGTTTAGATTTCATTACTTTCGATTAGATTATATTAGATTAGATTACATTACATTAGATTACATTAAATTAGATTAGATTAGATTTCATTAGATTAGATTAGATTACATTAGATTAGATTAGATGAGATTACATTACATTACATTACATTAGATTCGGTTAGATTAGATTTAATTACATTAGATTAGATTACATTAGATTAGATTAGATTAGAGTACATTAGATTAGATTAGATTGGATTAGATTAGATTAGATTACATTAGAGTACATTAGATTAGATTAGATTACATTAGATAAGGTTACATTACATTAGATTAGATTAGATTACATTACATTACATTTGATTAGATTAGATTAGATTAGACTACAATAAATTACATTAGATTAGATTACATTAGATTAGATTACATTACATTAGATTACATTATATTTGATTAGATTAGATTACATTCGATTATCTTAGATTAGATTACATTAGATTATTTTAGATTATATTAGATTAAATTAGATTACATTAGATTACATTACATTAGATTACATTAGATTATTTTAGATTACATTATATTACATTAGATTACTTTATATTAGATTAGATTAGATTTGATTCGATTACATTAGATGTGATTACATTTCATTAGATAACATTAGATTATATTAGATTACATTACATTACATTCGATTAGATTAGTTTATATTAGATTACATTACATTACATTTGATTACATTACATTACATTAGATTAGATTAAATTACATTACATTAGATTACAATAGATTAGAGGAGAGGTTCTTTCATTCCTTCAAAGCCAAAAACTGACCGCAATTAATGAATCTAACTGCAAACATTCATTCGATGAGGAACACTGTATGTGCTATTCCAATGTTTCTAGCTTTTGCCATTCATTCAATGATAGAAACTGCACGCGTTCATGCAATGATAAAAACTGCATGCGTTCATTAAATGAAACAGAATGCACGTGTTAATTCAATGAGTACAGCTTTTCTTTTTTATTCACTTTCTCGAGCTTAGCACTTTCATTCAATGAAACCAAATGCTTCATTGAATCATTGAGTCAAACTGCCATCATTGACTCAATGAATCAAAGAGTATTAATGGATTCCATCGAACAAACTTAACTCATTTACTTCGTGAATCCAACTGCACCCATTCATTCAATGAAATGATTTGTATGTCTTAAATAAAAGAGTCGAGCTCCAGCCATTCATTCAGTGCCACGAGCAAAACGTATTCATTCAATTGAGAACACTGCACTCATGATACAGACTGCACGTCTTAAATCAATGAGTAGAGCTTCTCTCCTTCATTCAATGGGTCAAGCTTAACGCTTTCATTCAAAGAAACAAACTGCATTCATTGAATCATTGAATCAAACAACAATCATTGATTCAATGAATCAAACCTTGTTTCAATGGAACAAACCTATCTCCCTTATTTAGTGAACCAAACTGCATATTCATTGCATATTCAATGAAAGAGGCTGCATTTGTCAATTCAATGAGTAGCGATACTCTCATTCATTCAATGGCACAAGTTTCACGCATTGTCTCTGTCAAACTACACACGTTTACTAGATGAAACAAACTGCCCGTCTTAATTCAATGAATAGAGCTTCTCTCATTCATTCAATGTGTCAAGCTCACCGTTTGCATTTAATGAAACAAACTGCCTTGATTGAATCACTGAATCAAACTAGAATAATTGATTCAATGAATCAAACCTTATTCCTTGTTTCATTCGAACAAACCTACCTCACTTATTTAGTGAATCCTACTACACTTATTCGTTCAATGAAACAGACTGCACATGATAATTCAATGAAGGTACTCTTAATGCATTGATTCAACCAAACAAATTGCACACATTTAGTTCATGAAGCAAACTGCATTTGTCAATTCAATGAATATAGCTACTCATTCATTCAATGTCACAAACTTCATACATTGTCTCAATCAAACTGCGCACATTCACTCCATGAACCAAACTGCACGTGTTAATTCAATGAGCAGAGCTCCTCTCATCAGTCAATGATGAGCTTAACGCTTTCATTCAATGAAACAAACAGCTTTCGTTGAATCATTGAATCAAATTCATATGATGGATTCAATGTAGATTAGATTACATTAGATTAGATTAGATTAGATTACATTCGATTACATTAGATCAGATTATATTACATTAGATTATATTAGATTAGATTACATTACATTAGATTACAGTACATTACATTGCATTAGATTACTTTAGATTAGATTACATTAGATTATATTACTTTAGAATAGGTTACATTAGAATAGATTACAATAGATTGGATTAGATTAGATTAGATTAGATTAGATTACAATACATTACATTCGATTAGATGACATTACATTAGATTACATTACATAATATGAGATTACATTAGATTAGATTAGATTAGATTACATTAGATTACATGAGATTTGCTTAGATTAGATTACATTAGATTAGATTAGATTAGATTACATTTGATTCGATTACATTTGATGAGATAACATTTCATTAGATTACATTAGATTATATTAGATTAGATTAGATTACATTACATTAGATTAGATTAGTTTACATTTGATTAGATTACATTTGATTAGATTACATTAGATGACATTAGATTAGTTTAGATTACATTACATTCGATTAGATTACATTAGATTAGACTACATTTCATTAGATTACATTACATTAGATTAGATTAGATTTCATTAGATTAGATTAGATTACATTGGATTAGATTAGAGTACATTAGATTAGATTAGGTTACATTAGATTAGATTACATTACATTAGAGGACATTAGATTAGATCAGATTACATTAGATAAAGTTACATTAAATTACATTACATTCGATTACATTATATTTGATGAGATTAGATTACATTCGAACAACTTAGATTAGATTACATTAGATTAAATTAGATTAGATTACATTAGATTATTTTAGATTAGATTATATTAAATTAGATTACATTAGATTACATTACATTAAATTACATTAGATCATCTTAGATTAGATTACATTACATTAGATTACATAAGATTAGATGACATTACATTAGATTACATTACATTACATTAAATTGCAATAGATTAGATTAGATTAGATTAGATTACATGATACAGACTGCACGTCTTAAATCACTGAGTAGAGCTTCTCTCCTTCATTCAATGGGTCAAGCTTAACGCTTTCATTCTAAGAAACAAACTGCATTCATTGAATCATTGAATCAAACAACAATCATTGATTCAATGAATCAAACCTTGTTTCAATGGAACAAACCTATCTCCCTTATTTAGTGAACCAAACTGCATATTCATTGCATATTCAATGAAAGAGGCTGCATTTGTCAATTCAATGAGTAGAGATACTCTCATTCATTCAATGGCACAAGTTTCACGCATTGTCTCTGTCAAACTACACACGTTTACTAGATGAAACAAACTGCCCGTCTTAATTCAATGAATAGAGCTTCTCTCATTCATTCAATGTGTCAAGCTCACCGTTTGTATTTAATGGAACAAACTGCCTTGATTGAATCACTGAATCAAACTAGAATTTTTGATTCAATGAATCAAACCTTATTCCTTGTTTCATTCGAACAAACCTAACTCACTTATTTAGTGAATCCCAGTACACGTATTCGTTCAATGAAACAGACTGCACATGATAATTCAATGAAGGTACTCTTAATGTATTGATTCAACCAAACAAATTGCACACATTTAATTCATGAAGCAAACTGCATTTGTCAATTCAATGAATTCATTCAAAGTCACAAGCTTCACACATTGTCTCAATGAAAATGCACACATTCACTCCGTGAACCAAACTGCACGTGTTAATTCAATGAGCAGAGCTTCTCTCCTCAATGATGAGTTTAACGCTTTCATTCAATGAAACAAACAGCTTTCGTTGAATCATTGAAACAAATTCGAATGATGGATTCAATGTAGGTTAGATTACATTAGATTAGATTAGATTAGATTAGATTAGATTACATTACATTACATTAGATTACATAACATTAGATTACATTAGATTAGATTACATTAGATTACATAAGATTAGATGACATTACATTAGATTACATTACATTACATAAAATTGCAATAGATTAGATTAGATTAGATTAGATTAGATTACATGATACAGACTGCACGTCTTAAATCACTGAGTAGAGCTTCTCTGCTTCATTCAATGGGTCAAGGTTAACGCTTTCATTCAAAGAAACAATCTGCATTCATTGAATCATTGAATCAAATAACAATCATTGATTCAATGAATCAAACCTTGTTTCAATGGAACAAACCTATCTCCCTTATTTAGTGAACCAAACTGCATATTCATTGCATATTCAATGAAAGAGGCTGCATTCGTCAATTCAATGAGTAGAGCTACTCTCATTCATTCAATGGCACAAGTTTCACGCATTGTCTCTGTCAAACTACACACGTTTACTAGATGAAGCAAACTGCCCGTCTTAATTCAATGAATAGAGCTTCTCTCATTCATTCAATGTGTCAAGCTCACCGTTTGAATTTAATGAAACAAACTGCATTGATTGAATCACTGAATCAAACTAGAATCATTTATACAATTAATCAAACCTTATTCCTTGTTTCATTCGAACAATCCTACCTCACTTATTTAGTGAATCCTACTACACTTATTCGTTCAATGAAACAGACTGCACATGATAATTCAATGAAGGTACTCTTAACGCATTGATTCAACCAAACAAATTGCACACATTTAGTTCATGAAGCAAACTGCATTTGTCAATTCAATGAATATAGCTACTCATTCATTCAATGTCACAAACTTCATACATTGTCTCAATCAAACTGCGCACATTCACTCCATGAACCAAACTGCACGTGTTAATTCAATGAGCAGAGCTCCTCTCATCAGTCAATGATGAGCTTAACGCTTTCATTCAATGAAACAAACAGCTTTCGTTGAATCATTGAATCAAATTCGAATGATGGATTCAATGTAGATTAGATTACATTAGATTAGATTAGATTAGATTACATTCGACTACATTAGATCAGATTATATTACATTAGATTATATTAGATTAGATTACATTACATTAGATTACAGTACATTACAATACATTACATTAGATTACTTTAGATTAGATTACATTAGATTATATTACATTAGAATAGGTTACATTAGAATAGATTACAATAGATTAGATTAGATTACATTAGATTAGATTTGATTAGATTACAATACATTACATTCGATTAGATGACATTACATTAGATTACATTACATAATATGAGACTACATTAGATTAGATTAGATTACATTAGATTACATTAGATTACATGAGATATGCTTAGATTAGATTACATCAGATTAGATTAGATTACATTTGATTCGATTACATTTGATGAGATAACATTTCATTAGATTACATTAGATTATATTAGATTAGATTAGATTACCTTATGTTAGATTAGACTAGTTTACATTTGATTAGATAGATTTGATTAGATTACATTAGATGACATTAGATTAGTTTAGATTACATTACATTGGATTAGATTACATTAGATTAGACTACATTACATTAGATTAGATTAGATTTCTTTAGATTAGATTAGATTACATTAGATTAGATTAGAGTACATTAGATTAGATTAGGTTACATTAGATTAGATTACATTACATTAGAGAACATTAGATTAGATCAGATTACATTAGATAAAGTTTCATTAGATTACATTACATTAGATTACATTATATTTGATGAGATTAGATTACATTCGAACAATTTAGATTAGATTACATTAGATTAAATTAGATTAGATTACATTAGATTATTTTAGATTATATTATATTAAATTAGATTACATAAGATTACATTACATTAAATTACATTAGATTATCTTAGATTAGATTATATTACATTAGATTACTTCATATTAGATTAGATTAGATTTGATTCGATTACATTAGATGTGATTACATTTCATTAGATAACATTAGATTATATTAGATTACAGTAGATTACATTACATTACATTCGATTAGATTAGTTTATATTAGATTAGATTACATTACATTTGATTACATTAGATTAGATTAGATTACATTACATTAGATTAATTAGATTAGATTAGATTACATTAGATTCGATTACATCTGATGAGATTACATTTCATTAGATTACATTAGATTATATTAGATTAGATTAGATTACATTTCATTAGATTAGTTTATTTTACATTTGATTAGATCACATTAGATTAGAATAAATTAGATTACTTTACATTAGATTAGTTTAGATTACATTACTTTCGATTAGATTATATTAGATTAGATTACATTACATTAGATTACATTAAATTAGATTAGATTAGATTTCATTAGATTGGGTTAGATTACATTAGATTAGATTAGATGAGATTACATTACATTACATTACATTAGATTCGGATAGATTAGATTTAATTACATTAGATTAGATTACATTAGATTAGATTAGAGTACATTAGATTAGATTAGATTGGATTAGATTAGATTAGATTACATTAGAGTACATTTGATTAGATTAGATTACATTAGATAAGGTTACATTACATTAGATTAGATTAGATTACATTACATTACATTTGATTAGATTAGATTACAATAAATTACATTAGATTAGATTCCATTAGATTATATTACATTAGAATAGGTTACATTAGAATAGATTACAATAGATTAGATTAGATTACATTAGATTAGATTAGATTAGATTACATTGCAATACATTACATTCGATAAGATGACATTACATTAGATTACATTACATAATATGAGATTAGATTAGCTTAGATTAGATTACATGAGATTTGCTTAGATTAGATTACATTAGATTAGATTAGATTAGATTACATTTGATTCGATTACATTTGATGAGATAACATTTCATTAGATTACATTAGATTATATTAGATTAGATTAGATTACATTATATTAGATTAGATTAGTTTACATTTGATTAGATTAGATTTGATTAGATTACATTAGATGACATTAGATTAGTTTATATTACATTACATTCGATTAGATTACATTAGATTAGACTACATTTCATTAGTTTACATTACATTAGATTAGATTAGATTTCATTAGATTAGATTAGATTAGATTAGATTAGATTAGAGTACATTAGATTAGATTAGGTTAAATTAGATTAGATTACATTACATTAGAGGACATTAGATTAGATCAGATTACATTAGATAAAGTTACATTAGATTACATTATATTTGATGAGATTAGATTACATTCGAACAATTTAGATTAGATTACATTAGATTAAATTAGATTAGATTACATTAGATTATTTTAGATTAGATTATATTAAGTTAGATTACATTAGATTACATTACATTAAATTACATTAGAGTATTTTAGATCAGATTACATTACATTAGATTACTTCATATTAGATTAGATTCGATTTGATTCGATTACATTAGATGTGATTATATTTCATTAGATAACATTAGATTATATTAGATTACAGTAGATTACATTATATTCAATTAGATTAGTTTATATTAGATTAGATTACATTACATTTGATTACATTAGATTAGATTAGATTAGATTTGATTACATTACATTAGATTAGATTAGATTTGATTATGTTACATTAGATTACATTACATTAGATTAATTAGATTAGATTAGATTACATTAGATTAGAGGAGAGGTTCTTTCATTCCTTCAAAGCCACAAACTGAACGCAATTAATGAATCTAACTGCAAACATTCATTCGATGAGGAACACTGTATGTGCTATTCCAATGAATCTAGCTTTTGCCATTCATTCAATGAAAGAAACTGCACGCGTTCATGCAATGATAAAAACTGCATGCGTTCATTAAATGAAACAGAGTGCACGTGTTAATTCAATGACTACAGAGATTACATTAGATTAGATTAGATTACATTAGATTACATAGATTACATGAGATTTGCTTAGATTAGATTACATTAGATTAGATTAGATTACATTTGATTCGATTACATTTGATGAGATAACATTTCATTAGATTACGTTAGATTATATTAGATTAGAATAGATTACCTTATATTAGATTAGACTAGTTTACATTTGATTAGATAGATTTGATTAGATTACATTAGATGACATTAGATTAGTTTAGATTACACTACATTCGATTAGATTACATTAGATTAGACTACATTACATTAGATTACATTAGATTAGATTAGATTAGATTTCATTAGATTAGATTAGATTACATTAGATTAGATTAGAGTACATTAGATTAGATTAGGTTACATTAGATTAGATTACATTACATTAGAGAACATTAGATTAGATCAGATTACATTAGATAAAGTTACATTAGATTACATTACATTAGATTACATTATATTTGATGAGATTAGATTACATTCGAACAATTTAGATTAGATTACATTAGATTAAATTAGATTAGATTACATTAGATTATTTTAGATTAGATTATATTAAATTAGATTACATTAGATTACATTACATTAAATTACATTAGATTATCTTAGATTAGATTATATTACATTAGATTACTTCATATTAGATTAGATTAGATTTGATTCGATTACATTAGATGTGATTACATTTCATTAGATAACATTAGATTATATTAGATTAGAGTAGATTACATTACATTACATTCGATTAGATTAGTTTATATTAGATTAGATTACATTAAATTTGATTACATTAGATTAGATTAGATTACATTACATTAGATTAATTAGATTAGATTAGATTACATTAGATTCGATTACATCTGATGAGATTACATTTCATTAGATTACATTAGATTATATTAGATTAGATTAGATTACATTTCATTAGATTAGTTTATTTTACATTTGATTAGATCACATTAGATTAGAATAAATTAGATTACTTTACATTAGATTAGTTTAGATTACATTACTTTCGATTAGATTATATTAGATTAGATTATATTACATTAGATTACATTAAATTAGATTAGATTAGGTTAGATTACATTAGATTAGATTAGATGAGATTACATTACATTACATTACATTAGATTCGGATAGATTAGATTTAATTACATTAGATTAGATTACATTAGATTAGATTAGATTAGAGTACATTAGATTAGATTAGATTGGATTAGATTAGATTAGATTACATTAGAGTACATTAGATTAGATTAGATTACATTAGATAAGGTTACATTACATTACATTAGATTAGATTACATTACATTACATTTGATTAGATTAGGTTACAATAAATTACATTAGATTAGATTCCATTAGATTATATTACATTAGAATAGGTTACATTAGAATAGATTACAATAGATTAGATTAGATTACATTAGATTAGATTAGATTAGATTAGATTGCAATACATTACATTCGATTAGATGACATTACATTAGATTACATTACATAATATGAGATTAGATTAGATTAGATTAGATTACATGAGATTTGCTGAGATTAGATTACATTAGATTAGATTAGATTAGATTACATTTGATTCGATTACATTTGATGAGATAACCTTTCATTAGATTACATTAGATTATATTAGATTAGATTAGATTACATTATATTAGATTAGATTAGTTTACATTTGATTAGATTAGATTTGATTAGATTACATTAGATGACATTAGATTAGTTTAGATTACATTACATTCGATTAGATTACATTAGATTAGACTACATTACATTAGTTTACATTACATTAGATTAGATTAGATTTCATTAGATTAGATTAGATTAGATTAGATTAGATTAGATTACATTAGATTAGATTAGGTTAAATTAGATTAGATTACATTACATTAGAGGACATTAGATTAGATCAGATTACATTAGATAAAGTTACATTAGATTACATTATATTTGATGAGATTAGATTACATTCGAACAACTTAGATTAGATTACATTAGATTAAATTAGATTAGATTACATTAGATTATTTTAGATTAGATTATATTCATTTAGATTACATTAGATTACATTACATTAAATTACATTAGAGTATTTTAGATCAGATTACATTACATTAGATTACTTCATATTAGATTAGATTAGATTTGATTCGATTACATTAGATGTGATTATATTTCATTAGATAACATTAGATTATATTAGATTACAGTAGATTACATTATATTCAATTAGATTAGTTTATATTAGATTAGATTACATTACATTTGATTACATTAGATTAGATTAGATTACATTTGATTACATTACATTAGATTAGATTAGATTTGATTACGTTACATTAGATTACATTACATTAGATTACATTAGATTAGAGGAGAGGTTCTTTCATTCCTTCAAAGCCACAAACTGAATGCAATTAATGAATCTAACTGCAAACATTCATTCGATGAGGAACACTGTATGTGCTATTCCAATGAATCTAGCTTTTGCCATTCATTCAATGAAAGAAACTGCACGCGTTCATGCAATGATAAAAACTGCATGCGTTCATTAAATGAAACAGAGTGCACGTGTTAATTCAATGACTACAGAGATTACATTAGATTAGATTAGATTACATTAGATTACATAGATTACATGAGATTTGCTTAGATTAGATTACATTAGATTAGATTAGATTACATTTGATTCGATTACATTTGATGAGATAACATTTCATTAGATTACGTTAGATTATATTAGATTAGAATAGATTACCTTATATTAGATTAGACTAGTTTACATTTGATTAGATAGATTTGATTAGATTACATTAGATGACATTAGATTAGTTTAGATTACACTACATTCGATTAGATTACATTAGATTAGACTACATTACATTAGATTACATTAGATTAGATTAGATTAGATTTCATTAGATTAGATTAGATTACATTAGATTAGATTAGAGTACATTAGATTAGATTAGGTTACATTAGATTAGATTACATTACATTAGAGAACATTAGATTAGATCAGATTACATTAGATAAAGTTACATTAGATTACATTACATTAGATTACATTATATTTGATGAGATTAGATTACATTCGAACAATTTAGATTAGATTACATTAGATTAAATTAGATTAGATTGCATTAGATTATTTTAGATTAGATTATATTAAATTAGATTACATTAGATTACATTACATTAAATTACATTAGATTATCTTAGATTAGATTATATTACATTAGATTACTTCATATTAGATTAGATTAGATTTGATTCGATTACATTAGATGTGATTACATTTCATTAGATAACATTAGATTATATTAGATTACAGTAGATTACATTACATTACATTCGATTAGATTAGTTTATATTAGATTAGATTACATTACATTTGATTACATTAGATTAGATTAGATTACATTACATTAGATTAATTAGATTAGATTAGATTACATTAGATTCGATTACATCTGATGAGATTACATTTCATTAGATTACATTAGATTATATTAGATTAGATTAGATTACATTTCATTAGATTAGTTTATTTTACATTTGATTAGATCACATTAGATTAGAATAAATTAGATTACTTTACATTAGATTAGTTTAGATTACATTACTTTCGATTAGATTATATTAGATTAGATTATATTACATTAGATTACATTAAATTAGATTAGATTAGGTTAGATTACATTAGATTAGATTAGATGAGATTACATTACATTACATTACATTAGATTCGGATAGATTAGAATTAATTACATTAGATTAGATTACATTAGATTAGATTAGATTAGAGTACATTAGATTAGATTAGATTGGATTAGATTAGATTAGATTACATTAGAGTACATTAGATTAGATTAGATTACATTAGATAAGGTTACATTACATTAGATTAGATTAGATTACATTACATTAGATTAGATTAGATTAGATTAGATTAGATTAGATTAGATTACAATAAATTACATTAGATTAGAATCCATTAGATTATATTACATTAGAATAGGTTACATTAGAATAGATTACAATAGATTAGATTAGATTACATTAGATTAGATTAGATTAGATTAGATTACAATACATTACATTCGATTAGATGACATTACATTAGATTACATTACATAATATGAGATTAGATTAGATTAGATTAGATTAGATTAGATTACATGAGATTTGCTTAGATTAGATTACATTAGAATAGATTAGATTAGATTACATTTGATTCGATTACATTTGATGAGATAACCTTTCATTAGATTACATTAGATTATATTAGATTAGATTAGATTACATTATATTAGATTAGATTAGTTTACATTTGATTAGATTAGATTTGATTAGATTACATTAGATGACATTAGATTAGTTTAGATTACATTACATTCGATTAGATTACATTAGATTAGACTACATTTCATTAGATTACATTACATTAGATTAGATTAGATTTCATTAGATTAGATTAGATTACATTAGATTAGATTAGAGTACATTAGATTAGATTAGGTTAAATTAGATTAGATTACATTACATTAGAGGACATTAGATTAGATCAGATTACATTAGATAAAGTTACATTAGATTACATTACATTAGATTACATTATATTTGATGAGATTAGATTACATTCGAACAACTTAGATTAGATTACATTAGATTAAATTAGATTAGATTACATTAGATTATTTTAGATTAGATTATATTAAGCTAGATTACATTAGATTACATTACATTAAATTACATTAGAGTATTTTAGATCAGATTACATTACATTAGATTACTTCATATTAGATTAGATTAGATTTGATTCGATAACATTAGATGTGATTACATTTCATTAGGTAACATTAGATTGTATTAGATTACAGTAGATTACATTACATTCAATTAGATTAGTTTATATTAGATTAGATTACATTACATTTGATTACATTAGATTAGATTACATTTGATTACATTACATTAGATTAGATTAGATTTGATTACATTACATTAGATTACATTACATTAGATTAATTAGATTAGATTAGATTACATTAGATTAGAGGAGAGGTTCTTTCATTCCTTCAAAGCCACAAACTGAACGCAATTAATGAATCTAACTGCAAACATTCATTCGATGAGGAACACTGTATGTGCTATTCCAATGAATCTAGCTTTTGCCATTCATTCAATGAAAGAAACTGCACGCGTTCATGCAATGATAAAAACTGCATGCGTTCATTAAATGAAACAGAGTGCACGTGTTAATTCAATGACTACAGAGATTACATTAGATTAGATTAGATTACATTAGATTACATTAGATTACATGAGATTTGCTTAGATTAGATTACATTAGATTAGATTAGATTACATTTGATTCGATTACATTTGATGAGATAACATTTCATTAGATTACGTTAGATTATATTAGATTAGAATAGATTACCTTACATTAGATTAGACTAGTTTACATTTGATTAGATAGATTTGATTAGATTACATTAGATGACATTAGATTAGTTTAGATTACACTACATTCGATTAGATTACATTAGATTAGACTACATTACATTAGATTACATTAGATTAGATTAGATTACATTAGATTAGATTAGAGTACATTAGATTAGATTAGGTTACATTAGATTAGATTACATTACATTAGAGAACATTAGATTAGATCAGATTACATTAGATAAAGTTACATTAGATTACATTACATTAGATTACATTATATTTGATGAGATTAGATTACATTCGAACAACTTAGATTAGATTACATTAGATTAAATTAGATTAGATTACATTAGATTATTTTAGATTAGATTATATTAAATTTGATTACATTAGATTACATTACATTAAATTACATTAGATTATCTTAGATTAGATTATATTACATTAGATTACTTCATATTAGATTAGATTAGATTTGATTCGATAACATTAGATGTGATTACATTTCATTAGATAACATTAGATTATATTAGATTACAGTAGATTACATTACATTACATTCGATTAGATTAGTTTATATTAGATTAGATTACATTACATTTGATTACATTAGATTAGATTACATTAGATTACATTACATTAGATTAGATTTGATTACGTTACATTAGATTACATTACATTAGATTAATTAGATTAGATTAGATTACATTAGATTCGATTACATCTGATGAGATTACATTTCATTAGATTACATTAGATTATATTAGATTAGATTAGATTACATTTCATTAGATTAGTTTATTTTACATTTGATTAGATCACATTAGATTAGAATAAATTAGATTACATTACATTAGATTAGTTTAGATTTCATTACTTTCGATTAGATTATATTAGATTAGATTACATTACATTAGATTACATTAAATTAGATTAGATTAGATTTCATTAGATTAGATTAGATTACATTAGATTAGATTAGATGAGATTACATTACATTACATTACATTAGATTCGGTTAGATTAGATTTAATTACATTAGATTAGATTACATTAGATTAGATTAGATTAGAGTACATTAGATTAGATTAGATTGGATTAGATTAGATTACATTAGAGTACATTAGATTAGATTAGATTACATTAGATAAGGTTACATTACATTAGATTAGATTAGATTACATTACATTACATTTGATTAGATTAGATTAGATTACAATAAATTACATTAGATTAGATTACATTAGATTAGATTACATTACATTAGATTACATTATATTTGATTAGATTAGATTACATTCGATTAGCTTAGATTAGATTACATTAGATTATTTTAGATTAGATTAGATTAAATTAGATTACATTAGATTACATTACATTAGATTACATTAGATTATTTTAGATTACATTATATTACATTAGATTACTTTATATTAGATTAGATTAGATTTGATTCGATTACATTAGATGTGATTACATTTCATTAGATAACATTAGATTATATTAGATTACATTACATTACATTCGATTAGATTAGTTTATATTATATTACATTACATTACATTTGATTACATTACATTAGATTAGATTAGATTAAATTACATTACATTATATTACAATAGATTAGAGGAGAGGTTCTTTCATTCCTTCAAAGCCACAAACTGACCGCAATTAATGAATCTAACTGCAAACATTCATTCGATGAGGAACACTGTATGTGCTATTCCAATGTTTCTAGCTTTTGCCATTCATTCAATGATAGAAACTGCACGCGTTCATGCAATGATAAAAACTGCATGCGTTCATTAAATGAAACAGAATGCACGTGTTAATTCAATGAGTACAGCTTTTCTTTTTTATTCACTTTCTCGAGCTTAGCACTTTCATTCAATGAAACCAAATGCTTCATTGAATCATTGAGTCAAACTGCCATCATTGACTCAATGAATCAAAGAGTATTAATGGATTCCATCGAACAAACTTAACTCATTTACTTCGTGAATCCAACTGCACCCATTCATTCAATGAAATGATTTGTATGTCTTAAATAAAAGAGTCGAGCTCCAGCCATTCATTCAGTGCCACGAGCAAAACGCATTCATTCAATTGAGCACACTGCACTCATGATACAGACTGCACGTCTTAAATCAATGAGTAGAGCTTCTCTCCTTCATTCAATGGGTCAAGCTTAACGCTTTCATTCAAAGAAACAAACTGCATTCATTGAATCATTGAATCAAACAACAATCATTGATTCAATGAATCAAACCTTGTTTCAATGGAACAAACCTATCTCCCTTATTTAGTGAACCAAACTGCATATTCATTGCATATTCAATGAAAGAGGCTGCATTTGTCAATTCAATGAGTAGAGATACTCTCATTCATTCAATGGCACAAGTTTCACGCATTGTCTCTGTCAAACTACACACGTTTACTAGATGAAACAAACTGCCCGTCTTAATTCAATGAATAGAGCTTCTCTCATTTATTGAATGTGTCAAGCTCACCGTTTGTATTTAATGGAACAAAATGCCTTGATTGAATCACTGAATCAAACTAGAATCATTGATTCAATGAATCAAACCTTATTCCTTGTTTCATTCGAACAAACCTAACTCACTTATTTAGTGAATCCCAGTACACTTATTCGTTCAATGAAACAGACTGCACATGATAATTCAATGAAGGTACTCTTAATGCATTGATTCAACCAAACAAATTGCACACATTTAGTTCAAGAAGCAAACTGCATTTGTCAATTCAATGAATATAGCTACTCATTCATTCAATGTCACAAACTTCATACATTGTCTCAATCAAACTGCGCACATTCACTCCATGAACCAAACTGCACGTGAAATTCAATGAGCAGAGCTCCTCTCATCAGTCAATGATGACCTTAACGCTTTCATTCAATGAAACAAACAGCTTTCGTTGAATCATTGAATCAAATTCATATGATGGATTCAATGTAGATTAGATTACATTAGATTAGATTAGATTAGATTACATTCGATTACATTAGATCAGATTATATTACATTAGATTATATTAGATTAGATTACATTACATTAGATTACAGTACATTACATTGCATTAGATTACTTTAGATTAGATTACATTAGATTATATTACTTTAGAATAGGTTACATTAGAATAGATTACAATAGATTGGATTAGATTAGATTAGATTAGATTAGATTAGATTACAATACATTACATTCGATTAGATGACATTACATTAGATTACATTACATAATATGAGATTACATTAGATTAGATTAGATTAGATTACATTAGATTACATGAGATTTGCTTAGATTAGATTACATTAGATTAGATTAGATTAGATTACATTTGATTCGATTACATTTGATGAGATAACATTTCATTAGATTACATTAGATTATATTAGATTAGATTAGATTACATTACATTAGATTAGATTAGTTTACATTTGATTAGATTAGATTTGATTAGATTACATTAGATGACATTAGATTAGTTTAGATTACATTACATTCGATTAGATTACATTAGATTAGACTACATTTCATTAGATTACATTAGATTAGATTAGATTAGATTTCATTAGATTAGATTAGATTACATTGGATTAGATTAGAGTACATTAGATTAGATTAGGTTACATTAGATTAGATTACATTACATTAGAGGACATTAGATTAGATCAGATTACATTAGATAAAGTTACATTAGATTACATTACATTAGATTACATTATATTTGATGAGATTAGATTACATTCGAACAACTTAGATTAGATTACATTAGATTAAATTAGATTAGATTACATTAGATTATTTTAGAATATATTATATTAAATTAGATTACATTAGATTACATTACATTAAATTACATTAGATTATCTTAGATTAGATTATATTACATTAGATTACTTCATATTAGATTAGATTAGATTTGATTCGATTACATTAGATGTGATTACATTTCATTAGATAACATTAGATTATATTAGATTAGAGTAGATTACATTACATTACATTCGATTAGATTAGTTTATGTTAGATTAGATTACATTACATTTGATTACATTAGATTAGATTAGATTACATTACATTAGATTAATTAGATTAGATTAGATTACATTAGATTCGATTACATCTGATGAGATTACATTTCATTAGATTACATTATATTATATTAGATTAGATTAGATTACATTTCATTAGATTAGTTTATTTTACATTTGATTAGATCACATTAGATGGAATAAATTAGATTACTTTACATTAGATTAGTTTAGATTACATTACTTTCGATTAGATTATATTAGATTAGATTACATTACATTAGATTACATTAAATTAGATTAGATTAGATTTCATTAGATTAGGTTAGATTACATTAGATTAGATTAGATGAGATTACATTACATTACATTACATTTGATTCGGATAGATTAGATTTAATTACATTAGATTAGATTACATTAGATTAGATTAGATTAGAGTACATTAGATTAGATTAGATTGGATTAGATTAGATTAGATTACATTAGAGTACATTAGATTAGATTAGATTACATTAGATAAGGTTACATTACATTAGATTAGATTAGATTACATTACATTACATTTGATTAAATTAGGTTACAATAAATTACATTAGATTAGATTCCATTAGATTATATTACATTAGAATAGGTTACATTAGAATAGATTACAATAGATTAGATTAGATTACATTAGATTAGATTAGATTAGATTAGATTGCAATACATTACATTCGATTAGATGACATTACATTAGATTACATTACATAATATGAGATTAGATTAGATTAGATTAGATTACATGAGATTTGCGAAGATTAGATTACATTAGATTAGATTAGATTACATTTGATTCGATTACATTTGATGAGATAACATTTCATTAGATTACATTAGATTATATTAGATTAGATTAGATTACATTATATTAGATTAGATTAGTTTACATTTGATTAGATTAGATTTGATTAGATTACATTAGATGACATTAGATTAGTTTAGATTACATTACATTCGATTAGATTACATTAGATTAGACTACATTTCATTAGATTACATTACATTAGATTAGATTAGATTTCATTAGATTAGATTAGATTACATTAGATTAGATTAGAGTAAATTAGATTAGATTAGGTTAAATTAGATTAGATTACATTACATTAGAGGACATTAGATTAGATCAGATTACATTAGATAAAGTTACATTAGATTACATTATATTTGATGAGATTAGATTACATTCGAACAACTTAGATTAGATTACATTAGATTAAATTAGATTAGATTACATTAGATTATTTTAGATTAGATTATATTAAGTTAGATTACATTAGATTACATTACATTAAATTACATTAGAGTATTTTAGATCAGATTACATTACATTAGATTACTTCATATTAGATTAGATTAGATTTGATTCGATTACATTAGATGTGATTATATTTCATTAGATAACATTAGATTATATTAGATTACAGTAGATTACATTATATTCAATTAGATTAGTTTATATTAGATTAGATTAAATTACATTTGATTACATTAGATTAGATTAGATTACATTTGATTACATTACATTAGATTAGATTAGATTTGATTACGTTACATTAGATTACATTACATTAGATTAATTAGATTAGATTAGATTACATTAGATTAGAGGAGAGGTTCTTTCATTCCTTCAAAGCCACAAACTGAACGCAATTAATGATTCTAACTGCAAACATTCATTCGATGAGGAACACTGTATGTGCTATTCCAATGAATCTAGCTTTTGCCATTCATTCAATGAAAGAAACTGCACGCGTTCATGCAATGATAAAAACTGCATGCGTTCATTAAATGAAACAGAGTGCACGTGTTAATTCAATGACTACAGAGATTACATTAGATTAGATTAGATTACATTACATTACATAGATTACATGAGATTTGCTTAGATTAGATTACATTAGATTAGATTAGATTACATTTGATTCGATTACATTTGATGAGATAACATTTCATTAGATTACGTTAGATTATATTAGATTAGAATAGATTACCTTATATTAGATTAGACTAGTTTACATTTGATTAGATAGATTTGATTAGATTACATTAGATGACATTAGATTAGTTTAGATTACACTACATTCGATTAGATTACATTAGATTAGACTACATTACATTAGATTACATTAGATTACATTAGATTAGATTTCATTAGATTAGATTAGATTACATTAGATTAGATTAGAGTACATTAGATTAGATTAGGTTACATTAGATTAGATTACATTAGATTAGAGAACATTAGATTAGATCAGATTACATTAGATAAAGTTACATTAGATTACATTACATTAGATTACATTATATTTGATGAGATTAGATTACATTCGAACAACTTAGATTAGATTACATTAGATTAAATTAGATTAGATTACATTAGATTATTTTAGATTAGATTATATTAAATTAGATTACATTAGATTACATTACATTAAATTACATTAGATTATCTTAGATTAGATTATATTACATTAGATTACTTCATATTAGATTAGATTAGATTTGATTCGATAACATTAGATGTGATTACATTTCATTAGATAACATTAGATTATATTAGATTACAGTAGATTACATTACATTACATTCGATTAGATTAGTTTATATTAGATTAGATTACATTACATTTGATTACATTAGATTAGATTAGATTACATTACATTAGATTAATTAGATTAGATTAGATTACATTAGATTCGATTACATCAGATGAGATTACATTTCATTAGATTACATTAGATTATATTAGATTAGATTAGATTACATTTCATTAGATTAGTTTATTTTACATTTGATTAGATCACATTAGATTAGAATAAATTAGATTACTTTACATTAGATTAGTTTAGATTACATTACTTTCGATTAGATTATATTAGATTAGATTACATTACATTAGATTACATTAAATTAGATTAGATTAGATTTCATTAGATTAGGTTAGATTACATTAGATTAGATTAGATGAGATTACATTACATTACATTACATTAGATTCGGATAGATTAGATTTAATTACATTAGATTAGATTACATTAGATTAGATTAGATTAGAGTACATTAGATTAGATTAGATTGGATTAGATTAGATTAGATTACATTAGAGTACATTAGATTAGATTAGATTACATTAGATAAGGTTACATTACATTAGATTAGATTAGATTACATTACATTAGATTAGATTAGATTAGATTAGATTAGATTACAATAAATTACATTAGATTAGATTCCATTAGATTATATTACATTAGAATAGGTTACATTAGAATAGATTACAATAGATTAGATTAGATTAGATTACAATACATTACATTCGATTAGATGACATTACATTAGATTACATTACATAATATGAGATTAGATTAGATTAGTTTATATTAGATTAGATTACATGAGATTTGCTTAGATTAGATTACATTAGATTAGATTAGATTAGATTACATTTGATTCGATTACATTTGATGAGATAACATTTCATTAGATTACATTAGATTATATTAGATTAGATTAGATTACATTATATTAGATTAGATTAGTTTACATTTGATTAGATTAGATTTGATTAGATTACATTAGATGACATTAGATTAGTTTAGATACATTACATTCGATTAGATTACATTATATTAGATTAGATTAGTTTACATTTGATTAGATTAGATTTGATTAGATTACATTAGATGACATTAGATTAGTTTAGATTACATTACATTCGATTAGATTACATTAGATTAGACTACATTTCATTAGATTACATTACATTAGATTAGATTAGATTTCATTAGATTAGATTAGATTACATTAGATTAGATTAGAGTACATTAGATTAGATTAGGTTAAATTAGATTAGATTACATTACATTAGAGGACATTAGATTAGATCAGATTACATTAGATAAAGTTACATTAGATTACATTACATTAGATTACATTATATTTGATGAGATTAGATTACATTCGAACAACTTAGATTAGATTACATTAGATTAAATTAGATTAGATTACATTAGATTATTTTAGATTAGATTATATTAAGTTAGATTACATTAGATTACATTACATTAAATTACATTAGAGTATTTTAGATCAGATTACATTACATTAGATTACTTCATATTAGATTAGATTAGATTTGATTCGATAACATTAGATGTGATTACATTTCATTAGGTAACATTAGATTATATTAGATTACAGTAGATTACATTACATTCAATTAGATTAGTTTATATTAGATTAGATTACATTACATTTGATTACATTAGATTAGATTAGATTAGATTAAATTTGATTACATTACATTAGATTATATTACATTTGATTACGTTACATTAGATTACATTACATTAGATTAATTAGATTAGATTAGATTACATTAGATTAGAGGAGAGGTTCTTTCATTCCTTCAAAGCCACAAACTGAACGCAATTAATGAATCTAACTGCAAACATTCATTCGATGAGGAACACTGTATGTGCTATTCCAATGAATCTAGCTTTTGCCATTCATTCAATGAAAGAAACTGCACGCGTTCATGCAATGATAAAAACTGCATGCGTTCATTAAATGAAACAGAGTGCACGTGTTAATTCAATGACTACAGAGATTAGATTAGATTAGATTAGATTACATTAGATTACATTAGATTACATGAGATTTGCTTAGATTAGATAACATTAGATTAGATTAGATTACATTTGATTCGATTACATTTGATGAGATAACATTTCATTAGATTACGTTAGATTATATTAGATTAGAATAGATTACCTTACATTAGATTAGACTAGTTTACATTTGATTAGATAGATTTGATTAGATTACATTAGATGACATTAGATTAGTTTAGATTACACTACATTCGATTAGATTACATTAGATTAGACTACATTACATTAGATTACATTAGATTAGATTAGATTACATTAGATTAGATTAGAGTACATTAGATTAGATTAGGTTACATTAGATTAGATTACATTACATTAGAGAACATTAGATTAGATCAGATTACATTAGATAAAGTTACATTAGATTACATTACATTAGATTACATTATATTTGATGAGATTAGATTACATTCGAACAACTTAGATTAGATTACATTAGATTGAATTAGATTAGATTACATTAGATTATTTTAGATTAGATTATATTAAATTAGATTACATTAGATTACATTACATTAAATTTCATTAGATTATCTTACATTAGATTATATTGCATTAGATTACTTCATATTAGATTAGATTAGATTTGATTCGATAACATTAGATGTGATTACATTTCATTAGATAACATTAGATTATATTAGATTACAGTAGATTACATTACATTACATTCGATTAGATTAGTTTATATTAGATTAGATTACATTACATTTGATTACATTAGATTAGATTACATTACATTACATTACATTAGATTAGATTTGATTACGTTACATTAGATTACATTACATTAGATTAATTAGATTAGATTAGATTACATTAGATTCGATTACATCTGATGAGATTACATTTCATTAGATTACATTAGATTATATTAGATTAGATTAGATTACATTTCATTAGATTAGTTTATTTTACATTTGATTAGATCACATTAGATTAGAATAAATTAGATTACATTACATTAGATTAGTTTAGATTTCATTACTTTCGATTAGATTATATTAGATTAGATTACATTACATTAGATTACATTAAATTAGATTAGATTAGATTTCATTAGATTAGATTAGATTACATTAGATTAGATTAGATGAGATTACATTACATTACATTACATTAGATTCGGTTAGATTAGATTTAATTACATTAGATTAGATTACATTAGATTAGATTAGATTAGAGTACATTAGATTAGATTAGATTGGATTAGATTAGATTAGATTACATTAGAGTACATTAGATTAGATTAGATTAGATTAGATAAGGTTACATTACATTAGATTAGATTAGATTACATTACATTACATTTGATTAGATTAGATTAGATTACAATAAATTACATTAGATTAGATTACATTAGATTAGATTACATTACATTAGATTACATTATATTTGATTAGATTAGATTACATTCGATTAGCTTAGATTAGATTACATTAGATTATTTTAGATTAGATTAGATTAAATTAGATTACATTAGATTACATTACATTAGATTACATTAGATTATTTTAGATTACATTATATTACATTAGATTACTTTATATTAGATTAGATTAGATTTGATTCGATTACATTAGATGTGATTACATTTCATTAGATAACATTAGATTATATTAGATTACATTACATTACATTCGATTAGATTAGTTTATATTAGATTACATTACATTACATTTGATTACATTACATTACATTAGATTAGATTAAATTACATTACATTAGATTACAATAGATTAGAGGAGAGGTTCTTTCATTCCTTCAAAGCCAAAAACTGACCGCAATTAATGAATCTAACTGCAAACATTCATTCGATGAGGAACACTGTATGTGCTATTCCAATGTTTCTAGCTTTTGCCATTCATTCAATGATAGAAACTGCACGCGTTCATGCAATGATAAAAACTGCATGCGTTCATTAAATGAAACAGAATGCACGTGTTAATTCAATGAGTACAGCTTTTCTTTTTTATTCACTTTCTCGAGCTTAGCACTTTCATTCAATGAAACCAAATGCTTCATTGAATCATTGAGTCAAACTGCCATCATTGACTCAATGAATCAAAGAGTATTAATGGATTCCATCGAACAAACTTAACTCATTTACTTCGTGAATCCAACTGCACCCATTCATTCAATGAAATGATTTGTATGTCTTAAATAAAAGAGTCGAGCTCCAGCCATTCATTCAGTGCCACGAGCAAAACGTATTCATTCAATTGAGAACACTGCACTCATGATACAGACTGCACGTCTTAAATCAATGAGTAGAGCTTCTCTCCTTCATTCAATGGGTCAAGCTTAACGCTTTCATTCAAAGAAACAAACTGCATTCATTGAATCATTGAATCAAACAACAATCATTGATTCAATGAATCAAACCTTGTTTCAATGGAACAAACCTATCTCCCTTATTTAGTGAACCAAACTGCATATTCATTGCATATTCAATGAAAGAGGCTGCATTTGTCAATTCAATGAGTAGAGATACTCTCATTCATTCAATGGCACAAGTTTCACGCATTGTCTCTGTCAAACTACACACGTTTACTAGATGAAACAAACTGCCCGTCTTAATTCAATGAATAGAGCTTCTCTCATTCATTCAATGTGTCAAGCTCACCGTTTGCATTTAATGAAACAAACTGCCTTGATTGAATCACTGAATCAAACTAGAATCATTGATTCAATTAATCAAACCTTATTCCTTGTTTCATTCGAACAAACCTACCTCACTTATTTAGTGAATCCTACTACACTTATTCGTTCAATGAAACAGACTGCACATGATAATTCAATGAAGGTACTCTTAATGCATTGATTCAACCAAACAAATTGCACACATTTAGTTCATGAAGCAAACTGCATTTGTCAATTCAATGAATATAGCTACTCATTCATTCAATGTCACAAACTTCATACATTGTCTCAATCAAACTGCGCACATTCACTCCATGAACCAAACTGCACGTGTTAATTCAATGAGCAGAGCTCCTCTCATCAGTCAATGATGAGCTTAACGCTTTCATTCAATGAAACAAACAGCTTTCGTTGAATCATTGAATCAAATTCATATGATGGATTCAATGTAGATTAGATTACATTAGATTAGATTAGATTAGATTACATTCGATTACATTAGATCAGATTATATTACATTAGATTATATTAGATTAGATTACATTACATTAGATTACAGTACATTACATTGCATTAGATTACTTTAGATTAGATTACATTAGATTATATTACTTTAGAATAGGTTACATTAGAATAGATTACAATAGATTGGATTAGATTAGATTAGATTAGATTAGATTAGATTAGATTACAATACATTACATTCGATTAGATGACATTACATTAGATTACATTACATAATATGAGATTACATTAGATTAGATTAGATTAGATTACATTAGATTACATGAGATTTGCTTAGATTAGATTACATTAGATTAGATTAGATTAGATTACATTTGATGAGATAACATTTCATTAGATTACATTAGATTATATTAGATTAGATTAGATTACATTACATTAGATTAGATTAGTTTACATTTGATTAGATTAGATTTGATTAGATTACATTAGATGACATTAGATTAGTTTAGATTACATTACATTCGATTAGATTACATTAGATTAGACTACATTTCATTAGATTACATTAGATTAGATTAGATTAAATTTCATTAGATTAGATTAGATTACATTGGATTAGATTAGAGTACATTAGATTAGATTAGGTTACATTAGATTAGATTACATTACATTAGAGGACATTAGATTAGATCAGATTACATTAGATAAAGTTACATTAGATTACATTACATTAGATTACATTATATTTGATGAGATTAGATTACATTCGAACAACTTAGATTAGATTACATTAGATTAAATTAGATTAGATTACATTAGATTATTTTAGATTAGATTATATTAAGTTAGATTACATTAGATTACATTACATTAAATTACATTAGAGTATTTTAGATCAGATTACATTACATTAGATTACTTCATATTAGATTAGATTAGATTTGATTCGATAACATTAGATGTGATTACATTTCATTAGGTAACATTAGATTATATTAGATTACAGTAGATTACATTACATTCAATTAGATTAGTTTATATTAGATTAGATTACATTACATTTGATTACATTAGATTAGATTAGATTAGATTACATTTGATTACATTACATTAGATTATATTACATTTGATTACGTTACATTAGATTACATTACATTAGATTAATTAGATTAGATTAGATTACATTAGATTAGAGGAGAGGTTCTTTCATTCCTTCAAAGCCACAAACTGAACGCAATTAATGAATCTAACTGCAAACATTCATTCGATGAGGAACACTGTATGTGCTATTCCAATGAATCTAGCTTTTGCCATTCATTCAATGAAAGAAACTGCACGCGTTCATGCAATGATAAAAACTGCATGCGTTCATTAAATGAAACAGAGTGCACGTGTTAATTCAATGACTACAGAGATTAGATTAGATTAGATTAGATTACATTAGATTACATTAGATTACATGAGATTTGCTTAGATTAGATAACATTAGATTAGATTAGATTACATTTGATTCGATTACATTTGATGAGATAACATTTCATTAGATTACGTTAGATTATATTAGATTAGAATAGATTACCTTACATTAGATTAGACTAGTTTACATTTGATTAGATAGATTTGATTAGATTACATTAGATGACATTAGATTAGTTTAGATTACACTACATTCGATTAGATTACATTAGATTAGACTACATTACATTAGATTACATTAGATTAGATTAGATTACATTAGATTAGATTAGAGTACATTAGATTAGATTAGGTTACATTAGATTAGATTACATTACATTAGAGAACATTAGATTAGATCAGATTACATTAGATAAAGTTACATTAGATTACATTACATTAGATTACATTATATTTGATGAGATTAGATTACATTCGAACAACTTAGATTAGATTACATTAGATTGAATTAGATTAGATTACATTAGATTATTTTAGATTAGATTATATTAAATTAGATTACATTAGATTACATTACATTAAATTTCATTAGATTATCTTACATTAGATTATATTGCATTAGATTACTTCATATTAGATTAGATTAGATTTGATTCGATAACATTAGATGTGATTACATTTCATTAGATAACATTAGATTATATTAGATTACAGTAGATTACATTACATTACATTCGATTAGATTAGTTTATATTAGATTAGATTACATCACATTTGATTACATTAGATTAGATTACATTAGATTACATTACATTAGATTAGATTTGATTACGTTACATTAGATTACATTACATTAGATTAATTAGATTAGATTAGATTACATTAGATTCGATTACATCTGATGAGATTACATTTCATTAGATTACATTAGATTATATTAGATTAGATTAGATTACATTTCATTAGATTAGTTTATTTTACATTTGATTAGATCACATTAGATTAGAATAAATTAGATTACATTACATTAGATTAGTTTAGATTTCATTACTTTCGATTAGATTATATTAGATTAGATTACATTACATTAGATTACATTAAATTAGATTAGATTAGATTTCATTAGATTAGATTAGATTACATTAGATTAGATTAGATGAGATTACATTACATTACATTACATTAGATTCGGTTAGATTAGATTTAATTACATTAGATTAGATTACATTAGATTAGATTAGATTAGAGTACATTAGATTAGATTAGATTGGATTAGATTAGATTAGATTACATTAGAGTACATTAGATTAGATTAGATTAGATTAGATAAGGTTACATTACATTAGATTAGATTAGATTACATTACATTACATTTGATTAGATTAGATTAGATTACAATAAATTACATTAGATTAGATTACATTAGATTAGATTACATTACATTAGATTACATTATATTTGATTAGATTAGATTACATTCGATTAGCTTAGATTAGATTACATTAGATTATTTTAGATTAGATTAGATTAAATTAGATTACATTAGATTACATTACATTAGATTATTTTAGATTACATTATATTACATTAGATTACTTTATATTAGATTAGATTAGATTTGATTCGATTACATTAGATGTGATTACATTTCATTAGATAACATTAGATTATATTAGATTACATTACATTACATTCGATTAGATTAGTTTATATTAGATTACATTACATTACATTTGATTACATTACATTACATTAGATTAGATTAAATTACATTACATTAGATTACAATAGATTAAAGGAGAGGTTCTTTCATTTCTTCAAAGCCAAAAACTGACCGCAATTAATGAATCTAACTGCAAACATTCATTCGATGAGGAACACTGTATGTGCTATTCCAATGTTTCTAGCTTTTGCCATTCATTCAATGATAGAAACTGCACGCGTTCATGCAATGATAAAAACTGCATGCGTTCATTAAATGAAACAGAATGCACGTGTTAATTCAATGAGTACAGCTTTTCTTTTTTATTCACTTTCTCGAGCTTAGCACTTTCATTCAATGAAACCAAATGCTTCATTGAATCATTGAGTCAAACTGCCATCATTGACTCAATGAATCAAAGAGTATTAATGGATTCCATCGAACAAACTTAACTCATTTACTTCGTGAATCCAACTGCACCCATTCATTCAATGAAATGATTTGTATGTCTTAAATAAAAGAGTCGAGCTCCAGCCATTCATTCAGTGCCACGAGCAAAACGTATTCATTCAATTGAGAACACTGCACTCATGATACAGACTGCACGTCTTAAATCAATGAGTAGAGCTTCTCTCCTTCATTCAATGGGTCAAGCTTAACGCTTTCATTCAAAGAAACAAACTGCATTCATTGAATCATTGAATCAAACAACAATCATTGATTCAATGAATCAAACCTTGTTTCAATGGAACAAACCTATCTCCCTTATTTAGTGAACCAAAATGCATATTCATTGCATATTCAATGAAAGAGGCTGCATTTGTCAATTCAATGAGTAGAGATACTCTCATTCATTCAATGGCACAAGTTTCACGCATTGTCTCTGTCAAACTACACACGTTTACTAGATGAAACAAACTGCCCGTCTTAATTCAATGAATAGAGCGTCTCTCATTCATTCAGTGTGTCAAGCTCACCGTTTGCATTTAATGAAACAAACTGCCTTGATTGAATCACTGAATCAAACTAGAATCATTGATTCAATGAATCAAACCTTATTCCTTGTTTCATTCGAACAAACCTACCTCACTTATTTAGTGAATCCTACTACACTTATTCGTTCAATGAAACAGACTGCACATGATAATTCAATGAAGGTACTCTTAATGCATTGATTCAACCAAACAAATTGCACACATTTAGTTCATGAAGCAAACTGCATTTGTCAATTCAATGAATATAGCTACTCATTCATTCAATGTCACAAACTTCATACATTGTCTCAATCAAACTGCGCACATTCACTCCATGAACCAAACTGCACGTGTTAATTCAATGAGCAGAGCTCCTCTCATCAGTCAATGATGAGCTTAACGCTTTCATTCAATGAAACAAACAGCTTTCGTTGAATCATTGAATCAAATTCATATGATGGATTCAATGTAGATTAGATTACATTAGATTAGATTAGATTAGATTACATTCGATTACATTAGATCAGATTATATTACATTAGATTATATTAGATTAGATTACATTACATTAGATTACAGTACATTACATTGCATTAGATTACTTTAGATTAGATTACATTAGATTATATTACTTTAGAATAGGTTACATTAGAATAGATTACAATAGATTGGATTAGATTAGATTAGATTAGATTAGATTAGATTACAATACATTACATTCGATTAGATGACATTACATTAGATTACATTACATAATATGAGATTACATTAGATTAGATTAGATTAGATTACATGAGATTTGCTTAGATTAGATTACATTAGATTAGATTAGATTAGATTACATTTGATTCGATTACATTTGATGAGATAACATTTCATTAGATTACATTAGATTATATTAGATTAGATTAGATTACATTACATTAGATTAGATTAGTTTACATTTGATTAGATTAGATTTGATTAGATTACATTAGATGACATTAGATTAGTTTAGATTACATTACATTCGATTAGATTACATTAGATTAGACTACATTTCATTAGATTACATTACATTAGATTAGATTAGATTTCATTAGATTAGATTAGATTACATTGGATTAGATTAGAGTACATTAGATTAGATTAGGTTACATTAGATTAGATTACATTACATTAGAGGACATTAGATTAGATCAGATTACATTAGATAAAGTTACATTAGATTACATTACATTAGATTACATTATATTTGATGAGATTAGATTACATTCGAACAACTTAGATTAGATTACATTAGATTAAATTAGATTAGATTACATTAGATTATTTTAGATTAGATTATATTAAATTAGATTACATTAGATTACATTACATTAAATTACATTAGATCATCTTAGATTAGATTACATTACATTAGATTACATAAGTTTAGATGACATTACATTAGATTACATTACATTACATTAAATTGCAATAGATTAGATTAGATTAGATTAGTTTACATGATACAGACTGCACGTCTTAAATCACTGAGTAGAGCTTCTCTGCTTCATTCAATGGGTCAAGCTTAACGCTTTCATTCAAAGAAACAAACTGCATTCATTGAATCATTGAATCAAACAACAATCATTGATTCAATGAATCAAACCTTGTTTCAATGGAACAAACCTATCTCCCTTATTTAGTGAACCAAAATGCATATTCATTGCATATTCAATGAAAGAGGCTGCATTTGTCAATTCAATGAGTAGAGATACTCTCATTCATTCAATGGCACAAGGTTCACGCATTGTCTCTGTCAAACTACACACGTTTACTAGATGAAACAAACTGCCCGTCTTAATTCAATGAATAGAGCGTCTCTCATTCATTCAATGTGTCAAGCTCACCGTTTGCATTTAATGAAACAAACTGCCTTGATTGAATCACTGAATCAAACTAGAATCATTGATTCAATTAATCAAACCTTATTCCTTGTTTCATTCGAACAAACCTACCTCACTTATTTAGTGAATCCTACTACACTTATTCGTTCAATGAAACAGACTGCACATGATAATTCAATGAAGGTACTCTTAATGCATTGATTCAACCAAACAAATTGCACACATTTAGTTCATGAAGCAAACTGCATTTGTCAATGCAATGAATTCATTCAAAGTCACAAGCTTCACACATTTTCTCAATGAAAATGCACACATTCACTCCGTGAACCAAACTGCACGTGTTAATTCAATGAGCAGAGCTTCTCTCCTCAATGATGAGTTTAACGCTTTCATTCAATGAAACAAACAGCTTTCGTTGAATCATTGAATCAAATTCATATGATGGATTCAATGTAGATTAGATTACATTAGATTAGATTAGATTAGATTACATTCGATTACATTAGATCAGATTATATTACATTTGATTATATTAGATTAGATTACATTACATTAGATTACAGTACATTACATTGCATTAGATTACTTTAGATTAGATTACATTAGATTATATTACTTTAGAATAGGTTACATTAGAATAGATTACAATAGATTGGATTAGATTAGATTAGATTAGATTAGATTACAATACATTACATTCGATTAGATGACATTACATTAGATTACATTACATAATATGAGATTACATTAGATTAGATTAGATTAGATTAGATTAGATTACATGAGATTTGCTTAGATTAGATTACATTAGATTAGATTAGATTAGATTACATTTGATTCGATTACATTTGATGAGATAACATTTCATTGGATTACATTAGATTATATTAGATTAGATTAGATTACATTACATTAGATTAGATTAGTTTACATTTGATTAGATTAGATTTGATTAGATTACATTAGATGACATTAGATTAGTTTAGATTACATTACATTCGATTAGATTACATTAGATTAGACTACATTTCATTAGATTACATTACATTAGATTAGATTAGATTTCATTAGATTAGATTAGATTACATTGGATTAGATTAGAGTACATTAGATTAGATTAGGTTACATTAGATTAGATTACATTACATTAGAGGACATTAGATTAGATCAGATTACATTAGATAAAGTTACATTAGATTACATTACATTAGATTACATTATATTTGATGAGATTAGATTACATTCGAACAACTTAGATTAGATTACATTAGATTAAATTAGATTAGATTACATTAGATTATTTTAGATTAGATTATATTAAATTAGATTACATTAGATTACATTACATTAAATTACATTAGATCATCTTAGATTAGATTACATTACATTAGATTACATAAGATTAGTAGACATTACATTAGATTACATTACATTACATTAAATTGCAACAGATTAGATTAGATTAGATTAGATTACATGATACAGACTGCACGTCTTAAATCACTGAGTAGAGCTTCTCTCCTTCATTCAATGGGTCAAGCTTAACGCTTTCATTCAAAGAAACAAACTGCATTCATTGAATCATTGAATCAAACAACAATCATTGATTCAATGAATCAAACCTTGTTTCAATGGAACAAACCTATCTCCCTTATTTAGTGAACCAAACTGCATATTCATTGCATATTCAATGAAAGAGGCTGCATTTGTCAATTCAATGAGTAGAGATACTCTCATTCATTCAATGGCACAAGTTTCACGCATTGTCTCTGTCAAACTACACACGTTTACTAGATGAAACAAACTGCCCGTCTTAATTCAATGAATAGTGCTTCTCTCATTCATTCAATGTGTCAAGCTCACCGTTTGCATTTAATGAAACAAACTGCCTTGATTGAATCACTGAATCAAACTAGAATCATTGATTCAATGAATCAAACCTTATTCCTTGTTTCATTCGAACAAACCTACCTCACTTATTTAGTGAATCCTACTACACTTATTCGTTCAATGAAACAGACTGCACATGATAATTCAATGAAGGTACTCTTAATGCATTGATTCAACCAAACAAATTGCACACATTTAGTTCATGAAGCAAACTGCATTTGTCAATTCAATGAATATAGCTACTCATTCATTCAATGTCACAAACTTCATACATTGTCTCAATCAAACTGCGCACATTCACTCCATGAACCAAACTGCACGTGTTAATTCAATGAGCAGAGCTCCTCTCATCAGTCAATGATGAGCTTAACGCTTTCATTCAATGAAACAAACAGCTTTCGTTGAATCATTGAATCAAATTCATATGATGGATTCAATGTAGATTAGATTACATTAGATTAGATTAGATTAGATTACATTCGATTACATTAGATCAGATTAAATTACATTAGATTATATTAGATTAGATTACATTACATTAGATTACAGTACATTACATTGCATTAGATTACTTTAGATTAGATTACATTAGATTATATTACTTTAGAATAGGTTACATTAGAATAGATTACAATAGATTGGATTAGATTAGATTAGATTAGATTAGATTACAATACATTACATTCGATTAGATGACATTACATTAGATTACATTACATAATATGAGATTACATTAGATTAGATTAGATTAGATTAGATTAGATTACATGAGATTTGCTTAGATTAGATTACATTTGATTCGATTACATTTGATGAGATAACATTTCATTAGATTACATTAGATTATATTAGATTAGATTAGATTACATTACATTAGATTAGATTAGTTTACATTTGATTAGATTAGATTTGATTAGATTACATTAGATGACATTAGATTAGTTTAGATTACATTACATTCGATTAGATTACATTAGATTAGACTACATTTCATTAGATTACATTACATTAGATTAGATTAGATTTCATTAGATTAGATTAGATTACATTGGATTAGATTAGAGTACATTAGATTAGATTAGGTTACATTAGATTAGATTACATTACATTAGAGGACATTAGATTAGATCAGATTACATTAGATAAAGTTACATTAGATTACATTACATTAGATTACATTATATTTGATGAGATTAGATTACATTCGAACAACTTAGATTAGATTACATTAGATTAAATTAGATTAGATTACATTAGATTAATATAATCTAATCAGATTATATTAAATTAGATTACATTAGATTACATTACATTAAATTACATTAGATCATCTTAGATTAGATTACATTACATTAGATTACATAAGATTAGATGACATTACATTAGATTACATTACATTACATTAAATTGCAATAGATTAGATTAGATTAGATTAGATTACATGATACAGACTGCACGTCTTAAATCACTGAGTAGAGCTTCTCTCCTTCATTCAATGGGTCAAGCTTAACGCTTTCATTCAAAGAAACAAACTGCATTCATTGAATCATTGAATCAAATAACAATCATTGATTCAATGAATCAAACCTTGTTTCAATGGAACAAACCTATCTCCCTTATTTAGTGAACCAAACTGCATATTCATTGCATATTCAATGAAAGAGGCTGCATTTGTCAATTCAATGAGTAGAGATACTCTCATTCATTCAATGGCACAAGTTTCACGCATTGTCTCTGTCAAACTACACACGTTTACTAGATGAAACAAACTGCCCGTCTTAATTCAATGAATAGTGCTTCTCTCATTCATTCAATGTGTCAAGCTCACCGTTTGCATTTAATGAAACAAACTGCCTTGATTGAATCACTGAATCAAACTAGAATCATTGATTCAATTAATCAAACCTTATTCCTTGTTTCATTCGAACAAACCTACCTCACTTATTTAGTGAATCCTACTACACTTATTCGTTCAATGAAACAGACTGCACATGATAATTCAATGAAGGTACTCTTAATGCATTGATTCAACCAAACAAATTGCACACATTTAGTTCATGAAGCAAACTGCATTTGTCAATGCAATGAATTCATTCAAAGTCACAAGCTTCACACATTGTCTCAATGAAAATGCACACATTCACTCCGTGAACCAAACTGCACGTGTTAATTCAATGAGCAGAGCTTCTCTCCTCAATGATGAGTTTAACGCTTTCATTCAATGAAACAAACAGCTTTCGTTGAATCATTGAATCAAATTCATATGATGGATTCAATGTAGATTAGATTACATTAGATTAGATTAGATTAGATTACATTCGATTACATTAGATCAGATTATATTACATTAGATTATATTAGATTAGATTACATTACATTAGATTACAGTACATTACATTGCATTAGATTACTTTAGATTAGATTACATTAGATTATATTACTTTAGAATAGGTTACATTAGAATAGATTACAATAGATTGGATTAGATTAGATTAGATTAGATTAGATTACAATACATTACATTCGATTAGATGACATTACATTAGATTACATTACATAATATGAGATTACATTAGATTAGATTAGATTAGATTAGATTAGATTACATGAGATTTGCTTAGATTAGATTACATTAGATTAGATTAGATTAGATTACATTTGATTCGATTACATTTGATGAGATAACATTTCATTAGATTACATTAGATTATATTAGATTAGATTAGATTACATTACATTAGATTAGATTAGTTTACATTTGATTAGATTAGATTTGATTAGATTACATTAGATGACATTAGATTAGTTTAGATTACATTACATTCGATTAGATTACATTAGATTAGACTACATTTCATTAGATTACATTACATTAGATTAGATTAGATTTCATTAGATTAGATTAGATTACATTGGATTAGATTAGAGTACATTAGATTAGATTAGGTTACATTAGATTAGATTACATTACATTAGAGGACATTAGATTAGATCAGATTACATTAGATAAAGTTACATTAGATTACATTACATTAGATTACATTATATTTGATGAGATTAGATTACATTCGAACAACTTAGATTAGATTACATTAGATTAAATTAGATTAGATTACATTAGATTAATATAATCTAATCAGATTATATTAAATTAGATTACATTAGATTACATTACATTAAATTACATTAGATCATCTTAGATTAGATTACATTACATTAGATTACATAAGATTAGATGACATTACATTAGATTACATTACATTACATTAAATTGCAATAGATTAGATTAGATTAGATTAGATTACATGATACAGACTGCACGTCTTAAATCACTGAGTAGAGCTTCTCTCCTTCATTCAATGGGTCAAGCTTAACGCTTTCATTCAAAGAAACAAACTGCATTCATTGAATCATTGAATCAAATAACAATCATTGATTCAATGAATCAAACCTTGTTTCAATGGAACAAACCTATCTCCCTTATTTAGTGAACCAAACTGCATATTCATTGCATATTCAATGAAAGAGGCTGCATTTGTCAATTCAATGAGTAGAGATACTCTCATTCATTCAATGGCACAAGTTTCACGCATTGTCTCTGTCAAACTACACACGTTTACTAGATGAAACAAACTGCCCGTCTTAATTCAATGAATAGTGCTTCTCTCATTCATTCAATGTGTCAAGCTCACCGTTTGCATTTAATGAAACAAACTGCCTTGATTGAATCACTGAATCAAACTAGAATCATTGATTCAATTAATCAAACCTTATTCCTTGTTTCATTCGAACAAACCTACCTCACTTATTTAGTGAATCCTACTACACTTATTCGTTCAATGAAACAGACTGCACATGATAATTCAATGAAGGTACTCTTAATGCATTGATTCAACCAAACAAATTGCACACATTTAGTTCATGAAGCAAACTGCATTTGTCAATTCAATGAATATAGCTACTCATTCATTCAATGTCACAAACTTCATACATTGTCTCAATCAAACTGCGCACATTCACTCCATGAACCAAACTGCACGTGTTAATTCAATGAGCAGAGCTCCTCTCATCAGTCAATGATGAGCTTAACGCTTTCATTCAATGAAACAAACAGCTTTCGTTGAATCATTGAATCAAATTCATATGATGGATTCAATGTAGATTAGATTACATTAGATTAGATTAGATTAGATTACATTCGATTACATTAGATCAGATTAAATTACATTAGATTATATTAGATTAGATTACATTACATTAGATTACAGTACATTACATTGCATTAGATTACTTTAGATTAGATTACATTAGATTATATTACTTTAGAATAGGTTACATTAGAATAGATTACAATAGATTGGATTAGATTAGATTAGATTAGATTAGATTACAATACATTACATTCGATTAGATGACATTACATTAGATTACATTACATAATATGAGATTACATTAGATTAGATTAGATTAGATTAGATTAGATTACATGAGATTTGCTTAGATTAGATTACATTAGATTAGATTAGATTAGATTACATTTGATTCGATTACATTTGATGAGATAACATTTCATTAGATTACATTAGATTATATTAGATTAGATTAGATTACATTACATTAGATTAGATTAGTTTACATTTGATTAGATTAGATTTGATTAGATTACATTAGATGACATTAGATTAGTTTAGATTACATTACATTCGATTAGATTACATTAGATTAGACTACATTTCATTAGATTACATTACATTAGATTAGATTAGATTTCATTAGATTAGATTAGATTACATTGGATTAGATTAGAGTACATTAGATTAGATTAGGTTACATTAGATTAGATTACATTACATTAGAGGACATTAGATTAGATCAGATTACATTAGATAAAGTTACATTAGATTACATTACATTAGATTACATTATATTTGATGAGATTAGATTACATTCGAACAACTTAGATTAGATTACATTAGATTAAATTAGATTAGATTACATTAGATTAATATAATCTAATCAGATTATATTAAATTAGATTACATTAGATTACATTACATTAAATTACATTAGATCATCTTAGATTAGATTACATTACATTAGATTACATAAGATTAGATGACATTACATTAGATTACATTACATTACATTAAATTGCAATAGATTAGATTAGATTAGATTAGATTACATGATACAGACTGCACGTCTTAAATCACTGAGTAGAGCTTCTCTCCTTCATTCAATGGGTCAAGCTTAACGCTTTCATTCAAAGAAACAAACTGCATTCATTGAATCATTGAATCAAATAACAATCATTGATTCAATGAATCAAACCTTGTTTCAATGGAACAAACCTATCTCCCTTATTTAGTGAACCAAACTGCATATTCATTGCATATTCAATGAAAGAGGCTGCATTTGTCAATTCAATGAGTAGAGATACTCTCATTCATTCAATGGCACAAGTTTCACGCATTGTCTCTGTCAAACTACACACGTTTACTAGATGAAACAAACTGCCCGTCTTAATTCAATGAATAGTGCTTCTCTCATTCATTCAATGTGTCAAGCTCACCGTTTGCATTTAATGAAACAAACTGCCTTGATTGAATCACTGAATCAAACTAGAATCATTGATTCAATTAATCAAACCTTATTCCTTGTTTCATTCGAACAAACCTACCTCACTTATTTAGTGAATCCTACTACACTTATTCGTTCAATGAAACAGACTGCACATGATAATTCAATGAAGGTACTCTTAATGCATTGATTCAACCAAACAAATTGCACACATTTAGTTCATGAAGCAAACTGCATTTGTCAATTCAATGAATATAGCTACTCATTCATTCAATGTCACAAACTTCATACATTGTCTCAATCAAACTGCGCACATTCACTCCATGAACCAAACTGCACGTGTTAATTCAATGAGCAGAGCGCCTCTCATCAGTCAATGATGAGCTTAACGCTTTCATTCAATGAAACAAACAGCTTTCGTTGAATCATTGAATCAAATTCATATGATGGATTCAATGTAGATTAGATTACATTAGATTAGATTAGATTAGATTACATTTGATGAGATAACATTTCATTAGATTACATTAGATTATATTAGATTAGATTAGATTACATTACATTAGATTAGATTAGTTTACATTTGATTAGATTAGATTTGATTAGATTACATTAGATGAAATTAGATTAGTTTAGATTACATTACATTCGATTAGATTACATTAGATTAGACTACATTTCATTAGATTACATTACATTAGATTAGATTAGATTTCATTAGATTAGATTAGATTACATTGGATTAGATTAGAGTACATTAGATTAGATTAGGTTACATTAGATTACATTACATTACATTAGAGGACATTAGATTAGATCAGATTACATTAGATAAAGTTACATTAGATTACATTACATTAGATTACATTATATTTGATGAGATTAGATTACATTCGAACAACTTAGATTAGATTACATTAGATTAAATTAGATTAGATTACATTAGATTATTTTAGATTAGATTATATTAAATTAGATTACATTAGATTACATTACATTAAATTACATTAGATCATCTTAGATTAGATTACATTACATTAGATTACATAAGATTAGATGACATTACATTAGATTACATTACATTACATTAAATTGCAATAGATTAGATTAGATTAGATTAGATTACATGATACAGACTGCACGTCTTAAATCACTGAGTAGAGCTTCTCTCCTTCATTCAATGGGTCAAGCTTAACGCTTTCATTCAAAGAAACAAACTGCATTCATTGAATCATTGAATCAAACAACAATCATTGATTCAATGAATCAAACCTTGTTTCAATGGAACAAACCTATCTCCCTTATTTAGTGAACCAAAATGCATATTCATTGCATATTCAATGAAAGAGGCTGCATTTGTCAATTCAATGAGTAGAGATACTCTCATTCATTCAATGGCACAAGTTTCACGCATTGTCTCTGTCAAACTACACACGTTTACTAGATGAAACAAACTGCCCGTCTTAATTCAATGAATAGAGCGTCTCTCATTCATTCAGTGTGTCAAGCTCACCGTTTGCATTTAATGAAACAAACTGCCTTGATTGAATCACTGAATCAAACTAGAATCATTGATTCAATGAATCAAACCTTATTCCTTGTTTCATTCGAACAAACCTACCTCACTTATTTAGTGAATCCTACTACACTTATTCGTTCAATGAAACAGACTGCACATGATAATTCAATGAAGGTACTCTTAATGCATTGATTCAACCAAACAAATTGCACACATTTAGTTCATGAAGCAAACTGCATTTGTCAATTCAATGAATATAGCTACTCATTCATTCAATGTCACAAACTTCATACATTGTCTCAATCAAACTGCGCACATTCACTCCATGAACCAAACTGCACGTGTTAATTCAATGAGCAGAGCTCCTCTCATCAGTCAATGATGAGCTTAACGCTTTCATTCAATGAAACAAACAGCTTTCGTTGAATCATTGAATCAAATTCATATGATGGATTCAATGTAGATTAGATTACATTAGATTAGATTAGATTAGATTACATTCGATTACATTAGATCAGATTATATTACATTAGATTATATTATATTAGATTACATTACATTAGATTACAGTACATTACATTGCATTAGATTACTTTAGATTAGATTACATTAGATTATATTACTTTAGAATAGGTTACATTAGAATAGATTACAATAGATTGGATTAGATTACATTAGATTAGATTAGATTAGATTACAATACATTACATTCGATTAGATGACATTACATTAGATTACATTACATAATATGAGATTACATTAGATTAGATTAGATTAGATTACATGAGATTTGCTTAGATTAGATTACATTAGATTAGATTAGATTAGATTACATTTGATTCGATTACATTTGATGAGATAACATTTCATTAGATTACATTAGATTATATTAGATTAGATTAGATTACATTACATTAGATTAGATTAGTTTACATTTGATTAGATTAGATTTGATTAGATTACATTAGATGACATTAGATTAGTTTAGATTACATTACATTCGATTAGATTACATTAGATTAGACTACATTTCATTAGATTACATTACATTAGATTAGATTAGATTTCATTAGATTAGATTAGATTACATTGGATTAGATTAGAGTACATTAGATTAGATTAGGTTACATTAGATTAGATTACATTACATTAGAGGACATTAGATTAGATCAGATTACATTAGATAAAGTTACATTAGATTACATTACATTAGATTACATTATATTTGATGAGATTAGATTACATTCGAACAACTTAGATTAGATTACATTAGATTAAATTAGATTAGATTACATTAGATTATTTTAGATTAGATTATATTAAATTAGATTACATTAGATTACATTACATTAAATTACATTAGATCATCTTAGATTAGATTACATTACATTAGATTACATGAGATTAGATGACATTACATTAGATTACATTACATTACATTAAATTGCAATAGATTAGATTAGATTAGATTAGTTTACATGATACAGACTGCACGTCTTAAATCACTGAGTAGAGCTTCTCTGCTTCATTCAATGGGTCAAGCTTAACGCTTTCATTCAAAGAAACAAACTGCATTCATTGAATCATTGAATCAAACAACAATCATTGATTCAATGAATCAAACCTTGTTTCAATGGAACAAACCTATCTCCCTTATTTAGTGAACCAAAATGCATATTCATTGCATATTCAATGAAAGAGGCTGCATTTGTCAATTCAATGAGTAGAGATACTCTCATTCATTCAATGGCACAAGGTTCACGCATTGTCTCTGTTAAACTACACACGTTTACTAGATGAAACAAACTGCCCGTCTTAATTCAATGAATAGAGCGTCTCTCATTCATTCAATGTGTCAAGCTCACCGTTTGCATTTAATGAAACAAACTGCCTTGATTGAATCACTGAATCAAACTAGAATCATTGATTCAATTAATCAAACCTTATTCCTTGTTTCATTCGAACAAACCTACCTCACGTATTTAGTGAATCCTACTACACTTATTCGTTCAATGAAACAGACTGCACATGATAATTCAATGAAGGTACTCTTAATGCATTGATTCAACCAAACAAATTGCACACATTTAGTTCATGAAGCAAACTGCATTTGTCAATTCAATGAATATAGCTACTCATTCATTCAATGTCACAAACTTCATACATTGTCTCAATCAAACTGCGCACATTCACTCCATGAACCAAACTGCACGTGTTAATTCAATGAGCAGAGCTCCTCTCATCAGTCAATGATGAGCTTAACGCTTTCATTCAATGAAACAAACAGCTTTCGTTGAATCATTGAATCAAATTCATATGATGGATTCAATGTAGATTAGATTACATTAGATTAGATTAGATTAGATTACATTCGATTACATTAGATCAGATTATATTACATTAGATTATATTAGATTAGATTACATTACATTAGATTACAGTGCATTACATTGCATTAGATTACTTTAGATTAGATTACATTAGATTATATTACTTTAGAATAGGTTACATTAGAATAGATTACAATAGATTGGATTAGATTAGATTAGATTAGATTAGATTACAATACATTACATTCGATTAGATGACATTACATTAGATTACATTACATAATATGAGATTACATTAGATTAGATTAGATTACATGAGATTTGCTTAGATTAGATTACATTAGATTAGATTAGATTAGATTACATTTGATTCGATTACATTTGATGAGATAACATTTCATTAGATTACATTAGATTATATTAGATTAGATTAGATTACATTACATTAGATTAGATTAGTTTACATTTGATTAGATTAGATTTGATTAGATTACATTAGATGACATTAGATTAGTTTAGATTACATTACATTCGATTAGATTACATTAGATTAGACTACATTTCATTAGATTACATTACATTAGATTAGATTAGATTTCATTAGATTAGATTAGATTACATTGGATTAGATTAGAGTACATTAGATTAGATTAGGTTACATTAGATTAGATTACATTACATTAGAGGACATTAGATTAGATCAGATTACATTAGATAAAGTTTCATTAGATTACATTACATTAGATTACATTATATTTGATGAGATTAGATTACATTCGAACAACTTAGATTAGATTACATTAGATTAAATTAGATTAGATTACATTAGATTATTTTAGATTAGATTATATTAAATTAGATTACATTAGATTACATTACATTAAATTACATTAGATTATCTTAGATTAGATTATATTACATTAGATTACTTCATATTAGATTAGATTAGATTTGATTCGATTACATTAGATGTGATTACATTTCATTAGATAACATTAGATTATATTAGATTAAAGTAGATTACATTACATTACATTCGATTAGATTAGTTTATATTAGATTAGATTACATTACATTTGATTACATTAGATTAGATTAGATTAGATTACATTAGATTAATTAGATTAGATTAGATTACATTAGATTCGATTACATCTGATGAGATTACATTTCATTAGATTACATTAGATTATATTAGATTAGATTAGATTACATTTCATTAGATTAGTTTATTTTACATTTGATTAGATCACATTAGATTAGAATAAATTAGATTACTTTACATTAGATTAGTTTAGATTACATTACTTTCGATTAGATTATATTAGATTAGATTACATTACATTAGATTACATTAAATTAGATTAGATTAGATTTCATTAGATTAGGTTAGATTACATTAGATTAGATTAGATGAGATTACATTACATTACATTACATTAGATTCGGATAGATTAGATTTAATTACATTAGATTAGATTACATTAGATTAGATTAGATTAGAGTACATTAGATTAGATTAGATTGGATTAGATTAGATTAGATTACATTAGAGTACATTAGATTAGATTAGATTACATTAGATAAGGTTACATTACATTAGATTAGATTAGATTACATTACATTTGATTAGATTAGATTAGATTAGATTACAATAAATTACATTAGATTCGATTACATTAGATTACATTAGATTAGATTACATTACATTAGATTACATTAGATTATTTTTGATTAGATTAGATTAAATTAGATTACATTAGATTACATTACATTAGATTACATTAGATTATTTTAGATTAGATTATATTACATTAGTTTACTTTATATTAGATTTGATTCGATTACATTAGATGTGATTACATTTCATTAGATAACATTAGATTATATTAGATTAAAGTAGATTACATTACATTACATTCGATTAGATTAGTTTATATTAGATTACATTACATTACATTTGATTACATTACATTACATTAGATTAGATTAAATTACATTACATTAGATTACAATAGATTAGAGGAGAGGTTCTTTCATTCCTTCAAAGCCACAAACTGACCGCAATTAATGAATCTAACTGCAAACATTCATTCGATGAGGAACACTGTATGTGCTATTCCAATGTTTCTAGCTTTTGCCATTCATTCAATGATAGAAACTGCACGCGTTCATGCAATGATAAAAACTGCATGCGTTCATTAAATGAAACAGAATGCACGTGTTAATTCAATGACTACAGAGATTACATTAGATTAGATTAGATTACATTAGATTACATTAGATTACATGAGATTTGCTTAGATTAGATTACATTAGATTAGATTAGATTACATTTGATTCGATTACATTTGATGAGATAACATTTCATTAGATTACATTAGATTATATTAGATTAGAATAGATTACCTTACATTCGATTAGATTACATTAGATTAGACTACATTACATTAGATTACATAAGATTAGATTTCATTAGATTAGATTAGATTACATTAGATTAGATTAGAGTACATTAGATTAGATTAGGTTACATTAGATTAGATTACATTACATTAGAGAACATTAGATTAGATCAGATTACATTAGATAAAGTTTCATTAGATTACATTACATTAGATTACATTATATTTGATGAGATTAGATTACATTCGAACAATTTAGATTAGATTACATTAGATTAAATTAGATTACATTACATTAGATTATTTTAGATTAGATTATATTAAATTAGATTACATTAGATTACATTACATTAAATTACATTAGATTATCTTAGATTAGATTATATTACATTAGATTACTTCATATTAGATTAGATTAGATTTGATTCGATAACATTAGATGTGATTACATTTCATTAGATAACATTAGATTATATTAGATTACAGTAGATTACATTACATTACATTCGATTAGATTAGTTTATATTAGATTATATTACATTACATTTGATTACATTAGATTAGATTACATTAGATTACATTACATTAGATTAGATTAGATTTGATTACGTTACATTAGATTACATTACATTAGATTAATTAGATTAGATTACATTAGATTCGATTACATCTGATGAGATTACATTTCATTAGATTACATTAGATTATATTAGATTAGATTAGATTACATTTCATTAGATTAGTTTATTTTACATTTGATTAGATCACATTAGATTAGAATAAATTAGATTACATTACATTAGATTAGTTTAGATTTCATTACTTTCGATTAGATTATATTAGATTAGACTACATTACATTAGATTACATTAAATTAGATTAGATTAGATTTCATTAGATTAGATTAGATTACATTAGATTAGATTAGATGAGATTACATTACATTACATTATATTAGATTCGGTTAGATTAGATTTAATTACATTAGATTAGATTAGATTACATTACATTACATTTGATTAGATTAGATTAGATTAGATTACAAAAAATTACATTAGATTAGATTACATTAGATTACATTAGATTAGATTACATTACATTAGATTACATTATATTTGATTAGATTAGATTACATTCGATTATCTTAGATTAGATTACATTAGATTATTTTAGATTAGATTAGATTAAATTAGATTACATTAGATTACATTACATTAGATTACATTAGATTATTTTAGATTACATTATATTACATTAGATTACTTTATATTAGATTAGATTAGATTTGATTCGATTACATTAGATGTGATTACATTTCATTAGATAACATTAGATTATATTAGATTACATTACATTACATTCGATTAGATTAGTTTATATTAGATTACATTACATTACATTTGATTACATTACATTACATTCGATTAGATTAAATTACATTACATTAGATTACAATAGATTAGTGGAGAGGTTCTTTCATTCCTTCAAAGCCACAAACTGACCGCAATTAATGAATCTAACTGCAAACATTCATTCGATGAGGAACACTGTATGTGCTATTCCAATGTTTCTAGCTTTTGCCATTCATTCAATGATAGAAACTGCACGCGTTCATGCAATGATAAAAACTGCATGCGTTCATTAAATGAAACAGAATGCACGTGTTAATTCAATGAGTACAGCTTTTCTTTTTTATTCACTTTCTCGAGCTTAGCACTTTCATTCAATGAAACCAAATGCTTCATTGAATCATTGAGTCAAACTGCCATCACTGACTCAATGAATCAAAGAGTATTAATGGATTCCATCGAACAAACTTAACTCATTTACGTCGTGAATCCAACTGCACCCATTCATTCAATGAAATGATTTGTATGTCTTAAATAAAAGAGTCGAGCTCCAGCCATTCATTCAGTGCCACGAGCAAAACGTATTCATTCAATTGAGCACACTGCACTCATGATACAGACTGCACGTCTTAAATCAATGAGTAGAGCTTCTCTCCTTCATTCAATGGGTCAAGCTTAACGCTTTCATTCAAAGAAACAAACTGCATTCATTGAATCATTGAATCAAACAACAATCATTGATTCAATGAATCAAACCTTGTTTCAATGGAACAAACCTATCTCCTTTATTTAGTGAACCAAACTGCATATTCATTGCATATTCAATGAAAGAGGCTGCATTTGTCAATTCAATGAGTAGAGATACTCTCATTCATTCAATGGCACAAGTTTCACGCATTGTCTCTGTCAAACTACACACGTTTACTAGATGAAACAAACTGCCCGTCTTAATTCAATGAATAGAGCTTCTCTCATTCATTCAATGTGTCAAGCTCACCGTTTGCATTTAATGAAACAAACTGCCTTGATTGAATCACTGAATCAAACTAGAATAATTGATTCAATGAATCAAACCTTATTCCTTGTTTCATTCGAACAAACCTACCTCACTTATTTAGTGAATCCTACTACACTTATCCTACTACACAGTCTGTTCAATGAAACAGACTGCACATGATAATTCAATGAAGGTACTCTTAATGCATTGATTCAACCAAACAAATTGCACACATTTAGTTCATGAAGCAAACTGCATTTGTCAATTCAATGAATATAGCTACTCATTCATTCAATGTCACAAACTTCATACATTGTCTCAATCAAACTGCGCACATTCACTCCATGAACCAAACTGCACGTGTTAATTCAATGAGCAGAGCTCCTCTCATCAGTCAATGATGAGCTTAACGCTTTCATTCAATGAAACAAACAGCTTTCGTTGAATCATTGAATCAAATTCATATGATGGATTCAATGTAGATTAGATTACATTAGATTAGATTAGATTAGATTACATTCGATTACATTAGATCAGATTATATTAAATTAGATTATATTAGATTAGATTACATTACATTAGATTACAGTACATTACATTGCATTAGATTACTTTAGATTAGATTACATTAGATTATATTACTTTAGAATAGGTTACATTAGAATAGATTACAATAGATTGGATTAGATTAGATTAGATTAGATTAGATTAGATTACAATACATTACATTCGATTAGATGACATTACATTAGATTACATTACATAATATGAGATTACATTAGATTAGATTAGATTAGATTACATTAGATTACATGAGATTTGCTTAGATTAGATTACATTAGATTAGATTAGATTAGATTACATTTGATTCGATTACATTTGATGAGATAACATTTCATTAGATTACATTAGATTAGATTAGATTAGATTAGATTACATTACATTAGATTAGATTAGTTTACATTTGATTAGATTAGATTTGATTAGATTACATTAGATGACATTAGATTAGTTTAGATTACATTATATTCGATTAGATTACATTAGATTAGACTGCATTTCATTAGATTACATTACATTAGATTAGATTAGATTTCATTAGATTAGATTAGATTACATTGGATTAGATTAGAGTACATTAGATTAGATTAGGTTACATTAGATTAGGTTTCATTACATTAGAGGACATTAGATTAGATCAGATTACATTAGATAAAGTTACATTAGATTACATTACATTAGATTACATTATATTTGATGAGATTAGATTACATTCGAACAACTTAGATTAGATTACATTAGATTAAATTAAATTAGATTACATTAGATTATTTTAGATTAGATTATATTAAATTAGATTACATTAGATTACATTACATTAAATTACATTAGATCATCTTAGATTAGATTACATTACATTAGATTACATAAGATTAGATGACATTACATTAGATTACATTACATTACATTAAATTGCAATAGATTAGATTAGATTAGATTAGATTACATGATACAGACTGCACGTCTTAAATCACTGAGTAGAGCTTCTCTCCTTCATTCAATGGGTCAAGCTTAACGCTTTCATTCAAAGAAACAAACTGCATTCATTGAATCATTGAATCAAACAACAATCATTGATTCAATGAATCAAACCTTGTTTCAATGGAACAAACCTATCTCCCTTATTTAGTGAACCAAACTGCATATTCATTGCATATTCAATGAAAGAGGCTGCATTTGTCAATTCAATGAGTAGAGATACTCTCATTCATTCAATGGCACAAGTTTCACGCATTGTCTCTGTCAAACTACACACGTTTACTAGATGAAACAAACTGCCCGTCTTAATTCAATGAATAGAGCTTCTCTCATTCATTCAATGTGTCAAGCTCACCGTTTGTATTTAATGGAACAAACTGCCTTGATTGAATCACTGAATCAAACTAGAATTTTTGATTCAATGAATCAAACCTTATTCCTTGTTTCATTCGAACAAACCTAACTCACTTATTTAGTGAATCCCTGTACACGTATTCGTTCAATGAAACAGACTGCATATGATAATTCAATAAAGGTACTCTTAATGCATTGATTCAACCAAACAAATTGCACACATTTAATTCATGAAGCAAACTGCATTTTTCAATTCAATGAATTCATTCAAAGTCACAAGCTTCACACATTGTCTCAATGAAAATGCACACATTCACTCCGTGAACCAAACTGCACGTGTTAATTCAATGAGCAGAGCTTCTCTCCTCAATGATGAGTTTAAGGCTTTCATTCAATGAAACAAACAGCTTTCGTTGAATCATTGAAACAAATTCGAATGATGGATTCAATGTAGGTTAGATTACATTAGATTAGATTAGATTAGATTACATTACATTACATTAGATTACATAACATTAGATTACATTAGATTAGATTACATTAGATTACATAAGATTAGATGACATTACATTAGATTACATTACATTACATTAAATTGCAATAGATTAGATTAGATTAGATTAGATTAGATTACATGATACAGACTGCACGTCTTAAATCACTGAGTAGAGCTTCTCTGCTTCATTCAATGGGTCAAGGTTAACGCTTTCATTCAAAGAAACAAACTGCATTCATTGAATCATTGAATCAAACAACAATCATTGATTCAATGAATCAAACCTTGTTTCAATGGAACAAACCTATCTCCCTTATTTAGTGAACCAAACTGCATATTCATTGCATATTCAATGAAAGAGGCTGCATTCGTCAATTCAATGAGTAGAGCTACTCTCATTCATTCAATGGCACAAGTTTCACGCATTGTCTCTGTCAAACTACACACGTTTACTAGATGAAGCAAACTGCCCGTCTTAATTCAATGAATAGAGCTTCTCTCATTCATTCAATGTGTCAAGCTCACCGTTTGAATTTAATGAAACAAACTGCATTGATTGAATCACTGAATCAAACTAGAATCATTTATTCAATTAATCAAACCTTATTCCTTGTTTCATTCGAACAAACCTACCTCACTTATTTAGTGAATCCTACTACACTTATTCGTTCAATGAAACAGACTGCACATGATAATTCAATGAAGGTACTCTTAACGCATTGATTTAACCAAACAAATTGCACACATTTAGTTCATGAAGCAAACTGCATTTGTCAATTCAATGAATATAGCTACTCATTCATTCAATGTCACAAACTTCATACATTGTCTCAATCAAACTGCGCACATTCACTCCATGAACCAAACTGCACGTGTTAATTCAATGAGCAGAGCTCCTCTCATCAGTCAATGATGAGCTTAACGCTTTCATTCAATGAAACAAACAGCTTTCGTTGAATCATTGAATCAAATTCATATGATGGATTCAATGTAGATTAGATTACATTAGATTAGATTAGATTACATTCGATTACATTAGATCAGATTATATTACATTAGATTATATTAGATTAGATTACATTACATTAGATTACAGTACATTACAATACATTACATTAGATTACTTTAGATTAGATTACATTAGATTATATTACATTAGAATAGGTTCCATTAGAATAGATTACAATAGATTAGATTAGATTACATTAGATTAGATTAGATTAGATTAGATTACAATACATTACATTCGATTAGATGACATTACATTAGATTACATTACATAATATGAGACTACATTAGATTAGATTAGATTACATTAGATTACATTAGATTACATGAGATTTGCTTAGATTAGATTACATTAGATTAGATTAGATTACATTTGATTCGATTACATTTGATGAGATAACATTTCATTAGATTACGTTAGATTATATTAGATTAGAATAGATTACCTTATATTAGATTAGACTAGTTTACATTTGATTAGATAGATTTGATTAGATTACATTAGATGACATTAGATTAGTTTAGATTACACTACATTCGATTAGATTACATTAGATTAGACTACATTACATTAGATTACATTAGATTAGATTAGATTAGATTTCATTAGATTAGATTAGATTACATTAGATTAGATTAGAGTACATTAGATTAGATTAGGTTACATTAGATTAGATTACATTACATTAGAGAACATTAGATTAGATCAGATTACATTAGATAACGTTTCATTAGATTACATTACATTAGATTACATTATATTTGATGAGATTAGATTACATTCGAACAATTTAGATTAGATTACATTAGATTAAATTAGATTAGATTACATTAGATTATTTTAGATTAGATTATATTAAATTACATTACATTAGATTACATTACATTAAATTACATTAGATTATCTTAGATTAGATTATATTACATTAGATTACTTCATATTAGATTAGATTAGATTTGATTCGATTACATTAGATGTGATTACATTTCATTAGATAACATTAGATTATATTAGATTACAGTAGATTACATTACATTACATTCGATTAGATTAGTTTATATTAGATTAGATTACATTACATTTGATTACATTAGATTAGATTAGATTAGATTACATTAGATTAATTAGATTAGATTAGATTACATTAGATTCGATTACATCTGATGAGATTACATTTCATTAGATTACATTATATTATATTAGATTAGATTAGATTACATTTCATTAGATTAGTTTATTTTACATTTGATTAGATCACATTAGATTAGAATAAATTAGATTACTTTACATTAGATTAGTTTAGATTACATTACTTTCGATTAGATTATATTAGATTAGATTACATTACATTAGATTACATTAAATTAGATTAGATTAGATTTCATTAGATTAGGTTAGATTACATTAGATTAGATTAGATGAGATTACATTACATTACATTACATTAGATTCGGATAGATTAGATTTAATTACATTAGATTAGATTACATTAGATTAGATTAGATTAGAGTACATTAGATTAGATTAGATTGGATTAGATTAGATTAGATTACATTAGAGTACATTAGATTAGATTAGATTACATTAGATAAGGTTACATTACATTAGATTAGATTAGATTACATTACATTACATTTGATTAGATTAGATTAGATTAGATTACAATAAATTACATTAGATTCGATTACATTAGATTACATTAGATTAGATTACATTACATTAGATTACATTAGATTATTTTAGATTAGATTAGATTAAATTAGATTACATTAGATTACATTACATTAGATTACATTAGATTATTTTAGATTAGATTATATTACATTAGTTTACTTTATATTAGATTTGATTCGATTACATTAGATGTGATTACATTTCATTAGATAACATTAGATTATATTAGATTACATTACATTTCATTCGATTAGATTAGTTTATATTAGATTACATTACATTACATTTGATTACATTACATTACATTAGATTAGATTAAATTACATTACATTAGATTACAATAGATTAGAGGAGAGGTTCTTTCATTCCTTCAAAGCCACAAACTGACCGCAATTAATGAATCTAACTGCAAACATTCATTCGATGAGGAACACTGTATGTGCTATTCCAATGTTTCTAGCTTTTGCCATTCATTCAATGATAGAAACTGCACGCGTTCATGCAATGATAAAAACTGCATGCGTTCATTAAATGAAACAGAATGCACGTGTTAATTCAATGACTACAGAGATTACATTAGATTAGATTAGATTACATTAGATTACATTAGATTACATGAGATTTGCTTAGATTAGATTACATTAGATTAGATTAGATTACATTTGATTCGATTACATTTGATGAGATAACATTTCATTAGATTACATTAGATTATATTAGATTAGAATAGATTACCTTACATTCGATTAGATTACATTAGATTAGACGACATTACATTAGATTACATTAGATTAGATTTCATTAGATTAGATTAGATTACATTAGATTAGATTAGAGTACATTAGATTAGATTAGGTTACATTAGATTAGATTACATTACATTAGAGAACATTAGATTAGATCAGATTACATTAGATAAAGTTGCATTAGATTACATTATATTTGATGAGATTAGATTACATTCGAACAACTTAGATAAGATTACATTAGATTAAATTAGATTAGATTACATTAGATTACATTACATTAAATTACATTAGATTATCTTAGATTAGATTATATTACATTAGATTACTTCATATTAGATTAGATTAGATTATATTACATTAGATTACTTCATATTAGATTAGATTAGATTTGATTCGATAACATTAGATGTGATTACATTTCATTCGATAACATTAGATTATATTAGATTACAGTAGATTACATTACATTACATTCGATTAGATTAAATTACATTGCATTAGATTACAATAGATTAGAGGAGAGGTTCTTTCATTCCTTCAAAGCCACAAACTGACCGCAATTAATGAATCTAACTGCCTTGATTGAATCACTGAATCAAACTAGAATCATTGATTCAATATATCAATATATTTATATATATATCAATCAATATATTTCATTCGAACAAACCTACCTCACTTATTTAGTGAATCCTACTAGACTTATTCGTTCAATGAAACAGACTGCACATGATAATTCAATGAAGGTACTCTTAATGCATTGATTCAACCAAACAAATTGCACACATTTAGTTCATGAAGCAAACTGCATTTGTCAATTCAATGAGCAGAGCTCCTCTCATCAGTCAATGATGAGCTTAACGCTTTCATTCAATAGATTACAATAGATTGGATTAGATTACATTAGATTAGATTTCAATACATTACATTCGATTAGATGACATTACATTAGATTACATTACATAATATGAGATTAGATTAGATTAGATTACATTAGATTACATGAGATTTGCTTAGATTAGATTACATTAGATTAGATTAGATTAGATTACATTTGATTCGATTACATTTGATGAGATAACATTTCATTAGATTACATTAGATTATATTATATTAGATTAGATTACATTACATTAGATTAGATTAGTTTACATTTGATTAGATTAGATTTGATTAGATTAAATTAGATGACATTAGATTAGTTTAGATTACATTACATTCGATTAGATTACATTAGATTAGACTACATTTCATTAGATTACATTACATTAGATTAGATTAGATTTCATTAGATTAGATTAGATTACATTGGATTAGATTAGAGTACATTAGATTAGATTAGGTTACATTAGATTAGATTACATTACATTAGAGGACATTAGATTAGATCAGATTACATTAGATAAAGTTACATTAGATTACATTACATTAGATTACATTATATTTGATGAGATTAGATTACATTCGAACAACTTAGATTAGATTACATTAGATTAAATTAGATTAGATTACATTAGATTATTTTAGATTAGATTATATTAAATTAGATTACATTAGATTACATTACATTAAATTACATTAGATCATCTTAGATTAGATTACATTACATTAGATTACATAAGATTAGATGACATTACATTAGATTACATTACATTACATTAAATTGCAATAGATTAGATTAGATTAGATTAGATTACATGATACAGACTGCACGTCTTAAATCACTGAGTAGAGCTTCTCTCCTTCATTCAATGGGTCAAGCTTAACGCTTTCATTCAAAGAAACAAACTGCATTCATTGAATCATTGAATCAAACAACAATCATTGATTCAATGAATCAAACCTTGTTTCAATGGAACAAACCTATCTCCCTTATTTAGTGAACCAAACTGCATATTCATTGCATATTCAATGAAAGAGGCTGCATTTGTCAATTCAATGAGTAGAGATACTCTCATTCATTCAATGGCACAAGTTTCACGCATTGTCTCTGTCAAACTACACACGTTTACTAGATGAAACAAACTGCCCGTCTTAATTCAATGAATAGAGCTTCTCTCATTCATTCAATGTGTCAAGCTCACCGTTTGTATTTAATGAAACAAACTGCCTTGATTGAATCACTGAATCAAACTAGAATTTTTGATTCAATGAATCAAACCTTATTCCTTGTTTCATTCGAACAAACCTAACTCACTTATTTAGTGAATCCCAGTACACGTATTCGTTCAATGAAACAGACTGCACATGATAATTCAATGAAGGTACTCTTAATGCATTGATTCAACCAAACAAATTGCACACATTTAATTCATGAAGCAAACTGCATTTGTCAATTCAATGAATTCATTCAAAGTCACAAGCTTCACACATTGTCTCAATGAAAAATGCACACATTCACTCCATGAACCAAACTGCACGTGTTAATTCAATGAGCAGAGCTTCTCTCCTCAATGATGTGTTTAACGCTTTCATTCAATGAAACAAACAGCTTTCGTTGAATCATTGAAACAAATTCGAATGATGGATTCAATGTAGGTTAGATTACATTAGATTAGATTAGATTAGATTAGATTAGATTACATTACATTAGATTACATAACATTAGATTACATTAGATTAGATTACATTAGATTACATAAGATTAGATGACATTACATTAGATTACATTACATTACATTAAATTGCAATAGATTAGATTAGATTAGATTAGATTAGATTAGATTAGATTACATGATACAGACTGCACGTCTTAAATCACTGAGTAGAGCTTCTCTGCTTCATTCAATGGGTCAAGGTTAACGCTTTCATTCAAAGAAACAAACTGCATTCATTGAATCATTGAATCAAACAACAATCATTGATTCAATGAATCAAACCTTGTTTCAATGGAACAAACCTATCTCCCTTATTTAGTGAACCAAACTGCATATTCATTGCATATTCAATGAAAGAGGCTGCATTCGTCAATTCAATGAGTAGAGCTACTCTCATTCATTCAATGGCACAAGTTTCACGCATTGTCTCTGTCAAACTACACACGTTTACTAGATGAAGCAAACTGCCCGTCTTAATTCAATGAATAGAGCTTCTCTCATTCATTCAATGTGTCAAGCTCACCGTTTGAATTTAATGAAACAAACTGCATTGATTGAATCACTGAATCAAACTAGAATCATTTATTCAATTAATCAAACCTTATTCCTTGTTTCATTCGAACAAACCTACCTCACTTATTTAGTGAATCCTACTACACTTATTCGTTCAATGAAACAGACTGCACATGATAATTCAATGAAGGTACTCTTAACGCATTGATTTAACCAAACAAATTGCACACATTTAGTTCATGAAGCAAACTGCATTTGTCAATTCAATGAATATAGCTACTCATTCATTCAATGTCACAAACTTCATACATTGTCTCAATCAAACTGCGCACATTCACTCCATGAACCAAACTGCACGTGTTAATTCAATGAGCAGAGCTCCTCTCATCAGTCAATGATGAGCTTAACGCTTTCATTCAATGAAACAAACAGCTTTCGTTGAATCATTGAATCAAATTCGAATGATGGATTCAATGTAGATTAGGTTACATTAGATTAGATTAGATTAGATTACATTCGATTACATTAGATCAGATTATATTACATTAGATTATATTAGATTAGATTACATTACATTAGATTACAGTACATTACAATACATTACATTAGATTACTTTAGATTAGATTACATTAGATTATATTACATTAGAATAGGTTACATTAGAATAGATTACAATAGATTAGATTAGATTACATTAGATTAGATTAGATTACATTACAATACATTACATTCGATTATATGACATTACATTAGATTACATTACATAATATGAGACTACATTAGATTAGATTAGATTACATTAGATTACATTAGATTACATGAGATTTGCTTAGATTAGATTACATTAGATTAGATTAGATTACATTTGATTCGATTACATTTGATGAGATAACATTTTATTAGATTACATTAGATTATATTAGATTAGATTAGATTATCTTACATTAGATTAGACTAGTTTACATTTGATTAGATAGATTTGATTAGATTACATTAGATGACATTAGATTAGTTTAGATTACATTACATTCGATTAGATTACATTAGATTAGACTACATTACATTAGATTACATTAGATTAGATTAGATTAGACTTCTTTAGATTAGATTAGATTACATTAGATTAGATTAGAGTACATTAGATTAGATTAGGTTACATTAGATTAGATTACATTACATTAGAGAACATTTGATTAGATCAGATTACATTAGATAAAGTTACATTAGATTACATTACATTAGATTACATTAGATTATTTTAGATTAGATTAGATTAAATTAGATTACATTAGATTACATTACGTTAGATTACATTAGATTATTTTAGATTAGATTATATTACATTAGTTTACTTTATATTAGATTTGATTCGATTACATTAGATGTGATTACATTTCATTAGATAACATTAGATTATATTAGATTACATTACATTTCATTCGATTAGATTAGTTTATATTAGATTACATTACATTACATTTGATTACATTACATTACATTAGATTAGATTAAATTACATTACATTAGATTACAATAGATTAGAGGAGAGGTTCTTTCATTCCTTCAAAGCCACAAACTGACCGCAATTAATGAATCTAACTGCAAACATTCATTCGATGAGGAACACTGTATGTGCTATTCCAATGTTTCTAGCTTTTGCCATTCATTCAATGATAGAAACTGCACGCGTTCATGCAATGATAAAAACTGCATGCGTTCATTAAATGAAACAGAATGCACGTGTTAATTCAATGACTACAGAGATTACATTAGATTAGATTAGATTACATTAGATTACATTAGATTACATGAGATTTGCTTAGATTAGATTACATTAGATTAGATTAGATTACATTTGATTCGATTACATTTGATGAGATAACATTTCATTAGATTACATTAGATTATATTAGATTAGAATAGATTACCTTACATTCGATTAGATTACATTAGATTAGACTACATTACATTAGATTACATTAGATTAGATTTCATTAGATTAGATTAGATTACATAAGATTAGATTAGAGTACATTAGATTAGATTAGGTTACATTAGATTAGATTACATTACATTAGAGAACATTAGATTAGATCAGATTACATTAGATAAAGTTACATTAGATTACATTACATTAGATTACATTATATTTGATGAGATTAGATTACATTCGAACAACTTAGATTAGATTACATTAGATTAAATTAGATTAGATTACATTAGATTACATTACATTAAATTACATTAGATTATCTTAGATTAGATTATATTACATTAGATTACTTCATATTAGATTAGATTAGATTATATTACATTAGATTACTTCATATTAGATTAGATTAGATTTGATTCGATAACATTAGATGTGATTACATTTCATTAGATAACATTAGATTATATTAGATTACAGTAGATTACATTACATTACATTCGATTAGATTAGTTTATATTAGATTAGATTACATTACATTTGATTACATTAGATTACATTACATTAGATTAGATTAGATTTGATTACGTTACATTAGATTACATTACATTAGATTAATTAGATTAGATTACATTAGATTCGATTACATCTGATGAGATTACATTTCATTAGATTACATTAGATTATATTAGATTTGATTAGATTACATTTCATTAGATTAGTTTATTTTACATTTGATTAGATCACATTAGATTAGAATAAATTAGATTACATTACATTAGATTAGTTTAGATTTCATTACTTTCGATTAGATTATATTAGATTAGATTACATTACATTAGATTACATTAAATTAGATTAGATTAGATTTCATTAGATTAGATTAGATTACATTAGATTAGATTAGATGAGATTACATTACATTACATTACATTAGATTCGGTTAGATTAGATTTAATTACATTAGATTAGATTACATTAGATTAGATTAGATTAGAGTACATTAGATTAGATTAGATTGGATTAGATTAGATTAGATTACATTAGAGTACATTAGATTAGATTAGATTACATTAGATAAGGTTACATTACATTAGATTAGATTAGATTACATTACATTACATTTGATTAGATTAGATTAGATTAGATTACAATAAATTACATTAGATTCGATTACATTAGATTACATTAGATTAGATTACATTACATTAGATTACATTAGATTACATTAGATTATTTTAGATTAGATTAGATTAAATTAGATTACATTAGATTACATTACATTAGATTACATTAGATTATTTTAGATTAGATTATATTACATTAGTTTACTTTATATTAGATTTGATTCGATTACATTAGATGTGATTACATTTCATTAGATAACATTAGATTATATTAGATTACATTACATTTCATTCGATTAGATTAGTTTATATTAGATTACATTACATTACATTTGATTACATTACATTACATTAGATTAGATTAAATTACATTACATTAGATTACAATAGATTAGAGGAGAGGTTCTTTCATTCCTTCAAAGCCACAAACTGACCGCAATTAATGAATCTAACTGCAAACATTCATTCGATGAGGAACACTGTATGTGCTATTCCAATGTTTCTAGCTTTTGCCATTCATTCAATGATAGAAACTGCACGCGTTCATGCAATGATAAAAACTGCATGCGTTCATTAAATGAAACAGAATGCACGTGTTAATTCAATGACTACAGAGATTACATTAGATTAGATTAGATTACATTAGATTACATTTGATTACATGAGATTTGCTTAGATTAGATTACATTAGATTAGATTAGATTACATTTGATTCGATTACATTTGATGAGATAACATTTCATTAGATTACATTAGATTATATTAGATTAGAATAGATTACCTTACATTCGATTAGATTACATTAGATTAGACTACATTACATTAGATTACATTAGATTAGATTTCATTAGATTAGATTAGATTACATTAGATTAGATTAGAGTACATTAGATTAGATTAGGTTACATTAGATTAGATTACATTACATTAGAGAACATTAGATTAGATCAGATTACATTAGATAAAGTTACATTAGATTACATTATATTTGATGAGATTAGATTACATTCGAACAACTTAGATTAGATTACATTAGATTAAATTAGATTAGATTACATTAGATTACATTACATTAAATTACATTAGATTATCTTAGATTAGATTATATTACATTAGATTACTTCATATTAGATTAGATTAGACTACATTACATTAGATTACATTAGATTAGATTTCATTAGATTAGATTAGATTACATTAGATTAGATTAGAGTACATTAGATTAGATTAGGTTACATTAGATTAGATTACATTACATTAGAGAACATTAGATTAGATCAGATTACATTAGATAAAGTTACATTAGATTACATCACATTAGATTACATTATATTTGATGAGATTAGATTACATTCGAACAACTTAGATTAGATTACATTAGATTAAATTAGATTAGATTACATTAGATTACATTACATTAAATTACATTAGATTATCTTAGATTAGATTATATTACATTAGATTACTTCATATTAGATTAGATTAGATTATATTACATTAGATTACTTCATATTAGATTAGATTAGATTTGATTCGATAACATTAGATGTGATTACATTTCATTAGATAACATTAGATTATATTAGATTACAGTAGATTACATTACATTACATTCGATTAGATTAGTTTATATTAGATTAGATTACATTACATTTGATTACATTAGATTAGATTACATTAGATTACATTACATTAGATTAGATTAGATTTGATTACGTTACATTAGATTACATTACATTAGATTAATTAGATTAGATTACATTAGATTCGATTACATCTGATGAGATTACATTTCATTAGATTACATTAGATTATATTAGATTAGATTAGATTACATTTCATTAGATTAGTTTATTTTACATTTGATTAGATCACATTAGATTAGAATAAATTAGATTACATTACATTAGATTAGTTTAGATTTCATTACTTTCGATTAGATTATATTAGATTAGATTACATTACATTAGATTACATTAAATTAGATTAGATTAGATTTCATTAGATTAGATTAGATTACATTAGATTAGATTAGATGAGATTACATTACATTACATTACATTAGATTCGGATAGATTAGATTTAATTACATTAGATTAGATTACATTAGATTAGATTAGATGAGATTACATTACATTACATTACATTAGATTCGGATAGATTAGATTTAATTACATTAGATTAGATTACATTAGATTAGATTAGATTAGAGTACATTAGATTAGATTAGATTGGATTAGATTAGATTAGATTACATTAGAGTACATTAGATTAGATTAGATTACATTAGATAAGGTTACATTACATTAGATTAGATTAGATTACATTACATTACATTTGATTAGATTAGATTAGATTAGATTACAATAAATTACATTAGATTCGATTACATTAGATTACATTAGATTAGATTACATTACATTTGATTACATTAGATTACATTAGATTATTTTAGATTAGATTAGATTAAATTAGATTACATTAGATTACATTACATTAGATTACATTAGATTATTTTAGATTATATTATATTACATTAGTTTACTTTATATTAGATTTGATTCGATTACATTAGATGTGATTACATTTCATTAGATAACATTAGATTATATTAGATTACATTACATTACATTCGATTAGATTAGTTTATATTAGATTACATTACATTACATTTGATTACATTACATTACATTAGATTAGATTAAATTACATTACATTAGATTACAATAGATTAGAGGAGAGGTTCTTTCATTCCTTCAAAGCCACAAACTGACCGCAATTAATGAATCTAACTGCAAACATTCATTCGATGAGGAACACTGTATGTGCTATTCCAATGTTTCTAGCTTTTGCCATTCATTCAATGATAGAAACTGCACGCGTTCATGCAATGATAAAAACTGCATGCGTTCATTAAATGAAACAGAATGCACGTGTTAATTCAATGACTACAGAGATTACATTAGATTAGATTAGATTAGATTAGATTACATTAGATTACATGAGATTTGCTTAGATTAGATTACATTAGATTAGATTAGATTACATTTGATTCGATTACATTTGATGAGATAACATTTCATTAGATTACATTAGATTATATTAGATTAGAATAGATTACCTTACATTCGATTAGATTACATTAGATTAGACTACATTACATTAGATTACATTAGATTAGATTTCATTAGATTAGATTAGATTACATTAGATTAGATTAGAGTACATTAGATTAGATTAGGTTACATTAGATTAGATTACATTACATTAGAGAACATTAGATTAGATCAGATTACATTAGATAAAGTTACATTAGATTACATTATATTTGATGAGATTAGATTACATTCGAACAACTTAGATTAGATTACATTAGATTAAATTAGATTAGATTACATTAGATTACATTACATTAAATTACATTAGATTATCTTAGATTAGATTATATTACATTAGATTACTTCATATTAGATTAGATTAGATTATATTACATTAGATTACTTCATATTAGATTAGATTAGATTTGATTCGATAACATTAGATGTGATTACATTTCATTAGATAACATTAGTTTATATTAGATTACAGTAGATTACATTACATTACATTCGATTAGATTAGTTTATATTAGATTAGATTACATTACATTTGATTACATTAGATTACATTACATTAGATTAGATTAGATTTGATTACGTTACATTAGATTACATTACATTAGATTAATTAGATTAGATTACATTAGATTCGATTACATCTGATGAGATTACATTTCATTAGATTACATTAGATTATATTAGATTAGATTAGATTACATTTCATTAGATTAGTTTATTTTACATTTGATTAGATCACATTAGATTAGAATAAATTAGATTACATTACATTAGATTAGTTTAGATTTCATTACTTTCGATTAGATTATATTAGATTAGATTACATTACATTAGATTACATTAAATTAGATTAGATTAGATTTCATTAGATTAGATTAGATTACATTAGATTAGATTAGATGAGATTACATTACATTACATTACATTAGATTCGGTTAGATTAGATTTAATTACATTAGATTAGATTACATTAGATTAGATTAGATTAGAGTACATTAGATTAGATTAGATTGGATTAGATTGGATTAGGTTACATTAGAGTACATTAGATTAGATTAGATTACATTAGATAAGGTTACATTACATTAGATTAGATTAGATTACATTACATTACATTTGATTAGATTAGATTAGATTAGATTACAATAAATTACATTAGATTAGATTACATTAGATTACATTAGATTAGATTACATTACATTAGATTACATTATATTTGATTAGATTAGATTACATTCGATTAGCTTAGATTAGATTATTTTAGATTAGATTAGATTAAATTAGATTACATTAGATTACATTAGATTATTTTAGATTACAGTATATTACATTAGATTACTTTATATTAGATTAGATTAGATTTGATTCGATTACATTAGATGTGATTACATTTCATTAGATGACATTAGATTATATTAGATTACATTACATTACATTCGATTAGATTAGTTTATATTAGATTACATTACATTACATTTGATTACATTACATTACATTAGATTAGATTAAATTACATTGCATTAGATTACAATAGATTAGAGGAGAGGTTCTTTCATTCCTTCAAAGCCACAAACTGACCGCAATTAATGAATCTAACTGCCTTGATTGAATCACTGAATCAAACTAGAATCATTGATTCAATATATCAATATATTTATATATATATATCAATCAATATATTTCATTCGAACAAACCTACCTCACTTATTTAGTGAATCCTACTAGACTTATTCGTTCAATGAAACAGACTGCACATGATAATTCAATGAAGGTACTCTTAATGCATTGATTCAACCAAACAAATTGCACACATTTAGTTCATGAAGCAAACTGCATTTGTCAATTGAATGTGCAGAGCTCCTCTCATCAGTCAATGATGAGCTTAACGCTTTCATTCAATAGATTACAATAGATTGGATTAGATTACATTAGATTAGATTAGATTAGATTTCAATACATTACATTCGATTAGATGACATTACATTAGATTACATTACATAATATGAGATTAGATTAGATTAGATTACATTAGATTACATGAGATTTGCTTAGATTAGATTACATTAGATTAGATTAGATTAGATTACATTTGATTCGTTTACATTTGATGAGATAACATTTCATTAGATTACATTAGATTATATTAGATTAGATTAGATTACATTACATTAGATTAGATTAGTTTACATTTGATTAGATTAGATTTGATTAGATTACATTAGATGACATTAGATTAGTTTAGATTACATTACATTCGATTAGATTACATTAGATTAGACTACATTTCATTAGATTACATTACATTAGATTAGATTAGATTTCATTAGATTAGATTAGATTACATTGGATTAGATTAGAGTACATTAGATTAGATTAGGTTACATTAGATTAGATTACATTACATTAGAGGACATTAGATTAGATCAGATTACATTAGATAAAAAGTTACATTAGATTACATTATATTTGATGAGATTAGATTACATTCGAACATCTTAGATTAGATTACATTAGATTAAATTAGATTAGATTACATTAGATTATTTTAGATTAGATTATATTAAATTAGATTACATTAGATTACATTACATTAAATTACATTAGATCATCTTAGATTAGATTACATTACATTAGATTACATAAGATTAGATGACATTACATTAGATTACATTACATTACATTAAATTGCAATAGATTAGATTAGATTAGATTAGATTACATGATACAGACTGCACGTCTTAAATCACTGAGTAGAGCTTCTCTCCTTCATTCAATGGGTCAAGCTTAACGCTTTCATTCAAAGAAACAAACTGCATTCATTGAATCATTGAATCAAACAACAATCATTGATTCAATGAATCAAACCTTGTTTCAATGGAACAAACCTATCTCCCTTATTTAGTGAACCAAACTGCATATTCATTGCATATTCAATGAAAGAGGCTGCATTTGTCAATTCAATGAGTAGAGATACTCTCATTCATTCAATGGCACAAGTTTCACGCATTGTCTCTGTCAAACTACACACGTTTACTAGATGAAACAAACTGCCCGTCTTAATTCAATGAATAGAGCTTCTCTCATTCATTCAATGTGTCAAGCTCACCGTTTGTATTTAATGGAACAAACTGCCTTGATTGAATCACTGAATCAAACTAGAATTTTTGATTCAATGAATCAAACCTTATTCCTTGTTTCATTCGAACAAACCTAACTCACTTATTTAGTGAATCCCAGTACACGTATTCGTTCAATGAAACAGACTGCACATGATAATTCAATGAAGGTACTCTTAATGCATTGATTCAACCAAACAAATTGCACACATTTAATTCATGAAGCAAACTGCATTTGTCAATTCAATGAATTCATTCAAAGTCACAAGCTTCACACATTGTCTCAATGAAATTGCACACATTCACTCCGTGAACCAAACTGCACGTGTTAATTCAATGAGCAGAGCTTCTCTCCTCAATGATGAGTTTAACGCTTTCATTCAATGAAACAAACAGCTTTCGTTGAATCATTGAAACAAATTCGAATGATGGATTCAATGTAGGTTAGATTACATTAGATTAGATTAGATTAGATTACATTACATTACATTAGATTACATAACATTAGATTACATTAGATTAGATTACATTAGATTACATAAGATTAGATGACATTACATTAGATTACATTACATAACATTAAATTGCAATAGATTAGATTAGATTAGATTAGATTAGATTACATGATACAGGCTGCACGTCTTAAATCACTGAGTAGAGCTTCTCTGCTTCATTCAATGGGTCAAGGTTAACGCTTTCATTCAAAGAAACAAACTGCATTCATTGAATCATTGAATCAAACAACAATCATTGATTCAATGAATCAAACCTTGTTTCAATGGAACAAACCTATCTCCCTTATTTAGTGAACCAAACTGCATATTCATTGCATATTCAATGAAAGAGGCTGCATTCGTCAATTCAATGAGTAGAGCTACTCTCATTCATTCAATGGCACAAGTTTCACGCATTGTCTCTGTCAAACTACACACGTTTACTAGATGAAGCAAACTGCCCGTCTTAATTCAATGAATAGAGCTTCTCTCATTCATTCAATGTGTCAAGCTCACCGTTTGAATTTAATGAAACAAACTGCATTGATTGAATCACTGAATCAAACTAGAATCATTTATTCAATTAATCAAACCTTATTCCTTGTTTCATTCGAACAAACCTACCTCACTTATTTAGTGAATCCTACTACACTTATTCGTACAATGAAACAGACAGCACATGATAATTCAATGAAGGTACTCTTAATGCATTGATTTAACCAAACAAATTGCACACATTTAGTTCATGAAGCAAACTGCATTTGTCAATTCAATGAATATAGCTACTCATTCATTCAATGTCACAAACTTCATACATTGTCTCAATCAAACTGCGCACATTCACTCCATGAACCAAACTGCACGTGTTAATTCAATGAGCAGAGCTCCTCTCATCAGTCAATGATGAGCTTAACGCTTTCATTCAATGAAACAAACAGCTTTCGTTGAATCATTGAATCAAATTCGAATGATGGATTCAATGTAGATTAGATTACATTAGATTAGATTAGATTAGATTACATTCGATTACATTAGATCAGATTATATTACATTAGATTATATTAGATTAGATTACATTACATTAGATTACAGTACATTACAATACATTACATTAGATTACTTTAGATTAGATTACATTAGATTATATTACATTAGAATAGGTTACATTAGAATAGATTACAATAGATTAGATAAGATTACATTAGATTAGATTTGATTAGATTACAATACATTACATTCGATTAGATGACATTACATTAGATTACATTACATAATATGAGACTACATTATATTAGATTACATTAGATTACATGAGATTTGCTTAGATTAGATTACATTAGATTAGATTAGATTACATTTGATTCGATTACATTTGATGAGATAACATTTTATTAGATTACATTAGATTATATTAGATTAGATTAGATTATCTTACATTAGATTAGACTAGTTTACATTTGATTAGATAGATTTGATTAGATTACATGAGATGACATTAGATTAGTTTAGATTACATTACATTCGATTAGATTACATTAGATTAGACTACATTACATTAGATTACATTACATTAGATTAGATTAGATTTCTTTAGATTAGATTAGATTACATTAGATTAGATTAGAGTACATTAGATTAGATTAGGTTACATTAGATTAGATTACATTACATTAGAGAACATTAGATTAGATCAGATTACATTAGATAAAGTTACATTAGATTACATTACATTAGATTACATTAGATTACATTAGATTATTTTAGATTAGATTAGATTAAATTAGATTACATTACATTATATTACATTAGATTATTTTAGATTAGATTATATTACATTAGTTTACTTTATATTAGATTTGATTCGATTACATTAGATGTGATTACATTTCATTAGATAACATTAGATTATATTAGATTACATTACATTTCATTCGATTAGATTAGTTTATATTAGATTACATTACATTACATTTGATTACATTACATTACATTAGATTAGATTAAATTACATTACATTAGATTACAATAGATTAGAGGAGAGGTTCTTTCATTCCTTCAAAGCCACAAACTGACCGCAATTAATGAATCTAACTGCAAACATTCATTCGATGAGGAACACTGTATGTGCTATTCCAATGTTTCTAGCTTTTGCCATTCATTCAATGATAGAAACTGCACGCGTTCATGCAATGATAAAAACTGCATGCGTTCATTAAATGAAACAGAATGCACGTGTTAATTCAATGACTACAGAGATTACATTAGATTAGATTAGATTAGATTAGATTACATTAGATTACATGAGATTTGCTTAGATTAGATTACATTAGATTAGATTAGATTACATTTGATTCGATTACATTTGATGAGATAACATTTCATTAGATTACATTAGATTATATTAGATTAGAATAGATTACCTTACATTCGATTAGATTACATTAGATTAGACTACATTACATTAGATTACATTAGATTAGATTTCATTAGATTAGATTAGATTACATTAGATTAGATTAGAGTACATTAGATTAGATTAGGTTACATTAGATTAGATTACATTACATTAGAGAACATTAGATTAGATCAGATTACATTAGATAAAGTTACATTAGATTACATTACATTAGATTACATTATATTTGATGAGATTAGATTACATTCGAACAACTTAGATTAGATTACATTAGATTAAATTAGATTAGATTACATTAGATTACATTACATTAAATTACATTAGATTATCTTAGATTAGATTATATTACATTAGATTACTTCATATTAGATTAGATTAGATTATATTACATTAGATTACTTCATATTAGATTAGATTTGATTTGATTCGATAACATTAGATGTGATTACATTTCATTAGATAACATTAGATTATGTTAGATTACAGTAGATTACATTACATTACATTCGATTAGATTAGTTTATATTAGATTAGATTACATTACATTTGATTACATTAGATTAGATTACATTAGATTACATTACATTAGATTAGATTAGATTTGATTACGTTACATTAGATTACATTACATTAGATTAATTAGATTAGATTACATTAGATTCGATTACATCTGATGAGATTACATTTCATTAGATTACATTAGATTATATTAGATTAGATTAGATTACATTTCATTAGATTAGTTTATTTTACATTTGATTAGATCACATTAGATTAGAATAAATTAGATTACATTACATTAGATTAGTTTAGATTTCATTACTTTCGATTAGATTATATTAGATTAGATTACATTACATTAGATTACATTAAATTAGATTAGATTAGATTTCATTAGATTAGATTAGATTACATTAGATTAGATTAGATGAGATTACATTACATTACATTACATTAGATTCGGTTAGATTAGATTTAATTACATTAGATTAGATTAGATTACATTACATTACATTTGATTAGATTAGATTACATTACATTAGATTACATTATATTTGATTAGATTAGATTACATTCGATTAGCTTAGATTAGATTACATTAGATTATTTTAGATTAGATTAGATTAAATTAGATTACATTACATTAGATTACATTAGATTATTTTAGATTACATTATATTACATTAGATTACTTTATATTAGATTAGATTAGATTTGATTCGATTACATTAGATGTGATTACATTTCATTAGATAACATTAGATTACATTACATTACATTCGATTAGATTAGTTTATATTAGATTACATTACATTACATTTGATTACATTACATTACATTCGATTAGATTAAATTACATTACATTAGATTACATTAGATTAGTGGAGAGGTTCTTTCATTCCTTCAAAGCCACAAACTGACCGCAATTAATGAATCTAACTGCAAACATTCATTCGATGAGGAACACTGTATGTGCTATTCCAATGTTTCTAGCTTTTGCCATTCATTCAATGATAGAAACTGCACGCGTTCATGCAATGATAAAAACTGCATGCGTTCATTAAATGAAACAGAATGCACGTGTTAATTCAATGAGTACAGCTTTTCTTTTTTATTCACTTTCTCGAGCTTAGCACTTTCATTCAATGAAACCAAATGCTTCATTGAATCATTGAGTCAAACTGCCATCATTGACTCAATGAATCAAAGAGTATTAATGGATTCCATCGAACAAACTTAACTCATTTACTTCGTGAATCCAACTGCACCCATTCATTCAATGAAATGATTTGTATGTCTTAAATAAAAGAGTCGAGCTCCAGCCATTCATTCAGTGCCACGAGCAAAACGTATTCATTCAATTGAGCACACTGCACTCATGATACAGACTGCACGTCTTAAATCAATGAGTAGAGCTTCGCTCCTTCATTCAATGGGTCAAGCTTAACGCTTTCATTCAAAGAAACAAACTGCATTCATTGAATCATTGAATCAAACAACAATCATTGATTCAATGAATCAAACCTTGTTTCAATGGAACAAACCTATCTCCCTTATTTAGTGAACCAAACTGCATATTCATTGCATATTCAATGAAAGAGGCTGCATTTGTCAATTCAATGAGTAGAGATACTCTCATTCATTCAATGGCACAAGTTTCACGCATTGTCTCTGTCAAACTACACACGTTTACTAGATGAAACAAACTGCCCGTCTTAATTCAATGAATAGAGCTTCTCTCATTCATTCAATGTGTCAAGCTCACCGTTTGTATTTAATGGAACAAACTGCCTTGATTGAATCACTGAATCAAACTAGAATTTTTGATTCAATGAATCAAACCTTATTCCTTGTTTCATTCGAACAAACCTAACTCACTTATTTAGTGAATCCCAGTACACGTATTCGTTCAATGAAACAGACTGCACATGATAATTCAATGAAGGTACTCTTAATGCATTGATTCAACCAAACAAATTGCACACATTTAATTCATGAAGCAAACTGCATTTGTCAATTCAATGAATTCATTCAAAGTCACAAGCTTCACACATTGTCTCAATGAAAATGCACACATTCACTCCGTGAACCAAACTGCACGTGTTAATTCAATGAGCAGAGCTTCTCTCCTCAATGATGAGTTTAACGCTTTCATTCAATGAAACAAACAGCTTTCGTTGAATCATTGAAAAAATTCGAATGATGGATTCAATGTAGGTTAGATTAGATTAGATTAGATTAGATTAGATTAGATTACATTACATTAGATTACATAACATTAGATTACATTAGATTAGATTACATTAGATTACATAAGATTAGATGACATTACATTAGATTACATTACATTACATTAAATTGCAATAGATTAGATTAGATTAGATTAGATTATATTACATGATACAGACTGCACGTCTTAAATCACTGAGTAGAGCTTCTCTGCTTCATTCAATGGGTCAAGGTTAACGCTTTCATTCAAAGAAACAAACTGCATTCATTGAATCATTGATTCAAATAACAATCATTGATTCAATGAATCAAACCTTGTTTCAATGGAACAAACCTATCTCCCTTATTTAGTGAACCAAACTGCATATTCATTGCATATTCAATGAAAGAGGCTGCATTCGTCAATTCAATGAGTAGAGCTACTCTCATTCATTCAATGGCACATGTTTCACGCATTGTCTCTGTCAAACTACACATGTTTACTAGATGAAGCAAACTGCCCGTCTTAATTCAATGAATAGAGCTTCTCTCATTCATTCAATGTGTCAAGCTCACCGTTTGAATTTAATGAAACAAACTGCATTGATTGAATCACTGAATCAAACTAGAATCATTTATTCAATTAATCAAACCTTATTCCTTGTTTCATTCGAACAAACCTACCTCACTTATTTAGTGAATCCTACTACACTTATTCGTTCAATGAAACAGACTGCACATGATAATTCAATGAAGGTACTCTTAACGCATTGATTCAACCAAACAAATTGCACACATTTAGTTCATGAAGCAAACTGCATTTGTCAATTCAATGAATATAGCTACTCATTCATTCAATGTCACAAACTTCATACATTGTCTCAATCAAACTGCGCACATTCACTCCATGAACCAAACTGCACGTGTTAATTCAATGAGCAGAGCGCCTCTCATCAGTCAATGATGAGCTTAACGCTTTCATTCAATGAAACAAACAGCTTTCGTTGAATCATTGAATCAAATTCGAATGATGGATTCAATGTAGATTAGATTACATTAGATTAGATTAGATTAGATTACATTCGATTACATTAGATCAGATTATATTACATTAGATTATATTAGATTAGATTACATTACATTAGATTACAGTACATTACAATACATTACATTAGATTACTTTAGATTAGATTACATTAGATTATATTACATTAGAATAGGTTACATTAGAATAGATTACAATAGATTAGATTAGATTACATTAGATTAGATTAGATTAGATTACAATACATTACATTCGATTAGATGACATTACATTAGATTACATTACATAATATGAGACTACATTAGATTAGATTAATTAGATTAGATTACATTAGATTACATGAGATTTGCTTAGATTAGATTACATTAGATTAGATTAGATTAGATTAGATTTGATTCGATTACATTTGATGAGATAACATTTTATTAGATTACATTAGATTATATTAGATTAGATTAGATTACCTTACATTAGATTAGACTAGTTTACATTTGATTAGATAGATTTGATTAGATTACATTAGATGACATTAGATTAGTTTAGATTACATTACATTCGATTAGATTACATTAGATTAGACTACATTACATTAGATTACATTACATTACATTAGATTAGATTTCTTTAGATTAGATTAGATTACATTAGATTAGATTAGAGTACATTAGATTAGATTAGGTTACATTTGATTAGATTACATTACATTAGAGAACATTAGATTAGATCAGATTACATTAGATAACGTTTCATTAGATTACATTACATTAGATTACATTATATTTGATGAGATTAGATTACATTCGAACAATTTAGATTAGATTACATTAGATTAAATTAGATTAGATTACATTAGATTATTTTAGATTAGATTATATTAAATTAGATTACATTAGATTACATTACATTAAATTACATTAGATTATCTTAGATTAGATTATATTACATTTGATTACTTCATATTAGATTAGATTAGATTTGATTCGATTACATTAGATGTGATTACATTTCATTAGATAACATTAGATTATATTAGATTACAGTAGATTACATTACATTACATTCGATTAGATTAGTTTATATTAGATTAGATTACATTACATTTGATTACATTAGATTAGATTAGATTACATTACATTAGATTAATTAGATTAGATTAGATTACATTAGATTCGATTACATCTGATGATATTACATTTCATTAGATTACATTAGATTATATTAGATTAGATTAGATTACATTTCATTAGATTAGTTTATTTTACATTTGATTAGATCACATTAGATTAGAATAAATTAGATTACTTTACATTAGATTAGTTTAGATTACATTACTTTCGATTAGATTATATTAGATTAGATTACATTACATTAGATTACATTAAATTAGATTAGATTAGATTTCATTAGATTAGGTTAGATTACATTAGATTAGATTAGATGAGATTACATTACATTACATTACATTAGATTCGGATAGATTAGATTTAATTACATTAGATTAGATTACATTAGATTAGATTAGATTAGAGTACATTAGATTAGATTAGATTGGATTAGATTAGATTAGATTACATTAGAGTACATTAGATTAGATTAAATTAGATTAGATAAGGTTACATTACATTAGATTAGATTAGATTACATTACATTAGATTAGATTAGATTAGATTAGATTAGATTACAATAAATTACATTAGATTAGATTCCATTAGATTATATTACATTAGAATAGGTTACATTAGAATAGATTACAATAGATTAGATTAGATTACATTAGATTAGATTAGATTAGATTACAATACATTACATTCGATTAGATGACATTACATTAGATTACATTACATAATATGAGATTAGATTAGATTAGATTAGATTAGATTACATGAGATTTGCTTAGATTAGATTACATTAGATTAGATTAGATTAGATTACATTTGATTCGATTACATTTGATGAGATAACATTTCATTAGATTACATTAGATTAGATTAGATTAGATTAGATTACATTATATTAGATTAGATTAGTTTACATTTGATTAGATTAGATTTGATTAGATTACATTAGATGACATTAGATTAGTTTAGATTACATTACATTCGATTAGATTACATTAGATTAGACTACATTTCATTAGATTACATTACATTAGATTAGATTAGATTTCATTAGATTAGATTAGATTACATTAGATTAGATTAGAGTACATTAGATTAGATTAGGTTAAATTAGATTAGATTACATTACATTAGAGGACATTAGATTAGATCAGATTACATTAGATAAAGTTACATTAGATTACATTACATTAGATTACATTATATTTGATGAGATTAGATTACATTCGAACAACTTAGATTAGATTACATTAGATTAAATTAGATTAGATTACATTAGATTATTTTAGATTAGATTATATTAAGTTAGATTACATTAGATTACATTACATTAAATTACATTAGAGTATTTTAGATCAGATTACATTACATTAGATTACTTCATATTAGATTAGATTAGATTTGATTCGATTACATTAGATGTGATTACATTTCATTAGATAACATTAGTTTATATTAGATTACAGTAGATTACATTACATTCAATTAGATTAGTTTATATTAGATTAGATTACATTACATTTGATTACATTAGATTAGATTAGATTACATTTGATTACATTACATTAGATTAGATTAGATTTGATTACGTTACATTAGATTACATTACATTAGATCAATTAGATTAGATTAGATTACATTAGATTAGAGGAGAGGTTCTTTCATTCCTTCAAAGCCACAAACTGAACGCAATTAATGAATCTAACTGCAAACATTCATTCGATGAGGAACACTGTATGTGCTATTCCAATGAATCTAGCTTTTGCCATTCATTCAATGAAAGAAACTGATTCGATAACATTAGATGTGATTACATTTCATTAGATAACATTAGATTATATTAGATTACAGTAGATTACATTACATTACATTCGATTAGATTAGTTTATATTAGATTAGATTACATTACATTTGATTACATTAGATTAGATTAGATTAGATTACATTACATTAGATTAGATTTGATTACGTTACATTAGATTACATTACATTCGATTAATTAGATTAGATTAGATTACATTAGATTCGATTACATCTGATGAGATTACATTTCATTAGATTACATTATGCAATGATAAAAACTGCATGCGTTCATTAAATGAAACAGAGTGCACGTGTTAATTCAATGACTACAGAGATTACGTTAGATTACATTAGATTACATTAGATTACATGAGATTTGCTTAGATTAGATTACATTAGATTAGATTAGATTAGATTTGATTCGATTACATTTGATGAGATAACATTTCATTAGATTACGTTAGATTATATTAGATTAGAATAGATTACCTTACATTAGATTAGACTAGTTTACATTTGATTAGATAGATTAGATTAGATTACATTAGATTAGATTAGAGTACATTAGATTAGATTAGGTTACATTAGATTAGATTACATTACATTAGAGAACATTAGATTAGATCAGATTACATTAGATAAAGTTACATTAGATTACATCACATTAGATTACATTATATTTGATGAGATTAGATTACATTCGAACAACTTAGATTAGATTACATTAGATTAAATTAGATTAGATTACATTAGATTATTTTAGATTAGATTATATTAAATTAGATTACATTAGATTACATTACATTAAATTACATTAGATTATCTTAGATTAGATTATATTACATTAGATTACTTCATATTAGATTAGATTAGATTTGATTCGATAACATTAGATGTGATTACATTTCATTAGATAACATTAGATTATATTAGATTACAGTAGATTACATTACATTACATTCGATTAGATTAGTTTATATAAGATTAGATTACATTACATTTGATTACATTAGATTAGATTACATTAGATTACATTACATTAGATTAGATTTGATTACGTTACATTAGATTACATTACATTAGATTAATTAGATTAGATTAGATTACATTAGATTCGATTACATCTGATGAGATTACATTTCATTAGATTACATTAGATTATATTAGATTAGATTAGATTACATTTCATTAGATTAGTTTATTTTACATTTGATTAGATCACATTAGATTAGAATAAATTAGATTACATTACATTAGATTAGTTTAGATTTCATTACTTTCGATTAGATTATATTAGATTAGATTACATTACATTAGATTACATTAAATTAGATTAGATTAGATTTCATTAGATTAGATTAGATTACATTAGATTAGATTAGATGAGATTACATTACATTACATTACATTAGATTCGGTTAGATTAGTTTTAATTACATTAGATTAGATTACATTAGATTAGATTAGATTAGAGTACATTAGATTAGATTAGATTGGATTAGATTAGATTAGATTACATTAGAGTACATTAGATTAGATTAGATTACATTAGATTACATTAGATTAGATTACATTACATTAGATTACATTATATTTGATTAGATTAGATTACATTCGATTAGCTTAGATTAGATTACATTAGATTATTTTAGATTAGATTAGATTAAATTAGATTACATTAGATTACATTAGATTATTTTAGATTACATTATATTACATTAGATTACTTTATATTTGATTAGATTAGATTTGATTCGATTACATTAGATGTGATTACATTTCATTAGATAACATTAGATTATATTAGATTACATTACATTACATTCGATTAGATTAGTTTATATTAGATTACATTACATTACATTTGATTACATTACATTACATTAGATTAGATTAAATTACATTACATTAGATTACAATAGATTAGAGGAGAGGTTCTTTCATTCCTTCAAAGCCACAAACTGACCGCAATTAATGAATCTAACTGCAAACATTCATTCGATGAGGAACACTGTATGTGCTATTCCAATGTTTCTAGCTTTTGCCATTCATTCAATGATAGAAACTGCACGCGTTCATGCAATGATAAAAACTGCATGCGTTCATTAAATGAAACAGAATGCACGTGTTAATTCAATGAGTACAGCTTTTCTTTTTTATTCACTTTCTCGAGCTTAGCACTTTCATTCAATGAAACCAAATGCTTCATTGAATCATTGAGTCAAACTGCCATCATTGACTCAATGAATCAAAGAGTATTAATGGATTCCATCGAACAAACTTAACTCATTTACTTCGTGAATCCAACTGCACCCATTCATTCAATGAAATAATTTGTATGTCTTAAATAAAAGAGTCGAGCTCCAGCCATTCATTCAGTGCTACGAGGAAAACGTATTCATTCAATTGAGCACACTGCACTCATGATACAGACTGCACGTCTTAAATCAATGAGTAGAGCTTCTCTCCTTCATTCAATGGGTCAAGCTTAACGCTTTCATTCAAAGAAACAAACTGCATTCATTGAATAATTGAATCAAACAACAATCATTGATTCAATGAATCAAACCTTGTTTCAATGGAACAAACCTATCTCCCTTATTTAGTGAACCAAACTGCATATTCATTGCATATTCAATGAAAGAGGCTGCATTTGTCAATTCAATGAGTAGAGATACTCTCATTCATTCAATGGCACAAGTTTCACGCATTGTCTCTGTCAAACTACACACGTTTACTAGATGAAACAAACTGCCCGTCTTAATTCAATGAATAGAGCTTCTCTCATTCATTCAATGTGTCAAGCTCACCGTTTGCATTTAATGAAACAAACTGCCTTGATTGAATCACTGAATCAAACTAGAATCATTGATTCAATGAATCAAACCTTATTCCTTGTTTCATTCGAACAAACCTACCTCACTTATTTAGTGAATCCTACTACACTTATTCGTTCAATGAAACAGACTGCACATGATAATTCAATGAAGGTACTCTTAATGCATTGATTCAACCAAACAAATTGCACACATTTAGTTCATGAAGCAAACTGCATTTGTCAATTCAATGAATATAGCTACTCATTCATTCAATGTCACAAACTTCATACATTGTCTCAATCAAACTGCGAACATTCACTCCATGAACCAAACTGCACGTGTTAATTCAATGAGCAGAGCTCCTCTCATCAGTCAATGATGAGCTTAACGCTTTCATTCAATGAAACAAACAGCTTTCGTTGAATCATTGAATCAAATTCGAATGATGGATTCAATGTAGATTAGATTACATTAGATTAGATTAGATTAGATTACATTCGATTACATTAGATCAGATTATATTACATTAGATTATATTAGATTAGATTACATTACATTAGATTACAGTACATTACAATACATTACATTAGATTATTTTAGATTAGATTACATTAGATTATATTACATTAGAATAGGTTACATTAGAATAGATTACAATAGATTAGATTAGATTTCATTAGATTAGATTAGATTAGATTACAATACATTACATTCGATTAGATGACATTACATTAGATTACATTACATAATATGAGACTACATTAGATTAGATTAGATTACATTAGATTACATGAGATTTGCTTAGATTAGATTACATCAGATTAGATTAGATTACATTTGATTCGATTACATTTGATGAGATAACATTTCATTAGATTACATTAGATTATATTAGATTAGATTAGATTACCTTACATTAGATTAGACTAGTTTACATTTGATTAGATAGATTTGATTAGATTACATTAGATGACATTAGATTAGTTTAGATTACATTACATTCGATTAGATTACATTAGATTAGACTACATTACATTAGATTACATTACATTAGATTAGATTAGATTTCTTTAGATTAGATTAGATTACATTAGATTAGATTAGAGTACATTAGATTAGATTAGGTTACATTAGATTAGATTACATTACATTAGAGAACATTAGATTAGATCAGATTACATTAGATAACGTTTCATTAGATTACATTACATTAGATTACATTATATTTGATGAGATTAGATTACATTCGAACAATTTAGATTAGATTACATTAGATTAAATTAGATTAGATTACATTAGATTATTTTAGATTAGATTATATTAAATTAGATTACATTAGATTACATTACATTAAATTACATTAGATTATCTTAGATTAGATTATATTACATTACTTCATATTAGATTAGATTAGATTTGATTCGATTACATTAGATGTGATTACATTTCATTAGATAACATTAGATTATATTAGATTACAGTAGATTACATTACATTACATTCGATTAGATTAGTTTATATTAGATTAGATTACATTACATTTGATTACATTAGATTAGATTAGATTACATTACATTAGATTAATTAGATTAGATTAGATTACATTAGATTCGATTACATCTGATGATATTACATTTCATTAGATTACATTAGATTATATTAGATTAGATTAGATTACATTTCATTAGATTAGTTTATTTTACATTTGATTAGATCACATTAGATTAGAATAAATTAGATTACTTTACATTAGATTAGTTTAGATTACATTACTTTCGATTAGATTATATTAGATTACATTACATTACATTAGATTACATTAAATTAGATTAGATTAGATTTCATTAGATTAGGTTAGATTACATTAGATTAGATTAGATGAGATTACATTACATTACATTACATTAGATTCGGATAGATTAGATTTAATTACATTAGATTAGATTACATTAGATTAGATTAGATTAGAGTACATTAGATTAGATTAGATTGGATTAGATTAGATTAGATTACATTAGAGTACATTAGATTAGATTAGATTAGATTAGATAAGGTTACATTACATTAGATTAGATTAGATTAGATTAGATTAGATTAGATTAGATTACAATAAATTACATTAGATTAGATTCCATTAGATTATATTACATTAGAATAGGTTACATTAGAATAGATTACAATAGATTAGATTAGTTTACATTAGATTAGATTAGATTAGATTAGATTACAATACATTACATTCGATTAGATGACATTACATTAAATTACATTACATAATATGAGATTAGATTAGATTAGATTAGATTACATGAGATTTGCTTAGATTAGATTACATTAGATTAGATTAGATTAGATTACATTTGATTCGATTACATTTGATGAGATAACATTTCATTAGATTACATTAGATTATATTAGATTAGATTAGATTACATTATATTAGATTAGATTAGTTTACATTTGATTAGATTAGATTTAATTAGATTACATTAGATGACATTAGATTAGTTTAGATTACATTACATTCGATTAGATTACATTAGATTAGACTACATTTCATTAGATTACATTACATTAGATTAGATTAGATTTCATTAGATTAGATTAGATTACATTAGATTAGATTAGAGTACATTAGATTAGATTAGGTTAAATTAGATTAGATTACATTACATTAGAGGACATTAGATTAGATCAGATTACATTAGATAAAGTTACATTAGATTACATTATATTTGATGAGATTAGATTACATTCGAACAACTTAGATTAGATTACATTAGATTAAATTAGATTAGATTACATTAGATTATTTTAGATTAGATTATATTAAGTTAGATTACATTAGATTACATTACATTAAATTACATTAGAGTATTTTAGATCAGATTACATTACATTAGATTACTTCATATTAGATTAGATTAGATTTGATTCGATTACATTAGATGTGATTACATTTCATTAGATAACATTAGATTATATTAGATTACAGTAGATTACATTACATTCAATTAGATTAGTTTATATTAGATTAGATTACATTACATTTGATTACATTAGATTAGATTAGATTACATTTGATTACATTACATTAGATTAGATTAGATTTGATTACGTTACATTAGATTACATTACATTAGATTAATTAGATTAGATTAGATTACATTAGATTAGAGGAGAGGTTCTTTCATTCCTTCAAAGCCACAAACTGAACGCAATTAATGAATCTAACTGCAAACATTCATTCGATGAGGAACACTGTATGTGCTATTCCAATGAATCTAGCTTTTGCCATTCATTCAATGAAAGAAACTGCACGCGTTCATGCAATGATAAAAACTGCATGCGTTCATTAAATGAAACAGAGTGCACGTGTTAATTCAATGACTACAGAGATTACGTTAGATTACATTAGATTACATTAGATTACATGAGATTTGCTTAGATTAGATTACATTAGATTAGATTAGATTAGATTTGATTCGATTACATTTGATGAGATAACATTTCATTAGATTACGTTAGATTATATTAGATTAGAATAGATTACCTTACATTAGATTAGACTAGTTTACATTTGATTAGATAGATTAGATTAGATTACATTAGATTAGATTAGAGTACATTAGATTAGATTAGGTTACATTAGATTAGATTACATTACATTAGAGAACATTAGATTAGATCAGATTACATTAGATAACGTTTCATTAGATTACATTACATTAGATTACATTATATTTGATGAGATTAGATTACATTCGAACAATTTAGATTAGATTACATTAGATTAAATTAGATTAGATTACATTAGATTATTTTAGATTAGATTATATTAAATTAGATTACATTAGATTACATTACATTAAATTACATTAGATTATCTTAGATTAGATTATATTACATTACTTCATATTAGATTAGATTAGATTTGATTCGATTACATTAGATGTGATTACATTTCATTAGATAACATTAGATTATATTAGATTACAGTAGATTACATTACATTACATTCGATTAGATTAGTTTATATTAGATTAGATTACATTACATTTGATTACATTAGATTAGATTAGATTACATTACATTAGATTAATTAGATTAGATTAGATTACATTAGATTCGATTACATCTGATGATATTACATTTCATTAGATTACATTAGATTATATTAGATTAGATTAGATTACATTTCATTAGATTAGTTTATTTTACATTTGATTAGATCACATTAGATTAGAATAAATTAGATTACTTTACATTAGATTAGTTTAGATTACATTACTTTCGATTAGATTATATTAGATTACATTACATTACATTAGATTACATTAAATTAGATTAGATTAGATTTCATTAGATTAGGTTAGATTACATTAGATTAGATTAGATGAGATTACATTACATTACATTACATTAGATTCGGATAGATTAGATTTAATTACATTAGATTAGATTACATTAGATTAGATTAGATTAGAGTACATTAGATTAGATTAGATTGGATTAGATTAGATTAGATTACATTAGAGTACATTAGATTAGATTAGATTACATTAGATAAGGTTACATTACATTAGATTAGATTAGATTAGATTAGATTACAATAAATTACATTAGATTAGATTCCATTAGATTATATTACATTAGAATAGGTTACATTAGAATAGATTACAATAGATTAGATTAGATTACATTAGATTAGATTAGATTAGATTAGATTACAATACATTACATTCGATTAGATGACATTACATTAAATTACATTACATAATATGAGATTAGATTAGATTAGATTAGATTACATGAGATTTGCTTAGATTAGATTACATTAGATTAGATTAGATTAGATTACATTTGATTCGATTACATTTGATGAGATAACATTTCATTAGATTACATTAGATTATATTAGATTAGATTAGATTACATTATATTAGATTAGATTAGTTTACATTTGATTAGATTAGATTTAATTAGATTACATTAGATGACATTAGATTAGTTTAGATTACATTACATTCGATTAGATTACATTAGATTAGACTACATTTCATTAGATTACATTACATTAGATTAGATTAGATTTCATTATATTAGATTAGATTACATTAGATTAGATTAGAGTACATTAGATTAGATTAGGTTAAATTAGATTAGATTACATTACATTAGAGGACATTAGATTAGATCAGATTACATTAGATAAAGTTACATTAGATTACATTATATTTGATGAGATTAGATTACATTCGAACAACTTAGATTAGATTACATTAGATTAAATTAGATTAGATTACATTAGATTATTTTAGATTAGATTATATTAAGTTAGATTACATTAGATTACATTACATTAAATTACATTAGAGTATTTTAGATCAGATTACATTACATTAGATTACTTCATATTAGATTAGATTAGATTTGATTCGATTACATTAGATGTGATTACATTTCATTAGATAACATTAGATTATATTAGATTACAGTAGATTACATTACATTCAATTAGATTAGTTTATATTAGATTAGATTACATTACATTTGATTACATTAGATTAGATTAGATTACATTTGATTACATTACATTAGATTAGATTAGATTTGATTACGTTACATTAGATTACATTACATTAGATTAATTAGATTAGATTAGATTACATTAGATTAGAGGAGAGGTTCTTTCATTCCTTCAAAGCCACAAACTGAACGCAATTAATGAATCTAACTGCAAACATTCATTCGATGAAGAACACTGTATGTGCTATTCCAATGAATCTAGCTTTTGCCATTCATTCAATGAAAGAAACTGCACGCGTTCATGCAATGATAAAAACTGCATGCGTTCATTAAATGAAACAGAGTGCACGTGTTAATTCAATGACTACAGAGATTACGTTAGATTACATTAGATTACATTAGATTACATGAGATTTGCTTAGATTAGATTACATTAGATTAGATTAGATTAGATTTGATTCGATTACATTTGATGAGATAACATTTCATTAGATTACGTTAGATTATATTAGATTAGAATAGATTACCTTACATTAGATTAGACTAGTTTACATTTGATTAGATAGATTAGATTAGATTACATTAGATTAGATTAGGTTACATTAGATTAGATTACATTACATTAGAGAACATTAGATTTGATCAGATTACATTAGATAAAGTTACATTAGATTACATCACATTAGATTACATTATATTTGATGAGATTAGATGACATTCGAACAACTTAGATTAGATTTCTTTAGATTAGATTAGATTACATTAGATTAGATTAGAGTACATTAGATTAGATTAGGTTACATTAGATTAGATTACATTACATTAGAGAACATTAGATTTGATCAGATTACATTAGATAAAGTTACATTAGATTACATCACATTAGATTACATTATATTTGATGAGATTAGATTACATTCGAACAACTTAGATTAGATTACATTAGATTAAATTAGATTAGATTACATTAGATTATTTTAGATTAGATTATATTAAATTAGATTACATTAGATTACATTACATTAAATTACATTAGATTATCTTAGATTAGATTATATTACATTAGATTACTTCATATTAGATTAGATTAGATTTGATTCGATAACATTAGATGTGATTACATTTCATTAGATAACATTAGATTATATTAGATTACAGTAGATTACATTACATTACATTCGATTAGATTAGTTTATATTAGATTAGATTACATTACATTTGATTACATTAGATTAGATTACATTAGATTACATTACATTAGATTAGATTTGATTACGTTACATTAGATTACATTACATTAGATTAATTAGATTAGATTAGATTACATTAGATTCGATTACATCTGATGAGATTACATTTCATTAGATTACATTAGATTATATTAGATTAGATTAGATTACATTTCATTAGATTAGTTTATTTTACATTTGATTAGATCACATTAGATTAGAATAAATTAGATTACATTACATTAGATTAGTTTAGATTTCATTACTTTCGATTAGATTATATTAGATTAGATTACATTACATTAGATTACATTAAATTAGATTAGATTAGATTTCATTAGATTAGATTAGATTACATTAGATTAGATTAGATGAGATTACATTACATTACATTACATTAGATTCGGTTAGATTAGATTTAATTACATTAGATTAGATTACATTAGATTAGATTAGATTAGAGTACATTAGATTAGATTAGATTGGATTAGATTAGATTAGATTACATTAGAGTACATTAGATTAGATTAGATTACATTAGATAAGGTTACATTACATTAGATTAGATTAGATTACATTACATTACATTTGATTAGATTAGATTAGATTAGATTAGATTACAATAAATTACATTAGATTAGATTACATTAGATTACATTAGATTAAATTACATTACATTAGATTACATTATATTTGATTAGATTAGATTACATTCGATTAGCTTAGATTAGATTACATTAGATTATTTTAGATTAGATTAGATTAAATTAGATTACATTAGATTACATTAGATTATTTTAGATTACATTATATTACATTAGATTACTTTATATTAGATTAGATTAGATTTGATTCGATTACATTAGATGTGATTACATTTCATTAGATAACATTAGATTATATTAGATTACATTACATTACATTCGATTAGATTAGTTTATATTAGATTACATTACATTACATTTGATTACATTACATTACATTAGATTAGATTAAATTACATTACATTAGATTACAATAGATTAGAGGAGAGGTTCTTTCATTCCTTCAAAGCCACAAACTGACCGCAATTAATGAATCTAACTGCAAACATTCATTCGATGAGGAACACTGTATGTGCTATTCCAATGTTTCTAGCTTTTGCCATTCATTCAATGATAGAAACTGCACGCGTTCATGCAATGATAAAAACTGCATGCGTTCATTAAATGAAACAGAATGCACGTGTTAATTCAATGAGTACAGCTTTTCTTTTTTATTCACTTTCTCGAGCTTAGCACTTTCATTCAATGAAACCAAATGCTTCATTGAATCATTGAGTCAAACTGCCTTCATTGACTCAATGAATCAAAGAGTATTAATGGATTCCATCGAACAAACTTAACTCATTTACTTCGTGAATCCAACTGCACCCATTCATTCAATGAAATAATTTGTATGTCTTAAATAAAAGAGTCGAGCTCCAGCCATTCATTCAGTGCCACGAGCAAAACGTATTCATTCAATTGAGCACACTGCACTCATGATACAGACTGCACGTCTTAAATCAATGAGTAGAGCTTCTCTCCTTCATTCAATGGGTCAAGCTTAACGCTTTCATTCAAAGAAACAAACTGCATTCATTGAATAATTGAATCAAACAACAATCATTGATTCAATGAATCAAACCTTGTTTCAATGGAACAAACCTATCTCCCTTATTTAGTGAACCAAACTGCATATTCATTGCATATTCAATGAAAGAGGCTGCATTTGTCAATTCAATGAGTAGAGATACTCTCATTCATTCAATGGCACAAGTTTCACGCATTGTCTCTGTCAAACTACACACGTTTACTAGATGAAACAAACTGCCCGTCTTAATTCAATGAATAGAGCTTCTCTAATTCATTCAATGTGTCAAGCTCACCGTTTGCATTTAATGAAACAAACTGCCTTGATTGAATCACTGAATCAAACTAGAATCATTGATTCAATGAATGAAACCTTATTCCTTGTTTCATTCGAACAAACCTACCTCACTTATTTAGTGAATCCTACTACACTTATTCGTTCAATGAAACAGACTGCACATGATAATTCAATGAAGGTACTCTTAATGCATTGATTCAACCAAACAAATTGCACACATTTAATTCATGAAGCAAACTGCATTTGTCAATTCAATGAATATAGCTACTCATTCATTCAATGTCACAAACTTCATACATTGTCTCAATCAAACTGCGCACATTCACTCCATGAACCAAACTGCACGTGTTAATTCAATGAGCAGAGCTCCTCTCATCAGTCAATGATGAGCTTAACGCTTTCATTCAATGAAACAAACAGCTTTCGTTGAATCATTGAATCAAATTCGAATGATGGATTCAATGTAGATTAGATTACATTAGATTAGATTAGATTAGATTACATTCGATTACATTAGATCAGATTATATTACATTAGATTATATTAGATTAGATTACATTACATTAGATTACAGTACATTACAATACATTACATTAGATTATTTTAGATTAGATTACATTAGATTATATTACATTAGAATAGGTTACATTAGAATAGATTACAATAGATTAGATTAGATTTCATTAGATTAGATTAGATTAGATTACAATACATTACATTCGATTAGATGACATTACATTAGATTACATTACATAATATGAGACTACATTAGATTAGATTAGATTAGATTAGATTACATTAGATTACATGAGATTTGCTTAGATTAGATTACATCAGATTAGATTAGATTACATTTGATTCGATTACATTTGATGAGATAACATTTCATTAGATTACATTAGATTATATTAGATTAGATTAGATTACCTTACATTAGATTAGACTAGTTTACATTTGATTAGATAGATTTGATTAGATTACATTAGATGACATTAGATTAGTTTAGATTACATTACATTCGATTAGATTACATTAGATTAGACTACATTACATTAGATTACATTACATTAGATTAGATTAGATTTCTTTAGATTAGATTAGATTACATTAGATTAGATTAGAGTACATTAGATTAGATTAGGTTACATTAGATTAGATTACATTACATTAGAGAACATTAGATTAGATCAGATTACATTAGATAACGTTTCATTAGATTACATTACATTAGATTACATTATATTTGATGAGATTAGATTACATTCGAACAATTTAGATTAGATTACATTAGATTAAATTAGATTAGATTACATTAGATTATTTTAGATTAGATTATATTAAATTAGATTACATTAGATTACATTACATTAAATTACATTAGATTATCTTAGATTAGATTATATTACATTACTTCATATTAGATTAGATTAGATTTGATTCGATTACATTAGATGTGATTACATTTCATTAGATAACATTAGATTATATTAGATTACAGTAGATTACATTACATTACATTCGATTAGATTAGTTTATATTAGATTAGATTACATTACATTTGATTACATTAGATTAGATTAGATTACATTACATTAGATTAATTAGATTAGATTAGATTACATTAGATTCGATTACATCTGATGATATTACATTTCATTAGATTACATTAGATTATATTAGATTAGATTAGATTACATTTCATTAGATTAGTTTATTTTACATTTGATTAGATCACATTAGATTAGAATAAATTAGATTACTTTACATTAGATTAGTTTAGATTACATTACTTTCGATTAGATTATATTAGATTACATTACATTACATTAGATTACATTAAATTAGATTAGATTAGATTTCATTAGATTAGGTTAGATTACATTAGATTAGATTAGATGAGATTACACTACATTACATTACATTAGATTCGGATAGATTAGATTTAATTACATTAGATTAGATTACATTAGATTAGATTAGATTAGAGTACATTAGATTAGATTAGATTGGATTAGATTAGATTAGATTACATTAGAGTACATTAGATTAGATTAGATTACATTAGATAAGGTTACATTACATTAGATTAGATTAGATTACATTACATTACATTAGATTAGATTAGATTAGATTAGATTACAATAAATTACATTAGATTAGATTCCATTAGATTATATTACATTAGAATAGGTTACATTAGAATAGATTACAATAGATTAGATTAGATTAGATTAGATTAGATTAGATTACAATACATGACATTCGATTAGATGACATTACATTAGATTGCATTACATAATATGAGATTAGATTAGATTAGATTAGATTAGATTACATGAGATTTGCTTAGATTAAATTACATTAGATTAGATTAGATTAGATTACATTTGATTCGATTACATTTGATGAGATAACATTTCATTAGATTACATTAGATTATATTAGATTAGATTAGATTACATTATATTAGATTAGATTAGTTTACATTTGATTAGATTAGATTTGATTAGATTACATTAGATGACATTAGATTAGTTTAGATTACATTACATTCGATTAGATTACATTAGATTAGACTACATTTCATTAGATTACATTACATTAGATTAGATTAGATTTCATTAGATTAGATTACATTACATTAGATTAGATTAGAGTACATTAGATTAGATTAGGTTAAATTAAATTAGATTACATTACATTAGAGGACATTAGATTAGATCAGATTACATTTGATTACATTACATTAGATTAGATTAGATTTGATTACGTTACATTAGATTACATTACATTAAATTAATTAGATTAGATTAGATTACATTAGATTAGAGGAGAGGTTCTTTCATTCCTTCAAAGCCACAAACTGAACGCAATTAATGAATCTAACTGCAAACATTCATTCGATGAGGAACACTGTATGTGCTATTCCAATGAATCTAGCTTTTGCCATTCATTCAATGAAAGAAACTGCACGCGTTCATGCAATGATAAAAACTGCATGCGTTCATTAAATGAAACAGAGTGCACGTGTTAATTCAATGACTACAGAGATTACGTTAGATTACATTAGATTACATTAGATTACATTAGATTACATGAGATTTGCTTAGATTAGATTACATCAGATTAGATTAGATTACATTTGATTCGATTACATTTGATGAGATAACATTTCATTAGATTACATTAGATTATATTAGATTAGATTAGATTACCTTACATTAGATTAGACTAGTTTACATTTGATTAGATAGATTTGATTAGATTACATTAGATGACATTAGATTAGTTTAGATTACATTACATTCGATTAGATTACATTAGATTAGACTACATTACATTAGATTACATTACATTAGATTAGATTAGATTTCTTTAGATTAGATTAGATTACATTAGATTAGATTAGAGTACATTAGATTAGATTAGGTTACATTAGATTAGATTACATTACATTAGAGAACATTAGATTAGATCAGATTACATTAGATAACGTTTCATTAGATTACATTACATTAGATTACATTATATTTGATGAGATTAGATTACATTCGAACAATTTAGATTAGATTACATTAGATTAAATTAGATTAGATTACATTAGATTATTTTAGATTAGATTATATTAAATTAGATTACATTAGATTACATTACATTAAATTACATTAGATTATCTTAGATTAGATTATATTACATTAGATTACTTCATATTAGATTAGATTAGATTTGATTCGATTACATTAGATGTGATTACATTTCATTAGATAACATTAGATTATATTAGATTACAGTAGATTACATTACATTACATTCGATTAGATTAGTTTATATTAGATTAGATTACATTACATTTGATTACATTAGATTAGATTAGATTACATTACATTAGATTAATTAGATTAGATTAGATTACATTAGATTCGATTACATCTGATGATATTACATTTCATTAGATTACATTAGATTATATTAGATTAGATTAGATTACATTTCATTAGATTAGTTTATTTTACATTTGATTAGATCACATTAGATTAGAATAAATTAGATTACTTTACATTAGATTAGTTTAGATTACATTACTTTCGATTAGATTATATTAGATTACATTACATTACATTAGATTACATTAAATTAGATTAGATTAGATTTCATTAGATTAGGTTAGATTACATTAGATTAGATTAGATGAGATTACATTACATTACATTACATTAGATTCGGATAGATTAGATTTAATTACATTAGATTAGATTACATTAGATTAGATTAGATTAGAGTACATTAGATTAGATTAGATTGGATTAGATTAGATTAGATTACATTAGAGTACATTAGATTAGATTAGATTACATTAGATAAGGTTACATTACATTAGATTAGATTAGATTAGATTAGATTAGATTAGATTAGATTACAATAAATTACATTAGATTAGATTCCATTAGATTATATTACATTAGAATAGGTTACATTAGAATAGATTACAATAGATTAGATTAGATTACATTAGATTAGATTAGATTAGATTAGATTACAATACATTACATTCGATTAGATGACATTACATTAAATTACATTACATAATATGAGATTAGATTAGATTAGATTAGATTACATGAGATTTGCTTAGATTAGATTACATTAGATTAGATTAGATTAGATTACATTTGATTCGATTACATTTGATGAGATAACATTTCATTAGATTACATTAGATTATATTAGATTAGATTAGATTACATTATATTAGATTAGATTAGTTTACATTTGATTAGATTAGATTTGATTAGATTACATTAGATGACATTAGATTAGTTTAGATTACATTACATTCGATTAGATTACATTAGATTAGACTACATTTCATTAGATTACATTACATTAGATTAGATTAGATTTCATTAGATTAGATTAGATTACATTAGATTAGATTAGAGTACATTAGATTAGATTAGGTTAAATTAGATTAGATTACATTACATTAGAGGACATTAGATTAGATCAGATTACATTAGATAAAGTTACATTAGATTACATTATATTTGATGAGATTAGATTACATTCGAACAACTTAGATTAGTTTACATTAGATTAAATTAGATTAGATTACATTAGATTATTTTAGATTAGATTATATTAAGTTAGATTACATTAGATTACATTACATTAAATTACATTAGAGTATTTTAGATCAGATTACATTACATTAGATTACTTCATATTAGATTAGATTAGATTTGATTCGATTACATTAGATGTGATTACATTTCATTAGATAACATTAGATTATATTAGATTACAGTAGATTACATTACATTCAATTAGATTAGTTTATATTAGATTAGATTACATTACATTTGATTACATTAGATTAGATTAGATTACATTTGATTACATTACATTAGATTAGATTAGATTTGATTACGTTACATTAGATTACATTACATTAGATTAATTAGATTAGATTAGATTACATTAGATTAGAGGAGAGGTTCTTTCATTCCTTCAAAGCCACAAACTGAACGGAATTAATGAATCTAACTGCAAACATTCATTCGATGAGGAACACTGTATGTGCTATTCCAATGAATCTAGCTTTTGCCATTCATTCAATGAAAGAAACTGCACGCGTTCATGCAATGATAAAAACTGCATGCGTTCATTAAATGAAACAGAGTGCACGTGTTAATTCAATGACTACAGAGATTACGTTAGATTACATTAGATTACATTAGATTACATGAGATTTGCTTAGATTAGATTACATTAGATTAGATTAGATTAGATTTGATTCGATTACATTTGATGAGATAACATTTCATTAGATTACGTTAGATTATATTAGATTAGAATAGATTACCTTACATTAGATTAGACTAGTTTACATTTGATTAGATAGATTAGATTAGATTACATTAGATTAGATTAGAGTACATTAGATTAGATTAGGTTACATTAGATTAGATTACATTACATTAGAGAACATTAGATTAGATCAGATTACATTAGATAACGTTTCATTAGATTACATTACATTAGATTACATTATATTTGATGAGATTAGATTACATTCGAACAATTTAGATTAGATTACATTAGATTAAATTAGATTAGATTACATTAGATTATTTTAGATTAGATTATATTAAATTAGATTACATTAGATTACATTACATTAAATTACATTAGATTATCTTAGATTAGATTATATTACATTACTTCATATTAGATTAGATTAGATTTGATTCGATTACATTAGATGTGATTACATTTCATTAGATAACATTAGATTATATTAGATTACAGTAGATTACATTACATTACATTCGATTAGATTAGTTTATATTAGATTAGATTACATTACATTTGATTACATTAGATTAGATTAGATTACATTACATTAGATTAATTAGATTAGATTAGATTACATTAGATTCGATTACATCTGATGATATTACATTTCATTAGATTACATTAGATTATATTAGATTAGATTAGATTACATTTCATTAGATTAGTTTATTTTACATTTGATTAGATCACATTAGATTAGAATAAATTAGATTACTTTACATTAGATTAGTTTAGATTACATTACTTTCGATTAGATTATATTAGATTACATTACATTACATTAGATTACATTAAATTAGATTAGATTAGATTTCATTAGATTAGGTTAGATTACATTAGATTAGATTAGATGAGATTACATTACATTACATTACATTAGATTCGGATAGATTAGATTTAATTACATTAGATTAGATTACATTAGATTAGATTAGATTAGAGTACATTGGATTAGATTAGATTGGATTAGATTAGATTAGATTACATTAGAGTACATTAGATTAGATTAGATTACATTAGATAAGGTTACATTAGATTAGATTAGATTAGATTAGATTAGATTACAATAAATTACATTAGATTAGATTCCATTAGATTATATTACATTAGAATAGGTTACATTAGAATAGATTACAATAGATTAGATTAGATTACATTAGATTAGATTAGATTAGATTAGATTACAATACATTACATTCGATTAGATGACATTACATTAAATTACATTACATAATATGAGATTAGATTAGATTAGATTAGATTACATTTGATTCGATTACATTTGATGAGATAACATTTCATTAGATTTCATTAGATTATATTAGATTAGATTAGATTACATTATATTAGATTAGATTAGTTTACATTTGATTAGATTAGATTTAATTAGATTACATTAGATGACATTAGATTAGTTTAGATTACATTACATTCGATTAGATTACATTAGATTAGACTACATTTCATTAGATTACATTACATTAGATTAGATTAGATTAGATTACATTAGATTAGATTAGAGTACATTAGATTAGATTAGGTTAAATTAGATTAGATTATATTACATTAGAGGACATTAGATTAGATCAGATTACATTAGATAAAGTTACATTAGATTACATTATATTTGATGAGATTAGATTACATTCGAACAACTTAGATTAGATTACATTAGATTAAATTAGATTAGATTACATTAGATTATTTTAGATTAGATTATATTAAGTTAGATTACATTAGATTACATTACATTAAATTACATTAGAGTATTTTAGATCAGATTACATTACATTAGATTACTTCATATTAGATTAGATTAGATTTGATTCGATTACATTAGATGTGATTACATTTCATTAGATAACATTAGATTATATTAGATTACAGTAGATTACATTACATTCAATTAGATTAGTTTATATTAGATTAGATTACATTACATTTGATTACATTAGATTAGATTAGATTACATTTGATTACATTACATTAGATTAGATTAGATTTGATTACGTTACATTAGATTACATTTCATTAGCTTAATTAGATTAGATTAGATTACATTAGATTAGAGGAGAGGTTCTTTCATTCCTTCAAAGCCACAAACTGAATGCAATTAATGAATCTAACTGCAAACATTCATTCGATGAGGAACACTGTATGTGCTATTCCAATGAATCTAGCTTTTGCCATTCATTCAATGAAAGAAACTGCACGCGTTCATGCAATGATAAAAACTGCATGCGTTCATTAAATGAAACAGAGTGCACGTGTTAATTCAATGACTACAGAGATTACGTTAGATTACATTAGATTACATTAGATTACATGAGATTTGCTTAGATTAGATTACATTAGATTAGATTAGATTAGATTTGATTCGATTACATTTGATGAGATAACATTTCATTAGATTACGTTAGATTATATTAGATTAGAATAGATTACCTTACATTAGATTAGACTAGTTTACATTTGATTAGATAGATTAGATTAGATTACATTAGATTAGATTAGAGTACATTAGATTAGATTAGGTTACATTAGATTAGATTACATTACATTAGAGAACATTAGATTTGATCAGATTACATTAGATAAAGTTACATTAGATTACATCACATTAGATTACATTATATTTGATGAGATTAGATTACATTCGAACAACTTAGATTAGATTACATTAGATTAAATTAGATTAGATTACATTAGATTATTTTAGATTAGATTATCTTAAATTAGATTACATTAGATTACATTACATTAAATTACATTAGATTATTTTAGATTAGATTATATTACTTTAGATTACTTCATATTAGATTAGATTAGATTTGATTCGATAACATTAGATGTGATTACATTTCATTAGATAACATTAGATTATATTAGATTACAGTAGATTACATTACATTACATTCGATTAGATTAGTTTATATTAGATTAGATTACATTACATTTGATTACATTAGATTAGATTACATTAGATTACATTACATTAGATTAGATTTGATTACGTTACATTAGATTACATTACATTAGATTAATTAGATTAGATTAGATTACATTAGATTCGATTACATCTGATGAGATTACATTTCATTAGATTACATTAGATTATATTAGATTAGATTAGATTACATTTCATTAGATTAGTTTATTTTACATTTGATTAGATCACATTAGATTAGAATAAATTAGATTACATTACATTAGATTAGTTTAGATTTCATTACTTTCGATTAGATTACATTAGATTAGATTACATTACATTAGATTACATTAAATTAGATTAGATTAGATTTCATTAGATTAGATTAGATTAGATTAGATTAGATTAGATGAGATTACATTACATTACATTACATTAGATTCGGTTAGATTAGATTTAATTACATTAGATTAGATTACATTAGATTAGATTAGATTAGAGTACATTAGATTAGATTAGATTGGATTAGATTAGATTAGATTACATTAGAGTACATTAGATTAGATTAGATTACATTAGATAAGGTTACATTACATTAGATTAGATTAGATTACATTACATTACATTACATTTGATTAGATTAGATTAGATTAGATTACAATAAATTACATTAGATTAGATTACATTAGATTACATTAGATTAGATTACATTACATTAGATTACATTATATTTGATTAGATTAGATTACATTCGATTAGCTTAGATTAGATTACATTAGATTATTTTAGATTAGATTAGATTAAATTAGATTACATTAGATTACATTAGATTATTTTAGATTACATTATATTACATTAGATTACTTTATATTAGATTAGATTAGATTTGATTCGATTACATTAGATGTGATTACATTTCATTAGATAACATTAGATTATATTAGATTACATTACATTACATTCGATTAGATTAGTTTATATTAGATTACATTACATTACATTTGATTACATTACATTACATTAGATTAGATTAAATTACATTACATTAGATTACAATAGATTAGAGGAGAGGTTCTTTCATTCCTTCAAAGCCACAAACTGACCGCAATTAATGAATCTAACTGCAAACATTCATTCGATGAGGAACACTGTATGTGCTATTCCAATGTTTCTAGCTTTTGCCATTCATTCAATGATAGAAACTGCACGCGTTCATGCAATGATAAAAACTGCATGCGTTCATTAAATGAAACAGAATGCACGTGTTAATTCAATGAGTACAGCTTTTCTTTTTTATTCACTTTCTCGAGCTTAGCACTTTCATTCAATGAAACCAAATGCTTCATTGAATCATTGAGTCAAACTGCCTTCATTGACTCAATGAATCAAAGAGTATTAATGGATTCCATCGAACAAACTTAACTCATTTACTTCGTGAATCCAACTGCACCCATTCATTCAATGAAATAATTTGTATGTCTTAAATAAAAGAGTCGAGCTCCAGCCATTCATTCAGTGCCACGAGCAAAACGTATTCATTCAATTGAGCACACTGCACTCATGATACAGACTGCACGTCTTAAATCAATGAGTAGAGCTTCTCTCCTTCATTCAATGGGTCAAGCTTAACGCTTTCATTCAAAGAAACAAACTGCATTCATTGAATAATTGAATCAAACAACAATCATTGATTCAATGAATCAAACCTTGTTTCAATGGAACAAACCTATCTCCCTTATTTAGTGAACCAAACTGCATATTCATTGCATATTCAATGAAAGAGGCTGCATTTGTCAATTCAATGAGTAGAGATACTCTCATTCATTCAATGGCACAAGTTTCACGCATTGTCTCTGTCAAACTACACACGTTTACTAGATGAAACAAACTGCCCGTCTTAATTCAATGAATAGAGCTTCTCTCATTCATTCAATGTGTCAAGCTCACCGTTTGCATTTAATGAAACAAACTGCCTTGATTGAATCACTGAATCAAACTAGAATCATTGATTCAATGAATGAAACCTTATTCCTTGTTTCATTCGAACAAACCTACCTCACTTATTTAGTGAATCCTACTACACTTATTCGTTCAATGAAACAGACTGCACATGATAATTCAATGAAGGTACTCTTAATGCATTGATTCAACCAAACAAATTGCACACATTTAATTCATGAAGCAAACTGCATTTGTCAATTCAATGAATATAGCTACTCATTCATTCAATGTCACAAACTTCATACATTGTCTCAATCAAACTGCGCACATTCACTCCATGAACCAAACTGCACGTGTTAATTCAATGAGCAGAGCTCCTCTCATCAGTCAATGATGAGCTTAACGCTTTCATTCAATGAAACAAACAGCTTTCGTTGAATCATTGAATCAAATTCGAATGATGGATTCAATGTAGATTAGATTACATTAGATTAGATTAGATTAGATTACATTCGATTACATTAGATCAGATTATATTACATTAGATTATATTAGATTAGATTACATTACATTAGATTACAGTACATTACAATACATTACATTTGATTATTTTAGATTAGATTACATTAGATTATATTACATTAGAATAGGTTACATTAGAATAGATTACAATAGATTAGATTAGATTTCATTAGATTAGATTAGATTAGATTACAATACATTACATTCGATTAGATGACATTACATTAGATTACATTACATAATATGAGACTACATTAGATTAGATTAGATTAGATTAGATTACATTAGATTACATGAGATTTGCTTAGATTAGATTACATCAGATTAGATTAGATTACATTTGATTCGATTACATTTGATGAGATAACATTTCATTAGATTACATGAGATTATATTAGATTAGATTAGATTACCTTACATTAGATTAGACTAGTTTACATTTGATTAGATAGATTTGATTAGATTACATTAGATGACATTAGATTAGTTTAGATTACATTACATTCGATTAGATTACATTAGATTAGACTACATTACATTAGATTACATTACATTAGATTAGATTAGATTTCTTTAGATTAGATTAGATTACATTAGATTAGATTAGAGTACATTAGATTAGATTAGGTTACATTAGATTAGATTACATTACATTAGAGAACATTAGATTAGATCAGATTACATTAGATAACGTTTCATTAGATTACATTACATTAGATTACATTATATTTGATGAGATTAGATTACATTCGAACAATTTAGATTAGATTACATTAGATTAAATTAGATTAGATTACATTAGATTATTTTAGATTAGATTATATTAAATTAGATTACATTAGATTACATTACATTAAATTACATTAGATTATCTTAGATTAGATTATATTACATTACTTCATATTAGATTAGATTAGATTTGATTCGATTACATTAGATGTGATTACATTTCATTAGATAACATTAGATTATATTAGATTACAGTAGATTACATTACATTACATTCGATTAGATTAGTTTATATTAGATTAGATTACATTACATTTGATTACATTAGATTAGATTAGATTACATTACATTAGATTAATTAGATTAGATTAGATTACATTAGATTCGATTACATCTGATGATATTACATTTCATTAGATTACATTAGATTATATTAGATTAGATTAGATTACATTTCATTAGATTAGTTTATTTTACATTTGATTAGATCACATTAGATTAGAATAAATTAGATTACTTTACATTAGATTAGTTTAGATTACATTACTTTCGATTAGATTATATTAGATTACATTACATTACATTAGATTACATTAAATTAGATTAGATTAGATTTCATTAGATTAGGTTAGATTACATTAGATTAGATTAGATGAGATTACATTACATTACATTACATTAGATTCGGATAGATTAGATTTAATTACATTAGATTAGATTACATTAGATTAGATTAGATTAGAGTACATTAGATTAGATTAGATTGGATTAGATTAGATTACATTACATTAGAGTACATTAGATTAGATTAGATTACATTAGATAAGGTTACATTACATTAGATTAGATTAGATTACATTACATTACATTTGATTAGATTAGATTAGATTAGATTAGATTACAATAAATTACATTAGATTAGATTCCATTAGATTATATTACATTAGAATAGGTTACATTAGAATAGATTACCATAGATTAGATTAGATTACATTAGATTAGATTAGATTAGATTAGATTACAATACATTACATTCGATTAGATGACATTACATTAGATTGCATTACATAATATGAGATTAGATTAGATTAGATTAGATTAGATTACATGAGATTTGCTTAGATTAAATTACATTAGATTAGATTAGATTAGATTACATTTGATTCGATTACATTTGATGAGATAACATTTCATTAGATTACATTAGATTATATTAGATTAGATTAGATTACATTATATTAGATTAGATTAGTTTACATTTGATTAGATTAGATTTGATTAGATTACATTAGATGACATTAGATTAGTTTAGATTACATTACATTCGATTAGATTACATTAGATTAGACTACATTTCATTAGATTACATTACATTAGATTAGATTAGATTTCATTAGATTAGATTACATTACATTAGATTAGATTAGAGTACATTAGATTAGATTAGGTTAAATTAAATTAGATTACATTACATTAGAGGACATTAGATTAGATCAGATTACATTTGATTACATTACATTAGATTAGATTAGATTTGATTACGTTACATTAGATTACATTACATTAAATTAATTAGATTAGATTAGATTACATTAGATTAGAGGAGAGGTTCTTTCATTCCTTCAAAGCCACAAACTGAACGCAATTAATGAATCTAACTGCAAACATTCATTCGATGAGGAACACTGTATGTGCTATTCCAATGAATCTAGCTTTTGCCATTCATTCAATGAAAGAAACTGCACGCGTTCATGCAATGATAAAAACTGCATGCGTTCATTAAATGAAACAGAGTGCACGTGTTAATTCAATGACTACAGAGATTACGTTAGATTACATTAGATTACATTAGATTACATGAGATTTGCTTAGATTAGATTACATCAGATTAGATTAGATTACATTTGATTCGATTACATTTGATGAGATAACATTTCATTAGATTACATTAGATTATATTAGATTAGATTAGATTACCTTACATTAGATTAGACTAGTTTACATTTGATTAGATAGATTTGATTAGATTACATTAGATGACATTAGATTAGTTTAGATTACATTACATTCGATTAGATTACATTAGATTAGACTACATTACATTAGATTACATTACATTAGATTAGATTAGATTTCTTTAGATTAGATTAGATTACATTAGATTAGATTAGAGTACATTAGATTAGATTAGGTTACATTAGATTAGATTACATTACATTAGAGAACATTAGATTAGATCAGATTACATTAGATAACGTTTCATTAGATTACATTACATTAGATTACATTATATTTGATGAGATTAGATTACATTCGAACAATTTAGATTAGATTACATTAGATTAAATTAGATTAGATTACATTAGATTATTTTAGATTAGATTATATTAAATTAGATTACATTAGATTACATTACATTAAATTACATTAGATTATCTTAGATTAGATTATATTACATTAGATTACTTCATATTAGATTAGATTAGATTTGATTCGATTACATTAGATGTGATTACATTTCATTAGATAACATTAGATTATATTAGATTACAGTAGATTACATTACATTACATTCGATTAGATTAGTTTATATTAGATTAGATTACATTACATTTGATTACATTAGATTAGATTAGATTACATTACATTAGATTAATTAGATTAGATTAGATTACATTAGATTCGATTACATCTGATGATATTGCATTTCATTAGATTACATTAGATTATATTAGATTAGATTAGATTACATTTCATTAGATTAGTTTATTTTACATTTGATTAGATCACATTAGATTAGAATAAATTAGATTACTTTACATTAGATTAGTTTAGATTACATTACTTTCGATTAGATTATATTAGATTACATTACATTACATTAGATTACATTAAATTAGATTAGATTAGATTTCATTAGATTAGGTTAGATTACATTAGATTAGATTAGATGAGATTACATTACATTACATTACATTAGATTCGGATAGATTAGATTTAATTACATTAGATTAGATTACATTAGATTAGATTAGATTAGAGTACATTAGATTAGATTAGATTGGATTAGATTAGATTAGATTACATTAGAGTACATTAGATTAGATTAGATTACATTAGATAAGGTTACATTACATTAGATTAGATTAGATTAGATTAGATTAGATTAGATTAGATTACAATAAATTACATTAGATTAGATTCCATTAGATTATATTACATTAGAATAGGTTACATTAGAATAGATTACAATAGATTAGATTAGATTACATTAGATTAGATTAGATTAGATTAGATTACAATACATTACATTCGATTAGATGACATTACATTAAATTACATTACATAATATGAGATTAGATTAGATTAGATTAGATTACATGAGATTTGCTTAGATTAGATTACATTAGATTAGATTAGATTAGATTACATTTGATTCGATTACATTTGATGAGATAACATTTCATTAGATTACATTAGATTATATTAGATTAGATTAGATTACATTATATTAGATTAGATTAGTTTACATTTGATTAGATTAGATTTAATTAGATTACATTAGATGACATTAGATTAGTTTAGATTACATTACATTCGATTAGATTACATTAGATTAGACTACATTTCATTAGATTACATTACATTAGATTAGATTAGAATTCATTAGATTAGATTAGATTACATTAGATTAGATTAGAGTACATTAGATTAGATTAGGTTAAATTAGATTAGATTACATTACATTAGAGGACATTAGATTAGATCAGATTACATTAGATAAAGTTACATTAGATTACATTATATTTGATGAGATTAGATTACATTCGAACAACTTAGATTAGATTACATTAGATTAAATTAGATTAGATTACATTAGATTATTTTAGATTAGATTATATTAAGTTAGATTAGATTTGATTCGATTACATTAAATTACATTAGAGTATTTTAGATCAGATTACATTACATTAGATTACTTCATATTAGATTAGATTAGATTTGATTCGATTACATTAGATGTGATTACATTTCATTAGATAACATTAGATTATATTAGATTACAGTAGATTACATTACATTCAATTAGATTAGTTTATATTAGATTAGATTACATTACATTTGATTACATTAGATTAGATTAGATTACATTTGATTACATTACATTAGATTAGATTAGATTTGATTACGTTACATTAGATTACATTACATTAGATTAATTAGATTAGATTAGATTACATTAGATTAGAGGAGAGGTTCTTTCATTCCTTCAAAGCCACAAACTGAACGCAATTAATGAATCTAACTGCAAACATTCATTCGATGAGGAACACTGTATGTGCTATTCCAATGAATCTAGCTTTTGCCATTCATTCAATGAAAGAAACTGCACGCGTTCATGCAATGATAAAAACTGCATGCGTTCATTAAATGAAACAGAGTGCACGTGTTAATTCAATGACTACAGAGATTACGTTAGATTACATTAGATTACATTAGATTACATGAGATTTGCTTAGATTAGATTACATTAGATTAGATTAGATTAGATTTGATTCGATTACATTTGATGAGATAACATTTCATTAGATTACGTTAGATTATATTAGATTAGAATAGATTACCTTACATTAGATTAGACTAGTTTACATTTGATTAGATAGATTAGATTAGATTACATTAGATTAGATTAGAGTACATTAGATTAGATTAGGTTACATTAGATTAGATTACATTACATTAGAGAACATTAGATTTGATCAGATTACATTAGATAAAGTTACATTAGATTACATCACATTAGATTACATTATATTTGATGAGATTAGATTACATTCGAACAACTTAGATTAGATTACATTAGATTAAATTAGATTAGATTACATTAGATTATTTTAGATTAGATTATATTAAATTAGATTACATTAGATTACATTACATTAAATTACATTAGATTATCTTAGATTAGATTATATTACATTAGATTACTTCATATTAGATTAGATTAGATTTGATTCGATAACATTAGATGTGATTACATTTCATTAGATAACATTAGATTATATTAGATTACAGTAGATTACATTACATTACATTCGATTAGATTAGTTTATATTAGATTAGATTACATTACATTTGATTACATTAGATTAGATTACATTAGATTACATTACATTAGATTAGATTTGATTACGTTACATTAGATTACATTACATTAGATTAATTAGATTAGATTAGATTACATTAGATTCGATTACATCTGATGAGATTACATTTCATTAGATTACATTAGATTATATTAGATTAGATTAGATTACATTTCATTAGATTAGTTTATTTTACATTTGATTAGATCACATTAGATTAGAATAAATTAGATTACATTACATTAGATTAGTTTAGATTTCGTTACTTTCGATTAGATTATATTAGATTAGATTACATTACATTAGATTACATTAAATTAGATTAGATTAGATTTCATTAGATTAGATTAGATTACATTAGATTAGATTAGATGAGATTACATTACATTACATTACATTAGATTCGGTTAGATTAGATTTAATTACATTAGATTAGATTACATTAGATTAGATTAGATTAGAGTACATTAGATTAGATTAGATTGGATTAGATTAGATTAGATTACATTAGAGTACATTAGATTAGATTAGATTACATTAGATAAGGTTACATTACATTAGATTAGATTAGATTACATTACATTACATTACATTTGATTAGATTAGATTAGATTAGATTACAATAAATTACATTAGATTAGATTACATTAGATTACATTAGATTAGATTACATTACATTAGATTACATTATATTTGATTAGATTAGATTACATTCGATTAGCTTAGATTAGATTACATTAGATTATTTTAGATTAGATTAGATTAAATTAGATTACATTAGATTACATTAGATTATTTTAGATTACATTATATTACATTAGATTACTTTATATTAGATTAGATTAGATTTGATTCGATTACATTAGATGTGATTACATTTCATTAGATAACATTAGATTATATTAGATTACATTACATTACATTCGATTAGATTAGTTTATATTAGATTACATTACATTACATTTGATTACATTACATTACATTAGATTAGATTAAATTACATTACATTAGATTACAATAGATTAGAGGAGAGGTTCTTTCATTCCTTCAAAGCCACAAACTGACCGCAATTAATGAATCTAACTGCAAACATTCATTCGATGAGGAACACTGTATGTGCTATTCCAATGTTTCTAGCTTTTGCCATTCATTCAATGATAGAAACTGCACGCGTTCATGCAATGATAAAAACTGCATGCGTTCATTAAATGAAACAGAATGCACGTGTTAATTCAATGAGTACAGCTTTTCTTTTTTATTCACTTTCTCGAGCTTAGCACTTTCATTCAATGAAACCAAATGCTTCATTGAATCATTGAGTCAAACTGCCTTCATTGACTCAATGAATCAAAGAGTATTAATGGATTCCATCGAACAAACTTAACTCATTTACTTCGTGAATCCAACTGCACCCATTCATTCAATGAAATAATTTGTATGTCTTAAATAAAAGAGTCGAGCTCCAGCCATTCATTCAGTGCCACGAGCAAAACGTATTCATTCAATTGAGCACACTGCACTCATGATACAGACTGCACGTCTTAAATCAATGAGTAGAGCTTCTCTCCTTCATTCAATGGGTCAAGCTTAACGCTTTCATTCAAAGAAACAAACTGCATTCATTGAATAATTGAATCAAACAACAATCATTGATTCAATGAATCAAACCTTGTTTCAATGGAACAAACCTATCTCCCTTATTTAGTGAACCAAACTGCATATTCATTGCATATTCAATGAAAGAGGCTGCATTTGTCAATTCAATGAGTAGAGATACTCTCATTCATTCAATGGCACAAGTTTCACGCATTGTCTCTGTCAAACTACACACGTTTACTAGATGAAACAAACTGCCCGTCTTAATTCAATGAATAGAGCTTCTCTCATTCATTCAATGTGTCAAGCTCACCGTTTGCATTTAATGAAACAAACTGCCTTGATTGAATCACTGAATCAAACTAGAATCATTGATTCAATGAATGAAACCTTATTCCTTGTTTCATTCGAACAAACCTACCTCACTTATTTAGTGAATCCTACTACACTTATTCGTTCAATGAAACAGACTGCACATGATAATTCAATGAAGGTACTCTTAATGCATTGATTCAACCAAACAAATTGCACACATTTAATTCATGAAGCAAACTGCATTTGTCAATTCAATGAATATAGCTACTCATTCATTCAATGTCACAAACTTCATACATTGTCTCAATCAAACTGCGCACATTCACTCCATGAACCAAACTGCACGTGTTAATTCAATGAGCAGAGCTCCTCTCATCAGTCAATGATGAGCTTAACGCTTTCATTCAATGAAACAAACAGCTTTCGTTGAATCATTGAATCAAATTCGAATGATGGATTCAATGTAGATTAGATTACATTAGATTAGATTAGATTAGATTACATTCGATTACATTAGATCAGATTATATTACATTAGATTATATTAGATTAGATTACATTACATTAGATTACAGTACATTACAATACATTACATTAGATTATTTTAGATTAGATTACATTAGATTATATTACATTAGAATAGGTTACATTAGAATAGATTACAATAGATTAGATTAGATTTCATTAGATTAGATTAGATTAGATTACAATACATTACATTCGATTAGATGACATTACATTAGATTACATTACATAATATGAGACTACATTAGATTAGATTAGATTAGATTAGATTACATTAGATTACATGAGATTTGCTTAGATTAGATTACATCAGATTAGATTAGATTACATTTGATTCGATTACATTTGATGAGATAACATTTCATTAGATTACATTAGATTATATTAGATTAGATTAGATTACCTTACATTAGATTAGACTAGTTTACATTTGATTAGATAGATTTGATTAGATTACATTAGATGACATTAGATTAGTTTAGATTACATTACATTCGATTAGATTACATTAGATTAGACTACATTACATTAGATTACATTACATTAGATTAGATTAGATTTCTTTAGATTAGATTAGATTACATTAGATTAGATTAGAGTACATTAGATTAGATTAGGTTACATTAGATTAGATTACATTACATTAGAGAACATTAGATTAGATCAGATTACATTAGATAACGTTTCATTAGATTACATTACATTAGATTACATTATATTTGATGAGATTAGATTACATTCGAACAATTTAGATTAGATTACATTAGATTAAATTAGATTAGATTACATTAGATTATTTTAGATTAGATTATATTAAATTAGATTACATTAGATTACATTACATTAAATTATCTTAGATTAGATTATATTACATTACTTCATATTAGATTAGATTAGATTTGATTCGATTACATTAGATGTGATTACATTTCATTAGATAACATTAGATTATATTAGATTACAGTAGATTACATTACATTACATTCGATTAGATTAGTTTATATTAGATTAGATTACATTACATTTGATTACATTAGATTAGATTAGATTACATTACATTAGATTAATTAGATTAGATTAGATTACATTAGATTCGATTACATCTGATGATATTACATTTCATTAGATTACATTAGATTATATTAGATTAGATTAGATTACATTTCATTAGATTAGTTTATTTTACATTTGATTAGATCACATTAGATTAGAATAAATTAGATTACTTTACATTAGATTAGTTTAGATTACATTACTTTCGATTAGATTATATTAGATTACATTACATTACATTAGATTACATTAAATTAGATTAGATTAGATTTCATTAGATTAGGTTAGATTACATTAGATTAGATTAGATGAGATTACATTACATTACATTACATTAGATTCGGATAGATTAGATTTAATTACATTAGATTAGATTACATTAGATTAGATTAGATTAGAGTACATTAGATTAGATTAGATTGGATTAGATTAGATTAGATTACATTAGAGTACATTAGATTAGATTAGATTACATTAGATAAGGTTACATTACATTAGATTAGATTAGATTACATTACATTACATTAGATTAGATTAGATTAGATTAGATTACAATAAATTACATTAGATTAGATTCCATTAGATTATATTACATTAGAATAGGTTACATTAGAATAGATTACAATAGATTAGATTAGATTACATTAGATTAGATTAGATTAGATTAGATTACAATACATTACATTCGATTAGATGACATTACATTAGATTGCATTACATAATATGAGATTAGATTAGATTAGATTAGATTAGATTACATGAGATTTGCTTAGATTAAATTACATTAGATTAGATTAGATTAGATTACATTTGATTCGATTACATTTGATGAGATAACATTTCATTAGATTACATTAGATTATATTAGATTAGATTAGATTACATTATATTAGATTAGATTAGTTTACATTTGATTAGATTAGATTTGATTAGATTACATTAGATGACATTAGATTAGTTTAGAATACATTACATTCGATTAGATTACATTAGATTAGACTACATTTCATTAGATTACATTACATTAGATTAGATTAGATTTCATTAGATTAGATTACATTACATTAGATTAGATTAGAGTACATTAGATTAGATTAGGTTAAATTAAATTAGATTACATTACATTAGAGGACATTAGATTAGATCAGATTACATTTGATTACATTACATTAGATTAGATTAGATTTGATTACGTTACATTAGATTACATTACATTAAATTAATTAGATTAGATTAGATTACATTAGATTAGAGGAGAGGTTCTTTCATTCCTTCAAAGCCACAAACTGAACGCAATTAATGAATCTAACTGCAAACATTCATTCGATGAGGAACACTGTATGTGCTATTCCAATGAATCTAGCTTTTGCCATTCATTCAATGAAAGAAACTGCACGCGTTCATGCAATGATAAAAACTGCATGCGTTCATTAAATGAAACAGAGTGCACGTGTTAATTCAATGACTACAGAGATTACGTTAGAATACATTAGATTACATTAGATTACATTAGATTACATGAGATTTGCTTAGATTAGATTACATCAGATTAGGTTAGATTACATTTGATTCGATTACATTTGATGAGATAACATTTCATTAGATTACATTAGATTATATTAGATTAGATTAGATTACCTTACATTAGATTAGACTAGTTTACATTTGATTAGATAGATTTGATTAGATTACATTAGATGACATTAGATTAGTTTAGATTACATTACATTCGATTAGATTACATTAGATTAGACTACATTACATTAGATTACATTACATTAGATTAGATTAGATTTCTTTAGATTAGATTAGATTACATTAGATTAGATTAGAGTACATTAGATTAGATTAGGTTACATTAGATTAGATTACATTACATTAGAGAACATTAGATTAGATCAGATTACATTAGATAACGTTTCATTAGATTACATTACATTAGATTACATTATATTTGATGAGATTAGATTACATTCGAACAATTTAGATTAGATTACATTAGATTAAATTAGATTAGATTACATTAGATTATTTTAGATTAGATTATATTAAATTAGATTACATTAGATTACATTACATTAAATTACATTAGATTATCTTAGATTAGATTATATTACATTACTTCATATTAGATTAGATTAGATTTGATTCGATTACATTAGATGTGATTACATTTCATTAGATAACATTAGATTATATTAGATTACAGTAGATTACATTACATTACATTCGATTAGATTAGTTTATATTAGATTAGATTACATTACATTTGATTACATTAGATTAGATTAGATTACATTACATTAGATTAATTAGATTAGATTAGATTACATTAGATTCGATTACATCTGATGATATTACATTTCATTAGATTACATTAGATTATATTAGATTAGATTAGATTACATTTCATTAGATTAGTTTATTTTACATTTGATTAGATCACATTAGATTAGAATAAATTAGATTACTTTACATTAGATTAGTTTAGATTACATTACTTTCGATTAGATTATATTAGATTACATTACATTACATTAGATTACATTAAATTAGATTAGATTAGATTTCATTAGATTAGGTTAGATTACATTAGATTAGATTAGATGAGATTACATTACATTACATTACATTAGATTCGGATAGATTAGATTTAATTACATTAGATTAGATTACATTAGATTAGATTAGATTAGAGTACATTAGATTAGATTAGATTGGATTAGATTAGATTAGATTACATTAGAGTACATTAGATTAGATTAGATTACATTAGATAAGGTTACATTACATTAGATTAGATTAGATTACATTACATTACATTAGATTAGATTAGATTAGATTAGATTACAATAAATTACATTAGATTAGATTCCATTAGATTATATTACATTAGAATAGGTTACATTAGAATAGATTACAATAGATTAGATTAGATTACATTAGATTAGATTAGATTAGATTAGATTACAATACATTACATTCGATTAGATGACATTACATTAGATTGCATTACATAATATGAGATTAGATTAGATTAGATTAGATTAGATTACATGAGATTTGCTTAGATTAAATTACATTAGATTAGATTAGATTAGATTACATTTGATTCGATTACATTTGATGAGATAACATTTCATTAGATTACATTAGATTATATTAGATTAGATTAGATTACATTATATTAGATTAGATTAGTTTACATTTGATTAGATTAGATTTGATTAGATTACATTAGATGACATTAGATTAGTTTAGATTACATTACATTCGATTAGATTACATTAGATTAGACTACATTTCATTAGATTACATTACATTAGATTAGATTAGATTTCATTAGATTAGATTACATTACATTAGATTAGATTAGAGTACATTAGATTAGATTAGGTTAAATTAAATTAGATTACATTACATTAGAGGACATTAGATTAGATCAGATTACATTTGATTACATTAGATTAGATTAGATTAGATTTGATTACGTTACATTAGATTACATTACATTAAATTAATTAGATTAGATTAGATTACATTAGATTAGCGGAGAGGTTCTTTCATTCCTTCAAAGCCACAAACTGAACGCAATTAATGAATCTAACTGCAAACATTCATTCGATGAGGAACACTGTATGTGCTATTCCAATGAATCTAGCTTTTGCCATTCATTCAATGAAAGAAACTGCACGCGTTCATGCAATGATAAAAACTGCATGCGTTCATTAAATGAAACAGAGTGCACGTGTTAATTCAATGACTACAGAGATTACGTTAGATTACATTAGATTACATTAGATTACATTAGATTACATGAGATTTGCTTAGATTAGATTACATCAGATTAGATTAGATTACATTTGATTCGATTACATTTGATGAGATAACATTTCATTAGATTACATTAGATTATATTAGATTAGATTAGATTACCTTACATTAGATTAGACTAGTTTACATTTGATTAGATAGATTTGATTAGATTACATTAGATGACATTAGATTAGTTTAGATTACATTACATTCGATTAGATTACATTAGATTAGACTACATTACATTAGATTACATTAGATTAGATTAGATTAGATTTCTTTAGATTAGATTAGATTACATTAGATTATATTAGAGTACATTAGATTAGATTAGGTTACATTAGATTAGATTACATTACATTAGAGAACATTAGATTAGATCAGATTACATTAGATAACGTTTCATTAGATTACATTACATTAGATTACATTATATTTGATGAGATTAGATTACATTCGAACAATTTAGATTAGATTACATTAGATTAAATTAGATTAGATTACATTAGATTATTTTAGATTAGATTATATTAAATTAGATTACATTAGATTACATTACATTAAATTACATTAGATTATCTTAGATTAGATTATATTACATTAGATTACTTCATATTAGATTAGATTAGATTTGATTCGATTACATTAGATGTGATTACATTTCATTAGATAACATTAGATTATATTAGATTACAGTAGATTACATTACATTACATTCGATTAGATTAGTTTATATTAGATTAGATTACATTACATTTGATTACATTAGATTAGATTAGATTACATTACATTAGATTAATTAGATTAGATTAGATTACATTAGATTCGATTACATCTGATGATATTACATTTCATTAGATTACATTAGATTATATTAGATTAGATTAGATTACATTTCATTAGATTAGTTTATTTTACATTTGATTAGATCACATTAGATTAGAATAAATTAGATTACTTTACATTAGATTAGTTTAGATTACATTACTTTCGATTAGATTATATTAGATTAGATTACATTACATTAGATTACATTAAATTAGATTAGATTAGATTTCATTAGATTAGGTTAGATTACATTAGATTAGATTAGATGAGATTACATTACATTACATTACATTAGATTCGGATAGATTAGATTTAATTACATTAGATTAGATTACATTAGATTAGATTAGATTAGAGTACATTAGATTAGATTAGATTGGATTAGATTAGATTAGATTACATTAGAGTACATTAGATTAGATTAGATTACATTAGATAAGGTTACATTACATTAGATTAGATTAGATTAGATTAGATTAGATTAGATTACAATAAATTACATTAGATTAGATTCCATTAGATTATATTACATTAGAATAGGTTACATTAGAATAGATTACAATAGATTAGATTAGATTACATTAGATTAGATTAGATTAGATTAGATTACAATACATTACATTCGATTAGATGACATTACATTAAATTACATTACATAATATGAGATTAGATTAGATTAGATTAGATTACATGAGATTTGCTTAGATTAGATTACATTAGATTAGATTAGATTAGATTACATTTGATTCGATTACATTTGATGAGATAACATTTCATTAGATTGCATTAGATTATATTAGATTAGATTAGATTACATTATATTAGATTAGATTAGTTTACATTTGATTAGATTAGATTTGATTAGATTACATTAGATGACATTAGATTAGTTTAGATTACATTACATTCGATTAGATTACATTAGATTAGACTACATTTCATTAGATTACATTACATTAGATTAGATTAGATTTCATTAGATTAGATTAGATTACATTAGATTAGATTAGAGTACATTAGATTAGATTAGGTTAAATTAGATTAGATTACATTACATTAGAGGACATTAGATTAGATCAGATTACATTAGATAAAGTTACATTAGATTACATTATATTTGATGAGATTAGATTACATTCGAACAAATTAGATTAGATTACATTAGATTAAATTAGATTAGATTACATTAGATTATTTTAGATTAGATTATATTAAGTTAGATTACATTAGATTACATTACATTAAATTACATTAGAGTATTTTAGATCAGATTACATTACATTAGATTACTTCATATTAGATTAGATTAGATTTGATTCGATTACATTAGATGTGATTACATTTCATTAGATAACATTAGATTATATTAGATTACAGTAGATTACATTACATTCAATTAGATTAGTTTATATTAGATTAGATTACATTACATTTGATTACATTAGATTAGATTAGATTACATTTGATTACATTACATTAGATTAGATTAGATTTGATTACGTTACATTAGATTACATTACATTAGATTAATTAGATTAGATTAGATTACATTAGATTAGAGGAGAGGTTCTTTCATTCCTTCAAAGCCACAAACTGAACGCAATTAATGAATCTAACTGCAAACATTCATTCGATGAGGAACACTGTATGTGCTATTCCAATGAATCTAGCTTTTGCCATTCATTCAATGAAAGAAACTGCACGCGTTCATGCAATGATAAAAACTGCATGCGTTCATTAAATGAAACAGAGTGCACGTGTTAATTCAATGACTACAGAGATTACGTTAGATTACATTAGATTACATTAGATTACATGAGATTTGCTTAGATTAGATTACATTAGATTAGATTAGATTAGATTTGATTCGATTACATTTGATGAGATAGCATTTCATTAGATTACGTTAGATTATATTAGATTAGAATAGATTACCTTACATTAGATTAGACTAGTTTACATTTGATTAGATAGATTAGATTAGATTACATTAGATTAGATTAGAGTACATTAGATTAGATTAGGTTACATTAGATTAGATTACATTACATTAGAGAACATTAGATTAGATCAGATTACATTAGATAACGTTTCATTAGATTACATTACATTAGATTACATTATATTTGATGAGATTAGATTACATTCGAACAATTTAGATTAGATTACATTAGATTAAATTAGATTAGATTACATTAGATTATTTTAGATTAGATTATATTAAATTAGATTACATTAGATTACATTACATTAAATTACATTAGATTATCTTAGATTAGATTATATTACATTACTTCATATTAGATTAGATTAGATTTGATTCGATTACATTAGATGTGATTACATTTCATTAGATAACATTAGATTATATTAGATTACAGTAGATTACATTACATTACATTCGATTAGATTAGTTTATATTAGATTAGATTACATTACATTTGATTACATTAGATTAGATTAGATTACATTACATTAGATTAATTAGATTAGATTAGATTACATTAGATTCGATTACATCTGATGATATTACATTTCATTAGATTACATTAGATTATATTAGATTAGATTAGATTACATTTCATTAGATTAGTTTATTTTACATTTGATTAGATCACATTAGATTAGAATAAATTAGATTACTTTACATTAGATTAGTTTAGATTACATTACTTTCGATTAGATTATATTAGATTACATTACATTACATTAGATTACATTAAATTAGATTAGATTAGATTTCATTAGATTAGGTTAGATTACATTAGATTAGATTAGATGAGATTACATTACATTACATTACATTAGATTCGGATAGATTAGATTTAATTACATTAGATTAGATTACATTAGATTAGATTAGATTAGAGTACATTAGATTAGATTAGATTGGATTAGATTAGATTAGATTACATTAGAGTACATTAGATTAGATTAGATTACATTAGATAAGGTTACATTACATTAGATTAGATTAGATTAGATTAGATTACAATAAATTACATTAGATTAGATTCCATTAGATTATATTACATTAGAATAGGTTACATTAGAATAGATTACAATAGATTAGATTAGATTACATTAGATTAGATTAGATTAGATTAGATTACAATACATTACATTCGATTAGATGACATTACATTAAATTACATTACATAATATGAGATTAGATTAGATTAGATTAGATTACATGAGATTTGCTTAGATTAGATTACATTAGATTAGATTAGATTAGATTACATTTGATTCGATTACATTTGATGAGATAACATTTCATTAGATTACATTAGATTATATTAGATTAGATTAGATTACATTATATTAGATTAGATTAGTTTACATTTGATTAGATTAGATTTAATTAGATTACATTAGATGACATTAGATTAGTTTAGATTACATTACATTCGATTAGATTACATTAGATTAGACTACATTTCATTAGATTACATTACATTAGATTAGATTAGATTTCATTAGATTAGATTAGATTACATTAGATTAGATTAGAGTACATTAGATTAGATTAGGTTAAATTAGATTAGATTACATTACATTAGAGGACATTAGATTAGATCAGATTACATTAGATAAAGTTACATTAGATTACATTATATTTGATGAGATTAGATTACATTCGAACAACTTAGATTAGATTACATTAGATTAAATTAGATTAGATTACATTAGATTATTTTAGATTAGATTATATTAAGTTAGATTAGATTTGATTCGATTACATTAAATTACATTAGAGTATTTTAGATCAGATTACATTACATTAGATTACTTCATATTAGATTAGATTAGATTTGATTCGATTACATTAGATGTGATTACATTTCATTAGATAACATTAGATTATATTAGATTACAGTAGATTACATTACATTCAATTAGATTAGTTTATATTAGATTAGATTACATTACATTTGATTACATTAGATTAGATTAGATTACATTTGATTACATTACATTAGATTAGATTAGATTTGATTACGTTACATTAGATTACATTACATTAGATTAATTAGATTAGATTAGATTACATTAGATTAGAGGAGAGGTTCTTTCATTCCTTCAAAGCCATAAACTGAACGCAATTAATGAATCTAACTGCAAACATTCATTCGATGAGGAACACTGTATGTGCTATTCCAATGAATCTAGCTTTTGCCATTCATTCAATGAAAGAAACTGCACGCGTTCATGCAATGATAAAAACTGCATGCGTTCATTAAATGAAACAGAGTGCACGTGTTAATTCAATGACTACAGAGATTACGTTAGATTACATTAGATTACATTAGATTACATTAGATTACATGAGATTTGCTTAGATTAGATTACATTAGATTAGATTAGATTACATTTGATTCGATTACATTTGATGAGATAACATTTCATTAGATTACGTTAGATTATATTAGATTAGAATAGATTACCTTACATTAGATTAGACTAGTTTACATTTGATTAGATAGATTTGATTAGATTACATTAGATGACATTAGATTAGTTTAGATTACATTACATTCGATTAGATTACATTAGAGGAGAGGTTCTTTCATTCCTTCAAAGCCACAAACTGAACGCAATTAATGAATCTAACTGCAAACATTCATTCGATGAGGAACACTGTATGTGCTATTCCAATGAATCTAGCTTTTGCCATTCATTCAATGAAAGAAACTGCACGCGTTCATGCAATGATAAAAACTGCATGCGTTCATTAAATGAAACAGAGTGCACGTGTTAATTCAATGACTACAGAGATTACGTTAGATTACATTAGATTACATTAGATTACATGAGATTTGCTTAGATTAGATTACATTAGATTAGATTAGATTAGATTTGATTCGATTACATTTGATGAGATAACATTTCATTAGATTACGTTAGATTATATTAGATTAGAATAGATTACCTTACATTAGATTAGACTAGTTTACATTTGATTAGATAGATTAGATTAGATTACATTAGATTAGATTAGAGTACATTAGATTAGATTAGGTTACATTAGATTAGATTACATTACATTAGAGAACATTAGATTTGATCAGATTACATTAGATAAAGTTACATTAGATTACATCACATTAGATTACATTATATTTGATGAGATTAGATTACATTCGAACAACTTAGATTAGATTACATTAGATTAAATTAGATTAGATTACATTAGATTATTTTAGATTAGATTATATTAAATTAGATTACATTAGATTACATTACATTAAATTACATTAGATTATCTTAGATTAGATTATATTACATTAGATTACTTCATATTAGATTAGATTAGATTTGATTCGATAACATTAGATGTGATTACATTTCATTAGATAACATTAGATTATATTAGATTACAGTAGATTACATTACATTACATTCGATTAGATTAGTTTATATTAGATTAGATTACATTACATTTGATTACATTAGATTAGATTACATTAGATTACATTACATTAGATTAGATTTGATTACGTTACATTAGATTACATTACATTAGATTAATTAGATTAGATTAGATTACATTAGATTCGATTACATCTGATGAGATTACATTTCATTAGATTACATTAGATTATATTAGATTAGATTAGATTACATTTCATTAGATTAGTTTATTTTACATTTGATTAGATCACATTAGATTAGAATAAATTAGATTACATTACATTAGATTAGTTTAGATTTCATTACTTTCGATTAGATTATATTAGATTAGATTACATTACATTAGATTACATTAAATTAGATTAGATTAGATTTCATTAGATTAGATTAGATTACATTAGATTAGATTAGATGAGATTACATTACATTACATTACATTAGATTCGGTTAGATTAGATTTAATTACATTAGATTAGATTACATTAGATTAGATTAGATTAGAGTACATTAGATTAGATTAGATTGGATTAGATTAGATTAGATTACATTAGAGTACATTAGATTAGATTAGATTACATTAGATAAGGTTACATTACATTAGATTAGATTAGATTACATTACATTACATTACATTTGATTAGATTAGATTAGATTAGATTACAATAAATTACATTAGATTAGATTACATTAGATTACATTAGATTTGATTACATTACATTAGATTACATTATATTTGATTAGATTAGATTACATTCGATTAGCTTAGATTAGATTACATTAGATTATTTTAGATTAGATTAGATTAAATTAGATTACATTAGATTACATTACATTAGATTACATTAGATTATTTTAGATTACATTATATTACATTAGATTACTTTATATTAGATTAGATTAGATTAGATTCGATTACATTAGATGTGATTACATTTCATTAGATAACATTAGATTATATTAGATTACATTACATTACATTCGATTAGATTAGTTTATATTAGATTACATTACATTACATTTGATTACATTACATTACATTAGATTAGATTAAATTACATTACATTAGATTACAATAGATTAGAGGAGAGGTTCTTTCATTCCTTCAAAGCCACAAACTGACCGCAATTAATGAATCTAACTGCAAACATTCATTCGATGAGGAACACTGTATGTGCTATTCCAATGTTTCTAGCTTTTGCCATTCATTCAATGATAGAAACTGCACGCGTTCATGCAATGATAAAAACTGCATGCGTTCATTAAATGAAACAGAATGCACGTGTTAATTCAATGAGTACAGCTTTTCTTTTTTATTCACTTTCTCGAGCTTAGCACTTTCATTCAATGAAACCAAATGCTTCATTGAATCATTGAGTCAAACTGCCTTCATTGACTCAATGAATCAAAGAGTATTAATGGATTCCATCGAACAAACTTAACTCATTTACTTCGTGAATCCAACTGCACCCATTCATTCAATGAAATAATTTGTATGTCTTAAATAAAAGAGTCGAGCTCCAGCCATTCATTCAGTGCCACGAGCAAAACGTATTCATTCAATTGAGCACACTGCACTCATGATACAGACTGCACGTCTTAAATCAATGAGTAGAGCTTCTCTCCTTCATTCAATGGGTCAAGCTTAACGCTTTCATTCAAAGAAACAAACTGCATTCATTGAATAATTGAATCAAACAACAATCATTGATTCAATGAATCAAACCTTGTTTCAATGGAACAAACCTATCTCCCTTATTTAGTGAACCAAACTGCATATTCATTGCATATTCAATGAAAGAGGCTGCATTTGTCAATTCAATGAGTAGAGATACTCTCATTCATTCAATGGCACAAGTTTCACGCATTGTCTCTGTCAAACTACACACGTTTACTAGATGAAACAAACTGCCCGTCTTAATTCAATGAATAGAGCTTCTCTCATTCATTCAATGTGTCAAGCTCACCGTTTGCATTTAATGAAACAAACTGCCTTGATTGAATCACTGAATCAAACTAGAATCATTGATTCAATGAATGAAACCTTATTCCTTGTTTCATTCGAACAAACCTACCTCACTTATTTAGTGAATCCTACTACACTTATTCGTTCAATGAAACAGACTGCACATGATAATTCAATGAAGGTACTCTTAATGCATTGATTCAACCAAACAAATTGCACACATTTAATTCATGAAGCAAACTGCATTTGTCAATTCAATGAATATAGCTACTCATTCATTCAATGTCACAAACTTCATACATTGTCTCAATCAAACTGCGCACATTCACTCCATGAACCAAACTGCACGTGTTAATTCAATGAGCAGAGCTCCTCTCATCAGTCAATGATGAGCTTAACGCTTTCATTCAATGAAACAAACAGCTTTCGTTGAATCATTGAATCAAATTCGAATGATGGATTCAATGTAGATTAGATTACATTAGATTAGATTAGATTAGATTACATTCGATTACATTAGATCAGATTATATTACATTAGATTATATTAGATTAGATTACATTACATTAGATTACAGTACATTACAATACATTACATTTGATTATTTTAGATTAGATTACATTAGATTATATTACATTAGAATAGGTTACATTAGAATAGATTACAATAGATTAGATTAGATTTCATTAGATTAGATTAGATTAGATTACAATACATTACATTCGATTAGATGACATTACATTAGATTACATTACATAATATGAGACTACATTAGATTAGATTAGATTAGATTAGATTACATTAGATTACATGAGATTTGCTTAGATTAGATTACATCAGATTAGATTAGATTACATTTGATTCGATTACATTTGATGAGATAACATTTCATTAGATTACATGAGATTATATTAGATTAGATTAGATTACCTTACATTAGATTAGACTAGTTTACATTTGATTAGATAGATTTGATTAGATTACATTAGATGACATTAGATTAGTTTAGATTACATTACATTCGATTAGATTACATTAGATTAGACTACATTACATTAGATTACATTACATTAGATTAGATTAGATTTCTTTAGATTAGATTAGATTACATTAGATTAGATTAGAGTACATTAGATTAGATTAGGTTACATTAGATTAGATTACATTACATTAGAGAACATTAGATTAGATCAGATTACATTAGATAACGTTTCATTAGATTACATTACATTAGATTACATTATATTTGATGAGATTAGATTACATTCGAACAATTTAGATTAGATTACATTAGATTAAATTAGATTAGATTACATTAGATTATTTTAGATTAGATTATATTAAATTAGATTACATTAGATTACATTACATTAAATTACATTAGATTATCTTAGATTAGATTATATTACATTACTTCATATTAGATTAGATTAGATTTGATTCGATTACATTAGATGTGATTACATTTCATTAGATAACATTAGATTATATTAGATTACAGTAGATTACATTACATTACATTCGATTAGATTAGTTTATATTAGATTAGATTACATTACATTTGATTACATTAGATTAGATTAGATTACATTACATTAGATTAATTAGATTAGATTAGATTACATTAGATTCGATTACATCTGATGATATTACATTTCATTAGATTACATTAGATTATATTAGATTAGATTAGATTACATTTCATTAGATTAGTTTATTTTACATTTGATTAGATCACATTAGATTAGAATAAATTAGATTACTTTACATTAGATTAGTTTAGATTACATTACTTTCGATTAGATTATATTAGATTACATTACATTACATTAGATTACATTAAATTAGATTAGATTAGATTTCATTAGATTAGGTTAGATTACATTAGATTAGATTAGATGAGATTACATTACATTACATTACATTAGATTCGGATAGATTAGATTTAATTACATTAGATTAGATTACATTAGATTAGATTAGATTAGAGTACATTAGATTAGATTAGATTGGATTAGATTAGATTAGATTACATTAGAGTACATTAGATTAGATTAGATTACATTAGATAAGGTTACATTACATTAGATTAGATTAGATTACATTACATTACATTAGATTAGATTAGATTAGATTAGATTACAATAAATTACATTAGATTAGATTCCATTAGATTATATTACATTAGAATAGGTTACATTAGAATAGATTACAATAGATTAGATTAGATTACATTAGATTAGATTAGATTAGATTAGATTACAATACATTACATTCGATTAGATGACATTACATTAGATTGCATTACATAATATGAGATTAGATTAGATTAGATTAGATTAGATTACATGAGATTTGCTTAGATTAAATTACATTAGATTAGATTAGATTAGATTACATTTGATTCGATTACATTTGATGAGATAACATTTCATTAGATTACATTAGATTATATTAGATTAGATTAGATTACATTATATTAGATTAGATTAGTTTACATTTGATTAGATTAGATTTGATTAGATTACATTAGATGACATTAGATTAGTTTAGATTACATTACATTCGATTAGATTACATTAGATTAGACTACATTTCATTAGATTACATTACATTAGATTAGATTAGATTTCATTAGATTAGATTACATTACATTAGATTAGATTAGAGTACATTAGATTAGATTAGGTTAAATTAAATTAGATTACATTACATTAGAGGACATTAGATTAGATCAGATTACATTTGATTACATTACATTAGATTAGATTAGATTTGATTACGTTACATTAGATTACATTACATTAAATTAATTAGATTAGATTAGATTACATTAGATTAGAGGAGAGGTTCTTTCATTCCTTCAAAGCCACAAACTGAACGCAATTAATGAATCTAACTGCAAACATTCATTCGATGAGGAACACTGTATGTGCTATTCCAATGAATCTAGCTTTTGCCATTCATTCAATGAAAGAAACTGCACGCGTTCATGCAATGATAAAAACTGCATGCGTTCATTAAATGAAACAGAGTGCACGTGTTAATTCAATGACTACAGAGATTACGTTAGATTACATTAGATTACATTAGATTACATGAGATTTGCTTAGATTAGATTACATCAGATTAGATTAGATTACATTTGATTCGATTACATTTGATGAGATAACATTTCATTAGATTACATTAGATTATATTAGATTAGATTAGATTACCTTACATTAGATTAGACTAGTTTACATTTGATTAGATAGATTTGATTAGATTACATTAGATGACATTAGATTAGTTTAGATTACATTACATTCGATTAGATTACATTAGATTAGACTACATTACATTAGATTACATTACATTAGATTAGATTAGATTTCTTTAGATTAGATTAGATTACATTAGATTAGATTAGAGTACATTAGATTAGATTAGGTTACATTAGATTAGATTACATTACATTAGAGAACATTAGATTAGATCAGATTACATTAGATAACGTTTCATTAGATTACATTACATTAGATTACATTATATTTGATGAGATTAGATTACATTCGAACAATTTAGATTAGATTACATTAGATTAAATTAGATTAGATTACATTAGATTATTTTAGATTAGATTATATTAAATTAGATTACATTAGATTACATTACATTAAATTACATTAGATTATCTTAGATTAGATTATATTACATTACTTCATATTAGATTAGATTAGATTTGATTCGATTACATTAGATGTGATTACATTTCATTAGATAACATTAGATTATATTAGATTACAGTAGATTACATTACATTACATTCGATTAGATTAGTTTATATTAGATTAGATTACATTACATTTGATTACATTAGATTAGATTAGATTACATTACATTAGATTAATTAGATTAGATTAGATTACATTAGATTCGATTACATCTGATGATATTACATTTCATTAGATTACATTAGATTATATTAGATTAGATTAGATTACATTTCATTAGATTAGTTTATTTTACATTTGATTAGATCACATTAGATTAGAATAAATTAGATTACTTTACATTAGATTAGTTTAGATTACATTACTTTCGATTAGATTATATTAGATTACATTACATTACATTAGATTACATTAAATTAGATTAGATTAGATTTCATTAGATTAGGTTAGATTACATTAGATTAGATTAGATGAGATTACATTACATTACATTACATTAGATTCGGATAGATTAGATTTAATTACATTAGATTAGATTACATTAGATTAGATTAGATTAGAGTACATTAGATTAGATTAGATTGGATTAGATTAGATTAGATTACATTAGAGTACATTAGATTAGATTAGATTACATTAGATAAGGTTACATTACATTAGATTAGATTAGATTACATTACATTACATTAGATTAGATTAGATTAGATTAGATTACAATAAATTACATTAGATTAGATTCCATTAGATTATATTACATTAGAATAGGTTACATTAGAATAGATTACAATAGATTAGATTAGATTACATTAGATTAGATTAGATTAGATTAGATTACAATACATTACATTCGATTAGATGACATTACATTAGATTGCATTACATAATATGAGATTAGATTAGATTAGATTAGATTAGATTACATGAGATTTGCTTAGATTAAATTACATTAGATTAGATTAGATTAGATTACATTTGATTCGATTACATTTGATGAGATAACATTTCATTAGATTACATTAGATTATATTAGATTAGATTAGATTACATTATATTAGATTAGATTAGTTTACATTTGATTAGATTAGATTTGATTAGATTACATTAGATGACATTAGATTAGTTTAGATTACATTACATTCGATTAGATTACATTAGATTAGACTACATTTCATTAGATTACATTACATTAGATTAGATTAGATTTCATTAGATTAGATTACATTACATTAGATTAGATTAGAGTACATTAGATTAGATTAGGTTAAATTAAATTAGATTACATTACATTAGAGGACATTAGATTAGATCAGATTACATTTGATTACATTACATTAGATTAGATTAGATTTGATTACGTTACATTAGATTACATTACATTAAATTAATTAGATTAGATTAGATTACATTAGATTAGCGGAGAGGTTCTTTCATTCCTTCAAAGCCACAAACTGAACGCAATTAATGAATCTAACTGCAAACATTCATTCGATGAGGAACACTGTATGTGCTATTCCAATGAATCTAGCTTTTGCCATTCATTCAATGAAAGAAACTGCACGCGTTCATGCAATGATAAAAACTGCATGCGTTCATTAAATGAAACAGAGTGCACGTGTTAATTCAATGACTACAGAGATTACGTTAGATTACATTAGATTACATTAGATTACATTAGATTACATGAGATTTGCTTAGATTAGATTACATCAGATTAGATTAGATTACATTTGATTCGATTACATTTGATGAGATAACATTTCATTAGATTACATTAGATTATATTAGATTAGATTAGATTACCTTACATTAGATTAGACTAGTTTACATTTGATTAGATAGATTTGATTAGATTACATTAGATGACATTAGATTAGTTTAGATTACATTACATTCGATTAGATTACATTAGATTAGACTACATTACATTAGATTACATTAGATTAGATTAGATTAGATTTCTTTAGATTAGATTAGATTACATTAGATTATATTAGAGTACATTAGATTAGATTAGGTTACATTAGATTAGATTACATTACATTAGAGAACATTAGATTAGATCAGATTACATTAGATAACGTTTCATTAGATTACATTACATTAGATTACATTATATTTGATGAGATTAGATTACATTCGAACAATTTAGATTAGATTACATTAGATTAAATTAGATTAGATTACATTAGATTATTTTAGATTAGATTATATTAAATTAGATTACATTAGATTACATTACATTAAATTACATTAGATTATCTTAGATTAGATTATATTACATTACTTCATATTAGATTAGATTAGATTTGATTCGATTACATTAGATGTGATTACATTTCATTAGATAACATTAGATTATATTAGATTACAGTAGATTACATTACATTACATTCGATTAGATTAGTTTATATTAGATTAGATTACATTACATTTGATTACATTAGATTAGATTAGATTACATTACATTAGATTAATTAGATTAGATTAGATTACATTAGATTCGATTACATCTGATGATATTACATTTCATTAGATTACATTAGATTATATTAGATTAGATTAGATTACATTTCATTAGATTAGTTTATTTTACATTTGATTAGATCACATTAGATTAGAATAAATTAGATTACTTTACATTAGATTAGTTTAGATTACATTACTTTCGATTAGATTATATTAGATTACATTACATTACATTAGATTACATTAAATTAGATTAGATTAGATTTCATTAGATTAGGTTAGATTACATTAGATTAGATTAGATGAGATTACATTACATTACATTACATTAGATTCGGATAGATTAGATTTAATTACATTAGATTAGATTACATTAGATTAGATTAGATTAGAGTACATTAGATTAGATTAGATTGGATTAGATTAGATTAGATTACATTAGAGTACATTAGATTAGATTAGATTACATTAGATAAGGTTACATTAGATTAGATTAGATTAGATTAGATTAGATTACAATAAATTACATTAGATTAGATTCCATTAGATTATATTACATTAGAATAGGTTACATTAGAATAGATTACAATAGATTAGATTAGATTACATTAGATTAGATTAGATTAGATTAGATTACAATACATTACATTCGATTAGATGACATTACATTAAATTACATTACATAATATGAGATTAGATTAGATTAGATTAGATTACATGAGATTTGCTTAGATTAGATTACATTAGATTAGATTAGATTAGATTACATTTGATTCGATTACATTTGATGAGATAACATTTCATTAGATTACATTAGATTATATTAGATTAGATTAGATTACATTATATTAGATTAGATTAGTTTACATTTGATTAGATTAGATTTAATTAGATTACATTAGATGACATTAGATTAGTTTAGATTACATTACATTCGATTAGATTACATTAGATTAGACTACATTTCATTAGATTACATTACATTAGATTAGATTAGATTTCATTAGATTAGATTAGATTACATTAGATTAGATTAGAGTACATTAGATTAGATTAGGTTAAATTAGATTAGATTACATTACATTAGAGGACATTAGATTAGATCAGATTACATTAGATAAAGTTACATTAGATTACATTATATTTGATGAGATTAGATTACATTCGAACAACTTAGATTAGATTACATTAGATTAAATTAGATTAGATTACATTAGATTATTTTAGATTAGATTATATTAAGTTAGATTAGATTTGATTCGATTACATTAAATTACATTAGAGTATTTTAGATCAGATTACATTACATTAGATTACTTCATATTAGATTAGATTAGATTTGATTCGATTACATTAGATGTGATTACATTTCATTAGATAACATTAGATTATATTAGATTACAGTAGATTACATTACATTCAATTAGATTAGTTTATATTAGATTAGATTACATTACATTTGATTACATTAGATTAGATTAGATTACATTTGATTACATTACATTAGATTAGATTAGATTTGATTACGTTACATTAGATTACATTACATTAGATTAATTAGATTAGATTAGATTACATTAGATTAGAGGAGAGGTTCTTTCATTCCTTCAAAGCCACAAACTGAACGCAATTAATGAATCTAACTGCAAACATTCATTCGATGAGGAACACTGTATGTGCTATTCCAATGAATCTAGCTTTTGCCATTCATTCAATGAAAGAAACTGCACGCGTTCATGCAATGATAAAAACTGCATGCGTTCATTAAATGAAACAGAGTGCACGTGTTAATTCAATGACTACAGAGATTACGTTAGATTACATTAGATTACATTAGATTACATTAGATTACATGAGATTTGCTTAGATTAGATTACATTAGATTAGATTAGATTAGATTTGATTCGATTACATTTGATGAGATAACATTTCATTAGATTACGTTAGATTATATTAGATTAGAATAGATTACCTTACATTAGATTAGACTAGTTTACATTTGATTAGATAGATTAGATTAGATTACATTAGATTAGATTAGAGTACATTAGATTAGATTAGGTTACATTAGATTAGATTACATTACATTAGAGAACATTAGATTTGATCAGATTACATTAGATAAAGTTACATTAGATTACATCACATTAGATTACATTATATTTGATGAGATTAGATTACATTCGAACAACTTAGATTAGATTACATTAGATTAAATTAGATTAGATTACATTAGATTATTTTAGATTAGATTATATTAAATTAGATTACATTAGATTACATTACATTAAATTACATTAGATTATCTTAGATTAGATTATATTACATTAGATTACTTCATATTAGATTAGATTAGATTTGATTCGATAACATTAGATGTGATTACATTTCATTAGATAACATTAGATTATATTAGATTACAGTAGATTACATTACATTACATTCGATTAGATTAGTTTATATTAGATTAGATTACATTACATTTGATTACATTAGATTAGATTACATTAGATTACATTACATTAGATTAGATTTGATTACGTTACATTAGATTACATTACATTAGATTAATTAGATTAGATTAGATTACATTAGATTCGATTACATCTGATGAGATTACATTTCATTAGATTACATTAGATTATATTAGATTAGATTAGATTACATTTCATTAGATTAGTTTATTTTACATTTGATTAGATCACATTAGATTAGAATAAATTAGATTACATTACATTAGATTAGTTTAGATTTCATTACTTTCGATTAGATTATATTAGATTAGATTACATTACATTAGATTACATTAAATTAGATTAGATTAGATTTCATTAGATTAGATTAGATTACATTAGATTAGATTAGATGAGATTACATTACATTACATTACATTAGATTCGGTTAGATTAGATTTAATTACATTAGATTAGATTACATTAGATTAGATTAGATTAGAGTACATTAGATTAGATTAGATTGGATTAGATTAGATTAGATTACATTAGAGTACATTAGATTAGATTAGATTACATTAGATAAGGTTACATTACATTAGATTAGATTAGATTACATTACATTACATTACATTTGATTAGATTAGATTAGATTAGATTACAATAAATTACATTAGATTAGATTACATTAGATTACATTAGATTTGATTACATTACATTAGATTACATTATATTTGATTAGATTAGATTACATTCGATTAGCTTAGATTAGATTACATTAGATTATTTTAGATTAGATTAGATTAAATTAGATTACATTAGATTACATTACATTAGATTACATTAGATTATTTTAGATTACATTATATTACATTAGATTACTTTATATTAGATTAGATTAGATTAGATTCGATTACATTAGATGTGATTACATTTCATTAGATAACATTAGATTATATTAGATTACATTACATTACATTCGATTAGATTAGTTTATATTAGATTACATTACATTACATTTGATTACATTACATTACATTAGATTAGATTAAATTACATTACATTAGATTACAATAGATTAGAGGAGAGGTTCTTTCATTCCTTCAAAGCCACAAACTGACCGCAATTAATGAATCTAACTGCAAACATTCATTCGATGAGGAACACTGTATGTGCTATTCCAATGTTTCTAGCTTTTGCCATTCATTCAATGATAGAAACTGCACGCGTTCATGCAATGATAAAAACTGCATGCGTTCATTAAATGAAACAGAATGCACGTGTTAATTCAATGAGTACAGCTTTTCTTTTTTATTCACTTTCTCGAGCTTAGCACTTTCATTCAATGAAACCAAATGCTTCATTGAATCATTGAGTCAAACTGCCTTCATTGACTCAATGAATCAAAGAGTATTAATGGATTCCATCGAACAAACTTAACTCATTTACTTCGTGAATCCAACTGCACCCATTCATTCAATGAAATAATTTGTATGTCTTAAATAAAAGAGTCGAGCTCCAGCCATTCATTCAGTGCCACGAGCAAAACGTATTCATTCAATTGAGCACACTGCACTCATGATACAGACTGCACGTCTTAAATCAATGAGTAGAGCTTCTCTCCTTCATTCAATGGGTCAAGCTTAACGCTTTCATTCAAAGAAACAAACTGCATTCATTGAATAATTGAATCAAACAACAATCATTGATTCAATGAATCAAACCTTGTTTCAATGGAACAAACCTATCTCCCTTATTTAGTGAACCAAACTGCATATTCATTGCATATTCAATGAAAGAGGCTGCATTTGTCAATTCAATGAGTAGAGATACTCTCATTCATTCAATGGCACAAGTTTCACGCATTGTCTCTGTCAAACTACACACGTTTACTAGATGAAACAAACTGCCCGTCTTAATTCAATGAATAGAGCTTCTCTCATTCATTCAATGTGTCAAGCTCACCGTTTGCATTTAATGAAACAAACTGCCTTGATTGAATCACTGAATCAAACTAGAATCATTGATTCAATGAATGAAACCTTATTCCTTGTTTCATTCGAACAAACCTACCTCACTTATTTAGTGAATCCTACTACACTTATTCGTTCAATGAAACAGACTGCACATGATAATTCAATGAAGGTACTCTTAATGCATTGATTCAACCAAACAAATTGCACACATTTAATTCATGAAGCAAACTGCATTTGTCAATTCAATGAATATAGCTACTCATTCATTCAATGTCACAAACTTCATACAATGTCTCAATCAAACTGCGCACATTCACTCCATGAACCAAACTGCACGTGTTAATTCAATGAGCAGAGCTCCTCTCATCAGTCAATGATGAGCTTAACGCTTTCATTCAATGAAACAAACAGCTTTCGTTGAATCATTGAATCAAATTCGAATGATGGATTCAATGTAGATTAGATTACATTAGATTAGATTAGATTAGATTACATTCGATTACATTAGATCAGATTATATTACATTAGATTATATTAGATTAGATTACATTACATTAGATTACAGTACATTACAATACATTACATTTGATTATTTTAGATTAGATTACATTAGATTATATTACATTAGAATAGGTTACATTAGAATAGATTACAATAGATTAGATTAGATTTCATTAGATTAGATTAGATTAGATTACAATACATTACATTCGATTAGATGACATTACATTAGATTACATTACATAATATGAGACTACATTAGATTAGATTAGATTAGATTAGATTACATTAGATTACATGAGATTTGCTTAGATTAGATTACATCAGATTAGATTAGATTACATTTGATTCGATTACATTTGATGAGATAACATTTCATTAGATTACATTAGATTATATTAGATTAGATTAGATTACCTTACATTAGATTAGACTAGTTTACATTTGATTAGATAGATTTGATTAGATTACATTAGATGACATTAGATTAGTTTAGATTACATTACATTCGATTAGATTACATTAGATTAGACTACATTACATTAGATTACATTACATTAGATTAGATTAGATTTCTTTAGATTAGATTAGATTACATTAGATTAGATTAGAGTACATTAGATTAGATTAGGTTACATTAGATTAGATTACATTACATTAGAGAACATTAGATTAGATCAGATTACATTAGATAACGTTTCATTAGATTACATTACATTAGATTACATTATATTTGATGAGATTAGATTACATTCGAACAATTTAGATTAGATTACATTAGATTAAATTAGATTAGATTACATTAGATTATTTTAGATTAGATTATATTAAATTAGATTACATTAGATTACATTACATTAAATTACATTAGATTATCTTAGATTAGATTATATTACATTACTTCATATTAGATTAGATTAGATTTGATTCGATTACATTAGATGTGATTACATTTCATTAGATAACATTAGATTATATTAGATTACAGTAGATTACATTACATTACATTCGATTAGATTAGTTTATATTAGATTAGATTACATTACATTTGATTACATTAGATTAGATTAGATTACATTACATTAGATTAATTAGATTAGATTAGATTACATTAGATTCGATTACATCTGATGATATTACATTTCATTAGATTACATTAGATTATATTAGATTAGATTAGATTACATTTCATTAGATTAGTTTATTTTACATTTGATTAGATCACATTAGATTAGAATAAATTAGATTACTTTACATTAGATTAGTTTAGATTACATTACTTTCGATTAGATTATATTAGATTACATTACATTACATTAGATTACATTAAATTAGATTAGATTAGATTTCATTAGATTAGGTTAGATTACATTAGATTAGATTAGATGAGATTACATTACATTACATTACATTAGATTCGGATAGATTAGATTTAATTACATTAGATTAGATTACATTAGATTAGATTAGATTAGAGTACATTAGATTAGATTAGATTGGATTAGATTAGATTAGATTACATTAGAGTACATTAGATTAGATTAGATTACATTAGATAAGGTTACATTACATTAGATTAGATTAGATTACATTACATTACATTAGATTAGATTAGATTAGATTAGATTACAATAAATTACATTAGATTAGATTCCATTAGATTATATTACATTAGAATAGGTTACATTAGAATAGATTACAATAGATTAGATTAGATTACATTAGATTAGATTAGATTAGATTAGATTACAATACATTACATTCGATTAGATGACATTACATTAGATTGCATTACATAATATGAGATTAGATTAGATTAGATTAGATTAGATTACATGAGATTTGCTTAGATTAAATTACATTAGATTAGATTAGATTAGATTACATTTGATTCGATTACATTTGATGAGATAACATTTCATTAGATTACATTAGATTATATTAGATTAGATTAGATTACATTATATTAGATTAGATTAGTTTACATTTGATTAGATTAGATTTGATTAGATTACATTAGATGACATTAGATTAGTTTAGATTACATTACATTCGATTAGATTACATTAGATTAGACTACATTTCATTAGATTACATTACATTAGATTAGATTAGATTTCATTAGATTAGATTACATTACATTAGATTAGATTAGAGTACATTAGATTAGATTAGGTTAAATTAAATTAGATTACATTACATTAGAGGACATTAGATTAGATCAGATTACATTTGATTACATTACATTAGATTAGATTAGATTTGATTACGTTACATTAGATTACATTACATTAAATTAATTAGATTAGATTAGATTACATTAGATTAGAGGAGAGGTTCTTTCATTCCTTCAAAGCCACAAACTGAACGCAATTAATGAATCTAACTGCAAACATTCATTCGATGAGGAACACTGTATGTGCTATTCCAATGAATCTAGCTTTTGCCATTCATTCAATGAAAGAAACTGCACGCGTTCATGCAATGATAAAAACTGCATGCGTTCATTAAATGAAACAGAGTGCACGTGTTAATTCAATGACTACAGAGATTACGTTAGATTACATTAGATTACATTAGATTACATGAGATTTGCTTAGATTAGATTACATCAGATTAGATTAGATTACATTTGATTCGATTACATTTGATGAGATAACATTTCATTAGATTACATTAGATTATATTAGATTAGATTAGATTACCTTACATTAGATTAGACTAGTTTACATTTGATTAGATAGATTTGATTAGATTACATTAGATGACATTAGATTAGTTTAGATTACATTACATTCGATTAGATTACATTAGATTAGACTACATTACATTAGATTACATTACATTAGATTAGATTAGATTTCTTTAGATTAGATTAGATTACATTAGATTAGATTAGAGTACATTAGATTAGATTAGGTTACATTAGATTAGATTACATTACATTAGAGAACATTAGATTAGATCAGATTACATTAGATAACGTTTCATTAGATTACATTACATTAGATTACATTATATTTGATGAGATTAGATTACATTCGAACAATTTAGATTAGATTACATTAGATTAAATTAGATTAGATTACATTAGATTATTTTAGATTAGATTATATTAAATTAGATTACATTAGATTACATTACATTAAATTACATTAGATTATCTTAGATTAGATTATATTACATTACTTCATATTAGATTAGATTAGATTTGATTCGATTACATTAGATGTGATTACATTTCATTAGATAACATTAGATTATATTAGATTACAGTAGATTACATTACATTACATTCGATTAGATTAGTTTATATTAGATTAGATTACATTACATTTGATTACATTAGATTAGATTAGATTACATTACATTAGATTAATTAGATTAGATTAGATTACATTAGATTCGATTACATCTGATGATATTACATTTCATTAGATTACATTAGATTATATTAGATTAGATTAGATTACATTTCATTAGATTAGTTTATTTTACATTTGATTAGATCACATTAGATTAGAATAAATTAGATTACTTTACATTAGATTAGTTTAGATTACATTACTTTCGATTAGATTATATTAGATTACATTACATTACATTAGATTACATTAAATTAGATTAGATTAGATTTCATTAGATTAGGTTAGATTACATTAGATTAGATTAGATGAGATTACATTACATTACATTACATTAGATTCGGATAGATTAGATTTAATTACATTAGATTAGATTACATTAGATTAGATTAGATTAGAGTACATTAGATTAGATTAGATTGGATTAGATTAGATTAGATTACATTAGAGTACATTAGATTAGATTAGATTACATTAGATAAGGTTACATTACATTAGATTAGATTAGATTACATTACATTACATTAGATTAGATTAGATTAGATTAGATTACAATAAATTACATTAGATTAGATTCCATTAGATTATATTACATTAGAATAGGTTACATTAGAATAGATTACAATAGATTAGATTAGATTACATTAGATTAGATTAGATTAGATTAGATTACAATACATTACATTCGATTAGATGACATTACATTAGATTGCATTACATAATATGAGATTAGATTAGATTAGATTAGATTAGATTACATGAGATTTGCTTAGATTAAATTACATTAGATTAGATTAGATTAGATTACATTTGATTCGATTACATTTGATGAGATAACATTTCATTAGATTACATTAGATTATATTAGATTAGATTAGATTACATTATATTAGATTAGATTAGTTTACATTTGATTAGATTAGATTTGATTAGATTACATTAGATGACATTAGATTAGTTTAGATTACATTACATTCGATTAGATTACATTAGATTAGACTACATTTCATTAGATTACATTACATTAGATTAGATTAGATTTCATTAGATTAGATTACATTACATTAGATTAGATTAGAGTACATTAGATTAGATTAGGTTAAATTAAATTAGATTACATTACATTAGAGGACATTAGATTAGATCAGATTACATTTGATTACATTACATTAGATTAGATTAGATTTGATTACGTTACATTAGATTACATTACATTAAATTAATTAGATTAGATTAGATTACATTAGATTAGCGGAGAGGTTCTTTCATTCCTTCAAAGCCACAAACTGAACGCAATTAATGAATCTAACTGCAAACATTCATTCGATGAGGAACACTGTATGTGCTATTCCAATGAATCTAGCTTTTGCCATTCATTCAATGAAAGAAACTGCACGCGTTCATGCAATGATAAAAACTGCATGCGTTCATTAAATGAAACAGAGTGCACGTGTTAATTCAATGACTACAGAGATTACGTTAGATTACATTAGATTACATTAGATTACATTAGATTACATGAGATTTGCTTAGATTAGATTACATCAGATTAGATTAGATTACATTTGATTCGATTACATTTGATGAGATAACATTTCATTAGATTACATTAGATTATATTAGATTAGATTAGATTACCTTACATTAGATTAGACTAGTTTACATTTGATTAGATAGATTTGATTAGATTACATTAGATGACATTAGATTAGTTTAGATTACATTACATTCGATTAGATTACATTAGATTAGACTACATTACATTAGATTACATTAGATTAGATTAGATTAGATTTCTTTAGATTAGATTAGATTACATTAGATTATATTAGAGTACATTAGATTAGATTAGGTTACATTAGATTAGATTACATTACATTAGAGAACATTAGATTAGATCAGATTACATTAGATAACGTTTCATTAGATTACATTACATTAGATTACATTATATTTGATGAGATTAGATTACATTCGAACAATTTAGATTAGATTACATTAGATTAAATTAGATTAGATTACATTAGATTATTTTAGATTAGATTATATTAAATTAGATTACATTAGATTACATTACATTAAATTACATTAGATTATCTTAGATTAGATTATATTACATTAGATTACTTCATATTAGATTAGATTAGATTTGATTCGATTACATTAGATGTGATTACATTTCATTAGATAACATTAGATTATATTAGATTACAGTAGATTACATTACATTACATTCGATTAGATTAGTTTATATTAGATTAGATTACATTACATTTGATTACATTAGATTAGATTAGATTACATTACATTAGATTAATTAGATTAGATTAGATTACATTAGATTCGATTACATCTGATGATATTACATTTCATTAGATTACATTAGATTATATTAGATTAGATTAGATTACATTTCATTAGATTAGTTTATTTTACATTTGATTAGATCACATTAGATTAGAATAAATTAGATTACTTTACATTAGATTAGTTTAGATTACATTACTTTCGATTAGATTATATTAGATTACATTACATTACATTAGATTACATTAAATTAGATTAGATTAGATTTCATTAGATTAGGTTAGATTACATTAGATTAGATTAGATGAGATTACATTACATTACATTACATTAGATTCGGATAGATTAGATTTAATTACATTAGATTAGATTACATTAGATTAGATTAGATTAGAGTACATTAGATTAGATTAGATTGGATTAGATTAGAATAGATTACATTAGAGTACATTAGATTAGATTAGATTACATTAGATAAGGTTACATTACATTAGATTAGATTAGATTACATTACATTACATTAGATTAGATTAGATTAGATTACAATAAATTACATTAGATTAGATTCCATTAGATTATATTACATTAGAATAGGTTACATTAGAATAGATTACCATAGATTAGATTAGATTACATTAGATTAGATTAGATTAGATTAGATTACAATACATTACATTCGATTAGATGACATTACATTAGATTGCATTACATAATATGAGATTAGATTAGATTAGATTAGATTAGATTACATGAGATTTGCTTAGATTACATTACATTAGATTAGATTAGATTAGATTACATTTGATTCGATTACATTTGATGAGATAACATTTCATTAGATATCATTAGATTATATTAGATTAGATTAGATTACATTATATTAGATTAGATTAGTTTACATTTGATTAGATTAGATTTGATTAGATTACATTAGATGACATTAGATTAGTTTAGATTACATTACATTCGATTAGATTACATTAGATTAGACTACATTTCATTAGATTACATTACATTAGATTAGATTAGATTTCATTAGATTAGATTACATTACATTTGATTAGATTAGAGTACATTAGATTAGATTAGGTTAAATTAAATTAGATTACATTACATTAGAGGACATTAGATTAGATCAGATTACATTTGATTACATTACATTAGATTAGATTAGATTTGATTACGTTACATTAGATTACATTACATTAAATTAATTAGATTAGATTAGATTACATTAGATTAGAGGAGAGGTTCTTTCATTCCTTCAAAGCCACAAACTGAACGCAATTAATGAATCTAACTGCAAACATTCATTCGATGAGGAACACTGTATGTGCTATTCCAATGAATCTAGCTTTTGCCATTCATTCAATGAAAGAAACTGCACGCGTTCATGCAATGATAAAAACTGCATGCGTTCATTAAATGAAACAGAGTGCACGTGTTAATTCAATGACTACAGAGATTACGTTAGATTACATTAGATTACATTAGATTACATTAGATTACATGAGATTTGCTTAGATTAGATTACATTAGATTAGATTAGATTACATTTGATTCGATTACATTTGATGAGATAACATTTCATTAGATTACGTTAGATTATATTAGATTAGAATAGATTACCTTACATTAGATTAGACTAGTTTACATTTGATTAGATAGATTTGATTAGATTACATTAGATGACATTAGATTAGTTTAGATTACATTACATTCGATTAGATTACATTAGAGGAGAGGTTCTTTCATTCCTTCAAAGCCACAAACTGAACGCAATTAATGAATCTAACTGCAAACATTCATTCGATGAGGAACACTGTATGTGCTATTCCAATGAATCTAGCTTTTGCCATTCATTCAATGAAAGAAACTGCACGCGTTCATGCAATGATAAAAACTGCATGCGTTCATTAAATGAAACAGAGTGCACGTGTTAATTCAATGACTACAGAGATTACGTTAGATTACATTAGATTACATTAGATTACATGAGATTTGCTTAGATTAGATTACATTAGATTAGATTAGATTAGATTTGATTACAATAAATTACATTAGATTAGATTACATTAGATTACATTAGATTAGATTACATTACATTACATTAGATTACATTATATTTGATTAGATTAGATTACATTCGATTAGCTTAGATTAGATTACATTAGATTATTTTAGATTAGATTAGATTAGATTAAATTAGATTACATTAGATTACATTACATTAGATTACATTAGATTATTTTAGATTACATTATATTACATTAGATTACTTTATATTAGATTAGATTAGATTTGATTCGATTACATTAGATGTGATTACATTTCATTAGATAACATTAGATTATATTAGATTACATTACATTACATTCGATTAGATTAGTTTATATTAGATTACATTACATTACATTTGATTACATTACATTACATTAGATTAGATTAAATTACATTACATTAGATTACAATAGATTAGAGGAGAGGTTCTTTCATTCCTTCAAAGCCACAAACTGACCGCAATTAATGAATCTAACTGCAAACATTCATTCGATGAGGAACACTGTATGTGCTATTCCAATGTTTCTAGCTTTTGCCATTCATTCAATGATAGAAACTGCACGCGTTCATGCAATGATAAAAACTGCATGCGTTCATTAAATGAAACAGAATGCACGTGTTAATTCAATGAGTACAGCTTTTCTTTTTTATTCACTTTCTCGAGCTTAGCACTTTCATTCAATGAAACCAAATGCTTCATTGAATCATTGAGTCAAACTGCCATCATTGACTCAATGAATCAAAGAGTATTAATGGATTCCATCGAACAAACTTAACTCATTTACTTCGTGAATCCAACTGCACCCATTCATTCAATGAAATGATTTGTATGTCTTAAATAAAAGAGTCGAGCTCCAGCCATTCATTCAGTGCCACGAGCAAAACGTATTCATTCAATTGAGCACACTGCACTCATGATACAGACTGCACGTCTTAAATCAATGAGTAGAGCTTCTCTCCTTCATTCAATGGGTCAAGCTTAACGCTTTCATTCAAAGAAACAAACTGCATTCATTGAATCATTGAATCAAACAACAATCATTGATTCAATGAATCAAACCTTGTTTCAATGGAACAAACCTATCTCCCTTATTTAGTGAACCAAACTGCATATTCATTGCATATTCAATGAAAGAGGCTGCATTTGTCAATTCAATGAGTAGAGATACTCTCATTCATTCAATGGCACAAGTTTCACGCATTGTCTCTGTCAAACTACACACGTTTACTAGATGAAACAAACTGCCCGTCTTAATTCAATGAATAGAGCTTCTCTCATTCATTCAATGTGTCAAGCTCACCGTTTGCATTTAATGAAACAAACTGCCTTGATTGAATCACTGAATCAAACTAGAATCATTGATTCAATGAATCAAACCTTATTCCTTGTTTCATTCGAACAAACCTACCTCACTTATTTAGTGAATCCTACTACACTTATTCGTTCAATGAAACAGACTGCACATGATAATTCAATGAAGGTACTCTTAATGCATTGATTCAACCAAACAAATTGCACACATTTAGTTCATGAAGCAAACTGCATTTGTCAATTCAATGAATATAGCTACTCATTCATTCAATGTCACAAACTTCATACATTGTCTCAATCAAACTGCGCACATTCACTCCATGAACCAAACTGCACGTGTTAATTCAATGAGCAGAGCTCCTCTCATCAGTCAATGATGAGCTTAACGCTTTCATTCAATGAAACAAACAGCTTTCGTTGAATCATTGAATCAAATTCATATGATGGATTCAATGCAGATTAGATTACATTAGATTAGATTAGATTAGATTACATTCGATTACATTAGATCAGATTATATTACATTAGATTATATTAGATTAGATTACATTACATTAGATTACAGTACATTACATTGCATTAGATTACTTTAGATTAGATTACATTAGATTATATTACTTTAGAATAGGTTACATTAGAATAGATTACAATAGATTGGATTAGATTAGATTAGATTAGATTACAATACATTACATTCGATTAGATGACATTAGATTAGACTACATTTCATTAGATTACATTACATTAGATTAGATTAGATTTCATTAGATTAGATTAGATTACATTAGATTAGATTAGAGTACATTAGATTAGATTAGGTTAAATTAGATTAGATTACATTACATTAGAGGACATTAGATTAGATCAGATTACATTAGATAAAGTTACATTAGATTACATTACATTAGATTACATTATATTTGATGAGATTAGATTACATTCGAACAACTTAGATTAGATTACATTAGATTAAATTAGATTAGATTACATTAGATTATTTTAGATTAGATTATATTAAGTTAGATTACATTAGATTACATTACATTAAATTACATTAGAGTATTTTAGATCAGATTACATTACATTAGATTACTTCATATTAGATTAGATTAGATTTGATTCGATTACATTAGATGTGATTACATTTCATTAGATAACATTAGATTATATTAGATTACAGTAGATTACATTACATTCAATTAGATTAGTTTATATTAGATTAGATTACATTACATTTGATTACATTAGATTAGATTAGATTACATTTGATTACATTACATTAGATTAGATTAGATTTGATTACGTTACATTAGATGACATTACATTAGATTAATTAGATTAGATTAGAGGAGAGGTTCTTTCATTCCTTCAAAGCCACAAACTGAACGCAATTAATGAATCTAACTGCAAACATTCATTCGATGAGGAACACTGTATGTGCTATTCCAATGAATCTAGCTTTTGCCATTCATTCAATGAAAGCAACTGCACGCGTTCATGCAATGATAAAAACTGCATGCGTTCATTAAATGAAACAGAGTGCACGTGTTAATTCAATGACTACAGAGATTAGATTAGATTAGATTAGATTACATTAGATTACATGAGATTTGCTTAGATTAGATTACATTAGATTAGATTAGATTACATTTGATTCGATTACATTTGATGAGATAACATTTCATTAGATTACGTTAGATTATATTAGATTAGAATAGATTACCTTACATTAGATTAGACTAGTTTACATTTGATTAGATAGATTTGATTAGATTACATTAGATGATATTAGATTAGTTTAGATTACACTACATTCGATTAGATTACATTAGATTAGACTACATTACATTAGATTACATTAGATTAGATTAGATTAGATTTCATTAGATTAGATTAGATTACATTAGATTAGATTAGAGTACATTAGATTAGATTAGGTTACATTAGATTAGATTACATTACATTAGAGAACATTAGATTAGATCAGATTACATTAGATAAAGTTACATTAGATTACATTACATTAGATTACATTATATTTGATGAGATTAGATTACATTCGAACAACTTAGATTAGATTACATTAGATTAAATTAGATTAGATTACATTAGATTATTTTAGATTAGATTATATTAAATTAGATTACATTAGATTACATTACATTAAATTACATTAGATTATCTTAGATTAGATTATATTACATTAGATTACTTCATATTAGATTAGATTAGATTTGATTCGATAACATTAGATGTGATTACATTTCATTATATAACATTAGATTATATTAGATTACAGTAGATTACATTACATTACATTCGATTAGATTAGTTTATATTAGATTAGATTACATTACATTTGATTACATTAGATTACATTACATTAGATTAGATTTGATTACGTTACATTAGATTACATTACATTAGATTAATTAGATTAGATTAGATTACATTAGATTCGATTACATCTGATGAGATTACATTTCATTAGATTACATTAGATTATATTAGATTAGATTAGATTACATTTCATTAGATTAGTTTATTTTACATTTGATTAGATCACATTAGATTAGAATAAATTAGATTACATTACATTAGATTAGTTTAGATTTCATTACTTTCGATTAGATTATATTAGATTAGATTACATTACATTAGATTACATTAAATTAGATTAGATTAGATTTCATTAGATTAGATTAGATTACATTAGATTAGATTAGATGAGATTACATTACATTACATTACATTAGATTCGGTTAGATTAGATTTAATTACATTAGATTAGATTAGATTAGAGTACATTAGATTAGATTAGATTGGATTAGATTAGATTAGATTACATTAGAGTACATTAGATTAGATTAGATTACATTAGATAAGGTTACATTACATTAGATTAGATTAGATTACATTACATTACATTTGATTAGATTAGATTAGATTAGATTACAATAAATTACATTAGATTAGATTACATTAGATTACATTAGATTAGATTACATTACATTAGATTACATTATATTTGATTAGATTAGATTACATTCGATTAGCTTAGATTAGATTACATTAGATTATTTTAGATTAGATTAGATTAAATTAGATTACATTAGATTACATTACATTAGATTACATTAGATTATTTTAGATTACATTATATTACATTAGATTACTTTATATTAGATTAGATTAGATTAGATTCGATTACATTAGATGTGATTACATTTCATTAGATAACATTAGATTATATTAGATTACATTACATTACATTCGATTAGATTAGTTTATATTAGATTACATTACATTACATTTGATTACATTACATTACATTAGATTAGATTAAATTACATTACATTAGATTACAATAGATTAGAGGAGAGGTTCTTTCATTCCTTCAAAGCCACAAACTGACCGCAATTAATGAATCTAACTGCAAACATTCATTCGATGAGGAACACTGTATGTGCTATTCCAATGTTTCTAGCTTTTGCCATTCATTCAATGATAGAAACTGCACGCGTTCATGCAATGATAAAAACTGCATGCGTTCATTAAATGAAACAGAATGCACGTGTTAATTCAATGAGTACAGCTTTTCTTTTTTATTCACTTTCTCGAGCTTAGCACTTTCATTCAATGAAACCAAATGCTTCATTGAATCATTGAGTCAAACTGCCATCATTGACTCAATGAATCAAAGAGTATTAATGGATTCCATCGAACAAACTTAACTCATTTACTTCGTGAATCCAACTGCACCCATTCATTCAATGAAATGATTTGTATGTCTTAAATAAAAGAGTCGAGCTCCAGCCATTCATTCAGTGCCACGAGCAAAACGTATTCATTCAATTGAGCACACTGCACTCATGATACAGACTGCACGTCTTAAATCAATGAGTAGAGCTTCTCTCCTTCATTCAATGGGTCAAGCTTAACGCTTTCATTCAAAGAAACAAACTGCATTCATTGAATCATTGAATCAAACAACAATCATTCATTCAATGAATCAAACCTTGTTTCAATGGAACAAACCTATCTCCCTTATTTAGTGAACCAAACTGCATATTCATTGCATATTCAATGAAAGAGGCTGCATTTGTCAATTCAATGAGTAGAGATACTCTCATTCATTCAATGGCACAAGTTTCACGCATTGTCTCTGTCAAACTACACACGTTTACTAGATGAAACAAACTGCCCGTCTTAATTCAATGAATAGAGCTTCTCTCATTCATTCAATATGTCAAGCTCACCGTTTGCATTTAATGAAACAAACTGCCTTGATTGAATCACTGAATCAAACTAGAATCATTGATTCAATGAATCAAACCTTATTCCTTGTTTCATTCGAACAAACCTACCTCACTTATTTAGTGAATCCTACTACACTTATTCGTTCAATGAAACAGACTGCACATGATAATTCAATGAAGGTACTCTTAATGCATTGATTCAACCAAACAAATTGCACACATTTAGTTCATGAAGCAAACTGCATTTGTCAATTCAATGAATATAGCTACTCATTCATTCAATGTCACAAACTTCATACATTGTCTCAATCAAACTGCGCACATTCACTCCATGAACCAAACTGCACGTGTTAATTCAATGAGCAGAGCTCCTCTCATCAGTCAATGATGAGCTTAACGCTTTCATTCAATGAAACAAACAGCTTTCGTTGAATCATTGAATCAAATTCATATGATGGATTCAATGCAGATTAGATTACATTAGATTAGATTAGATTAGATTACATTCGATTACATTAGATCAGATTATATTACATTAGATTATATTAGATTAGATTACATTACATTAGATTACAGTACATTACATTGCATTAGATTACTTTAGATTAGATTACATTAGATTATATTACTTTAGAATAGGTTACATTAGAATAGATTACAATAGATTGGATTAGATTAGATTAGATTAGATTACAATACATTACATTCGATTAGATGACATTACATTAGATTACATTACATAATATGAGATTACATTAGATTAGATTAGATTAGATTACATTAGATTACATGAGATTTGCTTAGATTAGATTACATTAGATTAGATTAGATTAGATTACTTTTGATTCGATTACATTTGATGAGATAACATTTCATTAGATTACATTAGATTATATTAGATTAGATTAGATTACATTACATTAGATTAGATTAGTTTACATTTGATTAGATTAGATTTGATTAGATTACATTAGATGACATTAGATTAGTTTAGATTACATTACATTCGATTAGATTACATTAGATTAGACTACATTTCATTAGATTACATTACATTAGATTAGATTAGATTTCATTAGATTAGATTAGATTACATTGGATTAGATTAGAGTACATTAGATTAGATTAGGTTACATTAGATTAGATTACATTACATTAGAGGACATTAGATTAGATCAGATTACATTAGATAAAGTTACATTAGATTACATTACATTAGATTACATTATATTTGATGAGATTAGATTACATTCGAACAACTTAGATTAGATTACATTAGATTAAATTAGATTAGATTACATTAGATTATTTTAGATTAGATTATATTAAATTAGATTACATTAGATTACATTACATTAAATTACATTAGATCATCTTAGATTAGATTACATTACATTAGATTACATAAGATTAGATGACATTACATTAGATTACATTACATTACATTAAATTGCAATAGATTAGATTAGATTAGATTATATTACATGATACAGACTGCACGTCTTAAATCACTGAGTAGAGCTTCTCTCCTTCATTCAATGGGTCAAGCTTAACGCTTTCATTCAAAGAAACAAACTGCATTCATTGAATCATTGAATCAAACAACAATCATTGATTCAATGAATCAAACCTTGTTTCAATGGAACAAACCTATCTCCCTTATTTAGAGAACCAAACTGCATATTCATTGCATATTCAATGAAAGAGGCTGCATTTGTCAATTCAATGAGTAGAGATACTCTCATTCATTCAATGGCACAAGTTTCACGCATTGTCTCTGTCAAACTACACACGTTTACTAGATGAAACAAACTGCCCGTCTTAATTCAATGAATAGAGCTTCTCTCATTCATTCATTGTGTCAAGCTCACCGTTTGTATTTAATGGAACAAACTGCCTTGATTGAATCACTGAATCAAACTAGAATTTTTGATTCAATGAATCAAACCTTATTCCTTGTTTCATTCGAACAAACCTAACTCACTTATTTAGTGAATCCCAGTACACGTATTCGTTCAATGAAACAGACTGCACATGATAATTCAATGAAGGTACTCTTAATGCATTGATTCAACCAAACAAATTGCACACATTTAATTCATGAAGCAAACTGCATTTGTCAATTCAATGAATTCATTCAAAGTCACAAGCTTCACACATTGTCTCAATGAAAATGCACACATTCACTCCGTGAACCAAACTGCACGTGTTAATTCAATGAGCAGAGCTTCTCTCCTCAATGATGAGTTTAACGCTTTTATTCAATGAAACAAACAGCTTTTGTTGAATCATTGAATCAAATTCATATGATGGATTCAATGCAGATTAGATTACATTAGATTAGATTAGATTAGATTAGATTAGATTAGATTACATTAGATTACATAACATTAGATTACATTAGATTAGATTACATTAGATTACATAAGATTAGATGACATTACATTAGATGACATTACATTACATTAAATTGCAATAGATTAGATTAGATTAGATTAGATTACATGATACAGACTGCACGTCTTAAATCACTGAGTAGAGCTTCTCTGCTTCATTCAATGGGTCAAGGTTAACGCTTTCATTCAAAGAAACAAACTGCATTCATTGAATCATTGAATCAAACAACAATCATTGATTCAATGAATCAAACCTTGTTTCATGGAACAAACCTATCTCCCTTATTTAGTGAACCAAACTGCATATTCATTGCATATTCAATGAAAGTGGCTGCATTCGTCAATTCAATGAGTAGAGCTACTCTCATTCATTCAATGGCACAAGTTTCACGCATTGTCTCTGTCAAACTACACACGTTTACTAGATGAAGCAAACTGCCCGTCTTAATTCAATGAATAGAGCTTCTCTCATTCATTCAATGTGTCAAGCTCACCGTTTGAATTTAATGAAACAAACTGCATTGATTGAATCACTGAATCAAACTAGAATCATTTATTCAATTAATCAAACCTTATTCCTTGTTTCATTCGAACAAACCTACCTCACTTATTTAGTGAATCCTACTACACTTATTCGTTCAATGAAACAGACTGCACATGATAATTCAATGAAGGTACTCTTAACGCATTGATTCAACCAAACAAATTGCACACATTTAGTTCATGAAGCAAACTGCATTTGTCAATTCAATGAATATAGCTACTCATTCATTCAATGTCACAAACTTCATACATTGTCTCAATCAAACTGCGCACATTCACTCCATGAACCAAACTGCACGTGTTAATTCAATGAGCAGAGCGCCTCTCATCAGTCAATGATGAGCTTAACGCTTTCATTCAATGAAACAAACAGCTTTCGTTGAATCATTGAATCAAATTCGAATGATGGATTCAATGTAGATTAGATTACATTAGATTAGATTAGATTAGATTACATTCGATTACATTAGATCAGATTATATTACGTTAGATTATATTATATTAGATTACATTACATTAGATTACAGTACATTACAATACATTACATTAGATTACTTTAGATTAGATTACATTAGATTATATTACATTAGAATAGGTTACATTAGAATAGATTACAATAGATTAGATTAGATTACATTAGATTAGATTAGATTAGATTACAATACATTACATTCGATTAGATGACATTACATTAGATTACATTACATAATATGAGACTACATTAGATTAGATTAGATTACATTAGATTACATTAGATTACATGAGATTTGCTTAGATTAGATTACATCAGATTAGATTAGATTACATTTGATTCGATTACATTTGATGAGATAACATTTCATTAGATTACATTAGATTATATTAAATTAGATTAGATTACCTTACATTAGATTAGACTAGTTTACATTTGATTAGATAGATTTGATTAGATTACATTAGATGACATTAGATTAGTTTAGATTACATTACATTCGATTAGATTACATTAGATTAGACTACATTACATTAGATTACATTACATTAGATTAGATTAGATTTCTTTAGATTAGATTAGATTACATTAGATTAGATTAGAGTACATTAGATTAGATTAGGTTACATTAGATTAGATTACATTACATTAGAGAACATTAGATTAGATCAGATTACATTAGATAACGTTTCATTAGATTACATTACATTAGATTACATTATATTTGATGAGATTAGATTACATTCGAACAATTTAGATTAGATTACATTAGATTAAATTAGATTAGATTACATTAGATTATTTTAGATTAGATTATATTAAATTAGATTACATTAGATTACATTACATTAAATTACATTAGATTATCTTAGATTAGATTATATTACATTAGATTACTTCATATTAGATTAGATTAGATTTGATTCGATTACATTAGATGTGATTACATTTCATTAGATAACATTAGATTATATTAGATTACAGTAGATTACATTACATTACATTCGATTAGATTAGTTTATATTAGATTAGATTACATTACATTTGATTACATTAGATTAGATTAGATTACATTACATTAGATTAATTAGATTAGATTAGATTACATTAGATTCGATTACATCTGATGATATTACATTTCATTAGATTACATTAGATTATATTAGATTAGATTAGATTACATTTCATTAGATTAGTTTATTTTACATTTGATTAGATCACATTAGATTAGAATAAATTAGATTACTTTACATTAGATTAGTTTAGATTACATTACTTTCGATTAGATTATATTAGATTACATTACATTACATTAGATTACATTAAATTAGATTAGATTAGATTTCATTAGATTAGGTTAGATTACATTAGATTAGATTAGATGAGATTACATTACATTACATTACATTAGATTCGGATAGATTAGATTTAATTACATTAGATTAGATTACATTAGATTAGATTAGATTAGAGTACATTAGATTAGATTAGATTGGATTAGATTAGATTAGATTAAATTAGAGTACATTAGATTAGATTAGATTACATTAGATAAGGTTACATTAGATTAGATTAGATTAGATTACATTACATTACATTAGATTAGATTAGATTACAATAAATTACATTAGATTAGATTCCATTAGATTATATTACATTAGAATAGGTTACATTTGAATAGATTACAATAGATTAGATTAGATTACATTAGATTAGATTAGATTAGATTAGATTACAATACATTACATTCGATTAGATGACATTACATTAGATTACATTACATAATATGAGATTAGATTAGATTAGATTAGATTAGATTAGATTACATGAGATTTGCTTAGATTAGATTAGATTAGATTAGATTACATTTGATTCGATTACATTTGATGAGATAACATTTCATTAGATTACATTAGATTATATTAGATTAGATTAGATTACATTATATTAGATTAGATTAGTTTACATTTGATTAGATTAGATTTGATTAGATTACATTAGATGACATTAGATTAGTTTAGATTACATTACATTCGATTAGATTACATTAGATTAGACTACATTTCATTAGATTACATTACATTAGATTAGATTAGATTTCATTAGATTAGATTAGATTACATTAGATTAGTTTAGAGTACATTAGATTAGATTAGGTTTAATTAGATTAGATTACATTACATTAGAGGACATTAGATTAGATCAGATTACATTAGATAAAGTTACATTAGATTACATTACATTAGATTACATTATATTTGATGAGATTAGATTACATTCGAACAACTTAGATTAGATTACATTAGATTAAATTAGATTAGATTACATTAGATTATTTTAGATTAGATTATATTAAGTTAGATTACATTAGATTACATTACATTAAATTACATTAGAGTATTTTAGATCAGATTACATTACATTAGATTACTTCATATTAGATTAGATTAGATTTGAATCTATTACGTTAGATGTGATTACATTTCATTAGATAACATTAGATTATATTAGATTACAGTAGATTACATTACATTCAATTAGATTAGTTTATATTAGATTAGATTACATTACATTTGATTACATTAGATTAGATTAGATTACATTTGATTACATTACATTAGATTAGATTAGATTTGATTACGTTACATTAGATTACATTACATTAGATTAATTAGATTAGATTAGATTACATTAGATTAGAGGAGAGGTTCTTTCATTCCTTCAAAGCCACAAACTGAACGCAATTAATGAATCTAACTGCAAACATTCATTCGATGAGGAACACTGTATGTGCTATTCCAATGAATCTAGCTTTTGCCATTCATTCAATGAAAGAAACTGCACGCGTTCATGCAATGATAAAAACTGCATGCGTTCATTAAATGAAACAGAGTGCACGTGTTAATTCAATGACTACAGAGATTACATTAGATTAGATTAGATTACATTAGATTACATGAGATTTGCTTAGATTAGATAACATTAGATTAGATTAGATTAGATTTGATTCGATTACATTTGATGAGATAACATTTCATTAGATTACGTTAGATTATATTAGATTAGAATAGATTACCTTACATTAGATTAGACTAGTTTACATTTGATTAGATAGATTTGATTAGATTACATTAGATGACATTAGATTAGTTTAGATTACACTACATTCGATTAGATTACATTAGATTAGACTACATTACATTAGATTACATTAGATTAGATTAGATTAGATTTCATTAGATTAGATTAGATTACATTAGATTAGATTAGATTACATTTGATTCGATTACATTTGATGAGATAACATTTCATTAGATTACGTTAGATTATATTAGATTAGAATAGATTACCTTACATTAGATTAGACTAGTTTACATTTGATTAGATAGATTTGATTAGATTACATTAGATGACATTAGATTAGTTTAGATTACACTACATTCGATTAGATTACATTAGATTAGACTACATTACATTAGATTACATTAGATTAGATTAGATTAGATTTCATTAGATTAGATTAGATTACATTAGATTAGATTAGAGTACATTAGATTAGATTAGGTTACATTAGATTAGATTACATTACATTAGAGAACATTAGATTAGATCAGATTACATTAGATAAAGTTTCATTAGATTACATTACATTAGATTACATTATATTTGATGAGATTAGATTACATTCGAACAACTTAGATTAGATTAGATTAGATTAGATTAGATTAGATTACATTAGATTACATAACATTAGATTACATTAGATTAGATTACATTAGATTACATAAGATTAGATGACATTACATTAGATGACATTACATTACATTAAATTGCAATAGATTAGATTAGATTAGATTAGATTACATGATACAGACTGCACGTCTTAAATCACTGAGTAGAGCTTCTCTGCTTCATTCAATGGGTCAAGGTTAACGCTTTCATTCAAAGAAACAAACTGCATTCATTGAATCATTGAATCAAACAACAATCATTGATTCAATGAATCAAACCTTGTTTCATGGAACAAACCTATCTCCCTTATTTAGTGAACCAAACTGCATATTCATTGCATATTCAATGAAAGTGGCTGCATTCGTCAATTCAATGAGTAGAGCTACTCTCATTCATTCAATGGCACAAGTTTCACGCATTGTCTCTGTCAAACTACACACGTTTACTAGATGAAGCAAACTGCCCGTCTTAATTCAATGAATAGAGCTTCTCTCATTCATTCAATGTGTCAAGCTCACCGTTTGAATTTAATGAAACAAACTGCATTGATTGAATCACTGAATCAAACTAGAATCATTTATTCAATTAATCAAACCTTATTCCTTGTTTCATTCGAACAAACCTACCTCACTTATTTAGTGAATCCTACTACACTTATTCGTTCAATGAAACAGACTGCACATGATAATTCAATGAAGGTACTCTTAACGCATTGATTCAACCAAACAAATTGCACACATTTAGTTCATGAAGCAAACTGCATTTGTCAATTCAATGAATATAGCTACTCATTCATTCAATGTCACAAACTTCATACATTGTCTCAATCAAACTGCGCACATTCACTCCATGAACCAAACTGCACGTGTTAATTCAATGAGCAGAGCGCCTCTCATCAGTCAATGATGAGCTTAACGCTTTCATTCAATGAAACAAACAGCTTTCGTTGAATCATTGAATCAAATTCGAATGATGGATTCAATGTAGATTAGATTACATTAGATTAGATTAGATTAGATTACATTCGATTACATTAGATCAGATTATATTACGTTAGATTATATTATATTAGATTACATTACATTAGATTACAGTACATTACAATACATTACATTAGATTACTTTAGATTAGATTACATTAGATTATATTACATTAGAATAGGTTACATTAGAATAGATTACAATAGATTAGATTAGATTACATTAGATTAGATTAGATTAGATTACAATACATTACATTCGATTAGATGACATTACATTAGATTACATTACATAATATGAGACTACATTAGATTAGATTAGATTACATTAGATTACATTAGATTACATGAGATTTGCTTAGATTAGATTACATCAGATTAGATTAGATTACATTTGATTCGATTACATTTGATGAGATAACATTTCATTAGATTACATTAGATTATATTAAATTAGATTAGATTACCTTACATTAGATTAGACTAGTTTACATTTGATTAGATAGATTTGATTAGATTACATTAGATGACATTAGATTAGTTTAGATTACATTACATTCGATTAGATTACATTAGATTAGACTACATTACATTAGATTACATTACATTAGATTAGATTAGATTTCTTTAGATTAGATTAGATTACATTAGATTAGATTAGAGTACATTAGATTAGATTAGGTTACATTAGATTAGATTACATTACATTAGAGAACATTAGATTAGATCAGATTACATTAGATAACGTTTCATTAGATTACATTACATTAGATTACATTATATTTGATGAGATTAGATTACATTCGAACAATTTAGATTAGATTACATTAGATTAAATTAGATTAGATTACATTAGATTATTTTAGATTAGATTATATTAAATTAGATTACATTAGATTACATTACATTAAATTACATTAGATTATCTTAGATTAGATTATATTACATTAGATTACTTCATATTAGATTAGATTAGATTTGATTCGATTACATTAGATGTGATTACATTTCATTAGATAACATTAGATTATATTAGATTACAGTAGATTACATTACATTACATTCGATTAGATTAGTTTATATTAGATTAGATTACATTACATTTGATTACATTAGATTAGATTAGATTACATTACATTAGATTAATTAGATTAGATTAGATTACATTAGATTCGATTACATCTGATGATATTACATTTCATTAGATTACATTAGATTATATTAGATTAGATTAGATTACATTTCATTAGATTAGTTTATTTTACATTTGATTAGATCACATTAGATTAGAATAAATTAGATTACTTTACATTAGATTAGTTTAGATTACATTACTTTCGATTAGATTATATTAGATTACATTACATTACATTAGATTACATTAAATTAGATTAGATTAGATTTCATTAGATTAGGTTAGATTACATTAGATTAGATTAGATGAGATTACATTACATTACATTACATTAGATTCGGATAGATTAGATTTAATTACATTAGATTAGATTACATTAGATTAGATTAGATTAGAGTACATTAGATTAGATTAGATTGGATTAGATTAGATTAGATTAAATTAGAGTACATTAGATTAGATTAGATTACATTAGATAAGGTTACATTAGATTAGATTAGATTAGATTACATTACATTACATTAGATTAGATTAGATTACAATAAATTACATTAGATTAGATTCCATTAGATTATATTACATTAGAATAGGTTACATTTGAATAGATTACAATAGATTAGATTAGATTACATTAGATTAGATTAGATTAGATTAGATTACAATACATTACATTCGATTAGATGACATTACATTAGATTACATTACATAATATGAGATTAGATTAGATTAGATTAGATTAGATTAGATTACATGAGATTTGCTTAGATTAGATTAGATTAGATTAGATTACATTTGATTCGATTACATTTGATGAGATAACATTTCATTAGATTACATTAGATTATATTAGATTAGATTAGATTACATTATATTAGATTAGATTAGTTTACATTTGATTAGATTAGATTTGATTAGATTACATTAGATGACATTAGATTAGTTTAGATTACATTACATTCGATTAGATTACATTAGATTAGACTACATTTCATTAGATTACATTACATTAGATTAGATTAGATTTCATTAGATTAGATTAGATTACATTAGATTAGTTTAGAGTACATTAGATTAGATTAGGTTTAATTAGATTAGATTACATTACATTAGAGGACATTAGATTAGATCAGATTACATTAGATAAAGTTACATTAGATTACATTACATTAGATTACATTATATTTGATGAGATTAGATTACATTCGAACAACTTAGATTAGATTACATTAGATTAAATTAGATTAGATTACATTAGATTATTTTAGATTAGATTATATTAAGTTAGATTACATTAGATTACATTACATTAAATTACATTAGAGTATTTTAGATCAGATTACATTACATTAGATTACTTCATATTAGATTAGATTAGATTTGAATCGATTACGTTAGATGTGATTACATTTCATTAGATAACATTAGATTATATTAGATTACAGTAGATTACATTACATTCAATTAGATTAGTTTATATTAGATTAGATTACATTACATTTGATTACATTAGATTAGATTAGATTACATTTGATTACATTACATTAGATTAGATTAGATTTGATTACGTTACATTAGATTACATTACATTAGATTAATTAGATTAGATTAGATTACATTAGATTAGAGGAGAGGTTCTTTCATTCCTTCAAAGCCACAAACTGAACGCAATTAATGAATCTAACTGCAAACATTCATTCGATGAGGAACACTGTATGTGCTATTCCAATGAATCTAGCTTTTGCCATTCATTCAATGAAAGAAACTGCACGCGTTCATGCAATGATAAAAACTGCATGCGTTCATTAAATGAAACAGAGTGCACGTGTTAATTCAATGACTACAGAGATTACATTAGATTAGATTAGATTACATTAGATTACATGAGATTTGCTTAGATTAGATAACATTAGATTAGATTAGATTAGATTTGATTCGATTACATTTGATGAGATAACATTTCATTAGATTACGTTAGATTATATTAGATTAGAATAGATTACCTTACATTAGATTAGACTAGTTTACATTTGATTAGATAGATTTGATTAGATTACATTAGATGACATTAGATTAGTTTAGATTACACTACATTCGATTAGATTACATTAGATTAGACTACATTACATTAGATTACATTAGATTAGATTAGATTAGATTTCATTAGATTAGATTAGATTACATTAGATTAGATTAGATTACATTTGATTCGATTACATTTGATGAGATAACATTTCATTAGATTACGTTAGATTATATTAGATTAGAATAGATTACCTTACATTAGATTAGACTAGTTTACATTTGATTAGATAGATTTGATTAGATTACATTAGATGACATTAGATTAGTTTAGATTACACTACATTCGATTAGATTACATTAGATTAGACTACATTACATTAGATTACATTAGATTAGATTAGATTAGATTTCATTAGATTAGATTAGATTACATTAGATTAGATTAGAGTACATTAGATTAGATTAGGTTACATTAGATTAGATTACATTACATTAGAGAACATTAGATTAGATCAGATTACATTAGATAAAGTTTCATTAGATTACATTACATTAGATTACATTATATTTGATGAGATTAGATTACATTCGAACAACTTAGATTAGATTACATTAGATTAAATTAGATTAGATTACATTAGATTATTTTAGATTAGATTATATTAAGTTAGATTACATTTGATTACATTACATTAAATTACATTAGAGTATTTTAGATCAGATTACATTACATTAGATTACTTCATATTAGATTAGATTAGATTTGAATCGATTACGTTAGATGTGATTACATTTCATTAGATAACATTAGATTTTATTAGATTACAGTAGATTACATTACATTCAATTAGATTAGTTTATATTAGATTAGATTACATTACATTTGATTACATTAGATTAGATTAGATTACATTTGATTACATTATATTAGATTAGATTAGATTTGATTACGTTACATTAGATTACATTACATTAGATTAATTAGATTAGATTAGATTACATTAGATTAGAGGAGAGGTTCTTTCATTCCTTCAAAGCCACAAACTGAACGCAATTAATGAATCTAACTGCAAACATTCATTCGATGAGGAACACTGTATGTGCTATTCCAATGAATCTAGCTTTTGCCATTCATTCAATGAAAGAAACTGCACGCGTTCATGCAATGATAAAAACTGCATGCGTTCATTAAATGAAACAGAGTGCACGTGTTAATTCAATGACTACAGAGATTACATTAGATTAGATTAGATTAAATTAGATTACATGAGATTGCTTAGATTAGATTACATTAGATTAGATTAGATTACATTTGATTCGATTACATTTGATGAGATAACATTTCATTAGATTACGTTAGATTATATTAGATTAGAATAGATTACCTTACATTAGATTAGACTAGTTTACATTTGATTAGATAGATTTGATTAGATTACATTAGATGACATTAGATTAGTTTAGATTACACTACATTCGATTAGATTACATTAGATTAGACTACATTACATTAGATTACATTAGATTAGATTAGATTAGATTTCATTAGATTAGATTAGATTACATTAGATTAGATTAGAGTACATTAGATTAGATTAGGTTACATTAGATTAGATTACATTACATTAGAGAACATTAGATTAGATCAGATTACATTAGATAAAGTTTCATTAGATTACATTACATTAGATTACATTATATTTGATGAGATTAGATTACATTCGAACAACTTAGATTAGATTACATTAGATTAAATTAGATTAGATTACATTAGATTATTTTAGATTAGATTATATTAAATTAGATTACATTAGATTACATTACATTAAATTACATTAGATTATCTTAGATTAGATTATATTACATTAGATTACTTCATATTAGATTAGATTAGATTTGATTCGATTACATTAGATGTGATTACATTTCATTAGATAACATTAGATTATATTAGATTACAGTAGATTACATTACATTACATTCGATTAGATTAGTTTATATTAGATTAGATTACATTACATTTGATTACATTAGATTAGATTACATTAGATTACATTACATTAGATTAGATTTGATTACGTTACATTAGATTACATTACATTAGATTAATTAGATTAGATTAGATTACATTAGATTCGATTACATCTGATGAGATTACATTTCATTAGATTCCATTAGATTATATTAGATTAGATTACATTTCATTAGATTAGTTTATTTTACATTTGATTAGATCACATTAGATTAGAATAAATTAGATTACATTACATTAGATTAGTTTAGATTTCATTACTTTCGATAAGATTATATTAGATTAGATTACATTACATTAGATTACATTAAATTAGATTAGATTAGATTTCATTAGATTAGATTAGATTACATTAGATTAGATTAGATGAGATTACATTACATTACATTACATTAGATTCGGTTAGATTAGATTTAATTACATTAGATTAGATTACATTAGATTAGATTAGATTAGAGTACATTAGATTAGATTAGATTGGATTAGATTAGATTAGATTACATTAGAGTACATTAGATTAGATTAGATTACATTAGATAAGGTTACATTACATTAGATTAGATTAGATTACATTACATTACATTTGATTAGATTAGATTAGATTAGATTACAATAAATTACATTAGATTAGATTACATTAGATTACATTAGATTAGATTACATTACATTACATTAGATTACATTATATTTGATTAGATTAGATTACATTCGATTAGCTTAGATTAGATTACATTAGATTATTTTAGATTAGATTAGATTAAATTAGATTACATTAGATTACATTACATTAGATTACATTAGATTATTTTAGATTACATTATATTACATTAGATTACTTTATATTAGATTAGATTAGATTTGATTCGATTACATTAGATGTGATTACATTTCATTAGATAACATTAGATTATATTAGATTACATTACATTACATTCGATTAGATTAGTTTATATTAGATTACATTACATTACATTTGATTACATTACATTACATTAGATTAGATTAAATTACATTACATTAGATTCCAATAGATTAGAGGAGAGGTTCTTTCATTCCTTCAAAGCCACAAACTGACCGCAATTAATGAATCTAACTGCAAACATTCATTCGATGAGGAACACTGTATGTGCTATTCCAATGTTTCTAGCTTTTGCCATTCATTCAATGATAGAAACTGCACGCGTTCATGCAATGATAAAAACTGCATGCGTTCATTAAATGAAACAGAATGCACGTGTTAATTCAATGAGTACAGCTTTTCTTTTTTATTCACTTTCTCGAGCTTAGCACTTTCATTCAATGAAACCAAATGCTTCATTGAATCATTGAGTCAAACTGCCATCATTGACTCAATGAATCAAAGAGTATTAATGGATTCCATCGAACAAACTTAACTCATTTACTTCGTGAATCCAACTGCACCCATTCATTCAATGAAATGATTTGTATGTCTTAAATAAAAGAGTCGAGCTCCAGCCATTCATTCAGTGCCACGAGCAAAACGTATTCATTCAATTGAGCACACTGCACTCATGATACAGACTGCACGTCTTAAATCATCGAGTAGAGCTTCTCTCCTTCATTCAATGGGTCAAGCTTAACGCTTTCATTCAAAGAAACAAACTGCATTCATTGAATCATTGAATCAAACAACAATCATTGATTCAATGAATCAAACCTTGTTTCAATGGAACAAACCTATCTCCCTTATTTAGTGAACCAAACTGCATATTCATTGCATATTCAATGAAAGAGGCTGCATTTGTCAATTCAATGAGTAGAGATACTCTCATTCATTCAATGGCACAAGTTTCACGCATTGTCTCTGCCAAACTACACACGTTTACTAGATGAAACAAACTGCCCGTCTTAATTCAATGAATAGAGCTTCTCTCATTCATTCAATGTGTCAAGCTCACCGTTTGCATTTAATGAAACAAACTGCCTTGATTGAATCACTGAATCAAACTAGAATCATTGATTCAATGAATCAAACCTTATTCCTTGTTTCATTCGAACAAACCTACCTCACTTATTTAGTGAATCCTACTACACTTATTCGTTCAATGAAACAGACTGCACATGATAATTCAATGAAGGTACTCTTAATGCATTGATTCAACCAAACAAATTGCACACATTTAGTTCATGAAGCAAACTGCATTTGTCAATTCAATGAATATAGCTACTCATTCATTCAATGTCACAAACTTCATACATTGTCTCAATCAAACTGCGCACATTCACTCCATGAACCAAACTGCACGTGTTAATTCAATGAGCAGAGCTCCTCTCATCAGTCAATGATGAGCTTAACGCTATCATTCAATGAAACAAACAGCTTTCGTTGAATCATTGAATCAAATTCATATCATGGATTCAATGTAGATTAGATTACATTAGATTAGATTAGATTAGATTACATTCGATTACATTAGATCAGATTATATTACATTAGATTATATTAGATTAGATTACATTACATTAGATTACAGTACATTACATTGCATTAGATTACTTTAGATTAGATTACATTAGATTATATTACTTTAGAATAGGTTACATTAGAATAGATTACAATAGATTGGATTAGATTAGATTAGATTAGATTAGATTAGATTACAATACATTACATTCGGTTAGATGACATTACATTAGATTACATTACATAATATGAGATTACATTAGATTAGATTAGATTAGATTACATTAGATTACATGAGATTTGCTTAGATTAGATTACATTAGATTAGATTAGATTAGATTACATTTGATTCGATTACATTTGATGAGATAACATTTCATTAGATTAAATTAGATTATATTAGATTAGATTAGATTACATTACATTAGATTAGATTAGTTTACATTTGATTAGATTAGATTTGATTAGATTACATTAGATGACATTAGATTAGTTTAGATTACATTACATTCGATTAGATTACATTAGATTAGACTACATTTCATTAGATTACATTACATTAGATTACATTAGATTTCATTAGATTAGATTAGATTACATTGGATTAGATTAGAGTACATTAGATTAGATTAGGTTACATTAGATTAGATTACATTACATTAGAGGACATTAGATTAGATCAGATTACATTAGATAAAGTTACATTAGATTACATTACATTAGATTACATTATATTTGATGAGATTAGATTACATTCGAACAATTTAGATTAGATTACATTAGATTAAATTAGATTAGATTACATTAGATTATTTTAGATTAGATTATATTAAATTAGATTACATTAGATTACATTACATTAAATTACATTAGATCAACTTAGATTAGATTACATTACATTAGATTACATAAGATTAGATGACATTACATTAGATTACATTACATTACATTAAATTGCAATAGATTAGATTAGATTAGATTAGATTACATGATACAGACTGCACGTCTTAAATCCCTGAGTAGAGCTTCTCTCCTTCATTCAATGGGTCAAGCTTAACGCTTTCATTCAAAGAAACAAACTGCATTCATTGAATCATTGAATCAAACAACAATCATTGATTCAATGAATCAAACCTTGTTTCAATGGAACAAACCTATCTCCCTTATTTAGTGAACCAAACTGCATATTCATTGCATATTCAATGAAAGAGGCTGCATTTGTCAATTCAATGAGTAGAGATACTCTCATTCATTCAATGGCACAAGTTTCACGCATTGTCTCTGTCAAACTACACACGTTTACTAGATGAAGCAAACTGCCCGTCTTAATTCAATGATAGAGCTTCTCTCATTCATTCAATGTGTCAAGCTCACCGTTTGTATTTAATGGAACAAACTGCCTTGATTGAATCACTGAATCAAACTAGAATTTTTGATTCAATGAATCAAACCTTATTCCTTGTTTCATTCGAACAAACCTAACTCACTTATTTAGTGAATCCCAGTACACGTATTCGTTCAATGAAACAGACTGCACATGATAATTCAATGAAGGTACTCTTAATGCATTGATTCAACCAAACAAATTGCACACATTTAATTCATGAAGCAAACTGCATTTGTCAATTCAATGAATTCATTCAAAGTCACAAGCTTCACACATTGTCTCAATGAAAATGCACACATTCACTCCGTGAACCAAACTGCACGTGTTAATTCAATGAGCAGAGCTTCTCTCCTCAATGATGAGTTTAACGCTTTCATTCAATGAAACAAACAGCTTTCGTTGAATCATTGGAACAAATTCGAATGATGGATTCAATGTAGGTTAGATTACATTAGATTAGATTAGATTAGATTAGATTAGATTACATAACATTAGATTACATTAGATTAGATTACATTAGATTACATAAGATTAGATGACGTTACATTAGATTACATTACATTACATTAAATTGTAATAGATTAGATTAGATTAGATTAGATTACATGATACAGACTGCACGTCTTAAATCACTGAGTAGAGCTTCTCTGCTTCATTCAATGGGTCAAGGTTAACGCTTTCATTCAAAGAAACAAACTGCATTCATTGAATCATTGAATCAAATAACAATCATTGATTCAATGAATCAAACCTTGTTTCAATGGAACAGACCTATCTCCCTTATTTAGTGGACCAAACTGCATATTCATTGCATATTCAATGAAAGAGGCTGCATTCGTCAATTCAATGAGGAGAGCTACTCTCATTCATTCAATGGCACAAGTTTCACGCATTGTCTCTGTCAAACTACACACGTTTACTAGATGAAACAAACTGCCCGTCTTAATTCAATGAATAGAGCTTCTCTCATTCATTCAATGTGTCAAGCTCACCCTTTGTATTTAATGGAACAAACTGCATTGATTGAATCACTGAATCAAACTAGAATCATTGATTCAATGAATCAAACCTTATTCCTTGTTTCATTCGAACAAACCTACCTCACTTATTTAGTGAATCCTACTACACTTATTCGTTCAATGATTAGATTGCTTAGATTAGATTACATTACATTAGATTACATTACATTTGGTTACATTAGATTAGTTTAGATTAGATCACATTTCATTAGGTTACATTAAATTAGATTAGAATAGAATACATTAGATTCGATTACATTTGATGAGATTACATTCCATTAGATTACATAAGAGTATATTAGATTAGATTAGATTTCATTACATTAGATTAGATTAGATTAGATGAGATTACATTACATTACATTACATTAGATTCGATTAGATTAGAGTTAATTACATTAGATTAGATTAGATTAGAATACGATTAGATTAGAGTACATTAGATTAGATTACATTACATTCGAGTACATTAGATTAGATTAGATTACATTAGATAAGGTTACATTACATTAAATTAGATTACATTACATTACATTACATTGTATTAGATTAGAACAGATTACAATACATTACATTAGATTCGATTACATTTGATGAGATTACATTCCTTAGATTACATAAGATTATATTAGATTAGATTAGATTTCATTACATTAGATTAGATTAGATTACATTACATTACATTCGAGTACATTAGATTAGATTTGATTACATTAGATAAGGTTACATTACATTAAATTAGATTACATTACATTACATTACATTGGATTAGATTAGATTAGATTAGAACAGATTACAATACATAACATTAGATTAGATTACATTAGATTACATTATGTTAGATTACATTACATTAGATTATATTATATTTGATTAGATTAGATTACATTATATTACATTACATTACATTATATTAGATTATTTTAAATTAGATTATATTATATTAGATTACTTTACATTAGATTAGATTAGATTTGATTCGATTACATTAGATGTGATTACATTTCATTAGATAACATTTGATTATATTAGATTACATTAGATTACATTACATTACATTCGATTAGATTAGTTTACATTATATTAGATTACATTTCATTTGATTACATTAGATTAGATTAGATTAGATTAGATTATAATATATTAGATTAATTTACATTAGATTATATTACATTTCATTAGATTATATTAGATTAGATTAGATTACATTAGATTAGAGGAGAGGTTCTTTCATTCCTTCAAAGCCACAAACTGAACGCAATTAATGAATCTAACTGCAAACATTCATTCGATGAGGAACACTGTCTGTGCTATTCCAATGAATCTAGCTTTTGCCATTCATTCAACGAAAGAAACTGCACGCGTTCATGCAATGATAAAAACTGCATGCGTTCATTAAATGAAACAGAGTGCACGTGTTAATTCAATGAGTACAGCTTTTCATTTGTATTCACTTTCTCGAGCTTAGCACTATCATTCAATGAAACCAAATGCTTCATTGAATCATTGAGTCAAACTGCCATCATTGACTCAATGAATCAAAGAGTATTAATGGATTCCATCGAACAAACTTAACTCATTTACTTCGTGAAACCAACTGCACCCATTCATTCAATGAAATGATTTGTATGTCTTAAATAAAAGAGTCGAGCTCCAGCCATTCATTCAATGCCACGAGCAAAACGCATTCATTCAATGGAGCATACTGCACTCATGATACAGACTGCACGTCTTAAATCAATGAGTAGAGCTTCTCTCCTGCATTCAATGGGTCAAGCTTAACGCTTTTATTCAAAGAAACAAACTGCATTCATTGAATCATTGAATCAAACAACAATCATTGATTCAATGAATCAAACCTTGTTTCAATGGAACAAACCTATCTCTCTTATTTAGTGAACCAAACTGCATATTCATTGCATATTCAATGAAAGAGGCTGCATTCGTCAATTCAATGAGTAGAGCTACTCTCATTCATTCAATGGCACAAGTTTCACGCATTGTCTCTGTCAAACTACACACGTTTACTAGATGAACCAAACTGCCCGTCTTAATTCAATGAATAGAGCTTCTCTCATTCATTCAATGTGTCAAGCTCACCGTTTGCATTTAATGAAACAAACTGCATTGATTGAATCACTGAATCAAACTAGAATCATTGATTCAATGAATCAAACCTTATTCCTTGTTTCCTTCGAACAAACCTACCTCACTTATTTAGTGAATCCTAATACACTTATTCGTTCAATGATTAGATTGCTTAGATTAGAATACATTTCATTAGATTACATTAGCTTACATTACATTTGATTACATTAGATTAGTTTAGATTAGATTACATTACATTAGATTACATTACATTAGGTTAGAATAGATTACATTAGATTCGATTACATTTGATGAGATTACATTGCATTAGATTACATTAGATTATATTAGATTAGGTTAGATTTCATTAGATTAGATTAGATTAGATTACATTACATTAGATTCGATTAGATTAGATTTAATTACATTCGATTAAATTAGATTCGATTACATTAGATTAGATTAGATTAGATTACATTACATTCGAGTACATTAGATTAGATTGGATTACATTAGATAAGGTTACATTACCTTAGATTAGATTACATTACATTGGATTAGATTAGATTAGATTAGATTAGAATAGATTACAATACATTACATTAGATTAGATTACATTAGATTACATTATATTTGATTATATTACATTAGATTACATTACATTCGATTAGATTAGTTTACATTAGATTAGATTACATTACATTTGATTAGATTAGATTAGATTAGATTAGATTAGATTACATTACATTACATTAGAGTACATTAGATTAGATTAGATTACATTAGATAAGGTCACATTACATTAGATTGCATTATATTTGATTAGATTAGATTAGATTCGATTATCTTAGATTAGATTACATTAGATTATCTTAGATTAGATTATATTACATTAGATTAAATTACATTAGATTAGAATAGATTACATTAGATTCGATTACATTTGATGAGATTACATTTCGTTAGATTACATTAGATTATATTTGGTTAGGTTAGATTTCATTAGATTAGATTAGATTAGAAGAGATTACATTACATTACATTACATTAGATTCGATTAGATTAGAGTACATTAGATTAGATTACATTACATTCGAGTACATTAGATTAGATTAGATTACATTAGATAAGGTTACATTACATTAGATTAGATTATATTACATTGGATTAGATGAGATTAGATTAGAATAGATTACAATACATTACATTAGATTAGATTACATTAGATTACATTAGATTAGATTAGATTAGATTAGATAAGGTTACATTACATTAGATTACATTGCATTGTATTACATAACTTTACATTGGATTAGATTACATTAGATTAGATTAGATTACAATACATTACATTAGATTAGATTACATTAGATAAGATTACATTACATTAGATTACATTACATTAGATTAGATTAGATTACATTTGATTAACTTAGATTAGATTATATTATATTAGATTACTTTACATTAGATTAGATTTGATTTGATTCGATTACATTAGATATGATTACATTTCATTAGATAACATTAGATTATATTAGATTACATTAGATTACATTACATTCGATTAGATTAGTTTACATTAGATTAGATTACATTACATTTGATTACATTAGATTAGATTAGATTACATTACATTAGAGTAAATTAGCTCAGATTAGATTACATTAGATAAGGTTACATTACATTAGATTGCATTATATTACATTACATTGGATTAGATTAGATTAGTTTAGATTACAATACATTACATTAGATTAGAGTACATTAGATTATATTAGATTAGATTACATTACATCAGATTACATTATATTTGATTAGATTAGATTAGATTCGATTATCTTAGATTAGATTACATTAGATTATTTTAGATTAGATTATATTACATTAGATTACTTTATATTAGATTAGAATAGATTTGATTCGATTACATTAGATGTGATTACATTTCATTAGATTACATTAGATTATATTAGATTAAATTAGATTACATTACATTACATTCGATTAGATTAGTTTACATTTGATTAGATTACATTACATTTGATTACATTAGATTAGATTAGATTACATTAGATTAGATTAGATTACATTAGATTACATTAGATTAGATTAGAGTACATTACATTACATTAGATTAGATTACATTAGATTAGATTACATTAGAATAGATTACATTAGAATAGATTAGATTAGATTAGATTAGATTAGATTACAATACAATACATTCGATCAGATTACATTAGATTAGATTACAGTAGATTAGATTAGATCACATTACATTACATTAGATTAGCTTAGATTAGATGACATTACGTTAGAATGGATTAGATTACATTAGATTCGATTACATTAGATGAGATCACATTTCATAAGATTACATTAGATTATATTAGATTCGATTAGATTACATTAGATTAGATTAGATTAGATTACATTACATTAGATTAGATTACATTACATTAGATTACATTACATTAGATTAGTTTAGATTACATTACATTACATTAGATTACATTAGATTAGATTAGATTACATTAGATTAGAGGAGAGGTTGTTTCATTCCTTCAAAGCCACAAACTGAACGCAATTAATGAATCTAACTGCAAACATTCATTCGATGAGGAACACTGTATGTGCTATTCCAATGAATCTAGCTTTTGCCATTCATTCAATGATAGAAACTGCACGCGTTCATGCAATGATAAAAACTGCATGCGTTCATTAAATGAAACAGAGTGCACGTGTTAATTCAATGAGTACAGCTTTTCTTTTTTATTCACTTTCTGGAGCTTAACACTTTCACTCAATGAAACCAAATGCTTCATTGAATCATTGAGTCAAACTGCCATCATTGACTCAATGAATCAAACCTTGTTTCAATGCAACAAACCTATCTCTCTTATTTAGTGAACCAAACTGCATATTCATTGCATATTCAATGAAAGAGGCTGCATTCGTCAATTCAATGAGTAGAGCTACTCTCATTCATTCAATGGCACAAGTTTCACGCATTGTCTCTGTCAAACTACACACGTTTACTAGATGAACCAAACTGCCTGTCTTAATTCAATGAATAGAGCTTCTCTCATTCATTCAATGTGACAAGCTCACCGTTTGCATTTAATGAAACAAACTGCATTGATTGAATCACTGAATCAAACTAGAATCATTGACTCAATGAATCAAACCTTATTCCTTGTTTCATTCGAACAAACCTACCTCACTTATTTAGTGAATCCTAATACACTTATTCGTTCAATGATTAGATTGCTTAGATTAGAATACATTACATTAGATTACATTAGCTTACATTACATTTGATTACATTAGATTAGTTTAGATTAGATTACATTACATTAGATTACATTACATTAGGTTAGAATAGATTACATTAGATTTGATTACATTTGATGAGATTACATTGCATTAGATTACATTAGATTATATTAGATTAGGTTAGATTTCATTAGATTAGATTAGATTAGATTACATTACATTAGATTCGATTAGATTAGATTTAATTACATTCGATTAAATTAGATTCGATTACATTAGATTAGATTAGATTAGATTACATTAGATTAGATTACATTACATTCGAGTACATTAGATTAGATTAGATTACATTAGATAAGGTTACATTACCTTAGATTAGATTACATTACATTGGATTAGATTAGATTAGATTAGAATAGATTACAATACATTACATTAGATTAGATTACATTAGATTACATTATATTTGATTATATTACATTAGATTACATTACATTCGATTAGATTAGTTTACATTAGATTAGATTACATTACATTTGATTACATTAGATTAGATTAGATTAGATTACATTACATTAGAGTACATTAGATTAGATTAGATTACATTAGATAAGGTCACATTACATTAGATTGCATTGCATTACATTACATTAATTTACATTGGATTAGATTAGATTAGATTAGATTAGATTACAATACATTACATTAGCTTAGATTACATTAGATAAGATTACATTACATAAGATTACATTATATTAGATTAGATTAGATTACATTTGATTATCTTAGATTAGATTATATTATATTAGATTACTTTAAATTAGATTAGATTAGATTTGATTCGAATACATTAGATGTGATTACATTTCCTTAGATAACATTGGATTACATTACATTACATGCGATTAGATTAGTTTACATTAGATTAGATTACATTACATTTGATTTCATTAGATTAGATTAGATTAGATTACATTACATTACATTACAGTAAATTAGCTTAGATTAGATTACATTAGATAAGATTACATTACATAAGATTACATTATATTAGATTAGATTACATTACATTTGATTATATTAGATTATATTATATTAGATTAGATTACTTTACATTAGATTAGATTAGATTTGATTCGATTACATTAGAGGTGATTACATTTCCTTAGATAACATTAGATTACATTTCATTACATGCGATTAGATTAGTATACATTAGATTAGATTACATTACATTTGATTTCATTAGATTAGATTAGATTAGATTACAGTACATTACATTAGATTAGATTACATTTAATTATATTAGATTAGATTACATTACATTAGATTGCATTATATTTGATTAGATTAGATTAGATTCGATTATCTTAGATTAGATTACATTAGATTATCTTAGATTAGATTATATTACATTAGATTACATTACATTAGATTAGAATAGATTACATTAGATTCGATTACATTTGATGAGATTACATTTCGTTAGATTACATTAGATTATATTAGGTTAGGTTAGATTTCATTAGATTAGATTAGATTAGAAGAGATTTCATTACATTACATTACATTAGATTCGATTAGATTAGAGTACATTAGATTAGATTACATTACATTCGAGTACATTAGATTAGATTAGATTACATTAGATAAGGTTACATTACATTAGATTAGATTATATTACATTGGATTAGATTAGATTAGATTAGAATAGATTACAATACATTACATTAGATTAGATTACATTAGATTACATTAGATTAGATTAGATTAGATTAGATAAGGTTACATTACATTAGATTGCATTGCATTACATTACATTAATTTACATTGGATTAGATTAGATTAGATTAGATTAGATTACAATACATTACATTAGATTAGATTACATTAGATAAGATTACATTACATTAGATTACATTATATTAGATTAGATTAGATTACATTTGATTATCTTAGATTAGATTATATATATTAGATTACTTTACATTAGATTAGATTTGATTTGATTCGATTACATTAGATATGATTACATTTCATTAGATAACATTAGATTATATTAGATTACATTAGATTACATTACATTCGATTAGATTAGTTTACATTAGATTAGATTACATTACATTTGATTACATTAGATTAGATTAGATTACATTACATTAGAGTAAATTAGCTCAGATTAGATTACATTAGATAAGGTTACATTACATTAGATTGCATTACATTACATTACATTGGATTAGATTAGATTAGTTTAGATTACAATACATTACATTAGATTAGAGTACATTAGATTATATTAGATTAGATTACATTACATCAGATTACATTATATTTGATTAGATTAGATTAGATTCGATTATCTTAGATTAGATTACATTAGATTATTTTAGATTAGATTATATTACATTAGATTACTTTATATTAGATTAGAATAGATTTGATTCGATTACATTAGATGTGATTACATTTCATTAGATTACATTAGATTATATTAGATTAAATTAGATTACATTACATTACATTCGATTAGATTAGTTTACATTTGATTAGATTACATTACATTTGATTACATTAGATTAGATTAGATTACATTAGATTAGATTAGATTACATTAGATTACATTAGATTAGATTAGAGTACATTACATTACATTAGATTAGATTACATTAGATTAGATTACATTAGAATAGATTACATTAGAATAGATTAGATTAGATTAGATTAGATTACAATACAATACATTCGATTAGATTACATTAGATTAGATTACAGTAGATTAGATTAGATCACATTACATTACATTAGATTAGCTTAGATTAGATGACATTACATTAGAATGGATTAGATTACATTAGATTCGATTACATTAGATGAGATCACATTTCATAAGATTACATTAGATTATATTAGATTCGATTAGATTACATTAGATTAGATTAGTTTACATTAGATTAGATTACATTACATTAGATTAGATTACATTACATTAGATTACATTACATTAGATTAGTTTAGATTACATTACATTAGATTACATTAGATTAGATTAGATTACATTAGATTAGAGGAAAGGTTCTTTCATTCCTTCAAAGCCACAAACTGAACGCAATTAATGAATCTAACTGCAAACATTCATTCGATGAGGAACACTGTATGTGCTATTCCAATGAATCTAGCTTTTGCCATTCATTCAATGATAGAAACTGCACGCATTCATGCAATGATAAAAACTGCATGCGTTCATTAAATGAAACAGAGTGCACGTGTTAATTCAATGAGTACAGCTTTTCTTTTTTATTCACTTTCTCGAGCTTAACACTTTCACTCAATGAAATCAAATGCTTCATTGAATCATTGAGTCAAACTGCCATCATTGACTCAATGAATCAAACAGTATTAATGGATTCCATCGAACAAACTCAACTCATTTACTTCGTGAATCCAACTGCACCCATTCATTCAATGAAATGATTTGTATGTCTTAAATAAATGAGTCGAGCTCCAGCCATTCATTCAGTGCCACGAGCAAAACGCATTCATTCAATGGAGCATACTGCACTCATGATACAGACTGCACGTCTTAAATCACTGAGTAGAGCTTCTCACCTGCATTCAATGGGTCAAGCTTAACGCTTTCATTCAAAGAAACAAACTGCATTCTTTGAATCATTGAATCAAACAACAATCATTGATTCAATGAATCAAACCTTGTTTCAATGGAACAAACCTATCTCCCTTATTTAGTGAACCAGACTGTATATTCATTGCATATTCAATGAAAGAGGCTGCATTTGTCAATTCAATGAGTAGAGATACTTTCATTCATTCAATGGCACAAGTTTCACGCATTGTCTCTGTCAAACTACACACGTTTACTAGATGAAACAAACTGCCCGTCTTAATTCAATGAATAGAGCTTCTCTCATTCATTCAATGTGTCAAGCTCACCGTTTGCATTTAATGACACAAACTGCATTGATTGAATCACTGAATCAAACTAGAATCATTGATTCAATGAATCAAACCTTATTCCTTGTTTCATTCGAACAAACCTAACTCACTTATTTAGTGAATCCCAGTACACTTATTCGTTCAATGAAACAGACTGCACATGATAATTCAATGAAGGTACTCTTAACGCATTGATTCAAACAAACAAATTGCACACATTTAATTCATGAAGCAAACTGCATTTGTCAATTCAATGAATTCATTCAAAGTCACAAGCTTCACACATTGTCTCAATGAAAATGCACACATTCACTCCGTGAACCAAACTGAACGTGTTAATTCAATGAGCAGAGCTTCTCTCCTCAATGATGAGCTTAACGCTTTCATTCAATGAAACAAACAGCTTTCGTTGAATCATTGAAACAAATTCGAATGATGGATTCAATGTAGGTTAGATTACATTAGATTAGATTAGATTAGATTGGATTACATTACATTACATTACATTACATTAGATTACATAACATTAGATTAGATTACATTACATTACATTAGATTACATAAGATTAGATGACATTACATTAGATTACATTACATTACATTAAATTGCAATAGATTAGATTAGATTAGATTATATTACATGATACAGACTGCACGTCTTAAATCACTGAGTAGAGCTTCTCTGCTTCATTCAATGGGTCAAGGTTAACGCTTTCATTCAAAGAAACAAACTGCATTCATTGAATCATTGAATCAAATAACAATCATTGATTCAATGAATCAAACCTTGTTTCAATGGAACAAACCTATCTCCCTTATTTAGTGAACCAAACTGCATATTCATTGCATATTCAATGAAAGAGGCTGCATTCGTCAATTCAATGAGTAGAGCTACTCTCATTCATTCAATGGCACAAGTTTCACGCATTGTCTCTGTCAAACTACACACGTTTACTAGATGAAACAAACTGCCCGTCTTAATTCAATGAATAGAGCTTCTCTCATTCATTCAATGTGTCAAGCTCACCGTTTGAATTTAATGAAACAAACTGCATTGATTGAATCACTGAATCAAACTAGAATCATTTATTCAATTAATCAAACCTTATTCCTTGTTTCATTTGAACAAACCTACCTCACTTATTTAGTGAATCCTACTACACTTATTCGTTCAATGAAACAGACTACACATGATAACTCAATGAAGGTACTCTTAATGCAATGATTCAACCAAACAAATTGCACACATTTAGTTCATGAAGCAAACTGCATTTGTCAATTCTATGAATATAGCTACTCATTCATTCAATGTCACAAGCTTCATACATTGTCTCAATCAAACTGCGCACATTCACTCCATGAACCAAACTGCACGTGTTAATTCAATGAGCAGAGCTCCTCTCATCAGTCAATGATGAGCTTAACGCTTTCATTCAATGAAACAAACAGCTTTCGTTGAATCATTGAATCAAATTCGAATGATGGATTCAATGTAGATTAGATTACATTAGATTAGATTAGATTAGATTAGATTACATTCGATTACATTAGATCAGATTATATTACATTAGATTATATTAGATTAGATTACATTACATTAGATTACAGTACATTACAATACATTACATTAGATTACTTTAGATTAGATTACATTAGATTATATTACATTAGAATAGGTTACATTAGAATAGATTACAATAGATTAGATTAGATTAGATTAGATTAGATTAGATTACAATACATTACATTCGATTAGATGACATTACATTAGATTACATTACATAATATGAGATTACATTAGATTAGATTAGATTACATTAGATTACATTAGATTACATGAGATTTGCTTAGATTAGATTACATTAGATTAGATTAGATTACATTTGATTCGATTACATTTGATGAGATAACATTTCATTAGATTACATTAGATTATATTAGATTAGATTAGATTACATTATATTACATTCGATTAGATTAGTTTATATTAGATTAGATTACATTACATTTGATTACATTAGATTAGATTAGATTACATTAGATTACATTACATAATATGAGATTACTTTAGATTAGATTAGATTACATTAGATTACATGAGATTTGCTTAGATTAGATTACATTAGATTAGATTAGATTACATTTGATTCGATTACATTTGATGAGATAACATTTCATTAGATTACATTAGATTATATTGGATTAGATTAGATTACCTTACATTAGATTAGACTAGTTTACATTTGATTAGATAGATTTGATTAGAGTACATTAGATGACATTAGATTAGTTTAGATTACATTACATTCGATTAGATTACATTAGATTAGACTACATTACATTAGATTACATTACATTAGATTAGATTAGATTTCATTAGATTAGATTAGATTAGATTAGATTAGATTAGAGTACATTAGATTAGATTAGGTTACATTAGATTAGATTACATTAAATTAGAGAACATTAGATTAGATGAGATTACATTAGATAAAGTTACATTAGATTACATTACATTAGATTACATTATATTTGATGAGATTAGATTACATTCGAACAACTTAGATTAGATTACATTAGATTAAATTAGATTAGATGACATTAGATTATTTTAGATTAGATTATATTAAATTAGATTACATTAGATTACATTACATTAAATTACATTAGATTATCTTAGATTAGATTATATTACATTAGATTACTTCATATTAGATTAGATTAGATTTGATTCGATTACATTAGATGTGATTACATTTCATTAGATAACATTAGATTATATTAGATTACAGTAGATTACATTATATTACATTCGATTAGATTAGTTTATATTAGATTACATTACATTACATTTGATTACATTAGATTAGATTAGATTACATTAGATTACATTAAATTAGATTAGATTAGATTTCATTAGATTCTATTAGATTACATCAGATTACATTAGATGAGATTACATTACATTACATTTCATTAGATTCGGTTAGATTAGATTTAATTACATTAGATTAGATTACATTAGATTAGATTAGATTAGAGTACATTAGATTAGATTAGATTGGATTAGATTAGATTAGATTACATTAGAGTACATTAGATTAGATTAGATTACATTAGATAAGGTTACATTACATTAGATTAGATTACATTACATTACATTACATTTGATTAGATTAGATTAGATTCGATTACAATACATTACATTAGATTAGATGACATTAGATTAGATTACATGACATTAGATTACATTATATTTGATTAGATTAGATTACATTCGATTATCTTAGATTAGATTACATTAGATTATTTTAGATTAGATTAGATTAAATTAGATTACATTAGATTACATTACATTAGATTACATTAGATTATCTTAGATTAGATTATATTACATTAGATTACTTTATATTAGATTAGATTAGATTTGATTCGATTACATTAGATGTGATTACATTTCATTAGATAACATTAGATTATATTAGATTACATTACATCACATTCGATTAGATTAGTTTATATTAGATTACATTACATTACATTTGATTACATTACATTACATTAGATTAGATTAAATTACATTACATTAGATTACAATAGATTAGAGGAGAGGTTCTTTCATTCCTTCAAAGCCACAAACTGACCGCAATTAATGAATCTAACTGCAAACATTCATTCGATGAGGAACACTGTATGTGCTATTCCAATGTTTCTAGCTTTTGCCATTCATTCAATGATAGAAACTGCACGCGTTCATGCAATGATAAAAACTGCATGCGTTCATTAAATGAAACAGAATGCACGTATTAATTCAATGAGTACAGCTTTTCTTTTTTATTCACTTTCTCGAGCTTAGCACTTTCATTCAATGAAACCAAATGCTTCATTGAATCATTGAGTCAAACTGCCATCATTGACTCAATGAATCAAAGAGTATTAATGGATTCCATCGAACAAACTTAACTCATTTACTTCGTGAATCCAACTGCACCCATTCATTCAATGAAATGATTTGTATGTCTTAAATAAAAGAGTCGAGCTCCAGCCATTCATTCAGTGCCACGAGCAAAACGCATTCATTCAATGGAGCATACTGCACTCATGATACAGACTGCACGTCTTAAATCAATGGGTAGAGCTTCTCTGCTTCATTCAATGGGTCAAGCTTAACGCTTTCATTCAAAGAAACAAACTGCATTCATTGAATCATTGAATCAAACAACAATCATTGATTCAATGAATCAAACCTTGTTTCAATGGAACAAACCTATCTCCCTTATTTAGTGAACCAAACTGCATATTCATTGCATATTCAATGAAAGAGGCTGCATTTGTCAATTCAATGAGTAGAGATACTCTTATTCATTCAATGGCACAAGTTTCACGCATTGTCTCTGTCAAACTACACACGTTTACTAGGTGAAACAAACTGCCCGTCTTAATTCAATGAATAGAGCTTCTCTCATTCATTCAATGTGTCAAGCTCACCGTTTGTATTTAATGGAACAAACTGCCTTGATTGAATCACTGAATCAAACTACGATCATTGATTCAATGAATCAAACCTTATTCCTTGTTTCATTCGAACAAACCTACCTCACTTATTTAGTGAATCCTACTACACTTATTCGTTCAATGATAAGATTGCTTAGATTAGATTACATTACATTAGATTACATTACATTAGATTACATTACATTTGATTACATTAGATTAGTTTAGATTAGATTACATTACGTTAGATTAGATTAGATTACATTAGATTCGATTACATTTAATGAGATTACATTTCATTAGATTACATTAGATTATAATAGATTTGATTAGATTTCATTAGATTAGATTAGATTAGATGAGATTACATTACATTACATTACATTAGATTCGATTAGATTAGATTTAATTACATTAGATTATATTACATTAGATTAGATTTAATTACATTAGATTAGATTACATTAGATTAGATTTAATTACATTAGATTAGATTAGATTAGAGTACATTAGATTAGATTACATTAGATTACTTTAGATTAGTTTAGAATAGATTACATTAGATTAGATTAGATTAGATTAGATTACATTAGATTAGATTACACAAGATTATCTTAGATTAGATTGTATTACATTAGATTACTTTATATTAGATTAGATTAGATTTGATTCGATTACATTAGATGTGATTACATTTCATTAGATAACATTAGATTGTATTAGATGACATTACATTACATTAGATTAGATTAGTTTATATTAGATTAGATTACATTACATTTGATTACATTAGATTAGATTAGTTTACATTTGATTAGATTACATTACATTAGGTTAGATTAGATTACATTAGATTACATTACAAAGATTAGTTTAGATTACATTACATTAGATTAGATTACATTACATTAGATTACACTGCAATAGATTAGATTAGATTTCATTAGATTACATTAGATTACATTACATTAGATTACATTACATATGATTACATTACATATGATTACATTAGCATACATTACATTAGATTACATTTGATGACATTAAATCACATTAGATTAGATTATATTAGATTACATTCCATTAAATTGCAATAGATTATGTTACATTAGATTAGATTTGTTGACATTAGATTAGATTACATTAGATTAGATTATCTTAGATTAGATTACATTACTTTAGATCATATTCGATTCGATTAGATTATTTTAGATTAGAATACATTAGATTACATTACATTAGATTACATTAGATTACATTAGATTAGATTAGATTAGAATACATTACATTCGATTACATTACATTAGATTAGATTAGATTCGATTACATTAGATTTAATTACATTACATTAGATTAGATTAGATTAGAGCACAGTAGATTAGATTAGATTACATTAGATTAGATTACATTTAATTTAATGAATACAGCTACTCATTCATTTAATTTAATGAATACAGCTACTCATTCATTCAATGTCACAAGCTTCATACATTGTCTCAATCAAACTGTACACATTCACTCCATGAACCAAACTGCACGTGTTAATTCAATGAGCTGAACTTCTCTCATCAGTCAATGATGAGCTTAACGCTTTCATTCAATGAAACAAACAGCTTTCGTTGAATCATTGAATCAAATTCTTATGATGGATTCAATGTAGATTAGTTTACATTAGATTAGATTAGATTAGATTGGATTAGATTAGATTACATTAGATCAGATTACATTACATTAGATTACATTAGATTAGATTAAATTACAGTAGATTAGATTAGATTAGATTACTTTTGATTAGATTACATTAGATTACATCAGATTAGATTAGATTAGAATAGATTACATTAGAATAGATTACAATAGATTGGATTAAATTAGAAGCGATTTGATTACAATACATTACATTCTATTAGTTTACATTACATTAGATTTCATTACATAATATTAGATTGGATTAGATTACATTAGATTTGCTTAGATTAGATTTCATTACATTAGATTAGTTTAGATTAGATTACATTACATTAGATTAGATTAGATTAGATTAGATTACATTTGATGAGATTACATTTGAATAGATTACATTAGATTATATTAGATTAGATTAGATTACATTAGATTAGATTAGATGAGATTACATTACATTACATTCGATAAGATTAGATTTAATTACATTAGATAAGATTAGATTAGATTAGATTAGATTAGATTAGATTTGATTAGGTTACATTAGATAAGATTAGATTAGTGTACATTAGATTAGATTTGATTACATTAGATTAGATTACATTACATTAGAGTACATTAGATTAGATTAGTTTACATTAGATAAGGTTTCATTACATTAGATTACATTACATTACATTATATAACATTGGATTAGATTAGATTAGATTACAATACATTACATTAGATTAGATTACATTAGATTACATTAGATTAGATTAGATTACATTATATTTGATTAGATTAGATTACATTCGATTAGCTTAGCTTAGATTACATTAGATTAGATTAGATTCAATGACATTATCTTAGATTAGATGATATTAAATTAGATTACATTAGATTACATTACATTAGATTACATTAGATTATCTTAGATTAGATTATATTACATTAGATTACTTTATATTAGATTCGATTAGATTAGAGTACATTAGATTAGATTAGATTAGATTTCATTACATTAGAGTACATTAGATTAAATTGGATTACATTAGATAAGGTTTCATTACATTAGATTAGATTACATTACATTACATTCGATTAGATTAGTTTATATTAGATTAGATTACATTACATTTGATTAGATTAGATTAGATTAGATTAGATTAGATTAGATTACATTAAATTACATTAGATTAGATTAGATTACATTAGATTAGAGGAGAGGTTCTTTCATTCCTTCAAAGCCACAAACTGAATGCAATTAATGAATCTAACTGCAAACATTCATTCGATGTGGAACACTGTATGTGCTATTCCAATGAATCTAGCTTTTGCCATTCATTCAATGAAAGAAACTGCACGCGTTCATGCAATGATAAAAACTGCATGCGATCATTAAATGAAACAGAGTGCACGTGTTAATTCAATGAGTACAGCTTTTCTTTTTTATTCACTTTCTCGAGCTTAACACGTTCATTCAATGAAACCAAATGCTTCATTGAATCATTGAGTCAAACTGCCATCGTTGACTCAATGAATCAAACAGTATTAATGGATTCCATCGAACAAACTCAACTCATTTACTTCGTGAATCCAACTGCACCCATTCATTCAATGAAATGATTTGTATGTCTTAAATAAAAGAGTCGAGCTCCAGCATTAGATTAGATTAGATTAGATTATATTACATTACATTAGATTAGATTATATTAGATTACAATACATTACATTCGATTAGATTACATTACATTAGATTACATTACAAAATATTAGATTACATTAGATTAAATTAGATTACATTAGATTTGCTTAGATCAGATTAGATTACATTACATTAGATTACATTAGATTAGTTTAGATTTGATTACATTACATCAGATTAGATTAGATTACATTAGATTCGATTACGTTTGATGAGATTACATTTCATTAGATTACATTAGATTATATTAGATTAGATTAGATTACATTACATTAGATTAGATTAGTTTATATTAGATTAGATTACATTAGATTACATTACATTAGATTAGTTTAGATGACATTACATTCGATTAGATTACATGAGATTAGATTACATTACATTAGATTACGTTACATTACATTAGATTAGTTTTCATTACATTAGATTAGATTAGATGAGATTGCATTACATTACATTATATTACATTTGATTAGATTAGATTTAATTAGATTAGATTAGATTAGATTAGATTACTTTAGATTAGATTTGATTAGAGTACATTAGATTAGATTAGATTACATTACATTAGATTACATTACGTTACAATACATTACATTGGATTAGATTAGATTAGATTAGATTAGATTACAATACATTACATTAGATTACATTACTTTACATTACTTTACATTAGATTACAATATATTTGATTAGAATAGATTACATTCGATTAGCTTAGATTAGATTACATTAGATTATCTTAGATTAGATTATATTAAATTAGATTACATTAGATGATCTTAGATTAGATTATATTACATTGGATTATTTTATATTAGATTAGATTACATTTGATTCGATTACATTAGATGTGATTATATTTCATTAGATAACATTAGATTATATGAGATTATATTAGATTACATTACATTACATTCGATTAGATTAGTTTATATTAGATTAGATTAGATTAGATTAGATTAGATTAGATTACATTAGATTAGATTAGATTACATTACATTACATTAGGTTACATTAGATTACATTAGATTATATTAGATTAGATTAGATTTCATTGGATACGATTAGATTAGATTAGATTACATTAGATTCGATTACATTAGATTAGTTTAGATTACATTAGATTAGATTAGATTAGAGTACATTAGATTAGATTAGATTACATTAGATAAGGTTACATTACATTAGATTACATTACATTACATTACATTGGATTAGATTAGATTAGATTAGAATAGATTACAATACATTACATTAGATTAGATTACATTTGATTACATTAGATTAGATTACATTACATTAGATTACATTATATTTGATTAGATTAGAATACATTCGATTATCTTAGATTAGATTACATTAGATTAGATTAGATTCAATTAGATTGTCTTAGATTAGATTATATTAAATTAGATTACATTAGATTACGTTACATTAGATTACATTAGATTATCTTAGATTAGATTATATTACAATAGATTACTTTATATTAGATTAGATTAGATTTGATTCGATTACATTAGATGTGATTACATTTCATTAGATTACATTAGATTATATTAGATTACATTAGATTACATTACATTACATTCGATTAGATTAGTTTACATTAGATTAGATTACATTAGATTAAATTGGATTAGATAACATTAGATTATTTTAGATTAGATTATATTAAACTAGATTACATTAGATTACATTACATGAAATTACATTAGATTATCTTAGATTAGATTATATTACATTAGATTACTTCATATTAGATTAGATTAGATTTGATTCGATTACATTAGATGTGATTACATTTCATTAGATAACATTAGATTATATTAGATTACAGTAGATTACATTACATTACATTCGATTAGATTAGTTTATATCAGATTAGATTACATTACATTTGATTACATTAGATTAGATTACATTACATTACATTAGATTAGATTACATTACATTACATTAGATTACATTAGATTAGATCAGATTACATTAGATTAGAGGAGAGGTTCTTTCATTCCTTCAAAGGCACAAACTTAATGCAATTAATGAATCTAACTGCAAACATTCATTCGATGAGGAACACTGTATGTGCTATTCCAATGAATCTAGCTTTTGCCATTCATTCAATGAAAGAAACTGCACGCGTTCATGCAATGATAAAAACTGCATGCGTTCATTAAATGAAACAGAGTGCACGAATGAGTGCAGCTTTTCTTTTTTATTCAAATCCTCGAGATTAGCACTTTCATTCAATGAAACCAAATGCTTCATTGAATCATTGAGTCAAACTGCCATCATTGACTCAATCAATCAAACAGTATTAATGGATTCCATCGAACAAACTTAACTCATTTACTTCGTGAATCAAACTGCCCCCATTCAATCAATGAAATGCTTTGTCTGTCTTAATTAAAATGACACATTCATTCAATGTGTCAAGCTCACCGTTTGCATTTAATGAAACAAACTGCATTGATTGAATCACTGAATCAAACTAGAATCATTGATTCAATGAATCAAACCTTATTCCTTGTTTCATTCGAACAAACCTACCTCACTTATTTAGTGAATCCTACTGCACGTATTCGTTCAATGAAACAGACTGCACATGATAATTCAATGAAAGTACTCTTAACGCATTGATTCAACCAAACAAATTGCACACATTTAGTTCATGAAAAAAACTGCATTTGTTAATTCAATGAATACAGCCACTGAATCATTCAAAGTCACAAGCTTCACACATTGTCTCAATCAAACTGCACGCATTCACTCCATGAACCAAACAGCACGTGTTAATTCAATGAGCAGAGCTTCTCTCATCAGATAATGATGAGCTTAACGCTTTCATTCAATGAAACAAACAGCTTTCGTTGAATCATTGAATCAAATTCGACTGATGGATTCAATGTAGATTAGATTACATTAGATTAGATTAGATTAGATTACATTCGATTACATTAGATCAGATTATATTACATTAGATTATATTAGATGAGATTACATTACATTAGATTACATTACATTACATTAGATTACTTTAGATTAGATTACATTAGATTATATTACATTAGAATAGGTTACATTAGAATAGATTACAATAGATTAGATTAGATTACATTAGATTAGATTAGATTAGATTACAATACATTACATTCGATTAGATGACATTACATTAGATTACATTACATAATATGAGATTACATTAGATTAGATTACATTAGATTAGGTTAGATTAGATTACATTTGATTCGATCACATTTGATGAGCTAACATTTCATTAGATTACATTCGATTATATTAGATTAGATTAGATTACATTACATTAGATTAGATTAGATTACATTACATTAGATTAGATTTGATTAGATTACATTAGATGACATTAGATTAGTTTAGATTACATTACATTCGATTAGATTACATTAGATTAGACTACATTACAAAAGATTACATTACATTAGATTAGATTAGATTTCATTAGATTAGATTAGATTACATTAGATTAGATTAGAGTACATTAGATTAGATTAGGTTACATTAGATTAGATTACATTACATTAGAGGACATTAGATTAGATCAGATTACATTAGATAAAGTTACATTAGATTAGATTACATTACATTAGATTATATTATATTTGATGAGATTAGATTACATTCGAACATCTTAGATTAGATTACATTAGATTTAATTAGATTAGATTATATTAAATTAGATTACATTAGATTACATTACATTAAATTACATTAGATTATCTTAGATTAGATTATATTACATTAGATTACTTCATATTAGATTAGATTAGATTTGATTCGATTACATTAGATGTGATTACATTTCATTAGATAACATTAGATTATATTAGATTACAGTAGATTACATTACATTACATTCGATTAGATTAGTTTATATTAGATTAGATTACATTACATTTGATTATATTAGATTAGATTACATTAGATTACATTACATTAGATTAGATTAGATTTGATTACGTTACATTAGATTACATTACATTAGATTAATTAGATTAGATTAGATTACATTTGATTCGATTACATCTGATGAGATTACATTTCATTAGATTACATTAGATTATATTAGATTAGATTAGATTACATTTCATTAGATTAGTTTATTTTACATTTGATTCGATTACATTAGGTTAGAAGAAATTAGATTACATTATATTAGATTAGTTTAGATTACATTACTTTCGATTAGACTATATTAGATTAGATTACATTACATTAGATTACATTAAATTAGATTAGATTAGATTTCATTAGATTAGATTACATTACATTAGATGAGATTACATTACATTACATTACATTAGATTCGGTTAGATTAGATTTAATTACATTAGATTAGATTACATTAGATTAGATTAGAGTACATTAGATTAGATTAGATTGGATTAGATTAGATTAGATTACATTAGAGTACATTAGATTAGATTAGATTACAATAGACAATAGACAATAGATGCAGGAGTAGGCCATTCTGCCCTTCGAGCCTGCACCGCCATTCAATATGATCATGGCTGATCATTCCTAATTAGTATCCTGTTCCAGCCTTATCTCCATACCCCTAGACTCCACTATCTTTAAGAGCTCTATCCAATTCTTTCTTAAAAGATTCCAGAGACTGGGCCTCCACTGCCCTCTGGGGCAGAGCATTCCACACAGCCACCACTCTCTGTGTGAAGTAGTTTCTCCTCATCTCTGTCCTAAATGGTCTACCCCGTATTTTTAAGTTGTGTCCTCTGGTTCGGCACTCCCCCATCAACGGAAATATGTTCCCTCCTGCCAGAGTGTCCAGTCCTTTCATAAGCCTATACGTTTCAATCAGATCCCCTCTCAGTCTTCTAAACTCAAGGGTATACAAGCCCAGTCGCTTCAGTCTTTCCGTGTAAGGCAATCCTGCCATTCCAGGAATTGACCTCGTGAACCTACGCTGCACTCCCTCAATAGCCAGAATGTCTTTCCTCAAATTTGGAGACCAGAACTGTACACAGTACTCCAGGTGTGGTCTCACCAGGGCCCTGTACAGCTGCAGAAGCACCTCTTTGCTTCTATACTCAATCCCTCTTGTTATGAAGGCCAGCATGCTATTAGCCTTCTTCACGACCTGCTGTACCTGCATGCTTGCCTTCATTGACTGGTGGACAAGAACACCCAGATTTCTCTGAACAGCCCATTTACCTAATTTGATACCATTGAGGTAGTAATCTGCCTTCCTGTTCTTGCCACCAAAGTGGATAACCAGACATTTATCCACATTAAACTGCATCTGCCATGCATCTGCCCACTCACCTAACTTGTCCAGGTCACCCTGTAATCCCCTAACATCCTCATCACATTTCACCCTACCACCTAGCTTTGTGTCATCAGCAAATTTGCTAATGTTATTGCTGATACCATCTTCTATATCATTTACATATATTGTAAAAAGCCGCGGTCCCAGCACGGATCCATGCGGTACCCCACTGGTCACTGCCTGCCATTTCGAAATGGAGCCGTTAATCACTACCCTTTGTTTCCTATTAGCCAACCAATTCTCTATCCAATCTAGTACTTTGCCCCCAATCCCGTGCGCCCTAATTTTACTCACTAACCTCTTGTGTGGGACTTTATCAAAAGCTTTCTGAAAGTCCAGGTACACTACATCCACTGGATCTCCCTCGTCCATCTTCCGAGTTACATCCTCAAAAAATTCAAGAAGATTAGTCAAGCATGATTTCCCCTTCATAAATCCATGCTGACTCTGTCCTATCCTGTTACTATTATCCAGATGTGCCGTAATTTCATCCTTTATAATAGACTCCAGCATCTTTCCCACCACTGAGGTCAGACTAACTGGTCTATAATTTCCTGCTTTCTCCCGCCCACCCTTCTTAAAAAGTGGCACAACATTAGCCGCCCTCCAATCCTCAGGAACCAACCCCGATTCTATTGAACTCTGGAAAATAATCACCAGCGCATCCACGATTTCCCGATCCACCTCCTTCAGTACCCTGGGATGCAGGCCATCAGGTCCCGGAGACTTATCAACCTTCAGACCTAACAGTCTCTCCAACAACAAATCCTGGCAAATAGAAATTCCCTTAAGTTCAGGTCCTTCAGCCACTGTTACCTCAGGGAGATTGCTTGTGTCTTCCCCAGTGAACACAGATCTGAAGTACCCATTTAATTCCTCTGCCATTTCTTCGTTCCCAGTAATATATTCCCCTGCTTCTGTCTTCAAGGGCCCAATTTTTGTCCTAACCATTTTTTTGCCTTGGACATACCTAAAAAAGTTTTTACTATCCTCCTTTATATTCTTGGCCAGTTTACCTTCGTACCTCATTTTTTCTCTGCGTATTTCCTTCTTACTAATCCTCTGTTGTTCTTTAAAAGCTTCCCAGTCCTCCGTTTTCCCGCTTATCTTCGCTAAGTTATACTTTTTCTCTTTTAACCTTATATGTTTCTTTACTTCCCTTGTCAGCCACGGCCGCCCATGTCTCCTCCTGGGATCTTTCTTCCTTTTAGGAATGAACTGATCCTGCATCTTCTGCATTATACACAGAAATATCTGCCATTGTTCCTCCACGGTCTTCCCTGTTAAGGTATTAAACCATTGAACTTTGGCCAGTTGCTCCCTCATAGCTCCATATTTCCCTTTATTCAACTGAAATATTGTCACTTCAGATTGTACCCACTCCCTCTCAAATTGCAGCACCAGCTGCACTAAAAATCCATCTCTGAGGCACTCCACAAAGTCTCTTTCTTGAGGCCCGATACCATCCTGATTCTCCCAGTCTACCTGCATGTTAAAATCCCCCATAACAACTGTAGTAACATCTTTGCGACAAGCCAATTTCAGCTCCTGATTCAACTTACCTCCAACATCCAGACTACTGTTTGGGGGCCTGTAGATGACTCCCATGAGGGTCTTTTTACCCTTAGTGTTTCGAAGCTCTATCCACACTGACTCTACATCCCCTGACTCTAGGTCCGCCCGCGCAAGGGACTGAATATCCTCCCTTACCAACAAGGCCACCCCACCCCCTCTGCCCGTCAGTCTATCCTTACGATAACACATGTAGCCTTGAATATTCATTTCCCAGGCCCTGTCCCCATGAAGCCACGTCTCAGTTATCCCCACAATATCGTATCTGCCAATTTCCAAAAGAGCCTCAAGCTCATCCACCTTGTGTCTAATGCTTCGTGCATTCATATATAGAATTTTTAATTTGTTACTGCTCTCACCCTTCCCCTCAACCCTTATTTCACTCAACTTTACAGCATGATGCCTTTTCCAGTTTTCTGCCTCCTTGATACAGTTGTCTTTCTTGACTTCTCTTGTTCTAACTACCCCTTCAATTTCCTTTTTAAACATCCAGCTTGTCCCCTCCCCCCTGCTACTTAGTTTAAATGTAGCGGTGTTGCAGCAGAAAACCTGCCTGCCAGAATGCCGATCCCTGTTCTATTAAGGTGCAAGCCATCTCTCTTGTAGAATTTATGGTTACCATAAAATATACCCCAGTGATCCAAGAACTTGAAACCTTGCTTCCTGCACCAGTTCCCCAACCACACGTTCAAGTCCATTATCTCCCGGTTTCTGGCCACACTAGCCCGAGGAACTGGAAGCAAACTGGAGATAACCACCTTGGACGTCCTGCTTTTTAGCCTTCTTCCTAGTTCTGCGAAGTCTCGCTGTAGTATGTTCCTCCTCTTCTTCCCGACATCATTTGTGCCGACGTGTACCACCACCTCGGGCTCTTCACCCTCGTCCTTGAGGATGTCCTGCACTCTGTCCGCGATGTCTTACCACGGCTCTATGTGATGTCCGACTCTTCCGCTCTGCTTCTGCGGCAACTTTTGATTGACAAACATGGCCGCCTTGCGAACTGGTAGTGTCATCAGACTCTACTGTTTCCAAAAGCTTCAACTTGTTCCTGACAGGTACTTCTCCCGGCGTCTCTTGCACCTGTCTCCTCTCTACCTTCCTCATCGTCTGCACTCTTCTGCTCTCTTCTGGCATGATTGGTGTAATAACATCACTGAAGGTCTTGTCCAGAAAGATCTCGTTCTCTCGGATGAGCCTAAGGTCTTCGAGTTCTTTCGTCAGTGCTGCAATATGCTCGGTCAATTGCTGAATGTGCGCACACTTTCCACACATATACGAGCCAGACACACCAGAGTCATTGACTTGCCACATCAAACACGTAGCGCACTGAACCAGCTGAGCAGTCATGTCTTCACCCTCTTCAACTGTGGTGTAATCTCTTTACTCAACCTCCTTATCAAGATTCCTGAGCTGAAGCCTCACTCTTCGATCTAAACTTCCTTAGACCGTCTTCCTATGGCAACTCTGTGGACTCTTAATTAAGGTTAGAGGAGGAGGGAGGGAGGGAGACCCTACTTTGTAGGATCTGGGGTTTAGAACACACCCACTCTAATAACAATCACTTACCTACCCGACCAGCTTTGCGCTCCGTCTGAACTTCCGCCCAGCTCCCGCCGCTCTCTGCTGCGAATAAGGTTACATTACATTAGATTAGATTACATTACATTACATTACATTTGATTAGATTAGATTAGATTAGACTACAATACATTACATTAGATTAGATTACATTAGATTACATTAGATTAGATTACATTACATTAGATTACATTATATTTGATTAGATTAGATTACATTCGATTAGCTTAGATTAGATTACATTAGATTATTTTAGATTAGATTAGATTACATTAGATTACATTAGATTATCTTAGATTAGATTATATTACATTAGATAACTTTATATCAGATTAAATTAGATTTGATTCGATTACATTAGATGTGATTACATTTCATTAGATAACATTAGATTATATTAGATTACATTAGATTACATTACATTACATTCGATTAGATTAGTTTATATTAGATTACATTACATTACATTTGATTACATTACATTACATTAGATTACATTAGATTACAATAGATTAGAGGAGAGGTTCTTTCATTCCTTCAAAGCCACAAACTGACCGCAAATAATGAATCTAACTGCAAACATTCATTCGATGAGGAACACTGTATGTGCTATTCCAATGAATCTAGCATTTGCCATTCATTCAATGATAGAAACTGCACGCGTTCATGCAATGATAAAAACTGCATGCGTTCATTAAATGAAACAGAATGCACGTGTTAATTCAATGAGTACAGCTTTTCTTTTTTATTCACTTTCTCGAGCTTAGCACTTTCTTTCAATGAAACCAAATGCTTCATTGAAACATTGAGTCAAACTGCCATCATTGACTCAATCAATCAAACAGTATTAATGGATTCCATCGAACAAACTCAACTCATTTACTTCGTGAATCCAACTGCACCCATTCATTCAATGAAATGATTTGTATGTCTTAAATAAATGAGTCGAGCTCCAGCCATTCATTCAGTGCCACGAGCAAAACGCATTCATTCAATGGAGCATACTGCACTCATGATACAGACTGCACGTCTTAAATCAATGAGTAGAGCTTCTCTCCTTCATTCAATGGGTCAAGCTTAACGCTTTCATTCAAAGAAACAAACTGCATTCATTGAATCATTGAATCAAACAACAATCATTGATTCAATGAATCAAACCTTGTTTCAATTGAACAAACGTATCTCCCTTATTTAGTGAACCAAACTGCATATTCATTGCATATTCAATGAAAGAGACTGCATTTGTCAATTCAATGAGTAGAGCTACTCTCATTCATTCAATGGCACAAGTTTCACGCATTGTCTCTGTCAAACTACACACGTTTACTAGATGAAACAAACTGCCCGTCTTAATTCAATGAATAGAGCTTCTCTCATTCATTCAGTGTGTCAAGCTCACCGTTTGCATTTAATGAAACAAACTGCATTGATTGAATCACTGAATCAAACTAGAATCATTGATTCAATGAATCAAACCTTATTCCTTGTTTCATTCGAACAAACGTAACTCACTTATTTAGTGAATCCTACTACACTTATTCGTTCAATGATTAGATTGCTTAGATTAGATTACATTACATTACATTACATTACATTTGATTACATTAGATTAGTTTAGATTAGATTACATTACGTTAGATTACATTAGATTAGATTACATTAGATTTGATTACATTTGATGAGATTACATTTCATTAGATTACATTAGATTATAATAGATTTGATTAGATTTCATTAGATTAGATTAGATTAGATGAGATTACATTACATTACATTACATTAGATTCGATTAGATTAGATTTAATTACATTAGATTAGATTACATTAGATTAGATTTAATTACATTAGATTAGATTAGATTAGAGTACATTAGATTAGATTACATTACATTAGAGTACATTAGATTAGATTACATTACATTAGATTAGCTTAGAATAGATTACATTAGATTAGATTATCTTAGATTAGATTATATTAAATTAGATTACATTAGATTACATTACATTAGATTACACAAGATTATCTTAGATTGGATTGTATTACATTAGATTACTTTATATTAGATTAGATTAGATTTGATTCGATTACATTAGATGTGATTACATTTTATTAGATAACATTAGATTGTATTAGATGACATTACATTACATTCGATCAGATTAGTTTATATTAGATTAGATTACATTACATTTGATTTCATTAGATTAGATTAGTTTACATTTGATTAGATTACATTACATTAGGTTAGATTAGATTACATTAGATTACATTACATTAGATTAGTTTAGATTACATTACATTAGATTAGATTACATTACATTAGATTACATTTCAGTAGATTAGATTAGATTTGATTAGATTACACTGCAATAGATTAGATTAGATTTCATTAGATTAGATTAGATTACATTAGATTACATTACATTAGATTACATTACATATGATTACATTACATATGATTACATTAGCATACATTACATTAGATTACATTTGATGACATTAAATCACATTAGATTAGATTAGATTAGATTACATTAGATTAGATTACATGACAGTAAATTAGATTAGATTACAATACATTACATTAGATTAGATTACATTAGATTAGATTACATTATATTTAATTAGATTAGATTACATTCGATTAGCTTAGATTAGATTACATTAGATTAGATTAGATTCAATTAGATTATCTTAGATTAGATTATCTTAAATTAGATTTCATTAGATTACATTACATTAGCTTACATTAGATTATCTTAGATTAGATTATATTACATTAGATTACTTTATATTAGATTAGGTTAGATTAGAGTACATTACATTAGATTAGATTACATTAGATTAGATTACATTACATTAGAGTACATTAGATTAGATTAGATTACATTAGATAAGGTTTCATTACATTAGATTACATTACATTTCATTACAGTACATTCGATTAGATTAGTTTATATTAGATTAGATTACATTACATTTGATTAGATTAGATTAGATTAGATTAGATTACTTTATATTAGATTAGATTAGATTTGATTCCAATACATTAGATGTGATTACATTTCATTAGATAACATTAGATTATATTAGATTACATTAGATTACATTACATTACATTCGATTAGATTAGTTTATATTAGATTACATTACATTACATTTGATTACATTAGATGAGATGAGATTAGATTAGATTAGATTTCATTAGATTAGATTAGATTAAATTACAGTTCATTAGATTACAATAGATTAGAGGAGAGGTTCTTTCATTCCTTCAAAGCCACAAACTGACCGCAATTAATGAATCTAACTGGAAACATTCATTCGATGAGGAACACTGTATGTGCTATTCGAATGAATCTAGCTTTTGCCATTCATTCAATGAAATTTAATGAATACAGCTACTCATTCATTCAATGTCACAAGCTTCATACATTGTCTCAATCAAACTGTACACATTCACTCCATGAACCAAACTGCACGCGTTAATTCAATGAGCAGAGCTTCTCTCATCAGTCAATGATGAGCTTAACGCTTTCATTCAATGAAACAAACAGCTTTCGTTGAATCATTGAATCAAATTCTTATGATGGATTCAATGTAGATTAGTTTACATTAGATTAGATTAGATTAGATTACATTAGATCAGATTACATTACATTAGATTACATTAGATTAGATTACATTACAGTAGATTACATTAGATTAGATTAGATTAGATTACTTTTGATTAGATTACATTAGATTACATTAGATTAGATTAGATTAGAATAGATTACATTAGAATAGATTACAATAGACGGATTAAATTAGATTAGATTAGATTACAATACATTACATTCTATTAGATTACATTACATTAGATTTCATTACATAATATTAGATTGGATTAGATTACATTAGATTTGCTTAGATTAGATTTCGTTACATTAGATTAGTTTAGATTAGATTACATTACATTAGATTACATTAGATTAGATTAGATTACATTCGATTACATTTGTTGAGATTACATTTGAATAGATTACATTAGATTATATTAGATTAGATTAGATTACATTACATTAGATTAGATTAGTTTACATTTGATTAAATTACATTAGATTACATTACATTAGATTAGTTTAGATTACATTAGATTAGATTAGATTAGATTTCATTAGATTAGATTAGATTACATTAGATTACATTAGATTAGATTAGATGAGATTACATTACATTACATTCGATAAGATTAGATTTAATTACATTAGATAAGATTAGATTAGATTATATTAGATTAGATTAGTTTACCTTAGATAAGGTTTCATTACATTAGATTACATTACATTACATTATATAACATTGGATTAGATTAGATTAGATTAGATTAGATTACAATACATTACATTAGATTAGATTACATTAGATTACATTAGATTAGATTACATTACATTAGATGACATTATCTTAGATTAGATGATATTAAATTAGATTACATTAGATTACATTACATTAGATTACATTAGATTATCTTAGATTAGATTATATTACATTAGATTACTTTATATTAGATTCGATTAGATTAGAGTACATTAGATTAGATTAGATTACATTAGATAAGGTTTCATTACATTAGATTACATCACATTACATTACAGTACATTCGATTAGATTAGTTTATATTAGATTAGATTACATTACATTTGATTAGATTAGATTAGATTAGATTAGATTAGAGGAGAGGTTCTTTCATTCCTTCAAAGCCACAAACTGAACGCAATTAATGAATCTAACTGCAAACATTCATTCGATGTGGAACACTGTATGTGCTATTCCAATGAATCTAGCTTTTGCCATTCATTCAATGAAAGAAACTGCACGCATTCATGCAATGATAAAAACTGCATGCGATCATTAAATGAAACAGAGTGCACGTGTTAATTCAATGAGTACAGCTTTTCTTTTTTATTCACTTTCTCGAGCTTAACACTTTCATTCAATGAAACCAAATGCTTCATTGAATCATTGAGTCAAACTGCCATCGTTGACTCAATGTTTGCTTAGATTAGATTACATTATATTAGATTAGATTAGATTTCATTAGATTCGATTACATTTTATGAGATAACATTTCATTAGATTACATTAGATTATATTAGATTAGATTAGATTACATTACATTAGATTAGATTAGTTTACATTTGATTAGATTAGATTTGATTAGATTACATTAGATGACATTAGATTAGTTTAGATTACATTACATTCGATTAGATTACATTAGATTAGACTACATTACATTAGATTACATTACATTAGATTAGATTAGATTTCATTAGATTAGATTAGATTACATTAGATTAGGTTACATTAGATTAGATTACATTACATTAGAGGACATTTGATTAGATCAGATTACATTAGATAAAGTTACATTACATTAGATTACATTACATTAGATTACATTATATTTGATGAGATTAGATTACATTCGATTATCTTAGATTAGATTAGATTATATTAGATTACATTACATTAAATCACATTAGATTATATTACATTAGATTAGATTACTTACAGTGTGGAAACAGGCCCTTCGGCCCAACAAGTCCACACCGCCCCGCCGAAGCGTAACCCACCCATACCCCTACATCTACATCTACCCCTTACCTAACACTACGGGCAATTTAGCATGGCCAATTCACCTGACCGGCACATCTTTGGACTGTGGGAGGAAACCGGAGCACCCGGAGGAAACCCACGCAGACACGGGGAGAACGTGCAAACTCCACACAGTCAGTCGCCTGAGGCGGGAATTGAACCCGGGTCTCTGGCACTGTAAGGCAGCAGTGCTAACCACTGTGCCACCGTATTAGATTAGATTAGAATTGATTCGATTACATTAGATGTGATTACATTTCATTAGATAACATTACATTATATTAGATTACAGTAGATTACATTACATTACATTCGATTAGATTAGTTTATATTAGATTAGATTACATTACATTTGACTACATTAGATTAGATTAGATTACATTAGGTTACATTAGATTAGATTAGATTAGATTTGATTACGTTACATTAGATTAAATTACATTAGATTAGATTAGATTACATCTGATGAGATTACATTTCATTAGATTACATTAGATTATATTAGAATAGATTAGATTACATTTCATTAGATTAGTTTAGTTTACATTTGATTAGATACATTAGATTAGAATAAATTAGATTACATTACATTAGATTAGTTTTGATTACATTACTTTCGATTAGATTATATTAGATTAGATTACAATACATTAGATTACATTAAATTAGATTAGATGAGATTTCATTAGATTAGATTAGATTACATTAGATTAGATTAGATGAGATTACATTAGATTACATTACATTAGATTCGGGTAGATTAGATTTAATTACATTAGATTAGATTACATTAGATTAGATTAGATTACATTAGATTAGATTAGATTAGAGTACATTAGAATAGATTAGATTGGATTAGATTAGATTAGATTACATTAGAGTACATTAGATTAGATTAGATTACATTAGATAAGGTTACATTACATTACATTACATTACATTAAATTACATTTGATTTGATTAGATTAGATTAGATTACAATACATTACATTAGATTAGATTTCATTAGATTACATTAGATTAGATTACATTACATTAGATTACATTATATTTGATTAGATTAGATTACATTCGATTATCTTAGATTAGATTACATTAGATTAGATTAGATTAGATTAGATTATCTTAGATTAGATTAGATTAAATTAGATTACATTAGATTACATTACATTAGATTACATTAGATTATCTTAAATTAGATTATATTATATTAGATTACTTTATATTAGATTAGATTAGATTTGATTCGATTACATTAGATGTGATTACATTTCATTAGATAATATTAGTTTAAATTAGATTACATTACATTACATTACATTACATTCGATTAGATTAGTTTATATTAGATTACATTACATTACATTTGATTACATTACATTACATTTGATTACATTACATTACATTAGATTAGATTAAATTACATTACATTAGATTACAATAGATTAGAGGAGAGGTTCTTTCATTCCTTCAAAGCCACAAACTGACCGCAATTAATGAATCTAACTGCAAACATTCATTCGATGTGGAACACTGTATGTGCTATTCCAATGAATCTAGCTTTTGCCATTCATTCAATGAAAGAAACTGCACGCGTTCATGCAATGATTAAAAACTGCATGCGTTCATTAAATGAAACAGAATGCACGTGTTAATTCAATGAGTACAGCTTTTCTTTTTTATTCACTTTCTCGAGCTTAGCACTTTCATTCAATGAAACCAAATGCTTCATTGAATCATTGAGTCAAACTGCCATCATTGACTCAATGAATCAAACAGTATTAATGGATTCCATCGAACAAACTTAACTCATTTACTTCGTGAATCCAGCTGCACCCATTCATTCAATGAAATGATTTGTATGTCTTAAATAAAAGAGTCGAGCTCCAGCCATTCATTCAGTGCCACGAGCAAAACGCATTCATTCAATGGAGCATACTGCACTCATGATACAGACTGCACGTCTGAAATCAATGAGTAGAGCTTCTCTCCTTCATTCAATGGGTCAAGCTTAACGCTTTCATTCAAAGAAACAAACTGCATTCATTGAATCATTGAATCAAACAACAATCATCAATGAATCAAACCTTGTTTCAATGGAACAAACCTATCTCCCTTATTTTGTGAACCAAACTGCATATTCATTGCATATTCAATGAAAGAGGCTGCATTTGTCAATTCAATGAGTAGAGATACTCTCATTCATTCAATGGCACAAGTTTCACGCATTGTCTCTGTCAAACTACACACGTTTACTAGATGAAACAAACTGCCCGTCTTAATTCAATGAATAGAGCTTTTCTCATTCATTCAATGTGTCAAGCTCACCGTTTGCATTTAATGAAACAAACTGCATTGATTGAATTACTGAATCAAACTAGAATCATTGATTCAATGAATCAAACCTTATTCCTTGTTTCATTCGAACAAACCTAACTCACTTATTTAGTCAATCCTACTACACTTAGAACATAGAACATAGAACAATACAGCACAGAACAGGCCCTTCGGCCCACGATGTTGTGCCGAACTTCTATCCTAGATTAAGCACCCATCCATGTACCTATCCAAATGCCGCTTAAAGGTCGCCAATGAATCTGACTCTACCACTCCCTCGGGCAGCGCATTCCATGCCCCCACCACTCTCTGGGTAAAGAACCCACCCCTGACATCTCCCCTATACCTTCCACCTTTCACCTTAAATTTATGTCCCCTTGTAACACTCTGGTAACACACTTATTCGTTCAATGATTAGATTGCTTAGATTAGATTACATTACATTAGATTACATTCGATTACATTACATTTGATTACATTAGATTAGTTTAGATTAGATTACATTATGTTAGATTACTTTAGATTAGATTAGATTAGATTACATTAGATTCGATTACATTTTATGAGATTACATTTCATTAGATTACATTAGATTATAATAGATTTGATTAGATTTCATTAGATTAGATGAGATGAGATGAGATTACATTAGATTAGATTAGATTAGATTAGATTACATTCGATTACATTAGATCAGATTATATTACATTAGATTATAATAGATTAGATTACATTACATTAGATTACAGTACATTACATTACATTACATTAGATTACTTTAGATTAGATGACATTAGATTATATTACATTAGAATAGATTACATTAGATTAGATTAGATTCAATTAGATTATTTTAGATAAGATTATATTAAATTAGATGACATTAGATTACATTACATTAGATTACACAAGATTATCTTAGATTAGATTGTATTACATTAGATTACTTTATATTAGATTAGATTAGATTTGATTCGATTACATTAGATGTGATTACATTTCATTAGATAATATTAGATTGTATTAGATGACATTAGATAATCTAATGTACTCTAATGTAATGTAATCTAATCAATGTAATCTAATCTAATCTAATGTACTCTAATCTAATCTAATCTAATGTAACCTAATCTAATCTAATGTAAGTTAATCTAATCTAATCTAATCTCATGTAATTAAACCTAATGTAATGTAATATAATGTAATCTCATCTAATCTAATCTAATCTAATGAAATCTAATCTAATGTAATCTATTCTAATGTAATCTAATCGAATGTAATGTAATCTAAACTAATCTAATGTTATGTAATCTAATGTAATCTAATATAATCTAATGTAATCTAATCTCATCAAATGTAATCGAATCTAATGTAATCTAATCTAATCTAATCTAATGTAATCTAATCTAAACTAATCTAATATAATCTAATGTTATCTAATGAAATGTAATCACATCTAATTTAATCGAATCAAATCCAAACCAATCTAATATAAAGTAATCCAATGGAATATAATCTAATCTAAGATAATCTAATGTAATGTAATCTAATGTAATCTAACTTAATATAATCTAATCTATGATAATCTAATGTAATCTAATCTAATCTAATCTAATCTATGACAATCGAATGTAATCTATTCTAATCAAATATAATGTAATCTAATGTAATGTAATCTAATGTAATGTAATCTTATCTAATGTAATCTAATCTAATGTAATGAAATCTAATGTAATGTAATGTAATGTAATGTAATGTAATGTAATCTAATCTCATGTAATCTAAACTAATGTAATGTAATGTAATCTAATGTAATGTAATCTAATCTGATGTAATCTAATCGAATGTAATGTAATCTAAACTAAAGTAATGTAAAGTAATCAAATGGAATCTAATCTAATGTAAACTAATCTAATCTAATGTTATGTAATCTAATTAAATGTAATCACATCAAATGTAATCGAATCTAATGTAATGTAATCTAATCTAATGTAATGTAATCGAATGTAATCTAATGTAATCCAATCTAATGTAATCTAGTCTAAACTAATCTAATGTAATCTAATCTAATCAAATATAATGTAATGTAATGTAATGTAATCTAATCTAATGTAATGTATTGTAATCTAATGTAATCTCATCTAATCTAATCCAATGCAATGTAATGTAATGTAATGTACTCGAATGTAATGTAATCTAATCTAACCTAAATGTAATGTAATCTAATCTAATGTAATGTAATCTAATCTAATGTAATCTAATCTAATCTAATGTAAGTAAATCTAATCTAATCGATTCTAATGTACTGTAATGTAATGTAATCTCATCTAATCTAATCTAATGTAATCTAATCTAATCTAAAGAAATCTAATCTAATCTAATCTAATGTAATGTAATCTACTCTAATGTAATCTAATCGAATGTAATGTAATCTAAACTAATCTAATGTAATGTAATCTAATGTAATCTAGTATTATGTAATGTAATCTAATGTAATGTAATCTAATCGAATGTAATGTATTGTAATCTAATCTAATCTAATCTAATCTATTGTAATCTATTCTAATGTAATCTATTCTAATGCAATCTAATCTAATGTAATCTAATCTAAAGTAATGTAATGTAATGTAATGTAATGTAATATAATGTAATGTAATCTCATCTAATCTAATTTAATCTAATGTAATCTAATCTAATGTATTCTAATGTACATTGAATCCATCATTCGAATTTGATTCAATGATTCAACGAAAGCTGTTTGTTTCATTGAATGAAAGCGTTAAGCTCATCATTGACTTATGAGAGAAGCTCTGTTCATTGAATTCACACGTGCAGTTTGGTTCATGGAGTGAATGTGTGCAGTTTGATTGAGACAATGTATGAAGCTTGTGACATTGAATGCATGAGTAGCTCTACTCAATGAATTGACAAATGCAGCCTCGTTCATTGAATATGCAATGAATATGCAGTTTGGTTCACTAAATAAGGGAGATAGGTTTGTTCCATTGAAACAAGGTTTGATTCATTGAATCAATGATTGTTGTTTGATTCAATGATTCAATGAATGCAGTTTGTTTCTTTGAATGAAAGCGTTAAGCTTGACCCATTGAATGAAGGAGAGAAGCTCTACTCATTGATTTAAGACGTGCAGTCTGTATCAAGAGTGCAATATGCTCCATTGAATGAATGCGTTTTGCTCGTGGCATTGAATGAATGGGGGGAGCTCGACTCTTTTAATTAAGACATACAAAGCATTTCATTGAATGAATGGGGGCAGTTTGATTCACGAAGTAAATGAGTTGAGGTTTTTCGATGGAATCCATTAATACTGTTAGATTCATTGAGTCAATGATGGCAGTTTGACTCAGTGATTCAATGAAGCATTTGGTTTCATTGAGTGAAAGTGTTAAGCTCGAGAAAGTGAATAAAAAAGAAAAGCTGCACTCATTCGTGCACTCTGTTTCATTTAATGAACGCATGCAGTTTTTATCATTGCATGAACGCGTGCAGTTTCTTTCATTGAATGAATGGCAAAAGCTAGATTCATTGGAATAGCACATACAGTGTTCCTCATCGAACGAATGTTTGCAGTTAGATTCATTAATTGCGTTCAGTTTGTGGCTTTGAAGGAATGAAAGAACCTCTCCTCTAATCTAATGTAATCTAATCTAATCTAATGTAATCTATTGTAATGTAATGTAATCTAATGTAATGTAATGTAATCTAATCTAATCTAATGTAATCAAATGTAATGTAATCTAATCAAATGTAAACTAATCTAATCGAATGTAATGTAATGTAATCTAATGTAATCTAATATAATGTAATGTAATCTAATGAAATGTAATCACATCTAATGTAATCGAATCAAATCTAATCTAATCTAATATAAAGTAATCTATTGTAATATAATATAATCTAAGATAATCTCATGTAATCTAATCTAAGATAATCGAATGTAATCTAATCTAAGGTAATCGAATGTAATCTAATCTAATCAAATATAATGTAATCTAATGTAATGTAATCTAATCTAACTTACTCTAATGTAATCTAATCTAATCTAATCTAATGAAATCTAATCTAATGTAATCTAATCTAATGTAATCTAATCTAATCTAATGTAATCTAATCTAAGATAATCGAATGTAATCTAATCTAATCGAATGTAATGTAATCTAATGTAATGTAATCTAATGTAAACTAATCTAATGTAAACTAATCTAATGTAATCTAATCAAATGTAAACTAATCTCATCTAATGTAATGTAATCTAATCTAATCTAATTTACTCTAATCTAATCTAATCTAATCTAATGAAATCTAATCTAATCTAATGTAATCTAATCTAAGCTAATCGAATGTAATCTAATCTAATCGAATGTAATATAATCTAATGTAAACTAATCTAATGTAAACTAATCTAATGTCATCTAATCAAATGTAAACTAATCTCATCTAATGTAATGTAATCTAATATAATATAATCTAATGTAATCTAATGAAAAGTAATCTCATCAAATGTAATCGAATCTAATGTAATCTAATGTAATGTAATGTAATGTAATCTAATCTAAACTAATCTAATGTAATCAAATGTAATGTAATCTAATGTAATCTAATCTAATTTAATGCACTCTAATGTAATGTAATCTAATCGAATGTAATCTAATCTAATCTACTGTACTCTAATCTAATCTAATCTAATCTAATGTAATCTAATCTAATGTAATTAAATCTAATCTAATCGAATCTAATCTAATGTAATGTAATCTAATCTAATGTAATCTAATGTAATGTAATGTAATGTAATCCAGTCTAATCTAATGTAATCTAATGTAATCTAACCTACATTGAATCCATCATTCGAATTTGTTTCAATGATTCAACGAAAGCTGTTTGTTTCATTGAATGAAAGCGTTAAGCTCATCATTGATGAGTGAAGCTCTGCTCATTGAATTAACACGTGCAGTTTGGTTCATGGAGTGAATGTGTGCAGTTTCATTGAGACAATGTGTGAAGGTTGTGACTTTGAATGAATGAGTAGCTGTATTCATTGAATTGACAAATGCAGTTTGCTTCATGAACTAAATGTGTGCAAATTGTTTGGTTGAATCAATGCGTTAAGAGTACCTTCATTGAATTATCATGTGCAGTCTGTTTCATTGAACGAATAAGTGTAGTAGGATTCACTAAATAAGTGAGTTAGGTTTGTTCGAATGAAACAAGGAATAAGGTTTGATTAATTGAATAAATGATTCTAGTTTGATTCAGTGATTCAATCAATGCAGTTTGTTTCATTAAATGCAAGCGGTGAGCTTGACACATTGAATGAATGAGAGAAGCTCTATTCATTGAATTAAGACGGGCAGTTTGTTTCATCGAGTAAACGTGTGTAGTTGGAAAGAGACAATGCGTGAAACTTGTGCCATTGAATGAATGAGAGTAGCTCTACTCATTGAATTGACAAATGCAGCCTCTTTCATTGAATATGCAATGAATATGCAGTTTGGTTCACTAAATAAGGGAGATAGGTTTGTTCAATTGAAACAAGGTTTGATTCATTGAATCAATGATTGTTGTTTGATTCAATGATTCAATGAATGCAGTTTGTTTCTTTGAATGAAAGCGTTAAGCTTGACCCATTGAATGAAGGAGAGAAGCTCTACTCATTGATTTAAGACGTGCAGTCTGTATCATGAGTGCAGTATGCTCCATTGAATGAATGCGTTTTGCTCGTGGCATTGAATGAATGGCTGGAGCTCGACTCTTTTATTTAAGATATACAAATCATTTCATTGAATGAGTGGGTGCAGTTGGATTCACGAAGTAAATGAGTTGAGTTTGTTCGATGGAATCCATTAATACTGTTTGATTGATTGAGTCAACGATGGCAGTTTGATTCAATGATTCAATGAAGCATTTGGTTTCATTGAATGAAAGTGTTAAGCTCGAGAAAGTGAATAAAAAAGAAAAGCTGTACTCATTGAATTAACACGTGCACTCTGTTCATTTAATGAACGCATGCAGTTTTTATCATTGCATGAACGTGTGCAGTTTCTTTCATTGAATGAATGGCAAAAGCTAGATTCATTGGAATAGCACATACAGTGTTCCTCATCGAATGAATGTTTGCAGTTAGATTCATTAATTGCGGTCAGCTTGTGGCTTTGAAGGAATGAAAGAACCTCTCCTCTAATCTAATGTAATCTAATCTAATCTAATGTAATCTAATGTAATGTAATTTAATGTAATGTAATTTAATCTAATCTAATCTAATCTAATCTAATGTAATACAAACTAAGCTAATCGAATGTAATGTAATGTAATCTAATGTAATCTAATATAATCTAATGTTATCTAATGAAATGTAATCACATCTAATGTAATCGAATCAAATCTAATCTAATCTAATATAAAGTAATCTAATGTAATATAATCTAATCTAACATAATCTCATGTAATCTAATCTAAGATAATCGAATGTAATCTAATCTAATCAAATATAATGTAATGTAATGTAATCTAATCTAATATAATCTAATGTAATCTAATCTAATGTAATGTATTGTAATCTAATCTAATCTAATCTAATCCAATGTAATGTAATGTAATGTAATGTAATGTAACCTTATCTAATGTTACTAATCTCAGCTAATGTACTCTAATGGAATGTAATCTAATCTAATTTAATCTAATCTAATCTAATGTAATCAAATGTAATGTAATCTAATCTAATGCAAACTAATCTAATCGAATGTAATGTAATGTAATCTAATGAAATCTAATATAATCTAATGTAATCTAATGAAATGTAATCACATCTAATATAATCGAATCAAATCTAATCTAATCTAATATAAAGTAATCTAATGTAATATAATCTAATCTAAGACAATCTAATCTAATCTAATCTAATCTACTGTAATCTAATCTAAGAAAATCGAATGTAATCTAATCTAATCAAATATAATGTAATCTAATGTAATGTAATCTAATCTAATGTAATCTAATCTAATGTAATGTATTGTAATCTAATCTAATCTAATTCAATGTAATGTAATGTAATCTAATGTAATGTAACCTTATCTAATGTAATCTAATCTAATCTAATGTACTCTAATGTAATGTAATGTAATGTAATCTAATCTAATCAAAAGTAATCAAATGAAATGTAATCTTATCTAATGTAAACTAATCTAAACGAATGTAGTGTAATGTAATCTAATGTAATCTAATATAATCTAATGTTATCTAATGAAATGTAATCACATCTAATGTAATCGAATCAAATCTAATCTAATCTAATGTAAAGTAATCTAATATAATATAATCTAATCTAAAATAATCTAATCTAATCAAATGTAATGTAATCTAATCTAATGTAAACTAATCTAATCGAATGTAATGTAATGTAATCTAATGTAATCTAATATAATCTAATGTTATCTCATGAAATGTAATCACATCTAATGTAATCGAATCAAATCTAATGTAATCTAATGTAAAGTAATCTAATATAATCTAATCTAATCTAAGATAATCGAATGTAATCTAATGTAATCTAATTTAATATAATCTAATCTAAAATAATCTAATGTAATCTAATCTAATTTAATCGAATGTAATCTAATCTAATCAAATATAATGTAATCTAATGTAATGTAATCTAATCTAATGTAATCTAATGTAATCTAATCCAATTAATGTATTGTAATCTATTCTAATCTAATCTAATCCAATGTAATGTAATGTAATGTAACCTTGTCTAATGTAATCTAATCTAATCTAATGTACTCTAATGTAATGTAATCTAATCTAATGTAGTCTAATCTAATCTAATCTAATCTAATGCAATCTAATCTAATCTAATGTAATTAAATCTAATCTAATCTAATCTAATCTAATGTAATCTAATGTAATGTAATCTAATCTAAACTAATCTAATATAATCTAATGTTATCTAATGAAATGTAATCACATCTAATGTAATCAAATCAAATCTAATCTAATCTAATATAAAGTAATCTAACTTAATGTAATCTAATCTAAGATAATCTAATGTAATCTAATCTAATCTAAACCAATCGAATGTAATCTATTCTAATCAAATATAATGTAATCTAATGTAATGTAATCTAATCTAATGTAATCTAATCTAATGTAATGTATTGTAATCGAATCTAAACTAATCTAATCTAATCCAATGTAATGTAATGTAACATAATGTAATCTAATGTAATGTAACCTTATCTAAAGTAATCTAATCTAATCTAATCTAATCTAATCTAATGTACTCTAATCTAATCTAATCTAATCTAATGTAATCCAATCTAATCTACTGTAATCTAATATAATGTAATGAAATCTAATGTAATGTAATCTAATGTAATATAATCTAATCTCATGTAATCTAATCTAATGTTAACTAATCTAATCTAATGTAATCTAACCTAATCTAATCTAATATAATCTAATGTCATCTAATGAAATGTAATCTCATCAAATGTAATTAAATCTAATGTAATGTAATCTAATCTAATCTAATCTAATCTAATGTAATCTAGTCTAAGGTAATCTAATGTAATCTAATAAATCTAATCTAATCAAATATAATGTAATGAAATGTAATCTAATCTAATCTAATGTAATGTATTGTAATCTAATGTAATGTAATCTAATCTAAGCAATCTAATCATTGAACGAATAAGTGTTGTCGGATTGACTAAATAAGTGAGGTAGGTTTGTTCGAATGAAACAAGGAATAAGGTTTGATTCATTGAATCATTGATTCTAGTTTGATTCAGTGATTCAATCAATGCAGTTTGTTTCATTAAATTCAAACGGTGAGCTTGACACATTGAATGAATGAGAGAAGCTCTATTCATTGAATTAAGACGGGCAGTTTGGTTCATCTAGTAAACGTGTGTAGTTTGACAGAGGCAATGCGTGAAACTTGTGCCATTGAATGAATGAGAGTAGCTCTACTCATTGAATTGACAAATGCAGCCTCTTTTATTGAATATGCAATGAATATGCAGTTTGGTTCACTAAATAAGGGAGATAGGTTTGTTCCATTGAACCAAGGTTTGATTCATTGAATCAATGATTGTAGTTTGATTCAATGATTCAATGAATGCAGTTTGTTTCTTTGAATGCATTGTAATCTAATCTAATGTAATGTAATCTAATCTAATCTAATATAATGGAATCTAATGTAATGTAATCTAATCTAATGTAAACTAATGAAATGAAATGTAATGTAATCTAATATAATCTAATGTAATCTGATGAAATGTAATCTCATCTAATGTAATCGAATCTAATCTAATCTAATCTAATCTAATGTAATCTCATGTAATGTAATCTAATCTAAAATAATCTAATATAATCTAATGTAATCTAATGTACTGTAATCAAATCTAATCTAATCTAATCTAAGATAATGTAATGTAATGTAATCTGATCTAATCTAATCTAATGTAATCTAATGTAATGTAATATAATGTACTGTAATCTAATCTAATGTAATGTATTGTAATCTAATCTAATCTAATGTAATCTAATCTAATGTAATGTAATCTAATGTAATCTAATCTGATCTAATCTAATCTAATATATTCTAATGTAATCTAATCTAATGTAATGTAACCTATTCTAATCTAATCTAATCTAATGAAATCTAATCTAATCTAATCTAGTGTAATCTAATGTAATTAAATCTGATCTAATCTAATCTAATCTAATCTAATCTAATCTAATCTAATGTAATCTAACCTACATTGAATCCATCATTCGAATTTGAATCAATGATTCAACGAAAGCTGTTTGTTTCATTGAATGAGAGCATTAAGCTCATCATTGACTGATGAGAGAAGCTCTGCTCATTGAACTAACACGTGCAGTTTGGTTCATGGAGTGAATGTGTGCAGTTTGATTGAGACAATATGTGAAGCTTGTGACATTGAATGAATGAGTAGCTGTATTCATTGAATTGACTTATGCAGTTTGCTTCATGAACTAAATGTGTGCAATTTGTTTTGTTGAATCAATGTGTTAAGAGTACTTTCATTGAATTATCATGTGCAGTCTGTTTCATTGAACGAATAAGTGTAGTAGGATTCACTAAATAAGTGAGTTAGGTTTGTTCGAATGAAACAAGGAATAAGGTTTGATTCATTGAATCAATGATTCTAGTTTGATTCAATGATTCAATCAATTCAGTTTGTTTCATTAAATGAAAACGGTGAGCTTGACACATTGAATGAATGAGAGAAGCTCTATTCATTGAATTAAGACGGGCAGTTTTTTTCATCTAGTAAACGTGTGTAGTTTGACAGAGACAATGTGTGAAACTTGTTCCATTGAATGAATGAGAGTAGCTCTACTCATTGAATTGACAAATGCAGCCTCTTTCATTGAATATGCAATGAATATGCAGTTTGGTTCACAAAATAAGGGAGATAGGTTTGTTCCATTGAAACAAGGTTTGATTCATTGAATCAATGATTGTTGTTTGATTCAATGATTCAATGAATGCAGTTTGTTTCATGAAATGAAAACGGTGAGCTAACACATTGAATGAATGGGAGAAGCTCTACTCATTGATTTAAGACGTGCAGTCTGTATCATGAGTGCAGTGTGCTCCATTGAATGAATGCGTTTTGCTCGTGGCATTGAATGAATGGCTGGAGCTCAACTCTTTTTTTTAAGACATACAAAGCATTTCATTGAATGAATGGGTGCAGTTTGATTCACGAAGTAAATGAGTTAAGTTTGTTCGTTGGAATCCATTCATACAGTTTGATTGATTGAGTCAATGATGGCAGTTTGACTCAATGATTTAATGAAGCATTTGGTTTCATTGAATGAAAGTGCTAAGCTCGAGAAAGTGAATAAAAAAGAAAAGCTGTACTCATTGAAATAATACGTGCACTCTGTTTCATTTAATGAACGCATGCAGTTTTTATCATTGCATGAACGCGTACAGTTTCTTTCATTGAATGAATGGCAAAGGCTAGATTCATTGGAATAGCACATACAGTGTTCCTCATCGAATGAATGTTTGCAGTTAGATTCATTAATTGCGTTAAGTTTGTGGCTTTGAAGGAATGAAAGAACATCTCCTCTAATCTAATGTAATCTAATCTAATGTAATATAATCTAATCTAATGTAATGTAATCTAATCTAATGTCATGTAATGTAATCTATTCTAATCTAACACAATGTAATCTAATCTAATCCAGTGTAATGTAATCTAATGTAATGTAATGTAATCTAATCCAATGTAATCTAATCTAATCTAATGTACTCTAATGAAATGTAATCTAATCTAATCTAATCTAATCTAATCTAATGTACTCTAATCTAATCTAATCTAATCTAATGTAATGTAATCTAATGTAATTAAATCTAATGCAATCTAATGTAATGTATTCTAATCTAATGTAATGTAATGTAATGTAATGTAATGTAATGTAATCTAATGTAATGTAATGTAAACTAATCTAATATAATCTAATCTAATGTAATCTAATGTAATGTAATATAATGTAATCGCATGTAATCTAATGTAATGTAATGTAATCTAATCTAATGTAATGTCATATGATCTAATGTAATGTAATCTAATGTAATCTAATCTAACCTAATCTAATCTAATGTAATCTAAACTAATGTAATCAAATGTAATCTAATGTAATCGAATGTAATCTAATCTAATGTAATGTAATCTAATCTAATGTAATGTAATCTAATGTAATCAAGTATGATCTAATGTAATCTTATGTAATGTAATCTAATCTAATTTAATGTGATGTAATGTAATCTAATGTAATCTACTGTAATCTAATCTAATCTAATGAAATCTAATCTAATCTAATGTAATGTAATCTAATGTAATGTAATCTAATCTAATATAATCTAATCTAATGTAATGTAATCTAAACTATTCTAATGAATGTAATCTAATGTAATCTAATGTAATGTAATCTAATCTAATGTAATGTAATCTAATCTAATGTAACGTAATCTGATCTAATGTAAACTAATGTAATGTAATGTAATGTAATGTGATCTAATACAATCTAATGTAATCTAATGAAATGTAATCTCATTTAATGTAATCGAATCTAATCGAATCTAATCTAATCTAATGTAATATAATGTAATGTAATATAATCTAAGCTAATCTAATGTAATCTAATGAAATCTAATCTAATCTAATGTTATGTAATCTAATGCAATCTAATGTAATGTAATCTAATCTAATCTAATGAAATCTAATGTAATATAATATAACATAATGTAATCTAATCTAAAATAATCTAATGTATTCTAATCTAATCTAATCTAATCTAATCTAATCTAATGTAATCTTATGTAATGTAATCTAATCGAATGTAATATATTGTAATCTAATCTAATCTAATCTATTCTAATGTAATGTAATCTAATGTAATCTAATCTAAAGTAATCTAATCTAATCTAATCTAATCTAATGAAATCTAATTTAATGTAATCTAATCTAATCTAATCTAATGTAATCTAACCTACATTGAATCCATCATTCGAATTTGATTCAATGATTCAACGAAAGCTGTTTGTTTCATTGAATGAAAGCGTTAAGCTCATCATTGACTGATGAGAGGCGCTCTGCTCATTGAATTAACACGTGCAGTTTGGTTCATGGAGCGAATGCGTGCAGTTTGATTGAGACAATGTGTGAAGCTTGTGACATTGAATGAATGAGTAGCTGTATTCATTGAATTGACAAATGCAGTTTGCTTCTGCAAGAAGGTTTCCTGTCTCCCTGATGTAGAGGAGACCACACTGGGTGCAACGGATTCAGTCGATGACATTGGTAGCTGTACAGGTGAATTTATAATGGATGTGGAATGATCCATTCGGGCCATGGCTGAGATGAGGGGAGTGGTGTGGTTGCTCATTTCACCCTTCCTTTGGTGGCAGTGAAAGGTGCCAGGAGAGGGTTGTGGGCTGGTGGGGGGATGTGTGGACCTGAAGTGGGGGTCATGGAGGGAATGGTCTTTACGGAATGTTGGCAGGGCTGGGTAGTGAAATATATCTCTGGTGGTGATGTCTGTTCGGAGGTGGCATCAGTAGCACAATATGATGCGTTTATGCAGAGTTTGATGGGGTGTAAGGGGAGCACCAGGTGGTTCTGTCCTTGTTGCGTTTAGAGGCGTGGCTTCAAGGGTGCTGGTGTGTCAAATGGAGGTGATGAACTTGAGGGCACTGTCAACCACGTGGGAAGGCAATTTGTGATCGTGGAAGAAGGAGACCAACTGGCTATTTCTGAGGTGTAATTGGTCATCCTGGGAACAGATGTTCTGAAGGTGGAGGAATTGGGAATAAAGAATGGCGTTTTTACACGAGATAGGGTTGGAGATATAGTCTGGATACATGTGTGAGTCGGAGGGCTTGTAGAATATGTCTGTAATTATTCAGTCGCCAGAGTCGGTGATGGAGAGGTCCAGGAAGGTGAGGGAAGTTGCTAAGATGATCCGGATAAATTTGAGGTCGGAATGGAAAGTGTTGGTAAAGTTGGTGAGCTATTCAACCTCCTCGTTGGAGCACCATGTGGCGCCAATACATTCATCAATGTAGCGGAAGAACAGGTGGAGGATGGTGCCTGTGTAACTGCGAAAGATGGACAGTTCCGCGTATCTGACACACTGACAGGCATAACTAGGTCCTATGCGGGTGCCCATGGCGACCAGTTTCGATGGAGGAAGTGGGAGAATTGGAAAGAGAAGTTGTTGATTGTGAGGACCAGTTCAGTCAGGTGGATGAGGATGTCGGTGGAAAGGTACTGTTTGGGATAGTGTGAGATTAAGAAATGGAAGGCTTGCAGACTTCTGTCAAGGCAGATGGATTTGTACAGGGACTGGATGACCATGGTGAAGATGACGCGTTGGGGGCCAGGGAAATGAAATTCTTGGAGGAGGTGAAGTGCATAGGGGTGTCACAAATGTAAGTGGGCATTTCCTGAACTGGGGAGAGAGGATTGTGTCGAGGTAGGAAGAGATTATTCGGATGGAACAGGCTCAGGATGAGACAATAGGTCGACTGGGGCAGTAAGGTTTGTGAACTTTAGGAAGGCGGTAGAATCGGGTAGTGCGCAGTTCCCGGACAATGAGTTTGAAGGTCGTGGATGGGAGATTCCCAGAGGTGATGAGATTGTGGATGGTCTGGGAGATGATGGGTTGGTGAGGGGAGGAGAGTTTGTGATCGTGGACTGTAGGAGGAGGTGCCTACGAGTTGGCACCTGGCTTCAGCTTTGTTCCTCTGCCCGACTCACAAACCTAATTCCCGATGAATGGCTCATACCAAAATCGTCCATTCTCCTGCTCCTCAGATGTTGCCTGAACTGCTGTGCTTTTCCAGGACAACAGTCTCCACTCATTCATTATTACTGTCTCATTTCACACTACCAGGACCATGTTGTCTGTTTGATTCTCATGAGCACTGTTCTGATGAACTGCGACAAAATCTGCCAATCTGAAACAAAAACAGAAATTGCTGTAAAATCACAGGTGTGCTGGCAGCATCTGTCCAGATGAATCACAGTTAACGTTTCACATCCATTGGGTCCGTCTCTCCACAGATGCTGCCTGACGTCCTGAAATATTCCAGCAACGTCTGTTTTTGTTTGATTTTCAACATCAGCAATTTTTTCATTTTTGTTTTCTTATTTTCTGCCAATATGATTTGGCTAAAGATTACGTTAAATGTTTTAAATATGAATGTGATGGAACGGCCAGATTCCACCAGCCGGCTACTTTTATTTGGTTCACGTGACCAATGCCTTTCCACTTGGTCACCGCGCCCTACAGCTGCACTGCATATAAATTGACAAGACTGTGGCATTCTCTCGGATTGGTAATCAGGAGCGAGATTGATTGAAATTATTGAAAATTTAAGATAAACCGATAAAATACGGGATATAAAACGGGAAACTGAAACGGAAAGAGAGATCAGCGAATGATAATTTTTTGACAAAACTGAAATATAATTACTCAAGATTCAGGAAGTACTTTCATCCACAAACATACCATAATATGGAATGTAATTTTTGGGACAACCAATGCAAGCAGATAGCAAAATCTTAGTTTTAAAGCCTTGCTGCAACTGTTTTGGTTTTACTGAACGCACACATGGGATTCAGTGCTGTAATTGTCTCCTCAAATGGAAAAGGAAATCCTTGCCTTCGAGGATACGTGGGGAATGTTCACTGATTCATCAGTGAAACATGTGTAAACTGTGTAACATGAAACCAGTTCAACATCTATTTTCCCGGAATTTAACGCAGGGCACATGGGAAACGTTATCCATCTGCTGAAAATTCACCTTCGGCTCTTTCTCCACATACGTCTCTTCACGTTTTAGATACTTGCAGTATGTTTGTTGATCAAGGAGTCATTATCCAAGAAAGGTTGTTTCTTAATCCACAAACACGGGTATTTTCCCATAAACTTGGCTTTGCTCAATATCACCTTCTGTCCGTATCCCTCAACACGACGATAAATTGAAGCTGCTCCATGTCAGGCTCAAATTTAAACCTTCGGCACAGCACAGCCCACTATACTGGAACAGAGATACAGTGCACTGGTCACCTTCAGCACAGGAGCAACACATTAATGCTTACCTCCACATTCCTGGTTTTACCTTAACATTTGGGAAACCGAGTTTCTCTGATTCCATGTCTAGTAACGGGGATTATATGATCATCTTCACCAGTAGTTCTGTCCCCGCGTGAGAAAAGTGGTGAGGTACTCATTGTAAAGATGGATAGATTGATGAAATGTACTATTTCATATTTTGCCTTCACTAACCCATGAGCTTTTTATTTTGTTTTGCATCTGTAGAATTCTTAAAATCTTCATCTTGAACAGACTCAATGACAGCTCTCCATTGTGTCTCTGGCATCAAATTTCAAAGTATAAACCTCCCCCCCCCCCTGAATTCCGCTGCAGTCCGCTGTTTAGGAAGTGTTCCTGTTGTGGGAATTGCACTTCCCAGTGTGTCACGTGCTGCTCCCAGCATGCGCTCTGGCGCTGCACTCATTTTCCTTCTGACACTTGCTCACTGTGTTGCTGTGATTATACAGTGACTTGGTGTCGCACAGCCCAGGAAAATGATACAGATCAAGGTTTTTGCATTGTTGAGTTCAGTTGTCAGTTTAGCCTTATTTTGGATTTTGAAATTGTCTGTTCTGTACACAAGTGCGTGTCAAAAACATCTGAGCGGAATTTAGGTGTTCCATGTAATGTCATTGAGCACTATGCACTCTCCTCCAGTCTGGAAAACAATTCCTCACAGGCAATTTAATAGACAATAGACAGCAGGTGCAGGAGTAGGCCATTCTGCCCTTCGAGCCAGCAACACCATTCATTATGATCATGGCTGAACATCCTCAATATGTATCTTGTTCCTGCCTTATCTTCATAACCCTTGATTCTACTATCCTGCAGAGCTCTATCCAACTCTTTATTGAAAGAAAATCTCCTGCTGTCTAGGGTTCTTCATTCCGTTGACTTCAAATCTTCACAGAATTCAACAGACCGTGTTACATAGTCATTTCCTCATTTTTGTTCAGATCACAGTGTGCGTCGTGTGACAGTGGGAGTGCACTTGCCCCACAACCGAGGGGTCAGACCATCGTCTTGGAACCGTACTGTGTTATTTCTCATTTCACCAACACCATCTGCTGCTCTGCATAATTTGCGCAATTCAATTATTCATAAGGTCATAGCCTGTCGCGCATTGGTGCCGAGGTGGCCGAGAGGTTAAGGCGATGGACTGTTAATCCATTGTCCTCTGCAGGCGTGGGTTCGAATCCCACTCTCGTCGCTACCAGCAGCATTCATTGGTGCTGCTTTCAGATGATCACTGCTGTCATATTGAAAGTGGAACTCCAATGGTCAGTTTATATGCATTAACAGTACTACAAAATCTCAGAGAATAGTGTGAGCCTGTTGACTAAACTGCTTTGAAATGTAGGTTGCGGTGGGATAATGAAAAGTAGCGTGATTTTCTTTTTCAAGTCAAGTTGCTGTGAACGTTTTTTCATATGAAAGACATCCAGGAAAATCAAATACCGAGAGCTGCGAAGTGCATGTTTATGCAAAGGGATTCTTAATGAATGTTTTGTCAGATGAAATCTGGAGGAGGTTGAGTAGAAGTAATTCATCCTGGTGAGAAGAGCACAGCGAGACAGCACAAAATAATGGAGATACTTCAAAAGGGGCAGGGCGTGGGTGTAGGGGCACTGAGAACTGGCTGTAAATGCACAGTGGAGAATTGCCGATGTGGGTGCCGTGCATGGGCACGGAGAGACTTACACATTGGTCTCGCCCTCGCCCCTTGCTCTCGTCATTGATGAATGCTGGACATAAGGCACAGATAAACACAAGATGTGGGAAGCAAGCTCCCTCTCGTTATGCACACACTGGATGCATCACATTGAACTATGAACAACTGGAGAAATCAGCATGTTACCTATAGGGAGTGAAACTAAACTGTGGATCAATAACCACAGATTCATGCAACATAAACATGAAAAATAATTTAAAATGTAGTGTGTAGGTTTGCTCGCTGAGCTGTAGCTTTGATATCCAGACGTTTCATTGCTTGGCTAGGTAACATCATCATCAGTGGTGACCTCCAAATGAAGTGAAGCTTTTGTCCCCTACTTTCTATTTATATCTTCCTCCTGGATGGGGCTCCTTGGGTTTGTGTTGGTGTCATTTCCTGTTCGTTTTCTGGGGGTTGATCGTTGGCATCTATATCTAAGTGTTTGCTTATGGCATTGTGGTTGGAGTGCCAGGTCTCTAGGAATTCTCTGGCATGTCTTTGCTTAGCTTATCCCAGGATAGATGTGTTGTCCCAGTCGAAATGGTGGTATTTTTAATCCGTGTCGGGCTACGAGGGAGAGAAGGTCGTGTCTTTTTGTGGCGAGCTGGTGTTCGTATACCATGGTGGCTAACTTTCTTCCTGTTTATCCTACGTAGTGTTTGTGGCAGTCCTTTCATGGAATTTTGTAGATGACGTTGGTCTTGTCCTTGGGTCGTACTGGGTCTTTTAAGTTTGTTAGTTTTTGTTTTAGAGTGTTGGTGGGTTTGTGTGCTACTAGGATTCCGATGGGTCTTAGTAGTCTGTCTGTCATTTCTGAAACTTCTTTGATGTATTGTAAGGTGGTTAGGGTTTCTGGCTGTGTTTGGTCTGCTTGTCGTGGTTTGTTCTTGAGGAATCTGCGGACTGTATTTTTTGACTATCTGTTCTTCTCGAATACGTTGTATAGGTGGTTCTCCTCTGTTTGCCGAAGTTCGTCTGTGCTGCAGTGTGTGGTGGTTCGTTGAATAGTGTTCTGATATAGCTTTGTTTGTGTGTGTTTGGATGGTTGCTGGTGTAGTTAAATATTTGGTCAGTGTTTGTCGGTTTTCTGTATACGCAGGTTTGTCCTTTCTTTCGACTGTGACGTTCATGAATGCGAGTTTGTTGTCGGTTTCTTCCACCTTGGTGAACTTTATGCCTGTGAGGGTGTTGTTGATGTTAAATGTCTCTTCTATCTTGTTTCGTTTTGTGATGACAAAGGTGTCATCTCCGTAGTGGACACAGATTTTAGTTTGATTGTTGGTAGGGCTGTTTGTTCTAGTCTTTGTATTACCGCTTCTGTTATGAATCCTGATAGTGGAGATCCCATTCGTGGGCCATTGGTTTGTTTGTAGACTATATTGTTGAAAGTGAAGTGGGTGGTGAGGCACAGGTTCACTAGCTTCATTATGTTTTCGTTGGTAATGTGATTGATGGTTGTTGGTGCGTCTGTGATGGTCTCTTCTAAAAGTGTGGTAAGTGTTTCCTTTGCCAGATCGATGTTGATGAAGGTGAACAGTGCTGTTATGTCGAATGAGATCATTGCTTCCTCTTCCTCCACTTTGGTGTTTTTGATGATTTTTAGGAATTCCTGGGTGGAGTCGATGGAGTGCTGTGACTCTTCTATGAGGCATTTCAGTCTTGCGTGTAGTTCTTTGGCCCGTCTGTAAGTTGGTGTTCCGGGTAAAGAGACTATGGGTCTGAGGGGCGCTCCTGGTTTATGAATTTTTGGTAGTCCACTTCGACTTGGGCAACACATTGATCCTGGGACAGTCTCAGCAAAGACATGCCAGAGAATTCCCAAAGGCATTGCACTCCAACCACAACGCCATAAACAATCACAATGATCTATATGCCATCTATCAACCCCACAGAAAACGAACAGTAAATGATATCACCACAAACCCCAGGAACCCCATCCAGGAAAAAGATCTAAATAGAAAGCAAGAGACAACAGCTTCGCTTCAATTGGAGGTCGACATTGATGATGTTACCTAGCCAGGTAATGAAACGTCTGGATATCATACCTACAGCTCAGCGAGCAAACCTCCACCCTAAACCTCAACCTGAGCTACAAACCTTCACAAACCTTGCGATTTTAAGTGTCTTTATACGCATATCATTAATAGACTTTTCGTTATAATACCCATCTGGTTGAAAGAAGATGACACCACATTTCAAGATGGATGACAACGTTACCAATTTTGTTTTGAAATTGAGATATATTTGATTATTTTACACAGTGAACTAGTGCATTTTAAATAATGCAAACCACATTCTCTCACCTGGAATAAAAGTGTGATTTCAATATAAACATTGTCCTTGCTAAGTCGCAGTTACTCAATATGAAAAATAGGATGTAATTTTTATGAAGCATACATCAATTAGCACCATTTTCTTACTTCGGCTTGACTGCAGTATGCACATACTAAATAAGGTTTAAGAAAGAATGACTTTTGGAAATAATGATTCGGTGGTGACTATAAATAATATTAGGTTCTCATGGTGTGGATATTTCACCAATGGCTCCAGTGGTGGGGATGTTCAGTGGGCAGTATTTCTATGATGGTATAGAAGTATGTGATCTGCCAGGGATGGGAGCTCCCACTTCATCTGGAGCAGCGTCTGTTGACGTGGACCAGGAAGTATTGTGACATCAGTCTGGGAGTTCCAACCACACCTGGAGCAGCTTCTGTTGACATGGAGCAGCAGGGAGCATTGGCACATCCGAATGCAAGATCCATCCTCATTTGGAGCAGCTTCAGTTGGCATGGAGCAGGAAGCTTTGCGAGATCCATCTGGGAGCTCCACTCTCACCTGGATCAGCTTTTAATGACATGTAGCATCAGGGAGCATTGGGACATCAGAGTGATAGATCAACTGGACTTCTTCTATTGACATGGAGGAGGGAACATTGGGACATCAGACTGGGATCTCCAACCTCACAAGGACCAGCGTTTAATAACATGTGGTAGGTCTAACCTGAACTTCACCACTTCTACTGACATGGAGCAGGGAGCATTGGGACATCAGACTTGGAGCTCCGACTTCAAGTGGAGCCGCTTCTATTGACATGGAGCAGCAAGGAGCATTGGAACATCAGGTTGGGAGCTCCAACATCACCTGGAACAGCTGGTATTTATATGGAAGAGGAGGGAGGATTGGGACATTAGGCTGGGGGAAAGGATATTCAACTATTTTAATCTGAAGTAAAATATGTTTCAACACCTCAGATGTTAATTGATTTATGAAGAAGCTTTCCCGGGAAAATAATTAATTCTTTAGATAGCAAAGACAAGTCCTGCAAATATTCAACTCAGGAAAACGCATTGGTACAGAGAGAAATGGGAGTGATGTTGCATGTCTTTGTCTTTTCTTTTCTGGCTGACTCTGCACTGGATTACATCACCGGAAGGACGTTTTCACTCATTTCCTGCAAATACGGACAGGTCATTAACGTAATCTAAAGCTGAAAATTAATGGGAATATGCGATGTTATGTTTAGGCTGGAGTTTACCTCAACTTATGGTGAAAACGCAGCAAAGTCAGTTGCAATTTCCAAGATCAGCAGTGACCTCATTGATTGGCTGATCAGATTGTGAATGGTCGTTTTTTTGAGGACAATTTGAAGTGAATCAATGGTGGTGATTATCTTTGTTCTTTGTTCACCTTGTGACTGTTACTGCTATTGCTCATGTCCTTGTTAACACCACAGCTCTGCAGCGTGTAAAATCTCAGCTGTGTATCTGGCCAGTGATACAATCATTCGTATAGCTGGCTACCGATCAGTTGGCTGTAAGTTCGACTTTTACTTTGCGCAAGCGCATTGTGGAGATTCATCACACATCCAACCTAATCATTTTTGTGATGCGGAGGTTTCTAATATTTGAAATTTTCATCTCCACGAACGAAAGTTCTTTCACTGTCTTCGATCAGTTAAACATTACCAAGAGCTGTCAGAGTAAAAATCACGCAGCACCAGATTGTATCGAACAGAATTAGTTGGAAGCACCAGTGTTCCATGCACTGCTTCTTCATCAGGTGTTTGTCAACTGTTGGAATCTAAAATGGCTTTGTCTGATTATTACATTTGTCCACCCCAGTCCAACACCAACACCTCCAAGTCATGGGTACAGTCGACACTACGAACGGTCGGTTAAAGTCCAGATGATCTTCCAAAAGATCGCGCATATTGACACACACACATTGTCAGAGAAGGCAATCCTGGAATAGCCCAATACATTGCTCATGGGTACGTTTCGTTTTCAGAAACCAACGCACTCAATCGCTGCAGCTCCTCTGTATGAAAAGGCAGAAAAGAAATAGCTGAGACTCCGTGTGGACAATATTTTGAAACTCTTTGGGAAGTGGAATCAGAGGAGAATGAAGGATTAACTGTCCGACTGTGCAGAGAGTGGGAAAGCACTATTCCCTTCTTTGATGAGCTGGCGTATTGACTGATCTAAGGCATGAAACAGATTCCTGGTAGAGCTGCGCTCTCTGCATCAGGAACAACAAGTCCTGATTTCTTGAACGGTAATGAAACCCAGGCCACTCAGTTAAAGCGCTGAATACTAACCACTAGACCACCAGGGATGAGGGCAGAAGCCGTTGCACCGTTTCTTCATAACACAGTTTTTGGAATTATGTCACTGCAGATATGTTTCCCCTCAAAAATGATTGAATTATCGAGTGTTTACAGCACAGAAATGGGTCCCTTCATCTCATATCCCAGCACTTGGTCTGTAACCTTGTAAGCTCTGACGTTTCACCTGAATGCTAATTTCTCTGGAACGTTTTAATCTCGTAAAACACAATAAATGGCATTAAAGTTTGAGATGGGAACTGAACCCCATTTTTACCCATAGACTGAAGCACGCAGACACATTTCCCCAAGTGTGACACAGGCCTCGGGAGAAAACAAGCAGAAAGTAAGATTTCAAGGACTGGTCTGATGTTGTCCCATTTCAGAGTTCAACACAAATGTCTGGTTACGGCAAAAATAAGGAAGCATTCAGCCCCTCCCGTCCCAGTGTTCCTTGCCCATTGTTTCCCCATTACTCTGTAGTTTATACTGCCTCACCTCGTTCTTGCTGCCAAACATGATTACTGCTCACGCCCGTTATTTCCTGTCCTGCCAAACGGTTTGCCTCAAGTTCTTGGAATGAAAAACAGGAATGGCCTATTTCAAGCACTTTTCTAGTTTACAAGGACAGTGTCATCGCCACTGAGCAAGCACATTGCCCGCTCAGAGAGAAGGTCTCATCCTTCAGAAACAGAAATGCAAAGATGATTGGATAGCCTCAGTATTGTAAACCAACCAACAAGACCGGAATCGGGCCGAGGGGATCACGCACAGAAGGATGGGAGAATCGAATGGTGAATCCCATGATGTCCAGGGTGATGTTAACATAAATCTTCCCTGGTAGTATAGTGATGAGGATTCAGTGATTTCACTGTCATGGCTTGTTAAAGGTTAACGTTTACAGTCATCAATATGAAATACGGCCTGATATTTCGAAGCAGAATAATGTGCAACAGACAGAATCGTTTCCCTGCATGAACATATAAGAGAGCTCAGAAGAGTCAGGAGTAGACATGAGAACCAGGAGGAGACATTAGAGATTGTTGGCGGATAGGATCAGTGTTAACCCTAAGGCTTTCCATAGGTGTGTCAGGAATAAAAGAAGGACGAGAGTTAAATTAGGGCCAATCAAGAATAATAGTGTGAAGTTGTGTGTGGGGACAGAGGAGACATGGGAAATACTATATAAATATTTTTCGACAGTGTTCACAATATAAAATGAAAATGTTGGCGAGGAAGATACAGAGATACTTGCATCTCGACTCGAAGAGATTGAGGTTCACAAGGAGGAGGTATTAGAAATACTGCAGAGTGTGATAATAGACAAGTCCTCTGTGCCGGATGGGATCTATCCTAGGATTCTCTGGGAAGCAAAGGAAATCGTCACTGTCTACAGGAATCGTGCCTGAGGACCGGAGGATAGCAAATGTGGTTCCCTTGTTCAAGAAGGGTAGTAGAGGCAACTCTGGTAATTACAGACCAGTGAGTCTCACTTCAGTTGTTGGTAAACCATTGGAAAAGGTTATAAGAGATAGGATTTATAATCATCTAGAAAATAATAATCTGATCATGGACAGTCAGCACGGTTTTGTAAAGGGTACGTCGTGCCTAACGAATCTTATTGAGTTTTTGACAAAGTGACCAAACAGGTGGAAGAGAGTAAGTAGATTGATGTCGTGTATATGGATTTCAGCAAGGCGTTCGATAAGGTTCCCACAGTAGGCTATTATACAAAATGCGGAGGAATGGGATTGTGGGAGACATAGCAGTTTGAATCAGTAATTGGTTCGCTGAAAGAAAACAGAGTGTTGTCGTTGATGCAACATGCTCATCTTGGTGTCCAGTTACTAGCGGCATTCCGCAAGGGTCGATGTTGGGTCCACTGCTATTCGTCATTTTTATAAATGTCCTGGATGAGGGCTTAGAAGGGTGGGTTAGTAAATTTGCGGACGAAACTAGGGTCGGTGGATTTGTAGATAGTGACTAAGGATGTAGTAGGTTGCAGAGAGACATAGATAGGATGCAGAGCTGGGCTGAGAGGTGGCAAATTGAGTTTAATGTGGACAAGTGTGAGGTTATACACTTTGGATGTAGTAATCGGAATGCAAAGTACCGGGCTAATGGTAAGATTCTTAGGAGTGCAGATGAGCAGAGAGATCTCGGTGTCCATGTACACAGATCCCTGAAAGTTGCCACCCAGATTGACAGGGATGTTAAGAAGGAAAACAGTGTTTTGGCTTTTATTAATAGAGGGATTGAGTTCTGGAATCAGAAGGTTATGCTGAAGCTGTACAAAGATTTGGTACGGCCACATTTGAAGTATTGTGAACAGTTCTGGTCACCACATTATAAGAATGTTTACGCTTTGGAAAGGGTGCAGAGGGGATTTTCTAGCATGTTGCCTGGTATGGAAGAAATGCATTACGAGGAAAGAATGAGGGCCTTGAGGCTGTTCTCGTTAAAGAGAGGTGACTGAATGGAGACATACAAGAGAATCAGAGGGTTAGATAGGGTGGACAGGGAGAGTCTTTTTCCAAGTGTGGGACGGCAAACACGAGGGTCACAACTTTAAAGTGAGGGGAGATAGGTATAAGACAGATGTCAGAGGTAGTTTCTTTACTCAGAGAGTAGTTATGGCATGGAATGCTTTGCCTGTAACGGTGGTAGATTCGCCAAGATTAAGTGCATTTAAGTCGTCAGTGGAGAGGCATATGGACGTACATGGAATAGTGTAGATGGGGTGGGCTTCAGATTAGAATGACAGGGCGGCGCAACATCGAGGGCCGAAGGGCCTGTACTACGCTGTAATGTTCTATGTTCTATATGCTACAGTTCCACATCAGCGATGTCATCAGCAATTGCCTGACGTTCATCAGTTTAAAACAAGAAAGGAGGGGGCGTCAGGAAAACGGAAAGGGAATAGTGGTTTGTGAGAGTTAACTACATGCCTCGGAGAGTAAGGTTCAACGGAGATACTGAATATCGGTTTTCCTGTTTACCTTGGTATACTGATCACTTCGGATCAATGACCCAATATTGTCTGCCCTTTGTGTGTTGTTCTTTGTACATTTCACCTCGGCTCAGTGCTCCGGGGGACCACGCTTTTTTAAATTTGGCACATTTTACTCAGGTCGGTTTTGCAGCTTCATATTAAGGCCAACAATTTTAGGAACAGATAGACACCATTCAGACCATCAAGTCTACTCCGCTATTGAATGGTTTCATATCTGATCTGATAACCTTGAACTGCATTTTCTTGCCTTTCCCCATAACGCTTGATGTCTTTGCTGCTTGAAGATCTGCCGATCTCAGCCTCATTACACCTAATGACACTTCCTCAACAGCCTTCTGCTACAAGAAAGTCCACTGATACAGAACTGCCTGAGAGAATAAATGCTTCTTTGTCTCTGTTTTAGTTGTGAGATCCACATTCTAATATGAAGTTAAATATCGCACAAAACCAGGTCATAGTCCAACAGGTTTAATGGAAGCATTAGCTTTTGGAGAGCTGCTCCTTCATCAGGTGGCTATGGAGTACACAGTGGTAAGATACAAAATTTATAGCGAAAGGTTACAGTGTAATGTCACTGAAATTATACATTGGAAAAATACGTTGATTGCTTGTTAAGTCTTCCATCTGTTAGAATGACTATGTTAGGTTTATTTCTTTCTTATGTAAAACGAAAAACTTTCTTTGAACAGTTACATTCTCAGGTGGACTTTTCCCATTTGCGTCAGCACAGATAATATGTTGACAGTGTTAGTCCCTGTGTGCCGCGTCCGTGCCATAATGTTTAGACTGACGCTAATCTAAAAAAAAACAACACGCTGCAGGCAAGGATGCCTTAAGACATGGTACATTGATGAAGCTGAACGGAGGCTACAACAAGGGAATGGGCGCTGCACATCAATCAACAGACAGGTGTGCCCCTTTCCAGTTGGAGAGCACTTCAGTGATCCAGGACATTCGACCTCGGATCTTCGGGTGACAATCCTGCAAGGTGGTCTTCGGAAGAGGCAGCAGCTAAAAGTGCCCACGCAGAGGCTGATAGCTAAAGTCGGTACCCATGGTTATTGGGTTCATGTCACCGTACAGGTGAGCCCATTGCCCTATCTACAAACAGAGACCCTCCTGCACACGCACACACACACACACACACACACACACACGCGCACACATATACTTTTGTGGGGTGAATTTGTACTTGCAGAATTACATTGTACTTTGCTCAAAAACTGCATTAATCCATTTAAGTCTCTGGTAACCCATTTTAATAAATTAAAATCATTGTAAGCATTATGGAACCGACAGCAGCACTGGGGGGCAGACACCAGTTGTTAAACTTCACCTGATAATGAAACTTTAAAATAAAAAAGTTTTGCACTTTACATATGAAAGAGGTGAAGCTAACATGGTCATTCTAACAGATCGGAGACTTAGCAAACAATCAAGGTATTTTTCAATGTACAATTTCAGTTACATCACACTATAAATTCTGTGACTTACAACTGTGGACTCCACAATCACCTGATGAATGAGCAGTGGTCCGAAAGCTAGTACTTCCAATTAAACCTGTTGAACTATAACCTGCGGTTGTGTGATTTTCAAATTTGCACACCCCAGTCCAAAACCGGCATCTCCAAGTCATTCGATACGTGGTGCTCTGGTCACAGAACCAAACTTTCTGCATCCAACTTATTAAATCCTTGAAAATACCTCTATGTTTCAATGAGGATCATTTTGTAGTAGTGAATCTCAGCAGGCAAAGGCAACTGATTTCAGCGTTTCTTCCCATTTGATTTCATCTCCGATATGAAATTATCACTGACTCTGACAGAACTGCTACCTTTGCTAAGTTGAAATGTCAGGAACTCATGTTCAATTTAAGTTTTCCATAAGGAACAATAAAATTTTTTCCCTGACTGGAAATCAACATTGGGAAATAGCAGTGAGACAGCTGCATTTGAGCACGTTCGCACCAAGGACGACATATGCAATGCTAAGAACTTTCCTTGATGAAATTGTTTTTGCCGACTTTGTTCAGTTGAAAAATGACAGTAATCGACGTTTTAAAAGCATGGCAAATGGTCCTTCAGCTTATTGCATCATTATCAGTTATCAAACATCTGGCTTGTAAACACAGTTTCCAGACGTGACTCATCGCCTGGTGTGTTCGAACATTTCAAGTCTTAGTTAAATTGTTAATCAATTTCTTAAGGGCTTGAGTGGAACAAAAAACATCTATGTGAACTAACAGTTCTGAAAGACAAACTCTTTCTCAGAGCCATTTGTCAGTTTTCCTCATGATGCTGTGGAAAATGTTTCTGCACTCACATCTGAATTGGTTTACCCTGTTTCTTCCTCAGCTTCCTCCTTCTTTCTATTAAATGGTTTAGACTCTAGTGCAGACACGAGGTGCGGGTTGCAGAAGTCACGTGTTTGTACTTTCATTGACACTCTGTCTCGCTGGGACCTGCAGACCTGCCCCACGCTAATTCAGAAAGCACTGTCCTTCCTGCAATATGTCCCATGGAGAATGGAAGGACAGCCATTAATAACCCGCATTTGGAAACGGAGCGACAGTTTTAAAACCTTTGCAGTGCCCCAGCCAGGAATTGAGCTCCTACCTCCCGCATAACATACGGTGACACTAACCACTATAGTAGCAATGACAAAAGTTTCAAAGGAGACACTTCAGCCCGTTGCGGTTGCATTTGTCAAAAGCAACTGCTTAACGTCCCGAATGGTTTAGCCCATAGCCTTCCAGGTATTGGCAGAACATATTAACATCTGCATATTCCTTCAGGTTATGAGGGTTGCTGCCTCTCTAACCCGAACAGACAGTGTGTTCCAAATTCGAACACCCGCAGGCCTATACCGATTTTCTACACATCTGCTTAAACCTTTCTGTCTTTCTCTTTAAATTTCTGCCCCCCTGTGATCGTTCTTTCCATCGATGGGAAAGGCTTCTTTCAGTCTACCTTATCTGTACCCCTCACAAACTCCTCTGCACGGTGACAAACAACCCCAGTTTGTCCTGTCTCCCTTCATGACTGAAACTCTTCAGCCGAGACACTATCCGAGTGAATCTCTCCTGCAACTTTCCCAGTGCGATCTCATCCCTGGACAATTCTAGCACTGAGCCGAATGAACATATTTCCATTCTGAAACAGCATCGGGGATGGCTCTGCAGCATTTATTGCCTTCCGGTTTGGAGTCACGTGGATGCCATACCAGATACGGACGGTAGATTCCTTCCCTCAGGGATGTCAGTGAAACAGATGGGTTTTTCAGACAACGTATTCGTAATTCTAGGCATTTATTGCATTCATATACTATCATCGTCGTGGTGTGGTGGGAATCCAACCCGTCTCCACAGAACATTACCTGGCTTTGCTGTGTAAACAATCCAGCGATAATACCACTAGGCTATCGCAGAAAGCCCCCATGGGGAATCTTTTCCAATAGAGTCTCTTTTCACAAGTTATTCCCTCTGCCCTTTTATCGAGCCTCACGCTGCAATAATCTCTGGTCCATGTCAGTAAAAGCTGCTAAAAGAGAATTGATCTCACAGCCACGATATCCAAACGGATCGAATGGTTTGAAGGTGCCAATGAAGAGATTGGGGCAACAGTGAGTGAAACGGCACAGACTGGATGGTACCAACGTGAAAGTGTATGTTAGATTGTGCAATGTCTCAGTCAAATGGGACGAGGGACAGAAAAGAGAGCTAGGGAGAGTGCGAGGGAGAGACATCTTCGAGAACTTTTGGGTTTAAATCCTAATACATGAAACGCAGAAATATGAAATAACAAAATTCAATGGAAAACAGATCATCACCTCGGAGAATATTATCTTGTAAAAACGACTAATTTCTGACCGTGTTTCACCAAAAGTAAAACTTTGAGACAACTGACCGCCATGATGTGAATTCGAGCCAAAGTCGCTGCAATCACAACGCTGCAATTACGAACTGCTGAACGGTTACAGCACTCCACAGAGCACGCTTACAAACTGCGACCAGTATGGTAGCGGAGGAAATGTCAGGGTGAATGTACAACATTAGGACTTAGCGACAGGCATGTGGGAACGCAGAATGAACCGAATCTTGAACGTTAGCGTCCCCAGAGACTGTGGAGATTCCATGAATGAGAGTACAGGAGAATGGGATTAATGAAAGTCTCCAAATTCTTGGGAGAGTGCAGAATATTGTTGAAATGTATGCTTCAATAGCATTATAGTTGAACATCGGCTACTTCATCACTTTGCCCACACAAGGCAGGACCAATTGCTGCATGCAATCACACATAATCCCAGTTCCAGACCCGGAATCAGAAAAACTGTGTGAAGCATGCACGAAGATCCAATTGGAAACTGGGATGGAATGACGGGAGAGAGGAGCATGTATTTCCGAGGTTGGGACAGCTCCTGGTCAAAAGCGGGGCGGAAGGGAATACTTGCCCCCATTTATAATATTATGACCATAAACAGTACATGTTGCTGAGACAGCCGATTGGCGCATCCAAAGCGTGTGGAGACTTTAACTTTGGGGTGGCAAGGTTCGAAATTTCATTTTCCTATTTGGATCAGTGGTTTTGACATTGGCATCTGCTTTTGTTCGCATCAGCTCAGAATCAGCTTCTTGTTCCCAATAAATACTGCAATCTGGAGAAGGTGGTGTTGTGGTTATATAATAAACTAGTCATCCTTGGGGACTCACACACGGAACTGGTAATGTTAAAGTTCGATGAATAAAACCTGGACCTCAGGAACAGAGAACATGCCTTTCATTTCCTGCAATCCCATTCATGCACGTCACTTATACAGGGGATGCTACAATCTTTACCCAATCCTGCCTACTTGTGTCTCCAGGACCTGAACAAAATAGCTGACCCTTAATCCGAGAATGAAGACCGAGTGGGAAAGCAGGCCATTCGGCCCTTACTGTCGACACCATCCCTCCGAAGCACATCCTAGCAGACCCACACTCCATACCTATTCCCTTCCCCTTCATTTCCCATGGCTGATCCCAGTAACCTGCACACCTTCAGACTATAGGAGGAAACTCACACAATCAACGAGAGTATGTGCAAACTGCACACAGTCACACGAGACTGGGATCGAATCCATGACTTCTGTGCAGCGAGACAGCAGCGAATCAGGAAGAACAACAAATGCTGTCCTGACCAGCGATATCCACGCCATGTGGGTATATCAGGAAGAATAAAAACATATTCACAACATGGACAACGGGACTTACGTCTGCGTGGGCATGATTTGAACCAGTCGTTCATCTTGGGTATATAGAAGGACACAGATATCACAGAGAAACCAGGGCAATGCGGGATTCAATTATCCGCTGAAGTGGAAACTCATTTACTCAATCAAACTGAGGACAGAGTATTCAACAATCCCGTGTGTGGGACGGGCTCAATGAGCAGAAGAACCTCCAGAGTAACCAGCAAGATTATATATCCCAGAAGGAGATCAATTAAACTGTCAATGCTGCTATTAATCCAAACCAGCTGCCAGTTTCATAGCGTCAAAGTCATAGACTCAAACAGCATGAAAACAGGTCTTTCACTCCTACCAGCTCATACTGAACATAATGCCAAACTAGACGAGTCGCATCTGATGGGCCTTCTAACTGCTGAGGTTTAATAATGCCCTTGTGATATTATTACTGCATTGTTAATATGAATGTCCAGATATAATTCTGTGGACACGGGTTCAAACCCTGGCATGGCAGATGCTGGAATTTAATTTAAATAAATACATAGAGTCGAATGATGATGTTGAATCAGTTGTTGTAGATCTGATTCACTAATACATGATAGGGAAGGAAACTGCCATACCTATCTGGTCTGGCTGGTATGTGACTTTAGGCCACATTTGGAGTACTGTGTGCAGTTCTGGTCGCCTCACTTTAGGAAAGATGTGGAAGCTTTGGAGAGGGTGCAGAGAAGATTTACCAGGATGTTGCCTGGAATGGAGAGTAGGTCGTACGAGGATAGGTTGAGAGTTCTCGGCCTTTTCTCGTTGGAACGGCGAAGGATGAGGGGTGACTTGATAGAGGTTTATAAGATGATCAGCGGAATAGATAGAGTAGACAGTCAGAAACTTTTTCCCCGGGTACAACAGAGTGTTACAAGGGGACATAAATTTAAGGTGAAGGGTGGAAGGTATAGGGGAGATGTCAGGGGTGGGTCTTTACCCAGAGAGTGGTGGGGGCATGGAATGTGCTGCCCGAGGGAGTGGTAGAGTCAGATTCATTGGCGACCTTTAAGCGGCATTTGGATAGGTACATGGATGGGTGCTTAATCTAGGATAGAAGTTCGGCACAACATCGTGGACCGAAGGGCCTGTTCTGTGCTGTATTGTTCTATGTTCTATGTTCTATGTAGATCCATAATATCGTGGTTGATTCTGAACTTTCCTCTGGGCAATAAATTATGTACTAGGCATTAATGAATAGCTTTTGTTAATCCCACTGAAACTTTCCAATTCATTTATCAATCCAAATATCCTGTAAATATTGTAAATGTACTTTCATTCATCACTGCCTCAGGAAGTGAATTGCACACATAAACCATCCTCTGTTAAAAAAAAGCCTCTCATGTCTTATTTTAAATCCCTCTTTTCACTTTAAACATTTGCCCTCTCGTGATGAAGTCCCCCTCCTTGGTGAAAAGACAGTTACAGTTAACTCGAGCCAAACTCTCAATAATTTATAAATTTCTATCAGGCCGCCTTTCAAACTCCAGTGCTTGAGTGAAAGTAGTCACAGCCTATCGAGCCTTTCGTTATAACACAAACCTTCCCCACTAGCCATACGCTGGTATACCTGTTCTAAACCTACTCCAGCTGAATAATTTCCTTGCTATTACTGGGCGAAAAGAACTGGACACAGTATTCCAGAAGACGCATCACCCAATGTCCTATTCAACTTCAACGTAACGTACCAACTCCTACGCTCAAAGGACTGAGCAACGAAGGCAAGATGACATTTTTTAAACAATTCTGTCTATATATGAAGCAAACTAAAATGAATTATGTTCTTGCATTCCTGGCCTCCATGTTCCACAACACGATGCAATGCCCGATCATTAATTACATAAGCCCTACTAATATTTGATGTAGCAAAATGCAATACCTTCCATTTATCCAGATTGTCTTCATGTGACATTTTTCAGCCCAAAGACGCAATGGATTAAGATCCTTCTGGAATCTTAGATCAACTTCTTTCCAGTCTCCAATACTGCTGTCCTCTGCAAGCTTATGAACTATGGCTTCTATGAGTTCTATTGTTTTCTCATATAGGTCAACGATTTTTAATTATTTGTCGTGGCCATCATTTAGCAGTTTGCAAATCATGTGACAATTAGTCATGTAGCTAACCATGAGGAAAAAAGCCATAGACTGCAGGGAGATTGGAAACAATTGGCAAGAAAATGTGCTGAAAGGAATTCAATCCAGTGAAGTGGGTGGTAATGAATTTGGGGAGGAACAATGATAAAAGTGTGACTGTTAACAGTAACAAAAGAGAAATTGGAGTAGGCATTCATGAATGTTTGAAGGTGATTGGACAAGGGATCAAGTGGTCTCGATGGGTTGGAGATACTTTCTGTTCTTGACAGCAGGTGGTAATATTAGAGCAGGGAAATGATGCTGGAACTTTAGCAACGGCCTATTCAAGATCAATGGAGAGGGGAATCAGATGGACGGAAGTGCGTACTGCCAGTGCTGGAAATCAGAATTAAGATTAGAGTGGTGCTGAAGAAGCACAGCACGTCAGGCAGCATCCGAGTTGAAGAAAATAATAACGTTTCAGGAAAACGCCCTTCATCAGGAATGAAGCTGGGAGCCTCGAGGGTGGAGAGATAAACGGGAGGACTGGGTCTGGGAAGAATTTAGCTGAGAGTGCAAGAGGTGGATAGAGATGGGGTTAAAGGTGATAGGTCGGAGAAGAGGGTGGAGCGGATAGGTGTAAAGGAAGATAGACAAGTGGGACAGGTCAGTAGGATGGTGCCAAGTGAGAAAGTTGGAATTCGGATAAGGTGGCCGTGGGGAGATGAGGAAACTGGTGAAGACCACGTTGATGCCCTGGGGTTGAGGGTCCCGAGGTGGAAGATCTGGCGTCTGGTGGTGAGGGAATGGCGGTGGAGGAGACCCAGGAACTGCATGTCCTTGGGAGAGTCGGGGGACGTGGTAATTGATGTTTTTGGTCATGGGGCGTTGGAGTTGAATGTTGCGGGCGCCCTGGAAATGTTCTCTGAAGCGCTCTCCGAGAATGTGTCTGTTGGCCCCAATGTAGAGGAGACCACATCGTGAGTAACAGATGCAATAAATGACATGTGTGGAAGTGCACATGCACATTTGTTGGATGTTGGTAACTCTTTGGAGCCTTGGAAGGATGTGAGAGGGAAGATGTGGGTGCAGGTTTTGCAATTCCTGTGGTTGCAGGGGAAGGTCCCATGAGGCGAGGGTGGGTCATTGGAGGGCGTGGATTTGACTGGGTAGTCGTGGAGGAAACAGTCTTTGTGAAAAGTGGATAGGGGTGGGGAGATAAATATAAATTTCCCTGTCACTGCAGGAATTGCAAAACCTGCCCCCACATCTACCTCCTCACCTCTGTCCAAGGCTGTAATGGAGGCTTCCACGTCCATCAAAGTTTCTACTGCACTTCCACACATGCCATTTCTTGTATACGGTCCTCCCGATGCGGTCTCCTCTAAGTTGGAGAGAGGAGATGTGTTCTCACACAACATTTCAGAGAATATATCCAGGATACCCGCAAGAATCAACCTCAGTGCCCCATAGCCAAACATTTCAACTCCCCCTCCCACTCTCCCGAGGACATGAAGGTCCTGGGCCTCCTGTATCGCCACTGCCTCACGACCCGATGCCTGGAGGAAGAAAGCCTCATCATCCGCCTCAGGACTCTTCAACCCCATGGCATCAACTAGGACTTCACCCGTTGCCTCATTTCCCCTCCCCTAGCATACCCCAGTTCCCACCTTCCTGCTCAACACCATCCGCCTGACTTGCCCCACCTGTGTATCTTCATTCCCACCTATCCACACCACCTACTTCTCTGACATTTCATGTTCACCCCCCGCCTGTATCCACTGACAGCAGTCTCAGCTACCTTCTCCCCAGCCCCACCCCCTTCCCATTTATCTCTCCACCCCATGTGCTCCCAGTCTCATTCCTGATGAATGGCTTTTGCCTGAAACGTCCATTTTTCCTGCTCCTCAGATGTTGCCCGACCTGCTGTGCTTCTCCAACACCACTCTAATCTGGAGGGGAGTCAGTTGATTGAGAGGATTTTCAGATATTTTCTATTGTTGACCACAGGCTGTGGATGTTAGAAGAACTTTAGCAACCACCAGTTTAGGGAACAGCTAAAGTACTGAGCACAAGTCTGGTCACGGCATAAATAAACATTTTTCTTAAAATTGTAAGATATAAGATGGAAGGCTAAAGTATGCAACTTTGCCCATCAAGACCGTTTCACCAATGAGTTTCTCACTGATTCCTTTCGAAGTCAGGGTGCTATGGGCCTTGGAGGGTAACTTAAAAATGGTGGCGTTTCGTTTCATCTTCCAACCTTTTCCTTATAGTCAGTACAGCTGTTGAGCTTTGAAGGTTGTCAAAACTTCCCGGATGACTTACTCCAGTGCATCTTATAGTCGGTGCACTCTGCAGCAATTGCACCTTAACGGTGAAGGGAATGAATATTGCAGGTGTTGAAGAGGGTACACTCAAGTGACTGCATTGTCGTGGACGGTGTCCAGTTCCTTAAATGTTATTGAAGTTACACCCATCTGGGCAAATGGAGAGAGTTATATTCCACGTCTCATTTGAGCCTTGCAAACGATGTAGGATTCACGGAACAATGAGTTGAGTTTATAATCAAAAAATGTCTCAAGAACATGTTATTGTTGTCAAAGTGTTTATGTAGCCATTTTCTATTATATTTTCCTCCCGAAATAATAGCTCTGTGGACGATTACACGGAGTTATTTGTTTACAGTAAAGTTATTGAATGTCAATGAGATTTGATTAGATTCTCATTTGTCAGAGTGATCATTACTATCTTTCGTCCTTGTGTGGACCAATCTGATTCCAGTCGCTGTCTGATTTCAAGTTCCAATTCCCGTCTGTGCTTGAAATGTCAACCGTTTCTTCGCATAAATGTCTCCTCCTGCCGTAATAATATGTAAGGACGCTGCAGGGGACAGCAGAGATTAATGAACATGTTGTCAACACTGGAGAAAATGGAGCTTCGTGGAATGATTGGTTAGGCTGGGATTATTCTCCTTGAAACAAAGGAGAGGGAAGGGAGCTCTATAATCACATAATAACATTTATAAACGTTCAATATTCATGGGATCTTGACAGGGTAGATACGGTCAGGTGGTTGACCCTCTGGTATGAGGAGAGCCCCAGAGGACATGAACTCAGAATTAGATATTGTCTATTTAATTCAGAAATGAGGAGTAAATTCTTTGCTCAGGGGCCAGTGAATCGGTGGAACTCCTTGCCGAAATTGTTGTTGAGGCTCAGTTGTTGTGTATTTTCAAACTGTGCCAGACAGATATTTAACCAGAAAGTTGATGAAGCTTTGTCGAGGCAATGCTGGAGAATGGAGTTGAGGATTATCAGATCAGCCATGAGTTCGTTGAATGGTGGAGCAGTCACGATGGGCTGAATGGCCGGTTTCCAATCCTACATCGTTTGGTCTAATGCCTTATTTTATTGATACCTTTAGAATTCTGAGGGGATAGGATGATGTGATCGAAAAGGTTTCTCAAACTGATCAGACAGATCAGGAAGTAAGCTCATAAGTTCATGAACAAAAAAATGTGCTGTGGCCTGGATACAACAACTGGAACTGGGCACACCGCAGATGGGTATGTGCAGATATTGTGATTGCTAAAGAAAATTGGTAGATCTAATATTGTTGCCAACTTGGTGATCACGCTGGATTATGGATCGCGGTATGATTCACACAGCAAAAGTTTGTGAAAGAATGAAAGATTCGTTTCATTGGAAAAGTTTTCTGCGGTTCCAATTCAATTGACTGTTTAAAATACTGATCAGAATTTTGTGTGGAGTATTACATTAAAATTCCCAAGCCCACTGGATAAACTATTGCACCCGATCTCTCCTTATTTGTTCCCCTTTCATTCGATGTAAATTCATAGAAAGTCAAGATGGAATGAAAGGAGGAAAGAAACGTTGCCCTCCTTTTCATTATCCCAATGTAACTTACAACAGAAACAAATTGCTTTACTTCGACTTTGATGAGGTATCAATTTATCATAAATCCCCGGTGCAATATAGGGCAAAAGCATGATTCTCCATCCAATGTACCCTAAAGATGCGAGGCACAAAGTGAAACCACAGCTGCGTTTCATAGAAGTAACAGCCAGAGAAGGATTCAAATCCACACATGCGCAATGGAAGAGCAACCCGGAGCCTTAACCTCTGGGAGACGACAGCCCATTGCAAAGGGGCTCACATGTGACCCCGTCAAGATCACATATGGTGCTCCTAGGCGAGAAGAAATTCCCTGAGCGGAATCGAATCCACACCATTATGTTTCTGCTTTCGACAGAATAATAATACCAGCAAAATCCAAGGGATCGACCATGTCCTTGGAAGGAATACCTTGTCCTTGATTTATTTCGAGTCAGAACTGTCTCAGAATGAAACAGCAAACATGAAAATCCCGTCACATTCACACGCACATTTAGTCTTGACGCATAATTTCTTCAGACAGTTTCTCTCTCACGTGAAGAAGTATATATGGAGAGAGAAGTGAAGGTGATGTTTTAGCTCGATGGTCTTTCTCATATGACTGAACCTGAACTGGGTAAAATTCCCGTAAATGCAGTTTTGTTTGTTTCGTTTTATTAATTTTGCTGCAACTTCACTCTGTTCATTCCAATGATCGGAAGTGAATTGGATTTATATGATTGGAAGCTCAATGTTGTGTTCAATTTTGCTATGAATTTATTTCAGCTTAAAGAAAATACTGATGAGAAAAACAGAAGGATAAACTACAAAACAAGATGTCAGTTTTGATGCTCAGTTACTTTGGCAGATTTCAGTGGGTATCAAATGAACCCAACATCATGGCGATCATCGTCCCACCTTTAAGGCATGGGATTAAACAGGAAATCGATCTCTCAGAGACTGGTCACTTCGTATTCATTATGGAATAGCTTTCCTTGACAATATGCCAAATCTGCTCAGTTCCATTTATAATGCTTCATATGGAATATTAATTGAAATCTTTCAAAACTCTGAGGTTTTTATTTGCTGAATCTTACTCAGCTGCAGACGTTTCCGATTTTTCTTTGCATCTGAAGTCGTCCAAATTAGATATTGTTTCCTCGCACCTTCTACCCCCATACCCCACTTTTACACTTTTACCTGGCCACAGGCTGTCCCTCTCCTGGTGAAACTCACTGCTTGTGTGTCTCTCAATGTGCCCTTCCAAATATTTTGGAAACGGATTCTCTGAGTGACAGAAATTCTGCTCCCATCATTTATTTGTCCTACATCGATGGTTTTGAAAGCCTGACGTTCAGAAATATACGAACTTGAAAGAGTGAATTTTCCATATATTTTACTCTCTCCAAACCTCAAATACGCTGGAAAACTTCCATTCGGTTTTCTTTGGTTCAGTGTCAAATTTTCCAAAACACAAATAAATAAAACTCCAACCCATTAAACGCCATCAGCATCGTCTCTAATGTCTTAGCGGCCCAGTAAACGCTGGCAGTGTCCTCTCTGATAGAATCACAGATTCCCCCTCCAATGCAGAAAGTGCAGTTCAGTCAATCGAGTCTGTAGGGAGACTCTGAACAGCATCTCAACCAGACCGAGCTCCCGTCTCTCTCCCCGCAGGCCTCTGGCTTGTGATTTCAAATAAACCTGCTGGAATAAAACCTGGCATCGCGTGACTCCTGAACTTATCACTGCGTTACCCATGGCTAACTCGCTTAACTTACTGAATTCACTCTCTGGACACATCAGCGCATTTTAACAGGCCAACCCACCTAACCTACAGACTTAAGAGCAGTGCGAACCACTGAATTAATGTACCATCACATTGAACAGTGTGTATCATTTACACACTGGTAACTCAGCCGAGTGAAAGCAAGCTGCGCCCATCTACCTGAATTCAATGCATACAAACGCGGTTCTGCGCTGTACAACCTCAGTAGCTCTGCTAGAAATGTTTCTGCACTCAAGTCTGAATGGGTTTGCTCTTTTCTTCCTCAGATTCCTGCTTTAAATAAACATAACAGTCAGGAACAACTCTATATAATGCTTTTCATTGCAACACAAACACAATGTGCAATTGGCTGAAGTTACGTGTTTGCACTGTCACTGACACTCTCTCTCCCCAGGAGCTGCAGACCTTCCCCACGCTGATTCAGACAGCACTGTCCTTCCTGTGACATGTCCCATCGAGAATGGAAGGCCAAGCATGAATAACCTTCACTGGGGAACAGAACGACAGGTTTACAACCTTTACGATGCCCTCAACATAGAATTGAACCCTGTGACAGGAGGGGACATGAACCACGATACTGTGGAGGACAACAACATCGAAGGAGGCCCTTCAGCCTGATGTGGCCGCACTTGTCCAACACAACTGCTTAACGACCTGAATCAAGTATTCCATCGTTTAGCCCATAATCTTACATGTTTTGGCATCACAATTTAACATCTCAATTTTTTGTTAAGGTTAGAATGATTTCCGCCTCTCTGACCTTTTCCACAAATCTACTCAAAATTTTCAGCCTTTTCCCGAAATCTCTTGGCCCCAGTGTTCGATCTGTCCATTAATTAGAAACACTTCTTTCAGTCTGTCCTATCCATATCCCTCATTATTTTGTACATCTCAGTCATGTTTTCTCCAATCTCCTCTGCTCGACGACAAACAACCCCAGTCTGTCCAATCTCTCCTCACAACTGAAACTCTTCAGCCCAGACAATATCCCAGTGAATCTCTCCTGCAACGTTCCCAGTGCGATCACATCCATGCAGTACTCTGAATTGCAGAACTGCACACAGTAATCTAGCTCGGGCCGAATGAACTTTTTTTTCTATTCTGTCACAGTATGAGGGCGTCGCTTACATCAACAGTGACCACAGCCACACAGACTAATCGGTATCAATGTGAGAGTCTGTATTAGATTCTGCAATGCCTTAGTGAAATAGGAAATGACCCCGCAAACACGTGAGGAAAGAACAGCTCTCCGAAAGCTAGTGCTTCAATAAAACCTGTAAGACCATAACCTGGTGTTGGGTCATTTTTAACTTTGTACTCCATAGTCCAACACCGGCATCTCCAAATTAATGAAAGGGGGGTATGGGATGGAAAGTTCGGTTAGTGATTGTAGGCGGGAAGAAATCTCTGAGAACGGGTGGATTTGAATTCTGAAACACAGAGATGCGAGCGAGCAGAGCTTGAAGGAAAGAAAAATCACTTTGGAGAAAATCAAAACTTGAAAACAACTGATTCCTTTGTGTTTCACAAACGACTGGGACACATAGAGCAATTGCTGCTATGACTCGGATTCGAACGGAGGTTGCTGCGGCCACAACGCAGAGTACTAACCACTATACGATCACAGCAACCCACAGACGAACACACTAAACTCGCGTAAAAAGTAAAATATCATAAGAAATGCTCTTGTTCAGTCTTTTTACAGTACACTTTACCCATTCAACCCAGGCATTTTTATCCGTGTATACAGTTTCAATTTCGATAGTCTGTTTCAAGCCCTTTACCTCTGTAAATTTTACTACTTTAAGGTCATCAGGAGGGGTGAAAGGTTGTATCTTATTATCCAGTAGTTCTGCCCATTTTCCCTGCTCTACGGTCTTCAAAAACAACAGCCTGAGAAATCATTCCAGCTTGTTTTCATTTCTATCCCAAATGTTTCATTTAATTGTACCTGATCGGCGCTCCCCGCACCATCCCCCCACCCCCCAGAATTGCTTCGTGTCATGTAGTTTTCTTTATCATTAAGTATATTAGGTTACACGCTTTATCGGGACAACCGAGAGCTGGTCGGAAGGGGGCCTGGTATACTGTGACGAGACCATTAAACCAAGTACCATCCCCAAGGCCATCCCCATATGACTTAAGATGTATCTCTGAGCTGCAGTACTGTCTCTGAGGATCTACATCCCCACAATTTACTAAGCTACATGAATCAGGTCTATTACTTGTGGATTATCAGAGTCAGGGACCGTTAATAACACGTATGAAAATGATATTTGACAAAATCCCAATAGTAAGAGAGCTAGCATCATAACTCTAAGCATCCCCAACATTCTAAAAAAAGTGCTGAAGCACCAAAAGACTTAATATACAATCTTACAGAAATAATCCCGCGCTCGCGTCACCACTGTAGTGACTCGAGTCACTCAAAGTCGCTTTAGTCTGAGTATCAGTGGATCTTCCATTGATTCGGCTGTCCAGATTTCTTCTTCAACTGGAGGGTCCACTGGCCCTTTGATCCGAGTGTAGTGAGTCCAGCCTTTCCCCACCGTCCTTATTGCCGTTTCGGTAGTCAAAAGAGCCTGATACAGCCCTTCGCAGTCTGGCTGCAATTTCGTCTCTATCCATGATTTTACTAAGACCCAATCTCCCGGCCGGATGGGATGAACGGTGAATTCAAGGGGTAGAGTCTGTGCCAATAAACCCTGTTTCCTGAGGAAAGACAAAGAGGAGGACAAGCCCAATATATAGTTCTTTAAGAAAACATCTTTAGTTTTGGGAATTGGCTATTCTCCATTCCTTCGAAGATAAGGTAATCCAAATAAGATTTCATAGGGGGATAGTCCCAAATCTTTCCTTGGGACTGTTCGTGCTCACAAGAGAGCTATAGGTAAACATTTGGTCCAAGGGAGTCTGGTTTCTATTATCAATTTAGAGAGCTGTCATTTCAGTGTTTGGTTCATTCTCTCAACCCTTCCCGATGATGGCGGGTGCCATGCAGTATGGAACTCCCAGGAAATTCCCAACCCTTTCGTTACCCCCTGTAACACTTTAGAGGTAAAATGAGTTCCTTGGTCGGAATCTATATTGTTCATTAGCCCATATCGGGGAATTATGTGCTCCAATATTGTTTTAGACACCCCACTCGCAGTGGCAGTAGCTTGGAGGTATGCCTCAACCCAACCAGATAAATGATCTACTCCGACCAGCATATATTTTAGTTTTCCTACTCTGGGTAGTTCAGTATAATCTACTTGTATACTCTGGAAGGGTCTCAATCCTGGGTCTCTTCCTCCTGGGATCTGTTTTCTCAAGACTTTCTTATTTACCTTTCTGCACCCCTCACATATTTGTTTAGCAATCGTATATATTCCTTTACATCCATATTCTCTAAGAACTAAATCACACATTGCTTGTACTCCCCAATGGCTGCCTTGATGTGGGACAGGCATAATTTCTCACATCATCATTTTGTTTAACATTTCCCTTCAATCAGGTAACCTCCAATGCACGTCTGCTGTTTTTACAGCCCCTAAATCTTGCAATTCTTTTTCCTCTCTTTCAGTAAATATAGGAGCTTCCCGAGGACCTGGGACAGTAGGTATTTGGGAATGAATCACCACTTCTTATGGGCCCAGGGCTGCTTCCTTAGCCACTTCATCAGCTAATCTATTCCCCCTAACTTCTGATTCATTTCCTTTCTGATGACCATTTACATGCGCTACCGCTATTTCTCGGGGGAGTAATAGGGACTCCAAGACCCGTTTAATCAACTCCTCATGTGCTAATTCCTTCCCCCGGCTATTGATCAGTCCTCATTCCTGCCATATCTTTCCGAACGTGCCAACACCAAATGCATATTTAGAGTCACTGTATACTGTTCCCTCTTTATTTTCTAATGCCCTAAGGGCTCTTTCCAATGCATAGAGTTCGCAGGTCTGAGCTGACCACCCATTTGGCAACCTTCCTGCCTCTACCACACTACCTTCCATTCCATCTACGACTGCATACCCATTATGTCTTTTCTCTTCAGTCACCCGGGATGATCCGTCTATAAAATGTGGGGCTCCTGCATGAAGTGGAACATCTCTCAGGTCTATGCAGGCCTTAGTTTGGTATTCTATAATGTCAAGGCAGTCGTGCCCTGGATTCTGAGGAGACTCTCCTTCCCCTTTCCAAAGAAAGGCAGCTGGATTTAAAGAATTATGTGTGACCAACACTAGATCATCCGTTTCTACTAATATTGCCTCATATTTCTGAATCCGCGAGTCTGTCAACCATCGCCCTGTTTTTTAGTTTAGGATCGTTCTCACTTGGTGTGGGGTGGTTACTCTTAGGGCACCCCACACCAAGCTTTCTGCTTTCCTCCACCAACAGTGCAGGGGCAGCCACGGCCTGCACACATTCAGGCCAGCCCCGAGATACTGGATCCAATAGCTTCGAAAGATATGCTATTGGCTGTCTCATTCCTCCCCACCTCTGGGTTAATACTCCCAAAGCCGCTCCCTTATCTACGGTAGCAAAGAGGTGGAAAGATTTATCTAGAGAAGGTAAGGCTAACATGGGGGAATGGATCAGATCTCTTTTGAATTCTTAGATAGTTTTTCCTTTTCTTCCCAACTCAGACACTTTGGTTCCTCCTCTAATAGTTTGAGATATAATTTATTCGTCTTTTGAGCATAAGAATCAATCCACAATCTGCAATATCCCGTTAAACCCAAAAATAACGTAATACCCGTTTGGTCCTGGGCAGCGGAATCCCCACTATTCCCTCTAACTGTTCTGGGCTGATCTTTCGCTTTCCCTCACTAACTAAATGTCCCAAGTATTTCACTTCTCGCTCCACATATGTGTTTTGTTTTTAGATACCCGCAGTTCTTGCTGACCCAGGAAATTCAATAATTTGTTAGTTGCTTCTACTACACTTTCTCTTCTTTTTCCTATTTTCCTAGAGGTCGTCTACATATTGCAACAGGGTAGTCCCCTTGGGGCTGCTAAATTTCTCTAATATTTGTACTAACATCTGTCCAAATAAATTCGGGGCTTCCATAAACCCCTGGGGAGCACGGCCCACCGGTATTGCTGTTTCCATCCTGTCTTGGGATCTTCCCATTCAAAGGCAAACAAATTCCTACTTTCCTCCATCAAGGGACAAACCCAAAAGGCATCCTTTAAATCTATCACACTAAACCATTTGTGGTCATGACGGCTCTTACTTAATAATGTATAGGGGTTTGGCACCACTGGGTGCCTGATCTGTACTATTCGATTTCATGTTCTGAAATCCTGCACCAACCGATAAGTTCCATCGGATTTCCACACTGGCAGTATTGGGGTATTGTAAGGAGACATACATGGCTCCAACAGTCCATCTCTAATCAGTCCCTCAATTACTGGCTGCAGTCCTCGTTTATCTTCTATGGAAATGGGACATTGTTGCTCATAAACAACGTCCCCTTACCTTTTTAAACTTATTTCTAGGGGATGGATCTGTATTTTTCCATGATTCCCTTCTCTAGCCCATACAATAGGGTCTAATCTCTCTCTCCACATCTTCTGTCAACATTGTCATTTGTACAACTAATTCTTTTTCCTAAATTCAAATTTCCAGTCCTCAGACGATAATTAAGTCTCTCCCTAATAAGTTACTTCCTATATCAGGGATATACAGCAGTTCCCCTGTGACTCTATCCTTAGGACTTCTATCATCATAGGTTCAAATACTGGAACAGTAAATCCCTCCCCTTTTACCCCGAAAACACTAATTGACCGTGTTGATATTCCTACTTTCTTTGGTTTAAAATTCAGCAAAGACCATGCTGCCCCCGTATCTACTGGGAAGACTAGTGTCCACGGTGTCTCACCTTCAGGTTTATCAAGGGTTCCTGGTGGGTCCCCGAGAGCAGAAACCCCGACACCCCTATTCTTCATCAAAATGCATAAGCAGAATTGCCCTTTCTTCCCTGTTTCGATCAGGACACTCCCACTTAAAGTGCCCGAGTTTCTGCAACAACAGCGTCCTGCCTGTGGACACTTGCATCTCTGCCCCTGTCGCCCGAACCCTCTGTCAAATGCTCCACCTTTTCTTCTCCCTCTCCCTCTTCCTCTCTGTCCTACATGCTGCCACCTACCGCTCCAGTTGCTCACTATTGGTTCTATTCTTTTCTTAACTACCTCATCAACCGTAGCTCCCATCATTTCTGCCTTCTGTTTTTGTCTCTCATCCTCTCTCTTTGCAAACACTTTCTGTGCCTCTCTTAACAATTCATCTAATGGTATGTCACTCCTCCCTTCTATCTTCAGTATCTTTCTCTGTGTCTGGCCATGCCTTTGTCACAAAACATACTTTCAAAAGACCCTGTGCCACTGGGTCCTCAGGGTTCATTCTAGAGTCATTCCGCATTGAGTCTCTTAATATTTGCAAGAAAGCTGAGGGTGTCTCATCTTTCTCCTCTTCAACTTCAAAGGCTTTAGTCAAATTCTGCGACTTCGGAACTGCCTCTCTTATTCCTTTTAGAATCAGGTCTTTCAATTCCATCATTTCTTCTCTATGCTCCAGGTTTTGATTTTCCCACTGGGTGTCACTGAGGGGAAACTTCACCTCTCCCTGTCTAGTATCCCCATCCCCAATGGGAAGTTCCCTGTCCCATATTTTAATGGCTGCTCCGGGTATAAGTCCCCTTTCTTCCCCAGTAAATAGTACATTCAAAATAGACATTAACTCAGTCCACGTATACAGACTGGTCCCCAAGAATTGATCAATTTGTTCAGACAACCCTACCAGATCCTCAACCAGGACCTTCATCTCCTTTTTAAATGTTCTGACCTCCCCACTGGTGAGGGGGACAGTTACAAACCCAATCTTTTTGTCCGCTATTGGTACCTCCTGAAGGGGATAAGTCGTTATATTCATTCCCTTTTTTGTTTTTGTTTTTCCCCCTTAGGCTTTCGTTTAGATACTCCTCTACATCTACTTTATCTTCCCTTCCTTTTGTTGCGATTGATGGTCAGGAACAACAACATCCCCGTCCACCGCCCCTTCGTTCTCCTCTTGTGGGTCATCCGTTCCCTGTCCCTGTCTGTCTGTCTGTCTGTCTCTCCTCCTCCCCAATTTTCACCCAATATGATTTCATGGTACGGTGGGGGAGTGGGGGGTGGGGGGGGGTGTGGGGGGGGGGGGGGGGTTTGGGAGTGCAAACAGGCAAAAGGATCGAAGGGACTGGGTGGGGTAGAGGGGGAATCCCTTGTCTTCACTACCATCATTCCCAAGCTGCCCTTCCAACCATACGCATAGTCCGCCTCTTCTTGACTAAAATTTTTTTTATTCACAAACATACCTAAATACAGACATACCCAATCCTCGTCTGAACCATACTTTGGCCAGAAGACAGCCAGACGAAGGATTGGGTCTTTGGTCCATACTAAACAATATTTCATCATTTTCTTTTTATCTTTTTCCCTTGTACAATTGTTACTTGTCCATTCCCTCAACATCCTCCCCAACGGACATTCAGGAGGAATGTTACCAGGGTCTTTTTCTTCCTTAACTCAGTGACAGTACGACTTACTCTGCCTACACCCCGTTTCTCGGGGCCCTCACCAGTCCCTCAGCGATTAAATACCCCTTTTCCCGGCCACCAAGTTAATACTTAAAAGTCAGTTTTCTGATGCTGGTCTGTTCACAGAGTTGCCTGGTCCCTTTTCTCCATATTTGTTATCGACCTTCTTTCACTGTCTGATTCAGATGTCTCTCTTGTGGGATTCGTACCTGTCACACATGGGAGCGGACAAAACCGGGACAAGAGACCGCTCCTCAATTGTGAATGGGAGGCATCTTCCCAGTGTCCAGGGCCAGCCACTCCCCCCGGCGATGGAAGAATATCCAGGATGATCCCCCAATTGCGAGAAACTAAGCCCACTCACTTCAATAATTTCAGTGCAAGACAAGATCTGAAGCAATCAGTATGTTTCTTATACGCTTGCAAGCGTGGTGACTGAAATAGACTCGCAGAGTTTAGCAAGTACATAGGATTCACTAATCCAAACCCGGTGCCCATTACTATTGTTTCTCTCTTGCCTTACCCGGCCTTGTGCATAACAAAGTACAGGTTTTACTTGACCTTTTCACCACATCCTGGCTGTGGTCAACTGTTAGGTATATCCTCCTTCACTGCGATCTATTTACCCCACTTGTGACATTGCCTCCCTTTCTCCAATCATATTGAAACTTACGACCTTTTAATTGGGGTTTGTTTTTTGCTTTTGCAGAAATGGGAAACAAATGCTTATAACTACTCCTTGTACAGGCATATCTGGCTTAACCTACATCCTCACAGCACCTGAACTATTTGTCTGTGCCATATACTAGTGCTTGCAGACACTTTTCACTCTTGTATGCACATTTTAGCTAATATGAAAACAGTTATATATTTCCTTCATGTAGGTTTCATTCTTGTTGACCCAGCTCTTGGTTGAAACAATTGTACACTGGTGTGAGCTCATTTACCTTGCATAAGTAATTATGCTTGCAGAAGTAACACGACTTCACCTGTAACCCACAGTTAGTAGTGTAGCGAACAAAGAAGAACAAAGAATGCAGAAAATGTGCAGCCCAGGAACAGGCCCTTCGGACAGCCGAACCTGAGCCGGTCCAAATCAGAAATGGGAAACAAATGCTTATAACTATTGCTTGTACAAGCATATCTGGCTTAACCTACATCCTCACAGCACCTTAACTATTTGTCTGTACCATTTACTATTGCTTGCAGACACCTTTCATTCTTGTATACACATTTTAACTAATATGAAAACAATTATATATTTCCTTCATGTAGGTTTCATTCGCCCAATTTCTAAGCATCTATATCCCTCTGCTTCTCACTTACTCATGCATCTGTCCAGGCGCACCTGAAATGAATCTACCATGCCTGCCTCTACTACCTCTGCTGGCAACGCATTCCAGCACCTACCACCCTCTGTGTAAAATACTTTCCATGTCCATCTCCCTTAAAAGTTTCACCTCTCTCATTGAACGCATGACCTCTCATTATTGAATCCCTCATCTTGGGAAAAAAGCTTATCTCTATCCACCCTGTCTGTACCCTTCATGATATTGTAAACCTCAATAAGGTCCCCTCAATCTCCTTTTTTTCTAATGAAAGCAGAAGTAATCTACTCAACCTCTCTTCAGAGCTTGCATCTTCCATACCAGGCAACACCTGCGTAAACCTTCTCCGCATTCTCTCCTAAACGTCCACATAATTTTGGTAATTTGGCGACCAGAACTGTACAGAATATTCTAAACGCGGCAGAAACAAACTCTTGTACAATTTTAGCAGGACTTGCCTGCTCTTATACTCAATGCCCTATCCGGTGAAGGCAAGCATGCCATATGCCTTCTTGACCACTCAATCCACCTGTGCAGTCACCTTCATGGTACAAAGGACCTGAACTCCCAGATCTCTCTTCTCATCAAGTTTACCCGAGGCTCTTCCGTTTACTGTATACTTGGCTCTGGAATTAGACTTCCCCAAATCATCACCTCACATTTACTTGGATAGAACACCATTTGCCACTTCTCTGCTCAAGTCTTCTGTCTATCTATATTCCCCTTCATTCTTTGACAGTCCCCTATGTTTTCTGGCTACTCCACCAATCTTTGTGTCATCTGCAAATGTAGTGGTGAGATACTGGGCTAGCAACCCTTGGAGATTGGAACCTGGCAGTTGGTCATCCCATGCAGCAAGGAACCATGTTTGGATGCTTTTTCCCCAGTGAAGTAACTGTTTCCTGATGTAGATCAATAATTCAAACTTTCTTATTAGGAGTCATGATTTAGAAGTTTACTGATGATACATAGATGTGTAGTTGACTCTGATGAATAATGTCAGGGTCCGCAGGGATGTATTCTTCAGGTGGAAAGGCAAAATGGTGAATGGAATTGAATCCAGACCAATGAGTGGTGGTGAATTTGGGGAGTTGTAACAATAACAGTGAGGATTCTGAGTGGTGAACAGGAACAACGAGATCTTGGAATGGGCATTCATCGATCCCTGAAGACAGGGACAGGGAGATCAGTTCTTCGAGAGGTTTTTGGATATTTTCTATTGTTGACCACAGACTGTGGATAATATTCAATCTTTAACTACCGCCAGTTTAGGAAACAACTAAAGGAATGAGCACAAGTCTGGTCCATGCAATAATCTACATTTTTAAACATTGAAAGATGAAAGATAGAGGGCTGAAGTATAAATCTTTGCCCATCAAACTACTTCACCACTCAATGAATTTACCACTGATCCCTCTCCAAGTCATGCTGGTGTGTGCCTTGGACGGTACTTTGCAAATGGTGAAGGTTCAGTGCATCTTCAACCTTGTCCTTATGGTCAGGACAGTTTTTGAGCTTTGAAGGTTCTGTCAACAAAGCCTGAATGACTTACTCCAGTGAATCTTCTATGTGGTGCACTCTGCTGCAATTGTACCTTAGCAGTTAAGGGAATAAATATTCAGTTGTTGAACAATATACAATTAAGGGACTGCATTGTCGTGGAGGGTGCCCAGTTCCTTCAGTGGCATTGAAGCGGCACCCACCTCAGCAAATGGAGAGAGTTCTGTTCAACATCTAATTTGTGCGTTGCAGACGATGTAGGCTTCACGAGGACAAGCGTTGAGTTAATAATCAAACAAAGTCGACTCACGGACAGGTTTTTGTCGTCAACTTCTTTATAGGGGTGGTCAGCTTCCATTTTACCGAAATACTCGCTCCCAGGACGATTACACGGAGGAATTCAGTTCCATTGAAGCCATTAAATGTCAATCGAATATGATTAGATTCTCATTTGTCAGAGTTATCTTCGCTGTATTTGGTCCTTCTGTGGGTCAATCCGATTCTAATCGCTTTCTGCTTTCAAGTTTCAATTCCCGTCTGCGCCTGAAATTTCAACCCATTTCCTCGTCGAAATTTCTCCACCTGTCTTAATAATATGTAAGGGACAGCACAGACTTACTAACATGTTGCTAACTCTGAATACAGTAGAACTTCGTGAAATAATTGGTTAGGCTGGGATTATTCTCCTTCAATCAAAGGGGGAGGAGGGAAAATTTATAATCACATAATAACAATGAGAAATGTTCAAGATTCGTGGGATCTTGATAGAATAGATACGGGCAGGTGGCTTGCCCTGTGCTCTGAGAAGAGCACCAGAGGACATAATCTCAGAATTAGATATTGCCCATTTAATTCAGAAATGAGGAGTAATTTCTTTGCTCAGGTGTTAAAGAATCTGTGGCATTTTCCAGTAACCGCTGCTGAGACTGTGTGGTTGGGTACTTTCAAACTGTGCCAGATAGTTAATCAGAAAGATGATGACACTTTGTCGAGCTAAGTGAGCAGAAAGGAATTCAAGATTACCAGATCAACTATGTTAAAAATCACACAACGCTAGGTTATAGTCCAACAGGTTTAATTGAAAGCACATTCGCTTTCGGAGCGACGCTCCTTCATCAGGTGATAGTCAGGTGACTATCACCTGATGAAGGAGCATCTCTTAGGAAGCTAGTGCTTCCAAGTAAACCTGTTGGACTATAACCTGGTGTTGTGTGATTTTTAACTTAGTCCAACACCAGCATTTCCAAATCAGATCAACCATGAATGGTTCAGCAGACTCCTTGGGCTGAATAGCATATTTCCACTTGGTTTAACATTTCGTCTAACGCCTTATTTTATTCATAAGTTCAGAACTGTGAGGGTATGGGATGAAGTGACAGGATAGCTTTATTAAACAGATCAGACAGATCAGGAACAAAGCTCAAAAACACAGGAAAAAGAAATGTGCTGTGACCTGGGGGTAACAAATGACACTGGGCCCCAGCACAGGTGGCTGTGTACAGAAGCTGTGATTGCTGAAGGAAGTTGCTAGATCTTATACAGTCGGGAAGTCAGTGATCACGCTGGACGATGGATCGTTGTATGATTCACACACAGCAGAAATTGGTGAAAGAATGAAATGTTTGTTTCATTGGAGAAATTTTCTGTGGTTCCAATTCCGAGTGACTGCTTGAAATACTGATCAGATCTTTGTGTGAAGTGTTATGTTAAAATACTCATGAACAACCCCACTGGATAAACTTGTGCGCACGATCTCTTGTTATTTTTTTCTCTTTGTTTCGATGTAAATTCATGTAGGGCGGAAAGAAAAATGCGATCCTTCTCATTACACCAATTTCATCTACAATTGAATAGAATGATTGCTCTCACTCTTCATTTCGACTTTAATGTGGTGTCGATTATTTCTGAATCTCCCGTGCAGTGAAGGGCAAGAACAAGATTCTCAATCCAGTGTATACCAGAGTGTGAGGTGCAAAAGAAAACTGCTAGTGCGATGCGTAAAGTTAGTAACCAGAGTGTGACTCGAACCCGTGAATGTGGAGCACAGCGGTGTACTAACCCACCAGCATACTCTCTCGGTCTCCTCTGCACATTTTGTCGTGGGGTGACATGTGACCTCATCAGGTTACATGTGGTGAAAGTCATGGATGAGAAAGTTCCAGAGCGGAATCGAATCCACACTATTGTGTTTCTGCTTTCACTAGAATTATAATAACAGCAAATTCCAATAAATAGCCAAGCTGGTCAGAATGAATAGCTGTCATTAATACATTCTGAGTCAGAACTGAGTCAGAATGAAACAGGACAAGAATTTTCCGTCATATTTACACCTACATTTGGCACATAATTTCTTCAGTCACTTTCTCTTTCACGTGAAGAAGCAGCCATGGTGACTGAAATAAAGGCAATATTGTTGTTCAATGGCCTTTCTCATATGGCTGAACCTGAATGGGATTAAATCGCAAGAAATGCTGATTTGCTCGTTTCATTTTAATTTTGCTGAAACCTCAAAATGTTCATTGCAATAATCAGAAGTGAATTAGATCTATCTCATTGGAACGATTACTGTTGTATTCAAATTTGCTCAGCAAATTTATTTCAGCTTGAGGAAAATACTGCTTAGAAAAACAGAGGGTTAAAATGCAAAAGAAAACCCACCAGTTTTGTTGCTCGTTGCTTTGGCAGATTTCACTGAGTATTAAATGGACCAAACATCATGGTGTTTGTTCTCACATACTTAAAGCATGTGATGAAAGCACGAAGTCGATCTCCAAGCAACTGGTCACTTCCTATTCAGTATGTAATATCTTCCCTTCACAATAAATAAAAATCCACTCAGTTCAATTTACAATGCTTTAGGTGGAACATTATGCCAAATCTTTCAAAATGTAGAGTTTTGGAACCGAACCTTATTCAGCTGCAGACATTAAAGAAATTTCTTTACATTTAAAGTCAATCAACTTAGACATTGTTTCCCCGCAACTTCCGACTGACTACACCCCACCTTTGCATCTTTACCACGCTGTCTCTCTCCTTGTGAAATTTATTCCTTGTTTGTCATCAAATGTGCCTTTCCAAATATTTTGAAAAACAGATTCTCGGAGTGACAGCGATTCTGTTCTCATCATTTCTTTGTCCTTCAAAGGTTTTCTCAAAGGTAATGAATAACTCACATCTAGATGTTTACTTACTTAAAAGTGGGAATTTTCCACCTATTTACTCTGTCCAAACATTTCATAACCTGAAAAAACCCCATGAAGTCTTCCTTGGTTCAGGGAAAACTGTTCTCAATTTTCCAAGAAGACAAGTGAATAAAATCTCATTCTCAGTACACCCCCATCAGCATCTTTCCTAATAGATTTACACCCCAGTAAACACCGTCATTATCAATTCATAGAATCACAGACTCCTACAGTGCAGAAAGAGCATTTCAGTCAATCGAGCTGGTGTTAATTCTCTGAAGAGCATCTCACCCAAACCTAGCTCCCCTCCCTATTTCCTTATATTTCACCTGAAGAAAGGGAATCCCTCCCCCTTATGATTTCAAATAAACCTGTTGGAGTATAACCTGACGTTCTGTGACTTCTGACCTCATCCCCGCGTTACCCATGGCTAATTCACCTAACTTACTTAATTCACTCCCTGGACACGAAAGGGCAATGTAACTTTGCCGATCAACCTAACCCTCCCTCTGAACAGCAGTGCGAATTACTGAGACAATGTTCCATCATACTGAGCAAATGCTGTATCATTTTTTTAATGGTTTTATACCCTGGTAAAACTGATCAAAACAAAGGAACCCAAATTCAATGTATCAAAACGCTACTCTGTCCTTTACAATTTCATTCGTGCTGCGGGAAATGTTTCTGCACTCATATTTGAATGCATTTATGTTGTTTCTTCCTCAGCTTCGTGCTTCCAGTAAATACTTCAATCCGGAACAAGTCTGTCAAATGCTTTTCATTCCAACACAGGCACAAGGTAAAGTTTGCAGAAGTCACATGTTTGGCCCTTCACTGACACTCTGCCTCCCTGAGAGTTGCAGCCCCTTCCCCCACTGACTCAGGCATCACTTCCTTCGTGTGATATGCCCCATCGAGAATGGAAGGACAGGTATCAATACCCGCACTTGGAAACGGAGCGACAGTTTTAAATCGTTTACACTGTCCCCAGTGGAAAATTGAGCCCTGTGACAGGCGGGGACACAAACCATTATACTACCAAGGACAAGAGTGTCAAAGGAGGCCCTTCAACCAAATGAGGCCACACTTGTCAAAAACAACTGCCTAATGAACTGAATCCTATTTCAGAATGCTTACCCCACAGCCTTATATGTCTTGGCATCAAAAGTTCACATCTGAATATTTATTCAGGTTTTAAGGGTTTCTGCCACTCTGAAAAATGCAGACAGTGCATTCCAAATTCCAACCACCCACTGGCTGATAAAGCTTTTTCGCACATCTTTACAAACCTTAATCTTTCTCCTTCAGTCTCTGGCTCCTACTGATCGATCCCTCCATCAATGGGAAACTCGTTCAGTCAACCCTGTCCATACTCTAACTCAATCATGTCTTGTCCACATCTCCTTTACACTGCGACAAACACTCCACTCTGTCCTGTCTTTCTTCACAACTGAAACTCTTCAGCCCAAACAATATCTCGTGAAATATCTCCTGCAATTTTCTCAGTGTGATCACATCCCTGCTATAATATGACTTGCAAAACTGCACACAACACTCTTGCTTGAGCCTAATGAGCATTTGTTTTAAAATTTCTGGATTAGTATGAGGGCGATTCTAGCTAAGCAGAATTTATTACCCATTCCGAATTGCCCAGAGGGCAGTTGAGACTCAACCATATTGTTATGAGTCTGAAGTCACATGCAGACCAGACCAAGTAAGGAGAGTAAATTCCATCCCGAAATGACATCAGTGGAACAGACTTTTTTTTCAACAATTGTCAATGGATATATAATTGTCATTAGATTCTTCCTTGCAGATATTTTTTGCATCCAAATTTGACAATCATGACATAGTGGGCCTCAAGACCGAGTACACAGACTATTACCTCGGTCTCTGGATTATCAGTCCTATGAAATTACCACAAGACCAACACAGAAAGCCACAAAAGCTGATCTTTTCCAATAAAATGTCTTTTGACCCAAACTGCCCTGGGTATTTTCCATGAGCCTGACACTACAATTGTCTCTGGCCGATGTCAGTAAAAGCTGTTACATGGGGATTGATTTCACAACCGCGGTATCCAAATGGATCGATTTGTTTGAAGGCCCCGATGGTGGGATTGGGGCACGTTCACCCAACAACTGTCACTGCAGCAGCAGCACAGACAGAACAGTATGAATGTGAAAGAGAGTCTGAGATTGTGCATTGCCTCAAAGAAATGGGGGGAGGGACAGAAAGGAGGTTTAATGATCGTGGGAAGGACCGGAATCTCTGACAACGGGTGTGTTTGAATCCTGATATATGAAACGCAGAGATGTGAGAGCGCGGAATTTGAAGGTAAAACAAATAATTTCTGAGCATGTGTCACAAAAAGGACAACGGAGAGAACACTGAGTGCCGTGATTTGGTTTCAGATTGAGGTTGCTGTGGTCACAATGCAAAATACCGACAACCACGATCACAGTAACCACAGAACAGGATGCTTGCATGCAGCAATAAGTATACTAGCAGAGGAAATGTTCGGAAGAACAGCAAGTGTACAATATCAGTACGCAGCGAACAGTGACAGATATGTAGGAACTGAGAATGAGCTGAATCTTTCAGTTCGATATCCCTCAGAACCTGTGGAGATCCCTTGAATGAGAATGTTGAAAGATGAGATTGATTGATTTCGACAAAACATCGAAGACTCGGGAGACAGTACAGGATATTTTTGAAATGTATGCTTCAATAGCATTTTAGCTTAACATCGGCACAGCCGCCCAGATCCAAGCGGAAATGGGGTTGGGAATGCGTGCGCGGAGTTACTCTCTGGCTCCAGTGATGCAATTAGGTGAGCGTCCTGTCCTTCTGTGATGGTATAGAGGCGCAAGAAATTCCTCGGTTGAGTGTGCTCCTGCTCAAGGGAATGGTTGTCCCCGTTTATACTATCATAGCGATTTACAGTGCATCTTTCTAAGACAGCTGAGTGGCACAAGTGGAGCGTGTTGAGCCCTTAACTTTGTAGTGGTGGGTTTAAAAGATGATTTTGCTGTTTGCATCTGTGTTTCTGACACTGGCGATGACAGCTACATTTGCTCGCATCAGCTCAGTATCAGTTTCTTCCACACAGTAAAGACTTCAACCTGGAGAAGGTGGTGTTGGGGTGATATTTTAAACTAGTCATCCTTGGGGGTTGGGACACGGAAAAGGTGATGTTTACTTTCTACGAATAAAACATGAAATACAAACCTGACCTCAGGAACAGAGATCATGACTTTAATTTCCTGCAATCCCATTCATTCATTTCCCCTATGCAGGGGATTCAACCATCTTCACCAGTCCTGCTTACGAGAGACTCCAGGACCAGAAAAAACATGAGCTGACCCTTAATTCAAGAATCTCCACCGCATGGGGAAGCAGTCTAATCGGCCCTTCCAGTCCACACCGTCCATCCGAAGCGCATCCCACCAGACCCCACGGTATTCCCTGTCCCATAAGCCTGCATTTCCCATTGTTGATTACTGTAACTGGCACCTCGTTGGTCAGAGGGAGAAATAAAAGCGCAAACACACAGAGACTGCGTGCAGTCTCTGGGACTGCCCACAGACTGGGATCACACCCGGGTGTGTGGTGTAGCCAGACAGCAACAAACGAGGGGCGAAGAATAAATGTTGTCATCACCAGTGATACTCACACCCTGTGGGTGAATGAGGAAGAATGAAAACACATTCACAACATGGTAAACAGGATTTGTATCTGTGTGGACACAATTTAAAAGGATCGTTCACCCTGTGTAGAAAAACGGACACTGATATCACAGAGAAAGCAGGGCAATGTGGGAACTGCTGGAAGGGAGTCAATTAACCACAGAAATTGAATCTCATTTAATCAGTAACACTGTGGAGAGGCCGTTCACCAGTCCCGTGTGTGGGAAGGGGTCACTGAGCAAAACAACCTCCGGAGACTCCAACAGGATTACATATCCCATCAGGTGTTCGGTTATGATATCAATGTGGCTGTTAATCCTAACCAGCTGCCTGCTCCATAGCGTCAGTCAGAGTCATACAACATGAAAACAGGCCTGTCAGTCTAAACAATCCATGCTGAACATACTGCCAAACTAATCCATTCCCATCTGCCTCCTCCTGTATCCGCTGAGTGGTGATAATGCCCTTGTAGTTTTATTACTGTGTTGTTCATCCAAAACCCAGGTAATATTTTGGGGACAAAGAGTTCAGGTCCTGGCATGACAGATGGTGGAGTTTGAATTCAATAAGCACCTGGAATTGAAGAGTCTCGTGATGACCTGAATCAGTTGCGTGGAAAATCCCATCTGATTCACTCATGGCCAGTTCGGGAAGCAAACTGCCATATTCATCTGTTCTGTCCCACAGGAGAGTCCAGATGGATAATATCGTGGTTGATTCTTAAATGTCCTCTGGGAAATAACTGATGTACGAGGCATGAATCAATTTATTTTAAAAGTCCCACTTTCCCATTCATGTTTGGAATCAATTGTCCTTTAAATGTTGCAAACGTACCCTCATCCATCACTTCCTCAGCAAGTTAATTGCACACGTAAAACACTGTCCCTAAAATAATGCCACACATGTCTTTTTTTAAAAAATCTCTCTTTTCAACGTAAACATATGCCCTCTCGTCTTGAAATTCCCCTCCTGGGAAAAGGCCGCTATCGTTAACTCTAAACTTGCCTCTCAATAATTCATAAACTTCGGTCAGGTCGCCACTCAAACCCCTAACCCAGAGTAAAAACACTCTCAACTAGGAGAAAGTGCGAACTGCAGATGAGAGATCAGACTCATGAGTGTTGTGCTGGGAAAGCGCAGCAGATCAGGCAGCATTTGAGGAGCAGGAGAATCGACGTTTCAAGGAAGAGCCTGGTGAAGGACATTTGGGCGAAAAAAATGATTCTCCTGCTCCTCGGATGCTGCCTTACCTGATGTGGTTTTCCAGCACCCCAATCTCGAATCTGAAAATAGTCTCAGCCTATCCAGCCTTTCATTATAACTCAAACCTTCCACAGGCAACAAGCGTGTATACCTTTTGTGAACCTACTCCACTTGAATAATATCATTCCTACAACTGGGCGACCAGAACTGGACATAATATTCCAGAAGCGGCCTCATCAATGTCCTGCAAAACTTCAACATAACGTCCCAACTACTATACACAACAGACTGAGCAATGAAGGGAAGTATGTTAAATGCCTTTGAACCATCTTGTCTGTTGGTAATGCAAATTAGAAGTAATTATGTCCCTGCACACCGAGCTTCCCTGTTCTCCAACATACGCAAAGCCATACTCTTTTTGTTGTACTAAAATGCAATACCTTCCATTTATCCAGATTGAACTCCATGTTATATTTTTTAGTACAACATTGGATTAAGATCCTTTTGAAACTGAGCTAATCTTCTCCACTGTCTACAATTCTGGCATTGCCTGCAAACCTACGAAGCATGCCTGCAGTGAGTTCCACTGTTTTCTCATATAGATCAATTTACTTGTAGTGGCCGTGATTTAGCAGTGTGCAGATCATACAACAGTTAGTCCTGCAATTAACCATGAGGAAGAAAGCCGCAGACTGCAGGGAGATATTAAACAATTGGAAATAAAAATGGTGAAAGCAATTCATTCCAGGGAAGTGGGTGATAATGAAGCAAAATTAAACTTCAAACTAGCTGCCCCCGCTCCAGTTGTGGCACTCAGCTGTCTCAGCAAGATTCACTGTAATTTGCTGTTATTATAAACGGGAACAAATTTTCCCTTCTGCCCCGCCTTTGACCAGAAGCACTCCAACCTGGAATTGCTTGCGCCTCTAAACCATCATAGAAATACCGTGCATTCTCCGGTTGAGTCACTTGAGCCATCGAGTATCTCTGCAACTTCATTCCCATCTCGATTTCAAGTTGGTTATTCGCGACTGCGCCACTCAGTCCCTCTGATTCTGGGGCTGGGAACTGGGACTATGTGGCAGCAGGGGTTCCTGCCTTGTGTGGGAAAACTCGTGAAGTAACCGATGTTAAACTGCATTGCTATTGAAGTATACATTTCAACAATAGCTTAGTAAAAACAATGACTGCAGATACTGGAAACCAGATTCTGGATTCGTGGTGCTGGAAGAGCGCAGCATTTCAGGCAGCATCCGAGGAGCAGTAAACTCAACGTTTCGGGCAAAAGCTCTTCATCAAGAATACAGGCAGAGAGCCTGAATGGTGGAGAGATAAGTGAGAGGAGGGTGGGGGTGGGGAGAAAGTAGCATAGAGTACAATAGTTAAGTGGGGGAGGGGATTAAGGTGATTGGTCGGAGTTGGAAGTGTGGAATGGATAGGTGGAAAAGAGGATAGGCAGGTAGGACAAGTCAGGACAAGTCATGGGGACTGTGCTGAGCTGGAAGTTTTGAAATGGGGTGAGGTGGGGAAAGGGGAAATGAGGAAACTGTTGAAGTCCACATTGATGCCCTAGGGTTGAAGTCTTCCGAGACGGAAGATGAGGCGTTCTTCCACCAGGTGTCTGGTGGTGAGGGAGCGGTGGTGAAGAAGGCCCAGGACCTCCATGTCTTCGACAGAGTGGGAGGGAGAGTTGAAATGTTGGGCCACGGGGTGGTGTGGCTGATTGGTGCGGGTGTCCCAGAGATATTCCCTAAAGCGCTCTGCTCGGAGGCGCCCAGTCTCCCCAATGTACAGGAGACTGCACCGGGAGCAACGGATACAATAAATGATATTGTTGGATGTGCAGGTAACAAAAGTTGCACTTTCCCCGGAGTCTTTGATGTTTTGGAGAAATCTATTTATCTCAGCCTTCAACACATTTATGATGGAACCACCACAGCCACTGGGGGAAACCGATATTAAACTGTCAGCCCATTCTGAGTTCCCACATATCTGCCACTGTTCGCTAAGCACTGATATTGTGCATTTGGTGCTCTGCCTAACATTTCTTATGATACTGTACTTATTGCACATGCTTAGTGTGTTTGTCGGTGGCGTGCCGTGATCGTACAGTGGTTAGTACTCTGTCATTGTGGCCGCTGTAATCTCGCTTCCAATCAGAGTCACGGCAGTAACTGCTCTATGTGTCCCAGTCTCTTGTGAAACACAAAGAAATCAGTTGTTTTCAAGTTTTGATTTTCTCCAAGGTGATTTTTTCCTTCAAGCTCTGCTGCTCACATCTCTGTGCTTCATATGTCAGAATTCAAATCTACCCGTTCTCAGAGATTTCTTCCCTCCTACAATCACTAACTGAACTTTCCATCCCATACCCCCCTTTCATTAATTTGGAGATGCCGGTGTTGGACTATGGAGTACAAAGTTAAAAATGACCCAACACCAGGTTATGGTCTTACAGGTTTTATTGAAGCACTAGCTTTCGGAGAGCTGTTCTTCCATCATGTGTTTGCAGAGTCATTTCCTATTTCACTAAGGCATTGCAGAATCTAATACAGACTCTCACATTGATACCGATCAGTCTGTGTGGCTGTGGTCACTGTTGCTGGGTGAACGTGCCCCAACCCCACCATCGGGACCTGCAGACCATTTGATCCCTTTGGTTACCACTATTGTGAGATCAATACTCATGTAGCAGCTTTTACCGATATGGACCAGATATTATTGGTGGGGGGGGGGGGGGGGGGAGGGTAGGGGTCCAGCTCAGGAAAATGGCACAGAACAGTTTCGGGGAAAAGCGACTTAATTGGATAAGATCAGTTTCACTACTTTTCTGCAATGGCCAAGCGCTATTACCACTGAACACTGGTCTGTGTATTCAGATACCAGGGACCTGGATTTGACTCCGACCTTGCTAGGTGGTAGAATTGGGATTCAATAAATGTCTGGAATTACGAATCTAATAACTCCTATATATCCATGTTCAATTGTTGAAAAAAAACAAAACAATCTGACGTCATTTAAGGATTGAAACTGCCATTCTTACCTGCTCGGGCCTCCATGTAACTCCAGACTCACTACAAGATGGTTGAGTCTCAACTACCCGCTGCGCAATTAGGGATAGCATTCAATACTGCCGAACCAGTACGCCCTCATACTGTAACAGAATAGAAAAAAAAGTTCATTCCGCCCGAGCTCGATTACTGTGTGCAGTTCTGCAATTCAGAGTCCTGCATGGATGTGATCGCACTGGGAACGTTGCAGGAGAGATTCACTGGGATATTGTCTGGGCTGAAGAGTTTCAGTTGTGAGGAGAGATTGGACAGACTGGGGTTGTTTGTGACCGAGCAGAGGAGATTGGAGAAGACATGACTGAGATGTACTAAATACTGAGGGATATGGATAGGATAGACTGAAAGAAGCCTTTGTTATTGATGGAGGGATCGAACACTGGGGCCAAGAGATTTCGGGAAAAGGCAGAAAGTTTTGAGCAGATTTGTGGAAAGGGTCAGAGAGGCGGAAATCTTTCTAACCTTTAAAAAAATTGAGATGTTAATTTGTGATGCCAAAACATATAAGATTATGGGCTAAACGATGGAACTTGATTCAGGTCGGTAAGCAGTTGTGTTGGGCAAGTGCGGCCACAACAGGCTGAAGGGCCTCCTTCGATGTTGTTATTCTCCACAGTATCGTGGTTAGTGTCCCCGCCTGTCACAGGGTTCAATCCCCCGCTGGGGGCATCGTAAATGTTTTAAACTTGTCGCTCTGTTCTCCAGTGAAGGTTATTCATGCCTGGCCTTCCATTCTCGATGGGACATGTCACAGGAAGGACAGTGCTGTCTGAATCAGCTGGGGAAGGACTGCAGCTCCTGGGGAGAGAGAGTGTCAGTGAAAGTGCAAACACGTAACTTCAGCCAACTGCACATTGTGTTTGTGTTGCAATGAAAAGCATTATATAGAGTTGTTCTTGACTGAAATGTTTAATTAAAGCAGGAATCTGAGGAAGAAAACAGAAAAACCCATTCAGATCTGAGTGCAGAAACATTTCCAGCAAAACTACTGAGGTTGTACAGCGCGGAACCGCGTTTGGATGCATTGGATTCGGGTTGTTGGGCGCAGCTTGCTTTCACTAGGCGGAGTTACCAGTGTGTAAAGCCGTTACACATGATACAGATAGTGTTCAATGTGATGGTACATTTGCTCAGTGGTTCGCTCTGCTCTTAAGTCTGTAGGTTAGGTGGGTTGGCCTGTTAAATTGCGCTGATGTGTCCAGGGAGTGAATTCCGTAAGTTAACTGAATTAGCCATGGGAACCGTAGTGACAGGTTCAGCAGTCACACGATGCCAGGTTTTATTCCAGCAGGTTTATTTGAAATCACAAGCCCGAGGCCTGCGGGGATAGAGACGGGAGCTAGGTCTGGTTGAGATGCTGTTCAGAGTCTCCCTACAGACCTGATTGACTGAACTGCAATTTCTGCATTGCAGGGAATCTGTGATTCTATCAGAGAGGACACTGCCAGCGTTTACTGGGCCGCTAAGGCATTAGAGACGATGCTGACGGCGTTTAGTTGGGATGGAGTTTTATTTATTTGTGTTTTGGAAAATTTGACACTGAACCAAGGAAAACCGAATGGAAGTTTTCCAGCGTATTTGAGGTTTGGAGAGAGTAAATATGTGGACAATTCACTCTTTCAAGTTTGTATATTTCTGAGAGTCAAGGTTTCAAAACCATGTAGGACAAATAAATGATGGGAGCAGAATTTCTGTCACTCAGAGAATCCGTTTCCAAAATATTTGGAAAGGCACATTTAGAGACACACAAGCAGTGAGTTTCACCAGGAGACAGACAGCCTGTGGCCAGGTAAAAGTGGAAAAGTGGGGTATGGGGGGTAGAAGGCGCGAGGAAACAATATCTAATTTGGACGACTTCAGATGCAAAGAAATATCGGAAACGTCTGCAGCTGAGTAAGATTCAGCAAAAAACCTCAGAGTTTTGAAAGATTTCTATTAATATTCCATATGAAGCATTATAAATGGAACTGAGCAGACTTGGCATATTGTCAAGGCAAGCTATTCCATAATGAATAGGAAGTGACCCGTCTCTTAGAGATCGATTTCTTGCTTTAATCCCATGCCTTAAAGGTGGGACGACGATCGCCATGATGTTGGGTTCATTTGATGCCCACTGAAATCTGCCAAAGTTGCTGAGCATCAAAACTGGCATCTTGTTTTGTAGTTTAACCTTCTGGTTTATTCATCAGTATTTTCTTTAAGTGAAATAAATTCGGAGCAAAATTGAACACAACATTGAGCTTCCAATCATATAAATCCAATTCACTTCCGATCATTGGAATGAACAGAGTGAAGTTGCAGCAAAATTAATAAAACGAAACGAACAAAACTGCATTTGCGGGAATTTTACCCAGTTCAGGTTCAGCCATATGAGAAAGACCATCGAGCTAAAACATCACCTTCACTTCTCTCTCCATATATACTTCTTCACGTGACAGAGAAACTGTCTGAAGAAATTATGCGTCAAGACTAAATGTGCATGTGAATGTGACGGGATTTTCATGTTTGCTGTTTCATTCTGAGACAGTTCCGTCTCGAAATAAATCAAGGACAAGGTATTCCTTCCAAGGACATGGTCGATCCCTTGGATTTTGCTGGTATTATTATTCTGTCGAAAGCAGAAACATAATGGTGTGGATTCGATTCCGCTCAGGGAATTTCTTATCGCCTAGGAGCACCATATGTGATCTTGACGGGGTCACATGTGAGCCCCTTTGCAATGGGCTGTCGTCTCCCAGAGGTTAAGGCTCCGGGTTGCTCTTCCATTGCGCATGTGTGGATTTGAATCCTTCTCTGGCTGTTACTTCTATGAAACGCAGCTGTGGTTTCACTTTGTGCCTCGCATCTTTAGGGTACATTGGATGGAGAATCATGCTTTTGCCCTTCATTGCACCGGGGATTTGTGATAAATCGATACCTCATCAAAGTCGAAGTAAAGCAATTTGTTACATTGGGATAATGAAAAGGAGGACAATGTTTCTTTCCTCCTTTCATCCCATCTTGACTTTCTATGAATTTACATCGAATGAAAGTGAAACAAATAAGGAGAGATCGGGTGCAATAGTTTATCCAGTGGGATTGTGAATTTTAATGTAATACTCCACACAAAGTTCTGATCAGTATTTTAAACAGTCAATTGAATTGGAACCGCAGAAAACTTTTCCAATGAAACGAATCTTTCATTCTTTCACAACCTTTTGCTGTGTGAATCATACCGCGATCCATCATCCAGCGTGATCACCAAGTTGGCAACAATATTAGATCCACCAATTTTCTATAAGCAATCACAACATCTGCACATACCCATCTGCGATGTGCCCAGTGCCATTTGTTGTATCCAGGCCACAGCACATTTTTTTGTTCATGAACTTATGACCTTAGTTCCTGATCTGTCTGATCAGTTTGAGAAACCTTTTCTATCACCTCATCCTATCCCCTCAGAATTCTAAAGGTATCAATAAAATAAGGCATTAGACCAAACGATGTAGGATTGGAAACCGGCCATTCAGCCCATCGAGTCTGCTCCACCATTCAACGAACTCATGGCTGATCTGATAATCCTCAACTCCATTCTCCAGCATTGCCTCGACAAAGCTTCATCAACTTTCTGGTTAAATATCTGTCTGGCACAGTTTGAAAATACACAACAACTCAGCCTCATCAACAATTTCGGCAAGGAGTTCCACCGATTCACTGGCCCCTGAGCAAAGAAATTACTCCTCATTTCTGAATTAAATAGGCAATATCTAATTCTGAGTTCATGTCCTCTGGTGCTCTCCTCATACCAGAGGGTGAACCACCTGACCGTATCTACCCTGTCAAGATCCCTTGAATATTGAAAGTTTATAATTGTTATTATGTGATTATAGAGCTCCCCTCCGTGTCCTTTGTTTCAAGGAGAATAATCCCAGCCTAACCAATCATTCCACGAAGCTCCATTTTCTCCAGTGTTGACAACATGTTCATTAATCTCTGCTGTCCCCTGCAGCGTCCTTACATATTATTATGGCAGGAGGAGACATTTATGCAAAGAAACGGTTGAAATTTCAAGCACAGACGGGAATTGGAACGTGAAATCAGACAGAGACTGGAATCAGATTGGTCCAAACAAGGACGAAATAGAGTAATGATCACTCTGACAAATGAGAATCTAATCATATCTCATTGACATTCAATAACTTTACTGTAAACAAATTACCCCGTGTAATCGTCCACAGAGCTATTATTTCGGGGGAAGAAACATATAGAAACTGGCTACATAAACACTTTGACAACAATAACATGTTCTTGAGACATTTTTTGATTATAAACTCAACTCATTGTTCCGTGAATCCTACATCGTTTGCAAGGCACAAATGAGACGTGGAATATAACTCTCTCCATTTGCCTAGATGGGTGTAACTTCAATAACACTTAAGGAACTGGACACCGTCCACGACAATGCAGTCACTTGAGTGTACCCTCTTCAACACCTGCAATATTCATTCCCTTCACCGCTAAGGCGCAATTGCAGCAGAGTGCACCTCTATAATTTGCACTGGAGTAAGTCATTCGGGCATTTTTGACAGAACCTTCAAAGCTCAACAGCTGTACTGACTATAAGGAAAAGGTTGGAAGATGCAACGAAACGCCACCATTTTCAAGTTAACCTCCAAGGCCCATAGCACCCTGACTTGGAAAGGAATCAGTGAGACACTGATTGGTGAAACGGTCTTGATGGGCAAAGTTGCATACTTTAGCCTTCCATCTTTTATCTTACAATTTTAAGAAAAATGTTGTTTTATGCGGTGACCAGACTTGTGCTCAGTCCTTTAGCTGTTCCCTAAACTGCTGGTTTCTAAAGTTCTGCTAACATCCACAGCCTGTGGTCAACAATAGAAAATATCTGAAAATCCTCTCAATCAACTGACTCCCCTCCAGATTAGAGTGGTGTTGGAGAAGCACAGCAGGTCGGGCAACATCTGAGGAGCAGGAAAAATGGACGTTTCAGTCAAAAGCTCTTAATCAGGAATGACACTGGGAGCACATGGGATGGAGAGATAAATGTGAAGGGTGGGGCTGGGGAGAAGGTAGCTGAGAGTGCTGTAAGTGGATACAGGCGGGGGGTGAACATGATGTGTCAGAGAAGTAGGTGGAGTGGATAGGTGGGAAAAAGATGCACATGTGGGACAAGTCAGGCGGATGGTGTTGAGCAGGAAGGTGGGAACTGGGATAAGGTAGGGGAGGGGAAATGAGGCAACGGGTGAAGTCCAAATTGATGCCATGGGGTTGAAGGGTCCCGAGGTGGATGATGAGGCTTTCTTCCTCCAGGCATCGGGTCGTGAGGCAGTGGCGATACAGGAGGCCCAGGATCTGCATGCCCTCGGGAGAGTGGGAGGGGGAGTTGAAATGTATAGCCTTGGGGCACTGAGGTTGTTTCTTGCGGGTATCCTGGAGATATTCTCTGAAATGTTGTGTGAGAACACATCTCCTCTCTCCAAATTAGAAATGACCACATCGGCAGGAACGTATACAAGAACATACATGCGTGGAAGTGCAGGAAAAACTTTGATGGATGTGGCAGCCTCCATTAGAGCCTTGGACAGAGGTGAGGAGGTAGATGTGGGTGCAGGTTTTGCAATTCCTGCAGTGACAGGGAAATTTATATTTCCATCTCCACCCCTATCCACTTTTCATAAAGACTGTTTCCTCCACGAAGTCCAGGCCCTCCAATGACCCACCCACCCCTCACGGCACCTTCCCCTTCCACCACAGGAATTGCAAAACCTGCACCCACATCTTCCCTCTCACATCCTTCCAAGGGTCCAATGAGCCTTCCACATCCAACAAATGTGCATGTGCACTTCTTCACATGTCATTTATTGCATCTGTTGCTCGTGGTGCGGTCTTTCTACATTGGGGCCAACAGACACATTCTTGAAGAGCGGTTGAGAAAACATTTCCTGGGCACCCGCTACATTCAACTCCAACGCCCCATGACCAAAAACATCAATTACCATCCCCACCACCCCTACTCTCCCAAGGACATGCAGTTCCTGGGTCTCCTCCACCGCCATTCCCTCACCACCAGACGCCAGATCTTCCAACTCGGGACCCTCAACGCCAGGGCATCAACGTGGTCTTCTCCAGTTTCCTCATCTCCCAACGGCCACCTTATCCGAGTTCCAACTTTCTAACTTGGCACCATCCTACTGACCTGTCCCACTTGTCTATCTTCCTTTCCACCTATCCTCTCCACCCTCTTCTCCGACCTATCACCTTTAACCCCATCTCTATCCACCTCTTGCACTCTCAGCTAAATTCTTCCCAGACCCAGTCCTCCCGTTTATCTCTCCACCCTCGAGGCTCCCAGCTTCAATCCTGATGAAGGGCGTTTGCCCGAAATATTATTTTTTTCTGCAACTCGGATGCTGCCTGTCCTGCTGTGCTTCTTCAGCACCACTCTAATCTTAATTCTGATTTCCAGCACCTGCAGTACGCACTTCCGCCCGTCTGCTTCCCCTCTCCATTGATCTTGAATAGGCCGTTGCTAAAGTTCCAGCATCATTTCCCTGCTCGTATATTCCCAACTGATGTCAAGAACAGAAAGTATCTCCAACCCATCGAGACCACGTGATCCCTTGTCCAATCACCTTCAAACATTCGTGAATGCCTACTCCAATTTTTTTTTACTGTTAACAGTCACACTTTTATCATTGTTCCTCCCCAAATTCATTATCACCCACTTCACTGGATTGAATTCCTTTCAGCACATTTTCTTGCCAATTGTTTCCAATCTCCCTGCAGCCTATGGCTTTCTTCCTCATGGTTAACTACATGACTAATTGTCACATGATTGCAAACTGCTAAATGATGGCCACAACAAATAATTAAAATTCGTTGACCGATATGAGAAAACAATAGAACTCATAGAAGCCATATTTCATAAGCTTGCAGAGGACAGCAGAATTGGAGACTGTAAAGAAGATGATCTAAGATTCCAGAAGGATCTTAATCCATTGCGTCTTTGGGCTGAAAAATGTCACATGAAGTTCAATCTGGATAAATGGAACATATTGCATTTTACAAAATCAAATAAGTGTAGGGCTTATACAATTAATGATCGGGCATTGCATCGCATTGTGAACACGGAGGCCAGGGATGCAAGTACATAATTCATTTTAGTTTGCTTCATATATAGACAGAATGGTTAAAAAGATGTCATTCTGCCTTCGATGCTCAGTCCTTTGAGCTTACGAGTTGGTACGTTATGTTGAAGTTGAATAGGACATTGGGTGATGCGTCTTCTGGAAAACTGTGTCCAGTTCTTGCCGCCCAGTAATAGCAAGGAAATTGTATGGCTGGAGTAGGTTTAGAACAGGAATATCCGCGTATGGCTAGTGGGGAAGGTTTGAGTTATAACGAAAGGCTGGATAGGCTGAGAATATTTTCACTGAGCACTGGAGTTTTGAAAGGCGACCTGACAGAAATTTATAAATTATTGAGAGTTTGGCTCGAGTTAACTGTAACTGTCTTTTCACCAAGGAGGGGGACTTCATCACGAGAGGGCAAATGTTTAAAGTGAAAAGAGGGATTTAAAATAAGACATGAGAGGCTTTTTTTTAACAGAGAATGGTTTATGTGTGCAATTTACTTCCTGAGGCAGTGATGAATGAAAGTACATTTCCAATATTTACAGGATATTTGGATCGATAAATGAATTGGAAAGTTTCAGTGGAATTAACAAAAGCTATTCAATCATGCCTAGTACATAATTTATTGCCCAGAGGTAAGTTCAGAATCAACCACGATATTATGGATCTGGAGTCACATACCAGCCAGACCAGATAAGTATGGCAGTTTCCTTCCCTATCAGGCATTAGTGAATCAGATCTACTGATTCAATATCATCCTTAGAATCTAGGTATTTATTTAAATAAAATTCCAGCATCTGCCATGCAAGGGTTTGAATCTGTGTCCTCAGAATTATATCTGTACATTCATATTAACAATGCAGTAATATTATTACAAGGGCAATATTAATCCTCAGCAATTACAGGAGCCATCAGATGCGACTCGTTTAGTTTGGCATTATGTTCAGTATGAGCTGGTAGGAGTGAAAGGCCTGTTTTCATGCTGTTTGAGTCTATGACTTTGAGGCTATAAAACTGGCAGCTGGTTTGGATGAACAGCAGCGTTGACAGTTTAATTGATCTCCTTCTGGGATATGTAATCTTGCTGGTTTTTCTGGAGTTTTTATTGCTCATTGAGCCCTCCCAACACACGGGACTGTTGAATAGTCTGTCCCCAGTTTGACTGAGTAAATGAGTTTCCACTGCAGCAGGTATTTGAATTCCTCATTGCCCTGGTTTCTCTGTGATATCGGTGTCTTTGTATCGACCCAGGATGAACAATTGGTTCAAATCATGTCCACGCAGACGCAAGTCCCGTTGTCCATGTTGTGAATATGTTTGTATTCTTCCCGATATACCCACAGGGTGTGGATGTCGCTGGTCAGGACAGCATTTGTTGTTCTTCCTGATTCGCTGCTGCCTCGCTGCACGAGAGACATGGATTCGATCCCAGTCTCATGTGGCTGTGTGCAGTTTGCACATTCTCTCTTTGATTGTGTGAGTTTCCTCCTATAGTCTGAAGGTGTGCAGGTTACTGGGATCAGCCATGGGAAATGAAGGGGAAGGGAATAGGTATGGAGTGTGGGTCTGCTAGGATGTGCTTCGGAGGGATGGTGTCGACAGTAAGGGCCGAATGGCCTGCTTTCCCACTCGGTCTTCATTCTCGGATTAAGGGTCAGCTATTTTGTTCAGGTCCTGGAGACACAAGTAGGCAGGATTGGGTAAAGATTGTAGCATCCCCTGTATAAGTGACGTGCATGAATGGGATTGCAGGAAATGAAAGGCATGTTCTCTGTTCCTGAGGTCCAGGTTTTATTCATCGAACTTTAACATTACCAGTTCCGTGTGTGAGTCCCCAAGGATGAGTAGTTTATTATATAACCACAACACCACCTTCTCCAGATTGCAGTATTTATTGGGAACAAGAAGCTGATTCTGAGCTGATGCGAACAAAAGCAGACGCCAATGTCAAAACCACTGATCCAAATAGGAAAATGAAATTTCAAACCTTGCCACCTCAAAGTTACAGTCTCCACACGCTTTGGATGCGCCAATCGGCTGTCTCAGCAACATGGACTATTTATGGTCATAATATTATAAATGGGGGCAAGTATTCCCTTCCGTTCCGCTTTTGACCAGGAGATGTCCCAACCTCGGAAATACACGCGCCTCTCTCCTGTCATTCCATCCCAGTTTCTAATTGGATCTTCGTGCATGCTTCACACAGTTTCTCTGATTCCGGGTCTGGAACTGCGATTATGTGTGGTTGCATGCAGCAATTGGTCCTGCCTTGTGTGGGCAAAGTGATGAAGTAGCCGATGTTCAACTATAATGCTATTGAAGCATACGTTTCAACAATATTCTGCACTCTCCCAAGAGTTTGGAGAGTTACATTAATCCCATTCTCCTGTACTCTCATTCATGGAATCTCCACCGTCTCTGGGGACGCTAAAGTTAAAGATTCGGTTCATTCTGCGTTCCCACATGCCTGTCGCTAAATCCTGATATTGTATATTCTTCCTGACATTTCCTCTGCTACCATTCTGGTTGCAGTTTACAAGTGTGCTCTGTGGAATGCTGTAACCGATTAGTAGTTCGCATTCTGCGTTGTGATTGCAGCGACCTCGGCTCTAATCCACACCATAGGGGTCAGTTCTCTCAAAGTTTTACTTTTGGTGAAACACGGTCATAAATCAGTCGTTTTTACAAGTTAATATTCTCCGAGGTGATGATCTGTTTTTCATCGAATTTTGTTCTCTGATATTTCTGCGTTTCATGTATCGGGATTTAAACCCAAAAGTTCTCGAAGATGTCTCTCCCTCGCACTCTCCCTAGCTCTCTTTTCCATCTCGCGTCCCATTTGACTGAGGCATTACACAATCTAACATACACTTGCACGTTGGTACCATCCAGTCTGTGCCGTTGCACTCACTGTTGTCCCAATCTCTTCATTGGCACCTTCAAATCATTCGATCCGTTTAGATATCGTGGCTGTGAGATCAATTCTCTTTTAGCAGCTTTTACTGACATTGGCCAGAGATTATTGGAGCGTGAGGCTCAATAAAAGGGCATTGGGAAAAACTAGAGAAATGCGACTCTTTTGGAAAAGATCCCCCACGGGGGCTTTCTGCGATAGCCTAGTGGTTTTATCGCTGGATTGTTAACACAGCAAAGCCAAGTAATGTTCTGTGGAGACGGGTTAGATTACCACTACACCACGACGATGATAGTATGTGAATGCAATAACTGCCTAGAATTAAGAATACGTTGTCTGAAAAACCCATCACTGACGTCCTTGAGGGAAGGAAACTCCCATCCTTATCTGGTCTGGCGTCCACGTGACTCCAGACCGGAAGGCAATAAATGCTGCAGAGCCACCGCCGATGCTGTTACAGAATGGAAATATGGTCATTCGGCTCAGTGCTAGAATTGTCTAGGGATGAGATCGCACTGGGAAAGTTGCAGGAGAGATTCACTCGGATAGTGTCGAGACTGAAGAGTTTCAGTCATGAAGGGAGACAGGACAAACTGGGGTTGTTTGTCACCGTGCAGAGGAGTTTGTGAGGGGTATAGATAAGGTAGACTGAATAAAGCGTTTCCCATCGATGGAAAGAACGATCACAGGGGGGCAGAAATTTAAGGAGAGAGACAGAAAGGTTAAAGTAAATGTGTAGAAAAGAGGTATAGGCCGGCAGGTGTTCGAATTTCGACCACACTGTCTGTTCGGGTCAGAGAGGCACCAACCATTATAACCTGAAGGAATATGCAGATGTGAATATGTTCTGCCAATACCTGGAAGGCTGTGGGCTAAACCATTCGGGACGTTAAGCAGTTGCTTTTGACAATTGCAACCACAACGGGCTGAAGTGTCTCCTTTGAAATTGTTCTCCTTGCTACTATAGTGGTTAGTGTCGCTGTATGTTATGCGGGAGTTAGGAGCTCAATTCCTGGCTGGGGCACTGTAAATGTTTTAAAACTGTCGCTCCGTTTCCAAATGCGGGTTATTAATGTCGGTCCTACCATTCTCCATGGGAAATGTCACAGGAGGGACAGTGCTGTCTGAATCTGCGTGGGGAAGGTCTGTAGCTCCCGGCGAGACAGAGTGTTAATGAAAGTACAAACACATGACTTCCGCAACCTGCACCTTGTACAGGAATCAAAACCATTTAATAGAAAGAAGGAGGAAGCTGAGGAAGAAACAGGGTAAACCAATTCAGATGTGAGCGCAGAAACATTTTCCACAGCATCATGAGGAAAACTGACAAATGGCTCTGAGAAAGAGTTTGTCTTTCAGAACTGTTAGTTCACTCAAGCCCTTAAGAAATTGAATAACGATTTAACTAAGACTTGAAATGTTCGAACACACCAGGCGATGAGTCACGTGCTGGAAACTGTGTTTACAAGCCAGATGTTTGATAACTGATAATGATGCAATAGGCTGAAGGGTCATTCGCCATGCTTTTAAAGACTCAATAACTGTCATTTGTCAACTGAACAAAATAGGCAAAAACAAAGTCATCAAGAAAAGTTCCAAGCATTGCATATGTCGTCGTTGGTGCGAAAGTGCTGAAATGTAGCTGTCTCACTGCTATTTCCCAATGTTGATTTCCAGTCAGAGAAAAAAAATTGTTGTTCCTTATGGAAATCTGAAATTGAACATGAATTCTTGACATTACAAAACAGCAAAGGTAGCAGTTCTGTCAGAATCAGTGAGAATTTCATATCGGAGATGAAATCAAATGGGAAGAAACACTGAAATCAGTTGCCTTTGCCTGCTGAGACTCAGTACAACAAAATGATCCTTATTGAAACATAAAAGTATTTTCAAGGATTTAATAAGTTGGATGCAGAAAGTTTAGTTCTGTGACCAGAGCACCTCGTATCAAATGACTTGGAGATGCCGGTTTTGGACTGGGATATGCAAATTTGAAAATCACACAACCCCAGGTTATAGTCCAACAGGTTTAATTGGAAGTACGAGCTTTCGGACCACTGCTCATTCATCAGGTGATTGTGGAGTGCACAGTTGTAAGTCACAGAATTTATTGCATATGTTTACAGTGTGATGTAACTGAAATTGTACATTGAAAAATACCTTGATTGTTTGCTAAGTCTCCGATCTGTTAGAATGACCATGTTAGCTTCACTTCTTTCATATGTAAAGTGCAAAACTTTTTTATTTTAAAGTTTCATTATCAGGTGAAGTTTAACAACTGGTGTCTGCCCCCCCCCCCCCAGTGCTGCTGTCTGTTCCATAATGCTTACAATGATTTTAATTTATTAAAATGGGTTACCAGAGACTTAAATGGATTCATGCAGTTTTTGAGCAAAGTACAATGTAACTCTGCAAGTACAAATTCACCCCACAGACGTATATGTGTGTGTGTATGTGTGTGTGTGTGTGTGTGTGTGTGTAGGAGGGTGTCTGTTTGTAGATAGGGCAATAGGATCACCTGTCCTGTGACATGAACCCAATGACCATGGGTACCGAATTTAGATATCAGTCTCTGTGGGGGCACTTTTAGCTGCTGCCTGTTTTGAAGCCCGCCTTGGAGGATTGTCACCCGAAGATCCGAGGTCGAATGTCCTGGATCACTGAAGCGCTGTCCAACTGGAAAGGGGCACACCTGTCTGTTGATTGATGTGCAGCGCCCATTCCCTTGTTGTAGCCTCTGCTCGGCTTCACCAATGTACCATGTCTTAAGGCATCCTTGCCTGCAGCGTGTTGTTTTTTTTTAGATTAGCGTCAGTCTAAACATAATGGCATTGCCGCAGCACACAGGGACTAACACTGTCAACATATTATCTGTGCTGACACAAATGGGAAAAGTCCACCTGAGAATGTAACTGTTCAAAGAAAGTTTTTCGATTTACATGAGAAAGAAATGAACCAAACATAGTCATTCTAACAGATGGAAGACTTAACAAGCAATCAAGGTATTTTTCCAATGTATAATTTCAGTGACATTACACTGTAACCGTTCGCTATACATTCTGTATCTTACCACTGTGTACTCCACAGCCACCTGATGAAGGAGCAGCTCTCCAAACGATATTGCTTCCATTAAACCTGTTGCACTATGACCTGGTGTTGTGCGATTTTTAACTTCGTATTAGAATGCGGATCTCACAATTAAAATAGAGATGATGAAGCATTTATTCTCTTCGACAGTTCTGGATCAGTGAACTTTCTTGTAGCAGAAGGCTGTTGAGGAAGTGTCATTAGGTGTAATGAGGCTGAGATCGGCAGATCTTCAAACAGAAAAGACATCAAGCGTTATGGAGAAAGGCAAGAAAGTGCAGGTCAAGGTTATCAGATCAGATATGAAACCATTCAATAGCGGAGTAGACTTGATGGTCTGAATGGTGTCTATCTGTTCCTAAAATTGTTGGCCTTAATATGAAGCTGCAAAACCGACCTGAGTAAAATGTGCCAAATTTAAAAAAGCTTGGTCCCCCGGAGCACTGAACCAAGGTGAAATGTACAAAGAACAGCACACAAAGGGCAGACAATATTGGGTAATTGATCCGGAGTGATCAGTATACCAAGGTAAACAGGAAAACCGATATTCAGTATCTACATTGTACCTGGCTCCACGGGGCATGTAGTTAACTCTCACAAACCACTATTCCCCTTCCGTTTTCCTGACGCCCCCTCCGTTCTTGTTTTAAACTGATTGAACGTCAGGCAATTGCAGATGACATCGCATATAGAACACAGAACATTACAGCGCAGTATAGGCCCTTCGGCCCTCGATGTTGCGCCGCCCTGTCATTCTAATCTGAAGCCCATCCCATCTACACTATTCCATGTACGTCCATATGCCTCTCTAATGATGACTTAAATGCACTTAATCTTGGCGAATCTACCACCGTTACAGGCAAAGCATTCCATGCCCTAACTACTCTCTGAGTAAAGAAACTACCTCTGACATCTGTCATATACCTATCTCCCCTCACTTTAAAGTTGTGACCCTCGTGTTTGCCGTCCCTATACTTGGAAAAAGACTCTCCCTGTCCACCCTATCTAACCCTCTGATTCTCTTGTATGTCTCCATTAAGTCACCTCTCAATGTTCTTCTCTCTAACGAGAACAGCCTCAAGGCCCTCAGTCTTTCCTCGTAATACATTCCTTCCATACCAGGCAACAGCTAGAAAATCCCCTCTGCACCCTTTCCAAAGCGTCAACATCCTTCTTATAATGCGGTGACCAGAACTGTTCACAGTACTTCAATGTGGCCGTACCAGATCTTTGTACAGCTGCAGTATAACCTTCTGATTCCAGAACTGATTCCCTCTATTAATAGAGGCCAAAACACTGTTTTCCTTCTTAACAGCCCTGTCAATCTGGGTGGCAACTTTCAGGGATCTGTGTACATGGACACCGAGATCTCTCTGCTCATCTGCACTCCCAAGAATCTTACCATTAGCCCAGTACTTTGCATTCCGATTACTCCATCCAAAGTGTATCACCTCACACTTGTCCACATTAAACTCCATTTGCCACCTCTCAGCCCAGCTCTGCAGCTTATCTATGTCTCTCTGCAACCTACTACATCTTTCGTCACTATCCACAACTCCACCGACCATAGTGTTGTCCGCAAATTTACTAACCCACCCTTCTAAGCCCTCATCCAGGTCATTTATAAAAATGACGTATAGCAGTGGACCCAACACCGACCCTTGCGGAAAGCCGCTAGGAACTGGACACCAAGATGAACATATTGCATCAACTACAACACTCTGTTTTCTTTCAGCGAGACAATTACTGATTCAAACTGCTATGTCACCCACAATCCCATTACTCCTCATTTTGTATAATAGCCTACTGTGGGAACCTTATCGAACACCTTGCTGAAATCCATATACAGCACATCAACCTGTTTACTCTCATCCACCTTGTTTGGTCACTTTGTCAAAAAACTCATAAGATTCGTTAGGCACGATCTACCCTTTACAAAACCGTGCTGACTGTCCCTGATCAGATTATTATTTTCTAGATGATTATAAATCCTATCTCTTATAACCTTTCCAAAGCTTTACCAACAACTGAAGTGAGACTTACTGGTCTGTAATTACCAGGGTTGTCTCTACTACCCTTCTTGAACAAGGGAACCACATTTGCAATCATCCAGTCCTCAGGCACTATTCCTGTAGACAATGATGATTTCTAGATCAATGGCACTGCCTCGGCAATCCCCTCCCTTGCTTCCCAGAGGATCCTAGGATAGATCCCATCTGGCCCAGAGGACTTGTCGATTTTCACACTCTGCAGTATTTCTAATACCTCTTCCTTGTGAACCTCAATCTCTTCGAATCTCGATGCAAGTATCAATGTATCTTCCTCGCCAACATTTTCATTTTATATCGTGAACATAATATTTATTTAGTGTTTCCCATGTCTGCTCTGACTCCACACACAACTTCCCACTATTATTCTTGATTGGCCCTAATTTAACTCTCGTCATTCTTTTATTCCTGTCATACCTATGGAAAGCCTTAGGGTTAACCCTGATCCTATCCGCCAACAATCTCTAATGTCTCCTCCTGGCTCTCATGTCTCCTCCTGACTCTTCTGAGCTCTCTTATTAGGTCATGCAGGGATACTATACTGTCTGCTGCACATCATTCTGCTTCGAAATATCAGGCAGTATTTCATATTGATGACTGTAAACGTTAACCTTTAACAAGCCATGACAGTGAAATCACTGAATCCTCATCACTATACTACCAGGGAAGATTTCTGTTAACATCACCCTGGACACCATGAAATTCGCCAGTCTATTCTCCCATCCTTCTGTGCGTGATCTCCTCGGCCCTATTCCGGTCTTGTTGGTTGGTTTACAATACTGAGTCTATCAAATCATCTTTACATTTCAGTTTCTAAAGGATGAGACCTTCTCTCTGAGCGGGCAATGTGCTTGCTCAGTGGCGATAACACTGTCCTTGTAAACTAGAAAAGTGCTTGAAATAGGCCATTCCTGTTTTTCATTCCAAGAACGTGAGGCAAACCGTTTGGCAGGACAGGAAATAGTGGGCGTGAGCAGTGATCAAGTTTGGCAGCAAGAACGAGGTGAGGCAGTATAAACTACAGAGTAATGGGGAAACAATGGGCAAGAAACACTGGGACGGGAGAGGCTGAATGCTTCCTTTCTTTGCTGTAACCAAACTTGAGTTTTGAATTCTGAAATGGGATAATATCAGCTAAGTGGGTGAAATCTTACTTTCAGCTTGTTTTCTCCCGAGACCTGTGTCACACTTGGGGAAATGTGTCTGTGTGCTTCAGTCTATGGGTAAAAATGGGGTTCAGTTCCCATCTCAAACTTTACTCCCATTTATTGTGTTTTACGAGATTAAAACGTTCCAGAGAAATTAACATTCAGGTGAAACGTTAGAGTTCACAAGGTTACAGACCAAGTGCTGGGAAATGAGATGAAGGGACCCATTTCTGTGCTATAAACACTCGATAATTCAATCATTTTTGAGGGGAAACATATCTGCAGTGACATAATTCCAAAAGCTGTGTTATGAAGAAACGGTGCAACGGCTCCTGCCCTCATCCCTGGTGGTCTAGTCGTTAGTATTCAGGGCTTTAACTGAGTGGCCTGGGTTTCATTACCGTTCAGGAGATCAGGACTTCTTGTTCCTGACGCAGCGAGAGCAGCTCTATCAGGAATCTGTTTCATGCCTTAGATCAGTCAATACCCCAGCTCATCAAAGAAGGAAAAAGTGCCTTCCCTCTCTCTGCACAGTCGGATAGTTAATCCTTCATTCTCCTCTGATTCCACTTCCCAAAGAGTTTCAAAATATTGTCAAAACTGCGTCTCAGCTATTTCTTTTCTGCCTTTTGATACATAGAAGTTGCAGCGATTGAGTGTGTTGGTTTCTGAAAATGAAACGTACCCATGAGCAATGTATTGGGCTATTCCAGGATTGCCTTCTCTGACAACGGTGGGACATTACTGGTGTTGTCTATGATATGAAAGTGCCAGTGTTTGAGTTGAGAAGACAAAGTTAAAAATGACACAATATCAGGGCAGAGTCCAGCAGGTTTATTTGGAAGCACTAGCTTTCGGAGAGCCGCTTCTTCATCAGGTGGGTGTTTTACTGCAGAAACTTGGTGTGTGCGTCAATATGCGCGATCTTTTGGAAGATCATCTGGACTTTAACCGACCGTTCGTGGTGTGGACGGTACCCATGACTTGGAGGTGTTGGTGTTGGACTGGGGTGGATATATTTAATAATCAGACAAAGCCATTTTAGATTCCAACAGTTGACAAACACCTGATGAAGAAGCAGTGCATGGAACACTGGTGCTTCCAAATACGTCTGTTCAATACCATCTGGTGCTGTGTGATTTTTACTCTGATAGCATTTGGTAATGTTTAACTGATCGAAGACAGTGAAAGAATTTTCGCTCGTGAAGATGAAAATTTCAAATATTACCCACCTCAGCATAATAAAAATGATTAGGTTAGATTTGTGATGAATCTCCACAATGCGCTTGCGCAAAGTAAAAGTCGAACTTACAACTGCCTGATCCGGAGCCAACTATACAAATGGTTGCACCAATGGCCAGATACACAGCCGAGATTTTACACGCTGCAGAGCTGTGGTGTTAACAAGGACATGAGCAATAACAGTAACAGTCCCAAGGTGAACAAAGAACAAAGATAATCACCATCATTGATTCACTTCAAATTGTCCTCAACCCCGCAGAAAACGAACAGGAAATGACATCACCACAAACCGCAGGAACCCCATCCAGGAGAAAGATATAAATAGAAAGCAAGAGACAACAGCTTCCCTTCACATGGAGGTCGCCACTGATGGTGTTACCTAGCCAGGTAATGAAACATCTGGATATCAAACCTACAGCTCAGCGAGCAAACCTACACCTTAAACCGCAACCTGAGCTACAAACCTTCACAATCCTTGCGATTTAAGATGTCTATACGCAAGGATTGTGAAGGTTTGTAGCTCAGGTTGCGGTTTAAGGTGTAGGTTTGCTCGCTGAGCTGTAGGTTTGATATCCAGATGTTCCTGCGGTTTGTGGTGATGTCATTTCCTGTTCGTTTTCTGCGGGGTTGATAGATGGCATGTAGATCCATGTGTTTGTTTATGGCGTTGTGGTTGGAGTGCCAGGCCTTTGGGAATTTTCTGGCATGTCTTTGCTTAGACTGCCCCAGGATCAACGTGTTTCCCAAGTCGAATCGGACTACCAAAAATCCATAAACAAGGAGCCCCCCCTCAGACCCATAGTCTCATTACCCGGAACACCAACTTACAGAGGGGCCAAAGAACTACACGCAAGACTGAAATGCCTCATAGAAGAGTCACAGCACTCCATCCAGGAATTCCTAAAAATCATCAAAAACACCAAAATAGAGGAAGAAGAAGCAATGATCTCATTCGACATAACAGCACTGTTCACCTTCATCAACATCGACCTGGCAAAGGAAACACTTACCACACTTTTAGAAGAGACCATCACAGACGCACCAACAACCATCAATCACATTACCAATGAAAATATCATGAAGCTAGTGAACCTGTGCCTCACCACCCACTTCACTTTCAACAACATAGTCTACAAACAAACCAACAGCACACCCATGGGATCTCCGCTATCAGGATTCATAGCAGAAGCGGTAATGCAAAGACTAGAACAAACACCCCTGCCAACAATCAAACCAAACATCTGGGTCCGCTACGTAGATGACAACTTTGTCATCACAAAACAAAACAAGATAGAAGAGACATTTGACATGATCAACAACACCTTCACAGGCATAAAGTTCACCAAGGAGGAAGAAACCGACAACAAACTCGCATTCCTGAACGTCACAGTCAAAAGAAAGGACAACGGAGAACTACAAACCTATGTATACAGAAAACCGACAAACACTGAACAAATACTTAACTACACCAGCAACCATCCCAACACACACAAACGAAGCTGTATCAGAACACTATTCCAATGAGCCACCACACACTGCAGCACAGACGAACTTCGGAAAACAGAGGAGAACCACCTATTCAACGTATTCGAGAAGAATAGATACTCAAAAATACAGTTCGCAGATTCCTCAAGAACAAACCACGACAAGTAGACCAAACACAGCTAGAAACTCTAACCACCTTACCATACGTCGAAGAAGTTTCAGAAATGACAGCCAGACTATTCAGACCCCTCGGAATCCTAGTAGTACACAAACCCACCAACACTCTCAAACAAAAACTAACTTAAAAAACACAGTTCAACCCATGGACAAAACCAACGTCATCCACAAAGTTCCATGCAATGACTGCCACCAACACTATGTAAGACAAACAGGAAGAAAGTTAGCCACCAGGATATACGAACACCAGCTAGCCACAAAAAGACACGACCTTCTCTCCTTCGTAGCCCTACATACGGGTTAAAATTACCACTATTTCGACTGGGACAACACATCTATCCTGGAACAGGCTAAGCAAAGATATGCCAGAGAATTCCTAGAGGCCTAGCACTTCAACCACAATGCCATAAACAAACACTTAGATCTGGATGCCGTCTATCAACCCCTCAGAAAACGAACAGGAAATGACATCACCACAAACCCCTGGAACCCCATCGAGGAGAAAAATATAAATAGAAAGCAGGAGACAACAGCTTTGCTTCAATTGGAGGTCGCCACTGATGATGATGTTACTTAGCCAAGTAATGAAACGTCTGGATATCAAAGTTACAGCTCAGTGAGCAACCCTACACCCTACATTTTAAATCATTTTTCATGTTTATGTTGCATGAATCTGCGGTTATTGATCCACAGTTTAGTTTCACTCCCTTTAGGTAACATGCTGATTTCTCCAGTTGTTCATAGTTCAATTTGATGCATCCAGTGTGTGCATAACGAGAAGGAGCTTGCTTCCCACATCTTGTGTTTATCTGTGCCTTATGTCCAGCATTCATCAATGGCGAGAGCAAGGGGCGAGGGCGAGACCAATGTGTAAGCCTCTCCGTGCCCATGCACGGCACCCGCAGCGGCAATTCTCCACTGTGCATTTACACCCAGTTCTCAGTGCCCCTAAACCCACACCCTGCCCTTTGAAATATCTCCATTATTTTGTGCTGTCTTGCTGTGCTGTTCTCACCAGGATGAATTACTTCTACTCAACCTCTTCCAGATTTCATCTGACAAAACGTTCATTAAGAATCCCTTTGCATAAACATGCACTTCGCAGCTCTCGGTATTTGATTTTCCTGGATGTCTTTCATACGAAAAAACGTTCACAGCAACTTGAAATGAAAAAGAAAATCGCGTTTCTTTTCATTATCCCAAAGCAAACTACATTTCAATGCAGTTTGGTCAAACGGCACAAACTATTCGTTGAGATTTTGCAATAGCGACAATGCATATAAACTGACCATTGGAGTTCCAGTTTCAATGCGACAGCTGAAAACCGCTGATGACAGCGACGAGAGTGGGATTCGAACCAACGCGTGCAGAGCACAATAGATTAACAGCCCATCGCCTTAACCGCTCGGCCACCTCGTCACAGATACGCAAAAAGCTATGACCTTATGAATAATTGAATTTCGTAAATAATGCAGAGCAGCAGATATTTCTCCCTGGTGTTGGTGAAATGAGATATAACACAGTCTGGTTCCAAGACTATGGTCTGACCCCTGGGTTGTGGGGCAAGTGCACTCCCACTGTCACACTGTGCACACATTGATCTGAACAAAAATGAGGAAATGACTATGTAACAAGGTCAGTTGAATTCTGTGAAATTTGAAGTCAACGGAATGAAGAACCCGAGACAGCAGGAGGTGTTCTTTCAATAAAGAGTTGGATAGAGCTCTTCAGGATAGTGGAATCAAGAGTTATGGGGATAAGGCAGGAACAGGATACAGATTGAGGATGTTCAGCCATGATCATAATGAATGGTGGTGCTGGCTCGAAGGGCAGAATGGCCTACTCCTGCACCTGCTGTCTATTGTCTATTAAATTGCCTGTGAGGAATTGTTTTCCAGACTGGAGGAGAGTGCATAGTGCTCAATGTCATTATTCCGAAGACCTAACTTCCGCTCAGATGTTTTTGACAGGCACTTGTGTACAGAACAGACAATTTCAAAATCCAAAATAAGGCTAAACTGACAACTGAACTCAACAATGCAAAAACCTTGATCTGTATCATTTTCCTGGGCCGTGCGACACCAAGTCACTGTATGATCACAGCAAAACAGTGAGCAAGTGTCAGAAGGAAAACGAGGGCAGTGTCAGAGCGCATACTGGGAGCAACAGGTGACAGACGGGGATGTGCATTTCCCACAACAGGAACACTTCCCAAACAGCGGAATGCGGTGGAAAAATTCAGAGGGAGTTTGCACTGTGAAATTTGATGCCAGAGACACAATGGAGATCTGTCATTGAGTCTGTTCAAGATGAAGATTTTAAGATTTCTACAGATGCAAAACAAAATAAAAAGCTCATGAGTTAATGAAGGCAAAATATGAAATTGTACATTTCATCAATCTATCCATCTTTACAATGAGTACCTCACCACTTTCCTCACTCGGGGACAGAACCACTGGTGAAGATGATCATATAATCCCCGTTTACTAGCCATGGAATCAGAGAAACTCGGTTTCCCAAACGTTAAGGTAAAACCAGGAATGTGGAGGTCAGCATTAATGTGTTGCTCCTGTGCTGAAGGTGACCAGTACACAGTATCTCTGTTCCAGTATAGTGGGCTGTGCTGTGCCGAAGGTTTAAATTTGAGCCTCACATGGAGCAGCTTTAATTTATCGTCGTGTTGAGGGATACAGACAGAAGGTGATATTGAGCAAAGCCAGGTTTATGGGAAAATACCCGTGTTTGTGGATTGAGAAACAACCTTTTCTGGATAATGACTCCTTGATCAACAAACATACTGCAAGTATCTACAACGTGAAGAGACATATGTGAAGAGAGAGCCGAAGGTGATTTTTCACCAGATGGATAACGTTTCCCATGTGCACTGCTTTAAATTCTGGGAAAATAGATGTTGAACTGGTTTCATGTTACACAGTTTGTTACAAACTCACAAAGGTTGTTGCAATAATAAAAAAAGAAATCACATAGGACCGTTTGAATATTGTATTGAACTGAATTTTGGTGTGAGCATATTTTATCTTAACTGGCGTGCGGCAGAGAAGTACAGAGGGTTAACAATACAAAAGGACCCAGTCTTCTTGGTGGATTTCTTGGGTGGAGTTAAGAATGTACGAAATGTACATAACATCATGTGAATGTGGTCAAATCTTTAAAGTAGGTGTTGCATCTTCAAGTGACGATTCAATTCCTAGTCATTAGGATATAACTTCTGTCTGCAGTTATTTTAGGACATCAGCTCCATTTACCGAGTTTCACCTTGAATAATACGCCACACCTTACCAATCCATGAACTTGTTATACTCAGTCTTATTCGGTTGTACGTGTTCATGAAATATCTTTGTATCTGAAGTCAACAAATTCGAAATTGTTACGCAACCATAATGACTTTCACTCAATGGTAAATTCTCTCCTTGTACGTTTGTTCGTGTATCTTTTAAACCACTCTGAAGTCAGCTTCTACGTTTTACTTCTGTAAAGTCGTTCACGATTTAAATAACTCTATTGAGTGGAAGAAACTCTCATCCAAACTTTTCTTAATCATTCCCTAATGGTTTTCAAGCTCAAACGATAGTTATTGATTCACTCGAAAGAGGGACTTTCCCCGAGTTACTCATTCAAATCTCGCGTTATGTGAAAATCTCATTTGTTTACATCAAACTTGCGTGTTTTTGCTCCAGCATTTCCAAATCTCATGAATAAACTCCGTCATTCTTTCCATCATCCCGATGAAACCGGTTGTATCTTTTCTGATATTCTTATCTCTTAGTAAACAACGTCACTTGGCTTTCTAATATCTTGCTATCCAGGAAACAGCGTCTGTGCCCTTTCTCACTTCTTTACATGCTTTTGGTGGAGAATGAGGACAAGGATTACACACAATGCTTCCACTGAGGGTGACCTAAAGATTTTACAGTTACACTATGAACTCTTTGCTTTTTAAATACTACGTCTCTATTTATAAACTCCAATAAGGTTAATTACTCTCTATCCAGTTCATGAACATCGTCTCCATGGAGACGAAAATTATCTATCACTTCCTTTATTCTTCCACGGGATGTCTGAAAGGTTTGTAAGGCCAACATCTCCATATCCCCGTGTCCTGAGTCAGTCTCAGCTATTTCTAAAGGTGACTGAAGTTCAAATACTTCATAGTGTGTCTCCCGTCATTCCAGTTCAGACTGGTTCTGGACAGTAAATGCCATCACCAAAGGCCACCGTGGATCTGAAATCAACAGTTTTCACATTGTAATGGTCGTAGCTATTGTGTATCGTATGTCCATGTTCTTGTTCAATTTTTTTCATCATTTCATGGGTCCCTATACTGAATTCTACTGAATGATTAATTTGTGAATGGAGACATTCCCTTCACCACTCATTCGAAGCTCCATGGAACATTAAAAGATTTTACTCATACGCATCCAGAAGACAGTCCTGCCATTATTGGGATGAATCAGTGAACATTCCCCACGAATCCTGGAAGACAAGGATTTCCTTTTCCATTTTAGGAGATCATTACAGCACTGAATCCCATGTGTGCGTTCATTATAACCGAAACAGTTGCAGCAAGACTTTAAAACTAAGATTTTGCTAAGATCTACTTGCATTGGTTATCCAAAAATTACATTCCATATTATGGTATGTTTGTGAATGAAAGCACTTTCTGATTCTTGAGCAATTATATTTCAGTTTTGTCAAAAAAATATCATTCGCCGTTCTCTCTTTCCCTTTCATTTTCCCGTTTTATATCCCGTATTTTATCGGTTTATCTTAAGTTTTCAATAATTTCAATCAATCTCGCTCCTGATTACCAATCCGAGAGAATGCCACAATTTTGTCAATTTAAATGCAGTGCAGCTGTAGAGCGCGGTGACCAAGTGGAAAGGCATTGGTCACGTGAACCAACTAGCAGTAGCGAGCTGGTGGAATCTGGCCATTCCATCGTAGTCATATTTAAAACATTTAACATAATCTTTAGCCAAATCATATTGGCAGAAAACAAGAAAACAAAAACGAAAAAATTGCTGATGTTGAAAATCAAACAAAAACAGACGTTGCTGGAACATTTCAGGACGTCTGGCAGCATCTGTGGAGAGACGGACCCAATGGATATGAAACGTTAACTGTGATTCATCTGCACAGATGCTGCCAGCTCACCTGTGATTTTACAGCAATTTCTGTTTTTGTTTCAGATTGGCAGATTTTGTCGCAGTCCATGAGAACAGTGCTCATGAGAATCAAACAGACAACATGGTCCTGGTAGTGTGAAATCAGACAGTAATAATGAATGAGTGGAGAGTGTTGTACTGGAAAAGCACAGCAGGTCAGGCAACATCCGAGGAGCAGGAGAATGGACGATTTAGGCATAAGCTATTCATCAGGAATTAGGCTTGTGAGTCGGGCAGAGGAACAAAGCTGAAGCCAGGTGCCAACTCGCAGGCACCTCCTCCTACAGACCACGATCACAAACTCTCCTCCCCTCACCAAACCATCATCTCCCAGACCAACCACAATCTTATCACCTCTGGGCACCTCCCATCCACAACCTTCAACCTCATTGTCCGGGAACTGCGCACTCCACAATTCTACCTCCTTCCTAAGATTCAAAAACCTTACTGCCCCAGTGGACCTATTGTCTCATCCTGCGCCTGTCCCATCCGAATAATCTCTTTCTACCTCGACCCAATCCTCTCTCCCCAGTTCAGGAAATGCCCACTGGCATTCGTGACACCCCTATGCACTTCACCTCCTTCAAGAATTTCGTTTCCCTGGCCCTCAACACGCCATATTTACCATGGTCATCCAGTCCCTGTACAAATCCATCTGCAATGACAGAAGTCTGCAAGCCTTCCATTTCTTAATCTCACACCATCCCAACAGGTACCCTTCCACCAACATCCTCACCCCACTTGACTGAACTTGTCCTCACAATCAACAACTTCACTTTCCAAATCTCCCACTTCCTCCATCGACACTGGTAGCCATGGGCACCCGCATAGGACCTAGCTATGCCTGCCTGTTTGTCAGATACGCGGAACTGTCCATCTTTCGCAGTTACACAGGCACCATCCTACACCTATTCCTACGTTACATTGATGAATGTATTGGCGCCACTTGGTGCTCCAACGAAGAGGTTCAATAGCTCACCAACTTTACCAAAACCTTCCACACCAACCTCAAATTTATCCGGATCATCTTGGCAACTTCCTTAGCCTTCCTCGACCTCTCCATCACCGTCTCTGGTGACTGACTAATAAAAGACATATACTGCAAGCCCACCGATTCCCAAAGGTATCTAGACTACATCTCCTCCAACTCTATCTCGTGTAAAAACGACATTCCTTATTCCCAATTCCTCCGCTTCCACCACATCTGTTCCCCCGGATGACCAATTGCACCTCAGAAAGACCCAGTTGGTCTCCTTCCTCCACGGTCACAAATTGCCTTTCCACGTTAGTTGACAATGCCCTCCAGTGCATCGCCTCCACTTCACGCACCACCACCCTTGAACCCCATGCCTGTCAACGCAACAAGAAAAGAACTTCCTGGTGCGCACCTTCTACCCCACCAACCTCCGCATAAAACGCATCATATTCTGCCACTGATGCCACCTCCAAACAGCCACCACCACCGGAGATATATTTCGCTACCCAGCTCTGCCAGCACTCCAGAAAGACCACTCCCTCCAAAACCCCCTCTTGAGGAAGACACTTCCCCCCACCAGCACATAACCTTCTCCTGGCACCTTTGACTGCCACCAAAGTGAGGGTGAAACTAGCACCCACACAACTCTCATCTCCAACCAAGTCCCGAAGGGATCGTTCCACATCCGTTGGAAATTCACCTGTACAAATACCAATGTCATTTACTTCATCCGTTGCACCCAGTGTGTTCTCCTCTACATCAGGGAGACAGGATACCTTCTTGCAGATCATTTCAGAGAACATCTCTGGGACACCCGCACCCACCAAGTTCACTGTCCCGTGGCTGAACACTTCAACTCCCCCTCCTCCCCAATCAAAGGCTTGCAGGTACTGGACCTCCGCCACAGATAAACCGTTACCCACCCAACGCCTGGAGGAGGAATGCCACACATTCCGGCTCGGGACCCTTACACCACGCGGGATAATGTGAATTCGAACAGTTTCCTCATTTCCCCCAAGCATAAGCCTTCAACTCGCCACCGCCCTCTCGACCCATTCCATCACTGCCACTTCTGACCTCTTATATTCTCCATTCTATTCATCCATCTATTGCTTTCCAGCTATTTCCCCTCAACCCCACACCACTTCCATTTCTCTCTCAGCCCCGACACACAAGCCTTATTCCTGATGAAGGGCTTAAGCCTGAAACTTGAATTCTCCTGCTCCTCGGATGCTACCTGATCTGCTGTGCTTTTCCAGCATCACACTACCAACTATGATCTCCAGCATTTGCAGCCCTAACTTTATCCTTGGAATTATCAATGACCTTGGAATGAGGATATCCCTCGATTGCAGTGATCACAGTGTAACTGATTTTTCAATTTATTTTGGGTGAGGGCAGGCTGGATCTGGGATGAGCACTTAACACCTAAACAACTGGAATAGTATCAGATAGCGAAGTTAGGGCGGGCTGAAGTGAAGTGGAAAATTCTGCCAGAAAATGGGTCAGTACAACTGCATCACATCACCCAGATTGTAAAAGACTTGCACAAGGAGAAAATCAACTTCAGTGTAGGCACAATGACAGGTAAAGTGGAAAGGAGACAATACAACACACTGAGGTGCAGTGGAATTATATATGTGAAAGGATTCGATATATAAGCTCCACCTTTACATATGGACAGCCCTCACATTGGAAAAAGGAATTTCCTGCAGTGTAACGGCGTCTTTTGCCTGTGACATCACAATGTTGAGAGACACTGACATAGTTTCTTCTGTAGCAGCGTGGCCTCGTAAAAGCATGATCGTCCCATCAACAAGAATTCAATACTTCAAAGCTCTCCTCTGCGCTGTACAACTTATTTGCTGCCCCGTAGTTAGATCTTAATCGCTTCACTGTTATCTTCTTCTGCTTCCAGCTTCACGGAAACACTTGAAACATGAACAAATCCACTTTCCACTTTCACCAATCTTTTGCAACTCCCGAGTTGGCACAGGTACGAGTGACCGATTGCCTTCTCGAGCGCTCTCACTCTGGTATGATCTGAATGATAAAGTGCATTGTGTCTGATCTGCAGAATGTCCCCACCGAGACGGTGCTGTTTATCCCATCCCCGTGGACTGAGCTGTCTCTATTGGCAGAGTATTCAGCCATTCCCCTCCACTTGCAGACGTTATGATGAAGCATACTCTTACGGGCACAGCCAGGCGCAAGAGCGCCGCTGGAACTTAGCAACTTTGACTGCTAACGTCCTCCAAATATCATTTGTTTGAGAGAGAGAGACAGGTGCTGAGCTAGTGGAAAAGAGAGAAATGGGCTTTGGACTCTTTTCCCTCAGTAAAATTCAAATAAGTGCATTTTTGTGCTGCCCATTTGATGTTCAGAATCAATCTTCACAGAACAATCCAGCAGAAAGGCTTTTGTTTCAGAGGCGTCGGTTTCTTTGCTGCAAAAGGCATCAGTTAACATCTGAGTCCCAACTGTCCCAGATGAAGTGACTCCGAATGAAACCCTCACTCACTGAGAACCATCCCCACAGCCAGGATCTGCGGGGCTGCAGGCTGTCCAAAGCGGAAGGGAGGATTAAAAACGAGCCATTATTTCTCCCTCAGCCACTCTGTCACAGAGACAGGGAGAGGGACGGCAGAGACGGGTGACGTCATTCACGCGCAGACATGAACCGTTCAGCCCATCGAGTCCACGGTAAATCTCTGTCACTTGCTTCTCTCTGAGGTTAGTCATCATCAGTGCTGCTTGTCCTAATAATAGGGAACTGTGTCTGTGTCGAAATGCTGTCTCCAACATACTGATCCACGTCATTCACGGCTGTTCATTTCACCGGAGGACCCCGCTGTGTGACACAGTGTGGGGAATAACTGCAAGGCGTCATGTGCATGGTACACGCCACAACTGATTTCTCTCAACTTCGCCAGTGTATTCCCAGCTCAGGCAAGTGACTTTGCGAATCAGGTCATAACAGACCGACAGAGAACAGCAAAAAAATCTTCCATACCTTCAAACGTGGGTTTCCTCAAATGTAAAATGTGGCGGGTGTATCTATTTCAGATACCATTGAGTGACAGAACGCAGAAGGTTCATCAATATGTAATGCGAAGAACGGAGCACTGTTATAGCGAAACACTGGCAGTTGCAGTACACACGCTGAAAGCTGGAATTGTCATCGAGCAGAGGATGTTTTTCATTTATTAATTTCTGGATTATGCGCCCACCACGATCCCTCTCTCCGCTCTGTTATCGCTGACCACAGCAATTTCCCGCAGTCTTCAGATTTTTGAAGCATGTACCTTCGAGGATGACGTCAAATGATCTTCACTGTTATAGTGTGATACACTATGGCACAGATGTGTCCCGGCTGTGTCAATATAACCGCTCTGAAACTTCCCCAATTCTGCTGTTTTAATTGCAATTTCAATCAGAATCACAAAATGTGTCACACTGCAGACTGATGCCATGCAGCCCACCTTCGCTCTGCTGGCTCCACGCAATGAGGAAATGACTGTGTTTTGATTGATTGATTGTCACATGGACCTAAGTACAGTGGAAAGCGTTGTTTGCAATTGAGAAAGGCAGATCATAGTAATCAAGGACATGCAGATCACAGCGTGAGAAAAGCAAAATTTGACCAGACTCAGGAATTCAGGTTACTATGTATAGGACGTGCAGACTCGAGGAGAGTGCACAGTGCTGTTTCGAGGGGTCAATATCTGGATAAGTAGACTGAATCAGCATCGGCTGTTATTGTACTGCATCTTTTGTACAATGTTGCAAAAGTACGGGCCTTTTGTATAGAGGGCACAACTTCAAAATCCTCAATGATGCAAGACACACAAATGAGGCAAACAACAAAGCAACCACAGAAACTCGTGTTACGCCATGGGGTAAACGCCCCTTCTCAATTTTCGCTCAAATTCGCTCTCTGTCAAATTCCTGAGCCTGAGATTCGAACAGTGAATGGTCTATGTTAATAAATACTGCTCGGATCTCACAACTTCAGTATTTAATACGCCCCTCTATATATGTCTGACAACAGTAATTAATACCTCACTGTGTTACTTTAGCTCACGAAGAGAAGAAATAAATAGAAGAACAACAGTCACGTATAATAAGGAATTGGAATCCCTTGTGAATGGGAAGAGGGCGGCCGATGTAAAGATGAGGCGTGAAGGTTCATTTGGGGCGATTGAAAGTTATAAGGTAGCCAGGAAGGATCTAAAGAGAGAGCTAAGAGCAGCGAGAAGGGGACATGAAAAGTCCTTAGTTGGTAGGATTAGGGAAAACCCTAAGGCCTTCTATAGGTATGTCAGGAATAAAAGGATGACTAGGGTAGGTATCGGTCCAGTCAAGGATAGTAGTGGGAAGTTGTGTGTGGAGGCGGAGGAGATTGGTGAGACACTAAATCAATACTTTTCGTCAGTATTCACTCAGGAACAGGACGTTGTTGCTGATGTGAATATTGAGTCACAAGTGATTAGAATGGATGGCCTTGAGGTACGTAGGGAAGAGGTCTGTGGAATACTGGAAAGGATGAAAATACATAAGTCCCCTGGGCCTGATGGCATTTATCCTAGGATCCTCTGGGAAGCTAGGGAGGAGATAGCGGAGCCATTGGCCTTGATTTTTAGGTCGTCGTTGTCTTCGGGAATAGTGCCAGAAAACTGGAGGATAGCGAATGTGGTCCCCTTGTTCAAGAAGGGGAGCAGGGATAGCCCGAGTAACTATAGGCCAGTCAGTCTCAATTCTGTTGTGGGAAAAGTCTTAGAGAGAATTGTAAGCGATTGGATTTATGAACATCTGGATAGGAATAATGTGATCAAGGATAGTCAGCATGGTTTTGTGAAGGGCAGGTCGTGCCTCACAAACCTTATTGAATTATTTGAGAAGGTGACCAAGGAAGTGGACGAGGGTAAAGCAGTAGATGTGGCGTATATGGAATTTAGCAAGGTGTTCGATAAGGTACCCCATGGTAGGCTAATGCAAAAACTACGGAGGTATGGCATTGAGGGTGCATTAGAGGTTTGGATTAGGAATTGGCTGGCTGGAAGGAGACAGAGGGTAGTAGTTGATGGTATAGGTTCATCTTGGAGCACAGTTACTAGCGGTGTTCCACAAGGATCTGTTTTGGGACCATTGCTGTTTGTCATTTTTATAAATGACCTGGAGGAGGGGCTTTAAGGCTGGGTGAGCAAGTTTGCGGATGACACGAAAGTCGGTGGAGTTATGGACAGCGAAGAAGGATGTGGCAGGTTACAGCGTGATATAGATCAGTTGCAGAGCTGGGCAGTATGGTGGCAAATGGAATTCAATGTAGCTAAGTGTGAAGTCATTCACTTTGGTAGGAGTAACAAGAAGATGGATTACTGGGCTAATGGTAGACTACTTGGTAGTGTGGATGAGCAGAGGGATCTTGGTGTCCATGTACACAGATCTTTGAAAGTTGCCACCCAGGTAAATAGTGCTGTGAAGAAGGCATATGGTGTACTAGGCTTTATTGGTAGAGGAATTGAGTTCCGGAGTCATGAGGTCATGTTGCAGTTGTATAAGACTCTGGCGCGGCCTCATCTGGAGTATTGTGTGCAGTTTTGGTCGCCATACTATAGGAAGGATGTGGAGGCACTGGAACGGGTGCAGAGGAGGTTTACCAGGATGTTGCCTGGTATGGTAGGAAGATCGTATGAGGAAAGGCGGAGGCACTTGGGACTTTTCTCATTGGAGAAAAGAAGGTTTAGGGGAGATTTGATAGAGGTGTACAAGATGATTAGGGGTTTAGATAGGGTTGACAGTGAGAACCTTTTTCCGCGTATGGAGTCAGCTGTTACTAGGGGACACAGCTTTAAATTAAGGGGTGGTAGGTATGGGATGTTAGGGGTAGATTTTTTACTCAGTGGGTTGTGAGTTCATGGAATGCCCTGCCAGTAGCAGTGGTGGACCCTCCCTCTTTATGGTCATTTAAGCGGGCATTGGACAAGCATATGGAGGTTATTGGGCTCGTGTTGGATAGGTAGGCTTCGGTCGGCGCAACATCGAGGGCTGAAGGGCCTGTACTGCGCTGTATTTTTCTATGTTCTATGTTCTCTGTATGCGACTGGGATTTGACCCGATGCTGCTGCAGCCAATCGATTCAGCTGTAATTAAAATTGCTTCCACCTTTCCTGTGTCGGTAATAAGATTGCACAGATTAGTGGTGAGTTTTCATGCGTTGAATTGGACCCAGCATTCTTTCTCAGGTTGAAATTTACTGGGATATAAAGGCATGGTGAAAGACACGGTAGAGTTTATTAGAATATAAAGACGTTAGGAAGGACACGGTCAGAGTTCACTTGATACAAAGTCGATAGAAACGACAGACATGAGGTTTACTTTGAGATAACAACACTAGAAAAGGAAATAGCAGATTTAATGGGCAGGTGGGACGGATAAAGAAACATGCGAGAGAAATCAGGAAACACTTAGCACTGTCTGAAGGGAGGTTGTCCAGGTGATGTGTAAATCTGTAAGTGTAAATCTGAGGGAATTCCTTCGTTTAGGCGAGTGGAAACGAGAGGTTAGAGCTTCAAAACCAACGGGGAATGATGAAGAAGTTTGGAGCAGATTTTTTTATTCTGAGAATGATTAAAATCGGAGATGAATTTTCAGAAATAAAAACATTTTAGGAGCTGATTCCATTATATTTCAAAAGTCGTGTGCAGGCACAGAGGGAGTGAATTTAACAGCGACAGAGATTCTGGGCTACCTGGATGGCGAGGCAAAAGTGGATAACATTCATCAGAAAGAAATTGCATACCTGCATCTTAAAATGTTAAGTATAAGAAGAGCTGCTGGCGTTGATAGGTGTTGCAGCTTATTCTACATGAAATATTATATATTGTAAATTCACTGAGCTGTTTGGTGTAGCTCTGCATTGAATGGAAGTCGATGAGCTCAGTCCGCTGACTAACAAGTTATGAGAAAAGTGAGACCAACGGCATGGGATTAATTCTCTCACTGTCTCAGGTTTGCATAAGGATCATCATCTACTCCGCTCACCTGATCTGTAATACTATGGTGCCTCTAGTAAGATTTGGCCTGCAGATGTAAAATATCATTGTCATTACCATCTGTTGCCTTGAACATTTGGTCACAATCACTCGAAAGGAGAGTGAGTCCATTTAATACTCACTGATCTCCGCTTGAAAAATCCTGTGACAAGACTCGACCTTATCCCAGTTTGCACCCTCTGCTCCTCCCAACAGCAAAACTACTTGGTATGCCTTTTCCAGATTTACTGGCAACATTCAAACTCCCCAAAGAGATAAATCTAATACTTTCGATTGGATAACGACCTGAGCGTGTTTGCAGGAAATGGAATGATATGAAATGAGTTAACCAGACTTTCGCAGAATGTAATCCAGTGCAGGGTGAGAGATTTGAGAACGGGCATTAAGCTAGAATTTCACCTCTGCTTCCTTATACACAGATGGATATTCACCTGGAGAATATTTGCAGCTTTTCAGCTAATAATTGACACAAATTTGAAACTGGGGTTTTCAAATAAATGTTACTTTACTCAACATTGATTTCAACTACGTTTTAGTATGATGCACTAATAATCCCTTGTCAATGTTAGTAACAGCATCTTTAGATAAGCATTGAACTTACCACCGTGGCATTTTATGCACCTTTAAGTAGAGGCGCTAAAGAATTGCGCGACTGAAGCCGCAGACAGCAAACTGGTCACATGTCCTACTCGTACCTTAGGAACTTTAACTCAACTGCTCTACTTTTGCTGTTGTTCTGAAATTAAAGCTAACGCAGACGAGGTGAAACTGACATGGACCTGTGATTATTGAAGCATCAGGCTCAGGAAGGGGACACATAAAAATATGCAAAATAGACTTCATTGAAAAATGGGTTTCCATTGGTTCCTGCGTAGTTTACAGACAATGTGACATTGCCGCTGTCGACAGGCCTTTCCTTCGATCGGCTTCAATTCGAATCAATATAGCTTCGCAACCTTCTTCTGAAAGTTCATACTGGTAACATGAAACATACTGCATTTATCAATAATCTTCACCATTCCTACATCCATGAACACATTGCACGGTTTCCATGAATACTGAGGATGTAAGAGTGTGATACAAGAATAAATTCAATTCCAGTTTAAATTGTAAAGTAGGAAGAATGCACAGTAAGACTCAGAATGTCAGAAATTCATGTACGTCTCCGTGTCCAGAACTGCAGCAAAACAGAGGGGTAATCTGTCCCTGAATGCCCACGTTTGCTTGCTCCATGTGCCCAGTTGGAACCCTGTGTGAAGGAGCATGCAGTCTGACAGAGTGCATGGGAGAATCCTCCACTGTCTGATCTAAGGCTGCAATAGGAGCTCTCCATTCTGGCTGTGAGAGCGGTAAATGGGGTAAATGGGAGGACCTTGATATTCCGTGGTGTAGATTCACATTGCAACATGTTATTGTTGAAAACCCTGACAGAGAGGAACAGGAGGACGCTATTCCTAACACCGGTCCTACTCCGCCATTTGACATCGTCATAAGTGAATAAATACATCGATATCTTTCCCCGGCCCATTCACAACAGCCTGTCGCCCAAAGGGAAAAAGACATTGAAGCAATCGATAATGCTTGTGCAACTATTGGAGGGGAATGCGTTTGGAGACAGTGGGTTTCTGCACGAAGTTTGTAGGTTTCCTGGATTAGCAGTTGATTCTGGTCTGATCATGCTTCAAATGATATGATTCCGTCAAAACTCACCAACAAGGGGGTAAGGAATTTTCTGTGGTAAACAGCAATTTCGAGAATCCCAGACGACTGTAATTAACGATGTATCAGCAGAATAATAACTTATTCAGCGGAAATCTGAACTCCGAATCTGGTGGAACGCAAAACAACAAACTTTGTGTAGCAATGTTAACAATGCTGTAGAAACCTAACGCGCTTTTCATTGCACAACCGAGCTGCACTAGCCACAATTTTACTGTACCCAAAGTTGTGGTTGTCGTGGAGAAAATGTAATAAATCTCCAGGAGATGCGGGGAGTTCTTCAAGGAGTAGATCTTTTATTAGCAGACAAAAAACCATGACACTCAGAAAGCAAATTCTTGAACGACCCCGAAACTCAGGATCCGTGGCTCTTTATACCCTTTCTTTAATTATATTTTTGTTAGCTTACCAGGATGTGTTAGTCAGAATTATTTCACTCCAGGTATACAATAAACTACTATCTCTCTACTTCTGTCAATAGGGTTTTTCTATTGTCACGATTATGTATTTGACTGTCACCTCTGCTGCAATGATCTTCCAGCCCAGACTAACCTGTCATGATTAGATTTTTAGCTACCCCATCTACCACAATGTTTTCCTGTCCCATGCTGGTTAGATATTTACTGTCTTTTTTCTGCTACAAGGGTTTCAAGCAGGCTGACTATCAATTAAATATTTAAAGTCAAGTCCTAAATGTTTATTGTCACGACTTGTCCCAATCTGCAATGATGATATTTAGCTGGCAAGGTTGACGTTACTAATTGCTATTATCTCAGCCTGTCACAGTAACCGTTCAGCCCCAGTCTGACTCTGCTCATTGGTGGAGGAGCATTCCACTCGCTTATCCCATCCAGCCACAGTGACCTTTTGACTCGTGTAACATTCTACAGTCCCCTTGCTAGCGACAGTAGTATTCATGCTTTTACCCTTCCCATGCTTTCATGCTCCCTAGTTTACGTATGGTGTTCGGATCTTTGATCAGATATTTGTTTGTCTTCGCCCCACTTTCCAGGACCTGGTCCTTATCCATGTGTGCTCTAGCTTCTCAAGTATTCGGATAAATACTCCTGAAGTGCTTTGATTACTCATAGCTTTACCACACTTTCAAACAGTGAGTTCCAATTATACAACACTCTCAGAATAAAAATGTTCTTCCTATATCTCCTCTGATTATCCTCACACTTGCGTTTAACATAGATCTATGGTTGTAAACACTTCCTATAAGAAATGTATTCCTTGTCGGACCTTGGCTCAATCGACCAATTTACTTTCTTCTATGTGTGAGCCTAGTCCTGTGTGTTCTTTTAAATGAAACACTAGGAGAAGATATTCAGTCTCACACTCTTGATTTATTTTAAACAGTAAGTGGACAAAGCATTCAGAGCTCTGGGTCTAACCCTTTTCCCCTGACAAACTACCAGTGTGCCAGTTCAAAAAGTAAGACCTCGTTCTGTCCCTGCCCCAGTCTTTTATACAATAAAAAACGTCATACAAACACTGAGGTAGAACTATCTTCTCATCCGCCTCCTCGCATTCCCGGACGTCCGACCCCACGTGAGTTTCTTTTGCCCGCGAAACGGAGCATCACGTGACCTCCTTGGCCCGCTTCCGAGCGCGAAACGGAATGTCACGTGACCGCCTCCTGCGTGGGTTACATAGCGTCTTCACAGGCTTCTGACTGCTGCATAGATTCATAGTCGCAGCCAGCCTTCAGTTTTTCGAGTAAGCCATGTATTTATATTCTATAACATGTATCTGCCCCTTTAATGTACACCTTCATCTCTTCCTCACTCATTCTTCTCCGCTCTCAGATAAAGAGCCTGAGCTAAGCCAATTTATCTTCGCCATGACGAGATTGTCGCGCTAGAAAAGTACAGCCGGTCAGGCAGCATCCGAGGAGCAGGAGAACCGACGCTTCTGGCATAAGCCTTTCATCAGGAATGAGACGTGTAGGTAGGGGCTGAGAGATCAATGGGCGGCAGTTGGGGTTGGGTGGAAGGTAGCTGGGAAAATGATAATTGGATGGAGGCGGGGAAGAAAGTGATAACTCAGAGGGGGAAAAGATTAATAGGTCCGGAGGGTGGTGCCGAGATGGATGCTTCGGACTGTGATAATGTGGGGGAAGAAGAATTGAGGAAGATGTTGAAATCCACATTTATCCCGTATGGTTACAGGGTCCCAAGACAAAATTGGAGGCGTTCATCTTCCAGGCAGCGGGTGGTAACGGTTTGGCCGTGGCTTATTGTCGATTGTCATGTTCTGCAAACGACATTTCAGGGGAGATGTGAAATACCAAAGACTAAAAAACGGACAAAAACTTATAGAATAAGAGTTAATGGAATTCGACACAATGCAGACAGAAATCATTTGGCCAATTGAGTCTGCTCTGTACCTCCGAAGAGATTCACACTCCCCCACCCGATCTTCCTAAACCCGCATTATTGATCCACCTACAAGAATAGAAATGAGTTCAAAAGCTCAGCGGGTCAGGCAGCATCGGTGGAGAGAAATCAGAGTTAACATTGCGAATCAAAAACTGTTCCAAAGAATGATCTGTTGACCCCAAATGGTCATTCTGATTTCCCTGAGCTGCAATTCCAACGTTTGTCTTTGATTTTGTCTTTGATTATACAGGCCATTCAGGTTTTGTTTGCCATCTCCCTGAAGTGCACACCTTTGGACAGTGAGAAGGAATCGGAGCAGCCAGAGGAAACACACACGAAAGAGAGAGAGAAAAGGAGCGTGCAAATTCCACACAGTCAGTCACATCAGTCTGGAATCGAATGCGGGTTTCTGGCCTCTTAGCCCTCCCAAGCTGCCAGCGCCCGTCCCGGATGTGAATTAAACCCAATCTCTCGGAGTGACAGTCAGTGGTATTACAGTGGAGTTCTATGCAAAAAGAAGCCTATGTATCAGTATTGGAAATCAATAATCAATTAACTATCCGAACTCTTTTTTTAAAATCACTTGGCCGACAGCCTTGTTGGTCTTGTCATCAAAAAATTCACATCTGAGTACTTCTGAAAGTTATGAGGATTTCTGCCTCTCCAACCTTTGCATGCACGGAATTCCAGATTTCAACCACCCGCCGTTTCAAAACGTTTGTCTGCGCATTCACTCAAATATTTCCTCCTCTGTTCTTAAATCTATTACGTGAGTGATCTCTCCATTCAACGGACTCGTTAGTTTAGTCTATGCCACCGTATCCCTGATTATTTTGTATATCTCAATCATGTCTCCTCTCGATCTCTTCTGCTCTAAGTCTATCCAGTCTATCCAATCTCTCTTCATAACAGGAGCTCTTCTACCCAGACAACGTCCTGGCAAATCACCCCTGCATCATTTCCAGTGCTAATGTGATTGCAGAACTGCACACAATAGTCCAGATAGAGCCGAATGAGCAAGTGAAATAAATGATGTGGAAGTCCGCAGAAAGAGGTCTTTTTGAAAAAAAACATTTTCTTCAGTGCTGCCCTGTGTTCTTTTCCTGAGCCTGAAGTTCCAATAATATCTGATCCATGTCATTAAAAGCTGCTACTTGACCATTGATCTCAAAACCACAGTATCGAAATGGATTGACTGGTCTGAAGGTCGCAATGGTATGATTGCGGCACGTCCACCCAGCAACAGTGAGCGCAGCAGCACAGACTGAACAGGGTTCAATGTGAAAATGATTGTCAGGGAAATGGGAGGCGAAACTTAAAGGAGGTCAGTGATTGTGGGAGGGAGAGAAGTCTCCAAGAATGGGTGAGTCTGAACTCTGATATTTACCTCACAGAGATGTGTGAAAGAGGGGTTTGATGAAAAAAATCATAATATCAGAGAACGTTTTCATGTAAAATCAATTCATTCATTTCTGTGTTTCGTTGGCATGTACCACAAGGAGTTAAAAAGGGGAGAACGTTACATGCGGTAACTCGGATTCAAACGAGGTTACTGCGGCCACAACGCAAAACACTGAACATTATATGATCCCTGGGCCATGCAGAGATGCGTGTTTGAAAAGAGCAGTAACTACAGTGACATAGGACATGTTAGGAAGAATGCAGAAACACAACAGGACTATTTGGCGAGCATGTGGGAACTCAGAATTGGCTGTATATTCAAATTGCATGTTTCAAGAGGCTGAGGAAGTTCCATCGAGTACTGCATGTTGAAGACTGAGGGTGATAGATTTTTACAAAACATCAAATTCTCAAAGGATACTGCAGGATATTGTTGTAATGTATGTTTCAATAGCAATGAGGTTTCACATTTGTTGCCTCACGAGCTTCCCCACACAAGGAAGTACCCATTTCTGCAGTGGACCACATAATCCCTGTTCCTTCACCCAGAATCAGTGGTGCAGTTGCAAAGATCAAACTGGAAATTGGGATGGAAATGAGCACGTGAAGCTACTCTATCACACCAGTGATGTGATCGGTGAGCGCATGGTACTTCTATGATGGTACCGAGGCGTAGGAAATTCGGAGGCTGGGAGTTCTCCTGGTTAAAGGCGGGGAGGAAAGGCATATTTGTCTCCAGTTATTAGATTATTAAGATACAACAGCAGCATTAACCCGCACTGCAGATCGGCGCAGCGGAAGTGTGCTGCAGCCTTAAGCGAGAGGTCGATGTATTGCAAGCATTCAGTGCAATTTTCCTTAACAATGCACTGTTTTGTTATTTTGACAGTAAGAACTGTTTTTTTGATCACATCATCCTCTTTCTCCCAGCAAACACTCCAGTACAGAGTACATCAGTTTCATTTCGACACAGCCACATGTCATATTCTCACTCCCTCTGAGATGATTGAAATTTCCAATGTCATTCTCTGAGATGGAGCAACGTAGCATTGAGATGGTAGTGTAGTGAACAAAGAAGAACAAAGAACACAGAACATTTATAGCCCAGGAACAGGCCCTTTGGACCTCCAAGCCTGGGCTGAACCAAATCAACTGTCTAATCCTATCACCCAATTCCTCAGCATCTGTTTCCATCTGCTCCCCACTTACTCCCGCATCTATCAAGGCGCACCATGAATGAAACGACCATGCCTGTCTCTACTACCTCTGCTAGCAATGCGTTCCACGCACCTATCACCCTCTGTTCAAAATACTTTCTACATCGATCCTCCTTCAACGTTTCACCTCTCAACTTGAATGCGTGACCTCTCATTATTAAATCCCTCACCTGGGGAAAAAGCATATCTCTATACACCCGGTCTGTACCCTTCAAGATTTTGTAGACCTCAGTCAGGACCCCTCAATCTCGTTTTTTCTACTGAAAACAATCATAAACTTCTTAACCTCTCTTCATAGCTAGCATCTTCCATACCAGCAACACCCTCGAAAACCTTCTCTGCACCGTCTAATAAACGTCCACTTCCTTTTGTTAACTTGACGACCAGAACTGTGCACAGTATTCAAAACGCGGCCGAACCAAAATCTTGTACAATTTGAGCATGACCTGCCAGCTCTTACACTCAAAGCCCGGTCCTATGACGACAAGCATGCCATATGGTTTCTTGACCGCTCTATCCACCTGTCCCGCCACCGTCATGGTACAAAGGACCTGAACTCCCAGATTTCTCTGCTCATCAACTTTCTCCAAGGCTGTTCCGTTTACAGTGTAGTTGGTTCTAGAATTAGGCTTCCCAAAAAGAATCACCTCACATTTGCCTCCCTTGAACTCCGTCTGCCACTTCTCCGCTCAACTCTCCTGTCTATCTCTCTTCTTCATTCTTTGAGTGACCCCGATGCATTCTGCTACTCACCAATCTTCGTGTCAAATGCAAATGTCGTGGCGATATACTGGACTAGCAAACCTTGGAGACTGGAACATGGCAACTGCTGGTATTTACATCGATGAATAAAATCTGAAATATTAACCCCGATCAGAGGAACAGAGGCAAAAATTTTAATTTGCTGAAAACCCATTCATTCTTGTCCCTTTGCTGTCCTTAACGAGACCTGCCAACATATGACTCCAGACTCACAACAGTGCGGTTCACCCATAGAATCCCTCTGACTCAGTTCAAGGTGAATTATGAATGAACATGTTCAGACCATGATGTCCACACTCCGTGGGAGAATAAAGAAGAATAAAAAAAACATGGATGATGGGGAAAATTGGAAGTCATCTCTGCGTGGGCTCAAATTCAACTGATTATCCAAGCTAAATATACACATGGATACACACAATGCCAAGAAGTCAGGTCCATAAGGGGGCTTCAGGAAAGGATCCAATTACCCGCTGAAGTGTAAACCTACGTGCCCAGGCACAATGTGGACAGGTCATTCACCACTCCCATATATGAGAAGGGATCACTCAGGAGGCCAGCTGGCAGAGTCACCATCAAGTTTACAAATGACATCAGGGGTCCAATTGTGCTGTTATTGCAGGTGTTCATCACATTCAGCAATGAACCATGTTTGGACGCCTGTTTCCAGTGGAGTTCCTCTGTTTCCTGATGTAGATCAACGATTCAGACTTAATTGTAGGAGTCATGATTTAGAAGTTTGCAGAGGATGCAACAATTGGTCGTGTATTTGATGAACAATGTCAGGGCCTGCAGAGATGTATCAATCAGGTGGGAAATAAAAACGGCGATTGGAATTGAATCTAGACCAATAAGTGGTAACGACTTTGGGGAGTTGTAACAATAACAGTGAGGATTCTGAGTGGTGAACGGAACAAACAGGAACAAAGAGATCTTGGAGTGGATATTCACTGATCACTGAAGAATTTTGGACAGGGAGCTCAGTTGGTCGAGAGTATTTTTGGATATTTCCTGAAGTTGACCTCAGACTGAGGATGATATTCGATCTTTAGCAACCGCCAGTTTAGGAAACAACTAAAAGAATGAGCACAAGTCTGGTCAATGCAATCATCAACATTTTTAAAAATTGAAAGATAAAGGATGGAGGGCTGAAGTATACCGCTTTGACCATCAAGACCGCTTCATCACTCAGTAAATTTACCACTAATACATCTCCAAGTCATGCCAGTATGTGCCTTGGAGGGTAACTTGCAAATGGTAGCGCTTCAGTACATCTTCAACCTTGTCCTCATAGTCGGTACAGTTTTTGAGCATTGAATGTGCTGTCAGCACAGCCTGGATGACTTACTCCACCGCATCTTGTAGGTGGTGCACTCTACTGCAATTGTGCCTTAGCGGTGAGGGTAATAAACATTCAGGTGTTGAACGTGGTACAGTTAAGTGACTGCATTGTCGTGGAGGATGTCCAGTTCCTTCAGTGGTATGGAAGCTGCACACATTCAGGCAAATGGAGAGAGTTCTGTTACACATCTAATTTGTGCCTAACAAATGATGCAGGCTTCACGGAGACATGAGTTGTGTTAATAATCAAACGAAGTCGACTGACGGACATTTTTTTTTTGTAGTCTTTATATGGGCGGTCAGGTTCCATTTCTCCTAAATATTAGCTCTGAGGGCAATTACAGGGAGGACTTCAGTTACAACGAAGCCATTGAATGTCAATAGAATATGATTAAATTCTCATTTGTCAAAGTTATCATTGCTGTATTTGGTCCATGTGTGGACTAATCCGATTCCAATCGCAATTTGATTTCAAGTTCCAGTTCCCGTGCTGGAAGGGACAGCAGAGATTGACGAGAATGTTGTAAACTTTGGATAAAATGGAGCTTCGGGGAATGATTGGTCAGGCTGGGATTATTCTCCTTGAAACAAAATCGTGGGATCTTGACAGGGTAGATACAGGCAGGTGGCTTGCCCCTTGCTCTGAGGAGGGCACCAGAGGACATAATCTCAGAATGAGATATCGCCCATTTAATTCAGAAATGAAGAGTAATTTCCATACTCAGAGAATCTGTGGTTTTTGTTTGGCAATCGAAGTAGAGGCTAAGTTGTTGGGTATTTTCAAACTGTGTCAGGTACTTAATCAGAAAGATGATGAAGTTTGTCGAGGTAAGTGAGCAGAATGGAGGTGAAGATTATCAGATCAACCATGAGTTCGTTGTATGGTGGGACAGACTCGATGGGCTGAATGGCATATATCCACTTTGTTTAACATTTGGTCTAACGCCAAGTTTTATTCATAAGTTGAGAATTGAGAGTGGATGGGATGAAGTGATAGAAAAGGTTTATCAAACAGATCAGGAACGAAGCTTGTAAGCTCATGAAGAAGAAATGTGCTGTGACCTGGGGGCAACAAATAACACTCTGCACAGCACAGGTGGCTGTTTACAGAAGCTGTGATTGCTGAAGAAAATTGGTCGTCCTTGTACAGTTAGCAAGTCAGTCATCACGCTGCATGTGAAAGAATGAAAGGTTCGTTTCATTGCAGCAGTTTTCTGCGGTTCCAATTCCGACTGTCTGTTTGAAATACTGATCAGATCATTGTGTGGACTGTTAGATTAAAATAATCATGAACAATCCCACTGGATAAACTTGTGCTCCCGATAACTTGTTAGTTATTTCTCTTTCTGTCGATGTAAATTCATAGAAAGACAAGATGGAATGAGGGGCATAAAGAAAAAAATGTGTTCCTTCTCATTACACCAATTTAATTTACAACTGAATAGAACATCTGCAATCATTCTTTATTTCAACTTTAATGTGGTATTTATTATTCGTGAACCTCCATGCAATGAAGGGCAAGAACAAAATTCTCGATCCAGTGTATACCAGAGGTGTGAGATGCAAAGTAAAAATGCAATAGTGGTTTGTGGTATTAGTAACCAAATTGTGACTCCAAACCGTGAATGCGGAGCAGGGTAGTATAATAACCCACCACCGTAATCTCTCGGTCTCCTCAGCACGTTTTGAAAAGGGGTGACATGTGACCTCATCAAGGTTACATGTGGTGAATGTCATGGATGAGAAATTTCTAGAGCTAAATTGAAACCAAAACATTGTGTGTCTGCTTTCACCAGAATTACAACAGCAAAATCCAAGAAATAGCCATGTTCGTTGGAATGAACATTTGTCATGGATTCATTCTGAATCAGAACTGTGTTAGAATGAAACAGCGAACAAGAATTTCCCGTCATATTCACACCCACATTTTGCCTTGACTCATAATGTCTTCAGTGACGTTCTCTCTCACGTGAATAAGTAGATATAAAGGTGAAGTTGTGGTTCAATAGACGTTCTCATATGGCTTAAGTGAATTGGGTTAAATCGCAAGAAACGCTGTTTTGTTCGTTTCATTTTATTAATTAAACTGAAAGTCACACTGTTCATTATAATAATCGGAAGTGAATTAGATTTATCTCATTGGAACGATTAATGATATATGCAAATTTGTTCCAAATTTATTTCAGCTGAAAGAAAATACAGCTTAGAAAAAGAGACGATTAAAATCCAAAAGAAAAAGTTTTGTTGCTCGTGCTTTGGCAGAGTTCAATGATCATGAAATGGACCAAACATCATGGTGATCACATCTTTTAGCTACGTGATTAAAGCAGGAAGTCGATCTCCAAGCAACGGATCACTTCCTGTTCATTATGTAATATTTTTCCTTTACAATAAAATAATTCACTGAGTTCCATTTGCAATGCTTCAGGTGGCATAGTATGCCAAATCTTTCCAAATCTAGGGTATTTGAAACAAAATCATATTCAGCTGTGCATGTTCATGAAATTTCTATACTTTTGAAGTCAACCAACTGAGACACTGTTTCCCCGCGGCTTCCAACCGACTACACCCTACCCCTACAACTTTACCTAGCCACAGGCTATTTCTATACTTGTGAAATTCATTCCTTGTATTTCACCAAATGGGCCTTTCCAAATATTTTGAAAAACAGGTTCTCGGAGTGTCAGCGATTCTGCTCTCATCATTTCTTTGTCCCTCAATGGTTTTGAAGGATTGACGTTTAGATATTTACTAACTTGAACACAAAAACACAAGTCACAAAAATACCAGACACAAAGAAAAGTCACAAAAAGCATTGGCTCGTCACAATAAGACCCTTATGTAAAATATTCTACTCAACAGTAATTCGACGACCGTGAACATCTTCATATCGTTCTTGCAAAGAACACTCTTATTATTCCTAAACTTTTATTATCGTAATTTATTTCGACATTTGTATCAGAACCAGGAAGAAAATGAGAAGCAATTCACGAGTATTTTCGGGAGTGAAAGTCAAAATAAATTAAATTTACAGTGTCACCTTTCAGTATTTTCTCTGACTTAGCAGATAAAGATTTTTAACGTGCGAGCTCAAAATGTTTTCACCTCCAGTTGTACTAAGCCAAAATTAAGTTACTTTATTTTGCGATACTCCAACTGGAACCCTGATTGGAAAGCGGCTCCGTATGTTGATGTTCGCATCCTGGGTCATTTGTAATAAAGCATGGTTATTAGTTTTAGTGAAATATTTTGTGCACAATTACTGAACTCAGATGTAGGAAATCAAGTGCATTTATTGGGTGGAATTGTTCACCAAATATTTACTGTGGTTCTTGTTCTCAGGAACAATAAGATACTTCCTCACGGTTTTCTCCAGAGCAGTAATTAGATGACCAGGAAGACATTATGTGGCTGTATACGCCGTGTCTGTGAGCATTTTGTTTAAATTACATTGAGATATTTTACTAATAACGGAAGGGATTAATAATCGTGTGTTAAAGGTTTTAACTAATGTCATATTTTCTTTAAAAATTACAAGAATTCCTTTGTGCAACAATGATTTGGAGATGCTGGAGTTGGACCGGGGTGGACAAAGTTAAAAATCACACATCAGGTTATAGTCCAACAGGTTTGTTTGGAAGCACTAGTTTTCAAGGTGCTGCCTTTGTGTCGGGTGATCTGATGCACAGACAGCGCCGGGTAAACCAATGCTTCCAAATAAACCTGCTGGACTATAACCAGGTGTTGTGTGATTTTTAACTTCGTGAAACAAACTGAAAAACCACATGTGATAAGTGAGATATATGCAAAATCGATTTTCAAAGCATTTCATCTTTACAATCAATATGACTCGGCCATTGGAAAAATAAACTGAACTTTCAGGCAGTTCATCAATTGAACATTTGGTAGAAATTTAACTTAATAAACGACATAGCAATAATGAGATGAATTACAATATTTTATTGGATAATAAAGGTAACCTGAAGAACTGAAGGGCAATAGCAAGTGGCATTTGCTTCATTTTACTGAAGAAAAAAAATCGAAGTATTTTTTTCATCTTGCTTGGACTAGAGAATAAGGATAAATGTATGTGAGATGTTCAAATATACAACACCGATGTGCTAAATGTTTATTGAATCTCTTCTGCAGAATTACGTTCACAGAATAGACAATATTTGGGCATTCATGATCTGATTGGAATTAAAATCCTGTTGTCCACCATATGCATAATAATCGGATGTAGCAAGGTATTTTGATTTTAAAAACAAATGAATTTCATTTCTTAGATATATTAAATTTTGAAAACTACAAAGTCCTCAAATTTAAATGTGATACATACTTTTATTAACAACCTGCAGATAAAAGATTGCAGATTGTGAGATTACTAGAATGAACAACAAACAGAAGCAGATCCAAAACTGGATTTAAAAGCAATGCAAACTCCCCTTAGTTATATTCTAATCACCATTCTAAGCTGCTCTGATGCATCTCTGTTCAAGATGAACTCACACCTCCTAGTCTCCTAGGAGAGAGACACTACTAGAGCTCCACGAGTGCAGTTCATTATCTTCCCACCAAGGAAGGGTGGGATTATAATCCATTGTGATTACTCAAGTGCAAACTAACCAGTGTTCATTCCGATAATTGGGCTGGTAATTAATTAAACTGTTTCTGTGTAATGGACTGAGAATGAAATGGCAATTCACAATAATGATGGAACTAGTCACATATGCTCTTACTTAAAAATTAATATTATGATAATTGAGAGAAAGATAAATAGACACATCATGCGCTTATTGTAAATTCATAAAAAATACAACTGCTGTATATGTTTAAAGTGGTTTTCTTATAATGGAAAGATAATTAGAACGTTTAGCAGTAGGACGGAACCTGAAGAAAATGTTGTTCACTGTGACAATTCAGCTGCAGAGAACTTCCCCCTCCTTCCACAAACGTACAACTTCCAACAATTCCATATTCACTCTGATTGATAAAGGAAAGAGCAAACACCTGTAAAATCCTTTTTTCTTGTTTACACAAAATGTCACTAATTTGAAAATTTTTTTACGTTTAAAATATTTAAATCTTACTGTGAACGTTGTGCTGAACATAATGCAAAAGAAACTCACTGCGTCTGCCTACCCTTGGTCCATATCCTTCCAAAATATCTAAATGAACATTAAAGAGCCTTAATGCATCTGCTTCCCCCACCATCTCTGGCAGTTCATTCTAGATACCTACCACCCCCTGTAAAAAACAAATTGCGCCTTGAACTGTCTCCCCTAACCTTAAACGCAAGTCACATAGTTTTGACGTTTCAACTCTGGGAAAAAAAAGTCAGAATGTCAACCCTATCTATGTATCTCATGATTGTATAGACTTACATAAAGTCTTCCCCCAGCCTCTGGCACTCCACAAAAAAGCAGCCTGAGTTTTTTCTCGCCTCTCCAAATCCAGACAGCATCCTGGTAACTGCCCTCTGTACCTCCTCCAAAGACTCCATACCCATCCTGTAATGTGGTGAACAGAAATGAATACAATCGTTTATGTTTGCCTTAACCAAAGTCTTAAAACATGACTTTGGTTACAACATGACTCCCTGACTCTTGTAACCAGTTCCCTGACCAATAAAGGCAAGCATGCCATTTGCCTTCCTTAACACCCTATCTACTTGCATGGTCACTTTCAGGGAGCCATGGTCTTGAACGCCAAGATCACTTTGAACAACAAAGCTGCTCAGGGTCCTGCCATTATCTACTTTTCCTTAGTATTAGATCTCCCAAAGTGAAATAACTCACACTTAAATGAATTAAACTTCACCTTTAATTTCTCTGCCCATATCTGCAATTTATCTTTTATCCTGCAGCATTCTTTGACAACCTTCTACATTATCCACAACTCCACTGAACTTTGTAATGCCTGCAAACCTATTAACTCACTCAATTCGATTTTAATCCATGTCACTTATATACATTTGTATCACAAACAGAAAAGTTTCAGTACAGATCCCTGTGGAAAAAAAGACGGAAAATGAAGGAAATGCAGAATTCTTGAATAAATGCGGTTTTTCAATGACAGAAAAACGCTGATGAATAATCTCTGAAGGTGTGATTTTTGTTTTTAAATTAACCCAATATTTTAATTCTCAGTTTACTGATCTTAATGAATACCTAGTAAAAATAAAATGCTTTGAAAATATTGAATCATTTTAAGTGTTAAGTTCTAACATTAATTGTTAGTTCATTGTCATTTCAATTACCACACCATAATGTATTTTAATCTAGTAATGAGCATCAGGCGATTCACATTTCAGTTTAATCCATTATTTCTTAGTGCCAGTATCATAATGAAATATTAACTTTCTTTTCAGGTCAACAGACCTGCAATCCACCAATGGTTTTGCATCCAAAACTCATAATAACTATCTCATTTTCTTTCATTTGAATTCTCATATTAATAGAAGGAATATTAATCAGCTTTATCAATTAAGAGTTGGCTAACTACTTTTCACATAAATATTTCATTTCTTTCCAATATATTGCACAATTACATTGCAATAAGGGTTTTCTCATCATTCTTAAATTTGTTATCAGCCATTTTAAAACTAACTATTGCAATTATCAAACCGGTAATCATTGTTGAAATCTAATATCTCCAGCTTTAGATGAGGAATTATGGCTCAGTACATCAAAAAAGGCTAAACTTATTGCACTCTACAATCTCTTAATCTTACCAAAAATAATTTGAAGTGTGGAAGCTTAGTTGGATTGAACTGGCTGTGAGCAAAAATTCATTCTGAAGAAGGGTCACTGGACCCAAAGTATTAACTGTGATTTCTCTTCACAAATGCTGCCAGATCTGTTGAGCTATTTTCCAACAATTTCTGATTTTGTTTCTGATTTCCAGTATCCACCGTTTTTTTGCATTGTTGTCTTGATTGTTTTTCATTTTAATGCCAACATTTATGTTTTCTGATTATTACAATAAGAGCTAACCTTTTTCATGCTAAATATCATTTCAATTTCACGTGTTTCTTGTGTACGCAAAACAGAATTAACAAATGTTTGTCCTTGCAAGGTTTGTGAAGGTTTGTATCTCAGGTTGAGGTTTAGGGTGTAGGTTTGCTCGCTGAGCTGTAGGTTTGATATCCAGACGTTTCATTACCTGGCTAGGTAACATCATCAGTGGCGACCACCAAGTGAAGCGAAGCTGTTGTCTCCTGCTTTCTATTTATATCTTTCTCCTGGATGGGGTTCCTGGGTTTTGTGGTGATGTCATTTTCTGTTCGTTTTCTGAGGGGTTGGTAGATGGCATCCAGATCTATGTGTTTGTTTATGGCATTGTGGTGGGAGTTCCAGGCCTCTAGGAATTCTCTGGCATGTCTTTGCTTAGCCTGTCACAGGATAGATGTGTTGTCACAGTCAAAATGGTGGTTTTTATTTTACACACGGATGAATAAAATTTTATATTAGCATATTGGTACAAGGGAACACTAGATTTAATTCAAATATGAACTTCATTGTAATTGTTCGCCAGAATAAGTTAAAGCTTTGTGTAATTATTGTAATGCTGATGACTTAATAATTGCTGTTAGAATTCTGAAAAAAGAAAATGTTATACTATTTGTGCTAAGAGTCAATAAATTAAATTAATATATGAACCACAATATACTTGTTAGCAAATGTAATTTAAATTATTATGCAATTATTGTCATGGCAATGACTTGATAATTAGTGTTAGAATCTAAACAATAAATTGATTCAATATTTTGAAAGCATTTTGCTCTGAAATTGATTGGATATTTATTAAGATCGGAAAACTGAGGGAATAAAATGTAATAGCTCGCTTGATAGCATTGAAGAAGAAAATAAGACAGTTCATGACAGTGTCAGTGACCACAGCACAGTCCTTTTGGAGACAGGTCCCACCTTCAGATAGAGCTGAGCGATGAAGCAACCAACAGATCAGATCTAAACTCTATATTCATTCCACATCCAGTCGAGAATGGTGGTGGACAATTGAACAACTCGCCGGAAAAGGAGGTTCCACAAATATTCCCATCATCGATGATGGAAGAGCTGAACACATCAGTGCAAAAGATAAGGCTGAAGCTTTCTGGGACTTAAATATCCAAGAATGCACATCCAAATGAAAAGGCAAGCAGGTGGGCAGAGAGGCTGGGGTTGCCTGAACAGTAAGAAATGGAATTAAGTCAACAGCAATAAATGACATTGGCTCAGATGATTTAGAATCTGTGTGGGTGGAGATGAGGAACCACAAAGGTTAAAAAAAACATAATGGGAGTTATCTGCAGAGCTCCAAACAATAGTCAGGATGTGGGCATAAGTTACATGAGGAGATAGGAAAAGCGTTAAGGAAGGTAAGGTTACAGTGACCAGGGGGATTTCAATATGCCAGGGGACTGGGAAAATCAGGATGATAGTGGATTGCAAGAAAATGAATTTGTGGAATCTCTACAAATGGCTTTTTGAAGAAGGTTGCAGTGGAGCAGGGCTGATGCCCGAAATGTCGATTCTCCTGTTCCTTGGATGCTGCCTGACCTGCTGTGCTTTTCCAGCAGCACATTTTCAGCCCCACTAGGGAACAGGATTTAATGTTGTGCAATGAGGCAGACTTGATAAGGTAGGTTAACGTGAATGAACCCTGAGGAGGAAGGGATCATAATATGATAGAATTTACTCAGCAGTTTGAGAGGGAGAAGATGGAATCAGATATAACTGTATTCCAGCTGAATAAAGGCAGCTACAGAGACATGAGGGAGAAGCTGGAGAGAATTGACTGGGAGAGGAGCCGAGCAGGAAAGACAGTGGAACAGTGATGGCTAGGGTTTCTGGGAGTAATCCGGATGACACAGTAAAAATTCATCCCGAGGAAAAAGCAGCATTGATCAGGGAGGGTGAGGCAACCATGGCTGACTCGGGAAGTCAGGAAAAGCATACAAGCAACGTATCACATGGCAAAGGGCAGTGGGAAGTCAGTGAAATAGGAAGCCAAGAAAGACCAATGGAGAACAATGAAGAAAAAACATAAGGAGAAAGAAGATTAAGCATGAGAGAAAGCTAGTCAGTAATATTAAAAACATGATTGTCAGAGTTTCTTTAGTTATATAAAGTACAAAAGAGAGGTGAAAATGGACATTGAGGCTAGAAGAATAGTAATGGGGAACAAAGAAATGGATAAGGAACTGAATAAGTACTTTGCATCAGTCTTCATGGTGGAAGACACAAATACTATCCCAAAACTTCCAGAGAGAGTCGGGGTGGTGGTGGGGGTGGGGGGGGGGGGGGGGGGGGGGGGGGGAGGTGGTGGAACAGAGATGAGTGTGAAATATAAATCACGAACAGATCAGGTTTGGTCTTATTGAACGGTGGAGCAGGCTCGAGGGGTCGAATGGTCACCTTCTGCTACTTTCTCACACGATCCCAGGACTGACAGCTTTGTTTAAAATTCATTCCCTAGATGTAGGTGCCACTGGCTAGGGCAAAACATATTACCTAGAGAGCATTTAAGAGTCACCAAGGAGAAAATGCTAGAAAACTGAAAGATTTGAAAATAGATAAATCACATGGACAGATGGATTACACCCCAGAAGGTGATAGCTGAAGGGATAGTGGAGGTTTTAATTGTGAGCTTTCCGGTATCACTGGAGTCAAGGAGGGTCCCAGAGGACAGGAACATTGCTAATATAACCCCCAACCACAAGAAGGGAGTAAGGAAAAAGAAGGGAAATTACTGGCTAATAACCCTGGCCTCAGTCATTGGTAAATTGTTGGAAATATTTTATCAGTAATATTTAACTAACTGGTTATTTCAATTCTAATGCAATCTCTACAAAAAGTCCAAGTATTTTTTAGGCGACAACAAATTTTCAAAAAACTTCTCTCAATCTATCTCTCCTTCCTTTTCATTAGACAACGTAGGGAGGCATGGAAACACTACAGTGATGTAAGCTATATGTAATACAGTGAGACAGGAAAGCTAGTATGGCTCATGTTGATTCTTAGAACCCACACAGTGAAGCAACACATTCACTGCATAATAAACATAAGACAATATTTCAACCCCACTCATAACGGCATGACAGAAATAAAATCTGGGTCGGTTGGACAGGCTGGTTTTGTTTCAGTTGGAGTGAGGGGTGACATGACTGAAGTATATAAGATCCTGAATGGTTTGATAAGGTGGATGTGGAAAGGATATTTCCTCTTGTGGGTCATTCCTGAACTAGAGGGAACTGCTTTAAAATTGGGTTCACCCTTTCAGGACAAAGATAATGAAATTTGTTTCCTAACAGAAGGCTGTGCAACTTTGGAACTCTCTGCCCCAGAAGGTGGGTTCACTGAGTAGTTTTAAGACACCGGTTGATAGATTCGTGTTAAGGGGCATTGGGGCAAGATGGAATAAAAATCACGAACAGATCAGGCTTGGTCTTCTTGAATGGTGGAGCAGGCTCAAGGGGCATAATGGTCACCTTCTGCTTCTTTCTCACATGATCCCAGACTGAGAGCTTTGTTTAAAATTCATTCACTAGATGTAGGCGCCACTGGCTAGGGCAACATTTATTACCCAGAGAGCAGTTAAGAGTCAACAATATTGCTGTGGGTCAGGAGTCACATGTAGGCCAGACCAGGTAAGGATGGCAGATTCCTTCCCTGAAGGACATCAGTGACACAGATGGGTTTTTCCTGACAATCAATAATAGTTTCATGGTCATCAACAGACCCATAATTTTAGATGATTATTAAATTCAAGGTCCACATTTGCTGTAATGCGATTTGAATCAGGGTCCCCAGAATATTCGCTGGGTCTCTGGATTAACAGTTCAGCAATGATAATGTTACCGAGCTACAAAGGGACAGTTTTACGGGTGGAAACCAAAACCTGGATCAAACTGGATTAAATAAAGGAGTGCTGATAGAACGGAGGAGAGTTGAAAGGATTGGGGGAAGAGAATTACCAAGTTTAGGTTCAAAGCAGCTGAAACTAAAGCCACCAACAGGGAGGAGATGAAAACAAGAAACTCTCATGCAGCTGGAATTGGATAAGTGCAGCTACCTCAGGGAGGTGTGGAACTACACTGGGAGGACAGGGTGAAGGCATGGGTAAGTTTAAAAGCAGTGAACCAAATTTTGAAATCATATTTCTGAACATAATGTAGATGAGGTTAAAATGGAGGTAGATGTCTTACGTGACTTGCTATAAGGACACAGACAGTAGAATCTGAGGTGATCATGAGTATGTGGGGGTGAATGTGGGAGACAGTCCAAGCTGGGACTGTATTGGATTAGTCACGGTGAGAGGGAACAAATGCTGTATGCAGGGTTTCAGGAGCTGATGGACTGATGCTCAGGTGAGCCATCGGAAACTGAGCAAGTGACCACCATCTAATAGGACAGAGAAACTGATCCATCAGCCTGAAACTGAGTGACCACGTGGCTGTCAGTGACTCCAACACAAGTGAATGGAAACATTGCTCAGAGTCTGGTTCTGGAACATTCAACACAACCAGGAAATGGAAAGTGAATAATTAGCTGAAAACAAGGCGACTGCTCTGTTAGAGTCAAAATCATTCAACGTTCAGTTATTGAATATTACTGACTCTCAGAATATTCTAACCTGCAGAATCACAGTAAAAGGGGAAAGTAAACAACATTCTTGGCAAAGACAGAATGAACCAACTACTTGTATAAAACTAGCTCAAAACAAAGGTGCTGAATCCTCCACAAACTGACAAACACAGGTATATGACAAACACACAATCAGTTTATAGATAGACAATGAAGTTCTTCAGAAAAACACTTCCCTGCTTATGGTGTGTGGTAGAAACCATTCTCAGTGAGAACTGCCACTTATTTCCTTTGAAAAGAGTCTCTGTTTCCCTTCAGAAAAGCAGGTGTGTCACGCACTTACAGACTGACTGACAAAGGAAACCTGATCTGAGACTCGCAGGTTAATTAAGCTATTAGTGACAGTCCATTGCACACAACAGGAGTTGAGACTACAACAGATTCTAGGGAAACCAACAATGAAATGAAAAAGGTGAATTAGTCTTAATAATCATGTAGCCTCTCTCGATTAAATAATTCTAGTCAACTTCCAAACATTTTAAAACTATTAATACCAATGCATACATATTTATTTCCTTTCCTAAGTTTCCTCCAAAAAATATATCTGACTATTCTCTTCAAAATATATTTTAAATGGTCAATTCATAATCACAATTCATTTCCAATTATTCTTAGAGCAAAACAACTTGCAAACTAAAATAGGTTTCATGTCAATAATGACACTGGAAACTTTGTTATGTAGTTTAACCATATTTCCAAATATTGTTTTGGTTCATTATTGCAGTGAAGCTAAAATTAAAGTCTATTTATTTTCTCTGATATCCTTCCATTACTTTATTCCCTAATAACAATGCCCACGGTGCAATAGGTGACAAGCATTAAAATAAAATTGAATTTTCAATGCAAGAACTGGTACAAATAATCACATATTATTCAGTTCATTCATTGTCGTTGATTATCAGAGTTATTTCCATTGTATGATCACGTTAAATTCACTTAAATAATCACAGTACAATTCTCACCCCTATAGATATGTCAAAGTGAATGTCAAATTATTTCAAGTAAAACCAAATTTACATTTTGCTCTGTTTGAATCCAGGAATGACAGGATGTGTGAATTATTATGGGAAACAGGAACAAGTGAAAGTGGTGGCTCTCAGACGTGAGGCCTTAAAGCCAAAAGGCCAGGTGGTAGTTACAGTGGGGGGAGGTACCTAGAGCCCCGCTCTCCTCAGAAGGCAGTGAGGATGGTGACACTGACTGGAACAGGTTAGATGACAAAGCATCCACGTATGGACAGAGGGACGACAATGGGTGGGATGACCCACCGCCCTATAAGGTCCAGAAGGCCCTCTCTATGGAACCACTGGGCATCAACTTGGGGAACTGACAGAAACCAAACCTGAACCGTTCACCCGCTGAACGACAGATGTTGGTGAATGAACACCCAGCCTGATAGAGAAATGGTAATAATGGGCCTTATTGGGACAATATGGATGAATTAGTAGAGGTACACAGTCTCACCGAAGATGATGTACGGACCCTCCCTCGGCCCAAGGTGCCCTGACGTGTACAGCAGAATCTGTCCCTGCAATGAGAGGGTGAGGGTGTGAGTCGGTCCCCCCCAGTGCACAGCCCATCAGTGGCTCCAGGCGTTTACAGATATTACAGGGACACACTGGGGAGGGGACAGGCTGAATGGGCTAAAATAACCTTGGAGACTCAGGGACCCAAGGGTAATATCGAGGATCATACAGAGAGGAAGCCTGAGGTGTGTAAGGACCACGGGGGATTACCAAACCCCAACCTGTGATGATGAAATAGGTTTGATGCATTTAAAAGATGACATGGGACCCTATTTAACTGTAATTATACACATGGGACTCCCAGTGAATTGGGCCATGAGAGCTGAGGCAAACACAGAAACACAGGGGAATAGCTGCAGTACAGGGAGGGTAATCAGACCCACAATGTTACAAGGGAAGCAGGAAAGGGCACACAGACAAGGAATGTAGGCACAGAGTGGGAGATAGGTGTTCATATTGTGAGTGGCCTGTGTTCATGTAGGTATATGCATAGCCCATGAATATTCATTGATGCGCTGTTAAGGGGCCAACACTTTCATGATTCTAACACCGGAGCATCTTTGCCTTTTATGCCTCACCCTACAGCTCAAATCCTCCAACCGTAACAACATCGTTGTAAATCTTTTTTGAAACCTTTCAAGTTTCACAGCACTCTTCTGATAGGAGGCAGGCCAGAATTGCACACAATATTCCAAAAGTGGCCTAAGGAATGTCCTGTACAGCAACATGACCTCCCACATCCTATACTCAATGCTCAAACCAATAAAGGAAAACATACTGAACACCTTTTTCATCATCCTATCTGCCTACAACTTGACTTGCAAGGACTATGAACCTGCAGTCCAAGCTCTCTTTGTTGTGCAAACGTCTTCAGGGCCTTGCCATTCAGTGTACCAGTCCTGCCCTGATTTGCTTTTCCAAAATGCAGCACATCACATTTACCTAAATTAAACTCCATCTGATCAATATCTTATTGTAATCTGAGGTAACCTTCTTCATTATCCACACCCCTCCAATTTTGTATGACCTGTAAACTCATTTACGATACCAAATTATTTAAATGAATGACGAAACAAATCCAGAAATAGACATCCATTTCTCAGAGTTTGAATGTGCTCTGTGTAAATCCTGCCCAATGACTCTGTACCAGAGAAAGGCTGCACATGCGCCTGGCTGCACCTTGCCCCCTACAAAGCTGGTGGCTCCGCACGTGTCCAGTGAATTTTTGCCCCAAATAAAGATGGCGGCGCACACTCATGCCTGCAGCCACACTGAGGCAATTCCCCGATTACTGAAAACGAGACTGGGACGTTCTAATTTGTGTTTTCTGACGTGCACATTTTGTTTGTAAAACCTCTCCGCTCATACAGAATCGCTCTCACCTCCTCCTGATGATTTTTGTGGGTACCTATTCTCTGCCTGGTTACTCGTTTGTCCTTAGTGTATTTGTACAATCACTCTGGATTCTCCTTAAGCCTATTTCCTAAAGCTATCTCATGTCCCCTTTTTGCCCTCCTGGTTTACCTCGAGTATACTCCTACTGCCCCTATACTCCTCTAGGGATTCACACAAACACAGCTCTCTATACCTGCCATATGCCTCCTTCATTTTCTTGACCAGGCCCACAATATCTTTCGTCAGGCAGCATTCTTTACACCTACCAGCCTTGGCCTTAACAGGAACATACTGTCTGTGTACTCTCATTGTCACAGGCCTATGGAGGCAATGGCAGATGAGGATACAGAAGCAATCATTCCCAGTAAAGAGGTAATGTTGGGAAAGATAACAGCCTAAAGGTAGATGGTCTCCTGGCTCTCATGGAATGCATCCCAGGGACTAAAAAAGATGGTGGGGAGGTGGGGAGGGAAATAACAAATAGACCTCGTGATAATTCAATAAAATTTGTTGGATTCTGGGATGGTTTTGACAGACTAGAAGCTGCAAATGTGGTGCCACTATTTTTCAAAAAGGACCCGTTAGCTTAAGCGTTTTCTCCCCTACAGAAGTTGAATCTCTCAAGGAAGTAGTGGTGAGATATCTGGGTAGAAATGGTCTCATTGAGCAGACAAAGCATGGATTCATGAAAGGCAGGTCAAGTTTAACGCATTTACTGGAAATATTTGAGGATACGACGAGTGCGTTGGACAAGGTGGACTCGGTGGATGTGGTGTGCCTGGATTTCCAGAAGGCATTCGATAAGTTGCCACATAAAAGGCTGCTGTATAAGGTAAAGATGCATGGCATTATGGGTAATTATCATTGATACAGAATGGGTTAACCAACAAAAAATAAAGAATGGGGATAAATGGGTGTTTGGATTAGTGTTGCCACTACAACTGTTTGCAATTTACACAAATGTTTTGGAGTTGAGGACCAAGTGTATGGTGTCAGAGTTCACATTTGATACAAAGATGAGGTAGAGCAATGCCTGCAGAGGCCATTGTCAGTCTGCACAGGGATACAGATCAGTTACGTGAGTGGGTAAGGGTCTGGCAGATGGAGGTCAATGTTGGGAAATGTGAGGTCATCCAATTTGGTCAGACTAACAGCTAACTGATGATGAAATGGTGAAAACTTGCAGCACGCTGCTGTACAGAGGGAGCTGGGTGTCCTTGTGCATGAATCACAGCAAGTTGGTTTGCAGGTGCAGCAGGTAATTAAGACAGTGAAGGGAACATTGTCCTTCTTTGCTAGAGGGATGGTTATGCTGCAGCTGTACAGGGTGCTGGAGAGACCACACCTGGAGTACTGTGTACAGGTTTGATCTCCTTACTTCAGGAAGGATGTACTGGCACTGGAGGGAGTACAGAGTAGGGTCATTAGTTTGAGTCAGGAGTGGAGGGTTGGTGTATGTGGAGAGGTTGAGAAAATAGTCATTGTAATTTAGAAGAATGGGAAGTTGGATAGGAAACAATAAAATTATGAAGGGAGTAGATAAGACAGAAGCAGGGAGGCTATTTCCACTGGGGGCGGGTCAAACTACAGAGCATAACCTCAAAATAAGGGGGAGCAGATTTAGGACTGAGTTCAGGAGGAGCTTCTTCAGCTAAAGGGTTGTGAATCTGTGGAATTCCCTGCCGAGTGCAGCATTTGACGTTATCAACTTGAACGCCTTTAAGGCAAAATGTAGATTTGTGAACAGGAAAGGAATGAAGGGTTATGGGGAGAGAGCAGGAATGTGGAGCTGAGGCCATGAAAAGATCAGCCCTGATCTTATTGAATGGTAGAGCAGGCTTGAGGGGCCAGATGAACGTTCTTGCCTTGTGCCATCAAAATTGGCCTTTGTCCAATTCAGAACCTTAACTTTTAGATCTGGTATATTATTTTCTGTAACTATTTTAAAACTATTAGAATTATCAGAGACTCCCAACAGTGTGGAAGCAGGTCATTCAGCCCATCACATCGATACTGACCTGGAGAGCCTCCTAACCTCCCCCTGTAACATTGCATTTCCCAGGGCCAACCAACCTACACATCCCTGAACACTGTGGGCAATTCAGCCTGGACAATCCACCCAACCTACACATCCCTGAACACTGTGGGCAATTCAGCCTGGACAATCCACCCAACCTACACATCCCTGAACACTGTGGGCAATTCAGCCTGGATAATCCACCAGACCTGTACATCCCTGAACACTGTGGGCAATTCAGCCTGGACAATCCACCCAACCTACACATCCTGAACACTGTGGGCAATTCAGCCTGGATAATCCACCAGACCTGTACATCCCTGAACACTGTGGGCAATTCAAACTGGATAATCCACCCAACCTACACATCTTTGGACTATGGGAGGAAACCAGAGCACCCGGACGAAATCCATGCAGAAAACCCCAATAAGGTGATCATCCCTTTCTTATTTCCCAGTTCCACCTAAATAACTTCACGGGGCATACTCCCAGGAATACCTTCCCTAAGCAAAAACATAACGCTATCCAGAATCAAAAATGCCACTCCCCCTCCTCTCTTGTCCCCCTCTCTATTCTCCCTAAAGCATCTATACCCTGGAACATTAAGCTGCCAGTCCTATCCATCCCTGAGTGATGCCTCTGTAATTGCTATAATATCCCAGTGCCATGTTCAAAACCATACCCTGAGCTCATCTGCCTTCCCTGTCAGGCCTCTTCTATTGAAGTAAATGCAGTGCAACTGCTCAGTCCGACTTCATTCTGTGCCTTGCCCTTGCCTGCCTTGACTATTTGACTTCTGAACTGTACCAGCCTCAGACATATCTCTTTACTCACTATCTTCTTGGGTTTACACCCACTCCCTCACTGTTTTAATGCCTCCCGAGTATCACTAGCAAGTCTCCCTGCCTAGATATTTGACACCTTCCAATTCAGGTACAATCCATCCTTCTTATGCAGGTCAACTCTACTCCAGAGGAGATCAAAATGATCCAAAAAAACGTGAATCCTTTTCCCCTGCACCAGCTCCTTAGCCACTCATTGAGCACCTCCTCCTCCTCTGTAATATGGACATTTTTCAAGATGTGACCATTTATTTCTCCACATTCAATATCTCCCATGTACTTCTTCACAGTAAACACTAATGCAAAATACTTGTTTCCTATACTGCCCATCACCTGCAGCTCCACTCAATGGCTGCCTTGCTGATCTTTGAGGGTCTCTATTTTCTCCCTAGTTAGCCTTTTGTTCCTCATGTATTTACAAAAGCCCTTTGGATTATCCTTAACCCTATTTGCCAAAGCTATCTCACGTCCCCTTTTTTGCCTCCTGATTTCCCTCTTAATTATACTCCTACTGCCTTTATACTCAAAAATTTTTTGGATTGGAATAAATGCAAAATATAACATCCTGACAAAATAAACGAGGGTAGGACTTACACTCAATAAAAGTAGGGCCTTGAGTAGTGATATGGGAACAAAGAGACCGAGGGCTTCACGTCTTTGAAGTGTGTGTTACATGTAGACAAGGTGGTTAAGAAGGTGCTTAGCACACTTACCTTCATTGTTCAGACCTCTGAGTACAGGAGTTGCGTTGAGGATTTACAGCACGTTGGGGAGGCCTCTTCTGGAATACTCTGTCCAGTTCAGGTGGTGCTGTTATAGGAAGGATATCATTAAATTGGAGCAGGTTCAGAAGAGATTTACCAGAATGTTGCCATGAAAGGAGGGATTGTGTTCTAAGGAGAGGCTGGATAGGCTGGGAATTATTTTCACTGGCACGCACGAGGTTGAGGGGTGACCTTATTAGAGGTTTACAAAATCAGAAAGTGTGTAGATAAGGTGAATAGCCAGGAGAGAGGGGGATTCAAAACTCGGGTGCATTCATTTTGAGAAGAAATGAGAAAGATTTGAGGGGAAAGACATTAGAGTTTTAAAAAAAAATTACACACGTGGAATGAACTTCCAGAGGAAGTGGTAGCTGTGAATACAATTACAATATTTAAAAGACCTTCAGATAAGTACATAAATAGGAAATATTTGGATGGATGTGGACCAATCAGAGGCAGGTACAATTAGTTCCGTTTGGAATTATGGTCGGCATGGACTGGGTGGACCACAGGGCCTGTTTCCTTGCTGTATAACATTAGGACTCTAATCCTCACTAACTCTAAATTCCTCCATCCTCAACTCTCCCGATCACTGTCACCTCATCCAGCCTCACAACTCTTCCTGATTTATAGAATTCCTCACCAGCCACAGAACACTCCCTATCTCATGTCCTCCAGTTTCTCAGATCTCTGCGATATGTGCCTTTCTTTAGCTCCAGCCTTGAGGATGTCCTCATTCACTCCGATTGGTTGGAGGACAAACTGGTACGACCTGGTCCTCCAGTACTGCCCTCTGCCCCCTATTGGCCTGCGCTGACATCAATCATCGGGGCCCATTGTGAGGTGAGTGGTGGGATCCTCCCTCTCTCTGCCCTGGGATGAGCTTCAACATTCACAGTCAATGGGGCAATATCACAGAGCACAGGGGCTGGGGCTATTCAGCCCATTTGGGATGTACCCTCTCCCTCTGGAGATGCTGCAAATCTGTCCCAATTCCCTTCCCATTTGCCCATAGCCCCCCAAATCTTCCCTTAAAAAGTAAAATTCCAAATCTGTTTATGAATAACTGCTGAGTCTGTGTCCAGCTGCCATTCAGACTGTTCCAGATACTCAGAACTTACTGAATAAAGTAATGTTCACATATTCACATTATTTGCCAATTACCTGAAAACAGTTACTAAAATTGTGACTTTGTTAACAATTCCCCTCTCTCTGCAGATTAGATATCCTAGAAACAAATTTGCACCTGGTCAAAATCACTGTTTAACCTTCTCAGCTCCAAGGACAATTATCTGTGCTTCTGCTAGCTCTCCACAAAAGAGGAACACATCTTATTTTCATTTATTAGTGTCATAGAGATGTACAGCACAGAAACAGACCTTTGGTCCAATTTGTCCATGACAACGAGGAATCCTCAACAAATGGAGCCCCATTTGCCAGCTATTGGTCCGTATCATTGGAAACTCTTCCTATTCATGTACCCAATCGGATGCCTTTCAAATGTTGTAATTGTATCAGCCTCCACTACTTCATCTGGCAGCTCATTCCACACACACACCACACAGAGCTTGAAAACTTTGCCCCTTAGATCCATTTTAAATCCTTGCCCTCTCAACTTTAGCCCATGTGATCTTGTTTTGAACCCACATAACTGGGGGGAAAAGACCCTGGCTGTTCACCTTATCCATGCCCCTTATGATTTTATAAATCTCCATGAAGTCACCTCTCAGTCTTTGACTCTCCAGGGAAATTACCCCTGGCCTATTCACCCTCTCCCTGCAGCCCACATCCTCCAACCCTAGCAAAGTCTTTGTAAATCTTGTCTGAACTCTTTCAAGATTCACAACATCCTTTCCAGAACAGGGAATTTCGAACTTAAAACAGAATTCCTGAATTGGCTTAATCAATGTCCTGTCCAGCCACAATTTGATGTCCCAGCTTCTGTAGTCAATGCATTGACCAATAAATATAAGCATACCAAACACCACCTTCACTAGTCTGCCTACCTGCGACTCTACTTTCAAGGAACAATGAACCTGCACTCCATGGTCTCTATGTTCAGCAACATTCCCAAGGACTTTACCATTAAGTGTACAAGACCTGCTCTGATTTGCCTTTCCAAAATCCAACAGCTTACATTTGTCTAAATTGAACCCAGTCTGCCATTCCTCACTCCAATGGCCCATCTGGTCAAGAGCCTGTTGCATTCTGAACTAGCCTTCTTCATTGTCCACTACACCTCCAATTTTGGTGTCTTCTGTAAACCCACTGACCATATCTCATACATTCACATCCAAGTCATTTATTTAAGGACCCAATATCCATTCCAGCAGGACAATGCTACTCACAGGCCTCCAGTCCGCAAAGCAACTCTCCATCACCACCCTCTGCCTCCTACCTTCAAGCCAGTTTTGTATCCAAATGGCTAGTTCTCCCAACATTTCATGTTATCTGACCTTGCTAACCAGTCTACTTTGTGGAACATCATTCAATGTCCATATAGACAACGTCCACAGTCGGCCTTCATCAATCATCTTTGTCACATCTTCAAAGAAACTCAATCAAGTTAGAGAGAGAGAATTTCCCACACACAAAGCCATGTTAACTAGCCCTAATCAATCCTTGTCTTTCCAAAAACATGTAAATCCTGTTCCTCAGAATCCCTTCCAACAACTTACCTACCACTGATGTTAGGTTGACTGTTCTCTTGTTCCCTGGCCTTTCCTTACCACCTTTTTAAAATAATGGCACCCATCTTCCAGCACCTCACCTGTCACAAACAATGATATGAATACCTCAGGGAGGGGCACTACCACCACCTTCCCAGCTTTCCACAAATTTCTGGGATACACCTGATCAGGTCCCAGGGATTTATCCACCTTGCTACTGTTTAAGACATCCAGGACTTCCTCCTCTGTAATATAGACACTTTCAAGTTATCACTATTTATTTCCCCAAACTCTCTAGAATAGAATAGCATCGTATTTCTCCCACCTCCTGTTGTTCCACAGATGGCCTTGTTAATCTTTCAGGGGTCCTATTCTCTGTCTGGGTATTATTTTATCCTTAATGTATTTGTAGAATCTCTTTGGATTCTCCTTAAACTATTTCCTAGAGATATTTCAAGTCCCCTTTTTGCTCTCCTGATTACTCTCGAGTATATTCCTGTGAAAACGTGATCCTGTACTCCCAATTCCTCCGCCTCTGCCATATCTGCTCCCAGGAGAAGCAATTCCACTCCAGGACATCCCAGAAAGGTTTCCTCTTTCAAGGACCGGATTTCCCTCTTACTTGATCAACAATGCACTCCAACGCATATCCTCCACTTCCTGTACCTCCGCCTTCCCCCCACCCCTCCAACCACAATAAGAATATAATCCCCCACTCCTCACCTACCACCCACTAATCTCCATTAACCTCTGCTATGTCCGCTACCTACAGTCAGACCCCACCACTAGGGATATATCTCCCTCCCCAGCCCTTTCTATCTTCCGCAGAGACCATGGGATCTTTGGTGCTGATGTGCTGCCCCACGGATACCTCAGTCACTCACCCTGCCAAATGGCCTAGTGAGATTATCACTAGATGGATAATCCAGACACCCAGATAACTTTCTGGGGCCCAGGGTTTGGATCCCGTCACGGCAGACAGTGGAATGTGAATTCAATAAAAATTTGGAATTAAGAATCTATTAAAGACCACGAATCCATTGTTGATTATTGCGAAAAAAAAACACCTCATCAGATTCACTAATATCCTTCAGGGAAGGAATCTGCCATCCTTACCTGGTCTGGCCTACATGTGACTCCAGACCCACAGCAATGTGGTTGACTCTTTACTGCCCTTTGGGCCCAGTCAGTGATACCCTCATCCTGTGAATGAATAACAAAGAAGATCAAGTCTTGTACATAACCATACTGTTTTTACAGATAAGTGATCTCTTAGTAAATTTGCTTCTCAACTCTCTGCTGACTATTGGGGAAGTGAGGGGTGGTCAACATTACCATCCCAATAAGGAGATCATCCCTTTCTTATTTCTCAGTTCCACCTGTATAACCTGCCTGGATGTACTCCCAGGAATACCCTCTTGAAGCTCAGCTGTAATGTTATCCCTAATCAAAAATACCTCTCCCCCTGCTCTGTTGCCCCCTTTCTATCTTTGCTATAGCATCTATACACTGGAACATTAAGCTGCTGGTCCTATCCATCATTAAGTCATGCCTCTGTAATTGCTATAATATCCCAGTGCGATGTTCAAAACCATACCCTGAGCTCCTCTGCCCGACCTATCGGGCCTCCTGCATTGAAATAAATGCAGAGTAACTGCTCATTCTGTGCCTTGCCCTTGTCTGCCTTGGCTGTTTGACGTCTGAACTGTACCAGCGTCAGACTGAGCTCTTCCCTCACTCTCTCTCTGGGTTTACCCACATTCCTTCACTGGTTTAATGCCTCCTGAATAGCACGAGCAACTGTTCCCTTCCAGTGCCAGTACAATCCATCCTTCCGATGGAGGGCAATTCTACCCCACAAGAGATTCCAATGATCCAATAATGTGAACTCTTCTATTCCTATGTCATTGATACCAATAAACAACAGCCTCCCCTCAAAATGGTTATTCTCCCCTTTAAGAATATTCTGCTCCCTCTCTGAGACATCCTTATACAAAAATTACACATCCGAATAATAAACCTTACACTCATCAGGTCATCATAAAAGGATTACATGACACATTGAAGGTTTGCAGAGACCTTTTGAGAGAATGCAACGATTCAAAGGAGAATTTTTAAGCAGCAAATGGGATTGATCTTGAACACAATACTCACACACACAATGCGAATATCCATATCCTGATATACTGAGTAATTCAATTAGAGTTTAGCAGAATATTTACTGAGATTACCATCTGAATGTCCACCTGTAATATCCTGTAATATAAGTTTATAAAATCTGTCACTATCAGTTCAAGTTAGAAACTCACACCATCCCCTCCTCTGGCCCAGAATTACTGTACATATTACCCTTGAGGACATCAGCAGTCAACTCAGAGGGAAATCTGTGGGTTTCTAGGAGATTCCAACTTGAGATCTTATGTGACTGAACACAGCAGTTCTTTGACACATTGGAGAAAATGATCCAAGCGTCAGTGAGATATGGGGAACAAGAATGACTTTCTTTTCTTTCATTCCGTGCTGCCGCTCTGCCTCATCAATAAGACATGGGTGTGAAAGGCTAATGCCTAACGATGGGCAAGTTGTCTCCATCCTGACCAATGGGTAGGAAGATCCTCTCAATCACTCCAAAGCGTATCCCTAAAAAGATAGCAGCTCTGTCTGCTTCCCACTGCCCAGTGCTCCCGGTAAATGTTTGGAAGAATGGGAAGGGGGGGGGGGATATCTCCTAGAAAAGGCATAACTGTAAAGGTCTAAGAGGATTATGAAAAGAGAGAGATGCACAGGAGAAGGGGGCAACAAGTTGCCAGATGGGGTGTAACTTGGGAAAAATGGGAAATTCCTCATTTTGGAGGAGATAATAAAAGAACAAAGTACTATTTAAATGGTGGAAACTGTAGAAAGCTGCACCACAAAGTGACCAGGGGTAATTGTTCAGGAAACACAGAAAGCTACCACACAGTTACAACAGGGAATCAGGAAGGGGAATCGAATGTTTTGTTTCAAAAGTTTTCAGTATTAGAGTTTGGAGTATATACCCGAGAGTAATGTGTGGAAGTGCTGGTGAGACCACCATATCTGCAGTAATGAGAGCAGTTTTGGTCCTTTTAGAGAAGGAAATGTGTCACTTTATTGGAGGCATTTCAGGGAAGATTCAATGAGATGATCCCCGCTTTGGAGGGATTATCGTTTAAATAAAGGCTGAAAAGGTTGGGACTCTACTCACTGGATTTTGGAGAAAGAGAGGTGATCACATTGAGACAGATGGGAGTCTTTAGGGGTTTGACAGGACAAATACTGAGAGGATGTGTCTGAGGGTAAATACTGAGAGGGGAGTCTGAAACCAGATTCTGAGTCACGGAATCAAGGAATCTGCTTTGGATTCAAGTTTAAGGCAACACAGGCGAGGGTAAGGGGTTTCAGTAGCAATAGAGCTGGGGTTGGGTGGAGAAAAGCAACGTTTAAGAGATTGGAATTCCTGGTGTTGTGATTTTGTGGATGTCTGATCAGAAGGTCACCTTGGGGTCAGATATAACAGCAATGTTGTGAAGAGTGTCATTCTGCTTCAGAGAGTTCCCAGTGGGAGGGAGGGGCTCAGCAGAAAGGTAAAGGTAAGGCAATGGGCTTAACCATGACAATGTTTCATTGGCTGAAATTACAGCTAATCGAGTAGTGGGAATGTGATAAGTAGTTTGATAACTGAGTAACAGTGGAGTAATGGAGAGGGATGATGGGGAGGGCGAGCTGGGCATCGTCAGTGTACATGTCAAACCTAACACAGTGTGTTTGGATGATATCACCTCCTGGCACTTTATACGTGAGATACAGGAGAGACCAAGGATAGATCGTTGAGGGACACCAAATGCAAGGAATTCAGAAAGGAAAAGGAGAGTGGAGATGGAGCAGGATTTTCCAACAACGGTGAGGTCAAATATCAGTTTTTCACAAAATGGGAGAGAAGGACATAACCAAAAAAAGACCAACAGACAGAACAAGGAACAATATCTATGAATTGGCGAGGGGGAGTGATGAGGCAGCAGTGGAGGAAAGAGAGTTGGAAAGTGAATTTAGCGAGATTAGGGTAAAGGGTCAAGGTGAGCTCTGATAAGGCTTGAAAAGACACTGGAGAAAGATGTAGGTTTAGGACTAAACCAGAAACACCATGTGAGGCAGTTTGGCTCAGTGGGCTAGTGGGAGGGAGAGAAACAGCAGATCGGATTATCTCAGTCTTAGTGACAGAGAAACTCCATGTGCTCCTCACTCGTTGTTGGAGGGGAGGATGGAGGAGACAGGATGATGGACAGTGTTTTACAAAGAAACAAAACCAGGGTTAGTAATATTTAAAATGAATGAACAAACCTGATGTATTTAGCTTTTACCTAGAATTTTAAAACAAACGGCTGAAGTCCTGGTTCGAATCCCATCTTGGCAGATGGTGGAATCTGAATTCAAGAAAAAAAAAACAACGTATTAGGAATCTGCTGATCTCCATGAAACCATTATCAATGGCGAATAAAATCCTGCCAACCTGATAGCGGCCCAGCCAGCTACTCACTGTATTAATCACTGCAAAGTCTCAACACAGGAATGAAACTGGATGGACCAGTTGGCAACTAACAAGGCACCAGAAATTACAACCACAGAATCAGCCCTCTCGATGGTGCAACGTCCTCCTCACTAACATATGGTTTTTGGTGCCAAAATGTGCAGAGCTGTCTCACAGACTAGTCAAGGAACAGCCTGACATAGTCATACACACAAAATCAACCCTTACAGACAATGACCAGACACCACCATCACCATTCCTAGATATCGAGAGTGTGGTGCTGGAAAAGCACAACAGTCAGGTAGCATCCGAGCAGGAGAATCGACATTTCTAGCCTAAGCCCTTCATCAGCCTGACCTGCTGTGCTTTTCCAGCACCAAACTCTTGACTCTGATCTCCAGCATCTGCAGTCTTCACTTTCTCCTGAAATCTCTGGATATGTCCTGTCCCACCGGCAGGACAGACCAGGCAGAGGTGGTGGCACAGTGGTGTACAGACAGGGAGGATTTGCCCTGGGAGTACACAGCATTGGCTCCGGAGACCAGGAAGTCTCATGGCTCCTGCTGATTACCACGTCCCATCCACCCTTGGCTGATGAATCACTCCTCCTTCATGTTGAATAACATTTGGAGGAAGCACTGAGGCAATAAAATGGTGTCAATTGTACTCTGGGTACAGGATTTCAATGTCCACAATTGAGACTAGCTCTGTAATAGAATTACTGACTGAGCTGGTCAGGTCCTAAAGGGTATAGCTGCTCAGCTGAGTCTGCAGCGGGTGGTGAGGGAACCAATAAGAGTGTAAAACATACTTGATCTCATTGTTATGAATTGACCAGCTGCAGATACATCTGTCCATGACATTATCAGTAAGACCAACCATCTCACATTCCTTTTGGAGACAAAGTCTTGCCTTAAAGTTGAGAAAAACCTCCATCGTGTTGAGTGACACTATCACAGTTCTAAGTGGGACAGACTTTGAAGAGATGTAGGATCTCAAACTGGGTATCTCTGAGGCACTGTGGGACATCAACAGCAGCAGAACTGTACTCCAGCACAATCTGTAACCTCATGGGTTTGTACATCCCGCACTCACCCATTACAATGGACAGGAAAGGAGGGCATGCCAAGAGCAGCACCAGGCAGACTTAAAAATGAAGTGCCAACTCGGTGAAGTGACCAAGCAGGACAATCTGCATATCAAACAGTATCAGCAGCAAGCAACAGAGCTAAGTGATCCTCCATCCAATGGAACAGATCAGAGCTCTGCAGTTCTGCCACACCCAGTTGTGAACAGTGATGGACAGTTAAACAACTCATTGGAGGAAGCATCACAGATATCCCCACCCTTACTGATGGAGGGGCCTCACACCCCATGCACCAGATAAGATGACAGCATTTGCAGCAATCTGCAGCCAGAAGTGCAAAGTGGGATGATCCATCTCAGCCTTCTCCAGTGGTTTCCAACATCACAGATGTGAGTTTTAAAGCAGTTGAGTTTTAATAACATCAAGAAATGGTTAAGTCGTGCAAAGGCTACGGGCCCTGCCAATATTCTGGCAATAATACTGATGGCTTGTACTCCAGAACTTGCCACCCACCAAGCCAAGTACAGCTCCAGCACTGGCATCTACCGACAATGTGGAACATTGCCCAGGGATGTTCAACACAAAAACACAGGGCAATCCAACCCAGGCAATTTCCATCTATCAGTCTACACTCGATTAGCAGTAAAGTGATGGAAGATGTCATCGACAGGGCTACCAAGCAGCAGCTGCTCAGCAACAGCCAGCTGAGTGACACTCATTTTAGGCATCACCAGGGCCACTCAGCTCCCGATTGTGTTACCGCCCTGATTCACAATCTGGCAACTAACTGAATCCCAGAGGCGAGGTGAGGTGAGTGTGATAACTCAGTCCCACTCCAAGACCACTATTTCTAGCTGATTCCACCCTTGTCTCAGCTCATATACTTTCATCCACCTTGTGTTATCTCCAGACTTCATTTTCCAAACACTCTCAGGGCCAGCTTGCCACATTCAACCTCCTGTAATCTCAAGAAAGTCTAAATCTCTGCTTGTTGATTTATCAAAAGGCTCCTAATTATAATCAACAGCATACAGCCAGAGAGATGTACAGCAAGGAAACAGACCCTTCGGTCCAACCCGTCCATGCCGACCAGATACCCCAACCCAATCTAGTCTCACCTGCCAGCACCTGGCCAATGTCCCTCAATTTAAAGTTCTCACACTTGATTTAATTCCTGACTGTGATAATCCCTAGCTCCCTGCACCACACACACACTGAGACCTCGACAACCCATTTTCTTGAAGACTCCCAACCATTTGTTAATTCATTACTTCACCTGTGTGGCTGTTTCTACAGTTCCTGAAGCAGCATGGTCTGAAATTCGCAGCCAAAACCTCACAGGTCTGCTTTCCACCTTTGCGACATCCCTCAAAACCTGCTTTTTGGCAATGCTTTTGGTCACCTGACCTAATATCTCCATCTCTGGCCTTATGTCTAAAGTTCTCAATAGTATTTTTGAGAAATTATAAGCATGATAATAAAACTACAAACTGTTCTTGATTTTGACATTATCTTCAAATATTCACTGTTGCTGTAATGAATACTCTGTAATGTCTCTTACCCAACCACATTGTAAGGAGCACCTTCACCACACAAACTGCAGCTGTACAAGAAAGTCAAACATCACCCTCTCCACAAGCAACAGGGCTTTGGCATTAATCACTGGTTTCTGTGGAAGGAGAAACATAGTTGATGTTTCAGGGAGTGCAAAATGGATTACAGGGAATGAAAATGGTGCAGAATTTGATCGTCAGAAATGGAAGGAACATACACTTGCTTATTGGAAAAAAGAATTCTTGACTGTCAAAAATATTCAAGAAAAAAGTAATCTGATAATAGAGCAGTACATGGTCAGGGGCCGGGCTGCAGTGAAAAACTCATTTACAAAGGGTCTATAAAAGTAATAATACATGAGTAAACAGACCAAAACTACACCCATGGTTCGAGACTGAGGAAGTTAGATCGTGACAAAGTGGTTATGAGGGAGCCCAGAGGTGAATCAGAGCAGGATTGGCTGCTATGATCCCAGTGACTCTATACGAGAGAAAGGCTGCACATGCGCCTGGCTGCACCTTGCCCCCTACAAAGATGGCGGCTCCGCACGTGTCCAGTGAATCGTTGTCCCGAATAAAGATGGCGGCGCTCACTCAGGTCTGCAGCCGCGCTGAGGCAATTCCCCATTTACTGTAAACACGGGACTGGGACGTTCAAATTTATGTTTTCCGACGTGCACAATTTGGTTGTAAAACCTCTCCGCTCATAGCAACGCAGTTTTTCTCCCGTTTCCCTGTTTATTTCTTTCCTTACCGGATCCTTTCTCTCCATAACTTGCCGAGCATTCATTACAGCGACTCTGCACCGCGCGCGAGGGTGATCACATGGTTTAGTTTAGCTCCGCCCTTCATTTACTTTGATTGGTTGGAGGACCAACATCCCGCTAGGTCCTCCAGATCCGCCCACCGTCCTTTCATTGGTCCGGTGCTGACATCAATCACCCGCGGGATACTTTGTTGGCTAGAGCATGCGCAGTGCGGCCTGCTTTTGCTGATATGTTGGGTAATGTGATGGGAGAGTTCACTGAGGGTAGGAATTCCCTTTGTGAGCTCTGCAGTAGATTTCCTTTATTCATGGAGGGAATTGCCTTCCCACTCATGACTGTATAGCTGTGATTGATGAATCAATGCCATTTGAATCAGTACATAAACACACCATTTTCACAACATCTGAGATCTTTAGCACATTGTATCACACTCTTCTTTGGAAACAAAAAAAACATGAAACGGAGCCTCAAGGAGCAGGCGTAGGGCATTCATTCCCTTCAGCTTGTTCCCCCATTCTATCAGATCATGGCTGGGCCAATCCAGACTTCAAAACCTCTTTTATGCTTGATCCGCATAGCCCTCAACTGCTCAATATTTCAAAAATCTATCTGCCCTCTTTTAAAATAATTTGAGATAGTAGGGAATCTGTGATTATATGTGGAAACAGGCCCTTCAGCCTGAAGCCAGAACAACACTCCAAAGAGTAACCCAACCATTCCCCTCCCACATTTAACTTTCACAATTTTTTTGGCGAGAAAATTCTAGTCATTCACTGAGAGAAAAAAATCTTTACTTTTTCTAAAATGAATGTTCCCTTATGTAATGTCCCCTGGTTTGAGACTTCACTGGTGCTAGAAGATCTAGTCAACATCTACCCTGTCAAGCTCCTCAGAATCTTGTTTTCATAAGATCACCCCTGCTTATCAATTCTTGATCGGTCAACCCTTTTGTCCTCAAAGCAGCTAACTGAATCTTTTTTGAAGAGTCTCTGATGTTAGTTTATCCTTTATTAAATATGGGAGCTAACACTGCATACAGTACTCTACGTGAGTACTCAGCAACAGCCAGTGTGGTTAACCAATCCTCAGTCCATTCTAATACATTTTGCCGATACCATGAGCTTCTAAATTGTGCAATTAACTTTTATGTAGCACCTTCTCATTTGCATTTTTAAAAATCCAAATACAGAACATCATTGGAATGCCCTTTATCAGCCCTGCTTGTTATCTCCTCAATGAACTGTCGCAAATTTGTCAAATATAGTTTCTCTTTCACAAAACCCAGTCTACCATGTTTACTGATAAGCTTTTCTAAATATCCTGCAATTTCTTACTTTAATATTCGACTCTGTAGATTCTTTCAGTAGATTTGCTCAGTATAATTCCCCTCTCTTAAATCCATGTGGACTCTGTCCAATCCTGTCACTGTTCGGTAAGAAACTTGACTGTACTCCAATGTAGTTAGTAAATGTATCTGTATTTATTTTTAAAAATTGATTACTTATAAATGCTGGACCAATGCAATATCAATGAATTAGTGACTCTGAAATTGGGTTATAATGTTTTTTCTGTTAATTTTTTTTCGTAGTGTGTTATGCAGACAGCATCAAGTGATCACTCTAAATTGTGAGTAACTTTGAAAATGTGAGAAACAAAGCCCACTCACTTCAATAATTTCAGTCCGAGACAAGATCTGAATCAGTAGTGTCATTTATTTTACACTTGCAAGTGGGTGTGATGTCCACTGTCTACAAGGTAAGGGACATACACACACCAAATTCAATTCATACATAACATTTATATGATTTGATGTCTATTGTTTTACACTGCTCCCTCCCCTGTTTACATCCTCCACTTCCCTAAGACTGGCCCCCATTACCCCTGTTTATCTCTTGCCTTATCCGGCCTTGTCTGTGACAAAATGCTTATTCCTGGCCTCACAAGGCTGTTTGACCTCATCCTGCTGTAGGTCATTGTTAGGCATATTCTTTCTTCATCATTATCTACCCCCTTCATCTGTGCCTTTCCCGAGGCCGTTCTGATCCCTATGACCCTTTTAATTGGGGTTTGTTCCTGTGTTTTTGTAAAAGTGGGAAGCAGATGTTTATACCTACTGTTTGTACAGGCGTATCTAGCTTAACTTCATCCCCTCACAACATCTTATCTACTTGCCCATAATGTCTACCTTCTGACATACAGTTTTAGCTAATACAAAAACAATTATATATTTCCTCCACATCGTTTCCATTCTTGTTGACTCAGCTCTTGGCTAAAACAATTACACACTGGTGTGAGTTCATTTTACTTTGTAAGATAGAATTGCAGAAGTAACATTAATTTACCTATATCCCACAATGTCCCCCTTTTCTTTAATTACCATTTGTTATCTTCTGCATTTTTCTTTTAGGGGCACCTGTTTCATCAAGGCTGTTTCAATCAGTCTTTGGGTGATTCCTCGTATATAGGGTATTATCATTTTTATTAATTGTTACCCACCAAAAGAGAGCTGACTCAAAGCCTGCTGCAATCTGGTTACAAGCCTTGAATTCATCAGGTACCCCCCTAGGGACTCCTACCGAATCGAGATAAATCCTGTCATCGAAAGAAGTGTCTAACAGTAATCTCTTACCCCTTCCCTTTTTCCCTCGTATCTTTTCCTTCTCAAATGCCAGGGTAAATGGAATTGCCAATTGTACAATTGCACATATCCCTCTCCAATATGGAGGTTGCGTGGGTCTCAATATTTTGCCTCCACAGTCCCACCACAGATCCACTCGAGGAACCTTCAGAGCTGAGTAGTTCCCTCCCTTCTCCATTTCGGTTACATTCTTAATTTCTGTACATAATTTCAGCTCCCCCAAATCTTTCGACTGACTTGTACCTCGTCTACGCACACACGATGTGTGATTTCCAACTGCGGCGGAAAACAGGGGGGGATCTTTTACATCTTTCTACTCCAAGGGAGGGAACATCAGAGATAGGGAGGTACAATTCCTATCATTCCACGCAGTCTCATCCTGATACAGGGCTATCATACATTTCATGCCCTTCCTGTCTCGCTTCCACCCGAGCGGAAAGTAAACCACCTGGGCCACTGGCCGACCGGAGGCACATGCATAGCAATTGCTCTTGTTCAGACTTTTGACAGTATACTTTACCCATTCAACCCAGGCATTTGCATCCCCGTACCCAGTTTCTATTTCAATGGTCTGTTTCAAGTCCTTTACCTCTAAAAAATTTACTACTTTAGGATCAGTGGGAGGGGTGAAAGATTGTATCTTATTACCCAGTAGTTCTACCCGTTTTCCCTGTCCTACGCTAATTCAAAAACAATAGCCCAAGAAATCCTTCCCATTTGCTTTCATTTCTATCCCAAACATTTCATTTCATTGTATCTCATAGGTGCCCCCCCCCCGAACCAGGATTGTTTCGTGCCATGTGTTTTTTCTTATCGTTAGGTATATTGGGTTACACTTTTTATCGGGACAATCGCGAGCTGGTCGGAAGGGGGTCCGGTGCACTGTGATGAGACCACGATACGAAGTACCATCCCCAAGGCTATCCCCATAGGACTTAAGATGTATCTCAGAGCTGCGGTACTGTCTCTGATTATCTACATCCCCACAATTTACTAAGCTGCATACATCAGCGTCTATTACTTGTGGATTATCAGATTCAGGAACCATTAATAATACATATGAAAATGATATTTGACAAAATCCCAATACTAAAAGGGCTAGCATCATATCTCTAGCAGCATTCCCAGTATTCTAACCATCATGCTGAATATACAATCTTACAGAAATAATCCCACGCTCGCGTCGCCACTGTATAATCAGTTACTCAAAGTCTCTTTAGCCTGAGTTTCAGCGAATCTTGTGTTGATTCGGCTGTCCAGACTTCTTCCCCAACTGGAGGGTCCACTGGCCCTTTGATCCAAGTGTAGTGAGTCCAGCCTTTCTCTGCTGTCCTTATTGCCGATTCGGTAGTCAAAAGAGCCTGGTACGGCCCTTCCCAGTCCGGCTGCAATTTAGTCTCTGTCCATGATTTTACTAAGATTCAATCGCCCGGCCGGATGGGATGAATGGTGAATTCAAGGGGTGGAGTCTGTGCCAATAAACCCTGTTTCCTGAGGAAAAACAAAGAGGAGGACAAGCCCAGTATGTACTTCTTTAAAAACAAATCTTTAGTTTCAGGACTTGGCAATTCTCCATTCGTTCCCAAGTAAGGTAATCCAAATAAGATTTCATAGGGAGATAGTCACAAGTCTTTCCTTGGGGCTGTTCGTACTCGCAAGAGAGCGATAGGTAAACATTTGGTCCAAGGGAGTCCGTTTCCTATTATCAATTTAGAGAGCTGTCGTTTGAGTGTTTGGTTCATTCTCTCAACCCTTCCCGATGATGGCGCGTGCCATTGAGTATGGAACTCCCAGGAAATTCACAACCCTTTCATTATCCCCTGTAACACTTTAGAGGTAAAGAGAGTTCCTTGGTCGGAATCTATATGGTTCACGAGCCCATATCAGGGAATTATGTGCTCCAATATTGTTTTAGACACTCCACTCACAGTGGCGGTATCTAGGGGGTATGCCTCAACCCAACCAGATCGATGATCTACTATGACCAGCATATATTTTAGTCTCCCTAACCTGGGGAGTTCAGTATAATCTACTTGTATACTCTGGAAAGGTCTCAATTCTGGGTCTCTTCCTCCCGGGGTCTGTTTTCTCAAGACTTTCTTATTTACCTTTCTGCATATGATACATCCCTCACATATTTGTTTAGCAATTGTATATATTCCTTTACATCCATATTCCCTAAGAACCAAATCACACATTGCTTGTACTCCCCAATGGCTGCCTTGATGTAGGACAGCCATAATCTCTCGCATCATCATTTTGTTCAACATTCTCCTTCCATCAGGTAACATCCAATGACCTTCTGCTGTTTTTACAGCCCCTAAATCTCTCAATTCATTTTCTTCGCTTTCAGTAAATATAGGAGCTTCCCTCGGACTTGGGACAGTAGGTATTAGGGAATGAATCACCACTTCTTGTGGGTTCAGGGCTGCTTCCCTCGCCACTTCATCGCCAAACTATTTCCCCTAACCTCTGGTTCATTTCCTTTCTGATGACCATTTACATGCACTTCTGCTATTTCTCGGGGAAGTAATAGGGACTCCAAGACTCGTTTAATCAATTCTTCATGTACTAATTCTTTCCCTCGGCTATTGATCAGCTGTCGTTCCTGCCATATCTTACTGAATGTGTGCACAACACGAAATGCATATTTAGAGTCAGTGTATACTGTTCCCTCTTTATTCTCTAATGCCCTAAGGGCTCTTTCCAATGCATAGAGTTCACAAGTCTGAGCTGACCACCCATTTGGCCTATATCAGGGATATACAACAGTTCCCCTGTGACCCTATCCTTCGGACCTTCTATCATCATAGGTTCAAATACTGGAACAGTAAATCCTCCCCCTTTTTACCCCCTGAAACAGTAATTGACCGTGTTGACATTCCTACTTTCTTTGGTTTAAAATTCAGCGATGACCGTGCTGCCCCCGTATCGACGAGGAAGACTACCTCTTCCCTACAGGGTCCCACCTTCAGGTTTATCAAGGGTTCCTGGTGGGTCCCCAGGGGCAGGAACCCCTGACACCCCTATTCTTCATCAAAATTCATAAGCGGAATTGCCCTTTCTTCCCTTTTCAGAGCAGGACACTCCCGCTTAAAGTGCCCTATCTTTCCACAATAATAGTATCCTGCCTGTGGAGACCTCCAGCTCTGCCCCTGTCACTCGAACCCTCTATCAAATGTTCCCCCTCTCCCTCTCCCTCTCCCTCTCCCTCTCTGTCCTACATGCTGCCACCTACCGCTCCAGTTGCTCACTATTGGTTCCATTCTTTTCTGAACTACCTCATCAACCGCAGCTACCATCATTTTCACCTTCTGTTTTTGTCTCTCGTCCTCTCTCTTTACAAACACTTTCTGTGCCTCTCTTAACAATTCATCTAATGGTTTTTCACTCCACCCTTCTATCTTCTGTATCTTTCTCTGTATATCTGGCCATGCCTTTGTCACAAAATGTACTTTCAAAAGACCCTGTGCCACTGGGTCCTCAGGGTTCATTCCAGAATATTTCCGCATTGAGTCTCATCATCTTTTCAAGAAAGCTGAGGGAGTCTCATCTTTCTCCTGTCTAACTTCAAAGGCTTTAGTCAAATTCTGTGACTTCGGAACTGCCTCTTTTATTCTTTTTAGAATCAGGTCTTTCAATTCCCTCATTTCTTCTCTATGCTCCGGATTTTGATTTTCCCACTGGGGGTCTCTGAGGGGAAACTTCACCTCTCCCTGTCCAGCATCCCCATCTCCAATGGGGTGTTCCCTGTCCCATATTTTAATGGCTGCTCCCCATATAAGTCCCCTTTCTTCCCCAGTAAATAGTATATTCAAAATAGACATTAACTCAGCCCAGGTATACAGACTGCGCCCCAAAAATTGATCAGTTTGTTCAGACAACCCTACCAGATCCTCAACCAGGACCTTCATTTCTTTTTTAAATATTCTGACCTCCCCACTGCTGAGGGGGACACTTACAAACCCAATCTTTGTCCCCTATTGGTACCTCCCGAAGGGGATAAGTCATTACGTTCTTCCCCTTTTTCTTTTTTTTTAAAGAAATATTGCAATATTTCTAGCTCCCCATAACTTCAAACGCCAATTCATCAATTCATGCTTGACTAACTTTAAAGCCTGTTCCAAACTTGTAAATATATTTATATATTTACGTTCATTTATTCAGTATTTAATATTCAAAATGTCAAATGCATACAGTTCTCAATTTTGAAATCCACTGTAATCACCCAGTTTTAGTCCCTTAATTTAAATCCAAAATTAGTTTTCTTAAGTAGTCCTGACCAATCATTGCTCAATTACAATACTATAGGTCTTGAAATAATCAGAGCTGCCTTAAAATTATTTGTCTATTCAAGTTTAAAGAAAAAAACTTCTAATGCATGAACAATGGCCGAATCCAAGGTCACAGATATTAACCATAGGATCTTGTTTTTACTACAATCTAATGTTGAACTGAAACTTCAACTGTCCTCCATAAATCGCTTTCATGCAAAGATAAAAGAGATTAGTTAGAAACTGATAGTAAGGCAGTCGTGACCTGTAAGAAGAACAGGAGTTATCATTCTTTTTTTTTCATAATCTCTATAGAATCCTTAACCTTTAAAGAAATCATGTTAAGTTTCCATAATAAGAATCAGATTCAAAACAGTCCCGGAACTCAAGCTCCAGGGAATAAAACGCAAACATTCAATCACCAACAAACAAATGTGCATTCAAACCAAATCACAAAGGGTTAAACTTTCGACCAGCTGTACAGCTCTCTTCATTCTCTCTCTCTCTCTCTCTCACTCATTGACAAATAAATTCAGATATTTACAAACCCAGTCTTTGTCCGACCTGAATTTTGGCCAAAAGAGGCGGGACGAAGAATGGATTCCTTAGTCCATATGAAGCAACAATATTTAATCATCTTTTTCCCCTGTACAAGTATTATTTTGCCAATTCCACAACATCCTCCCCAAAGAACTTTCTGGAGGTATGTTGTAATGGACCCCGCCTCCAATTCCATTTCTTTTTCCTTCTTTTGTTTTTCCCGGAGGCTTTTTCCTTACCCACGGCACAACCCATATTGAGTTCCTTCGTTAGTCCCTTATTAACTACTAAAACTCAATCCCGGCCACCAAGGCAATACTTAAAAGTCAGGTTTCTTACCTTGGTCTGTGCACAGAGTTGCCTGGCCCCTTTGTGCCGTGTTGTCTATCGAGCTCCTATCACTGTCTGATTCAGATGTCTCTCTTGTGGGATTCGTACCAGTCGCCCAAGGGAGCAGACCAAACCAGGACACGAGACCGCTCCTCAATGGGGAACGGGACGCGTCTTCCCAGTGTCCAAGGCCAGCCACTCCCCCCGGTGATGGAAGAAAATCCCGGACGAGCCCCCACTTGTGAGAAACAAAGCCCACTCACTTCAATAATTTCAGTCCGAGACAAGATCTGAATCAATAGTGTCATTTATTTTACACTTGCAAGTGGGTGTGATGTCCCGTGTCTAAGAGGCAAAAGACATACACACACTAGGTTCAATTCATACATAATATTTATATGATTTAATGTCCATTGTTTTACATTGCTCCCTCCCCTACTTACATCATCCACTTCCCTAAGACCGGCCCCCATTACCCCTGTTTACCTCTTGCCTTATCCGGCCTTGTCTGTGATAAAATGCTTATTTCTGGTCTCACAAGGCTGTTTGACCTTATCCTGCTATAGGTCATTGTTAGGCCTATCCTTTCTTCATCATTATCTACCCCCTTCATCTGTGTCTTTCCCGAGGCCGTTCTGATCCCTATGACCCTTTTAATTGGGGTTTGTTCCTGTGTTTTCATAAAAGTGGGAAGCAGATGTTTATATCTACTGTTTGTACAGGCGTATCTAGCTTAACTTCATCCCCTCACAACATCTTATCTACTTGCCCATAATGTCTACCTTCTGACATAGAGTTTTAGCTAATATAAAAACAATTATATATTTCCTCCACATCGTTTCCATTCTTGTTGACTCAGCTCTTGGCTAAAACAATTACCCACTGGTGTGAGTTCACCTCCTTTGTAAAATGGAATTGCAGAAGTAACACTAATCCTACTGATATCCCACAGTCAGTGTACGTGCAATGCCTCACTGTCAGTACAGAGGGTCAGTACAGAGGGAGTGCCGCAGTGTCATAGGAACAGTACTGAGGGGAGTCTCACTGTCAGAGGGCCAATACCAAGGGAGTGCTGCACTGTCAGAGGGTCAGTACTGAGGGAGTGCTGCACTGTCAGAGGGTCAGTACTGAGGGAGTGCTGCACTGTCAGAGGATACTACTGCAGGAGTGCTGCGCTATCAGGGGGTCAGTAATGGGGAATAGCTGCAATGTCAGAGGGTCAATCTGGGGGCAGTGCTGCACTGTGAGAAGGTCAGTACTGAGGGAGTGCTGCACTGACAGAGGATCATGACTGAGGGAGCGCTGCACTGACAGAGGATCATTACTGAGGGAGCGCTGCACTGACAGAGGATCATTACTGAGGGAGTGCTACACTGTCAGCGCATCAGTCTGGGGGATACCTGCATTGTAAGAGAGTCAGGACTGATTGAGTGCCACACTATCAGATGGGCTGAATGGCCTAATTTCTGCTCCCATGTTTTGTGGCCTAAGAGGAATATCTGAAATTGTTCAGTATATTTCTGTCTCTGCTTCCTACATACCCTGCTCAGCAATGATTCCCACGTCCAGATTCCAGAGACTGTGTTCAAACAGACCGTCTCCATTTGGTTACCACCCTCTTTTCCCAGTGTTGGGGTTTCTGTTTCGTGTGACTGACCTGCCAGATCAAAGGGATATTTTCATGCTGCAGGACTGAGGTTTATTCCTCAGCTTCTGTGTGCTCATCCCAAATGAATCCCACTGCCCCACACTCAGCACAGTCGTGTGTTCCTTATTTCTGAGTTTCCCAATGCTAATCCAATTCCAGACTGACAACCCACACTCCTCCAAATCGGATCACAGGCTAATTGCTTGGGAGAGAGGAATGCTAAGGGGGGAAATAGAATTCTGAATGTACCTTACAGTGACATTAAGGGTGAATTGATAATGACAGAAACACAGTGAGAATTTGTGCATGGACCCAGAGGCTACAGTGAATGGATTCATTTTGTCAATGCTCATTGGGACAGGGTTGGTATGAAATCGTGAAGATGCTCTGTGATACAATTAAATGAATGAGCATATATATAGAGAGAGATGGTTCTGAGTGGTCTGGCCTTCTTACAACCCAATAAATCTCCAAAGACGGTGGAAATGTATCTCAGTTTACCGAATGAGGTGATGGAGGAAGTAGCAGGTACACTTGCAAACATTTTCAAATCCCCTCTGGCCACAGGAGAGGTGTCGTCGGACTGACCATGTGGTACTGTTATTCAAGAAGGAGCATGGGATATACCAGGCAGCTACAGGCCAGTCAGGCTAATATCGTGGGTGGGACGTCTGTTGGAAGCAATTTTGGGAGATAGAATTAATCAGCATTTAAAGAGACTGGAGTTCATGAAGACCAGTCAGAATGGTTGTGTTAAGGGGAGGTCGGGTCTGACCAATGGGATTGCACTTTTTAAGGAGGTGACCAGGTGTGTAAAAAGGGGCAACACTTTCCTGTCGCCTGCTTGGAGGTGAGTAAGGCTTTTATCAGGATCCATACTGGAAACTGATAGTGAACATAAAAACTCAAGATCCAAGGAATTTGGCGCAGAATGCTGAGTGGCAGGAAGCAGACAGTGATGGCCCAGTTAGAAATCTCTGTCTGTTCATGTCTCACTGTTGGGGTCTTGCTGATGTGGTTGATAGAAAAGATTTAGATTTGAATGGTGGAGGGTTAATCATTGGTTCATGAATGATATGAAGATTGGTTGGATGATAAATACTGAGGATGATAGCCTTAGATTACAGAAGGATGGAGATGGCCTTGTCAGATGGACCGATCAGTAACAACGGGTGAGGTGCCTGAAGACTGGAGGGTGATTAATGATGGGCCATTATTGAAGTAAGGCTGCAAGGAACAGCCATTGAACTATGGAGCTGTGAGCCTGATGGCAGTGGTGGGTAAGCTGTTGGAGGGCATTCTGAGAGACAATTTACATGGATTTGGAAAAGCAAGAATTGATTAGGGATGGTCAGCATGGCTTGTGGAAATGGTTTATCCAACTTGATAGAGGTTTTGAAGGGTTGACTGAGAAGATAGATGAGAAAGTTTCACATGGGAGACTGGTTAGTAAAAGGTTAGATGACATGACATCCAGGGAGAGAGAACAGCACGGTGCCGCAGTGGTTAGCACTGCTTCCTCACAGCACCAAGGATGCAACTTTGATTCTAGCTCCCAGCCACTGTCTGTGTGGAGTTTACACATTCTCCCTGAATCTGTGGGTTTCCTCTGGGTGTTCCGGTTTCTACCCACAATCCAAATATGTGCTGGTTAGGTGGGGTGGCCATGGGAAATGCAACATTACAGGGATAGAATCGAGAGTGTGAGTGTAGGTGGGATGCTTTTCAGACGGCCGATGTGGACCTGATGGGCCGAATGGCCTGATTTTACACTGTAGGAATTCAATGATTAATCAAGAGACCCAATAATGTTCTGAGGATCAGGGCTCCAATCTTGGACTGCGGTGGATGTCGGTCCTTACAATCTGAAGGGGCTTGTGGATGAATGCAGTCTGAGAGTTGGGCTGGGCTGTGTTCTGAGGTGTTAAGGGTGTGAATATTTTGTGGAGGTACTGTATGAGGGACATTGTGGGTAAACACAATAGAGTGGTGCTTTCTGAGGTATGAGGGAGCACTGTCTGGTGGTACAAGGTGCAGAATGTAGGAAGGTACAGATACACTTCCCTGATCATTCCCTCAGGGTCCGCAAGGCACACTGGTGTCGCAATTTGGGATGGAGGCCACGTCCATTTTAGAAGATTCAGATCTTTTTGAACAAACATTGAAAGATAACATCACCATGTGTCTTAAACATGGATTGGAGGAAAACTGTTGTCAATGTATGGTCACTTGTAGCTTGGAGACTCTCTAGAAAAGCAGGCACCCAAACAGACCAACGCTGTCGATGCAAGACGTGGTGCACAGGAAGATCCAACAAGTCATTTGCAGTTGCTGTCTGTCTCCCTACAGCAGTCATCATGCGAGATCAGGGTTTAGTCCTAGGAGAAGTAATCTCTCCATCGAACCTTCCTCCATGTTTGTACAGTAATCGTGGTTGTGTGTGTGTATCTCTGTGTGTGAGAGAGAGACAGAGAGCGAGTGTCTGTCTGTGTGTGAGAGAGAGAGTGCATGTGTGTGTATCTCTGTGTGTCTGTGTGTGTGAGAGAGGGATTATGTGTTTATGTATGTGTCTGTCTGAGTGTGTGTTTGTGTGCGTGTGTGTGTGTGAGAGAGGAATGTGTGTGTGTGTTTGAGGATGTCAGAGTGTGTGTTTGAAAGAGAGTGTGTGTTTGTATGTATGTGTGTGAGAGGAATGTGTGTGTGTGAGAGAGAGGAATGTGTGTGTATATGTTTGAGAGTGTGTGTTTGGGAGAGTGAGTGTCTGTGAGAGAGTGTCTGTGTGTGTGTCTGTGTGTGTGTCTGTGTGTGTGTCTGTGACACAAAGGAGACACAAAGGTGCAAAATCCTAGAGAGGGGGCAGCTGCAAAGTCTGATCCCACCGATCTCACTGCTTCCCACTGCCATGAGAGCTCTTATGTATATTTCTGTGTACCCAGCTGTCTCTCCCACATTTTCCCTTCAATCCCTATCTCACAACATCCTTCATATCTCTGCCCTGTTGCCATTTCCCTGCAGATTCCCTTCCTCCAACACTCTGCCCCTTTGTCACCCCATCATGTTTTTCTGGAATGTTTAATCATTCAATCTTCCCCAAAACCAACACCTTGCTCATCTCTCTCTGCATCTTTCTCTCAGCTCTGGGGGATCTTGCCTTTCTTGTCTGTAAATCATTCTCATTGCATCACAGCAGCCCCCCCCCACCCCCACCCCTCAACTCTCTCAGCTCTATGCTGCTGCTGCAACTCCCCCCTCTCTCTCTCTCTCTCTCTCTCTGTCCTATATCTCTCCCTGGGATTTCTCTCTTGCTGTCTATTTGAACTTCACTCCCTGTCTTTGCCTCCCCTTTTCCCCCTTGTATCTGTCTGACATTGTATTTCTCTTCCTAGGGTTTTACTATCTCTCTCTCCTTTTCTCTCTCTGCCTCTCTCCTGCTCTTTTTCAGTTCTTCTCACTTTCTCTCCCACCCTCTGCCTGCCTGTCTTTCTCGTGTTCTCTCCCTCCCTCTCACTGTCTGTCTACCCATCTCTCTTTCTCTCTTGTCGTTTCTCTCCCTCTGTCTCCGTAGACCCCTGTCCCAGTGACTGGGAAAGGGACATGGGAAGAGTTTGTCTCTGTGTCACTGGATGCTGTACAGTTAATGCAGGGGATCAACCTTTTCCTGGTCTCTCCCGAATGTTACCTCGACTGTGGGGAGGGGGTTAGTGTGAGGGACATAAAAGGACTTTTCTCATTGAGTCTGAAATGAAGAAAAAGAGAAGGGGAGGGTGACAAAAAGAGAAAGAGAGAGATGGAGAGAGTGGGGATGGAGAAATTGAGGAGAGAGAGAGATGGGGAGTGAGAAACAGGGAGAGGAAGAAGGACACATATGAAGGGAGAAGGACAGTGTGTGTGGCTGGGGAATGGTTGCAGAGTAGGATCTTTCTGTGCATGACAGCAGTCAGTCAAAAGGTGTGTTCGTCTCTGCACCATGTCCTCCAGCCCAGGAGCTGTGGGTCTACATGGGAAGGGGGAGATTGGGAGACAAGGGGGGAGTGTGACAGCCAGAGATGGGGGACTGTTTGATGGGGTTTGGGGGTTGGTGGAGAAAGGAGAGACTGCTGTGAGAGACAGAAAGATTGAGGGAGGGACAGCATGAGACGCAAAGTCTGAGACAGGATGGAGAAGAGGTATTCAAAGTTTGGGAGAAGATTTGTAGCTCGGGTGCTCATTGTTGTGGTTCTGTTCGCCGAGCTGGGAATTTGTGTTACAGACGTTTCGTCCCCTGTCACATCGACCTGGACCCAATATACCGGTTACTGCAGCGGACAGCTGGAACTGACAACCGGAAGCAGCAGAGACAGGCCACTATACATGTCAGAGGAAACATCACAGAAACGCTTCACAGGAGACTCCCAAACACTGAGGATGTCACCGAGACAGGGGACGAAACGTCTGCAACACAAATTCCCAGCTCAGCGAACAGAACCATAACACGGAGAAGAGGTCTCCACAGAAAGGATAGTCAGTGAGGCCATTCAGGGGACAATCCTGAGGATCCTGAACAGGACCAGGATCATTTAATGGGGGAGGGGGGGAATGGGCATAAAGGACTCCATCTGTGATACAAGCCTTCTATAATTCTGGGACTGGGATCTTCCTGTGCATTAAAACAGCCACAGGCCAGTCAGTCAACCCAGACTCATTTACCTGTGTGAGAAAGTGAGGACTGCAGATGCTGGAGAGTCAGAGTTACAAAGTGTGGAGCTGGGGAAGCACAGCAGGTCAGCCAGGAGAGTCGATGGTTCAGGCCTGACCTGCTGGGATTTTCCAGCTCCACACTTTTCCACTCAACACCCTCTGCCCCAGGGAGGGGGGCTCACAGCAATGTTGGGGGGGCAGCAAAATATTTGAGGGGTCTAGTATGGTGAGGCACTTATTTGGGAGGGAAGATATTTGGGTAAGGGGAAAAATTTGGGAGGATAGTGAAAATGAAGGGCATAGTATTTTTGAGAGGGTACAAAATTCGGTGAGATCTTTCAGGTCTGAAATAACGAAAAACAGGAAGGGAGGGTGAGAAAAAGAGAGAGAGATGGAGAGAGTGGGGATGGAGAAGGGGGATGAGAGAAAGATGGGCAGAGAGAGACAGGGAGAGGGACAAAGTGAGAGAAAGAGTATCTGTGTGAGAGAGAGAGAGACAGACAGAAGGACAGAGAGAGAGGGGACAGAGAGAGGGAGAGAAGGGGAAGTCAGACTAAGACTGAGGAGTTAGAACATGGACAGACTGAAGGGGTGACACTTGTTATTCCAGTTGGTTCCAATTCTCTCTCTCAATGGATTTTCACATTCCTTCTCTCCCATTCCCCTGGGTTTTGCTTCAACCTGTCTCTCTCTCTCTCTCTCTCTCTCTCTCTCTCTCTCTCTCTCTCTCTCTCTGGTTCTGCTTCTGGGTCTGCAAAACTGTTTTCTCTCGCCCTATCTCTCTCTGGATGGTCAGATGGTCTCTGTCTCTTGCCCTGCTGGTCTTCTCAGAAGGACTTCAGAGATTCAGGCAATCAGTCTGCAGATAAACCCTGTTTTTGTTCATTTCTGGATGGTTTTCAGGAACTTTCTATCGTTATGGCCAGTTAGGAGAATCCGTTAATAGTTTGAAGCATTGCCAACCATTTGGATGGCTTGTTGCTGTTAGTTTCTTTGTGTAGCAGGAGCCGGTGCCTTCCTGTCTGGGCCCTCATTTGTTTGGGGGATACGTCTGTCCAGAATAACTGTTGCCTTTTACATTATGCTGTGTTTGTGCTGTGCCTGGTGTGCGGGTTTTGTGATTTGGGAGATTTCCTTGGCCAATAAACCTTGGCTGTCTATCTGTGTTTTAGCCAGGAGTTTGTGACATCTCCCCCCAACTCATCCACTTGAATGGAAAGAAAAGAAGCTTATGCAATAAATTACAAACCTAATTTTAAAAGCTGGTTATGCTTGTTGTCAGAGTAGCCAGCTGTCTGTGCAAAAGCCATTGTGTACGTTTTCCAAACCGATGGTCTTATAGCTTCACTTGGAGGTCGCCACTGATGATGCTACCCAGCCAGGTAACGAAACGTCTGGATATCAAACCTATCACCGAGCAAACCTACACCCTAAGACTTATAGCTGATAAGTGATATCATAAAGTCATGACAGAACAGAATCAGACCGTTCGGCCCATTGAGTCCACAATGACCCTCTGAAGAGAATCCAACTCAGTCCCACTCCCCCGATGATATCCCTGAAACCCTGCATTTCCTATGGCTATTCCAGCTAGCCCGAATATCCCTTGACACAATGGGCAATTTAATATGGGCAATCTGTCGTAATGGCAACTATGGGCAGGCAATCAATACTGGGCCCAGCCAGGAACACCCAAACACTGCAAATGAATGAAACTAAGGTGATCACCTGGGGAGTTCCATCTACCTTCCAACCCCTGGGGGTGTGTCCAGGCATTATTCACCATGATCATACCCATCTGTTACAGCCTGCAATCCTAACCACCGGTATCCCGAGATATATCAAGGTGAGTGCGGTTAGGACCACAGCCGATGTGAGAGGAGCCGAATTCTTGGATAACAGGCTATGGGAATGTCATGGTATGACCTGGTCCTACCCATTTATGGAAGTCTGGTCCCTGGCAATGTTCCCTCTATCTCCACAGGAAGTGGGAGGTAATCATGGTAGCCCATCCAAATACCTTTTTTATACAACTCCGATAATTTGGACTTCATCCTACCTTTGGTCACTTGGGTTAAGTGGAATCCCTCATACCAAGCCCAGGTGTCCCACCGAGAGTGTCCTTACAGCTGTTATTAACCCAGTCCTTGGTGAGCTGCTGTCACTGACAGTGAGAGACGTTGGTGTGGGTGTTCTCCTGGAACAAACATTGATGCTGTTTGTCACTAACCCGGGATGGGACTTTCCCTTGGCTGGCCTGCCTGAGCTCCTCCCTCAGCTGTTCCAACATCCCGTTACTGCACAGGGTGTGGTTTTACTGCTCACCATAATCTCTGATTGGGACGTGGATGATCTGGTTAATCGTGTTGGCGTGACCCTCCAGTTTGGTCACGAAGTGATGGTTAGCCTGATTCTCCACGAGTTGGCCCATGGTCTCCTCTGGGTTTTCTGTGTTCAGTCTTTCTCAGGCTCATTAGAGAGTTGTTGGGTCAGGATCCTGAGTTTATTCTCCAAATTAGCCAAGTCAGCGTACTGACCGGTAACACTCCAGCCCTGGGAGTGGACTCGTATACTGTGGCTAACTCATTAAGGAGTTCCCTTCTCTTTCATCTGCTAATTGCTGTCCTGGGTTCTGTGTTTTCCCTCAAATTTCCCTGTCCTTTGTCCCATTATCCTGTGGGTCAGTTGGGAACATGATTATTTGAATGGGGACGGACACCACTCCGATTGGTTGATGTTGCAGCTGTACAGGACTTTGGTTGATGTTGCAGCTGTACAGGACTTTGGTTAGGCCACAGTTGGAGTACTGTGTGCAGTTCTGGTCACCTCACTTTAGGAAAGATGTGGAAGCTTTGGAGAGGGTGCAGAGGAGATTTACCAGGATGTTGCCTGGAATGGAGAATAGGTCGTACGAGGATAGGTTGAGAGTTCTCGGCCTTTTCTCGTTGGAACGGCGAAGGATGAGGGGTGACTTGATAGAGGTTTATAAGATAATCAGAGGAATAGAGAGAGTAGACAGTCAGAAACTTTTTCCCCGGGTACAACAGAGTGTTACAAGGGGGCATAAATTTAAGGTGAAAGGTAGAAGGTATAGGGGAGATGTCAGGGGTGGGTTCTTTACCCAGAGAGTGGTGGGGGCATGGAATGCGCTGCCCGTGGGAGTGGTAGAGTCAGAATCATTGGCGACCTTTAAGCGGCATTTGGATGGGTACATGGATGGGTGCTTAATCTAGGTTAGAAGTTCGACACAACATCGTGGGCCGAAGGGCCTGTTCTGTGCTGTATTGTTCTATGTTCTATGTTCTATGATTACTGTATCCCTGATACATTCATTATGATTAGTGTCAGTTTGTGATAAACGTTCATGAACAAGGAATTCCCTGTGAGTTTAATGACTAGTCATTGTGAGAGCCTGGTATGTGTGGGACAAGCTGGGGGAGGAGCCTTCCCTCCTGGTCACAGCCCGTTTTAAATTTTGTTTCTGAGGAATTCTCCCTGGTGGGCTTCCTGGGATATCACTGTCCGAAAATGACCCCTAGTCCAGGCAGGGTGCTTGGTATCCTACTACCATGCACCCATTCTCGGGGAAACCCTACCAATCGCTTCTGATCCCTGAGCTCCTGTAACACAATGTGAAATTCCCTAAAGTCTATTTCGTATTCAGCAATTAATTAGCAGAGAGCCCAAGCCTCATGACGGGCGCGATATTGGGTCGAATCCCAGGTGTCCCTCCTCCTTTCTGAGTCATGGGAGACAAAGGGTCGGGCCCAGTTTCTCATCGCAAAGAGAGGTGCAGGTCATATCCCCAAAAATCCAGACAAATTGGACCCAGAGTCTCCGGGTGAAGTTGACAGGGGGAGGGAAGGGGCATTCCCCTGGTTGTTGTTCTGCAGTTATGTAGCGCCTCTGCAGGATATGCCTTATCCTCCCCTCGAGCAGTGAGGATTGCTGTCTTCATCTCATCATGGATGACCCTCCCTAGCTGTTGTCCCTCAGGGAGGGCTGAATGGCCTGCTGGACTAAGGCACATGGCGATTCATTTGGTTTGCTCCTCAGTGTCCACTCTGTGTATGACAGACTGTCAGTCAGTATCTGTGCCAGAGACGGGATATTTTTGGTGCTGCCCACCAGCTGGGTGCCTGGAATGGCTGTTGTGTATGGAGTGAGACCACAAGCTGCTTTACACTGGGTAACCACAGGATTCATGGAATCTGAGTTCGGCTGTGGCTCAGGGCTGGTGGCAAAAGGTGCAGTTACCTGGGAGACAGGCAGTGGGAGTCCCCATCTGTGAGAGGGTGTGGATGTGTCAGTGTGGAGCCTGTCATTATCTCCCTGGGGAGGTAGAACCCCAAAGGCACACATTATCCCATTCTGGGAGGAGTCCTGGTTCCCTAGGGATTGTATTTGCTTCTGACACCTCCTACTAGGGCCTGATGTGTGTTGCTCCGTGTTGTAGGTGTACAGGACCCATGCAGTTGCTTGGAGCTCATACACTGTCCTTCCAGATTGTCAATGTAACCTGAGGCTGCCTCCCCATCCCCAGAGACCCTCCTTTCACTGGATTGGGCTCTTCCCAATTGGAACTGGAGTAGTCCCATGTGGGTGAGATTTTCCTGCAACCTTCTGTCCTGCTCATTGTGTCGGAGACCTAGCTCTGTCACAGCCTGTAGGTTTCCCTGGGGTGACCGGATCCCAGCTGCCTTATCCCAGCCCGGGGTCCTCCAGGCTATCGGCAGTGGAGAGAGCTTTCCAGCTTCCTTCCCCAGTTCTCTATGGGCATCTCACTGCAGCTCCTGTGCCAGGAGTCCTTCAATGCAAGGCCAGGCTGGCTTCCTGTGAAATTCTGCAGGACTGTTTCAGATTTGTACCAGCTCGTGTTCCTATTGCTTTGGCTGCTTCGGTATTATGGGACACCTGGGTATTTTCATAGAGTCATAGATTTCTACAGCTTGGAGACAGGCTCTTTGGCCCAAACTGGCCCATCCACACTAACCCCATTTCCCTGCACTTGGCCCATATCCTTCCACTACGTTCCTCTCCATGTATTTGTCCAAGTGCCTTTTAAATGTTCTTAAAAGTATCCTCCTCGACCACTTGCACTGGTAGTTCATTCCGTATGTGGACCACCCTCTGGGGAAAAGCATTGTCCCTCAGGTTCCCTTTTAATCGTTCCCCTTTCACCTTAAACTGATGCCCTTTCATCCTTGATTCCCTAAGCCTTGGATAAAGACTGAGTGCATGCACCCTATTCATGCCTCCCATGATCTTATACACCTCTATAAGGACACCCCCTCAGTCTCTTACGCACTAAAGAAAATGTCCTTGCTTGTCCAACCTCTCACTATATCTGTCTAGTTGAGTTCTGGCAACATCCTTGTAAGTTTCTTCTGCACTCTTTCCAGTTTAATAACATCCTTCCTATAGCAAGGTGGGTAAAACTGAACACAATACTCCGTGTGTGGCCTCACCAACATCCTGCACAACTACAACAGAACTTCCCAACTTCGATATTCCATGCCCTGACTGATGAATGGTCCAGTGTGCCAAAAGCCTTCTTCACTGCCCTGTCTCCCTGAGTTCAGAGAGCCGTGCTCCTAGAATCCAAGCTCCCTCTGTCCCACTACACTCCTTCAGGCCCTACCATTCACCATGAAACCCCTGTCTTGATGTGACTTTCCAAAATGCGAGATCTCGCACTTGTCTGTATTAAACTCCATTTGCCATTTCTCAGCCCAATTCCCCAGCTGATCAAGGCCGTGTTGCAATTGCTGAGAACCTTCCTCACTTATTTTAGTGTAATCTGAAAACTTTCTAATCATGCCTTAAACATCCCCATCCAAATTATTGATATAGATAACAAACAGCCATGGGCCTAGCACTGACCAGCTCAGTGGCACAATGGCTCAGTGGTTAGCACTCAGGCCTCACAACACTGTCAATCTGGGTTCAATTCCAACCTCACAGGATGGTCTGTGTGGGTTAGATCCTGTTAGGGTTAGAATTCCTACAGTATGGAAACAGGCCATTTAGCCCATCAAGTCCACACTGACCTGCTGAAGAGTAACTCACCCAGATCATTCTCCTTACCCAATCTTTACCCTGGACGAATGCACCGAGCATTATGGACAACTTAGCCTGGCCAATTCATCTGACCTGTACATTTTTGGATTGTGGGAGGAAACCGGAGCACCCAGAGGAAACCCACGTAGACACAGGGAGAATGTGCAAACTCCACACAGACAGTCACTTGAGGCTGGTGTCGAACCCGGGTCCCTGGCGCTGTGAGGCAGCAGTGCCAACCACTGAGACACCATGCCAACCCAAGTGAGTTTGTATGTTCTTCCCATGTCTGCGTGGGCTTTCTCTGGGTGCTCCGGTTTCCTCCCACAGTCCAAAGATGTGCAGGTCAGGTAAACTGGCAATGCTCAGTTGCCTATAGTGTTCATGGATGTGTAAGTAAGTTGCATTAGTCAGGGGTTAATGTAGAGTAACAGGGTATGGGAATAGGTTTGGGTGGAATAATCTTCAGAGGGCCAGTGGTCTTGTTGGGCCGAAGGGCCTGTTTCCACAGAGGAGGGATTCTATGATTCTATGACCGCTGAGGCACACCACTAGTCACAGGCCTCCAGTCTGACTGTTACCCTCTGCTTCCTACCATCAAGCCAATTGTGTACTCAGCTTGCCAACGCCCCCTGAATTCCATGCGATCTAACCTTCCAGAGCAAGGTACCATGTGGCACCTTATCAAAGGCCTTCCTCAAGTCTGTAGAGTCTACATGTACTGGCTTGCCCTCGCCAAACTTCCTGATCACTTCATCAAAGAACGCTGACAAATTTGTGAGGCCTAGTCTCCCACACACAAGGCTATGCTGACTACTCCCAATTAAATGTTGTATTTCCAAATGCAGAGCATCTTCTCAAGTAATTTACTTACCATGGATGTTGGGTTTACTGTTCTATAGTTCCCAGGTTTTCCTTTGCAGCCCTTCTCGAATAAAGGCACAACATTTGCTGCCCTCCAAAATGTGGGACCTCACCCGTAGGGAATGTCGATGCAAAAAGATCAGCCAGGGACCCCCACAATATTTTCTCTCGCCTCTTGCTGTGTTGTTGGATATATTTGGTCAGGAGATTTGTCCACGTTCATACATTCTAATACATATAAATACACAAAGGACAGGATTAATTATTAATACCTGCATCCCTCTGACCTGATCTGGGAGAGATGGGTCAGGAGGGGGAGATTACTTTGTTGGGTGGGGGTAAGTCAGGGAGGGGGAGATTGCCGTGTTGGGTAGGGATCAGTCAGGAAGGGAGAGATTGCAGTGTTGGGGAGGGAACAGTCAGGGAGGGGCATATTGCAGTGTTGAGTAGGGATCAGTCAGAGAGCGGGAGATTGCAGTGTTGGGTAGGGATCAGTCAGAGAGCGGTTGAGTGCAGTGTTGTGTAGGGATCAGTCAGGGAGGGGTAGGTTGTAGTTTTGGGTACGGATCAATCAGGGAGGGGGAGATTACAGTTTTGGGTAGGGATCAGTCAGGGAGGGGGCGATTGGAGTGTTGGGTAGGGATTAGTCAGGGAGGGGGAGGTTGCAGTGTTGGGTAGGGATCAGTCAGGGAGGGGGAGATTACTTTGTTGGGTGGAGATCAGTCAGGGAGGGGGAGATTGCAGTGTTGGGTGGGGATCAGTCAGGGAGGGGGAGATTGCAGTGTTGGGTAGGGATCAGTCAGGGAGGGGGAGATTGCAGTGTTGGGTTGGGGTCAGTCAGGGAGGGGGAGATTACAGTGTTGCGGAGGGATCAGTCAGCGAGGGGCATATTGCAGTGTTGAGTAGGGATCAGTCAGGGAGGGGGAGATTGCAGTGTTGGGTAGGGATCAGTCAGGGAGGGGCATATTGCAGTGTTGGGTTGGGGTCAGTCAGGGAGGGGGAGATTACAGTGTTGGGGAGGGAACAGTCAGGGAGGGGGAGATTGCAGTGTTGAGTAGGGATCAGTCAGGGAGCGGGAGATTGCAGTGTTGGGTAGGGATCAGTCAGGGAGGGGTAGGTTGTAGTGTTGGGTAGGGATCAATCAGGGAGGGGGAGATTACAGTGTTGGGTAGGGATCAGTCAGGGAGGGGGCGATTGGAGTGTTGGGTAGGGAATAGTCAGGGAGGGGGAGGTTGCAGTGTTGGGTAGGGATCCGTCAGGGAGGGGTTGAGTGCAGTGTTGTGTACGGATCACTCAGGGAGGGGGAGATTACAGTGTTGTGTATGGTTAGAGGGAAATCAGCAGGGCAAAAAGGGGACATGAGATTGCTTTAACAATTAGGGTTAAGGAGAATCCAAAGATCTTTTACAAATGCATAAAGGCCAAAGGGTCACTGGGGAGACAATAGGGCCCTCAAAGATCAAGACAGCCTGCACTTGGAGCTGCAGGAGATTGAGAAAATACCGAACAAGTATTTCCTGTCGAGAAGGAAATGGAAGATATAGAATAGAATGATGGTTTGAGAAATAGCATTGGGGAGTAGATGATGTCATCTTGCAAAATGTTCATATTACAGAGGAAGAGGTGTTGGATCTCTTGAAATGGTTAAAGATGGATAAATCACCAGGACCTTGTCAGGTATAATCTCGATCTCTGTGGGAAGCTAGAGAAGTGATTGCTGGGCCCAGTGCTGAAATATTTGTATCATCGATAGACACAGGTGAGGTGCCAGGAGACTGCAGGTTAAGCTAACTTGGTGCCACTGTTTAAGAAGGGTGGTAAGGACAAGCCAGGGAACTACAGACTGGTTCGCCTGACGTCAGTCGTGGGCACGTGGAAAGACGGATACATGAGGGACAGAAATTACATGTGTTTAGAAAGGCAGTGTCTAATTGGGGATACTCAGCATTGCATTGTGCGTGGGAAATCATGTCTCAAGATATTGAGTTTTTTGAAGAAGTAACAAAAGGATTGATGAGGGCAGAGAGGTGGATGTGAGTGATATGGACTTCAGTAAGGTGTTCGAAATGTTTCCACATGGGAGATTGGAGAGCAAGGATAGATCTCATGGAATACAGGGAAAACCAGCCATTTGGATTCAGAACTGGCACGAAGGTAGAAGACAGAGGGTGGTTGTGGAGGGTGTTTTTTTCAGCCTGGAGACCTGTGACCAGTGGAGTGCCACAAGGATCGGTGCTGTGTCCACTACTTTCCATTAATGATATAAATGATTTGAATGTGAACACGGCAGGTATAGTTAGTAAGTTTGCAGATGACACCAAAATTGCAGGTTTAGTGGGCAGCGAAGAATGTTACTTCACATTACAACGGGATGGTGAACTGATGGGCCAATGGGCTGAGGGGTGGGAGATGGAGCTTCATTTAGATAAATGGGAGGTGCTGCATTTTGGAAAAGCAACTCTTGCAGGACTGATACACTTAATGTAAATGTCCCAGGGAGTGTTTCTGAACAAAGAGACCTTGGAGTGCAGGTTCATTGTTCCTTGAAAGGAGAATTGTAGGTCGATAGGATACTGAAGAAGGTGTTTGGTATGGTTGTGTTTACTGATCAGTGCATTGAGTAGAGGAGTTGGGAGGTCATGTTGTAGCTATACAGGACATTGGATAAGTCACTTTTGGAATATTGTGTGCAATTCTTGTCTCCTCCATATCGGAAGGATGTTGTATAAATTGAAAGGGTTCAGAAAGATTTACAAAGATGCTGATAGGATTGGAGGATGTGAGCTACAGGGAGAGGTGAAATGGGCTGGGCCTGTTTTCCCGAGAATGTCTGAGGCTGAGGGGCACCCATATGGAGGTTTATAAAACCATGAGACGAATCGATAGGTATAACAGACATATTCTTTTCCCTGGGATGGGGTAGTCCAGAACTGGAGGGCCCAGGTTGAGGGTGAGACGGGAAAGATATAAAAGGAACGTAAGGGACAACGTTTTGATGTGGAGGGTGTTGTGTGTATGGAATGACCTGCCAGATGAAGTGGTGGAGGCTGGTACAATTACTGCATTTAAAAGGCATTTGGATGGGTATATGAACAGGAAGGGTTGAGAGAGATTTGGGCCAAGTGCTGGCAAATGTGATGAGATTATGTTAGGATATGTGGGTGGTGTAGATGAGTTGGACCAAAGGCCCTGTTTCTGTGCTGTCCATCTCTCTGACTGTAAATGTTTTGTACTGTCCATTACCAGCCATACACTTCACTGTTTCCCCTGTTTACCTTGGTCAGTTCTCCTCTCAAACACATGTCAATGCCTTTGGTTGTGATTGTTGGCTGTGCTTTATGGTCACTTTAAAAATCCATCATCTCACTGAATTCCACTACACTACAATTTCCCAGAGGATATCTCAGTGGGACATTACTCCTTCCCTCAGCGTCATCACCCAACGGTCGATCTGAGATGTTTTTTTTATTTCAAAAATATACTTTATTCATAAAAAGATTTGATGGTCTGTACATTTGATCATGCCATACATATGTCCACATTTCCGAACACAGATTCGTATTTATCAATGTCATTTACAATCCTGTGCATTTTTCAATCTTGTACATATATTTGGCTGAGGCATCAGCAGAGCCCAAAAAAAAAACAAAACGTCCGCATGGGCCCCCTGTTCTTCTTTAGGCAGGCCGATCTTACACGGTGGTCTTTCCCCACCGCGCCTTGGCAGCAGCTGCCCCAAGCTTCAGCGCGTCCCTCAACACGTAGTCTTGGATCTTGGAATGTGCCAGTCTGCAACACTCGGTCGGGGTCAACTCCTTCAGCTGGAAGATCAACAGGTTTCGGACCGCCCAGAGAGCGTCCTTCACCGAGTTGATGATCCTCCAGGCGCAGTTAATGTTCGTCTTGGTGTGAGTCCCGGGGAACAGGCCGTAGAGCACGGAGTCCCGCGTCATGGCGCTGCTCGGGACAAATCTCGACAAGCACCACTGCATTCCTCTCCAGACTTCCTCTGCATAGGCACATTCCAGAAGGAGGTGTGTGACAGTCACGTACCCCTCGCAGCCACTTCGAGGGCAGTGTGCGGTGCGGCAGAGAGTCCGGGTGTGCATAAAGGATCTCACAGGCAGAGCCCTTCTCACCACCAGCCAAGCCACGTCTTGGTGCTTGTTGGAAAGTTCTGGCGATGAGGCATTCTGCCAAATGGCTTTGACAGTCTGCTCAGGGAACCACTCGACAGGATCCGCCCTCTCCTTTTCCCGAAGGGTCTCAAGGACGCTATGTGCTGACCACTTCCCGATGGACTTGTGGTCAAAGGTGTTTTTCCTCATAAATTTCTCCACGAAGGACAGGTGATACGGAACGGTCCAACTACTCGGAGCGTTCCGCGGCAGCGAGGCCAGGCCCATCCTTCGCAACACCGGGGACAGGTAGAACCTCAGTACGTAGTGACACTTGGTGTTTGCGTACCGGGGATCCACGCACAGCTTGATGCAGCCACACACAAAGGTGGCCATCAGGGTGAGGGTGGCATTGGGTGTGTTTTTTCCCCCATTGCACCGGTCTTTGTACATAGAGTCTCTTCGGACCCGGTCCATCTTTGATCTCCAAATGAATTGGAAGATGGCCCGGGTGACTGCGGCGGCACAGGTCCTGGGGATAGGCCAGACCTGTGCCACATATAGCAATACTGAGAGTACCTCACACCTGATGACCAGGTTTTTTCCCACGATGGAGAGCGACCGTTGCCCCCATCTGCCTAGTTTCTGTCTCATCTTCCTGATCCGCTCCTCCCAGGTCTTGGTGCACGCCCCAGCCCCCCCCCGAACCAAATACCCAGCACCTTCAGGTGGTCAGTCCTGACGGTGAAGGGGATAGAGGATTGGTCGGCCCAGTTCCCGAAGAGCATGGCCTCGCTCTTGCCTCGGTTTGCCTTGGCCCCCGAGGCCCGTTCGAACTGGTCACAGATGCACACGAGTCTGTGCACGGACAGCGGATTCGAGCAGAAAACAGCGACGTCATCCATGTACAGGGAGGCCTTAACCTGCAGGCCCCCGCTGCCAGGAATAGTCAACCCTCTCAGGCTCGCATCCTTCCTGATGGATTCGGCAAATGGCTCTATGCAACACACAAACAAGGCGGGTGAGAGGGGGCATCCCTGCCTGACTCCAGATCTTACAGGGAAGCTATCTGATTCCCACCCATTGATTGAGACTGCACTGACAATGTTGGTGTAGAGCAGTCTGATCCAGTTTCCGATTCCCTCCCCAAAGCCCATTTTGGAGAGGACATCCCTCATATATGTATGCGATATCCTGTCAAAGGCTTTCTCCTGGTCCAGGCTGATGAGGCAGGTGTCCACCCCCCGTCCTGCACGTAGGCGATCGTATCCCTGAGGAGTGCGAGACTCTCAGAGATCTTCCTGCCTGGTACAGCACAGGTTTGGTCCAGGTGGATCACCGATCCCAGAGCAGACCTGACCCGGTTGGCGATGACCTTTGACAAGATTTTGTAGTCTGCATTTAACAGTGAGATCGGTCTCCAATTTCTAATTTCCTCCCTCTCCCCCTTCCGCTTGTAGACGAGGGTGATGATGCCTTTCCTCATGGATTCACTCATGGTACCTGCCCGGATCATACTGACATACACCTCCAGCAGGTCCTGGCCGATCAAGTCCCAAAGAGCGGAATAAACCTCGACCGGTAAGCCGTCGCTTCCGGGAGTTTTGTTCTTTTTGAAGGACTCGAGGGCCTTGGTCAGTTCATCCAGAGATAGCGGCTGGTCCAGCCTCTCTCGTGTTCCGTCATCTAGGACCTCTGTGATAGAGGACAGGAACGACTGGGAGGCCGCGCTGTCGGTTGGCTTCGAGTCATACAGGCTGGCGTAGAAGGATTTGCTGATCCTCATGACGTCAGCCTGAGATGACGTTACCGAGCCATCTTCTTTCTTCAGGCTGCTGAGCACGGAGCTCTCTTTGTGCACCTTCTGGAAGAAGAAACGTGAGCACGTCTCGTCCTGCTCCACCGAGCGGACCCTGGACCGGAAGATTATCCTGGAGGCCTCCGAGGCAAAGAGCGAGGCTTGCTGGCCCTTCACCTCCTTGAGGTCCTCCGTGACATCAACCCCCATCGTCTGCAGCAGGAGCAGGTTCTGCATACTTTCCTGGAGCTGGGACAGTTTTCCCCGCCTCTCTCTCGCCTCCTGCACACCTTTGAGGATAAAGAACCTCTTGATGTTCCCTTTTACCGTTTCCCACTAGTCCGCTGGAGACTCAAAGAGGGGCTTCACGGTTCTCCAACTTGCGTAATCCCTCTTGAGCTCTTCGATGTTTCCCGGGCTCAACAACTTAGTGTTCAGTTTCCACGTTCCCTTGCCCGCCCGCTGTTCGTCCTGTAGGTGACACTCGGCCAGCAGGAGGCAGTGGTCAGAGAAGAACACCGGCTTGACGTCGGTGGATCTGACCAAGAACAGTCGATCTGAGATAGTCACCTCCCTGGCCGTTTGCACGACGTGTTATTCAAAGAAACACTGATAGAAACATCCAAAGAGGAGTTCGGAGAACATCACTTTTGCCGATGTGACTGTCCCAGATTATATAAAGACTGAAGTCTCCCAAAATGGTCACAGTGCCTTTGTATTACACAGGAATACATTGGAATGTGGAACAGGGCTGAGCAATGAAATGCTGTTGGGCAGCCTCTAAACTGTTCTCCTGCTTGTGTTTTTGATACGTGTTACCCAGAATCTGCATTCAGTCTGATTCAGCTGCATCATCTGAGGCCAAAGGCTTTCTCTGTAATGCCTTTGTTACCCATTACTGTCAGGGTTACCCATCCTGCACTCCCTGTCACCCCTCAAGGAGGTGGACAATAGAATATTCATGTTCCACCTTTTGTTCACCCTGTCACCACTAAACCTCATTTATCTCTGTGCCACAGTCCATCCACCTTATTGCAGAGACGTTGTCCATTCCAAAAAAGAACATTACGATTGACTCTTTCCACAATTTCTTGTCACAGTCCAATTCACTGATGTACAGTTTCAGTTAAACTCTGTCTCTTTCTGTTCCTTTCTGCTTGTCTTCATCTACATTGCCATTTCTGTTTGGATTTGGAAAGCTCCTTTCACCTGAACCCTGGCCCTGCATCCTCTCTGTCAGTTTAAAGTCCTGTCCATAAGCTTACCGACATGATTGCCCAGGACACTGACCCCAGCAGTGCTTTTTTTTAGATTAGATTAGATTGCTTACAGTGTGGAAACAGGCCCTTCAGCCCAACAAGTCCACACCGCCCCGCCCCGCCGAAGCGTAACCCACCCATACCCCTACATCTACATTTACATTTACATTTACCCCTTACCTAACACTATGGGCAACTTAGCATGGCCAATTCACCTGGCCTGCACATCTTTGGACTGTGGGAGGAAACCGGAGCACCCGGAGGAAACCCACGCAGACACGGGGAGAACGTGCAAACTCCACACAGTCAGTCGCCTGAGGCGGGAATTGAACCCAGGTCTCAGGCACTGTGAGGCAGCAGTGCTAACCACTGTGCCACCGTGCCGTGTTGCGTTTAATTTACTCATGGGATGTTGCTGTCTCTTGCTGGCCAGCATCGCATGTCGACCCCGAGCTGCTCTTGAGCTGAGTGCCTTGCTGGATCATTTCAGGGGGCAGTTGAGAGTCAACCCCATTGCTCTGGGTCTGGATTCATATGTCGGCCAGACCCGCTGTCTATAATAGATTTCCTTCCTAAAAGGATATTAAGCAGTCAGATGGGTTAGACTGGACACTGGCATTAACATCTGGATGAACAGTCGGGTGAGAATAGCACGAGGCCATCACCTGTCCCACTCATACTCAACCGTCACTGAGTACTGATCCCCGTGCACCATGAATCCCAACCCTTTCATCATGACCATTGTGTGATCCTGATACCTTCCTGCACTCTGGTGATATCACTCAGTCTCTCTCCATGTGGTATCCCTCACTGTGTGGGTCTAATTGCTGCATCTGTCAGTGTCTCTCACACTTGCAGCTACTCCAGATCCTGAGCCAGTGGAATTCCCCATTCCAGAGAGACACAGCAGCACAGGCCAGGGATGGAGACTGGGATTTTCCAGATCCCGCACTGCATCAGTCTAACTTCCCATTCTGTCTGTTTCCCTGTCTCCTGTAGGTCATCAGGCTGTTCCTGTCTCAGCCGAATTCCTAACTCCTGTCTCGTCCATACCACATCAAAGACGGTTGGTCAGCCAGACAGAGATGGAGAGGGAGGTCTGGAGCCTTCAGTGAATCCTGCAGTCAGTAAGATCACTCACAGGTAAACAGCTCAGGGAGGAGTTAGTGACCTTCTGTATTCAGACCCGGAAGACAGGACATGGACACAGAGCTGGGTAAGGAACAGCTATATGCTAGGCTTCATTCACATCATCTTGTGAGGGACCTGCTTTCACCTCTGCTGGACTGGTCCTCACTGAGACATCTCTCTCTGACTCTCTGTCGCTTTTTCTCGATCCCCTCTCTCATTCCCTCACTCTCTATCTCTCACCCTCTCACTCTCATTCTCTCTCTCAGCCCCTCTCTCAACTTCTCTTTCTATCTCTCTTCCCCTCACTCACTCTCTCTCTCACCCACTCACTCATTCTCCACCTCATCCCTCTCTCACCTGACTCTCTCTCTCCCCCCCTCGCGTGCCTCTCACTCACGTCCCTCTCTCTCTAGCTCACCTTGTATCTCGCCCTATCTCGCTCTCCCCCTCTTTCTATCTTTCTCTCTCTCTCTTGTCCCCTTATCGCCTTCTCTCTCTCGATCTCAGACTCTCTCTCATTTCCGTCCCGTCACTCACTCACTCACACTTGCACCTCTCTCTGTCTCTCGCTCACCCACTCTCTTGCCCATCTCTCTTGCTCGCACCTCGCTCTCCCCATCTCTCACCCTTCACTCTCTCTCTCCACTCTCTCTCATTTTCTCCCCCATCTCTACCCCCTCTTTGCCCCCTTTCTCCCCCCCACTCTCTCTCCCCAATCACTCTCCCCCACGCTCTCACCCCTCTCTCTCCCCCTCCCCTCACTCTCCCCCTATTGACCCACTCTCTCGAACCTCGAACCCCCTCTCTCAGCCCCCTTCTCTCGACCCCCTCACTGTCCCCCCTCTCTCGACACACCTCTCACAACCGCTCCCTTCGAAAGCCCTCAGTCGACTACCCCCTCTCGACCCCCTCTCTCGACACCTGCATTCGACCCCTTTCTGTCCCGTTCTCTCTCTCTAATCCATCTCTCTCTAACCCCTCACTCTCCCCTATCTTTCCCCTTCTCTTTCCCCTCCTTTTCCCCCTTCTCTTTCCCCTTCTCTCTCCCCTATCTCTCTCCTATCTCCCGGTACCTCTCCCCTATCTCTCCCGGTACCTCTCCCCTATCTCTCCCCAATCTCTCCCCCAATCTCTCCCCCTTATCTCGCCCCTTATATTTCCCTCTCTCTCTGCCCCTCTCTCTTCCCTCGCTCTTTCTTCCCCCTCTCTTTCTTTCCCCCACCTCTCTCTCCCCCACCTCTCTCTCACTTACCTCTCTATCTCCCTCACCTCTCTCTCTCACCACCTCTCTCTCCCCTCTCTCTCCCCTCTCTCTCCCACTCCCTCTTTCCCATCACTCTCTCTCCCTCACTCTCTCCCACTCCCCCTGTCCCCCTCTCTTGCCCCCCTCTCTCGCCCCCTTCTCTCTCCACCCTCTCTCTTTATCCTTCTCAATACTCCCCTCTCTCTACCCCTGTCTCTCTACCCCCCGTCTCTCTCTCCTCTCTCTCTCCACTCTCTCCCCTCTCCATCTTCCCTCTCACCTCTCTCCGTCTCTTCTATCTCCATCTCCCCACTCTCTTCCCCACTCTCTCCCCCGCTCTCTGTCTTCCCCCTCTGTCTTCCTCCCCTTTCTGCCACCCCTCTCTCCCCACGCTTTGTCTCTCGCTCCCCCCTCGCTCTCTCCCTCTCTCTTTTCCCATCTCTTGCCTCCTCTCTTGCCTCACTCGCACCTTTCTCTTTCTCCCTCTCTCTCCCCCTCTCTCTCCCCCACTCTCTCCCCACTCCTTGTCTCTCCCCCTCCCTCTCTCCCCCTCCCTCTCTCCCCTTCCTGTCCCCCCTCGCTCGCCCCCTCTTTTGACCCCCTCACTCTGTAACCTCACTCCCCCTCCCCCTCCCCCACTCACTCCTTCTCTCTCTCTCTCCCCCACTCTTTACCCCCCTCTCCCCCTGTCCCCACACTCCCCCCACTCAATCCCCCACTCACACCCCCACTCTATCTCCCCCCTCTCTCCCCCCTCACCTCTCTTTCTCCCCCTCTCCATCCCCTCTCTCTGTCACACCCTCTCTGTCTCCCCTCTCGCTCGTCACCCTCTCTTGCCCCTCGCTTTCTCGCTCGCTCTCCCCCCTCCCTTCCCCTCTCTTTCTCCCTCTCTCTCTGCCCGTTTCACTCACCTCTCTCTCTCCCTCTACCTTGCCTCCTCTCTCTCTCCTGTCTCTCTTCCCGCTCTCTCTCCCCCCCTCTGTCTCCCCATCTCTCTCTCCCCCTCTCCCCCTCTCTCTCCATCCCTCTCTCCCCCTCCTCTCTCCCCTCTCTCCCCCTCTCTCTCCCCCTCCTCTCTCCGCCCTCTCCCTTGACCCCTCTCCGTTGGCCCTACTCCCCTCTTTCGCCCTCCTTCTCTCTGCCCTTCCCTCTCTTCCCCTCTGTCTCTTTCCTCCTCTCTCTTCCCCTGTCTCTTTTCCCCCACCTCTCTCACCCTCACCTCTCTCTCTCGCCTACATCTCTCTCTCCCCACCATTGTCTCTCCCCCCACTTCTCTCTCTCTCCTACCTCTCTCTCTTCCCGCTCTCGCCCACCTCCCTCGTCCCCTCTCTCTCCCCTCTCTCTCTCCCCTCTCTCTCACCTTTCTCTCACCTCACTCCCCCCTCCTCCTCTCTCTCCCCCTTTCTCTCTCCGTCTGTCTCTCTCTCTACCCACTCACTGTCCCTTACTCGCTCTCCCCCATTCTCTCTGCCCTCCTGTCTCCCCTTCCCTCTCTCCCCTTCTCTCTCTCCCACTCCCTCTGTCCCCCTCTCTCGCCCTCTCTCTCACCCCACTTCTCTCCGCCTCTCTTTTTATCCTTTTCACTACTCAACTTCTCTACCCTGTCTCTCAACCCTTTCTCTCTCTCTGTCTATATCCCCTCTATCTCTCCCCTCTCCATCTTCTCTCTCCCATTCTTTGTCCCCCCTCTCTCCATCTCCCCCTCTCTCTCTCCACTCTCTCCCAAGCTCTCTGACTTTCCCCTCTCTACAAGCTCTCTCATCCCTCTCTCGCCACCTCTTCCCCCTTTCTCCCCTCTCGCCCCTCTCTCCCCCTCACTCTTTCCCCTCCCTCTCCCCCTCTCTCTTTCCCCCTCTCTCGCCCCAATCTCTCGCCCCACTCTCTCTACCTCTCGCTCTGCACCCTCTCTCTCCCCCTCTTTGTCTCCCCCCTCTCAGTCCCCTCTCTCTCCCCTCTGTCTCCTGTCTCTCTCTCTCCCCCTCTCTCTCTCACCGCCTCTCCCTCCCCACTCCCTTTCTCTCCCTCTCTTTCTCCTCTCTCTCTCTCCCCCTCACTTCCCCTCGTTATCTCCCCTCCCTTCTCTCCCCTCCCTCTCTCCCTCTCTCACACCCATCTCTCGAGCCCCTCTCTTACTGCCCTTCCCTCTCTCCCCTCACTCGGTCAGCTCACTCTCCCTCCCACTCTCATTCCCTCTCACTCCCTCGCTCTCCCCGCGCTTCACCCTCTCTCTACCCCCTCTCTCTATACCCCCTCACTCTGTCTCCCCCTTTCACTTCACTAACTCTATCCCCACTCTGCCACCGAACCTTCTCCCCTCTCTCTGCCTCTCTCACTCCCTCCTTCTCTCACCCTCTCACTCTGCCCCACTCTATCCCCCACTCTCTCCCTCATTCTCTACCCTTTCTCCCACACTCTCTTCCCACACTCTCTCCCTCCACTCACTCCCCCATTCTCTCCTCCAGTCTCTTCACCACTGTCTCCCCCATCTCGTCCCTTCTCTCTCCCCCACTCTGTCGCGCCATCCTCTCTCACCCACAAATCTAGCCCCCACGCTCTCACCCCCACTCTCTCGTCCGGTCTCATTCTCCCCCTCTCTCTCACCCCCTCCCCCCTCTTTCCCCCCCACCACACACTCTCTCTCTATCTCTCCCCCTCTCTCTCTCCCCGCTCACTCTCCCGCTCTATATTCCCCCTTTCTCTCCACATACTCTCTCTTTCTGCCCCCTCTCCCCTCTCTCTCCCCACTCTCTCTCCACCCTCTTTATCAACCTCTCTCTCCCCCTCTCTCTCCCCCCTCTCGCCCGCTTTCTCATCCCCATCTCGCCACCCTCACTCGCCACCCTCTCTACCCTTCTCTCTCTCCCCGCTCTCTCTACCCCTCTCTCTCGCATTGTCTCTCTCACCCCTCGCCCCTCTCTCTCTCCCCCTCTCTCACCACCTCTCGCCCGCCTCTCATTTGGCACTCTCACTCTCCCCATCTCTCTCCCCATCTCTCTCCCCTCTCTCTCCCCGCACTCACTCGCACTTTCTGCCCCCTCTCTAACCCGGTCCCTCGCTCCCTTTATCTCCCTCCCCCTCTCTCTCCCTCCGTCTCTCCCCCCTCCCCTTCGCTCTCCCCCTATCTCCCCCTCTCTCCCCCCCCGGACTCGCCCCTCTCTGTCCCCCACTCTCGCCCCTCTAACCCCTCTCTCCTCTCCCTATCTCTCCCCCTCCCTCTCCCCTCTCTCTACCCCACTCTCTCATCCCCTGTCTCTATGAGATCTCTCTCTACCCCGCTCACCCTCTCTCTACCCCTCAAACTCTCTCTCCCCCCTCGCTCTTCACTAACTCTGTCACCTAAATCTCTCGCCTCTCTCTCTCTCCGTCTATCACTCCCTACCTCTCTCACCCTTTCACTCTCCCCTCTCTCTCCCCTCTCTCTCCCACACTCTCACCCCTTTCTTTCCCGCTCTCTCCACCTCCCTCGCCCCCTTTGTCTCCTTCCAACTCTCTCTCCCCGTCTCTCCCCCCTCTCCCCGTCGCTCTCCCCGTCGCTCTACCCGTCTCTCTCCCCCCTCTCTCTAACACCCCGCTCTCTTACCACTGCTCCCTCAGTCCGTCTCTCTCACCTCCCTCTCTCCCCTCTCTCACCCTCTCTTTCTCTCTCTCGCCCTGTCTCTCCCACACTATCGCTCCCCCTCTCTCTCCCTCTCACTCTCCCACACTCTCTTCCTCCTTTCTCTCCACGCAGTCTCTCTCTCTCTCTGCCCCCTATCTCTCCTGTCTCTCTCCCCTCTCTCCCTGCTCTCTCTTCCCCACTTTTTCTCCACACTCTCTCTCACTGCCCCTTCTCACCCTCTGTCTCGCCCCCTCTTTCGCCCCCTCTCTCTCCCCTCTCTCTACCCCTCTCTCTTGCATCCTCTCACTCCCCCTCTCTCTCCCCTCTCTCTCCCCTCTCTCTCACCCCCTCTCATCCCCCTCGCCCGCCTCTCTCACTCCCTCTCGTGCTCCCTCTCTCCCCTTTCTCTCCCTCTCACTCTCGCCATCTCTTTCCCCATCACTCTCCCCATCTCTCTCCCCCCTCTCTCCCCACTCTCTCTTGCCACTCTCTCACCCCCTTTCTGTCCCACCTCAACCTCCCTCGCCCCCTTCGTCTCCCTCTCCAGTCTCTCCCCTCTCTCTCCCCTCTCTTTCCCTCTCTCTCTCCACCTCTCTCTCCCCCTCTCCTCCTCTCTGCCCCCTCTCTCTCCCCCTCTCTCTCCCCCACTCTCTGCCCGCCTCTCTCTCATTCCCCGCTCTCTCACCTCCGCTCTCTCACCCCCGCTCTCTCGCCCCCTCTCCCCTGTCTCACCCTTACCCTCTCTCCCCCCCTTTATCCCTGCCCTCTCTCTCCCTCTCACTCTCCCGCTCACTCTTCCCCCTTTCTCTCCACACTCCCTCTCTCTCAGCCACCTCTCTCTCCACCTCTCTCTCCCCCTCTCTCGCCCCCCCTCTCTCATTCCCCTCTCTCGCCCCCTCTCTCACCCCCCTGTCTTGCCCCACTCTCTCGCCACCCACTCTCGCCCTCTCTCTTGTCCCTTCTCTCGACACCTCTCGCTCTCCCCCTGTCTCTCCACAATCTCTCCCTGTCTCTCTCCCCGTCTCTCGCCCTCTCTCTATTCCTTCCCTCTCCCCCTCTCTCTACTCCTCTCTCTCGCACCCTCACTCTCTCCCTCTCTCTCTCCGCTCTTTCTCCCCTCTCTCACCCCATCTCGCCCCCTTGCCCGCTTTTCACGACCCCTCTCGTGCGCCCTTTCTCCCCTCTCTCTCCCTCTCACTCTCCCCATCTCTTTCCCCATCTCTCTCCCCATCTCTCTCTCCTCTCTCCGCCTGCTCTGTCCCCCCTCTCTCACCCCCTTTCTATCCCCCTCTCTCCACCTCCCTCGCCCCTTCCTCTTCCTCCCCCTCTCTCTCCCCGTCTCTCCCCCTCTCCCCCCTCTCTCCCCTTCTCTCTCCCCCACCCTCTCTCCCACCCACACTCTCCCGTCTCTCTGTCCCTCTCTCTCTCACCCCCCTCACACACCCCCACACTCTCCCCATCTCTCTTCCCCACTTTCTCCTCCCGCTCACTGCCCCCTCTCTCCCTCCCTCCCCCCACACTCACCCCCACACTCACCCCCACACTCTCCCCATCTCTCTTCCCCCACTTTCTCCCCCCCTCCCCATCTCTCCCCGTCACTCTCCCCATCTCTCCCCCTCTCTCTCCCATTCTCTCTCCCCCTCTCTCTCCCACCCACTCTCTCCCCTGTCTCTCTCCCTCTCTCTCTCACCCCCTCACACACGCCAACACTCTCCCCATCTCTCTTCCCCCACTTTCTCCCCCCCTTTCTGCCCCCTCTCTCCCGTCCTCTCTCACTCCCTCCTCCTCCCCCTCTCTCCCGCTCCCTGTCTCTCTTCTCTCTCTCTCTGTCTCTCTTCCCCCTCTCTGTCTCTCTCTGCCGCCTCTCTCTCTTCCCCCTCTCTCTCCCCCTCCCCTCCTCTCTCCCCTTCTCTCTACGGTCTCTCTCAACCCCTCTCTCGGCACCTCTCACTCGCACCCCCTCTCTCTACCCCTCACTCTCTCTCTCCCCCTCTCTTCACTAACTCTCTCCCCCACTCTGTCAACTAACTCTCTCCCCTCTCTCTCACTCCCCCCCTCCCTAACCCTCTCCCTCCACCACTCTCTCCACCACTCTCTCCCCCCACTGTCTCTCCCCACTCTCTCTCCAAACTCTCTCCCTCTCTCCCTCCACTCTCTGTCCCCCTCCCTCTTCCCCGTCCCTCTGTCCGCCTCTCTCTCCTCTCTCTCCCCCACTCTTCCCTCTCTCTCCCCCACTCTCCCCACTCTCCCTCTTCCACTCCCTCTCCCCTCTCTCTACCCCACTCTCTCACCTTCTCTCTCTATCCCATCTCTCTCTACCCCGCTCACCCTCTCTCGCCCCTCTCTATCTCCCCCTCTTTCTCTCTCTCTCGATTCTCTGTCCCTCTCACTCTGTCCCCCTCTCTCTGGCCACCTCCCTCTGTTACCCTCTCTCTCCTTTTCTCTCCCCCGACTCTCCCCTCTCTCTCCCGCACTCTCCCCCCTCTAACACCTCTCTCCCCTCCCCCTCACTCCACCCTCCCTCTCCTCCTCTCTTCCTCCCCCACTCTCACCCCCACTCTCTCCCCACACTGTTTCTCCCCACTCTCTCTCCCCACTATCTCCCTCATTCTCTCCCCACAATCTGTCTCCCCTCCTTCTCTCCCCATCTCTCTCTCCCCTTCTCTCTCCCTCCACTCTCTGTCCCCATCCCTCTTCCCCTCTCTCTGTCCGCCTCTCTCTCCTCTCTTTCCCCCAACTCTCCCCTCTCTCTCCCCCACTCTCACCCTCTCTCCCTCTCCCCTCCCTCTCCCCTCTTTCTACCCCACTCTCTCACCTCCTCTCTCTGTCCCATCTCTCTCTACCCCGCTCACCCTGTTTCTCTACCCCTCAAACTCTCTCCCCCTCTCGCTCTTCACTAACTCTGTTGCCTAAATCTCTCCCTTCTCACTCCCTCTCTCACTCCCTCCCTCTCACTCTCCCCTCTCTCTCCCTGCGCTCTCTTCCCCTCTCTCACCCCCCTTTCTGTCCCCCTCTCTCCACCTCCCTCGCCCCCTTCCTCTCCGCCCCCCTCTCTCTCCCCGTCTCTCACCCGTCCCCGTCGCTCTCCCAGTCGCTCTCCCCGTCACTCTCGCCCTCTCTCTCCCCCTCTGTCTCCCCCCTCTCCCCCACTCTCTTCCCACAACTCTCCCCTGTCTCTTCCCTCGCTCTCACCCCCTTTCTGTCCCCTCCTCCCCCTTCCTCGCACCTTCCTCTCCCTCCCCCTCTCTTGCCCCATCTCTACCCCCTCTCTCCCCATCGCTCTCCCCGTCTCGCTCCCCCTCTCTCTTCCCACTCTCTCTTCCCCCACTCTCTCCCCCTCTTTCTCCCCTCTCTCACCCCCCACTCTGAACCTCTTTCTGTACCCCCTCTCTCACCCTCCCTCGCACCTTCCTCTTCCTCCCCGTCTCTCGCCACGTCAGTCTCCCCCTCTCACTCTCCTCTCTCTCTCCCCCACTCTCTCCCCATCTCTCTCCCCTCTCTCTCCTCCCGCTCTCAACCTCTTTCTGTCCCCCCTCTCTCACCCTCCCTCGCACCTTCCTCTCCCTCCCACTCTCTCCCCCTCTCTCCCCCCTCTCCCCCCTCTCTCCCCCTCTCTCCCCCTCTCTTCCCCCGCTATCTCCGCCTCTCTCTTGCACTCCCCGTCTCTCTTCCCCCTCTCTATCTCTCTCTCTCTGCCGCCTCTCTTTCTTCCCCCGCTCTCCACACCCCTCTCACCCCTCTAACCCCTCTCTCCCCCTCTCCCCTCCTCTCTCGCCTTCTCTCTACCGTCTCTCTCACCCCCTCTCTCTACTCCTCTCTCTTTCACCCACTCTCTCTGTCTACACCTCACTCTCTCTCTCTCCCCCCCTCTCTTCACTAACTCTCCCCCCAATCTGTCACCTAAATCTCTCCCCTCTCTCTCACTCCCTCCCTCCCTAACCATCACCCTCCCCCACTCTCACCCTCACTCTCTCTCTCTGCACTCTCTCTCCCCACTCTCTCTCCCCACTCTCTCCCCCACTCTGTCCCCACACTCTCTCTACCCCTCCCTCTCTCCCCCTCTCTCCCCCTCTCTCTCCCTCCACTCTCTGTCCCCCTCCCACTGTCACCCTCCCTCTGTCCACCACTCTCTCCTCTCTGTCCCCCACTCTCCCCCTCTCTCCGCCTCCCCTTCTCTCTCCCTCCCTCTCCCCTCTCTCTCTACCCTGCTCACCCCCTCTCTCGACCCCCAATCTTTCTCTCTCCCATTCTCTCTTCACTAACTCTCTCTCCCACTCTGTTGCCTAAATCTCTCCTCTCTCTCCCTCTCTCAATCCCTGCCTCTCATGCTCACTCTTTCTCCTCTCCCTCCCCACTCTCTTTCCCCACTGTCTCCCGCACTCTCTTCACCCACTCTCACACCATCTCTCTCCCCTCTCTCACTCCCCCCTCTCTCCACCCCTCTTCCCCCTCCCTCTCTCACCATCTCACTCTCCCCCTCTCTCTTTCCCACTCTTTCCCCACTGTCTCCCCCAATCTCACTCCCCCTCTTTCTCTCCCTCTTTCTCTGCCCCCTTCTTTCTCCGCCCCCTTCTTTCTCCACACCCCCCTGTCTTTCCCCTTTTCTCAACCCCCACTCTCCCCCTCTCTCTCCCCCTCTCTCACACCCTCTCTCTCACACCCTCTCTCTCCCCCTCTCCCCTCTCTCGCCTCTCCTTCTCACCTCTCTCTATCACCCTTTCTCTCTCCTCCCATTCTCTCTCCTTCTCTCTTCCCTCCTCTCTTGCCCCTCTCTCTCCTCTCTCTCACCCCCTCTCTCTCCTCCACTCTCTCCCCCACTCTCTCTCCTCCACACTCTCTCCCCCTCTCTCTAGCCTCTCTCTCCCTTCTCTCTCCCCCCTCCGCCTCTTTCCCCAACTCTCTCTCTACCCCCTCTCTCCCCCTCTCTCTCGCCCCCACTCTCGCTCCCTCTCTTGCCCCCCACTCTTGCTCCCACTCTCGCCCCCTCCCTAGCCCCTTCTCACGCCCTCTCTCGCCCCCAATCTCGCCCCCACTCGTCTCCACTCTCTCCCCTCTCTCTCACCCCCTCTCTCTCCCCTCTCTCACTCCCTCTGTCACCCCCTCTCTCATCCCCTCTCTCACCCCCTCTCTCACACCATCTCTCTCCCCCCTCTCTCACCCCCCTCCCCCTCCCACTCTCCGACCTCTCTCGCCCCCCTCTCTCTCTACCTTCTCTCTCCCCTCTCTCACTCTTCCACTCTCTCTACCCCCTCTGTCTCTCTCTCTCCCTCGCTCTGTACCCTTGTTTCTCTACCCTTTCTCTCTCTCCCCTCGCTTTCCACCCCTCTCTTTCTCCCCTCTCTCCACCTCCCCTCTCTCCATCTCCCCTCTTTTTCACCCCACTCTCTCTCGTCTCTCTCCTTCCCCTCTCTTTCTCCCTCCCCTCTCTCCCTCCCCTCTCTCGCTCCCCGGTCACTTACGCTGCTCTCTTTCCCCAATCACTTACCCCAGTGTCTCCCCCTTCCCTCTCTCAATCCCTCCCTCACTCACCCCCTCACTCTCCCCATCTCTCCCTGCCCATCTCCCCCGCTCTCAGCCCACTCTCTCCCCTCCTCTCTCTCCCCCCTCTCTCCCCCTCTCTCCCCTCTCTCTCCCCTCCTCTCTCCCCTCCTCTCTCCCCTCCTCTCTCTACCCTCCTCTCTGTTGGCCCTCTCTCCCCCCTCTCCCCCCTCTGTCTTCCCGTCTCTCTCTCCCCACTCTCTCCCCTCCTCTCTCTCCCCTCGTCGCTACCCCCCCACCGTCTGTCTCCCCCCTCTCTCAACCACTGTCTCCCCCGTCTCTCTCCTCTCTCTTGCCCCCCTCTCTGTGTCCCCCCCTCTCTCTCTGTGCCTCTCTCTCTGTCCCACCCTCTCTCTGTCCCACCCTTTCTCGGTTCGTCCCCTCTGTCCCCCTCTCTCTTTCCTCCTCTTTGTTTACCCGCTCTCTCTGCCCCCCTCTTTTTATCCCCCTCTCTCTTCGCCCCCATCTCTCTGTCCCCCCCTCTCAATAGCCCCCCTCTCTCTGTACCCCCCGCTCTGTCACCCTCCTCCCTGTCCCCACTCTCTCTGTCACCCTCTCACTCTGTCCCTCCCTCTCCCTCTGTTCCCATCTCTCTGTCCAACCCTCTCTCTCTGTTCCCCTCTCTCTGTCCCCCCACTCTGTGCACCCCTCTCTCTGTCCCCCTCTCTTCCCCCTCTCTCTACCCCTCTCTCTCCCCAGTCACTCCACCCTCTTTCTCCCCCCACTCTCTTGTCCCACTTTCTCTCTCTCCCCCTCTCTCTCTGATCCCCCATCTCTCTCTGACCGCCCCCTCTCTGACCCCCTTCCCTCTCTCCCCTCTTTCGTTGCCCCTCCCTCTCTCTGTCCCTCTCTCTCTCTCCTTCCCCCCTCACTCTCATTCTCCCCTCTCTCTGGCACCCCCTCTCTCTGTCCCCCTCTCTCTGTCCCCCTCTCTCTGTCCCCACTCTCTCTCTGTCACCCCACTCTCTTCCCCCTCTGCCCCCCTCTCTCTGATCCCCTCTCCCTCCGTTCCCTCCTCTCTCTGTCCTCCTTTCTCTGCACCTCCGTCCCCCCGCTCTCTGTCCCCCTCTCTCTGTCTCCCTCTCTTTGTATCTCTGTCTCTGTCCCCACTCTCTCTGTCCCCGTCTCTCTTTGTCCCCCCTCTCTCTGTCCCCCCTCCCTATCTGTCCCCCCTCTCTCTGTACACCCCTGTTCCCCTCTCTCTGCCCCCTCTGCCTCCCTCTCTCTGTGACCCCCACTCTCTCTGTACCCCGACCTCTCTCTGTCTCTCCCGCTCTCTGTCCCCCTCTCTCGGTTCACTCTCTCTCTGCCCCTCCTTCTCTCTTTCCCCCCACTCTCAGTCTGCCCCCTCTGTCCCCTTCTCTCTTTCCCTCTCTCTCTGTCCCTCCCTCTCTGTCCCCCTGTCCGTCCCTCTATTGCATCCCCGTCTCTCTGTCTCCCATCTCTTACTGTCCCCACTCTCTCTGCCCCCTCTCCCTGTCCCACCTTCACCCTGTACACCCCATCTTCCCCCCTCTCTGTCCCCCCTCTCTCTGTACCACCACTCTCTGTCCTCCCTCCCTCTCTGTCTCCCTCTCTCTCTGTCCCCCTCTCTCTTCCCCACCCCTCTCTCTGTCCCCCTCTCTCAGTCCCCCTCTCTGTCCCCCGCTTCTCGGTCCCAGCCCTCTCTCTGTCCCCCTCCCTCTGTCCCTCTCTCGGTCCCTCTCACTCTGTCCCCCTGACTCTGACCACCCTCTCTCTGTCCCCCCTCTCTTTCTGTCCCCCCTCTCTGTCCCTCCCTCTCTCTGTCCCCCCTCTCTTTACCCCTCTCTCTGCCCCCCATCTGTCCCCCCCGTCCCACGTCTCTGTCCCCTTCACTCTCTGTCACCCTTCTCTCTGTCCCCACTCTCTCTGTTCCCCCCTCTCTCTGCCCCCATTTCTGTCCCCCTTCTCCGTCCCTCCCCTCTCTGTCACCCTCTCTCTGTCCCCCCTCTCTGTCACTCCCCTTCCCGCCTTCTCGGTCTCAGCCATCTCTATGTACCCCCTCTCTCTGTCTCCTCACTCTCTCTGTCCCCCCTTCTCTCCATCCCTCTCTCTCTGTCCCCCTCTCTCTCTTCCCCCTCTCTGTCCCCATGCTCTCTCTGTCCCCCCTCTCTCTGTGTCCCCATCTCACTCCGTCCTCTCTCTATTACCTCCCTCTCTGTTCCCCCGTCCCGCCCTCTGTCCCCCACTCTCTCCATTCCCCACTCTCTCTCCCCCTCTCTTTGTCCTCCACTCTCTCCAGCCCGCACTCTCTGTCCCCCACTCTCTGTCCCCTACTCTCTGTCCCCCCCCTCTGTCCCCCTCTCTCTCACGTTCTCTCTGTCCCTCTCTCTCTCTGTCCCCCTCTCTCTCTGTCCCCCCTCTCTCTCCCGTTCTCTCTGTCCTCATCTCTCTGTCCCCCTCTCTCTGTCCCCCTCTCTTTCTGTCCCCCACTCTGTCCCCAAGCGCTCTCTTTCCCCCTTGTCTCTGTGTCCCCCTCTCACTCCGTCCTCTCTCTCTCACCTCCCTCTCTGTTTTCCCTTTCCCCAGTCTGTCGCCCACTCTCTCCCCCATCCCCCCTCTGTCCCCCACTCTCTCCATCCCCCACTCTCTTTCCCCGCTCTCCATCGCACTCTCTCTGACCACCTCTCTCTGTCCCCCTCTCTCTGTTCCCCCTCTCTTTGTCCCCCACTCTCTGAGCCCTCTCTATACACCCCTCTCTCTCCCCATCTCTCCCCACCTCGCTCCCCCCACTCTCTTGTCTCCCCCCTCTCTGTCCCCCTCTCTCTCTCCCACCCTCTCTCAGTCCCCACTCTCTCTGTCCCCCTGACTCTGACCTCTCTCTCTCTGTCCCCCTCCTTCCTCTGTCCCCCTCTCTCGGTCCCCCTCTCTCTCTCTGCCCCCCCATCTGTCCCCCCTCTGTCCCTATCTCTCTGTCCCCTTCATTCTCTGTCCCCCTTCTCCCTGTCCCCATTCTCTCTGTTCCCCCTCCCTCTGCCCCCATCTCTGTCCCCCATCTCCGTCCCTCCCCTCTCTGTCACCCTCTCTCTGTCCCCCCTCTCTCTGACCCCCCTCTCTGCCCCCCCTTCCCGCTTTCTCAGTCCCAGCCCTCTCTATGTACCCACTCTCTCTGTCCCCTCAGTCTCTCTGTCACCCCCTCTCTCTATCCCGCTGTCTCTGTCCCCCTCTCTCTGTCCCCCTCTCTGTCCCCCTCTCTCTGTACCCCTCTCTCTGTGTCCCCCTCTCACTCCGTCCTCTCTCTATTACCACCCTCTCTGACCCCCGTCCCCCCTCTGTCCCCCACTCTCTCCATCCCCCACTCTCTGTTCCCCTATCTCTGTCCCCCACTTTCTCCATCCCCCACTCTCTGTCCCCGACTCTTTGTCCCCCACTCTCTGTCCCCCACTTTCTGTCCCCCTCTCTCTGTTCCCCACTCTCTGTCTCCCTCTCTCCGTCCCCCTCTCTTTGTCCCCCTCTCTCTGTACCCCCTCTCTCTCTGTCCCTCTATCTCTGTCCCCCTCTCTGTCCCCCTCTCTCTGTCACCCTCTCTCTCCTGTTCTCTCTGTCCTCATCTCTCTGTCACCCTCTCTCTGTCCGCCTCTCTCGCTATCCCCCTCTCTGTCCCCACGCGCTCTCTGCCCCCCCGTCTCTGTGTTCCCCTCTCACTCCCTCCTCTCTCTGTCACCTCCCTCTCTGTCTACCCGTTCCCCCCTCTGTCCCCCACTCTCTCCCTCGTCCCCCCCTCTGTCCCCCGCTCTCCCGCTCCCCCACTCTCTGTTCCCCCTCTCTCTGTCCCACTCTCTCTGTCCCCCTCTGTCTGTCCCCCACTCTCTGTCCCCCTCTCTCTGTCCCCCACTCTCTACCCTTCTCTCTCTGTTCCCACTCTCTTTGTCCCCCTCTCTCTGACCCCCTCTCTCTGTCCCCCCTCTCTCTGTCCTCCACTCTCTGTCCCCCACTGTCTGTCCCCCTCTCTCTGTTCCCCCTCTCTTTATACCCCTCTCTCTGTCCCCCTCTCTCTGTCCCCCTCTCTCTGTCCCCCACTCTCTGACCCCTCTCTATACACCCCTCTCTCTCCCCATCTGTCCCCTACCTCACTCCCCCACTCTCTTGTCCCCCTCTCTCTGTTCCCTCCCTCTCTGTCCCCCCTCTCTCTGTCCCACCCCCTCTGTACCCACTCTCTCTGTCCGTCCCCTCTGTCCCCGTCTCTCTTTCCTCCTCTTTCTTTCCACCGCTCTCACTGCCGCCTTTTTCTGTCCCCCTCTCTCTTCGCCCCCATCTCCCTGTCCCCCTCTCTCAATATCCCCTCTCTCTCTGTCCCCACTCTCCCTCTGTCCTCCTCTCTCTGTCCCCCAGCTCTGTCACCCTTCACTCTGTCCCCAATCTCTCTGTCACACTCTCACTCTGTCCCTCCCTCTCCCTCTGTCCCCATCTCTCTGTCCACCCTCTCTCTCTGTTCCCCTCTCTCTGTCCCCTCTCTCTCTTCCCCCTCTCACTACCCCCTCTCTCTCCCCTATCACTCAACCCTCTCTCTCCCCCCACTCTCTTGTCCCCACTCTCTTGTCCCCCTCTCTCTCTCTCTGTCCCCTTCTCTCTCTGACCCCCTCTCTCACTCTGACCGCCCCCTCTCTGTCCCCCTTCTCTCTGTCCCCCCCCCTCTCTCCGTCCCCCCTCTCTCTCTTTCCCCCCTCTCTCTGGAATCCCCTCTGTCTGTCCCCAATCTCTCTCTGTCCCCACGCTCTTTCTGTCACCCCTCTCTCTTCCCCCTCTGCCCCCCTCTCTCTGACCCCCTCTCCCTCTGTTCCCTCCTCTCTCTGTCCCCCTTTCTCTTCCCCCCCACTCACCCCGCTCTCTGCCCCCCTCTCTCTGTCCCCCTCTCTCTGTCCCCACTCTCTCTGTCCCCCCAACTCTCTCTGTCTCTCCCGCTCTCTGTCCCCCTCTCTCGGTCCCCTCTCTCTCTGCCCCTCCTTCTCTCTGTTCCACCGCTCTCAGTCCACCCCCTCTGTCCCCTTCTCTCTTTCCCCCACTCTCTGTCCCACCTCTCTCCATTCCCCTGTTCCCCCCTCTACTGCGCCCCCGTCTCTCTGTCTCCCCTCTCTTACTCTCCCCACTCTCTCTGCTCCTTCTCTCTGTCTCCCCTTCTCCCTGTACCACCTCTCTCTGTCCTCCCTCTCTCTCTGTCCTCCTCTCTCTCTGTCCCCCTCTCTCTATCCCTCCTTCTTTCTGTCCCCCTCTCTCATTCCCCCTCTCTATCCCTGTCCTCCCCCCTCTCTGTATCTCCCGCGCTCTGTCCCCCTCTCTCGGTCCCCCTCTCTCTCTGTCCCCCTTCTCTCTGTCCCCCTGCTCTCAGTCCGCCCCCTCTGTCCCCGTCTCTCTTTACCCCTCTCTCTCTGCCCCCCTCTCTCTGTCCCCCGATTTCTCTGTCCCCCGGTTTCTCTGTCCACTTCACTCTCTGTCCCCCTTCTCCCTGTCCCCACTCTCTCTGTTCCCCCTCTCTCTGCCCCCATCTCTGTCCCTCCCAGCTTCGTCCCTCCCCTCTCCGCCCCTCCCATCTCTCTCCCCCCTCTCTCTGACCTCCCTCTCTGTTCCCCACCCCCGTCCCGCCTTCTCGTTCTCAGCCCCCTCTATGTACCCCCCTCTTTCTGTCTTCCCACTCTCTCTGACCCCCCTCTCTTTCCCTCTCTCTCTGTTCCCCTCTCTCTGTCCCCCACTCCCTGTCATCCCTCTCTGTCCCCCCTCTCTGTCCCCCTCTCTCTATCTGCCTCTCTCTGTCCCCCTCTCTCTGTTGCCCTCTCTCTGTCCCGTTCTCTTTGTCCCCCCTTTCTCTCTGTCCCCCTCTCTTTGTCCCCCTCACTCTGTCCCCCTCTCTCTGTCCTCATCTCTCTTTCCCCCTCTCTCTGTGTCCCCCATTCACTCCCTCCTCTCTTTGTCAACTCCCTCTCTGTCACCCCGTCCGCCCCCCGTCCCCACTCTCTCCATCCCCCACTCTCTGACCCCCCTCTGTCCCCCAGTCTCTCCATCCCCCACTCTCCATCCCCCACTATCTCCGTCCCCCAGTCTCTGTCCCCCTCTCTCTGTCCCCCACTCTCAGTCCCCCCCTCTCTGTTCCCCATCTCTTTGTCCCCCTCTCTCTGTTCCCCCTCTCTCTGTGTCCCCCTCTCTCTGTTCTCCCTCTCTTTGTCCCAATCTCTCTGTTCCCCCTCTCTCTCTGTCTCCCTCTCTCTGTCCCCCACTCTCAGCCCCCACTCTCTGTTCCCCGGCTCTTTGTCCCCCTCTCTCTCTGTCCCCCTCTCTCTCTGTCCTCCTCTCTCTGTCCCCCACTCTCTGACCCTTCTCTCATTATGTCCTCCCCTATTTCTCTCTCTCTCTTCCTCACCTTAGCTCTCCCTTGCCTCTCGCTCTCTCTGTCTCTCCCTGCTCCTTCACTCTCTCTCCACTTCTCTCACTCTCGATCCCCCTACCTCAGTCTCTCTTTCTCACCACCTCCCTCTGTTTCTCTCTGACTAAATCTCTTTCCCTCCGGCCCCCCCTCCCTCTCTGATGTAATCTCTCTCCCTGACGCGTCCCTCTCCCTCAGATCCAGAGATTGGGGAGGGGGGTAGTCCCCATTAAACAACTAAAATCCTGTCCCACTCATGACAGGAAATGTGGAGGTCAGGTTGGAGTGGGGGGGATCAGAGGGAGTTAAACCCAGGTCCTGAGCTCAGGGCGCGGTGCCCTCCCCTTCCCTGAGGACCAGGACTTGGGGCTGGGTCTGTCTCTCTCCAGCTCAGCTTCTCCAACACAAAGACACACAACAACATCGGTCACTCTGCTGCTCGGCACGGTTTAATCAACATTTTTATTGGTTACAAATGGAAGTGATGGATACAGTCAGTGGGATGGTGCCTTTTCTCACTGGCCCCAGAGTTGTGAGAAACATTGAAATGTTTCCCTGTAACCCTCTTGTGGGATAAGGATGGACAAACCAGCACTACCCTCAGTCTGTTACCATAGCGACAGGCTGCTCCATCGCTGAAACACTGAACTGAAATGAGAAAATCCCGGATGGTATGATTAATGAGGGAATTTGATGGATGGATGGATTTGTGTGAAGGGATATTTCAGCACATTCTTCAGCTGCTGCCTGAACTTAGTCTGGGTCACGGCATAAATCGCGGTGTTTGTGCAGCAACTGAGGAGCTGCAGCATGAAGCCCAATTCCTGCACAAAGAGATCGAGATACACAGACCGATACCCAATATACCACATCCGGCTCCATAAAGAATACAGCATTATCATTGACCATAACAGGATGAAATTGGCCGAGATCACAAACAGTAAAATGGTGGATTTTTTTCGGTTTCTCATTTCAGTGTCAGACTGAGCGTCCCCATTGGTGTGAGCGCGGAGTCTCCTGCGGGCTCTGCTGGTCACTAAAATGTGTCTGACGGTGAGAACATTGAGCAGCAGAATCAGGAGAAATGGGACACACGGGGTTAGAATGTGGTGGAGGGACTCGATTGTGACCCAGACACTGGATAATAGAACAGCGACTGTTACATCACAAAACCAGGGGTCGTTCCCCAGCCAATACCGAGCCGTGAACATAAAATACCAGGAAATGTTCTTTAAACAGCTCAGCACAGTCACTGCTCCCAGAACCACAGCCGCCGTTTTCTCACTGCAATATTTACTTTTCAGCTTCTGGCAACAAATGGCCACAAACCGATCAAAGGTGAAAGTGACGGTGAACCAGACAGAGCAGTCAGTGGCTGCATAAAGCAGGACGGCGTGGATATTACACACGGGGACGGAGTCCCTCAGGAAATAAAACTGTTCCCGATAAACAATGGGAATGTGTCTCAGGATCAGGTCGAGGATAATGACCAGGAGATCCGCCGATGCCATGGCCCCCAGGTAACGTCTGACACATGGAGACAATCCACAACTTTATAAAGCAGGACGTAGATGGTCACTACGTTAACTGTGAGGAAGGAAAACAAACCCATTATCCATCAGCCTGGAGACAAAGGGACCCATTTGATCGGGGACAGTGAGATTTTCAAATGTGTCCCTGTTTTCAGGGATTTAGTAAAATAATTGGAGCTGGAATAACAAATGGGAAGGTCGGAATTCCTGACAAACATATGACATAAACCACAATAAACCCTCCCTCCCTAAACACACAGAGACACATCCATAAGGACAGATGGTTTCTAGAACATTCCCACACACTCGATCACTCGAGAGCAGACACAGGACACTCCTTCCCAGTTCCTAAAACAGAGGGTGGGAACGTTGCTCTCCTGAAGGATTCTCTCCCAGTTTCCTGAAGACAAACGGAGTTTGGGAATTCCTGTATTTTGATCTAAATTGTGGTCGATCCTGTGTCGTGGAGAAATGTAAACGCAGGGAAAATGTATTCACCCCTTTAACTGCCTGAGGGGCCTTCGGAACAGTGTCTCCTTCTCCCTGGAATGGGATCTCTTCCCTCGGGATATTATCGTTTGTTCAATTGACTGACGTCCGGCCGTTCAGGGACAGAACGTTCCGAGGAATTTCATTTATAGAATGTTGGGGACAGAATGTTCTGGGGAACTCCTTGACCTGCCCATGTCCTTCCCCCATCCTCTCTGACCTATCACCTCTCCCTCACCTCCGTCTCCTGATCACATTCCCAGCTCCCTTACACCAGCCCCAGCCCCAGTCCCAGGCCCAGCCCCAGCCCCAGCCCCATTTCCAGTCCCAGGCCCAGACCCAGTCCCAGACACAGCCCCAGCCCCAGTCCCAACCCCAGTTCCAGCCCCAGCCCCAGTCCCAGCCCCAGCCCCAGTCCCAGCCCCAGACCCAGCCCCAGTCCCAGCCCCAGCCCCAGCCCCAGTCCCAGTCCCAGGCCCCAGCCCCAGCCCCAGCACCAGCCCCAGCCCCAGCCCTAGCCCCAGCCCCAGCCCCAGACCCAGCGCCAGCCACAGTCCCAGCCCCAGCCGCAGCCCCAGCTCCTGCACCAGCCCCAGCTCCTGCACCAGCCCCAGCCCCAGTCCCAGCCCAAGCCCCAGCCCAAGCCCCAGCCCCAGTCCCAGCCCCAGCCCCTGCACCAGCCCCAGCTCCTGCACCAGCCACAGCCCCAGCCCCAGCCCCAGCCACAGCCTCAGCCCACGTCCCAGCACCAGCACCAGCCCCAGTCCCAGCCCCAGCCCCCAGCTCCTGCACCAGCCCCAGCCCCAGCCCCAGCCCCAGTCCCAGCCCCAGCCCGAAACCCAGCCCATGCCCCAGCCCCAGTCCCAGCCCCAGTCCCAGACCCAGCCCCAGTCCCAGCCCCAGCCCCAAACCCAGTCACAGCCCAAGCCCCAGTTCCAGCCCCAGCCCCAGCCCCAGCTCCAGCCACAGTCCTAGCCCCAGCCCCAGCCCCAGCCCCGGCCCCAGCCCCAGCTACTGCACCAGACCCAGCCCCAGCCCCTGTCCCAGCCCCAGCTCCAGCCACAGTCCTAGCCCCAGCCCCAGCCCCAGCCCCGGCCCCAGCCCCAGCTACTGCACCAGACCCAGCCCCAGCCCCTGTCCCAGCCCCAGCCCCAGCCGCAGCCCCAGCCCCAGTCCCAGCCCCAGTCCCAGCCCCAGCCCCAAACCCAGTCCCAGCCCCAGCCCCAGTCCCAACCCCAGCCCCAGCCCCAGCCCCTGCCCCGGCCCCAGCCCCAGCTCCTGCACCAGACCCAGCCCCAGCCCCTGTCCAAGCCCTAGCCCCAGCCGCAGCCCCAGCCCCCAGTCCCAGCCACAGACCCAGCCCCAGCCCCAGCCCCAGTCCCCAGCCCCAGTCCCAGCACCAGCCCCAGTCCCAGCCCCAGCCCCAGCCGCAGCACCAGCCCCAGCTCCTGCACCAGCACCAGCCCCAGCTCCTGCACCAGCCCCAGTCCCAGCCCCAGCCCCAGCCCCGTCCCCAGCCCCAGCTCCTGCACCAGACCCAGCCCCAGCCCCTGTGCCAGCCCCAGCCCCAGGCGCAGCTCCTGCACCAGACCCAGCCCCAGCCCCTGTCCAAGCCCTAGCCCCAGCCGCAGTCCCAGCCCCAGACCCAGCCCCAGCCCCAGCCCCAGACCCCAGCCCCAGTCCCAGCACCAGCCCCAGTCCCAGCCCCAGCCCCAGCCCCAGCTCCAGTCCCAGCACCAGCCCCAGCTCCTGCACCAGCACCAGCCCCAGACCCAGCCCTAGCCCCAGCCCCAGCTCCTGCACCAGCCCCAGCCCCAACCCCAGTCCCAGCCCCAGCTCCTGCACCAGCCACAGCCCCACTCCCCAGCCCACAGCCCCAGCTCCTGCACCAGCCCCAGCCCCAGCCCCAGTCCTAGCCCCAGCCCCAGCCCCAGCCCCAGACCCAGCCCCAGCCCCAGCCCCAGCCCCAGCCCCAGCCCCAGTCCCAGCCCCAGCCCCAGCCCCAGCCCCAGCTCCAGCTCCTGCACCAGCCCCAGTCCCAGCCCCAGCCCCAGCCCCGGCCCCAGCCCCAGCTCCTGCACCAGACCCAGCCCCAGCCCCTGTCCCAGCCCCAGCCCCAGCCCCAGCTCCAGCTCCTGCACCAGACCCAGCCCCAGCCCCTGTCCCAGCCCCAGCCCCAGCCGCAGCCCCAGCCCCAGTCCCAGCCCCAGTCCCAGCCCCAGCCCCAAACCCAGTCACAGCCCAAGCCCCAGTCCCAGCCCCAGCCCCAGTCCCAGCCCAAGCCCCAGCCCCAGCCCCAGCCCCAGCCCCAGTCCTAGCCCCAGCTCCAGCCCCAGCTCCTGCACCAGCCCCAGTCCCAGCCCCATTCCCACCCCCAGCCCCAGCGCCAGCCCCAGCCCCCAGCTCCTGCACCAGCCAAAGCCCCAGCCCCAGCCCCAGCCCCCAGCTCCTGCACCAGCCCCAGCTCCTGCACCAGCCCCAGCCCCAGCCCCAGTCCCAGCCCCAGTCCCAGCCCCAGCCCCAAACCCAGTCACAGCCCAAGCCCCAGCCCCAGCCCCAGCCCTAGCCCCAGCCCCAGCTCCTGCACCAGCCCCAGCTCCTGCACCAGGCACAGCCCCAGCCCCAGACCCAGCCCCAGCCCCAGCTCCTGCACCAGCCCCAGCTCCTGCACCAGCCAAAGCCCCAGCCCCAGCCCCAGCCACAGCCCCAGCCCCAGTCCCAGCACCAGCACCAGCCCCATTCCCAGCCCCAGCCCCCAGCTCCTGAACCAGCCCCAGTTCCTGCACCAGCCCCAGCCCCAGCCCCAGTCCCAGCCCCAGTCCCAGCCCCAGCCCCTGCCCCAGCCCCAGTCCCAGCCCCAGCCCCTGCCCCAGCCCCAGTCCCAGCCCCAGTCCCAGCCCCAGTCCCAGTCCCAGCCCCAGCCCCAGTCCCAGCCCCAGCACCAGTCACCAGCCCCAGGCCCAACCCCAGTCCCAGCCCCAGCTCCTGCACCAGCCCCAGCCCCAGCCCCAGCCCCAGCCCCCAGCCCCCAGCCCCCAGACCCCAGCCCCTAGCCCCAGCCCCAGCCCCAGCCCCAGCCCCCAGCCCCCAGCCCCCAGCCCCCAGCCCCTAGCCCCAGCCCCAGCCCCAGCCCCAGCCCCAGCCCCCAGCCCCCAGCCCCCAGCCCCCAGCCCCTAGCCCCAGCCCCAGCCTCAGCCCCAGTCCCAGTCACAGCTCCTGCGCCAGCCCCAGCCCCCAGCCCTAGTCCCAGCCGCAGCCCCAGCCCCAGTCCCAGCCCCAGCCCCAGTCCCAGCCCCAGCCCCAGCCCCAGCCCCAGCCCCAGCCCCAGCCCCAGCCCCAGTCCTAGCCCCAGTCCCAGCTCCTGCACCAGCCACAGCCCCAGCCCCAGCCCCAGTCCCAGCCCCAGCCCCTGCCCCAGCCCCAGTCCCAGCCCCAGTCCCAGCCCCAGTCCCAGCCCCAGTCCCAGCCCCAGTCCCAGCACCAGCCCCAGCGCCAGCCCCAGCCCCAGCGCCAGCCCCAGCCCCAGTCCCAGTCCCAGCGCCAGCCCCAGCCCCAGCTCCTGAACCAGCCCCAGCTCCTGCACCAGCCCCAGCCCCAGCCCCAGTCCCAGCCCCAGTCCCAGTCCCAGCACCAGCACCAGCCCCAGTCCCAGCCCCAGTCCCCAGCTCCTGAACCAGCCCCAGCTCCTGCACCATCCCCAGCCCCAGCCCCAGTCCCAGTCCCAGTCCCAGCCCCAGCCCCAGCACCAGTCACCAGCCCCAGCCCCAGCCCCAGCCCCAAACCCAGTCACAGCCCAAGCCCCAGCCCCAGCCCCAGCCCCAGCCCCAGCCCCAGCCCCAGCCCCAGTCCCAGCCCCAATCCCACCCCCAGCCCCAGCGCCAGCCCCAGCCCCCAGCTCCTGCACCAGCCCCAGCTCCTGCACCAGCCCCAGCTCCTGCACCAGCCCCAGTCCCAATACCAGCACCAGCCCCATTCCCAGCCCCAGCCCCAGTTCCTGCACCAGTCCCAGCCCCAGTCCCAGCCCCAGCCCCAAACCCAGTCACAGCCCAAGCCCCAGTCACCAGCCCCAGCCCCAGCCCCAGCCCCAGCTCCAGCTCCTGCACCAGCCCCAGCCCCACCCCCAGCCCCAGCCCCAGCCCCAGTCCCAGCCCCAGCCCCAGCCCCGGCCCCAGCCCCAGCTCCTGCACCAGCCCCAGCCGCAGCCCCAGTCCCAGCCCCGGCCCCAGCCCCAGCCCCAGCCCCAGCCCCGGCCCCAGCCCCAGCCCCTGTCCCAGCCCCAAACCCAGTCACAGCCCAAGCCCCAGCCCCAGCCCCAGCCCCAGCCCCAGCCCCTGTCCCAGCCCCAGCCCCAGCCGCAGCCCCAGCCCCAGTCCCAGCCCCAGTCCCAGCCCCAGCCCCAAACCCAGTCACAGCCCAAGCCCCAGTCCCAGCCCCAGCCCCAAACCCAGTCACAGCCCCAGCCCCAGCCCCAGTCCCAGCCACAGCACCAGTCACCAGCCCCAGCCCCAGCCCCGGCCCCAGGCCCAGTTCCAGCCCCAGCGCCAGCCCCAGCCCCCAGCTCCTGCACCAGCCCCAGCTCCTGTACCAAGCACAGCCCCAGCCCCAGACCCAGCCCCAGCCCCAGCTCCTGCACCAGCCCCAGCTCCTGCACCAGCCAAAGCCCCAGCCCCAGCCCCAGCCACAGCCCCAGCCCCAGTCCCAGCACCAGCACCAGCCCCAGTCCCAGCCCCAGCCCCCAGCTCCTGAACCAGCCCCAGCTCCTGCACCAGCCCCAGACCCAGCCCCAGTCCCAGCCCCAGCCCCTGCCCCAGCCCCAGTCCCAGCCCCAGTCCCAGCCCCAGCCCCGGCCCCAGCCCCAGCCCCGGCCCCAGCCCCAGCCCCAGCCCCAGCTCCAGCTCCTGCACAAGCCCCAGCCCCAGCCCCAACCCCAGCCCCAGCCCCAGTGCCAGCCGCAGCTCCAGCCCCAGCTCCTGCACCAGCCCCATTCCCAGCCCCAGCCCCAGCCCCAGCCCCAGCCCCAGCCCCAGTCCCAGCCCTGCCCCAAACCCAGTCACAGCCCAAGCCCCAGTCCCAGCCCCAGCCCCAGCCCCAGCCCCAGCCCCAGCTCCAGCTCCTGCACCAGCCCCAGCCCCGGCCCCAGTCCCAGCCCCAGCACCAGTCACCAGCCCCAGCCCCAGCCCCAGCCCCAGCTCCAGATCCTGCACCAGCCCCAGCCCCGGCCCCAGCCCCAGCTCCTGCACCAGACCCAGCCCCAGCCCCAGCCTCAAACCCAGTCACAGCCCAAGCCCCAGTCCCAGCCCCAGCCCCAGCACCAGTCACCAGCCCCAGCCCCAGCACCAGTCACCAGCCCCAGCCCCGGCCCCAGCCCCAGCTCCTGCACCAGACCCAGCCCCAGCCCCAGCCTCAAACCCAGTCACAGCCCAAGCCCCAGCCCCAGCCCCAGCCCCAGCACCAGCCCCAGTCCCAGCCCCAGCCCCAGTCCCAGCCCCAGCACCAGTCACCAGCCCCAGCCCCAGCCCCAGCTCCAGCTCCTGCACCAGCCCCAGCCCCGGCCCCAGCCCCAGTCCCAGCCGCAGCTCCAGCCCCAGCTCCTGCACCAGCCCCAGTCCCAGTCCCAGTCCCAGCCCCAGCCCCAGCACCAGCCCCAGTCCCAGCCCCAATCCCACCCCCAGCCCCAGCGCCAGCCCCAGCCCCCAGCTCCTGCACCAGCCCCAGCTCCTGCACCAGCCCCAGCTCCTGCACCAGGCACAGCCCCAGCCCCAGCCCCAGCTCCTGCACCAGCCCCAGCTCCTGCAACAGCCACAGCCCCAGCCCCAGCCCCAACCACAGCCCCAGCCCCAGTCCCAGCACCAGCACCAGCCCCAGTCCCAGCCCCAGTCCCCAGCTCCTGAACCAGCCCCAGCTCCTGCACCAGCCCCAGCCCCAGCCCCAGTCCCAGCCCCAGTCCCAGTCCCAGCACCAGCACCAGCCCCAGTCCCAGCCCCAGTCCCCAGCTCCTGAACCAGCCCCAGCTCCTGCACCAGCCCCAGCCCCAGCCCCAGCCCCAGCCCCAGTCCCAGCCCCAGCCCCAGTCCCAGCCCCAGTCCCAGCCCCAGTCTCAGCCCCAGCCCCAGCCCCAGTCCCAGCCCCAGTCCCAGCCCCAGTCCCAGCCCCAGCCCCAAACCCAGTCACAGCCCAAGCTCGAGTCCCAGCCCCAGCCCCAGTCCCAGCCCCAGCCCCACCACCAGTCACCAGCCCCTGCCCCAGCCCCAGCCCCAGCCCCAGCCCCAGTCCCAGCCGCAGCTCCAGCCCCAGCTCCTGCACCAGCACCAGTGCCAGCCCCAGCCCCAGCCCCAGCCCCAGTTCCAGCCCCAGCCCCAGTCCCAGCCCCAGCCCCAGTCCCAGCCCCAGCCCCAGCCCCAGCAACAGTCACCAGCCCCAGCCCCAGTCCCAGCCCCAGCCCCAGTCCCAGCCCCAGCCCCAGCCCCAGCCCCAGCCCCAGTTCCAGCCCCAGCCCCAGTCCCAGCCCCAGCCCCAGCCCCAGCAACAGTCACCAGCCCCAGCCCCAGTCCCAGCCCCAGCACCAGTCACCAGCCCCAGCCCCAGCCCCAGCTCCAGCTCCTGCACCAGCCCCAGCCCCAGTTCCAGCCCCAGCCCCAGCCCCAGCCCCAGTCCCAGCCCCAGCCCCAGCCCCAGCCCCAGCCCCAGCCCCAGTCCCAGCCCCAGCCCCAGCCCCAGCCCCAGCCCCAGCCCCGGCCCCAGCCCCAGTCCCAGCCCCAGCCCCAGCCCCAGCCCCAGCCCCAGCCCCGGCCCCAGCCCCAGCCTCAGTCCCAGCCCCAATCCCACCCCCAGCCCCAGCGCCAGCCCCAGCCCCCAGCTCCTGCACCAGCCCCAGCTCCTGCACCAGGCACAGCCCCAGCCCCAGCCCCAGCCCCAGCCCCAGCCACAGCCCCATCCCCAGTCCCAGCACCAGCACCAGCCCCAGTCCCAGCCCCAGCCCCCAGCTCCTGAACCAGCCCCAGCTCCTGCACCAGCCCCAGCCCCAGCCCCAGTCCCAGCCCCAGTCCCAGTCCCAGCACCAGCACCAGCCCCAGTCCCAGCCCCAGTCCCCAGCTCCTGAACCAGCCCCAGCTCCTGCACCAGCCCCAGCCCCAGCGCCAGTCCCAGCTCCAGTCCCAGTCCCAGCCCCAGCCCCAAACCCAGTCACAGCCCAAGCCCGAGTCCCAGCCCCAGCCCCAGTCCCAGCCCCAGCACCAGTCACCAGCCCCAGCCCCAGCCCCAGCCCCAGCCCCAGTCCCAGCCCCAGCCCCAGCCCCGGCCCCAGCCCAAGCTCCTGCACCAGACCCAGCCCCAGCCCCTGTCCCAGCCCCAGCCCCAGCCCCAGTCCCAGCCCCAGTCCCAGCCCCAGCCCCAGCTCCAGCTCCTGCACCAGCCCCAGCCCCAGCCCCGGCCCCAGCCCCAGCCCCAGCCCCAGCTCCAGCTCCTGCACCAGCCCCAGCCCCAGCCCCGGCCCCAGCCCCAGCTCCTGCACCAGACCCAGCCCCAGCCCCTGTCCCAGCCCCAGCCGCAGCCCCAGCCCCAGTCCCAGCCCCAGCCCCAGTCCCAGCCCCAGCCCCAGCCCCAGCACCAGCCCCAGTCCCAGCCCGAGCCCCAGTCCCAGCCCCAGTCCCAGCCCCAGCCCCAAACCCAGCCCCAGCCCCAGTCCCAGCCCCAGCCCCAGCCCCAGCACCAGCCCCAGTCCCAGCCCCAGCCCCAAACCCAGCCCCAGCACCAGTCACCAGCCCCAGCCCCAGCCCCAGCACCAGTCACCAGCCCCAGCCCCAGCCCCAGCACCAGTCACCAGCCCCAGCCCCAGCCCCAGCTCCAGCTCCTGCACCAGCCCCAGCCCCGGCCCCAGCCCCAGTCCCAGCCGCAGCTCCAGCCCCAGCTCCTGCACCAGCCCCAGTCCCAGTCCCAGTCCCAGCCCCAGCACCAGTCACCAGCCCCAGCCCCAGCCCCAGCCCCAGCCCCAGCCCCAGTCCTAGCCCCAGCTCCAGCCCCAGCTCCTGCACCAGCCCCAGTCCCAGCCCCAATCCTACCCCCAGCCCCAGCACCAGCCCCAGTCCCAGCCCCAGCCCCAAACCCAGCCCCAGCACCAGTCACCAGCCCCATCCCCAGACCCAGCCCCAGACCCAGCTCCTGCACCAGCCCCAGTCCCAGCCCCAGTCCCCAGCTCCTGAACCAGCCCCAGCTCCTGCACCAGCCCCAGCCCCAGCCCCAGTCCCAGCCCCAGTCCCAGTCCCAGCACCAGCACCAGCCCCAGTCCCAGCCCCAGTCCCCAGCTCCTGCACCAGCCCCAGCCCCAGCCCCAGTCCCAGCCCCAGTCCCAGCCCCAGTCTCAGCCCCAGCCCCAGCCCCAGTCCCAGCCCCAGTCCCAGCCCCAGTCCCAGCCCCAGCCCCAAACCCAGTCACAGCCCAAGCCCGAGTCCCAGCCCCAGCCCCAGTCCCAGCCCCAGCCCCACCACCAGTCACCAGCCCCAGCCCCAGCCCCAGCCCCAGCCCCAGCCCCAGTCCCAGCCGCAGCTCCAGCCCCAGCTCCTGCACCAGCCCCAGCCCCAGCCCCAGTCCCAGCCCCAGTCCCAGCCCCAGCCCCAGCCCCAGCCCCAGCCCCAGCCCCAGTCCCAGCCCCAGTCCCAGCCCCAGCACCAGTCCCAGCCCCAGCCCCAGCCCCAGCCCCAGCCCCAGTCCCAGCCGCAGCTCCAGCCCCAGCTCCTGCACCAGCCCCAGCCCCAGCCCCAGTCCCAGCCCCAGTCCCAGCCCCAGCCCCAGCCCCAGCCCCAGCCCCAGCCCCAGTCCCAGCCCCAGTCCCAGCCCCAGCACCAGTCCCAGCCCCAGTCCCAGCCCCAGCACCAGTCCCAGCCCCAGCACCAGTCACCAGCCCCAGCCCCAGCACCGGCCCCAGCCCCAGTTCCAGCCCCAGCCCCAGTCCCAGCCCCAGCCCCAGCCCCAGTCCCAGCCCCAGTCCCAGCCCCAGCCCCACCACCAGTCACCAGCCCCAGCCCCAGCCCCAGCCCCAGCCCCAGTCCCAGCCGCAGCTCCAGCCCCAGCTCCTGCACCAGCCCCAGCCCCAGCCCCAGTCCCAGCCCCAGTCCCAGCCCCAGCCCCAGCCCCAGCCCCAGCCCCAGCCCCAGCCCCAGTCCCAGCCCCAGTCCCAGCCCCAGCACCAGTCCCAGCCCCAGTCCCAGCCCCAGCACCAGTCCCAGCCCCAGCACCAGTCACCAGCCCCAGCCCCAGCACCGGCCCCAGCCCCAGTTCCAGCCCCAGCCCCAGTCCCAGCCCCAGCCCCAGTCCCAGCCCCAGCCCCAGCCCCAGCAACAGTCACCAGCCCCAGCCCCAGTCCCAGCCCCAGCCCCAGCCCCAGCCCCAGCCCCAGTTCCAGCCCCAGCCCCAGTCCCAGCCCCAGCCCCAGCCCCAGCCCCAGCCCCAGCCCCAGCCCCGGCCCCAGCCCCAGTCCCAGCCCCAGCCCCAGCCCCAGCCCCAGCCCCAGCCCCAGCCCCGGCCCCAGCCCCAGCCTCAGTCCCAGCCCCAATCCCACCCCCAGCCCCAGCGCCAGCCCCAGCCCCCAGATCCTGCACCAGCCCCAGCTCCTGCACCAGCCACAGCCCCAGCCCCAGCCCCAGCCACAGCCCCAGCCCCAGTCCCAGCACCAGCACCAGCCCCAGTCCCAGCCCCAGCCCCCAGCTCCTGAACCAGCCCCAGCTCCTGCACCAGCCCCAGCCCCAGCCCCAGTCCCAGCCCCAGTCCCAGTCCCAGCACCAGCACCAGCCCCAGTCCCAGCCCCAGTCCCCAGCTCCTGAACCAGCCCCAGCTCCTGCACCAGCCCCAGTCCCAGCCCCAGCCCCCAGCTCCTGAACCAGCCCCAGCTCCTGCACCAGCCCCAGCCCCAGCCCCAGTCCCAGCTCCAGTCCCAGTCCCAGCCCCAGCCCCAAACCCAGTCACAGCCCAAGCCCGAGTCCCAGCCCCAGCCCCAGTCCCAGCCCCAGCACCAGTCACCAGCCCCAGCCCCAGCCCCAGCCCCAGCCCCAGTCCCAGCCGCAGCTCCAGCCCCAGCTCCTGCACCAGCCCCAGTCCCAGCCCCAGCCCCAGCCCCGGCCCCAGCCCAAGCTCCTGCACCAGACCCAGCCCCAGCCCCTGTCCCAGCCCCAGTCCCAGTCCCAGTCCCAGCCCCAGCCCCAAACCCAGTCACAGCCCAAGCCCCAGTCCCAGCCCCAGCACCAGTCCCAGCCCCAGCACCAGTCACCAGCCCCAGCCCCAGCCCCAGCCCCAGCTCCAGCTCCTGCACCAGCCCCAGCCCCAGCCCGGGCCCCAGCCCCAGCTCCTGCACCAGACCCAGCCCCAGCCCCTGTCCCAGCCCCAGCCCCAGCTCCTGCCCCAGCCCCAGTCCCAGCCGCAGCCCCAGCCCCAGCCGCAGCCCCAGCCCCAGTCCCAGCCCCAGTCCCAGCCCCAGCCCCAAATCCAGTCACAGCCCAAGCCCCAGTCCCAGCCCCAGCCCCAGTCCCAGCCCCAGCCCCAGCCCCAGCCCCAGCCCCAGCCCCAGCGCCAGCCCCAGCCCCCAGCTCCTTCACCAGCCCCAGATCCTGCACCAGCCACAGCCCCAGCCCCAGCCACAGCCCCAGCCCCAGCCCCAGCCCCAGCGCCAGCCCCAGCCCCCAGCTCCTTCACCAGCCCCAGCTCCTGCACCAGCCACAGCCCCAGTCCCAGCCCCAGCCCCAGTCCCAGCCCCAGTCCCAGCCCCAGCCCCAAACCCAGCCCCAGTCCCAGCCCCAGTCCCAGCCCCAGCCCCTGCCCCAGCCCCAGTCCCAGCCCCAGTCCCAGCCCCAGCCCCAAACCCAGCCCCAGTCCCAGCCCCAGTCCCAGCCCCAGCCCCAGCCCCAGCCCCTGCTCCAGCTCCTGCACCAGCCCCAGCCCCAGCCCCAACCCCAGCCCCACCCCCAGTCCCAGCCGCAGCTCCAGCCCCAGCTTTTGCACCAGCCCCAAACCCAGCCCCAGCCCCAGCTCCTGCACCAGACCCAGCCCCAGATCCTGTTTCAGCCCCAGTCCCAGCCGCAGCCCCAGCCCCAGTCCCAGCCCAGCCCCAAACCCAGCCCCAGCCCCAGTCCCAGCCCCAGCTCCAAACCCAGCCCCAGCCCCAGCTCCTGCACCAGACCCAGCCCCAGCCCCTGTCCCAGCCCCAGCCCCAGCCGCAGCCCCAGCCCCAGTCCCAGCCCCAGTCCCAGCCCCAGCCCCAAACCCAGCCCCAGCCCCAGTCCCAGCCCCAGCCCCAGCCCCAGCACCAGCCCCAGTCCCAGCCCCAGCCCCAAACCCAGCCCCAGCACCAGTCACCAGCCCCAGCCCCAGCTCCTGCACCAGCCCCAGCCCCAGCCCCAGCCCCAGTCCCAGCCGCAGCTCCAGCCCCAGCTCCTGCACCAGCCCCAGTCCCAGCCCCAGCCCCAGCCCCGGCCCCAGCCCCAGCTCCTGCACCAGACCCAGCCCCAGCCCCTGTCCCAGCCCCAGCCCCAGCCGCAGCCCCAGACCCCAGCCCCAGCCCCAGTCCCAGCACCAGCCCCAGCTCCTGCACCAGCACCAGCCCCAGCCCCAGCCCTAGCATCAGCCCCAGCTCCTGCACCAGCCCCAGCCCCAGCCACAGTCCCAGCCCCAGCTCCTGCACCAGCCCCAGCCCCACTCCCCAGCCCACAGCCCCAGCTCCTGCACCAGCCCCAGCCCCAGTCCCAGCCCCCAGCCCCTAGCCCCAGCCCCAGCCTCAGCCCCAGTCCCAGTCCCAGCTCCTGCGCCAGCCCCAGCCCCCAGCCCTAGTCCCAGCCCCAGCCCCAGCCCCAGCCCCAGCCCCTGCCCCAGCCCCAGCCCACAGCCCCAGCTCCTGCACCAGTCCCAGCCCCAGCCCCAGCCCCAGCCCCAGCCCCAGCCCCAGTCCCAGCCCACAGCCCCAGCTCCTGCACCAGTCCCAGCCCCAGCCCCAGCCCCAGCCCCAGCCCCAGCCCCCAGCCCCCAGCCCCCAGCCCCCAGCCCCCAGCCCCCAGCCCCAGCCCCAGCCCAAGCGCCAGCCCCAGCCCCAGCCCGCTCCCATTTGTCTCTCAGCTCCCCGGCCCACAAGCCTCATTCCTGATGAAGGGATTATACCTGAAACGTTCATTTCCCTGCTCCCCGAATGCTGCCTGACCTGCTGTGCTTTTCCAGCACCACACTCCCAGTCAGGAAACAGTCCAAAACTGTTATACTCACAGGATCCGGCCTGATGGGTAATTTAGATTAGATTAGATTACTTACAGAGTGGAAACAGGCCCTTCAGCCCAACAAGTCCACACCGACCCGCTGAAGTGCAACCCACTCAGACCCATTCCCCTACATTTACCCCTTCACCGAACACTACGGACAATTTCCCATAGCCAATTCACACAATCTGCACATCTTTGGACTGTGGGAGGAAACCGGAGCACCCAGACGAAACTCACGCAAATACGGGGATAATGTGCAAACTCCACCCAGTCAGTCGCCCGAGGCTGGAATTGAACCCGGGTCTCTGGCGCTGTGACGCAGCAGTGCTAACCACTGTGCCACCGTGCTCACCCATCATGTTTCATAAAGCCCCATCACCATCCCGGGGTATATCCTGTCCCACCGGCAGGATAGACCCACCAGTGGTGGGGACACCCTGGGATACATTCAGGGAAGGAGTTACCCTGCAAATCCCCAACATTGATTCCAGAACCCAGGAAATCTCATGGTAACAGATCAAGGTCAAGGAAGTCACCTGAGGATGGTTATCTCCTGCCCCCCACCCCTCCTCTTGGAAACAAATCAGAGGAAGCACTGAGGGTGATAAGGACACAGACCATCCTCTGGGTGTGGGACTTCAATGTCCATCACTAAGAGTGCCCCCACAGGCCCACCGCTGCCTGAGCAGGGACAGGCTTCAATACACAACAGCCAGACTGGGGGAAACATTCTCACCAAACTCCATGTCCCAGATGGATCTGTCCCTGACAGCATATGTAGGAGCAGCCAGCACACAGTCCTGGTGGAGGGAAAGTCTCAGCCTCATATTTGACACACCCATGATTAGTGTGTTCCTGGAAAAGCACAGCAGGTCAGGCAGCATCCCAGGAGCAGGAAAATCACCGTTATGGGCAGCAGACCTTCATCACAAATGAGACTGCGAGCCTCCGGGATGGAGAGATAAATCATATTCGGCGAACTGCTCACTGTGTGATGTGGCACACCCTCCTGTGAAGGAGGACATACTTCTAAAGGACTGAGCACATGGAAGCTGACCATCCATGAGGCACTGTGGGCTAGTAACAGCTGCAGCATCAATGGCCTTCCCTCCATCATAAAGTCAGAAGTCGGCTGTTCACTGATGGTTTCAAAATATTCAGCACCATTCACAACTGCACCGATACTGAAGCAGGCTATTCAGCCCATCAAGAGTTTTAAACAGGAACAGAATGAGACCATTCAGCCATTGAAGGCTGTTACTCAGCGATTGGAAAAGAACTTTTAATCTCTCATACCTGTTACACAGGAAATGGAATGGAACATTCAGCATTTCAAAGCTGATACACGGGAATACGGGGAGCTGTGCAGACCATAGCAGTGCATTGATCTATAAACCCAGACTAGATATCTGTCCAGGGCGGGTAGCTGTGCAGACCACAGCAGTGCATTGATCTATAAACCCAGACTAGATATCTGTTCAGCACCGGAAGCTGTGCAGAATTCCACAGTGCACTAATGTGTGAACCTGAAAGAAATATCCTTCCAGTATGTGGGACCCAGGAGCAGTTACCCTCCCAGCATGTAGGACTGTGTACTCCACGCCAGTGCATTGATCTGTAACCCAGGAGCAGTTACCCTCCCAGCATGTGGATACTGTCTATAAACCTCAACCAGTTAGTCTGACCAGCACAGGGAACAGTACAGTAATCACCGTGAATTAATCTGTAAAAGAGGAGCATTTACCCTCCCAGCATGTAGGACTGTGTACCCCACCCCAGTGCATTGATCTGTAACCCAGGAGCAGTTACCCTGCCAGCATGTAGGACTGTGTACTCCACCCCAGTGCATTGATCTGTAACCCAGGAGCAGTTACCCTCCCAGCATGTAGGACTGTGTACCCCACCCCAGTACATTGATCTGTAACCCAGGAGCAGTTACCCTCCCAGCATGTAGGACTGTGTACATCACCCCAGTGCATTGATCTGTAACCCAGGAGCAGTTACCCTCCCAGCATGTAGGACTGTGTACCCCACCCCAGTACATTGATCTGTAACCCAGGAGCAGTTACCCTCCCAGCATGTAGGACTGTGTACATCACCCCAGTGCATTGATCTGTAACCCAGGAGCAGTTACCCTGCCAGCATGTAGGACTGTGTACTCCACGCCAGTACATTGATCTGTAACCCAGGAGCAGTTACCCTCCCAGCATGTAGGACTGTGTACATCACCCCAGTGCATTGATCTGTAACCCAGGAGCAGTTACCCTGCCAGCATGTAGGACTGTGTACTCCACCCCAGTACATTGATCTGTAACCCAGGAGCAGTTACCCTCCCAGCATGTAGGACTGTGTACCCCACCCCACTGCATTGATCTGTAACCCAGGAGCAGTTACCCTGCCAGCATGTAGGACTGTGTACTCCACCCCAGTGCATTGATCTGTAACCCAGGAGCAGTTACCCTCCTAGAATGTAGGACTGTGTACACCACCCCACTGCATTGATCTGTAACCCAGGAGCAGTTACCCTCCCAGCATGTAGGACTGTGTACACCACCCCAGTGCATTGATCTGTAACCCAGGAGCAGTTACCCTCCCAGCATGTCGGACTGTGTACACCACCCCACTGCATTGATCTGTAACCCAGGAGCAGTTACCCTGCCAGCATGTAGGATTGTGTACCCCACCCCAGTGCATTGATCTGTAACCCAGGAGCAGTTACCCTCCCAGCATGTAGGACTGTGTACTCCACGCCAGTGCATTGATCTGTAACCCAGGAGCAGTTACCCTCCCAGCATGTAGGACTGTGTACACCACCCCAGTACATTGATCTGTAAACCAGGAGCAGTTACTCTCCCTGCATGTAGGACTGTGTACACCACCCCAGTGCATTGATCTGTAACACAGGAGCAGTTACCCTCCCAGCATGTAGGACTGTGTACACCACCCCAGTACATTGATCTGTAACCCAGGAGCAGTTACCCTCCCAGCATGTAGGACTGTGTACACCACCCCAGTGATTGATCTGTAACACAGGAGCAGTTACCCTCCCTGCATGTAGGACTGTGTACACCACCCCACTGCATTGATCTGTAACCCAGGAGCAGTTACCCTCCCAGCATGTAGGACTGTGTACACCACCCCAGTGCATTGATCTGTAACACAGGAGCAGTTACCCTCCCAGCATGTAGGACTGTGTACACCACCCCAGTGCATTGATCTGTAACACAGGAGCAGTTACCCACCCTGCATGTAGGACTGTGTACACCACCCCAATGCATTGATCTGTAACCCAGGAGCAGTTACCCTCCCAGCATGTAGGACTGTGTACACCACCCCAGTACATTGATCTGTAAAACTGTGTGAGATCCCTGCCCAGTGTGAGGAAACTTGCAGCCCGTGCTGGAAGTGACAGGATGTGCAGGTCCCACCCATTTCCAGCTCAATATCCCCATTGGGCCATGAAGAGGGGGTGCTGTGGGTGGGAACATCATTGCGAGAGAGAGATGGCGAGGGAGTCAGTTTAAACAATAACAAACAAGAGGGGTTTGGGAAATAGACAGTGAGGGGGAGACTGAGAGACAATGTTATGGAAGGATGTGTTCCAAGGTTTCAGAATGCTGAAATGAAAACATTTTAACAGCATCCTGTAACATAAGCCAGTGTTTCCAGTAATGGTAGGTGAACATGATAATGGTGGGTGTACAGATGATGCAGAGTTTTGGATGAGTATTTGTTCTTCAGCTTTGTATCTGGGTGTAGGGTCAGCAGAGTCTTTGACTCATTGGGCTAAATCTAACTATAATTTGTCTCAGTGCCATTTTCATTGACTGTGACAGAGGGATCATCCGCACTAGGCCGAGCTCGTTTCCTGGTGGTATCTTATCAAACTCCCCTCATTAACCACCCACCCCACCCCATGGTGTCCCTCTCATTCAATACCAGCCCGATTCTTCCACCCATCATGGCTGGAGGTATTCACCATCGCCTGGGTGCCCCTGGATATTCCGTGATCCCTGGCACTGGTGCCATCTTTAAAAGGCCAAGGGGCACACGGTTGAGCTTTCTCAGTTTGGAGCTGCCCTGCACAGTTTATCCCGAGCATGGCAGATAAGGGGCAATTACACCACGGTTTGACGACAGGGACACGTAGGTCGTGGTGGATGCGCTAGTACAGAGGGGGACCATTCTCTTCCCAGAGGGGGCCACACCACCAGACTCACCGAGCATGGTCTGAGCTCACCACCCAGCTCAGTGCAGTATCTGTGGTCTGAAGAAATGCCCAGCAAAACAGGACAAGCATCAATAACCTTCCCCACTCTGTTAGGAAAAGGGTCACTGTATTGTCTCTGCTCCCTCACACTCACTGTATATCTGTTATAGCACCGACACCGAACAAGGTGCATGCTCAACCACTCTCACTTCTGCGAACAGCACCTTCTCTCTCTCTGTCTTTGTCTCTGTCTTTGTCTCTGTCTTTGTCTGTCTCTGTCTATCTCTGTCTCTCTGTCTCTCTCCCCCCCCCCCCCCGCTTTACACCCCCCCCCCACACTAATAACATCGCATGGATACAACACTGTGGACTGACTCCCCTCAGACCCCTCAACATGACCCTGTACCCCTCCTCTTCCAACACTAACAGCAGGACCACACACCCCGACCCTTCCTCCCTCCCCTTCTCCCATTCCAGGAGAAACAGCCTGAAATAGGACAGAAAGGGCCTATCCGGGTGATGGAGTGTGCGATATCCGTTCCCTCACACGCCCCTCCCCCCGCCATGTGGGGAGGACCCTGGTACGAGTCGGAGAGGACAGGGAACCTCGTGTGGAGATTCTGAAACATCCACATCCCACCGACCGAGTAAGGAGCAATGTTCAGTGAAGGGCAATTCTCACTTTAAACCCACTGGCAGCTCCGTTTCCCCCGGCACAACTTAGAAGCCGTGGCCCTGATGCCATCTCCCTTTTGTGTCGAGCTGGTACAAATGGAATCCCCAGGGTCTCGGTGGGCAGGAGGGTGGGCTCACAACACATCGTCACCACCACCTCCCAGGAAGGGAGCACCGAGACTGCCTCCTACACCTCCCCCTATAAACAGCTCAGATACTGAAACTGATCTGTGATAGTTACTGATCTTCTCACTTGCCCTGACATCTTCAACAAACTATGATCATATACAGGCAGGGCTCTCTGCTCGTGAACTCCCTTTATAACGGTATGACCTGTATTAAACTGCCTTTCAATGTCTTTCATACCACAGTCCATCACCTCACACTGCTCTGCACTGATCCCCATCTGCCTTACACCTGAACACTACTCCATCGTGTGATTGTCCTGTTAGAGTTCCACACTGACCTCCATAGACTTCAGAGTTCTTCCAGTTTCGGTGCCACCTACAAACATTGAGATTGTTACCATGTCACAGTCACCATGAAAGAACTGAAATCCTGCCACACATACACGAGTGTGAGCAAGTGAACGACTGATATGTTCCCACGGACAGAGTCGAATAATGACATACTGTCAATGGAGCAACAAAACTCCTGACACATACAAGACAGAGTAGATGAAATATTGACAAACCACAGAGCAAGAGAAATCGGATAGGTTCCAGTTATCTATATTCATCAGAGTATAATGTGATGAAGTTGAAAGTGTGTACTGTACCTTTAAGAGAGGGTGAATGCTGCTCTGAACTGAGAGCTTACAAGCACCTGTGATATGAGAGGATGGCAGACCCAGAAACAATATATTGCTATAGAGCTGGAGTCGGGTAATAAGCAGTTAAGAGAAAGAGAGTCCCAGAGTTGTGAATAGTTCATGTAAAATGTTAACTTTCAGCATGAAAAAATAAATTGATGTTATTATTTACATAGTAGACTTTGGTAGGTCTGTCACTCATATTTTAACAGTTTACGAGGTGAACTTATGTTTAGTTTAAATTACCAGATGAGCTTCATGCAGTGTCCTAACAATTCCCGTGTGTGTATCTGTGTGTCTCTGTGTGGGACAAGTCTGTCAGTCTCTGTGGTGCTTAAAGTGATGCAATGCCACCCTCTGCTGGCCTCCCCACGCCACTGCACAGGCATTGGCAGAGGGTGAAAACCATTCAGAGATTGGGAGGGAGAGGGCAGCTGCTCAGAGCACCATCCAAACTGAAGTCTTATCCATGTATTGATCTAAATGTCCTTTAAACGTTGTAACTGTCCCTGCTTTCATCACTTCCTCTGGAAGTTTATTCCACACACAAGACAGACTCTGTCTAAAATAATTACCTCTAATGACATTTGTGAATCATTTTTCCTCGCATCTTCCTCAGTTTTGAATCCCCAACTCTCGGGAAACGACATCAGCCCTTCTGCTTATCTGTACCCCTCACGATTTTGTAAACTTCTGTGAAGTTACCCCTTAATCTCATACTCTCCAGTGAAAAAAAGTCCCAGCCTATCCAGCCTCTCCTTATAGCTCACTCCCTCCATTCCCATCAACATCCAGGTTAATTGCTTCTGAACCCTCTCCAGCTTAATAATATCAAGGTCAATAATATCAAAGTGAATAATCAAGGTATTTTCTAAGGGCACGGGGGTCCAAAACTAGAGGACATAGGTTTAAGGTGAGAGGGGAAACATTTAAAAGTGACCTAAGGGGCAGCTTTTTCACCCAGAGGGTGGTGTGCCTATGGAATGAGCGAGCAGGATGACCAGACTGGACACTGTATTCCAGAAGAGGGCTCACCAATATCCTGTACAACGACAACATGACATCCCAATTCCGATACTCAAAGGTCTGAACAATGAAGACAAGTGTGTTAGACACTTTCTTAACCACAAGATCTATATGAGGTGCAAATTTTAAAGAATTATACCTGACGGCCTAGGTTTCTGTACTACAGCAGTGCCAAAGGCTCTATTTTTAATTGTATAGGTCTTGCTGTTGTTTGATTTACCAAATCCAATTGCTCGCATTAATCCAAACTAAACTCCACCTGCCACCCCTCAGCCCAGTGTGTGACATTAATGCCACCTCCCCCTCCCCCTTCAATTTTAAAGTTCCCATCCCTCTCCAGGAGGCCTGCACACTCCGGCCTTGATTTTCACAAAGACCCTGAGCTTGGGTAGCCTTTTGTGGTTTGGGGGAGGAGACACAGATTGCAGACACAGTCAGTGGGGCGGAGAGACTGGACAGTTATCACTGGCCTGGTATCATTTCATGGCTTTAGGAAGTGAGCAGTCTCACGTTAGAGGTGAGTAATACCGCGGGGTGCTTTGGGGCCAGAAATTAAGCTCTTCCTTCGTCTCCGGTGTTCAGTAATAAATATCCATTTGAGACCCTTCATTGGGCAGAGTGTGTCTGCAGGATTTCTTTCCCTAATATTGCAGACTACAGATCATAGCAATTAAAGCAGTTCATAGTTCATTTCGATGGCACAGCACGTGCACTCAATATACTAGTTAAGACAAATATTTTGTATTTGTTTAACAATACAAGGTGTTTTCTTGTAACTCAGTAATGGTAACCTGATTATAATAAATAGGAGAAATTGAGGATGGCAGATGCTGGAGATCAGAGCTGAAAAATGTGTGGCTGGAAAAGCGCAGCAGGTCAGGCAGCATCCAAGGAGCAGGAGAATCGACGTTTCGAGCATAAGCCCGTCTTCAGGAATGAGGCTGGTGTGCCAAGCAGGCTAAGATAAAAGGTAGGGAGGAGGGACTTGGGTGAGGGGTATTGGGAATGTGATAGGTGGAAGGAGGTCAAGGTGAGGGTATTAGGCCTGACATTGGCCTATCGCAGCTACACTGGCACCACACCCCACCTTTTCCTCCGCTACATCGATGACTGTATCGGCGCTACCTCGTGCTCCCACGAGGCGGTTGAACAGTTCATCCACTTTACTCACACTTTCCACCTCAAATTCACCTGGACCGTCTCAGAATCCTCCCTCCCTTTCCTAGACCTCTCCATTTCTATCTCGGGTGACTGACTCAACACAGACATTTTCTATAAACTGACCAACTCCCACAGCTACTTAGATTACACCTCCTCTCACCCTGCCCCCTGTAAAAACGCCATCCCATATTCCCAATTCCTTCGCCTGTGCTGCAACTGCTCCCAGGAGGGCCAATTCCAATACCAAACAACCCAGATAGCTTCCTTCTTCAAAGAACGCAACTTCCCCTCAGCCATGGTTGACGATGCTCTCCACCACATCTCCTCCACTTCCCACTCCTCTGCCCTTGAGCCCCGCCCCTCCAATCACCACCAGAACAGAACCCCATTGGTCCTCACTTACCACCCCGCCAACCACCAGATCATCCTTCGTCATTTCCGCCATGTCCAACAGACCCCACCACCAAGGATATATTTCCTTCCCCACCCCTATCAGCGTTCCAGAAAGACCACTCCCTCCGCCACTCCCTCGTCAGGTCCACACCCCCCCACGAACCCAACCTCCACTCCCAGCACCTTCCCCTGCAACCACAAGAAATGCAACATTTGCGGCCACACTTCCCCCCTCACTTCCCTCCAAGGCCCCAAGGGATCCTTCCATATCTGCCACAAATGCGCCTGCACCTCCACACACATCATTTACTGCATCCGCAGCACCCGATGTGGCCTCCTCTATATTGGGGAGACAGGCCGCCTACTTGAGGAACGTTTCAGAGAACACCTCTGGGACACCCGCACTAACCAAACCAACCGCCCCGCGGCTGAACACTTCAACTCACCCTCCCACTCCACCAAGGACATGCAGGTCCTTGGACTCCTCCATCGCCAGACCATGGCAACAAGACGCCTGTAGGAAGAGCACCTCATCTTCCACCTCGGAACCCTCCAACCACAAGGGATGAATGCGGATTTCTCCAGCTTCCTCATTTCCCCTCCACCCACCTTATCTCAATCCCAACCCTCAGATTCAGCACCACCTTCTTGACCTGCAATCTTCTTCCCGACCTCTCCACCCCAACCCCTCTCCGCCCTATCACCCTTACCTTAACCTCCTTCCACCTATCACATTCCCAATGCCCCTCCCCAAGTCCCTCCTCCCTACCTTTTATCTTAGCCTGCTTGGCACACCAGCCTCATTCCTGAAGAAGGGCTTATGCCTGAAACGTCGATTCTCCTGCTCTTTGGATGCTGCCTGACCTGCTGCGCTTTTCCAGCAACACATTTTTCAGCCCTGATTATAATAAATCCACACCGAGCTGAAAGCGGGCACTAAATTATGTCCCAAAATCTGGGTATGGTAGTGTAGTGGGTAGTGTCCCTGCCTCTCAGTCAATGCTCTGAATTTAATCCAATTCCTGAACTTGTGTGGTAGTGTTTCTAGCTCTGGACTAGAAGGTCTGGATTCAAGTCCTGCCTATTGCAGAGCTATGTCACATCATGTCAGAACAGGCTGATGAGCAAACACACAGGAGAATACTGTTCCAGCTTTATGGGTATTGCTGAGTGATGCTAGCGTCCCTACCTCCGGGCACAAAGGTCTAGGTGTAAAGCCCACAGAAGTGTCTCATGATACATCAGAACAAACTGATTAAAGTGGATTTAGAATTGTGACTTGATGGAGAAGGAAGAGGTGTCAGTATTGAATTTCAGAGTTTAGGCCCAGGATGACTGAAAGTACAGCCATTCGTGTTGATTGGAGGCACATTTCGCAGCAGTAAAGGTTTATAAAATCAGAATGGTCATGGGTAGGGTGAATAGTCAGGGGTTTTTCCCAGGTTAGGGGTGTTAAGAACGATAGAGGATTGGTTGAAAGTGAGAGGGGAAAAGTTTTGAGGAGGCCTAAAGGGCATCATTTCACACAGAGGGTGGTGTGTGTATGGAATGAGCTGCCAGATGAAGTGGTGGAAGCTGGTACAACTAAAGCATGTAAAAGGCATCTGAATGCTAACAGACCTGGCGAGCTTTTCCAGCAATTTCTGTATTTCTTTTAAAAATGCATTCTTTTTAACACAGGTATTTGAATAAATTAAACATTTTATTTTTGAATGACGCAGGGCCATTTAAACATATTTCAAATCGGCCGAGACCATTTTCTGCTCAGGGTATTGCTCTGTGTATGACAGCAGCAATGATGCACCTCCATGGAACAGGGAATGTGATGGAGACATAGATTGGACAATGTACAAGGAGACCCCACATGGTCCAGTTTGGGAGAGGATGACATTACTGTGTGATTCAACTCAGAGAGTGAGAAAATGCAATCTGCCTGAGAAGGAATGGCCTATTGCACTTTCTCTCCTTCATTGTTCCTCATCACAGCAATGTGTGCGAGCTAAAAAAAAACCTCTACAGTCATCGTTACCATTCTTATTTTTATGGAATCCCTGCAGTGTTGACACAGGCCCTTCGACCCAACAAGTGCATACCAACCTTCCCAACCCATTTCCTTGTATTTACCCCTGACTAATTCACCTAACCTAGAAATCCCTGAACACTACAGACAATTTAGCATGACCAATCCACCGAACCTACACAGTTTGTGGTAGGAAACTGGTCCACCCATGAGAAGCTCACACAGAAAAGTGGAGAATGTGCAAACTCCACACATACAGTCACCCAAGGCTGGAATCGACCCCAAGTCCCTGGTGCTGTGAGGCAGCAGTGCTAACCACCGTGCTGCCCTTTGGTTGATCACTGACCAGAATTCACTGGAATCTCCTCTCTGCCTAAAGCAAAGGGAATTAAGCCAAATCCAACTGTCCCAGGATGGAATCCCATTGCTAGCAGCTGTGTGAGTACAATATCTTCAGAAACAGAATAGCGTTTTGGACAATCTCACAGTTTTCCCTTTAGCCATGAGTTCCAATAATATCTGAACAGAGTTCTTTCAAGTTAAAAGTGTGTGTGTGTGTGTGTGTGTGTGTGTGTGTGTGTGTGTGTGTGTGTGTGTGTGTGTGTGTTTAGAAAGGGAAATATTGATTATATACTTGCAATTCCCAAACATTTACCATTCATCTTTCCATCATAGTTTGACTAACATTGCTCTGGATCATAAATGTGCTATTTGAGCAGATTAAAGAAACTAGCCTGACTTGTTCCTAAAACTGACCCTGACCCAGTCTGAGACCGATATGATCGTCCATATCACAAACCTGGTGACATTTAACATTTGTTGGGAGCAGTGGAGGAGTGGGACTAGAAAAGAAAACAGTGACCCAAAAACCCGTGAACTACAGACTGGTGAGCCTGATGTCAGCGGTGGGAAAGTTGTTGGAGGGGATTCTGAGGGATAGCATTTACATACATTTGGGAAGGCAAGGGCTGATCGGGGTAGTCAACGTGGCTTTCTGCATGGGAAATCATGTCTCATTAATTTGGTTGAGTTTTTTGAAGAGATAACAAAGAAGATTGATGAAGACAGTTTGGTAGACATTGTCTATATGGACTTCAGCAAGGTGTTCATTTAAAGAACAAAGAGCAAAGAAAATCTACAGCCCAGAAACAGGCCCTTCGCCCTCTAAGCCTGAGCCGATGAAAAATGTCCTGTCTAAATCTGTCACCCAATTCCTAAGCATCTGTATCCCTCTGCTCCCCATCTACTCATGCATCTGTCCAGACGCATCTTAAATGAATCTACTGTGCCTGCCTCTACCACCTCTGCTGGCAACGTCTTCCAAACGCCCACCACCCTCTGTGTGAAGTACTTACCGCGTGTATCCCCCTTAAACATTCCACTTCTCACTTTGAAAGCACGACCTCTCGTTATTGAATCCTTCAATCTGGGAAAAAGCTTGTCTCGATCCACACTGATTCCTGAAGAAGGGCTTATGCCCGAAACGTTGATTCTCTTGCTCCTCTGATCCTGCCTGGCCTGCTGTGTTTTTCCAGCACCATATTTTTCAATTCTGTCCACCCTGTCTATACCCTTCATAATTTTGCAAACCTCAATCAGGTCCCCCCCCCCCCCCCCCCCCACCCATGTCCTTTTTTCTAGTGAAAGTAATCCTAACCTACTCAGCCTCTCTTCATAGCGAGTATTTCATTCTGATTGGTAGACAGATGAGTAAGGTTCGGTCACAGGGGATACAGAGGAAGCTCGTCACAATTGGCTTGAAGGAAGAGGGGTATTTTTCAGACTAGAGGCTTGTGAGCAGCAGTGTGCTGGAAGAATCAGTACTGAGTTCACTGCATTTCATCATTTATCTCAGGGTTTTAGATGTGAATATTGGGGCCATAGTTAGTAAGTTTACAGATTACATCGGAAAGGTGGTGTAGGAGATTATCTCAGAGTACAAGACCGTAATTAGATGGGACAAAGGGGCAAGGAGTGACAGATGAAGTTTCTTGGGAAGGCAAATCATGGCAGAAATTATACACTAATGTTAAGGTCCTGGAGAGTGTTGTGGAACAAAGGGACATCGGACTGCAAGTACATTGTTCCTTGAAAGTGGAGTCGCAGCTGGACAATGTGGGACAGAACACATTTGGCACATTTGCCTTAATCAGTCGTAGCATTGAGTATAGGGGTTGTGGTGGCATGTTGTATCTGTACAGGATGTTGGGGAGGCCACTTTAAGAATACTACATACAACTCATTGTCTGCAGAAATGATTTAAACACCGATGTTCCAGGACTGGAAGTTTGAGCTTCGTGGAGAGGTTGATTAGGTTGAGGTGCTTTCTCCTGGAGTGTCAGAGGCTGAAGGGGTGACATTACAGAGGTTCACAAAACCAGCAGTGGCATGGATATTCTAAACAGCCACGTTCTGCTCCCCAGCGTAGGGGAATCCAGAACAAGAGGGCATAGGTTGGAGGAGAATGGGCGAATAATTTCGAAGGGACCTGAAGATAAATGTTTCACACAGAGAGCGGTGTGTACAGAAAGTTGGGTCAGAGGAAGTGGTGAAGGCGGTTACAATCACACATTTAAAAAGTATCTGAAAGAAGAGGGATATTGGTCAAATGCTGGCAAATGGGACTGGATCAGATTTGATATCTGATCGGAGTGAACAGGTTGGACTAACGGGTCTGTTTCCGTTCTGCATGATTCTCTGATTCAATAAGAAGGATGACGAATAATTCTGAAAGGCCCTTTCAAGTCGGAATCCTCTTCACTGGAAGTTTATCATGCCTCTATGTTCACATTGATTGAAAGCTGCATTAGTTAAATATTTGACAGAAGTGTGAGTCATGCATAATATAGACAGGGTATAGACAGGAAAGTGGGGCTGAGACCCCAACCTGATCAGCCAAATCTTAGTGCCTGGTGGAGCAGGCTCAAAGTATCTAATGACCCACTCCTGCTCTGCAGTCCCATGTTTCTGTGATCCATTCAGCCCATCAAACCTGCTAGACAGGAGAACTTAGATGCTACTTACTGCTATAAACTGGTGCACAGAAACACAGACAATTCAGCCCTTCAAAACTGTCCCACACGCTTTGAGGTGATTTGGGAAGTGTAATTGGAAAATCCAGGCACGGGTATGAAAGAGGCCCCTCCCCTCTCTGAAACTTGTGCTTCATTTATTGGTCATGTTTCGACCCAAGTTCACTGTGAATACAGCCCTCATACCTCACCCAGAGATGGCTCACAGTATCCTCTGGTCTCCCTGACTGCAACATTCAATAACAGTACATCCATGAAAATAACACCCACTAACTTTCCAATAACAGAATGTGAGAACATCAGAAACAGGGGCAGATCGCTCACTCCCCAAGCCTGCCTTGCCCTTCACTAAGATCATGATTGATCTGCTCTTGTTCTCAAATCCTCTTTCATACCCAATTCTTCATAGCCCTCAACTCTCTGAAAAGTCAATATCCATCTAGCTCCTCTTCAAATACTTTCAGTCATCTAGCTCCCCGAAGACTCTTGAGAAGAGAAATCCTGACATTCAATCCCACCTGTTTGAAGAAAACACTTGCTGCTCCTATATCATGGCTTATTGATGTGAACAAAAGAGGTTGAGACAAGGGTTCAGGTAAAAATGACTGGCCCCGATATCAAGGCAGTGGTTGACTTCTGTTAAAGGAGCTTAACAAAACTGGACTTAATGGGAATCAGAGTAACCTCTCCAGTGTTTGGTGTCAAACATGGCACAAAGGAAGATGTTCATCATCTCAGTCCTGGGTCACCTCTGTGTGAGATCCTCAGGGTAGCTTCGTATCTATAAACATCTTCAGCTGCTTCATGAATGTCTCCCCGCCCCCACCTTCCCCACCATAAGATCAGAAGTGGGGATGGTCACTGAAGACTCCACAATGTTCAGAACATTTTGTCCCCCCTCAGCTCCTGAACTGGTCTGTGTCCGTGTGCAGCAAGACCCAGACAACACTCAGGCTTGTGCTGTTAAAGTGTCGGTAACATTCATGTAACAGCACTTCCTGACACTGCACATTGCCACAGTTAAACAAGAGTTCATTCAGCACCTCACGCTGGTTTCACAGGAATATGAGGAAGCCATTCAGCACATTGATATTATTGGAGTAGAACAGGGACAGCCCACTCAGTACCTCCGGCCTATTACTCAGGAAGAGAAGGAGTCTAATGTGATGGACGACCAGAGCCCCTCGAAAATATTTGAAGGCAGTAGCGTAGACTCGAATGTTTTCTTATTTTAAAGGGAATGTAAAGTGTCTGTTCCAGATGCAATGTGGCAGCATCAAGAGAAAATTCAGAGAGAGTAGCAGCCAGGAAACATTCCCTGGAGCTTCCAACTCTGTGGAGACCCCAATAGTTTCTGATGTTACTGAGAAACCAAAACCCAGAGATCCTAACCTGTGAGAGCTGGCCACACTCATTCAGGCTGCATTAAAATTAACCTAAGGCCTCCCTCGCTGTTTACTCAAGTGTCTTAACTAACAAGCTTGGACAATCCAGGACAAAATATCCTCTTACAGCTACAGCATCATCAGACTGGTCAGTACATCAACCTGTCAAACAGGAACCAGGGGTAACCCAGTCAGGCCCATGGCCTTGTCCAATCGGACGAGGAAGATGCCAATCAGCCCCTTGAGTGACTTACACAGAAACAGCAGGAGGCCATTCCCGCCTCAATGCACTTACACGGGGGCAGAATGTGGTAATTGATGTTGATTCCTGATGAATGTCTTATTCCGAAACGTCGACTCTCCTGCTTCTCGGATGCTGCCTGACCAGCTCTGTTTTTCCAGCAATCAACGCTCTACTCTGATCTCCAGCATCGGCAGTCTTAAGTGTCTCCAGATTGATGCTCTAACATGATGAACAATTGGAGCAGAGGCTGCACAGACAGACTGTTCCACGTTGTTCCTCCTGGCTCCGTTTCTCATGATACACATGTAGGACTTTAACATGGTGAGGAGGGAAGCCATATGTCTTGTGTGAAGTCTCAAGAAGGCACCTTCCATCTCCGAGAAGCCAGCCTGCCGTTTCTACGTAGGGTGGAAGCTGGTGGGAATGGCTACCTGTTTCAGACGGAAGGTATTGTGGCTGCTCTTGGGGATTGTGAACAACCTGGCGTTCAGTACGGGTTCACACGCCGACGGCACAATAACGTGGGGAGAGTTAGTAAAGGCATGTTAGATTGATGAATGGACTCTCTAAGTTCAAATAATGGTGATCTTGTTCATGTTGACCTTGTCTAGTGCACGTCCTGTGCAGTGTAACCTGTATGCCTTACTCTGTCCAAGTCTATTTCCACCCTATAATCTGTCTGGCCATGCTTAATATGAGCTGCCCCCACTGCTCATAAATAAAGTGTTTCCCTGTACTGAGGGACACGTGACAATAAATCAAACCAATCAATCCTCGGTAAAGTATGGAATTTCTCACACTACCAACGTTCGACAATATATTCTGATTTCTGTTCTGTGTGTGTGCATGTGTATGTGTGTGTGAATGTGTGTGTGTGTATATATCTGTTGCAAGTCTATTAGCCTTTCAGGACGAAACACCTCTGCCTGATCCTCTACCTGTTCAGGTTTTTCCTGCACCGTGACATCAAACAGGGTGTCAGTTCACTGCAGATCAACTCCTTTGGCTTTTTATTACGGTTTTCCTTCCTGCTCTAACTTATGACAGTGGAATCTTGTTACTATACAGTCTGGAAAAATCCTGGGTATTTTTCTTTTAACTCCCCAATTCCCTAGTTTTCCTTTTGCCTTCTCCAATACAAGGGGTGCCACTCCCACCTTGGATCCTGTTAAATCGTTCACAAGAATAAACTATATTCCTGGAAATGACACTCTGTTACTCACTGTCACTGTTACTTCCCCAACCTTGATTTGGCATTCCATCCTGATGTTACACAAGGGAATACTTAATTTCTAACCCCATTCCACAAATTGTTACGATCTTGATTAATATGTCAGAAAGAGTGAAAATACTTTCATCTCTCACTATTAGAGGCCGAGAGAAAGTGCGGGCTGCAGATGCTGGAGTTGAGAGTTGAAAAGTGTGGGGCTGGAAAAGCATAGCCAACCAGGCAGCATCCAAGGGGCAGAAGAGTTGACATTTCAGGCATAAATTCTTCATCAGGAAAGTGGGAGGTGGGGTAAGGGAGGGGGAAGGGGGCCGAGAAATAAATAGGAGAGTGGGAGCGGAGCTGGGTGTAAGATAGCTTGGAAGGTGAAAGGTAGACGCAGGTGGGGTGTGATGGTGATTGGTCGGAGAGGAGGGTGTTGTGGATAGGTGGTAGGACAACGAGAACCCTCAAACTAGAACCATCATCAATGTTGACTTCACCAAATTCCAAATCTCCCTTCCACCAACCTCTGCCAGATTGAACCATTCAATCTCGCACTGCCCTCTTGAACCGCCCTAACTAGCCAGCTTCCTTCCCACCTACCGACTCCACCCTCCAAACCTTACTCCAACCTACATCTTACTCCAACCTACCTCTTCTTATCGCCTTCCCAGTGACCCTCCCACCAGCCGAGCTACTCCCCTCGTATTTATCTTTCAGCCCCATTGTCCCCCCACCATGTTCCTGACAATCGGTTTCTGCCTGATATTCGATTGTTCTGCTTTTTGGATGCTGCCAGAATTTTTTTGCTTTTCCTGCGTCTCACTTCTCAACTATTAGAGACTGAGCAGATCCCATATCTCACAAAATTATAACTTCTTGTCCTTCTCCCCCTGATCTTTCTAACTAAACTTTATCTACTGAGGCGAATTCTTTCAGAGATCAGGTACCGACTCCATACCCAGACCCTGCCTCGGCTGTGCACTCTCCTGCAGCTCCTTGGCTCCACTTGGGGTCTCCTTTACCAGTTTCACTAATGCCACTGGCTTAGCCTCTTCTACCGCATCTTTCCCCAAAGTGCCTTTCTTCAACGCCCATCACAGTGTGTCCCAGCTTACTTCAATGAAAACACCTTTTCCCAGTGCCCTTCTTAAACCATCAGCACTGTCATTTTATGTGTTCCACTCCCTTATACTGAGAACACCTGAGGCCTTTCACCTCCTTCCAACCCCTTTGGGCTTCTTTTCTCACCAGTGGTAAACTATTGTGCGCTACTGTTCGCTTTGTAATGTGTGAACTTCCCTTCTCCCAATTTCTATCCCTCATAGCATGAAAATTCTCCTGGAAGCTAAATTTCATGTCATGCACCAATGCATATTTACCTGCCATTTCTGTCGCGCTTCTCGCTTCTTGAACTTTCTGTTCGTGCACATGAATTCTTACCGTCTCTGGAAGTGAATCATTCAACTTCTCCAGCATAATAATCTCCCTTCGAGCCTCACAGGTCTTATCTATTTTTAAGTCCAGCACCCATCTATCAAAATGACTGTAGTTAATTCTTTCAAACTTAACATATGTATGACCTGGTTCCGTCTCTATTTTTATGAACCTCTGTCTATATGCTTCTGGTACCAATTCATAACCAATCAAAATAACCAATTTAACATCTTGATAATCTCTTGATCCCTCATCTGACAGCGCTGCACATGCCTCACCAGCTGTGCCCACCAGCTTAGTCTGAACGAGCATTACCCACAAGTTCATTGGACACGTCATCTGCCGAGTCATTTTTTTCAAATGAAATAAAAAATGTTTTGACATTTTTCTCTTCGAAATATGGCAAAGCACTACCATAGTTGTATACATCCTGACGTTCTCCCTTCATCTCCATCCTGTTAATTTAACTTTCTTGTCTAATTCCCAACTTCTGAATCTCAAATTCTCTCTCTCTTTCTTTTTCCTCTCCTTCACTTTTTTTCTCTCTCTGTTTCCGTCTCTTTCTTTATCTTCTAACTTCAGTTGCCATATTTGCAATTTAAGTTTTATCTAACTCGACTGCACTTGTCTGTTTCTCTAATACATCAAAGTGCTTTACCAACTCCATTACAATTTCAGCTTCCCTTTTGTCCCTGGTTAAACCCAATTCCAACCTACTTGCTAATTCTTAAAAATGTCCTCCTTTTGTCTTTCTAAACTTTCTTGGCAAATTTGGGAGCCTCTTTAGTAATGTTAAAAGCCTTTTCCCTCACTTTTAATTTAAACAACCACCAGTAAACAAAATTAAGCAGATCTTCCGACCGGTTTTATTTGAAGATCTAGGTCACTAATTACAACGTGTTGGAATTTGCTGGGACATTTTGTACCCGGAATCTGTTCAAATCTTTCAGCGTCCCATACAGCAGGGCCCCAAACTGTGGAGACATCTATGTCGAGCAGTTCTGTTAATTAAAGCCACAAACCTAAAACGCTCACCTCACCTCGTAATCTGTTAATACATGAGTGACAAAGAACTCCCAAATTCCACTAATAAAAGAAGAATAACAGTTTGTGTGTATGCAAGTTAGCTCGCTGTGCTTGAAGGTTTGTTTTCTGATGATTCGACACTATGACTAGGTAACATCATCAGTGAGAGTCTCTGCTGAAGTGCTGGTGGTATGTTGCGCCTCGCTATTTTTAGGTCTTGGGTTCTTAAGATGGGTGATGTCATTTCCAGTTCTTTTGTTTTATAAGAGAAGGTAGATAGGATCTAAATTGATGTGTTTATTGACAGACTTCTGGTCAGAATGCCATTCCTCTAAGAACGTCCTTGCGTGTCTGAGTATGTGTGTGCGTTGTCCCAATTAAAGTGGTGCCCTTCTTTGCCTGTATGTATGGAACATAGTGATAATGGGTCATGTCATTTGGTGGCCAGTTGGTGTTCATGTGTCCTGGTAACACAACAACAGGACCAATTCAATGGCAGAAGAATGATTTTATATACACTGTTTAAATAATGTGTGTGTGCAGATAAGTAACATTTTTCATATGTGCACAACACATTCTAAATGAAGAACGGAGACACAGTTAACAAAAAGTGATGCATATGATGTATAAAATTTATAAAACATTAAAACGTCATTTGATTCTCATCTAAAATGATATGTTCCCCTTCCCTCAACGTTCCTTGTTTTTCTGGAATTCTCCACTCCAATCTCTCATTCTTATCAGGATGTGTTATAAATTCTTGCTTCTGGTGTCCCAACTTATTTCAGTTAATCCCCTTTCTTCCAGAATTCAATATATTGGCCTGTTGGATACTTTCCAAAGCTAGTGTCTGTCATATTATTGGAGATCAAAATTCTGGCATCAGAGCCAGTATTTGAACACATTGCTCTGTTGTCCATGCACTATACAAAGGACCACGGCACACAGGAATTGCCAAAACATTGAGGGATGTGCATCTACTTCTTTCGATGATCTCGTTTTCTCATTTTTCACATTTCCTCATCTATGTTTTCTCGCTCTTTCTCTTTGTATCTTGTTAAGAAATTTACCAATTATTCTTTGCGTCTCCTCTATCAAAGCTCCTTCTTTCGGTTTATATCTATTTGTCTCTTCTTGATGTAATGTGATTATAATTGAACAATGTAACTACAATGACATGTGCGAGGAGCTGGCCAGAGTTAATTGGAAGGGGAGCCGAGCAAGGCAGACCGTGGAACAGCAAAAGCAGGAATTTCTGGGAATATTTCGGAGGGTATCAGAAATTCTCCCAAAGGTGATGAAACATACTCATGGGAGGACAAGGCAACCATGAGTAATAAGGCATCAAACCAAAAGAGGAAACATACAATGTGGTGAAGATGATTGGGAATCCAGAGAATTCATTGGCTCGGAAACAATATAAGGCTGGCATCACTGTCACTGCAGATCTCTTAATCATGATCAGGGAGAAAAACAGAGGAACCACATTCACTTTAAACACAGAAAATGGTATTACTCAAGGAAAAAGATTCAGATGAATTAAACAATTGAATTAAAAACAGTTAATTGTTTTGCAGAATGTGTCAGATTGAAAGCATGACCCGGGAAGAGACCCTCAGCAGAATGACAGTATGAAAATGGAAGTGTTACCACACCAGAAACCAGAGTAGGTCACTGAGTACATGACTGATGGGTGAATGGGTCTCGATGTGAACTAAGGGACAGACAACAGAATTGCATTTCAGATATTGCAGCTCAAAAACTGCGTATTTATGTAGTGCTGTAGACTACAGCAGCAGGAGAAGCAGAACAGCATTCAACCACAACCTGTAACTTTTGGCCTCGAATAATTTCCTCAGTCTGCCATTACCATCAATACGGTCTATGTTTCAGTAATGACTGTGGGTGAACATGACTGGGTCAGAACCACGTGAACCTAAACCTGATGCTAACCCATTAAAGCTACCACTCTTGACAAACAGATCTGATCGAAGCTCCGCAAGCCTGTCATATTCTGACATAAATGGTGATGGATGATTAAACAAATGACGGAGGAAAGGGCTCCACAAATATCCCCATCCTAAATAATTGAACAGTCATGTACATCAGTGTAAAAGACCAGGATGTGGTAGCTGCACCACCCTCAGCCAGAAGTGTGGAGTTGATTATCCACCTCACCCTCGCCATGATACTCACAGAATCACAGATGCCCGTCTTCAACCAATTCGTTTTGCTTTTCGTGACATGAAGAAACAGCTGAACACAGTACGTACGAAAAAGGCAATGGTCCCTGACACCATTCTTGTAATAGGACTGAAGACTTGTGCTGCACAACAAGCCGTGTCCCTGGGGAAGCTCTTTCATTCCAGATCCAACTCTGACATCTCCCTGGTAATGTGGAAAATTACTCAACTATGTCCAGTTCCTAAGAGGATTATAATTACATCTGACCAGTTACCTCCCCCTCAGTCCCACCTCGACAGTCAAATTGGTGAGAGTTCTTTTTGACAGAGTTGTCAAGCAGCACAGAAATAACCTGCTCAGTATGATTTCATATAGGTCCCCATGTAGAGATGGTGCTGCTGTGGAAAGGTCACTGGATTACTAATCCAGACCAGGCTAATGCTCTGCCAGCTGGTGTAAGTTAAACACAATTGACAAAATATTAGGATGCAAAATCTGGTGTCCGTAAATAGTGACCTTCAAGCCAATGTCGATTGTACACAACAATTTGCTTCACAAATGTCCTTTCAGAAAGTGAATCTCCCGTGCTTTCCTGGTCTGGCCTAAACGTGACTTCAGACACACAGACATGTGATACACTTTGCAATGGTCTCTGAATCCGCCAAACAAGACATTCTATTGTATCAAACTGTTCCGAGGTCAAAAGGATAAAACCAGACAGGACACCCAGCCCCAGCCTCAGTATCGGAAAAAGGGAATGAGAAACACAGTCCTGTTGACCCTGCCGAGACCTCCTTCCTAATATCTGAGAGCTTGTGACGAACCTTGGGAAGCTATAAAGTAGGAAGTGCAGTTCTCCATTTGGTCTGTCGAGTTTGCTACCCAATTCAATATAATGATACCTGGCTCTATATTTCAATATCGTTCTCCTCCTCTCCCACCATTCCTTTACTGTCTCTAAATCCTTATTTATATTCAGTGTCTTAGCTTCCAGCTTCGAGTGCATTCCCCAGGTTCACCAGTCTCTGAGAGCAGACATTTATTGTCTACTCATTGCAGAATGGCCTGTCTGTACCTCATACTGTGGACCCTTGTTTTAGACACCACAGCCAGGGGAATTATTATCCCTGTTTTCAATCCGTCTCACCCTGTCAGAGCTTTATATATCTCACTGAGATCTCCACACATTTTCCTAAACCCCATGGAATACAGACCCAGTCGCCCCAAACTCTGCTCCCACAACAAGCCTGTCATCACAAAGATCGGTCTGGTCATCTTTACTGCTCTCCCTCAATGTCAGGTTTGTCCTTTATTATGTACTGAGACCAAATCTGCAGAATACTGCACAGTGTTTGAGATAGGGTCACACCAAAGCCCTCTACAGCTGCAGTAAGACACGCTTACCCCTGGACTCAAATCCCCCTGAAATGAAGGTCAGCACATCATTGATCTTCCTAACTGCTTTATGTTCCTGCAATATTGCTTTCACTGCCTGGTCTACAGGGAGATCCAGATCCTTTGCGATGTTACAGCTCCCCACTTGGTAGGTCTATGTACACTGGGCAGCGTGTGAAGGCCATTCCCAGTATTGCCTTGTGGGTTCAGACCTCACTGTGCTGCAGGGACCTCAGAGGGGCGCGCAGACGGAAACAACAAAAAGGCCCATACGTCGCTTTTCAGATCAACATGTTTCAAACAATCCCTTTTCAAATGAAAAGCTGCCAATCTCTTGTTCCCACCAATGGGCACACTGTCACCTCAACCCACCTTGCTCTCCATCTGCCACGTATTTGCCCATTCACTCCACTTGTCTTAGTCAACTTGAAGCTTTTTTACAACCTCCTCACCCACTCGCAATCCAACATCCTTTAGTTCTATCAGCAGGTTGGGATATATTGTATTTGATTCCCGCAACCAAATGTTTAATGGGTATTGTGAACAGCTGGAGCCTGAGCACCGATCTCTGTGATATCCCAGAAACCTTCCTCTGTTATTTTTTTAAAATAATATTTATTTCCTGAATCTGGGTGTGACTGGCTGGGCCAGCATTTATTTCCTGTCCCTGGTTGCCCCTTGGGAAGGTGGCGGTGAGCTGCCTTGTTGAACCGCTGCAGACCACTGTGGATTCAGTGACAGTAACACCATTGAATGACAAGGGGCAGGTTAGATTGTATTTTAGTGGTGATGGTCACGGTCTGGCATTTGTGTGACGTGACTATTACTTGCCACTTGTCAGCCTGGATACTGTCCAGATCTTGTTGTATGTGAACATGGACTGCTTCAGTATCTGAGGAGCCACAAATGTTACTGAATATTGTGCAATCATTGGCAAACATCTCCACTTCTGACATTAAAATGGAAGAAAGGTCATTGATCAAGCAGCCCTGAAGATGTTTGGGCCTAGGCCACTGCCCGAGGGACTCCTACAGATTTGGAGCTGAGTTGACTGACCTTTATCAACCATGCCCACCTTCCTCCGTGTCAGGTATGATTCTAACCAGCGGGGAGTTTGCCCCTGATACCCATTGATTCCAGTTTTGCTAAGACCCCTTGATAACACACTTGGGCGAAGGCAGCCTTGATTTAAAGGGCTATCACTTTCACCCCACCCCTGGAATTCAGCTCTGTTGTCCATGTTTGAACCACGGTAATGAGGTCAGGAGCTGAGTGGCCCTGGTGGAGTCCAAACTGGGCGTCAGTGACCAGGGTATTGCTGAGCAAGTGCTGCTTAAACGCACTGACACCTTCCACCACTTGACTGATGATCGAGAGTAGACTGATGGAGTGGTATTGGCCGGATTGGATTTGGTCTGCTTTTTATCTACAGGAGATACCTGGGGTAATTTTCCATTAATTTTCTGTTAACTTCCAACTTGCCTTATGTTTTGTGAGTTTTATAAGTTCACAGTGACCCACCGCTGATTCATTGAAACTCTAGAGAACATAGGCCGAGTTTCCTTATCACGCAATCTCGCCATCTGAGGGATTTATCTGGATAATGTCCAATACACTTCCTCTGTGGTCAGTATATTCTTTCTTAGATTTGGTCACCAAAACTGTTCTCAATACTCCAGGTACAGTCTCACCAACACTCTGTGAAACTGCTTCAACGTGTCTTTACATCTATATTCTGACTCCCTTAAAGGAAGGCAAACCAAACTTTAAGTTTCCACTTACATATGTTCCTCCAAATATCCTTCACATCATTGCATATTCAAACTCACTGTGTGAGTTCTTATCGAAAGCCTTCTGATAATCTAAAATATGCCAATTCTACTGGATCCCCATTATCTATGCTGTAAGAATCAACTTCAAACAATTACAAAGTTTCTCATGTATGATTTCCCTTTCAGAAATGCATACTGAGTATCTCAAATTTTGCTGTTAATGTCTAAGTATCCAATATCACATCCTATATAATAGATTCCAACAGTTTCCCGACAAATATCAAGTTAATTTGTCAGCAGTTCTCCACACTGTCTCTTCTTCCCTTTGTAGATGCTTGGATCCCTACCATTCATCTATAGTGCTTGGATCACGTTTACTAATGTTCATTTATCTACACCACCTTCCAGACTCTGCAGAATGTACAGGAAAATAGAACACAGTCATCGACAATGCAATCAATACTTCTATTTGTGATTTATTTCTGAAGATTTTGGTATGAAGTACATCTGTTTTTTTCGAGGTTAATAATGCTCAATCCAGCTGCATGTTCAATATTGCCTTGTTACTGATATGAATTGACTTTATGTCTTTACTTCCACAAGTCCTATACGATCACTTTGTATTTCTGGGTGATTTTCTGGATCTTACTCCATTAAGACAGATGTAAAGTAACTGGTCATTTGCTTTGCAATTTGCCTGTTATCCACCATAAACTCGTCTCTCCCAATTGCAAATTTCCACATTTGACACTGTTTTTTTTTCTTTTGAAATATAGATCATAGATTTTTGCAGTCTTTGTGTTCCTGTTTGTTTGCATGCATGTTCGCTTTTTGATTTCCTCATCAGTTTCATGGCCCTCCTTTTCTGGATTGCAATTTTCTGAGAATTCTTAGGATTTCACAATGTCTGGAATTCTTCTGAAGTCACTTCCTGTGATTAACATATTCTTTAATTTGTTATGTTAATCATTATTGATTCACTTACTCACTCTTTGGTGTTTTCACCTGAAATAAGTAGCCATATCTTTCAGACTATGCAGTATTTCTAAAAGTCTCCTGGTCCTGACCAGATATATTCAGGAACACTGCAGGAGGACAGAGAAGTAATAGTGGGGGCTCTGGTTGGTAGCCAAAGGGTGAGGTCCCGGAGGACTGGAGGGTAGTGAATGCTGTGCCCTTATTCAAGAAGAGCTACAAAGAAAAACCTGGGAATTATAGACCAGTAAACGTAACATCTCTAGTAGGTAAGTTTCTTGAGAAGACTCTGAGACAGACGATATACACTCATTTGGCAAGTCAGGGTGTGATTATGTGTATGGGGGAATCATGGCTCAAACATTTGTGAGACTGCTATGGTGAAATGACCAGTAACTTTGACAAGTGCATGGTGGTATAAATAGTGTATATGGATTTCAGTAAAGCCTTCCGTAAGGTTCCACATGGTAGGCTGCTCTGGAAGTTTAGATCATATGGAATTGAGGGGGAGCTGGCAAATCAGATCCAAAATTTGCTTGAGGGTAGGAAACATAGAGTAATAGTGGAAGCATGCTTACCGGACTGAAGGCCTGTGATGAGTGGAATGCCTCAGGAGTTGGTTCTGGGACCATTAATGTTTGTTTTATGCATGTATATTCTATATATATTTACATATTACACACATCTATGATTTAGATGAGAATGTACAGGCATGAATTATAAGTTTCAAGGTGACACTAAAATAGGCGGTATTGTGGACATTGAGGAAGGTTATCAGAAATTTCAGAAATTACAGCAGTGCCTTGATCAGGTGGGGAAGTGGGCCGAGAAATAGCAAATGGAGATTAATACAGATAAGTGTCAGTTCTTGCATTTTAGAAAGTCAAATCAAGGCAGGAGTTTCATGGTGAATGACAGGGTCTTAAGAATTGTATTGCGACAAAGGGACCTTTGAATTCAGGGTCAAGGTTCTCTGAAAGTGGAGTCATGTGAATGGACATTTTGTTTGGAATGGACCAGTTGAGGCTGAAGGGACTTTCTCCATGCTGCCAGACTCTATGACGCTCACAATCATTGCTTGTCCCATTGAATGTTATATTATACTTCCCCAATCCATTGGAGTGTCCTTGACCCTCTCGCCTCCGGGCTTCCATGATGTTTGACCAGAATGATCAAACATTCGATATTGTATTCAGACGCCGTGTAAAAATGCAACATATTGATGTCACTATTCCTCCAAAGCTGCTTCTGAGCAAGGTTATTAATTAGTCCTCCTGACAACACAACACCAAATCTGAAATAACCTGCTCTCTAGTTTGGTTCACAATATACTGTTCAACCGACCTGATACACACTTACGGAAGTTATTCTTCACAGTATTAGTAGTCACTGCAGTTTCGGTGCAACTTGAGACCATCCATTATTACAGCAGCACCCACGAATATTTGTTACTCATTCACAGGATGAGGGTGTCGCTGGATAGCCAGTATTTATTGCCCATGCCAGAGGGCAGTTAACAGTCAGTAGTGTTGTCTTCAGTCTGCAGTCACATGCAGGCCACACCAGGTAATGACAGCAGTATCCTTCCCTCAAGGATATCAGTGAACCAGATGAGTTTTTCCAACAATTGACAATGGATTCCTGATCATAATAAACCCTTGATTCCAGATACTTATTGAATTCAAATTCCACCATCTGCCATGGCAGGATTTGAATTCATGTCCCCAGAATATTATCTGGGTCTCTGGGTTAAGAGATCAGTGATAATATCACTGTGTCATTGCTCCCCCTTGCATATACTTGCATACCTAATTTCCAGAACATATGTTGTAAAGTATTTACGTGACAGATTTGGTTTTGATACATAACACACTAATGTTTGCTTCACCTTGATATTTGTAAGATCCACCCAAACTGATTCTGTGGGAACTGATGGAAAGGGTCTGAGGCGTTATTACTGATAGACTTGGACAAGACGTTCAGGGAGACTCACTTCAACGCTGAGATGATCTGAAGAATTGGTCAGCAATACAGGACAAGCATCAATATTCTTTCCCCCCACTTTGCCAGGATAAGTGTCACCATATTCTTCTGCTCCCTCACACTCACTGTATATCTGTTATAACCCCTACGCCAGAACAAGGCTCACACTCTATCTCCAAATAAGGCTTAAGCACGACAACACTCACTGTTGAATTCAGCACCTTCCTTCCCCCAATTTTTCTGTCACTGACGCAATAGCCCCGCACACTAATACCACTGCATGGATACAACACTGTGGTCAGACTCCATCCGGACATCTCACCCTTCACCCTTCACCCTTCCCCTTTCCCAGCATTAACAGCAGGGACACCCACTCCCACCCTCACTCCGTCCCTCCTCTTCTCCCATTACTGGAGAAAATAGGACATAAAGGGCCACTCAGGGTGTTAGAGTGCCCGATATCCGTTCCCTCACCCTCTACCTCGACATATGGGGAGGATCCTGGAAAGAGCCAGAGAGGACCAGGGCACCTTGTGTGGAGATTCTGAAACATCGACGTCCCACCAACCAAGTAAGCAGCAATGTTCAGGAAAGAGCAATTCTCAATTTAAACTCGCTGGGAGTTCCAATCTCATGAATGTTCAATAGCTTCATGAATGTTTTCGATGTGAATAAATTCAAGACCAATGATCATTTTAGCTCTGAAAGTAAACTCTGAGTCAATGTTACACTTACTCAAGTGTCTTTTTAACATTTTTAATGATGGGAATAAACATTATTTATGTTTTTATTGCTTTGATTCATGCTTTTATCGAAGCCTGAAAAGGAATAAATATGCCCTGCACTGAAATTTGTTCTGCGCCTAAATGGGTCTGCGGCAAAATGGGCTGCACCAAACAGGCCGCACCAAACAGAATGAAGTATTCAGTAAATTACACAGCACAGGAGGACGCCATATTACCATCCCAGGCTGTTATGCAGAAGCAGGGACACCCTGGGTAGCTGTCAGGAAATACAGAGTATAGATCATTACTCATTTTGTGTTTGGAAAGCTGTAACGAGTGGAATTCTTCAGGTATCTGTATGAGATCATCAACAAATTACAATCTATTGTAATGAACCAGATGAAGGAGATGGGGCTCAGTTTGATCATACACCAGAATAATCATTCAATAAGATGTCAAATGGAGACAGAGCATCTGCAATAGGATACAGACAGGGGGAGGGTAGAACGTCTGCAATGGAATACATCCAGGGGGGAGGGCAGAGCATCTGAAATGGGATACAGACAGTGGAGGAAGACTGACTGCAGTGGGATACAGACAGGGGAGAGCAGAGCGTCTGCAATGGTACAGATGGGAATGGCAGGGCATCTGCAATGGGATTCAGACAGAGGGAGGACATAGCGTCTGCAATGGGATAGGGACAGGAGGAGGGCAGAGCGTCTGCAATGGGATACAGACAAGGGGAGGGCAGAGCGTCTGCAATGGGAGACAGACAGGGGAGGGGAGAGCATCTACAATGTGATGCAGACAGGAGGAGGTCAGAGCGTCTGCAATGGGATACAGACAGGGAGAGGGTCTGTATCCCATTGCAGAGAATAAATGAGAATAAATGGATAGAATTGAGGAATTGAAGAGGAGAGGGCATCAGTTTAAGCTGAGAGGGGAATGAATAAAAGGGAAACTGATGGAAACTGTTTTACACAGAAAGTGGTACACAAAGGGAATGAGCTGCCAACGGAAGTGGTTGAAGCATTTATATTAACGATATTTAACCGGCATTTGGGCAAGTACATGGACAGGAAAGGACAAGAATGCTATGGGCCAAGTGCTGGGAAATGAGGTTAGTGTGGTTGGATATTTGGGTCAGCATGGATGAGTTTGGGCCAAAGGGCCTCTCTGCCTCTCTCCATGCTGTAGGACTTGATGGCCCTACAAATAGAACAGCATTTGGGTCAAACTCTCATCTTTCCTTTGGTCATGAGTTCGAATCATATTTGGGCAATGTTCTTTCAAGTTAACTTTGAAGATATTTTGCTTTTCAGTTTGCTATCAAAAATACGTGTGTGTGTGTGTGTGTGTGTGTGTGTGTGTGTGTGTGTGTGTGTGTGTGTGTGTGTGTGTGTGCGCGCGCGCGCACATGCGCGTTTCTCAGTATTTTCCAAAGGGAAATATCAATGTACATATTTACAATATCCTCTCGTCATTCTCTTTCCATCATAGTTTGAGCAATTTTGTTTTGGTCATAAACGTGTTGGTTTAGTAGGTTAAAGAAATCTGCCTAACTTGTTCCTAACACTGATCCTGACACACTCTGAGAACTATATCATTGGCCATATGACCAACCTAGTTATAAATATTTTTTGTGGCCAGTGGAAGACTGGGGCTAGAAAAGGGAGCAGTAAGCCAAAAAATCACAGGGAGTTATCGACTCAATCAGCCAGTGTCAGTGTCGAGGAGTTCGTTGGAGTGGATTCTGATGGATAGGATTTACATCTATTTAGAAAGACAAGGACTGATTAGGATCAGTCAATATGGATTTGTGTGATGGAAATCATGTCTAATTAATGTGATTGAGTATTATGAAGAGGTGACAAAGAAGATTGAAGAAGACACTGTGGTAGATATTGTTTACATAGACTTCAGCAAGGCATTTAATACGGTACCTCATCGTAGATAGATTACTAAAATTAGGTTATATGTAATCTAGGAAAAGCTAATCAATTGGATACAAAATTGGATTGAAGGTAATAGATTGTTTTCCAGACTGGAGACCTATGGCCAGCGGTGTGCTGAAAGAATCACTGCTGAGCTCACTGCTCTTCTTCATGGATATGAATAAATTTGATGGGATTATCAGAGGCATGGCTCATAAGTTTACAGATAACATCACCAACGTGGTTCAGTGAACAGTGAAGAAGATTATCTCAGAATGTAACGGGATCCTTGACCAACAATGAGCCAAGGACTGGCAGATGGAGTTCAATTTAGATATTTGTGAGGTTTGGCATTTTGGTAAGTTAATGCAGGGCAGTTCCCTGGGGAATGTTGCTGAACAAAGAGATCTACGGGTGAAGATTCAGAGTTACTTGAAAGTGGAGTTTAGTTCGGTAGAGTGGTGAGGAACGTAGTTGGCATGCTTGCCTTCATCGGTCAGAACATTGAGTATAGGAGTAGGAGTAGCGAGTTGTGCTTGTATGCAGGTGAGGCCACTTTAAGAATACTGCATACATGTCAGTTGACTCTGCTAAAGGATGGATGTTGCTAAGCTTGAAAGGGTGCAGAAAAGATTTACAAGGATTTTCTGGAAGCTGAGGGTTTGAGCTACAGGGAAATAATGAACAGGTTGAGGCTTTTCCCCCTGGACTGTCAGAGGCTGAATGGTGACATGACAGAGTTTTTAAAAAGTCCCGAGGGACATGGATAGTCTGAATGGGCAAGATCTTTTTCCCAGTGTCGGGGCACCCAGAACAAGACGGCATAGTGTGAAGATGACAGGGCAAAGACTTAGAAGGGACCTGAGGAGAAACTATTTCATACAGAGTCTAGTGGGTGTACTGTCAGAGGAACTGGTGAAAGGGTGTACAATTACACATTTAAAATGTATCTGGATAGGTACATAAATAGGAATGGTTAGGAGGGATGTGGGCAAATGCTGGCAAGTGGGAAGAGATCTGTTTAAGATGCCAGATTGGCGTGGACAATTTGGACAAAAGGATCTGTTTCCACTCTGTATGACTCTCTTTTTCTCACAGCGGGATGAGGAAAAATTCTAAAAGGGCCATTCGAATGGGAATTCTCTTCCCCGGAAGTTTGTGGTGCCTCTCTGATCACAAGTATTCACAGCTGAGTTAATTAAAGATTTGACAGAGAAGTGAGTCACAGATAATGGGACACAGGAAAATGCGGCTGAGACCACAATCTGATCAGCCACAATCTTAATGCCTGGTGGAGAAAGCTCAAATTCTCTAATGACCCACTCCTGCTCCTCAGTCCTATGTTTCTGTGTTCCATTCAACCCCTCAAACCTGCTAGACAGGAGCAGTTGGAGTCTACTTACTGTTATAGCATGGTGCACAGAAACAGAGGAGACCATTTTGTCCTTCAGGACTGTCCCACTCGGTTTGGGAGATTTGGAAAATGTAATTGGAAGACCCAGGCTAAATATGAAAGAGGTCGGTCATCTCTCTTTACAGAGCTTCCCTTCTCTGTAAATTGTGCTTCATTTGTTGAACATATTGTCGATCCAGATTCAGTGTGAATGCAGCCCCCAAATCCCATCCAGTGATGGCTCACAAAAATCAGCTGGTCTCCCTGATTGCAACATTCCATAAAAGACCTTCCAGAAAAATAACACCTGCTAACTTTCCAATAACAGAATGGGAGAACGTCAGAAACAGGGGCAGGTCATTCACATCCCAAGCCTGCCTTGCGCTTCACTAAGATCAAGGCTGACCTGCTCCAAGTCTCAAATCCTCTTTAATATCCAAGTCTTCTTGAGCACTTCCATAGAATACAGAACAAAGAACAGTACTGATGTGGAGATGCTGGTGTTGGACTGGGGTGTACAAAGTTAAAAATCACACAACACCAGGTTATAGTCCAACAGGTTTAATTGGATGCACACTAGCTTTCGGAGCGTCGCTCATTCATCAGGTGATAGTGGAGGGCTCAATCCTCACACAGAATTTATAGCAGAAATTTACAGTGTGATGTAACTAAAATTATACGTTGAAAAATTGATTGTTAAGCCTTTTATCTGTTATAATACAGTGATATTTTCACTTCTTTCATCTGTAAATCACAAAACCTTTTTTTAAAAGTTGCATTCTCAGGTTAGCTGTAAACACTGGTGATAGCTAGACAATTTGTTGAAGGTGTTGGCCCCCTGTGTTCTCTGTCTATGCCATGATGTTTAGTTTGATTCTAATCTAAAAAGTTAGATAACGGAGTTTTATATGAATTCATGCAGTTTTTGAGCTCAGAATTCTACATGCATGCACTTAGGACCTAAAGCCCTCGACGTTGTGCTGTTTATCCTACTCTGAGATCAGACTAAACTACATGCTTCCATTCACTTTGTTCCTTGTGCCTATCCATCAGTGTCTTAAAGGGTAAGGGTGGGTTGCATTTCGGCGAGTCGGTGTGGACTTGTAGGGCCGAAGGGCCTGTTTCCACACTTCAAGTAATCTAAATCTAAGTATTTGACTCTACTACCACTGCTGGCGGTGCATTCGATACACCCACCACTTTTTGTGTAAAGCATCTACCCCGATATTTCCCCTAAACCTTCCTCCAATTAACTTAAAATTATGCCACCTACTGATAGACATTTCTGCCCTGGGAAAATGTTTCTGGCTATTCACTCTCTCTATGCCTCTCATCATGTTGTAAACCTCCAGTGAGAAAAGCCCTCACTCCCTCATGGTTTCTTCATAAAACCTGCTCTCCAGTCCAGGCAGCATCCTGGTAAATCTCCTCTTTACCCTCTCTAAAGCTTTCTTATCCTTCTTATAATGAGGAGACCAGAACTGAACACAATATTCCCTGTGCGGTCTGAGCAGGGCTCTATCGAGCTGCAGCAAAACCTCGCGGCTCTTAAACTCAACCCCCCTGCAACTGATAGCCAACACACATTCGCCTTCTTAACAACCCGATCAACTTGGGTAGCAACTTTGTGGGATCTGTGGACACGGATCCCAAGATCCTTCTGTTCCTCCACACTGCCAAAAATCCTCCCTTTTACCATGTAGTCTACAATCACATTCGAGCTTGCAAGGTGAATCATTTCAGTTTGAACTTCATCTGCCGCTTTTCAGCCAAGCTCTGTATTATATCGATCTCCCGTTGCAACCTACAATAGCCCTCCACATTCTGTACCACTCCAACCACCTTTGCGTTATCGGCAGACTTATTAGCCCACTCTTCAACACCCGTATCCAAGTCATTTATGAAGGTAACAAAGATCAGAAGTCCCAGAACTGATCCCTGCCGGACACCACTGGTCTCTCTCCTGATGTAGCTCTCTGTGTAAGAGAATTCCTGACATTCACTACCCTCTATTTGAAGAAAACGTTCTCTGCTTCAGCACCATGACCTATTGATATGAACAAAAGAGGTAACGCAGGGGCTCAGATAAGAGAGACTGGCCCTGAATTCAAGGCAGTATTTGACTGAGAATGATATCAAGGAACCTGATCAAAATCGCACTTAATGAGAATTAATTATGATGTCAACACTTTTTGGAGTCATTCACGGCACCAGGGAAGATGATTATCATTGGTGGGCATCAATCACCTCAGCCGTGGGACACAATCTGCAGGAGCTCCTCAGCGTAGCTTCCTCAGCTCAGGTATCTCCAGTTTGTCATCATAGAATCCCTACAGTGTGGAAGGAGTCTATTCAGCCCACTGAGTCCAAACTGAGCAGATTAGATGCCCTACAGTGTGGAAACAGGCACTTCGGCCCAACCAGTCCACACCGACCCTCCGAAGAGTAATCCACCCAGACACATTTCCCTCTGACTAATGCACCTAACATTATGGACAATTTAGCATGGCCAATTCACCTGGCGTGCACATCTTTGGATGATGGGAGGAAACCGGAGCAGCCGGAAGAAACTCATGCAGACAAGTGAGGAATGTGCAAACGCCACACAGACAGTTGCCCAAGGCTGGAATCGAACCTGGGATCCTGGTGCTGTGAGGCAGCAGTGTTAGCTACTGAGCCACCTTGCCAGCAGAAGAGGGGGCATTCACTGAAGTCTACAAAATTTTCAGAACAAGTTGTCTCTCTTCAGGTCTTGAAACCATGTGCAGCAAGACTTGGACAACATTCAAGATCGCGCTGTTAAAGTCTGGGTAACATTTATGTAACAGAACTGTACATTTCCACAGTAAAAGGAGTTCATTCAGCACCTCAATCTGGTTTCACAAGAAAGTGGTGAAGCCATTCATCCCATCAAAACTACTGGGCAAGAAGAAGGATAGACCATTCAGCCCCTCCTGCCTGTTGCACAGGAACGTGGAAGTCTGCTCTCTCCCACATGTCACGTACATGGGAACAGAAAGAACCATTGCACACCCAGAGTCACTTACAAAGGAACAGGAAGAGGTTATTCAGCTTGTCAAGCCACTAACGCAGGAACAGGAAAGTGCAAGATATGCTCCACCATCACAAACAAATGGAGCAGGCGCTACACAGACAGACTGCTCCAAATTGATCCACATGGCTTAATTACTCATGGTACATATGTGTTACTTTAACATGGTTTTCTGGCAGTCGGAATGAAGCCAACATTTTTTTAGCCATTCTGCAAGTTACCTTCCATCTCCAAGAAGGCAGACCCATGGTCTCCGTGGAGGTCAGAAGCCGTTGGGGAATAACTAACTGTTTCAGAATGAAGGTATTGTGGCTGCTGACAGGATTGTGTACAAAGTGTCACACAGTAACTGTGCATTCAAGTTTTCAGAGTTCATTCAGAGCCTGTACCTCTCTGTCAACCGACATGGGGGCTCTGCAGATGCGTGTAAACTGTCGTGAATCAAACATTTAATGAAAAATATGAAATTTTCACCTATTCAGCTGTTTGGGAAATAATGAGTTTCTGTCCATACCCATCAAACTTCTTCCTCTCTCACAGCGCTACAGATTAAGCACATAGTTACTGTACTCTCTCCTCATGGTAACATCATGCCAGTGTTTAGTCTGGTCAAACTACTTTGCACTCTCTCAGTGACAAAGAGATCATTGATTATAAAGCAGACCAAATCTTTACACAATGCACCAAATACTCTCTCAACAAAACACAATCAGTGGGAAAGATATTCTAACTTTTATACTTCAATCATTTTGCATGAAGAGCCACATATCATTTACTTCCTGCCCCTGTATGAATTCTGTCAGTGACTTATGACCAAGGACATCCAGGTCCTTTTCAACAAAAGCACTCGCCAACCTCTCTACCATTTAATAAATATAAATGTACATGATGATATTTGTTGTTCACAACTGAATCATTTTTATACGTTATGAACAGCTATTGCCAAACACGGCTCCTGCTGCCACCCATCGATCATTCAGTCCAGAGAAAAACACTATTCTTCTCGTATCTCCATTACCCAATGTTTAATCCATGTTGTATATATTCCACCCCAACCTACCCATGGACTCTAACATTCCCCATTCTCCTGTATTCAAACATGTCAAGCGTCTTCCAAAATTACAAATACTCCACTCCCATTGGTTCTCAACTGTCGATGTCACAATGGACAATCTCCACAAACAGGTTTATCAAAGATCATTTCCCTTTCCTGAATCTAGGCCGAATGTCCCAAATCACATCATTATTCTCCAACTATGCAGTTGTTACGTTCCTTATAAAAGGTTCCAAAATGTTCTCTCACAGCTGACATCAAACTATTTATTTTTCTGTTTTCCCTCTCCATCCTGTTTCAAATATTTAGGTTGAGAATAGCTGCTTTCCAGTCTGCAGGATCCTTTCCAGAATCTCACTAGCTTTGAAGAATAATCAGTAATTCTTTCACTAGCTCTTTTCTCATCTCAATCACTCTGGGATGTCGCTCATCAGATGCAGCAACTTATGAAACTTCAAATCAATTAGATTTTCAATGACATACTCTTCGTTAATTCTGATTTCCTGCAGTTTCCAATTTTTACCAGTCACTCTGTTCTGGAAATTGGTTTCTGTACCCTCCCCTGTGGAGATGGAACCAATCCTTTCCTCTCAGTAGGCAGATGGTTTCAGTCAGCTTGTGAATACATTGGAGGACTGCAGTTCAGAGATGGTGGATATATTACCCACTGCTGCCTGCATAGTACCAGAAGAAATCCAGTTTAATTCATCATGAGTGTCAGCATAGTCCTGTCCCTGATGTGAGGCAACAGGTTATACTGAAGGAGGGGATACAGCTCAGTGCCCACCTCAATTTTGAGACAAGCTGGTTTTACACTTTACACCTGAATGGGTGCAGCTTAGACAAATCTTCCTGGAAATCCCAGAGAGGAAAATATAGTGCCTCGCTCCTCCCTGTTTACACAGCTTCCCTTTTTGTAGTCTCAGCTCCATTTGTTTATCATGGGCCAAGACACACTGTAAGTGCAGTATTCAGAGTGGGGTCCCCAGACCCTCGGGGCTCCCTGAACGAACCCAGTAGCTGACATTACAATCCTGAGAACACCATCCACAGAACCTCCACTGACTTTCTAGATGACAGCAGCAAGTCAATTCCCCACACCCATAGTGCATTCACTCAGTGTCGAAAATGCCTTGGTCTCCTCAGTTTCTCTTCCTGGCTGAGAAAGCTCTTACATATCTACACAGTCGCACAGTAACAGTTTCTCTCTCCAAAGAAGCAGTTGATAATGGAACATTACGTTTCTCTACATCTCAGCGACTATAAGAATTGCTGATGGAGTTGATCACCACGCTCAGAGACGAGAGATAGAGGGAACATAACTCACGGTAAGCAAGGACATCCCGTAATAAATATGATATTCAGGAAGATGTGAAAAGGTAGAACAACTTCCCATTCTGTTTTCCTTTCAGTCCATCATCAGCAATCTTTTTGCTTGCTTTTCCTTTCTCTGTCTCTTTCTCTCTCTATCTCTCTCTCACTCTCTCTCTCCCTCTCTCTCTCCCTCTCTCTCTCTTTCTCTGTCACTTTCTCTCTCTATTGCTGGATATCATCCACTCAACACAAACCTCCCGCTCACCATACCATCCATCCCTGATATAATAATATTATTTCTCAGTTGCATTCAGTTTTGATAGGTTCACTGAACTAGAAACATTATTTGTGGGTTTTTTTTCGACAGACTGCCATACCTGCTGAGATTCTCCAACATTCTTTCAGACGGTGGGGAATTTTATTTCAGATCGCCAGCATCCCCATTTCCTTGGTTATTTCACCTTTAATGTTGTTGTTTTGCGGGATGCCAGCATCACTGGCAAGACGAGCATTTGTTGTCCATTCTAACTGCCCTTGACCATTCGGCCATTTATCAAGGCAAAAGGAGGCAACCACGTTGTTGTGGAACTGAGGTGACACTTAGTTCAGAGAGGGAACTCATATTAGGTTTCTTTACCAAAGGTTATCAATAAAATAAGAAAAGAAATCCTGATGGTTAATTGTTGCCATGCGTGAAATTAGGCTTCATTCCAATTTTTGATATTGGAGTATAAATTTAATCATTGGCTGTGGTAGGATTTCAGACAATGCTTTTAGATTCATAACCTGTGCCTCTGAATTACACAGTCAGTGACATTATTACTCTGTTTAAGAGTCCCTGTTTTGAAGTTACTGTAGAGACAAGAACACGTTTGTGGTCAAACTATTTGTAATTGGAAGAGAGGTCAGAAGAGAACTGGAACCATATAATCTGTTGTTAACGAAGGGGGAGGTGATGGCGAAGTCAGCAACAGAACTCAGGCGGAGTTAGAGATTGGAGATATTATGTAGGTGGGTGTCGGTAGGTTTGATCACAGAGAGAATATGGAGACATAAAACAGTTCACGGTAGAAAGGAGAATCAAGGTTCCGAACAGTCTTATTCCTTCTCAGATGTTTATGATTATGTATTTTGGAAATGCATGAGAAGGAAGTGGCATTGGTGACTGAAAGTTTATGTAGTTGTTAAATATAATCAACCAGAATAGCAATAACATTCAGCATCATTTATAGAATTGACAGAGGTGGACTTACAAGGAACACCAATAATAGCGAGGATGGGATAGTACCCAGCTTGAATTATCATCAGTACGGCTAGTATCCGCAACTCTAAACATGCCCAATCCCAAGAAAGCCAGGAAAGACCCCAGGATAAAACCCTGTCCATTGTTGTGACATTCAAGTCTAATGTTCTCAGATTCGGATCCATTGTTGGAGCATTCTAATGTTCTCAGATTCTGATTCCTCTCTCTTCCTCTGTAGCTAGTGATCACAATCTTGTTGAGGTTGACGCTGCGCCGAATACTATGGCATAACAAGTTGAAAGAAGTCCCTAATTATGGAAGAGGAAAATCCTCCAGTGACCCAGTTAGATCCAGGAAGACTGATATTAATCACAGTCACTGAACAAACAGCCCCAGTTAACCCCATTTCACGGTAACTCTGATATATCATAATAATACTTGGTGTGGGTGGGATTTTGATATCGATGATTATTGGGTTAATGGCACATCTCCAGTTGTAAATATAGAGGTGAGGAAGCGAGATAATTCTTTCTCTTCACAAGCTCGATGCTTATGCTGTGTTTTGGCAGTATAGGAATTGCTGGGCTCCCGAGGCCGTCTGTGTCTGATCACCAGGCCCGCTGCATCTTTTCGTTTTATTTATTTATGTTTAACTTTGACTTCTGTCTGTCCAGCATTTAACTGCTTAGGTGGGTTTAGGCATTTTTGAGAGACACCTACAGAGCCATAGACGATGTAGATGTGCTCTCTAGTTTGGTTCACAACATACTGTTCAACCTACCTAATACACACTTACGGAAGTTATTCTTCACAGTTTCAGTGCAATTTCAGACCATCTATTATTACTGCAGCACACACGATTATTTGTTACTCATTCACAGGATGAGGGTGTCGCTGGATAACAGTGAACCAGATGAGTTTTTCCAACATCGACAATGGATTCCTGGTCATCATAAACCCTTGATTCCAGATACATATTAAATTCAACTTCCACCATGGCAGGATTTGAATTCATGTCCACAGAATATTACCTGGGTCTCTGAGTTAAGAGCCCAGTGATAATATCACTGTGTCATTGCTCCCCCTTGCATATACTTGCATACCTAATTTCCAGAGCATATGTTGTAAAGTATTTACGTGACAGATTTGGTTTTGATATGTAACACACTAATGTTTGCTTCACCTTGCTATTTGTAAGATCCACCCAAACTGATTCTGTGGGAAGTGATGGAAAGGGTCTGTGGCGATATTACCAATAGACTTTGACAAGACGTTCAGGGAGACTCACCTCAACGCTGAGATGATCTGAAGAATTGGTCAGCAATACAGGACAAGCATCAATATTCTTTCCCCCTACTTTGCCAGGATAAGTGTCACCATATTCTTCTGCTCCCTCGCACTCACTGTATACCTGTTATAACACCTACCCCCGAACAAGTCTCACACTCTACCTCCAAATAAGGCTCAAGCATGACCACACTCACTGTTGAATTCAGCACCTTCCTTCCCCCACTTTTTTCTGTCACTGACGCAATAGCCCCGCACACTAATACCACTGCATTGATACAACACTGTGGTCAGACTCCCTCCGGACATCTCACCCTTCCCCCTTCCCCTATACCAGCATGAACAGCAGGGACACCCACTCCCACCCTCACTCCATCCCTCCTCTTCTCCCATTCCAAGAGAAACATCCTGGAATAGGACATAAAGGGCCACTCAGGGTGTTAGAGGGCCCGATATCTGTTCCCTCACCCTCTACCTCGACATGTGGGGAGGATCCTGGAAAGAGCCAGAGAGGACCAGGACACCTTGTGTGGAGATTCTGAAACATCGACGTCCCACCAACCAAGTAAGCTGCAATGTTCAGTAAAGAGGAATTCTCAATTTAAACTCGCTGGGAGTTCCAATCTCATCTCTCTCACATTTCAGGCTTAGTTAAAAGCATTAATGAAAGACTAAAAATATAAATAATGTTTATTCTCTTCAGTAAAAATGTTAAAAAGAAAAATATAAATGATATAAGTTCATTACAAAAAATCTAAAACATGACATTCATTCAAAATTATGGGCAATCGTCATAAATACTCGACATCATTTCTCTCACTAAATCTTCTTACCAGTGTTTGTATTCTAGCATCTGCTTCTTTAATTTCAAAGGAATATCGTGCCCTGCTATCAAATGCTCATAGTAAATGTCCCTTCCTCTCTAAACTTTTCGTAAACTCTCAATATATTTCCACATCAAGTTCGCATTGTCATCTCCTGTGGGCAGCTTTTGCATTATTGTTTGTTTTGTCCTCATTGTTTAAAGTTCTTTCATATAAATTCCACATTCCAACTGGAAAAAGCGGTGGACACCGACCATTTTCTCTGCGTAATCTTCTACCTCCATAGTTATCCTCGAACCAGTCCAGCAGCGATAGCAATTCATCTGGAAGGGCATCAGTCAAATGTTCAATAGCTTCATGAATGTTTTCAATCGGAATAAATGAAAAACCAATTATCATTTTAGCTCTGAAAGAAAACTCTGAGTCAGTGTTATACTTACTCAAGTGTCTCTTTAACATTTTTACTAAAGGGAATAAACATTATTTTTATCTTCATTGCTTTGATTAATGCTTTGATCAAAGCCTGAAAAGGAATAAATATGAGCTGCGCTGAAATAGTTCTGCGCCTAAATGGGTCTGCGGCAAAATGGGCTGCACCAAACAGGTCGCACCAAACAGAATGAAGTATTCAGTAAATTACACAGCACAGGGGGACGCCATATAACCATCCCAGGCTGTTATGCAGAAGCAGGGACACCCTGGGTAGCTGTCAGGAAATGCAGAGTAGAGATCATTACTCATTTTGTGTTTGGAAAGCTGTAACGAGTGGAGTTCTTCAGGGATCTGTATGAGCTCATCAACAAATTACAATCTATTCTAATGAACTGGATAAAGGAGATGGAGCTCAGTTTGATCATGCACCAGGATAATCATTCAATAAGATGTCAAATGGAGACAGAGCGTCTGCAATGGGATACAGACAGGGGGAGGGTAGAGCATCTGCAATTGGAGACAGACAGTGGACGGAAGACTGTCTGCAATGGGATACAGACAGGAGGAGGGCAGAACATCTGAAATGGGATACAGACAGGGGGAGAGCAGAGCGTCTGCAATGGGATACAGACAGGGGGAGGGCAGAGCGTCTGAAATGGGATACAGACAGGGGAGGGGCAGAGTGTCTGCAATGGGATACAGACGAGGAAGTGCAGAGCGTCTGCAGTGGGATGCAGACAGGGGACGGCAGAGCGTCTGCAATGGGAGACAGACGGGGAGGGCTGTGTGTCTGCAGTGGGACACAGACAAGGAAGGGCAGAGCGTCTACAGTGGGATGCAGACAGGGGGAGGGCAGAGTATGAGCAATGGGATACAGACAGGGGGAGGGAAGAGAGTCTGCAATGGCATGCAGACAGGGCGAGGGAAGACTGTCTGCAATGGGATACAGACGGAGGATGGCAGACCGAGGGCAGTACATCGATAATGGGACACAGACAGGGAAGGGCAGAGCCTCTGCAATGCGATACAGACGGCTGAAGGCAGTGCGTCTGTATTGGGATACAGACATGGAAGGGCAGATCGTCTGTTATGGGACGCAGACTGGGCAGGGCACAGCAACAAGCAATGGCATACAGACAGAGGATGGCTGTGAGCAAAGCTTCAGCAGAAAAAAAACAGTGCAATATATATGTGATGGAAATTTTCTGTTTTGTGGAAAAGACGAAACAGCAGAAATTTATTTAAATGCAAGGAGAATGCAGAACTCAGTGTTACAGAGGGATTTGTGTGTCTTAGTACATGAATCACATCAAATTAACCTGAAGATATAGCAAAGGATTTGGAAGGTAAATGTCGTGATCCTGTTCCGTGCAAGGGGTGTTGGGTATGATCTTAGCGATGTTTTCTGCATCAGTACAGGGCATTGCTGAGATTACATCTGTTGTATTATGTGTAGTTATAAATGCCAAAACTGAAAATAAAACAAAATTGCTTTCGAAAGATGTTTCTCTTTATGCATTCTTGGGCCGAAGGCATCACGTTATGAAGAATTAACAGTTCAGCCTGAGAATGAGGGTCGTTTTATTGACCATATAAGATCTTGAGAAGAGTGTAGTTGGTGAATACCGGATGGATATTTCTTCTTGTGTGGAAGAATAAAACGGGGGAAATACTTTAAGAATAAGTCAGTTCCAAAGGAAAAGTCATTGGACAGAAAAATTGAATTCTGAATTCTGTTCCTAAATGCTGACAGACAGGCTGAACTTTTCCAGCAATTACTGCATATGTTTTAGAATATTCATTTTAACACAGATATTGTGAAGACATGAAACGCCTATTTTTACATTATGCAAGCACATATTAACACATCTTCAAAACAAGTATGACCATTTATTGTGAATGAATTGATTCTGCAATAACGCACTGACCTGGAGTCGCGAATGTAATGGAGTCATATAGTTTGGACAATGTTCAAGAAGAGCTCACGGAGTTCAGTGTGGGACTGATAACGTTACTGATTTAACTTACAGATGGAAAATGTAGCCTATCTGTGGAGAAACATTCTATTGCTCCCTTTCTCTTTCCCTATCGCTCATCACAGCAATGTTTGGGAGTGAAAAAAAGCCCAGTCGTCTTTCCCACTTATGGAAGATGCCTGATGAGGATTCATTGGAATCTCCCCATTGCCTGAAGCAAAACAATTCAGCCAAATTCAACTGTTTCATGAAGAATTCCCATTGTCAGAAGGCTGTGCAAGTAGAATAACTAAAGAAGTAATTATCCGACTCGATAGTGAGGGGAACAGACAGGAGATTCTGTGGCTGCAAATGGGAATCCGGAATGGTGTGTAGCGTCCCACATGCCAGGGTCCAGGATGTCTCAGAGCTGCTGCAGAATGTTCTCACCGGGGGTGGGAGTGGGGGGAAGCAGCCAGAGGTCATTGTGCACATTGGTACAAAGGACAGAGTGACACAGGTAGAAATAGTGATGACATCCTGCAGAGTGATTATAGAGAGCTAGGGAAAAGGAGAAAAGACAGGACCATAACAGTGGTAATATCCACTTTACTTCCAGTTCTCCGTGCTAGTGAGGGTAAGAACAGGAGGAGATGGCAGATAAAGGGGTGGCTAAAGAATTGGTGCAGGGGGCAGAGATTTTTGGATTACTGGGATCTTTTGTGGGGCAAGGTGACGTGTTCAGGAAGGCCGGGTTGTACCTGAACTGGAAGGGGACCAATATCCTGGCAGGCAGGTTTGCAACTGCTGCAAGGGAGGGTTTCAACTAGATTGGCTGGGTTTGGGGAGTGGTGGGATCCTCAACAGCAGGGAGACAAGTGCGAGGCTGGAAGGAGATTCAGTAATCAGAAACAGTAAAATGAAGAGACAGGTCAGGCGAGACAACGACGGGGAGCAAGGAATGTCTGTTGGATTAAATTGCAACTGTTTCAATGCAAGATGGCTGACAGGTAAGGCTGATGAACTCAGGGCATGGATCGGTGGATGGGACTGGGATATTATATCCATTACTGAAACATGGCTAAGGGAGGGACAACACTGGCAGCTTGAAGTACCAGGGTACAGGTGTTTTATACGGGACAGAGATGGTGGAAAGAGGGGACAGAGAGTTTCATTTTTGATTAAGGCGAGTATCACAGCAGTAATCAGAGATAAAATAACTGATGGATCATCCTGTGAGGATTTGTCTGGGGAGCTAATAAATAAGAAGGGAATGGTGATAGAATTTGGATTGTAATTTAGGCCCCCAAATAGTAAACAAGGATTTAGGGGAATAAAAATATGTAGACACACTGGGGAGATATGCAGGGCCAATAGGATTGCATTAGTAGGAGATTTTAATTTTCCTAACATAGACTGGGAATAACATAGAATTAAGGACTGAGATGGGGTGTATTTATTAAGTGTGTTCAGAATAGGTTCCTCCAGCAGTAAGTAGAGAGTGCAACTCAGGAAGGGACGAAACGTGACCTACTCTAAGATCTAGGGCAGGACAGGTGACTGAGGTGACAGTGGGAGAGCCCTCTGGGACCCGTGACCATAGTTCTATTAATTTTTAAATAGTTATGGAGAAGAACAAAACTGCTCCGCATGTTCAAGTTCAAACTTGGGGCAAGGCGAATTTTGATGGAATGAGACAGAAGCTTGTAGGGGTTGATTGGAGAAGTTTGTTTGCAGGCGAAGGGACCTCCTGCAAGCGGGAGGCCTTTAAAAGGGAAATGTCGACAGTTCAAGGTCTATATGTTACTGTGACGGTAAAAGACAAGGTTGGTAGGAAGAGGGAACCTTCCGATGTCAGGAGATAATGAGGCTTTGACCAGCAAAAAGGCAGCGTGGCTCAGGTCCAGGCAGCTTGGATAGAGGGAATACCCGGAGGTGTACAGGGGATACAGGAGTTTACTGAAGAAGGAAATCAGGAGGTCGAAAAGGGGGCACAAGATAGCTTTGGCTGAGAAGATTAGGGTGAATCCAAAGGCGTTCATTAAGTATATTAAAGTAAAAAGAATAGCTAAATGAGACTATGACCCCTCAAAGTCCAAAATGGACGTGAATATCCAGAACCGTAGGAGATTTGCGGGATTTCAATGAATATTTCTCCTCTATCTTTACCGTGGAATAATACATGAACCTTGGGAGGCTGACAAAAGTCTTAGTGTTATCTTGGGGTGAGTCAATATCACAGAAGAAGATGTGTTGGATCCATTAGAATGTATGAAGGTGGGTAAATCTCCTGGGCGTAAACAGATGCATCCAAGAACACTGCAAGAGGCGACAGAAGAAACTACGGGGACCCTGGTTGATATTTTGGCATCATCGTTAGCGACAGGTTAGGTTCCAGAATATTGGAGATTAGCAAATGTTGTGCCATTATTCAAGAAGGGAAGCAAAGAAAAATCTGGGATCGATAGACCAGGAAGTCTAATATCTGTGGTACGTAGGTTGCTTGAGAAGACTCTGAAGGGTGAGATACGCATGCATTTGGAAAAATAAGGTTTGTTTAGAAATAGTTTTTTTGACAGATCCCTTCAGTATGGAAACAGGCCGTCTGGCACAACAAGACCAGACTGACCCTCCAAACAGTCACCCACCCAGTTCCATTCCTCTACCCTATATTTACCTCTGACGAATGCCCGTAACACTATGGGTAACTTAGCATGGCCGATTCACCTGACCTATAGATATTTGGATTGTGGAAGGAAAATGGAGAACCCAGAGGAAACCCACACAAATACAGTGAGAATGTACAACCTCCGCACAGAAAGTCACCCGAAGCTGGAACCAAACCCGGATCCATGGCACTATGAGGCAGCAGTACTAGCCACTGAACCACCATGTCACCCTTACTTTTTCTCAACACAGTTCAATGACACAGGTACAAAATCTATTCTGCCCTTCACCCATGATGCACGTTCCAATATCACATACCATGGTTAATTTATTCTCCACTGAAAGTGTCATCTTATTATTAGTTTGTTATTAGTTTGATATCTTATTAGTTTGATATTATTAATTTTAATTATTATTATTAATAGTTGTTTTTATACTGGAAAGATTGCATGGCTTTGTGAGTGGGAGATCATGCCTCTCAAATTTGTTTGAGTTCATTGATGAAGTGACCAGGAATGTTGATTAGGGTAGGGCGGTAGAGTGTGTGGTTTTCAGTAAGGCCTTTGACAAGGTTGCCATTGATAGGCTGGCCTGGAAGGTTAGAATCGCATGGAATCCAGAGGGACCTGACAAATTAGATACACAATTGGCTTCATGGTAGTAAGTAGAGGGTAATAGTGGAAGGGTTCTCTCGGACTGGAGGCCTGTGACACATGAAGTGCCTCAGGGGTCGCTGCTGGGCCCGTTGCTATTTGTTATCTGTATCAATGATATTCTTGCGAATGTACAAGGCATGGCTAGGAAACTTGAAGATGACACTAAGATAGGTGGTATCGTGGACAGTGAGGAAGTATATCAGAAATTGCAGCAGGACCTTGATCAAACTGGAGAAGTGGGCCGAGGAATATTTTGGCAGTGCTAGATCAAGGTAGGAGTTTCATGTTGATTGGTAGGACCTTACGGAGTGTAGTTGAGCAGAGGGACCATGGAGTTTAGGTCCACCGTTCTCTGAAAGTGGGGTCATAGTTAGATATGGTAGTGAAGTAGGCTTTTGCCACACTAGCAAGCATCGGTCAGGACATGGAGGAGAGCAGTTGGGAAGTTATGTTGCAGTTATACAGGATGTTGGTGAGGCTGCACTTGTAGTGTTGTGTTCAGTTTTAGTCACATTGCGATCGGAAGGATTTTTTTAATTTGGAATGTGTGCAGACGGAATTTATAAAAATGTTGCCAGGACCCAACAGTATGAATTATAGGGAGAAGTTGGACAAGCGAGGACTTTTTTCTTTAGAGCACAGGGGAGGGGTCTATAGAAGTTTACATGGATAGGGTGAATGGACCCAACCTTTTTTTCCTAGAGTTGGGGAATCAAGGAGGGGAGAGCATCAGTTTAAGGTCAGAGGGGAAAGACTAAAAGGGAAACTGATGGAAACTGTTTTACACAGAGAGTGGTACACAAAGGGAATGAGCTGCCAACGGAAGTGGTTGAAGCATTTATATTAACGATACGTAAATGGCATTTGGGCAATACATGGACAGGAAAGGACGAGAATGCTATGGGCCAACTGCTGGGAATGGGGTTAGCGTGGTTTGATATTTGGGTCAGCATGGACGAGTTTGGGCCAAAGGGCCTCTCTGCCTCTCTCCATGCTCTAGGACTTGATGACTCTACAAATAGAACAGCATTTGGGTCAAACTGTCATTTTTGCTTAGGTCATAAGTTCGAATCATATTTGGACAATGTTCTTTCAAGTTAACATTGCAGATATTTTGCTTTTCAGTTTGTTATCGACAATACGTGTGTGTGTGTGCGTGCGTGTGTGTGTGTGTGTGTCTGTCTGTCTGTGCGTGTGTGTCTGTGTGTGTGTCTTTGTGTGTGTCTTTGTGTGTGGGTGTGTGTGTTTCTCAGTATTTTTCAAAGGGAAATATCACTGTACATATTTGCAATATCCTCTCGTCATTCCTCTTTCCATCGTAGTTTGTTTTGGTCTTAGACATGTTGTTTTAGTAGATTAAAGAAATCTGCCTGACTTGTTCCTAACACTGACCCTGACCCACTCTGAGAACTATATCATTGGCCATATCACCAACATAGTTATAATTATTTTTTGTGGGTAGTGGAGGAGTGGGGCTAGAAAAGGTAGAAGGGAGCCAAAACAACACAGGGAATTAGCGACTCAATCAGCCAACGTCAGAGACGAGGAGTTCGTTGGAGGGGATTCTGAGGGATGGAATTTGCATTTGTTTAGAAAGACAATGAATGATTAGGGATAGTCAATATGGATTTGTGAAATCATGTCTAATTAATGTGATTGAGTATTATGAAGAGATGACAAAGAAGATTGAAGAATACACTGTGGTGTACAATTTTTACACAAACTTCAGCAAGGCATATAATAAGGTTCCCCATCGTAGACAGATTACTAAAATTAGGTTATATGTAATCTAGGAAAAGCTAACCAATTGGATTAAAATTTGGTTGAAGGTAGTGGATTGTTTTCCAAACTGAAGACCTGTGGCCAGCGGTGTGCTGAAAGAATCAGTGCTGAGCTCACTGCTTTTTATCACGGATATAAACAACTTTGATGTGATTATCGGAGGCATGGTTAGTAAGTTTCCAGATAACATCCCCAAATTGGTTCAGTGGACAGTGAAGAAGATTATCTCAGAATATAACGGGATCCTTGATCATCAATGAGCCGAGGACTGGCAGATGGAGTTTAATTTAGATATTTGTGAGGTTTTACATTTCGGTAAGTTAAAGCAGGGTAGTGCCCTGGGAAATGTTGCTTAACAAAGAGAACCATTGGTGAAGATTCATAGTTCCTTGAAAGTGGAGTTTAGGTCGGTAGAATAGTGAGGAACGTGATTGACATGCTTGCCTTAATCGGCCAGAACATTGAGAATAGGAGTAGGGGTAGCGTGAGGGGATTGTACAGGACGTAGGTGAGGCCACATTAAGAAAACTGCGTACATATCAGTTGACTCTTTTAAAGGATGGATGTTGTTAAGCTTGAAAGGGTGCAGAAAAGATTTACAAAGATTTTCTGGAACCTGAGGGTTTGAGCTACAGGGAGATGATGAACAGGATGAGGCTTTTTCCCCTGGACTGTCAGAGACTGAATGGTGACATGACAGAGGTTTAGTAAAGTCCTGAGGGACATGGATAGTCTGATTGGACAAGATCTTTTTCCCAGTGTAGGGGTGTCCAGAACTAGATGGCATAGGGTGAAGGTGACAGGGCAAAGAATTAGAAGGGTCCTGAGGGGAAACCTTTTCATACAGAGGCTGGTGGGTGTACTGTCAGAGAAAGTAGTGAAAGCGGGTACAATTACATGTTTACAATGTAACTGGATAGGTACATAAATAGGAATGGATCATGTGATGTGGGCCAAATGCTGGCAAGTGGGACAAGATCTGATTAAGATGCCTGATCGGCGTGGACAAATTGGACAAAAGGATCTTTTTCCACGCTGTATGATTCTTTTATTCTCACAGCGGGATGAGGAAGAATTCTAAAAGGGCCATTCGAATGGAAATTCTCTTCCCCGGAAGTTTTTGGTGCCTCTCTGATTACAAGTATTCACAGCTGAGTTAGTTAAAGATTTGACAGAGAAGTAAGTCACAGATAATGGGACACAGACAGGACGATGAGGCTGAGACCACAATCTGATCAGCCACAATCTTAATGTCTGGTGGAGAAGACTCAAATTCTCTAATGACCCACTCCTGCTCCTCAGTCCCATGTTTCTGTGTTCCATTCAACCCCTCTAACCTGCTAGACAGGAGCAGTCAGAGTCCAATTATTGTTATAGCGTGGTGCACGGAAATAGAGGAAACAATTCGGTCCCTCAAGACTGTCCCACTCGGTTTGGGAGATTTGGAAAATGTAATTTGAAGACCCAGGCTGGATATGGAAGAGGTTGCTCATTTTTATTTACAAAACCTCCCCTCTCTGTATCTTGTGCTTCATTTGTTGATCATGTTGTAGACCCAGATTCACTGTGAATACCGCCCCCAAATCTCACCCAGTGATGGCTCACAAAATCCACGGGTCTCCCTGATTGCAACATTCCATAAAAGACCTTCCAGGAAAATAACACATACGAACTTTCCAATAACAGAATGGGAGAGCATCAGAAACAGGGGCAGGTCATTCACATCCCAAGCCTGCCTTGCCCTTCACTCAGATCAAGGCTGACCTGCTCCAAGTCTCAAATCTTCTTAATGTCCAAGTCTTCTTGAGCACTTCCATAGAACACAGAACAAAGAACAGTACTGATTTGGAGATGTCGGTGTTCGACTCGGGGGTACAAAGTTAGAAATCACATAGCACCAGGTTATAGTCCAACAGGTTTAATTGGAAGCACACTAGCTTTCGGAGCGACACTCCTTCATCAGGTGATAGTGGATGGCTTGATCGTAACACAGAATTTATAGCAATAATACACAGTGTGATGTAACTGAAATTATACATGGAAAAATTGATTGTCTGTTAAGCCTTTCATCTGTTAGAATACCGTGACAGTTTCACTTCTTTCATGTGTAAATCACAAAACCATTTTTTAAAAAAATGTTGCATTCTCAGGTAAGCTGTGAACAATGGTGATAACAAGGTGTTGGCCCCCTGTGTTCTCTGACTATGCCATGATGTTTAGATTGATTCTAAGCTAAAAAGTGAGATAATGGAGTTTTTCATGAATTCATGCAGATTTTGAGCTCAAGGTTCTGCATGAATGCATGCAGTTAGGACCTTCAGCCCTCGACATTGTGTTGTTTGTCCTACTCTAACCTACATGCTTCTGTTCAATTTGTTCCATGTGCCTATCCAAGAGTCTCTTAAGTTTCCCTCACGTATTTGACTCTCCTCCCACCAATGGTCGTGCATTCAACACACCCAAAACTCTCTGTGTAAAGTATCTACCTCTGATATCTCCCCTAAAACGTCCTCCAATTACCATAAAATTATGCCAGATAGTGATAGACATTTCTGCCATGGGAAAATGTCTCTGGCTATTCACTCTCTATCTGCCTCTCATCATCTTGTACACCTCTATCAAGTCACCTCTCATCTAATTATTTCCTCCAATGAGAAAAGCCCTCACTCTCTCACGGTTTTTTCGTAAGACTTCTAGTCCAGGCAGCATCCTGGTAAATCTCCTCTTGACACTCTCAAAAGCTTCATTATCCTTCCTAAAATGAGGAGACCAGAACTGAACACAATATTCCCCGTGCGGTCTGAGCAGGGCTCTATCGAGCTTTAGCAAAATCTCGCGGCTCTTAAACTCAATCCCCCTGCAACTGAAAGCCAACATACTATACGCCTTCTTAACAACCCGATCAACTTGGGTGGCAGCTTTGAGGGATCTGTGGACACGGACGCCAGGATCCCTCTGTTTCTCCACACTGCCAAAAATCCTGCCTTTAACCATGTATTCTGCGTTCATATTCCAGCTTGCAAAGTGAATTACTTCAGTTTGAACTCCATGTGCCACTTCTCAGCCCAGCTCTGCATCCTGTCGATGTCCCATTGCAACCTACAATTGCCCCCCACATTCTGTACCACTTCAACCACCTTTGCGTCATCGGCAAACCTACTAGCCAACTCTTCAACACCCACATCCAAGTCATTTTTGAAAATAACAGAGAGCAGAGGTCACTGAACTCATCCCAGCGGGACACTACTGGTCCCTTTCAGTGATCTAGATCCCCTAACTCTCTGTGTAAGAGAGTTCCTGACATTCACTACCCTCTGTTTGAAGAAGACCTTCTCTGCTTCTGCACCATGACCTATTGATATGAAGAAAAGAGGTAACACAGGGGCTCAGGTCAGAGAGACTGACCCTGAATTCAAGGCAGTATTTGACTGAGGATGACATCAAGGAACCTGAAATAAATCACATTTACTGAGAATTAATTATGACCTCTACACTGCTTGGAGTCATTCACGGCACAAGGGAAGATGATTATCATTGGTGGGCATCAATCACCTCAGCCGTGGGGCACATCTGCAGGAGATCCTCAGCATAGCTTCCTCAGCTCAGGCATCTCCAGTTTGTCATCATAGAATCCCTACAGTGTGGAAGAAGGCTATTCAGCCCATTGAGTCCAAACGGAGCAGATTAGATTCCCTACAATGTGGAAACAGGCACTTTGACCCAACCAGCCCACACCGACCCTCCGAAGAGTAACCCACCCAAACACATTTCCGTATGACTAATGCACCTAATATAATGGACAATTTAGTATGGCCAATTCACCCTGCGTGCACATCTTCGGACTGTGAGAGGAAACCAGAGCACCCGAAGGAAACTCATGCAGACAAGTGGGGAATGTGCAAACTCCACACAGACAGTTGCCCAAGGCTGGAATCGAACCTGGGACCCTTGTGCTATGAGGCAGCAGTGTGAGCTACTGCTTCACTGTGCTAGCAGAAGAGGGGGCATTCACTGAAGACTACAAAATTTTCAGGACAGGTTGTTCCTCTTCAGCTCTTGAAACAATCTGTGGCCATGTATAGCAAGACTCGAACAACATTCAAGATCGTGTTGTTAAAGTCTGAGTAACATTATGTAACAGCACAGTACATTTCCACAGTAAAAGGACAGGTTCATTCAGCAGCTCAATCTGGTTTCACGAGAATGTGGGGAGGCCATTCATCCTATCAAAACTACTGGGCAAAAGAAGGATAGCCCTTTCAGTCCCTCCTGCCTGTTGCACAGCAAGGTGCGAATCTGCTCTTGTAGGGGGTAGTGTAATTTTTAAAAGGTTTGCTGCCTTTTAGTCTTTTCTACCTCATAGTAAACACAAGCATGTAGGGGGTAGACGGTTAGCTGCCTTTTAGTCTTTTCTACCTCATAGTAAACACAAGCAGACACTCGAAACTGTTGCCGGACCTCCCCCACGTTTATATGAATGAAACAGTTGTAACAGCTTTCCTCGATAGTTGAGAGACCGCCTTAACCACAGTTGTACAACATCATCCATATAAGGGAAGAACGGGAAGCTCAAACACTGATTGGCCAAGTGAATAACAAAATAATCGCAGGCACCAGAACCCAAATAAGGAAAACAATGGGGAATCCGAGCATTCGTTGGTCAAGGCAGCAGTAGTAGACCCAGCCCACATATAGATGTATATAATGCGTGGAGATTACTATGCTTGTGTGTGTGTACTTTTGGGAACAGCACCCGACTTTGCAAAGTTGAATGAAAAAGTTTTGGACAGACTCCTCCGTGTCTTTGTTCCTGGGAAGGGAAATAAAAAGTGCCGTAGATGGGGCTGGATAGCCACTTATCTCGCACAATTGGGGGCTCGTCCGGGATGAAATAATTATTGCCGGGGTGGGGGGCAGTCTCTTCGGCTCACGGATCAAGCCTGATTACAACAAAGACGCGTCTAGTATATATTTATACTTCTCACTGATCAGCTTCGTCCGTCGGCCGTCGGCCAAGAGAGGATGTGACCCGGCTCATTTAAAAATAATTTTGAATCCTGGAAAAGGAACACACGGACGAGTGCTGGGACGACCGGTTAGTGACTATACACGGGGGTACACACATTTAAAAAGGCCAGACAACTCCGTGCACGGATCAAGGTAAGAGATTCTTTTGTTCTTCCTTGTTGGCCGCGTGGTTTTGACGGTCATCTGTGAAAACGCTTTGGGCGTTTAAGACCAGGACTGAAGATCAACCACGGGAAATTGTGGTTTTGACGGTCATCTGTGAAAACGCTTTGGGCGTTTAAGACCAGGACCGAAGATAAACCATGGGAAATCAGACTTCTAAGGAAAAGTCAGGGAAGACTGCAAATGGGAAAGAAATACCCCCCGATAGTCCATTAGGTCGGAAGTTAAGTCTGTGGACGGACAGTAGTAGAACGAAGGACTTAAAGAAAGAGACCATGATAAAATATTGTTGTTTTATATGGACCAAAGAACCTATCCGCGCCCCCTCGGTAGTTTGGCCCGAGTATGGGTCTGATGAAGACTGGGTGTGTCAAATCCTAAATGTATATGTTAACAGAAAACAACCGTTTGACCCAGAGGAGAGCAAATATGCCGCCGCCTGGTTGGCGGGAGACGGCGAGAGTCCCACGCGTCTCTATCCTCTGATTCCCCAAACAGACCCGAGGAAGCCCCAGAAGTCTTGGGACATCCTCACCGACGGTTTGCCACCGTCTTCCCCGCCCCCGTATATACCACCCGCGCACGACCAGGCGTCCAGCGCGGACCTCCCTCCTGCGATGGATAATACCGAGTCCCAGCAGGCTACGACCAGTGAGGAAGGGACTGCTGGGGGGGGGGGGGTACAGGAGGGGGCACAGAACTCACCCCAGGCACTAGGAAATCAGTCCGACTCGAGATGCGGAGAGGTCAAGAAGAGGGATTGAGAGCTGGGAGGAGTGACAATATTGAACAGCTGAACCCCTTACGAGAGGTGCCGTTTGGGAACGAACGGACCGGGTTCGTAGTACAACCTTTAAATTCTGGGGATATCCGGCAACTCCGTAATGAACTACCCCGTCTACTGGACGACCCCGTCAGTGTGGGAATACAACTGGACCAATTTCTGGGGCCCAGTATATACACATGGGCTGAACTGCAGGCCATGATGAGAATACTATTTAATTACGATGAAATCGTTATGATCCGGAATAGTGCAATGGCCATTTGGGATAGGGAGCATCAGGACGGCCCTCAGCGTGGAGAGCAGAAGTACCCCTTAGAGGACCCCCGGTGGGATCATAACGACGCGGGGGGAAGGGCCAATATGACAGACCTCAGAAGCCTTAAAATCAGGGGAATCCAAACCTGCGTGCCCAAACAGCGGAATTTAGCAAAAGCATTTGAAGTTGGACAGAAAAAGGATGAATCTCCGAGTGAGTTTTTAGACCGTTTGCGGGAGTCCATGCGAAAGTATTCAGGTTTAGACCCCGATGGGGAAATAGGCAAGAGCATGCTTAAGGTGCACTTTGTGACTAAGTCATGGCCTGACATTCAGAAGAAATTACAGAAAGTGGAGGATTGGGCTGAAAAGGATGTTGCAGAATTATTACGGGAAGCACAGAAGGTGTACGTTCAGAGGGATGTAATAAGGGAGAAACATAAGACAAAAATGATGGTGGCAGCCGTACGGGAAGCTTGTAAGTCCACCGGAATGGGGGAGGGAGATTATGGGGTGGAAAGAGGAACGTCGAAGAAAGGTTGGAGAGGGAGAGAAGCGAGACGGGGCAGAAGTGAGAGAGGAGGATCTTATGGAATTGAGCGCCCTCAGAAGGCCGGATGTTACCATTGCGGGAAACTGGGACACTTCAAAAGGGATTGTCCCGAGTTTAAAAGGGAAAGAGGAGGGATGTATGAAATGGAGTGTGAACAAATGGATTAGGGAAGTCAGGGGAGGATCGGAACACGGGCCTACCAAGAACCCCTGCTAAATTTACGGGTGGGCCCATTTAGAATAGATGTTACCTTCTTAGTTGACACAGGCGCTGGCAGGTCCTCAATTCCCATCCATCCGAGGGGGGTTGGCTTCCAAGCTAAAACATTAAACATTTCAGGAGTTAAGGGTGGGGTTTTTAATGCGAAAATATTCGAACCACAACCCTTGCGGCTGGAGGAGGAGGAGCTCCAGGTGGAACTCCTTCACCTCCCCCATCTTCCCTATGGGTTGCTGGGACGGGATTTGATAGTCCGTTTCGGATTGCGAATAGAAGTGGGAGAAGAGGAAGAATTAGCCGTTACCATGTCATACCTTAGTGAGTCCCGATTGACAGAGATAGACCCTCGGGTTTGGGTCGCCAAAGGGAACCGGGGGTGACTCGCAATTCGACCTGTGGAGGTAAAATTAAAGCCTCAGAGCCCCGACGTCAGAGTGCGCCAATACACCATCTCTTGGGAAGGGAGGCAGGGCCTGAAGACAGTTATGGAAGACCTAATAAAAGATGGATTGGTAGAGCCCTGTATGTCACGATACAATTCCCCCATCCTGCCGGTCCGGAAGTCGGATGGGAGCTACCGAATGGTCCAAGACCTAAGGGAGGTAAATAAAATTGTCCAAGTACGGCACCCTGTGGTACCGAACCCATACACTATTCTGGGGCGAATCCCCCCGGACCACGGCTGGTTTAGTGTTATAGACTTAAAGGATGCCTTCTGGGCGTGTCCCCTGGACAAGGACAGTAGGGATCTTTTTGCTTTTGAATGGGAGGATCCTGATACTGGCAGAAAACAACAGTACAGGTGGACCGTACTCCCCCAAGGATTCACTGAGTCCCCGACTCTGTTCGGGCAGATTCTGGAACAATTATTGGAGGGACTAACCTTGTCCCCGGCCCTTAAGCTTATACAATACGTGGACGATCTCCTTTTATCCGGACCGGCGGAGGAGGACGTCCTACTTGGGACTAATGCCCTGTTAAATTACCTAGCTGAGAAGGGGTTAAGAGTGAGTCAGAAGAAGCTCCAATATGTTGAGAAAGAGGTTAAGTACCTGGGACACTTGATAAGCCAGGGACAGAAACGAATAAGTCCGGAAAGAGTGCGGGCAATAATCGAACTAGGCCTCCCAACGACCAAGAGGGAGTTGCGGAAGTTCTTGGGACTCTTAGGCTATTGTCGGTTATGGATAGACGACTATGCCCCCCTTACTGAAGACTTGTACCTAAAACTCATTGAGGAGGCACCCAACAGAATAAAATGGGAGGAGGAGGAGAAAAAGTTAATTGAAATCCTAAAAGGAAAATTGATGGCCGCACCTGTTTTAAGCTTGCCGGATTTTAGTAAGACATTTCGCCTCTTTGTGAACTCCAGAAAGGGAACCGCTCTTGGAGTATTGACCCAGGACTGGGGGGGTAAAAGGAAGCCCGTGGCTTTCCTGTCAAAAATTCTGGATCCAGTCTCCCGAGGGTGGCTGGAGTGTGTCCAAGCGGTGGCAGCCACGGCAAAGCTGGTAGAGGAAAGCAGGAAGTTGACTTTCGGGACCCCCTTGACAGTCACTACTCCCCACCAGGTTCGAACTATCCTGAATCAGAAGGCCGGCAGGTGGCTGACTGACTCGAGAATTCTGAAATATGAAGCCATATTGTTAGACCGAGAAGACCTCCGAATAGAAGTCGGGGGCTGCCAGAACCCGGCGGACTTTCTTTGGAAAGGGGAAGGGGAGGAGGAACTGGAACACTGCTGTTCAGACATAATAGAGTACCAGAGTAAAGTGAGGGAAGATCTGAGGGATACCCCCTTACATGCAGATAGGCGGTGGTACATTGATGGGTCCTCTCGAGTGATAGATGGGAAGAGACACAACGGTTATGCAGTCATTAGTGAGACTGGTTGGGAATTAGTGGAAAGTGGACGGCTACCGAATGCCTGGTCCGCACAAACGTGCGAATTGTACGCCTTGCACCGGGCTCTGAGGAATTTAAAGGGAATAGCCGGGACAATCTACACTGACTCTAAGTATGCCTTTGGGGTAGTACACACCTTTGGGAAGATCTGGAAAGAAAGGGGAATGATAAATAGTAGAGGAAAGGAGTTGGTCCACGAGGAACTAGTAGCCATGATCTTGGAGGATTTGTTGCTGCCACAAGAGATTGCTGTAGTACATGTGAAAGGACACCAGAAAGACGATAAAATAGAGACCCTGGGGAATCAATTGGCAGATGAACAGGCAAAATTGGCTGGGATGGGGAAGGAAGTAATAAACTGCCTGGTAAGGATTCCACAGATATCCGAAATTACCGAAGTGCCCACGTTTACTGACAAAGAAGAAACTCTTCTCGCTCTCTGGGGGGTACAAAGGATAGGGAAGGCAAGTGGACCTTACCCGATGGCCGCCAGCTACTAAATCGACCGTTGACGCGGGACATTATTGCCCGTTTACACCAAGGGGGTCACTGGGGCGCCCAGGCACTGTGTGATGCCTTCCTGCGCCGATATGCTCACCCTGGTCTGTACACGGTAGCCAAGCAGGTCACAGGAGATTGCATAACATGTCGAAAGATTAACAAAAGGGGGCTGCGGCAGCATGCAAGACAAGGGGGTAGGAGTCCGGCCTATAGGCCGTTTGAGTATATCCAGGTAGATTACACTGAGCTCCCCCCCCATAGGTCGCCTGAAGTACCTATTAGTAGTGGTAGATCACCTGACAGGATGGGTGGAAGCTTTCCCCACTACCACGGCAACGGCAACTCAGGTTAGCAAGATTCTACTCGAGCAAATCATCCCACGATTTGGGCTACCCCGCGCTATTGACTCTGACCAGGGGAGCCACTTCACCTCGACCGTCCTCCAGAATGTAGTGCAAGCAATGGGGATTGACTGGGATTTGCACACCCCCTGGCATCCCTCCTCCTCGGGGAAGGTCGAAAGAATGAACCAGACCATCAAAAAGCAGCTAACCAAACTCACTCGTGAAATCGGCCTGCCTTGGACCAAATGCCTACCCCTTGCCCTGTTGCAAATTCGCACCCAGCCAAGGCGGGATTTGGGCGTCTCCCCTTTCGAAATGTTATTTGGCCTCCCGTTCCATGGGCCGAAGGGGGAACCTCCTGTATTTGAGTCTCGGGATATGTTTGTGCAAAAATATGTGGTGGCTCTGGGGTCTGCTCTATCTCGTTTACGCCAACAGGGACTTTTGGCACCGACGCCGCCCCTCGAGTTTGCGGTGCACACCGTCAAGCCGGGCCAGTGGGTCCTGATTAAAAGCTGGAAGCAACGTACCCTCGAACCAACTTGGGATGGTCCCTTCCTGGTACTTTTGACGACCGAAACGGCTGTCCGTACGGCCGAAAAGGGCTGGACACATTACACTCGAGTCAAGGGACCAGTGCCACAACCGACGGAGGACGAACGAACCTCTCTGACAAAGGCATCTAAGGAACAGAGACTCTGAGAACGAACTAATCGGACTTTGGCGAGTCTAAAGGAACTGTGCCCTCGGGCTACGGGTGTCGTGACAAAATGCGGTCAATCGTATTGTTAACTTGCTATGCCATTGTCCTTGGGCTGGGTCATAATGTGCGTGTTACCCAATTTGGCCTCCGGATGAAACAAATAGAGGACCGTCAGTGGTTCACCATCTCCGTGCTTGCCAACCAATAAACACAGACACTTAGCTTAGACCTATGTGAGTTGGTGCCCTGTAGGACTAAAAGTCAACTGAATCAAACTAAGCAGAATCTAGAGAGAGAAAGGGGATTCCAGGGTCAGACGTTAGTATTACAATTGCATGGTAGGGAAGGCCTAAGTAGGCCTCCAGCCCCCGGGGTCCAGGCTATGGTGTCAGTTGTCCGTGATCCCATCACCCCTGGACGAGATTGTGGGCATAATCGGTGCAATCCGCTTTATCTGACCATAAAGAACTTGGAAAAGAACGAGGCGAGACTTAATAGAACAATACTGGGTATTAGAGTTGGGGGCCAGGCAGGATGGGGGGGAATGCAGCTGTGCTGCACGTATATCACGGTCATTGAAGCTGAGTCTGGGGGCTCATCCACCACTGATAAGCAGGAAAAGATTAGAATAATTGAGACAACGGATTTGGAAAAGACCTTTGAAATAGAAACGGGATACGGGGAGGCGAATGCCTGGATGGAATGGGTCAAATATACTGTGAGGAGCATAAAAAAGAGTGATTGCTACGCATGCACGAGTGCCCGCCCTAACCCTCAGGTGGTCCTATTCCCGCTGGGATGGGAGAAACACCCACAAGCCATGGACTGCATGATAAGGCTGTACCAGGACCGAGAGGCCTGGAACGACCCCACTTGTCGACCCTTGAGTTTGAAGTTTCCCCCCGTCAGGTCTGAGGGGGCGCCCCGCCCGCCATCATTCTCAGGGGTAACGGGTACGCACCAGGCCTGCGTCTCTCGGACGGGACTACAGTGGGACGACGATGTGGGGACATTTGACAAGTGCAGCGGATCAATCCGGCTGGTCAATGAAACTACCGGGGGCGGGAATTACTCCCACATTCATGTACCTAGGGCAGACCTCTGGTGGTACTGTGGTGGGAGGGTTCTGCGACCGATCCTGCCCCAAAAATGGACGGGCACTTGTGCGATCGTTCAATTGGCCATCCCATTCACCCTGGTATTCGAAAAACAAGAGCGACCCCGTTCTCGTGGAAGAACTGAGAGAGCTTTGGAGACCTCTTTCGATGATAACATATATTTAGATGCCATAGGGGTCCCCAGGGGTGTTCCTGACGAATACAAGGCTAGGAACCAGATAGCGGCGGGTTTTGAGTCGTCACTGTTCTGGTGGGTGACCATCAATAAGAATGTGGATTGGATTAATTATATTTACTACAATCAGCAGAGGTTCATTAATTATACCCGGGATGCAGTGAAAGGAATAGCAGAACAACTGGACGCCACTAGTAGGATGGCGTGGGAAAATAGGTTGGCCTTAGACATGATGTTGGCAGAGAAGGGGGGTGTTTGTGTCATGATAGGCACTCAGTGCTGCACTTTCATCCCCAACAACACAGCCCCTGATGGGTCCATCACCCGCGCCCTGGATGGACTCACCACATTGGCGGACGAACTGGCCGAAAAGTCGGGCATCGACTCTGGCCTCACGGACTGGTTGGAAGCTTGGTTCGGTAAATGGACGGGGGTGGTCGTCCCCTTTCTTGTCTCATGTATAGTGGTGGCAGGGGTACTCACTGCCCTTGGGTGTTGCGTTATTCCCTGTGTCCGGGGATTAACTCAACGACTGATCGAAACCGCCATTACTAAGAAGGATGTTCCCTATGGGCACGTTGAACGAATAAATCTCGAGTTGGAACAACGTGAATCCCTCTTGGGCGGGGGTAGTATTAGAGAAGGGCAGTTTGATGAACAAGCTCGGGAGTTATTAAATGCCCTGGAGAAGAAACTTACGGTTGAAAAATTACAGGCCGTAAGAAAAGACACGGGGGATTGGTAGGGGGTAGTGTAATTTTTAAACGGTTAGCTGCCTTTTGGTCTTTTCTACCTCATAGTAAACACAAGCATGTAGGGGGAAGACAGTTAGCTGCCTTTTAGTCTTTTCTACCTCATAGTAAACACAAGCATGTAGGGGGTAGACGGTTAGCTGCCTTTTAGTCTTTTCTCCCTCATAGTAAACACAAGCAGACACTCGAAACTGTTGCCGGACCTCCCCCACGTTTATATGAATGAAACAGTTGTAACAGCTTTCCTCGATAGTTGAGAGGCCGCCATTAACCACAGTTGTACAACATCATCCATATAAGGGAAGAATGGGAAGCTCAAACACTGATTGGCCAAGTGAATGATAAAAGAATCGCAGGCACCAGAACCCAAAAAAGGAAAACAGTGGGGAATCCGAGCACTCGTTGGTCAAGGCAGCAGTAGTAAACCCAGCCCACATATACATGTATATAATGTGTGGAGATTACTATGCTTGTGTGTGTGTACCTTTGGGAACAGCACCCGACTTTGCAAAGTTGAATGAAAAGTTTTGGACTGACTCCTCCGTGTCTTTGTTCCTGGGAAGGGAAATAAAAAGTGCCGTAGATGGGGCTGGACAGCCACTTATCTCGCACAGGGGGAAGGAGAGGTGGGAAGGAGGGGGGAAGGAGAGAGGGGAAGGAGGGAGGGGGTAGGTGAGGGGGGAAGGAGAGGAGGTGAAGGAGGGGTGGGAAGGAGATAAGGGGAGAAGGAGAGGGAGAAGTAGATGGGGAAGGAGAGGGGAGAAGGAGAGGGGGGAAGGAAGGGGGAAGGAGATAGGGGGAAGGAGATAGTGGGGGAAGGAAGGGGGATGGAGATGGGGGAGGAGTGGAGGGAAGGAAGGGGGAATGGGATGGGGGAAGGAGGGGGAAGGCGATGGGGGGAAGAGGATGGTGGGGAAGGAGAGGGGGGAAGGAGGGGAAGGCGAGAGGGGGAAGGAAAGGGGGGAAGGAGATAGGGGGAAGGAGGTAGGGGGTAGGTGAGGGGGAAAGGAGAGGGGCTGAAGGAGGGGGGAAGGAGATAAGGGGGGAAGGAGAGGGTGAAGGAGATGGGGTAGGAAGAGGGAAGGAGATGGGAGGAAAGAAGGGGAAAGGAGATGGAGGGAAGGAGAGGGGTATGGAGACAGTGGGGGAAGGAAGGGGTAGGAGATAGGGGAGAAGGAGATGGGGGAAGGAGATGGGGGTAGGAAGGGGGAAGTAGATGGGAGGGAAGGAAGTGGGAAGGAGATGTGGGGAAGGAGATAGTGGAGAAAGGAAGGGAGAAGGAGATAGGGGAGAAGGAGATAGGGGGAAGGAAGGGGGAAGGTGATAGGGGGAAGGAAGGGGAAGGAGATGGGGGAAGGAAGGGGGAAAGAGATAGGGGAAGGAGGGGTGAAGGAAGGGGGAAGGTGATGTGGTGAAGGAGAGGGTGGGAAGGAGAAAGGGGGGAAGGAGAGGGTGAAGGAGGGGGGAAGGAGAGAGGGGGAAGGAAAGGGGGAAGGAGATGGGATAGGATGTAAGGGGTAGGTGAGGGGTAAAGGAGGGGTGGGAAGGAGATAGAGGATAAGGAGAGGGAGGAAGGAGATAGGGTGGAAGGAGATAGGGCGGAAGGAGATAGTGGGGAAGGAAGGGGTAAGGAGATAGGCGACAAGGATACAGGTGGGGAAGTAAGGGGGAAGGAGATAGGCGGGAAGGAGATTGGGGAAGGAAGGGGGAAGTAGATTGGGGGGAAGGAGATGCAGGAAGGAAGGGGGAAGGAGATCGGGGAAGGATATGGGGGAGGGAGGAAGGGGGAAGGAGATAGGGGGAAGGAGATAGGGGAAGGAAGGGGGAAGGAGGTGGGGGGAAGGATATGGTGGGAAGGAAAGGGGAAGGCGATAGGGGGAAGGAGATAAGGGGGGGAAGGAAGGGGCAAGGAGATGGGAGGGAAGGAAGGGGGTAGCAGATATGGGGAAGGAGAGGAGGGAAGGAGATAGTGGGGGAAGGAAAGGGGGAAGGAGATAGGGGGAAGAAGGTAGGGGGTAGGTTAGTGGGGAAGGAGAGGGGGTGAAGAAGGGGTGGGAAGGAGATAAGTGGGGAAGAAGAGGGAGAAGGAGATGTGGGAAGGAGAGGTTAGGAGAAGGGGGAAGGAAGGGGGTAGGAGATAGGGGGAAGGAAAGGGGAAGTAGATTGGGGGGAAGGAAGGGGGAAGGAGATAGGGCAGAAGGAGATGGGGGAAGGAAGGGGGATGGAGATGGGGAAGGAGATGGGGGGAAGGAAGGGGTAAGGAGATAGGCGGGAAGGATACAGGTGGGGAAGTAAGGGGGAAGGAGATAGGGGGAAGGAGATGGGGGAAGGAAGGGGGAAGGAGATTGGGGGGAAGGAGATGCAGGAAGGAAGGGGGAAGGAGATCGGGGGAAGGAGATGGGGTGAAGGAAGGGGGAAGGAGATGGGGGCAAGGATATGGGGGGATGGAGATAAGGGGGAAGGAAGGGGGAATGAGATTGGGGGAAGGAGATGGGGGAAGGAGATGGGGGAAGGAGAGAGGGGAAGGAAGGGGGTAGGAGAGGGGGAAGGAGATAGGGGAAGCAGAGGGGGGAAGGGAGGGGGAAAAGATGGGGGAAGGATGGATGAAAGAGATAGTGGGGAAGGAGATAGTGGGAAGGAGTGGGGGAAAGGAAGGGGAAAAGAGATAGGGGAAGTAAGGGGGAAGGAGATGGGGGACGGAGGGGGAAGGAGATAGGGGGAAGGAGATAGGGGGAAGGAGAGGAGGGAAGGAAGGGGGAAGGAGATGGGGGAAGGAGATTGCAGGAAGGAGTGGGAGGAGGAGACAGGGGCGAAGGAGATGGTGGAAGGAGATAGGGGGAAGGAGAGGGGAAGGAGATGGGTGATGGAGGGGGGGGAAGGATGGGGGAAGGAGATAGGGGGAAGGAGATAGGGGGAAGGAGATAAGGGGTTAGGAGATAGGGGAGAAGGACATGTGGGAAGGAAGGGGGAAGGAGATAGGAGAGAAGGAGAAAGGGGGAAGGAAGGGAGAAGGAGATGGGGGAAGGAGAGGGGGTAAGGAGATGGGGGAAGGGGGGGAGGAAAGGGGAAGGAGTTAGGGGGAAGGAGAGCGGGGAAGGAGATGGGGAAAGAAGAGGGGGGAAGGAGATAGGGGTAAGGAGATGGGGGAAAGGAGATGGGGAGGAAGGAAGGGGAAGGAGAGAGGGGGAAGCAGATGGGGGAAGGAAGTCGGAAGGAGATGGGGGATGCAGATGGGGGAAGGAGATAATGGGATTGGAGATAGGGGAGAATGAGATGGGGGTAGGAGAGGGGGAAGGAGATGGGGGAAGGAGATAGTGGGGGAAGGAAGGGGGAAGGAGATAGGGGAGAAGGAGATGGGGGTAAGGAAGGGGGAATGTGATGGGGGGAAGGAAGGAAGGGGGAAGGAGATGAGGGGAAGGAAGGGGGAAGGAGATAGGGGGAAGGAGGGGGAAGGAAGGGGGAAGGTGATGGGGTGAAGGAGAGTGTGGGACGGAAAGGGGGAAGGAGATAGGGTAAGGAGGTAGGGGGTAGGTGAGGGGGGAAGGAGAGAGGGTGAAGAAGGTGTGGGAAGGAGATAAGGGGGAAGCAGAGGGAGAAGGAGATGTGGGAAGGAGAGGGGAGAAGGAGAGGGGGGAAGGAAGGGGTAAGGAGATAGGCGGGAACGATACAGGCGGGGAAGTAAGCGGGAAGGAGATAGGTGGGAGGGGGATGGGGGAAGGAAGGGGGAAGGAGATGGGGAAGGAGATGGGGGGAAGGAAGGGGTAAGGAGATAGGCGGGAAGGATACAGGTGGGGAAGTAAGGGGGAAGGAGATAGGGGGAAGGAGATGGGGGAAGGAAGGGGGAAGGAGATTGGGGGGAAGGAGATACAGGAAGGAAGGGGGAAGGAGATCGGGGGAAGGAGATGGGGTGAAGGAAGGGGGAAGGAGATGGGGGCAAGGATATGGGGGGATGGAGATAAGGGGGAAGGAAGGGGGAATGAGATTGGGGGAAGGAGATGGTGGAAGGAGATGGGGGAAGGAGAGAGGGGAAGGAAGGGGGAAGGAGAGGGGGAAGGAGATAGGGGAAGCAGAGGGGGGAAGGGAGGGGGAAAAGATGGGGGAAGGAGGGATGAAAGAGATAGTGGGGAAGGAGATAGTGGGAAGGAGTGGGGGAAAGGAAGGGGAAAAGAGATAGGGGAAGTAAGGGGGAAGGAGATGGGGAAGGAGGGGGAAGGAGATAGGGGGAAGGAGATAGGGGGAAGGAGAGGAGGGAAGGAAGGGGGAAGGAGATGGGGGAAGGAGATTGCAGGAAGGAGTGGGAGGAGGAGACAGGGGCGAAGGAGATGGTGGAAGGAGATGGGGGAAGGAGAGGGGAAGGAGATGGGTGATGGAGGGGGGGGAAGGATGGGGGAAGGAGATAGGGGGAAGGAGATAGGGGGAAGGAGATAAGGGGTTAGGAGATAGGGGAGAAGGACATGTGGGAAGGAAGGGGGAAGGAGATAGGAGAGAAGGAGAAAGGGGGAAGGAAGGGAGAAGGAGATGGGGGAAGGAGAGGGGGTAAAGAGATGGGGAAGGAGGGGGGGAGGAAAGGGGAAGGAGTTAGGGGGAAGGAGAGCGGGGAAGGAGATGGGGAAAGAAGAGGGGGGAAGGAGATAGGGGTAAGGAGATGGGGGAAAGGAGATGGGGAGGAAGGAAGGGGAAGGAGAGAGGGGGAAGCAGATGGGGGAAGGAAGTCGGAAGGAGATGGGGGATGCAGATGGGGGAAGGAAGTGCGAAGGAGATAGGGAGGGAAGGAAGGGGGAAGGAGATAGGGGGAACTAGATAGGGGAAGGAAGGGGGAAGGAAATGGGGGGAAGGAGATGGGGGAGGAAGTTGGAAGGAGATTGGGGATGGAGATGGGGGAAGGAAGGGAGAAGGAGATGGGGAAGGAGATAGGGAGGGAGTGAAAGGGAAGGAGATCGGGGGAAGGAGATAGGGCGAAGGAAGGGGGAAGGAGATGGGGGAAGGAGATGGGGGAAGGAGATAATGGGATTGGAGATAGGGGAGAATGAGATGGGGGTAGGAGAGGGGGAAGGAAGGGGGAAGGAGATGTGGGGAAGGAGATAGTGGGGGAAGGAAGGGGGAAGGAGATAGGGGAGAAGGAGATGGGGGTAAGGAAGGGGGAATGTGATGGGGGGAAGGAAGGAAGGGGGAAGGAGATGAGGGGAAGGAAGGGGGAAGGAGATAGGGGGAAGGAGGGGGAAGGAAGGGGGAAGGTGATGGGGTGAAGGAGAGTGTGGGAAGGAAAGGGGAAGGAGATAGGGTAAGGAGGTAGGGGGTAGGTGAGGGGGGGAAGGAGAGGGGGTGAAGAAGGTGTGGGAAGGAGATAAGGGGGAAGCAGAGGGAGAAGGAGATGTGGGAAGGAGAGGGGAGAAGGAGAGGGGGGAAGGAAGGGGTAAGGAGATAGGCGGGAACGATACAGGTGGGGAAGTAAGCGGGAAGGAGATAGGTGGGAGGAGGATGGGGGAAGGAAGGGGGAAGGAGATGGGGAAGGAGATGGGGGGAAGGAAGGGGTAAGGAGATAGGCGGGAAGGATACAGGTGGGGAAGTAAGGGGGAAGGAGATAGGGGGAAGGAGATGGGGGAAGGAAGGGGGAAGGAGATTGGGGGGAAGGAGATACAGGAAGGAAGGGGGAAGGAGATCGGGGGAAGGAGATGGGGTGAAGGAAGGGGGAAGTAGATGGGGGGACGGAGATGCAGGAGGAAGGAAGGGGGAAGGAGATAGGAGGAAGGAGATAGGGGGAAGGAAGGGGGAAGGAGATGGGGGCAAGGATATGGGGGGATGGAGATAAGGGGGAAGGAAGGGGGAATGAGATTGGGGGAAGGAGATGGGGGAAGGAGATGGGGGAAGGAGAGAGGGGAAGGAAGGGGGAAGGAGAGGGGGAAGGAGATAGGGGAAGCAGAGGTGGGAAGGGAGGGGGAAGAAGATGGGGAAGGAGGGATGAAAGAGATAGTGGGGAAGGAGATAGTGGGAAGGAGAGAGGGAAAGGAAGGGGGAAACAGATAGGGGAGGTAAGTGGGAAGGGGATGGGGGAAGGAGGGGGAAGGAGATAGGGGGAAGGAGATAGGGGGAAGGAGATAGGGGGAAGGAGAGGAGGGAAGGAAGTGGGAAGGAGATGGGGGAAGGAGATTGCAGGAAGGAGTGGGGGGAGGAGACAGGGGCGAATGAGATGGTGGAAGGAGATAGGGGGAGGGAAGGGGGAATGAGATTGGGGGGAAGGAAGGGGGAAGGAGATAATGCAGAAGGATACAGGTGGGGAAGGAAGTGGTAAGCAGATGGTGGGAAGGTGATAAGGGGGAAGGAAATAGGGGGAAGGAGAGGGGGAAGGAAGGGGAAAAGAGATAGGCAGAAGGAAGGGGGGAAGGAGATGGGGAAGGAGGGGGGAAGGAGAGGCGGGAAGGAAGGGAGAAGTAGATAGGGGGAAGGATATAGGGGGGAATGAAGAGGGAAGGAGATGGGGTGAAGGAGATGGGGAAGGAGATGGCGGAAGGAGATAGGGGGAAGGAGAGAGGGGAAGGAAGGGGGAGGAGATGGGGGAAGGAGGGGTGAAGGAGATAAGGGGAAGGAGATAGGGGGAAGGAGGGGGGAAGAAGATAGGGGGAAGGAAAGGGGGGAAGGAAGGGGAAGAAGAGGGGAGAAGGTGGGGGGAAGGAGATGGGGGATGAGGATAAGGGGGAAGGAGATAGGGGGAAGGAGAGGGGGGAAGGAGAGGGGGGAAGGAGATAGGGAGAAGGAGATGGGGGGTGGAGATGGGGGAAGGAAGGAAGAAGTAGATAGGGGGAAGGATATAGGGGGGAATGAAGAGGGAAGGAGATGGGGGGAAGGAGATGGGGAAGGAGATGGCGGAAGGAGATGGGGAAGGAGAGAGGGGAAGGAAGGGGAAGGAGATAGGGGGAAGGAGGGGGGAAGAAGATAGGGGGAAGGAAAGGGGGGAAGGAAGGGGAAGAAGAGGGGAGAAGGAAGGGGGAAGGAGATGGGGGAAAGAGAGGGGGGAAGGAAGGGGGAAGGAGATAGGGGGACGGAGATTGCAGGAAGGAGTGGGGGGAAGAGAGAGGGGCGAAGGAGTTGGTGGAAGGAGATAAGGGAAAGGACAGGGGGGAAGGAGATGGGGGGAAGGGGGGAGGGAAGGGGGAAGGAGATGGAGGAAGGAGATAGGGGGAAGGAGATAAGGGGGTCGGAGATAGGGGAGAAGGACATGGGGGGAAGGAAGGGGGATGGAGATAGGGGAGAAGGAGATGGGGGAAGGAAGGGTGAAGGAGATAGGGGAAGGAGAGGGGAAAGGAGATGGGGGTAGGAGAGGGGGGAAGGAAAGGGGAAGGAGATAGGGGGCAGGAGAGGGGGGAAGGAGATGGGGAAAGAAGAGGGGGGTGAAGGAAGGGGGAAGGAGACAGGGGGGCAGGAGAGGGGGAGGAAGGGGGAAGGAGACAGGGGGAAGGAGAGGAGTGGAAGGAGCTGGGGGGAGGAGATTTGGGCAAGGAGAGATGGGAAGGAGATTGGGGGAAAGAGAGGTGGGAAGGTGAGAGGGGGCAAGGAGTTGGGGGAAGGAGTTGGGTGAAGGAGGGGGAAAGGAGATGGAGGAAGGAGAGGCGGAAGGAGATAGGGGTAAGGAGTTGGGGGAAAGGAGATGTGGGCAGGAGATATGGGGAAGGAGAGGGGCTGAAGGAGATGGGGGGAAGTAGAGGGGGAAGCAGATGGGGTGAAGGAAATCGGGGGAAGGAAATATTGGGCAAGGAGAGGGGGAAGGGGGGAGATGGCGGGAAGGAGAGGGGGGAAGGACATGGGGGATAGATAAGGGGGAAGGAGATAGGGGAAGGAAATAGAGGGTAAGGGGAGTGGGAGTAGGAGATAGGGGGAAGGAGAAAGGGGGGAAGAAAGGGGGAAGCAGATGGGGAAGGAGATGGATTGGAAGGAAGGGGAAGGAGTTGGGTGAAGGAGGGGGGAAGGGGATGGGGGAAGGAGAGGGGGAAGGAGATAGGGGTAAGGAGTTGGTGGAAGGAGATGTGGGCAGGAGATAGGGGGAAGGAGTAGGGCAAGGAGAGGGGGTGAAGGAGATGGGGGGAATAGAGGGGGAAGCAGATGGGGTGAAGGAGATAGGGGGCAGGAAATAGGGGGCAAGGAGAGGGGGAAGGGGGGAGGAGATGATGGGAAGGAGAGGGGTGAAGGACTTGGGGGGAAGGATAAGGGGGAAGGTGATAGGGGAAGGAAATAGGGGGTAAGGGGAGTGGGAGTAGGAGATAGGGGGAAGGAGAAAGGGGGGAAGAAAGGGGGAAGGAGATGGGGAAGGAGATGGATTGGAAGGAAGGGGGAAGGAGATGGGGAAGGAGAGATGGGGGAAGGAAAGGGGAAGGAGATGGGGTAGGAGATAGGGCGAAGGAAGGGTGAAGGGAATGGGGTAGGAGATAGGGGGAAGGAAGGGGGAAAGGGATGGGGAAGGAGATAGGGGAAGGAAGGGGGAAGGAGATGGGGAGAAGGACATGGGGGGGTGGAAGGGGGAAGGAGATGGGGGGAAGGAAGGGGGAAGGAGATTGTGGGGAAAGGAAGGGGGAAGGAGAGGGGCGAGGGAGATAGGCGGGAAGTAAGGGGGAAGGAGATGGGGGAAGGTGATAGCGGTGGAAGCACAGGGGGAAGGAGATGTGGTGAAAGAGATGGTAGGAAAAAGGAGATGGGGGAAGGAGGGTGGAAGGAGATGGGGAAGGTGATGGGGAGAAGGAAGGGGGAATGAGATAGGGGGAAGGAGATGGGGCAAGGAAGGGGGAAGGAGATAGGGGAGAAAGAAATAGGGATAAGGGGGAAGGAGATAGTGGAGAAGGAGATGGGCGGGAAGGAAGGGGAAGGAGATGGGGAGAAGGAGGTAGGGGAGAAGGAAGGAGGAAGGAGATAGGGGGAAGGAGATGGGGGAAGGAAGGGGGAAGGAGATAGCGGAGAAGGAGATGGGGGGAAGGACGGGGGAAGGAGATGGGGAGAAGGAGGTAGGGGAGAAGGAAGGAGGAAGGAGATAGGGGGAAGGAAGGGGGTACGAGGTGGGGGGATGGAAGGGGGAAGGAGATGGGGGAAGGAGATGGGGGAAGGAGAGGGGGGAAGTAGCTGGGGGGAAGGAGATTGGAGGAAGGAGAGAGGGGAAGGAGATTGGGGGAAAGAGAGGGGGAAGGAGAGAGGGGGGAAGGAGTTGGGGGAAGGAGAGGGGGGAAGGAGATGGGGGGAAGGAGAGGGGGGAAGGAGATAGGGGTAAGGAGATGGGGAAGGAGATGTGGGCAGGAGATAGGGGAAGGAGGGGGGAAGGAGAGGGGGTGAAGGAGATGGGGAAAGTAGAGGGGGGAAGGAGATGGGAGTGAAGGGGATAGGGGGAAGGAAATAGGGGGCAAGGAGAGGGGGAAGGAGAGTGGGGAGGAGATGGTGGGAAGGAGAAGGGGGAAGGACATAGGGGGCAAGGATAGGGGGAAGGAGATGGGGGAAGGAGATAGGTGCGAAGAAAGGGGGAAGGAGAGATGGGGGAAGGAAGCGGGAAGGAGATGGGGGAAGGAGATAGGGGGAAGGAAGGGGAAAGGAGATGGGGGAAAGGAGATGGGGGAAGGAATGGGGAAGGAGATGGGGGTAGGAGATAGGGGGAAGGAAGGGTGAAGGGGTTGGGTAGGGGATGGGGGAAGGAAGTGGGAAGGAGATAGAGGAGAAGGACATGGGGGGAAGGAAGGGGGAAGGAGATAGGGGAAGGAGATTGTGGGGAAAGGAAGGGGGAGGGAGAGGGGGAGGGAGAAAGGCGGGAAGGAAGGGGGAAGGAGATAGGGGAAAGGAAGGGGGAATGAGATGGGGGAAGGAGATAGCGGTGGAAGGAAGGGGGAAGGAGATGGAGTGAAAGAGATGGGGGGAAGGAGATGGGGGGAAGGAGGGTGGAAGGAGATGGGGAAGGTGATGGGGAGAAGGAAGGGGGAATGAGATAGGGGGGAAGGAGATATGGGGGGAAGGAGGTGGGAAGGAGTTGGGGGAAGGAAGGGGGAAGGAGATGGGGGATGGAGATGGGGGAAGGAGATAAGAGGGTAGGAGGTAGGGGAGAAGGAGATAGGGGGAAGGAACGGCGAAGGAGATAGGGGAGAAGAAGATGGGGGAAGGAAGGGGGAAGGAGATGGGGAGAAGGAGATGGGGGGACGGAAGGGGGAAGGAGATAGGGGGAAGGAGATGGGGGAAGGAAGGGGGAAGGAGATGGGGGAATGGAAGGGGGAAGGAGATGGGGGAATGGAAGGGGAAGGAGATGGGGGAAGGAGATAAGAGGGTAGGAGGTAGGGGAGAAGGAGATAGGGGGAAGGAAGGGAGAAGGAGATAGGGGAGAAGGAGAAAGGGGGATGGAAGGGGGAAGGAGATAGGGGAGAAGGAGATGGGGAAGGATGGGGGAAGGAGATAGGGGAGAAGGAGATAGGGGAGAAGGAAGGAGGAAGGAGATGGGGGGATGGAAGGGGGAAGGAGAAAGGGGGGAAGGAAGGGGGAAGGAGATTGGCAGAAGGAGATAGTGGGGAAGGAAGGGGGAAGGAGATGGGGAGAAGGAGATAGGGGGAAGGAAGGGGGAAGGAGATAGGGGGAAGGAAGGGGGAAATAGAAAGGGAGGAGGCGATTGGGGGGAAGGAGAGGGGTGAAGAAAGGGGGAACGAGATGGGGGAAGGAAGGGGGGAGGAGATAGGTGGAAGGAGGGGGGGAGAGAAGTGGGAAGGAGATGGGGAGAAGGAAGGGTGAAGGAGACAGGGGAGAAGGAGATGGGGAAGGAAGGTGGAAGGAGATGGGGAGAAGGAGAGGGGGGAAGGAAGGGGGAAGGAGATAGGGGTGAAGGAAGGGCGACGGAGATAGAGGGGGAAGGAAGGGGGTAGGAGAGAGGGGTGAAGGAAGGGCGAAGGAGATAGAGGGGGAAGGAGAGGGGGGAACGACGAGGGGAAGGAGAGGGATGAAAGAAGGGGGAACGAGATGGGGGGGACGGAAGGGGGAAGGAGACAGGAGGGAAGGAGATTGGGGAATCGAAGGGGGAAGAAGAGGGGGGAGGAGAGGGAGAAAGGAAGAGGGAAGGAGATGGGGGGAAGGAGATGGGGGGAAGTAAGGGGGAAGGAGATAGGGGAAGAAGATAGTGGGGAAGGAAGGGGAATGAGATGGGGGAAGGAGATGGGGAAGGAAGGGGGAAGGAGATGGGGGGAAGGAGATGGGGGAAGTAAGGGGGAAGGAGATAGGGGAAGAAGATAGTGGGGAAGGAAGGGGGAAGGAGATAGGGGGAAGGAGAAAGGGGGAAGGAAGGGGGAAGGAGATGGGGGAAGAAGATAGTGGGGAAGGAAGGGGAATGAGATGGGGGAAGGAGATGGGGGAAGGAAGGGGGAAGGAGATGGGGGGAAGGAGATGGGGGAAGTAAGGGGGAAGGAGATAGGGGAAGAAGATAGTGGGGAAGGAAGGGGGAAGGAGATAGGGGGAAGGAGAAAGGGGGAAGGAAGGGGGAAGGAGATGGGGGAAGAAGATAGTGGGGAAGGAAGGGGAATGAGATGGGGGAAGGAGATGGGGGAAGGAGAAAGGGGGAAGGAGATAGGGGGGAAGGAGAAAGGGGGAAGGAGATAGGGGAGAAGGAGATGGGGGAAGGAAGGGGGAAGGAGATAGGGGAAGAAGATAGTGGGGAAGGAAGGGGGAAGGAGATAGGGGGAAGGAGAAAGGGGGAAGGAAGGGGGAAGGAGATAGGGGGGAAGGAGAAAGGGGGAAGGAGATAGCCGGGGTCGGAGATGGGGGGATGAAGGGGGAAGGAGTTCGGGGAGAAGGAGATGGGGAAGGACGGGGGAAGGAGATAGGGGAGAAGGAGATAGGGGAGAAGGAAGGAGGAAGGAGATGGGGGAATGAAGGGGGAAGGAGGTGGGGGGATGGAAGGGGGAAGGAGAAAGGGGGAAGGAAGGGGGAAGGAGATTGGCAGAAGGAGATAGTGGGGAAGGAAGTGGGAAGGAGATGGGGGAGAAGGAGATAGGGGGAAGGAAGGGGGAAGGAGATAGGGAAGGAAGGGGGAAGGAGGTGGTGGGATGGAAGGGGGAAGGAGAAAGGGGGGAAGGAAGGGGGAAGGAGATTGGCAGAAGGAGATAGTGGGGAAGGAAGTGGGAAGGAGATGGGGGAGAAGGAGGTAGGGGGAAGGAAGGGGAAGGAGATGGGGGAAGGAAGGGGGAAGTAGAAAGGGGGAGGTGATTGGGGGGAAGGAGAGGGGTGAAGAAAGGGGGAACGAGATGGGGGAAGGAAGGGGGGAGGAGATGGGGGGAGGAGATGGGGGTAGGAGAGGAGGGAGGGAAGTGGGAAGGAGATGGGGAGAAGGAAGGGTGAAGGAGATGGGGAGAAGGAGATGGGGAAGGAAGGGGGAAGGAGATGGGGAGAAGGAGAGGGAGGAAGGAAGGGTGAAGTAGATAGGGGGAAGGAAGGGGGAAGGAGATGGGGAAGGAAGGGGGTAGAAGATAGGGGTGAAGGAAGGGCGAAGGAGATAGAGGGGGAAGGAGAGGGGGAACGACGGTGTGAAGGAGAGGGATGAAGGAAGGGGGAACGAGATGGGGGGACGGAAGGGGGAAGGAGACAGGAGGGAAGGAGATTGGGGAATGGAAGGGGGAAGAAGATGGGGGAGGAGAGGGAGAAAGGAAGAGGGAAGGAGATGGGGGGAAGGAGATAGGGGAAGAAGATAGTGGGGAAGGAAGGGGAATAAAGATGAGTGTAAGGAGATGGGGGAAGGAGAAAGGGGGAAGGAGAAAGGGGGAAGGAGGCCGGGGAAAGGATGTGGGAAGGAGATGGGGAAGGAGATGGGGTGAAGGAAGGGGGAAGGAGATACGGGGGAAAGACGGGGGGAGGAGATGGGGAAGGAGATTGGGGGAAGGAAGGGGGAAGGAGATAGGGGGAAAGAGATGTGGGGAAGGAAGGGGAAAGGAGATAGACGGGGAGGAGATGGGGGAAGGAGATGGGGGAGGGAGATGGAGGGAAGTAAGGGGGAAGGAGATAGGAGGAAGGAGATGTGGAGTAAGGAAGGGGGAAGGAGATGGGGGAAGCCGATAGGGGGAAAGGAATGGGGAAGGAGATGGGAGGAAGGAAGCGGGAATGAGATAGTGGGGAAGGAGATAGGGGGGAAGGAGATAGAGGGGAACGATGGGGGAAGGAGATAGCGGGGAACCGAGATTGGGGGATGAAGGGGGAAGCAGATAGAGGGTAAGGAAGGGGGACGGAGATAGCGGGGGAAGGCGATGGGGGAAGGAAGGGGGGAGGAAGGGGGTAGGAGATGGGGGTGAAGGAGATGGGGGAAGGAAGGGTGAAGGAGGTAGCGGGGAAGGAGATGGGGGAAGGAAGGGGGAAGGAGATGGGGGAGGCAGATGGTGGAAGGAAGGGGGAAGGAGATAGATAGGGGGAAGGAAGGGGGAAGGATATGGGGAAGGAGATAGGGGGAGGAAGGGGGCAGGAGATAGGGGAGAAGGACATGGGGGAAAGGAAGGGGGAAGGAGATGGGGAGAAGGAGATGGGGGGAAGGAAGGGGGAAGCAGATGGGGGAAGAAAGGGGGAAGGAGGTGGGGGAAGGAAGCGGGAAGGAGATTGGCGGTAGGAGATGGGGGGAAGGAAGGGGGTAGGAGATGGGGAGAAGGAGATGGGGGAAGGAAGGGGGAAGGAGATGGGGGAAGGAAGGGGGAAGGATAAAGGGGGGAAGGAAGGGGGAAGGCGATAGGGGGAAGGAGAGGGGCGAAGAAAGGGGGAACGAGATGGGGAAGGAAGGGGGAAGGGGATGGGGGAGGATTAGGGGGAAGGAAGAGGGAAGGAGATGGGTGAGGAGATGGGGGAAGGAAGGGGGAAGGAGATAGTGGGGGAAGGAAGGGGGAAGGAGATAGTGGGGAAGGAGATGGGTGGAAGGAAGGGGGGAAGGAGATGTGGGGGAAGGAGATGGGGAAGGAAGTGGGAAGGGGACAGCGGGGGAAGGAGATGGGTGAAGGAATGGGCAAGGAGATGGTTGAGGAAGGAGGAACGAGATGGGGTTAAGGAAGGGGGAAGGAGATGGGGGGAAGCAGATAGGGGGAAGGAAGGGGGAAGGAGATGGGGGAAGCAGATGGGGTGAAGGAAGGGGGAAGGAGATGGGGAAGGAAGGGGGAAGGGGATGGGGGAAGGAGATGGGGGAAAAAGGGGGAAGGAGATGTGGGGGAAGGAATGAGGAAGGACATGGGGGAGAAAGGGGGAACGAGATGGGGGGTAAGGAAGTGGGAAGGAGATGGGGGATGCAGATAGTGGGGAAGGAAGGGAGAAGGAGATAGGGGGAAGGAGATGGGGGAAGGAAGAGGGAAGGAGATAGGGGGAACGATTGGGGGAAGGAAGGGGGAGGGAGATGGGCGAAAGAGATGGGGGAAGGAAGGGTGAAGGAGATGTGGAGGAAGGAAGTGGGAAGGAGATGGGGGTAAGGAAGGGGGAAGGAGATGGGCAAGCAGATGGGGGAAGGAAGGGGGAAGGAGATGGGGTAAGGAAGGGGAAAGGAGATAGCGGGGGAAGGAGATGGGGGGAAGTAAGGGGGAAGGAGACGGGGGTAAGGAGATTGGGGGTTAAGGAAGGGCGAAGGAGATGGGCGAAGGAGATGGGGGAAGGAAGGGTGAAGGAGATGTGGAGGAACGAAGTAGGAAGGAGATGGGGGGTAAGGAAGGGAGAAGGAGATGGGGAAGCAGATGGGGGAAGGAAGGGGGAAGGAGATAGGGGAAGGAAGGGGAAAGGAGATAGCGTGGGAAGGAGATGGGGGTAGGAAGGGGGAAGGGTATGGGGGAAGGAAGGGTGAAGGAGATGGGGAAGGAAGGGGGAAGGAGATGGGGAAGGAAGGTGGAAGGAGATGGGGGGGCAGGAAGGGGGAAGGAGATGGTTGGAAGGAGATGAGGGAAGGAAGGGGGAAGGAGATGGGGGAAGTGGATGGGGGGAGAAAGGGGGGTGGAGATGGTGGGGAAGGATGGAGGAAGGAGAGGGGGAGGGAGATAGGGGGGAAGGAAGGGGGAAGAAGATACTGGAAGGAGATAGCGGTGGAAGGAAGGGGGAAGGAGATGGGGGAAGGAAGGGGGAAGGAGATAGGGGGAACGATTGGGGGGAAGGAAGGGGAAGGAGACAGGGGGTAAGGAGATTGGGGGTTAAGGAAGGGCGAAGGAGATAGGTGAAGGAGATGGGGTTAGGAAGGGTGAAGGAGATGTGGAGGAAGGAAGTAGGAAGGAGATGGGGTGTAAGGAAGGGGGAAGGAGATGGGGAAGCAGATGGGGGAAGGAAGGGGGAAGGAGATAGGGGAAGGAAGGGGAAAGGAGATAGCGTGGGAAGGAGATGGGGGTAGGAAGGGGGAAGGGTATGGGGGAAGGAAGGGTGAAGGAGATGGGGAAGGAAGGGGGAAGGAGATGTGGAAGGAAGGTGGAAGGAGATGGGGGGGCAGGAAGGGGGAAGGAGATGGTTGGAAGGAGATGAGGGAAGGAAGGGGGAAGGATATGGGGGAAGTGGATAGGGGGGGAGGAAGTGGGGTGGAGATGGTGGGGAAGGATGAAGGAAGGAGAGGGGGGAGGGAGATAGGGGGGAAGGAAGGGGGAAAAAATACTGGAAGGAGATAGCGGTGGAAGGAAGGGGGAAGGAGATGGGGGAAGGAAGGGGGAAGGAGATAGGGGGAACGATTTGGGGGAAGGAAGGGGAAGGAGATGGGCGAAGGAGATGGGGGAAGGAAGGGTGAAGGAGTTGTGGAGGAAGGAAGTGGGAAGGAGATGGGGGGTAAGGAAGGGGGAAGGAGATGGGGAAGCAGATGGGGGAAGGAAGGGGGAAGGAGATGGGGGAAGGAAGGGGAAAGGAGTTAGCGGGGGAAGGAGATGGGGTGTAAGGAAGGGGGAAGGAGATGGGGGAAGGAGATGGGGGAAGGAGATAGGGGGCAAGAAAGGGGAAGGAGATGAGGAAGGAGATGGGGGAATGAGATAGGGGCAAGGAAGGGGGAAGGAGATAGGGGGAAGGAGATGGGGGTAGGAAGGGGGATGGGTATGGGGGAAGGAAGGGGGAAGGAGATGGGGAAGGAAGGGGGAAGGAGATGGGGGGCAGGAAGGGGGAAGGAGATGGTTGGAAGGAGATGAGGGAAGGAAAGGGGGAGAAGATGGGGAAGGAAGGGAGAAGCAGATAGGGGGGAAGGAAGGGGGAAGGAGATAGCGGGTGAAGGAGATGGGGGAAGGGAGGTGGAAGGAGATGGGGAAAGGAGATTGGGGTAGGCGATGGGGGCAAGGAAGGGGGAAGGAGATAGGGGGAAGGAGATGGGGGTAGGAAGGGGGAAGGATATGGGGGAAGGAAGGGTGAAGGAGATGGGGGAAGGAAGGGGGAAGGAGATGGGGTAAGGAAGGGGGGAGGAGATGGGGGCGGGAAGGCGGAAGGAGATGGGTGGAAGGAGATGGGGGAAGGAGAAGGGTAGAAGGAGATGTGGGAAGGGGGTAGGGGGAGGAAGGGGGAAGGAGATGGTGGGAGGGATGGGGAAGGATATAGGGGGAAGGAGATAGTGGGGGAAGGAAGGGGGAAGGAGAGGGGGAGGGGATAGGTGGGAAGGAAGGGGGAAAAAGATACGGGAAGGAGATAGGGGTGGAAGGAAGGGGGAAGGAGATGGGGGAAGGAGATGGGGGGAAGGAAGGGGGAACGAGATGGGGGAAGGAAGGGGGAAGGAGATGGGGGAAGGAAGGGGGAAGGAGATGTGGGAAAGGAGATGGGGAAGGAGATGGGGGAAGGAAGGGGGAAGGAGATGGGGGAAGGAAGGGGGAAGGAGATAGGGGGAACGATTGGGGGGAAGGAAGGGGGAAGGAGATGGGCGAAGGAGATGGGGGAAGGAAGGGTGATGGAGATGTGGAGGAAGGAAGTGGGAAGGAGATGGGGGTAAGGAAGGGGGATGGAGATGGGGAAGCAGATGGGGGAAGGAAGGGGGAAGGAGATGGGGGAAGGAAGGGGAAAGGAGATAGCGGGGGAAGGGGTTGGGGTGTAAGGAAGGGGGAAGGAGATGGGGGAAGGAGATAGGGGGCAAGAAAGGGGGAAGGAGATGAGGAAGGAGATGGGGGAATGAGATAGGGGGCAAGGAAGGGGGAAGGAGATGGGGGAAGGAGATGGGGGTAGGAAGGGGGAAGGGTATGGGGGAAGGAAGGGTGAAGGAGATGGGGGAAGGAAGGGGGAAGGAGATGGGGAAGGAAGGGGGAAGGAGATGGGGGGGCAGGAAGGGGGAAGGAGATGGTTGGAAGGAGATGAGGGAAGGAAGGGGGAAGGAGAAGGGGGGAAGGATGGAGGAAGGAGAGGGGGGAGGGAGATAGGTGGAAGGAAGGGGGAAGAAGATACTGGAAGGAGATAGCGGTGGAAGAAAGGGGGAAGGAGATGGGGTGAAGGAGATGGGGGAAGGAGATGGGGGAAGGAAAGGGGGAGAAGATGGTGGAAGGAAGGGGGAAGCAGATAGGGGGGAAGGAAGGGGGAAGGATTTAGCGGGTGAAGGAGATGGGGGGAAGGGAGGTGGAAGGAGATGGGGGAAGGAGATTGGGGAAGGCGATGGGGGCAAGGAAGGGGGGAGAAGATGGGGGAAGGTGATGGGGGTAGGAAGGGGTAGGATATGGGGGAAGGAAGGGTGAAGGAGATGGGGAAGGAAGGGGGAAGGAGATTGGGTAAGGAAGGGGGGAGGAGATGGGGCGAGAAGGGGGAAGGAGATGGGTGGAAGGAGATGGGGGAAGGAAGGGGGAAGGAGATGTGGGAAGGGGGTAGGGGAGGAAGGGGGAAAGAGATGGTGGGAGGGATGGGAATGGAGATAGGGGGAAGGAGATAGTGGGGGAAGGAAGGGGGAAGGAGATGGGGGAAGGAGATGGGGAGAAGGAAGGGGGAAGAAGATACGGGAAGGAGATAGCGGTGGAAGGAAGGGGGAAGGAGATGGGGGAAGGAGATGGGGAGAAGGAAGGGGGAAGGAGTTGGGGAAGGGGTAGGTGGAGGGAGGGGGAAGTAGATGTTGGGCAAGGATGGGGAAGGAGATAGGAGGAAGGAGATAGTGGGGGAAGGAAGGGGGAAGGAGAGGGGAGGGGGATGGGGGGAACGAGATGGGGGGAAGGAAGGGGAAATCAGATGGGGGGAAGGAAGGGCGAAGGAGATGGGGTAAGGACGGGGGAAGGAGATGTGGGAACGGAGATGGGGGAAGGAGATGGGGGGAAGGAAGGGGGAAGGAAATGGGGGAAGGAAGGGGGAAGGAGATGTGGGGGCAGGAAGGGGGAAGGAAGGGGGAAGGAGATGGGGAGAAGCAGATGGGGGAAGAAAGGGGGAAGGAGATGGGGGAAGCAGATGGGGGAAGGAAGGGGGAAGGAGATGCGGGAAGCAGATGGGGGAAGGAAGGGGGAAGCAGATGGGGGAAGGAAGGGGGGGAGGAGATAGCAGGGAATGAGATTGGAGGGAAGGAAGGGGAGGGAGATAGGGGGAAGGAGATGGGGGGAAGAAAGGGTTAAGGAGATGTGGGGGAAGGAATGGGGAAGGAGATGGGGGTGGAAGGAGGAACGAGATGGGGGGTAAGAAAGGTGGAAGGAGATGGGGGAAGGAGATGGGGGAAGAAAGGGGGAAGGAGATGGGGAAAGGAGATGGGGGAGGAAGGGAGAAGGAGATGGTGGGGAAGGAAGGGGGAAGGAGGTGTGGGGGAAGGAAGTGGGAAGGAGAGAGGGGCGGGAGATAGGGGGCAAGGAAGGGGGAATGGGATAGGGGAAGGAAATAGCGGTGGAAGGAAGGGGGAAGGAGATAGGGGGAGGAGATGTGTGGAAGTGGATGGGGGGGGAAGGGGGAAGGAGATTGGGGAAGGAGATAGGGGAGGAAGGAAGGGGGAAGGAGATGGGGGAAGTAAGGGGGGAAGGAGATAGGGGAAGGAGATTGAGGGAAGGAAGGGGGAATGAGATAGGGGGAAGGAGATGGGGGGAAGAAAGGGTTAAGGAGATGTGGGGAAAGGAATGGGGAAGGAGATGGGGAGGAAGGAGGAACGAGATGGGGGGTAAGAAAGGGGGAAAGAGATGGGGGAAGCAGATGGGGGAAAGAAGGGGGAAGGAGATATGGGGAGAAGGAGATGGGGAAGGAAGGGTGAAGGAGATAGGGGAAAAGGAGATGGGGGAAGGAAGAGGGAAGGAGATAGGGGAAAATGAGATAGCAGGGAAGGAGGGGGGAAGTAGATAGGGGAGAAGGAGATGGATGGAAAGAAGGGTGAAGGAGATGGGGGAAGGAAGAGGGATTGAGATAGGGGAAGGAGGCGGGGGATGGATGGGGGAAGGAGATGGGGGAGGAGATTTGGGGAAGGAAGGGGGAAGGAGATGGGAGGGAGGAGATGGGGGAAGGAGGTGGTGGAAGGAGATAGGAGGGAAGGAGATTGGGGGAAGAAAGGAGGAATGAGATGGGGGGACGGAGAGAGGGGTGGGAGATGGGGGGAAGGACATACGGGTAAGAAGATGGGGGAAGGAAGGGGAAAGGAGATGGGGGAATGAAATGGAAGGAAGGGGGAACGAGATAGCGGGGAAGGAGATGGGGGAGGGAATGGGGGAAGGAGATGTGGGGGAAGGAAGGGGGAAGGAGATAGGGGGAAGGAGATTGGGGAAAGGAAGGCGGAATGAGATAGGGGAAGGAGATGGTGGTGGGAGATGGTGGGGGAAGGAGCGGGGAAGGAGATGGGGGAAGAAAGGGGGAAGGAGATGGGGAGGAAGGGGGAACGAGATGGGGTGAAGGGAGGGGGAAGGAGATGGGTGAAGGAAGGGGGGAAGGAGATAGCGGGGAAGGAGATTGGGATGAAGGAAGGGGGAAGGAGATGGGGGAAAGAGATGGGGGGAAAAAGGGGGAAGGAGATGTGTGGGAAGGAATGGGGAAGGAGATGGGGGAGGAAGGGGAATGAGATGGGGGTAAGAAAGGGGGAAGGAGATGGGGGAAGAAGATGGGGGGAAGGAAGAGGGTAGGAGATGGGGGAAGGAGATAGGGGGAGGTAGGGAGAAGGAGATGTTGGGGAAGGATGGGGGAAGGAGATAGGGTGAAGGAGATAGTGGGGGAAGGAAGTGGGAAGGAGAGAGGGGAGGGAGATAGGGGGAAAGGAAGGGTGAATGGGATAGGGGAAGGAGATAGTGGTGGAAGGAAGGGGGAAGGAGATGTGGGGGAAGGAAGGGGGAAGGGGATTGGGGAAGGAGATAGTGGAGGAAGGAAGGGGGAAGGAGATGGGGGAAGTAAGGGGGGACGGAGATAGGGGGAAGGAGATTAGGGGAAGGAAGGGGGAATGAGATAGGGGGAAGGAGATGGTGGTGGGAGATGGTGGGGGAAGGAGATGGGAGAAGAAAGGGGGAAGGAGATGGGGGAGGAAGGGAGAACAAGATGCGGGAAGGAAGGAGAAGGAGATGGGGGAAGAAAGGGGGAAGGAGATGGGGGAGGAAGGGAGAACAAGATGGGGGAAGGAAGGGGAAGGAGATGGGGGAAGAAAGGGGGAAGGATTGGGGGAGGAAGGGAGAACGAGATGGGGGAAGGAAGGGTGAAGGAGATGGGGAAGGAAGGGGGAAGGAGATGGGGAGGAAGGGGGAACGAGATGGGGAGGAAGGGGGAACGAGGTGGGGGAAGGAAGGGGTAAGGAGATGGGGGAAGAAAGGGGGAAGGAGGTGGGGGAGGAAGTGAGAACGAGATGGGGGAAGGAAGGGGGGAAGGAGATAGCGGGGAAGGAGATTGGGGTGAAGGAAGGGGGAAGGAGATGGGGAAAGAAAGGGGCAAGGAGATCGGGGGAGGAAGGGGGAAGGAGATGTGGGGAAGGAAGGGGGTAGGGGATTGGGGAAGGAGATAGGGGAGGAAGGAAGGGGAAGGAGATGGGGATAAGGAAGGGGGAAGGAGATGGGGAGAAGCAGATGGGTGGAAGGAAGGGGGAAGGAGATGGGGAAGGAAGGGGGGAAGGAAAGTGGAAGGAGATGGGGGAAGGAGATGGGGGAAGAAAGGGTTAAGGAGATGTGGGGGAAGGAATGGGGAAGGAGATGGGGGAGGAAGGAGGAACGAGATGGGGGGTAAGAAAGGGGGAAGGAGATGGGGGAAGGAGATGGGGGGAAGGAAGGGGGAAGGAGATGGGGAGACGCAGATGGGTGGAAGGAAGGGGGAAGGAGATGGGGAAGGAAGGGGGGAAGGAAAGGGGAAGGAGATGGGGGAACGAGATGGGGAAAGAAAGGGTTAAGGAGATGTGGGGGAAGGAATGGGGAAGGAGATGGGGAAGGAGGAACGAGATGGGGGTAAGAAAGGGGGAAGGAGATGGGGGAAGGAGATGGGGGGAAGGAAGGGGGAAGGAGATGGGGGGAAGGAGATAGGGGGGAGGAAGGGAGAAGGAGATGGTGGGGGAAGGAAGTGGGAAGGAGAGAGGGGCGGGTGATAGGGGGAAAGGGAGGGGGAATGGGATAGGGGAAGGATATAGCGGTGGAAGGAAGGGGGAAGGAGATGGGGGAAGGAGATGGGGGAAGGAGATGTGGAAAGAAAGGGGCAAGGAGATGGGGGGAGGAAGGGGGAAGGAGATAGGGGGAAGGAGATGTGGGGGAAGGAATGGGGAAGGAGATGGGGAGGAAGGGGGAACGAGATGGGGGGTAAGAAAGGGGGAAGGAGATGGGGGAAGCAGATGGGGGGAAGGAAGGGGGAAGGAGATGGGGTGTAAGAGATGGGTGGAAGGAAGGGGGAAGCAGATGGGGGAAGGAGATAGCGGCGAAGGAGATTGGGGGAAGGAAGGGGGAAGGAGATAGGGGGAATGAGATGGGGGAAGAAAGGGGGAAGGAGATGTGGGGGAAGGAAGGGGAAGGAGATGGGGGAGGAAGGGGGAACGAGATGGGGGGTAAGAAAGGGGGAAGGAGATGGGGGAAGCAGATGGGGGAAGGAAGGGGGAAGGAGATGGGGTGTAAGAGATGGGTGGAAGGAAGGGGGAAGGAGATGGCGGGAAGGAGATGGGGGAGGAAGGGGGAATGAGATGGAGGGGAAGGATGGGGGAAGGAGATAGGGGAAGGAGATAGTGGGGGAAGGAAGTGGGAAGGAGATAGGGGAGGGAGATAGAAAGAAAGGAAGGGGGAATTGGATAGGGGAAGGAGATAGCGGTGGAAGGAAGGGGGAAGGAGATGGGGGAAGGAGATGTGGGGAAGTGGATGGGGAAGGAAGGGGGAAGGAAATGGGGAAAGAAAGGGGGAAGGAGATGGAGGAACGAAGTGGGAAGGACATGTGGGGGATGGAAGGGGGAAGGGGATTGGGGAAGGAGATAGGGAAGGAAGGAAGGGGGAAGGAGATGGGGAAGGAAGGGGGAAGGAGATATTTGGGAAGGAGATAGCCGGGAAGAAAGGGGGAAGGAGATGGGGAAGGACATACGGAGAGGGAGATGACGGAAGGAGATAGGGTGGGAAGGAGATGGTGGAAAGAAGGGGGAAGGAGATAGAGGAAGAAGGAAGGGGGAATGAGATGGGGAGAAGGAGATGGGGGAAGGAAGGGGGAAGGAGATGGGGAAAAGGAGATAGCAGAGAAGGAGGGGGGAAGGAGATAGGGGAGAAGAACATGGGTGGAAGTAAGGGTGAAAGAGATGGGGGAAGGAAGAGTGAATGAGATGGGGGAAGGAGGCGGGGGAAAGGATGCGGGAAGGAGATGGGGGGACAGAGATGGAGTGAAGGAAGGGGGAAGGGGATTTGGGGAAGGAAGGGGGAAGGAGATGGGGGAAAGGAAGGGGGGAAGGAGATAGGGGAAGGAGATAGGAGGGTAGGAAGGGGGAAGGAGATAGGGAAGGAGATTGTGGGGAAGGAAGGGGGAATGCGATAGGGGGAAGGAGATGGGAGTGGGAGATGGGGGAAGGAAGGGGGAAGGAGATGTGTGGGAAGGAATGGAGAAGGAGAGAGGGGGAAGGAAGGGGGAACGAGATCGGGGGTAAGGAAGGGGGAAGGAGATAGAGGAAGAAGGAAGGGGGAATGAGATGGGGAGAAGGAGATGGGGGAAGGAAGGGGGAAGGAGATGGGTAAAAGGAGATAGCAGAGAAGGAGGGGGGAAGGAGATAGGGGAGAAGAACATGGGTGGAAGTAAGGGTGAAAGAGATGGGGGAAGGAAGAGTGAATGAGATGGGGGAAGGAGGCGGGGGAAAGGATGCGGGAAGGAGATGGGGGCACGGAGATGGAGTGAAGGAAGGGGGAAGGAGATTTGGGGAAGGAAGGGGGAAGGAGATAGGGGGAAAGTAAGGGGGGAAGGAGATAGGGGAAGGAGATAGGAGGGTAGGAAAGGGGAAGGAGATGGGGAAGGAGATTGTGGGGAAGGAAGGGGGAATGCGATAGGGGGAAGGAGATGGGAGTGGGAGATGGGGGAAGGAAGGGAGAAGGAGATGTGTGGGAAGGAAAGGAGAAGGAGAGAGGGGGAAGGAAGGGGGAACGAGATCGGGGGTAAGGAAGGGGGAAGGAGATGGGGAAGCAGATAGCGGAGAAGGAAGGGGGAAGGAGGTAGGGGGTAAGGAAGGGGGAAGGAGATGGGGAAGCAGATAGCGGAGAAGGAAGGGGGAAGGAGGTAGGGGAAGGAAGGGGGAAGGGGATACGGGGAAGGATTGGGGGGAAGGAACGGGGAAGGAGATACCGGGGAAGGAGATGGGGGGTAGGAAGGGGAGAGGAGATGGGGGTAGGAAGGGGGAAGGAGATAGGTGGAAGGATTGGGGGAAGGAAGGGGAAGGAGATGGGGGAAGGAGATGGGGAAGGAAGGGGAAGGAGATAGTGGGGAAGGAGATGGGGGAAGGAAGGGGGGATAGAGATGTGGGGGAAGGGAGGGGGAATGAGATAAGGCGAAGGAGATGGGGGTGGGAGATGGTGGGGGAGGGAAGGGGGAAGGAGATAGGAGAAAGCAGATGGGGGAAGAAAGGGTGAAGGAGATGTGGGGGAAGGAATGGGGAAGGAGTTGGGGGGAGGAAGGGGGAACGAGATGGGGGTAAGGAAGAGGGAAGGAGATGGGGGAAGCAGATGGGGGAAGGAAGGGGGAAGGAGATGGGGGAAGCAGATAGGGGGAAGGAAGGGAGCTGGAGATTGGGGAAGGAAGGGGGAAGGCGATAGCGGGGGAAGGAGATGGGGAAGGAAGGGGGAAGGAGATTGGGGGAAGAAAGTGGGAAGGAGATGTGGGGGAAGGAATGGGGAAGGCGATGGGGGGAGGAAGGGGGAAGGAGATGGAGGAAGCAGATGGGGGGAAGGAAGGGGGAAGGAGATGGGGGAAAGAGATGGGTGGAAGGAAGGGGGAAGGAGATGGCGGGAAGGAGATAGGGGAGGAAGGGGGAAGGAGATGGTGGGGAAGGATGGGGGAAGGAGATAGGGGGAAGGAGATAGTGGGGGAAGGAAGTGGGAAGGAGAGAGGGGAGGGAGATGGGGGAAAGGAAGGGGGAATTGGATAGGGGAAGGAGATAGCGGTGGAAGGAAGGGGGAATCAGTTGGGGGAAGGAGATGTGGGGAAGTGGATGGGGAAGGAGATAGGGAAAGAAAGGGGGAAGAAGATGGGGGAAGGAAGGGGGAAGGAGATGTGGGGGAAGGAAGGGGGAAGGGGATTGGGGAAGGAGATAGGGAAGGAAGGAAGGGGAAGGAGATGGGGAAGGAAGGGGGAAGGAGATATTTGGGAAGGAGATAGCCGGGAAGAAAGGGGGAAGGAGATGGGGAAGGACATACGGAGAGGGAGATGGGGAAGGATATAGGGTGGGAAGGAGATGGGGGAAAGAAGGGGTAAGGAGATAGGGGAAGAAGGAAGGGGGAATGAGATAGGGGAGAAGGAGATGGGGGAAGGAAGGGGGAAGGAGATGGGGAAAAATAGATAGCAGAGAAGGAGGGGGGAAGGAGATAGGGGAGAAGAACATGGGTGGAAGGAAGGGTGAAAGACATGGGGGAAGCAGATCGGGGGAAGGAAAGGGGAAGGAGATGGGGAAGCAGATGGGAGAAGGAAGGAGGAAGGAGATGGGGGAAGGAAGGGGAAAGGAGATAGCGGGGAAGGTGATTGCGGGGAAGGAAGGGGGGAAGGAAATGGGGCGAAGAAAGGGGGAAGGAGTTGTGGGGGAAGGAATGGGGAAGGAGATGGGGGAGGAAGTAGGAACGAGATTGGGGGTAAGAAAGTTGGAAGGAGATGGGGAAGCAGATGGGGGGAAGGAGATGGGGGAAGGAGGTGGGGGGAGGAGGTGGGGGGAGGAAGGGGGAAGGAGGGGGGAGGAAGACAAGGGGAAGGAAGGGGGAATAGGATAGGGGAAGGAGATAGCGGTGGAAGGAAGGGGGAAGGAGATGGGGAAAGGAAATGGGGGGAAGGGGATGGGGAAGGAAGGGGGAAGGATTTAGGGGGAAGGAGATAGGGTGGAAGGAAAGGGGAAGGAGATGGGGAAAGAAAGGGAAAGGAGATGGGGGAAGGAAGGGGGAAGGAGATGTGGGGGAAGGAAGGGGGAAGGGGATTGGGGTAAGGAGATAGGGGAGGAAGGAATGGGGAAGGAGATGGGGAAGGAAGGGGGAAGGAGATGGTTGTGAAGGAGATGGGGGAAGAAAGGGGGAAGGAGGTGGGGGAAGGAGATGTGGGGGAAGGAAGGGGGAAAGGGATTGGGGAAGGAGATAGGGAAGGAAGGAAGGGGGAAGGAGATGGGGGAAGCAGATAGGGGGAAGGAAGGGAGCTGGAGATCGGGGAAGTAAGGGGGAAGGAGATAGCAGGGGAAGGAGATGGGGAAGGAAGGGGGAAGGAGATAGGGGGAAGGAGATGGGGGAAGAAAGGGGGAAGGAGATGTGGGGTAAGGAATGGGGAAGGCGATGGGGGGAGGAAGGGGGAAGGAGATTGGGGTAAGGAAGGGGGAAGAAGATGGGGGAAGAAAGGGGAAAGGGATGTGGGGTAAGGAATGGGGAAGGCGATGGGGAGGAAGGGGGAAGGAGATTGGGGTAAGGAAGGGGGAAGGAGATGGGGGAAGCAGATGGGGTGAAGGAAGGGTAAGGAAATAGGGCGAGAAGGATGGGGGAATGAGATAGGGGTAAGGAGATAGGGGGGAAGGAAGGGGGAAGGAGATGGGGAGGAGGAGATGGGGGAAGGATAGAGGGGGAAGGAGATGGGGGAAGGAGATAGGAGGGAAGGAAGGGGGAAGGAGATAGGGGGAAGGAGATTGGGGGAAGGAAGGGGGAATGAGATGGGGGAAGGAGATGGCAGTGGGAGATGGGGGAGAAGGAAGGGGGAAGGAAGGGGGAAGGAGATGGGGGTAAGGAAGGGGAAAGGAGATGTGTTGGAAGGAATGGGGAAGGAGATGGGGAGAAGGAAGGGGGAACGAGATCGGAGTAAGGAAGGGGGAAGGAGATGGGGAAGCAGATAGCGGAGAAGGAGATGGGGGAAGGAAGAGGGAAGGAGATAGGGGGAAATAAGATACCAGGGAAGGAGGGGAAAGGAGATAGGGGAGAAGGAGATGGGTGGAAGGAAGGGTGAAGGAGATTGGGGAGAAGGAGTTGGGTGGAAGGAAGGGTGAAGGAGATTGGAGAAGGAACGGGGAAGGAGATGGGGAAGGAAGGGGGAATGAGATAGGGGAAAGGAGGCGGGGGGAAGGATGGGGGAAGGAGATCGGAGTAAGGAAGGGGGAAGGAGATGGGGAAGCAGATAGCGGAGAAGGAAGGGGAAGGAGGTAGGGGAAAGGATGGGGAAGTAGATGGGGCGAAGGAAGGGGGGAGAAGATGGGGGAGGAGATGGGGGAAGGAAGGGGGAAGGAGATAGCGGGGAAGGAGATGGGGGAAGGAAGGGGGGATAGAGATGTGGGGGAAGGGAGGGGGAATGAGATAAGGGGAAGGAGATGCGGGTGGGAGATGGTGGGGGAGGGAAGGGGGAAGGAGATGGGGGAAAGGAGATGGGGGAAGAAAGGGTGAAGGAGATGTGGGGGAAGGAATGGGGAAGGAGATGGGGGGAGGGAAGGGGAACGAGATGGGGGTAAGGAAGGGGGAAGGAGATGGGGAAGCAGATAGGGGAAGGAAGGGTGAAGGAGATGGGGGAAGGAAGGGGGAAGGAGATAGGGGAAAGGAGACGGGGGAAGAAAGGGGGAAGGAATGGGGAAGGAAATGGGTGGAAGGAAGGGGGAACGAGATGGGGGGTAAGGAAGGGGGAAGGAGATAGGGGAAGCAGATGGGGGAAGGAAGGGGGAAGTAGGTAGGGTGAAGGAGATGGGGAAGGAAGTGGAAGGAGATAGCGGGGGAAGGAGATGGGGGTAAGGAAGGGGGAAGGAGATGGGGAAGGAGACAGCGGGGGAAGAAGATGGGGTAAGGAAGGGGGACGGAGACAGGGGGTAAGGAGATTGGGGGGAAGGAAGGGGGAAGGAGATGTGGGGGAAGGAGATGGGATGTAAGGAAGGGGGAAGGAGATAGGGGAAACAGATGGGGGGAAGGAAGGTGGAAGGAGATAGCGGGGAAAGGAGATGGAGAAGGGAGGGGGAAGGAGATGGGTGAAGGAAATGGGGGGGATGGAAGGTAGAAGGAGATGTGGGGGAAGGAAGGGGGGAAGAGATGTGGGGTAAGGAAGGGGGAAGCAGATGGGGAAAGCAGATAGGGGGAAGGAAGGGGGAAGGAAATAATGGGGGAAGGAGATGGGGGAAGGAAGGGGGAAGGGGATAGGGGGAATTAGATGGGGGTAGGTGGGGAAAGGAGATGGGGAAGGAGATGGCGGGAAAAAGGGGGAAGGAGATGGGGAAGGAGATGGTGGGGAAGGTAGGGGGAAGGAGATAAGTTAAGGAGATGGGGGAAGGAAGGGGAAGGAGATAGGGGGAAGGAAGAGGGAAGGAGATGGGGGGAAGGAGATGGAGGGTATGAAGGGGGAAGGATATGGTGGGGAAGGAAGGGGGTAGGAGATGGGGAAGGAAGGGGGAAGGAGATGGGGAGAAGGAATGGGGAAGGAGATGGGGGAAGGAAGGGGAAGGAGATGGGGAGGGTGTTGGGCGGAAGAAAGGGGGAAGGAATGGGGAAGGAAATGGGTGGGAGGAAGGGGGAACGAGATGGGGGGTAAGGAAGGGGGAAGGAGATAGGGGAAGCAGAAGGGGGAAGGAAGGGGGAAGTAGGTAGGGTGAAGGAGATGGGGGAAGGAAGTGGAAGGAGATAGCGGGGGAAGGAGATGGGGGGAAGGAAGGGGGAAGGAGATGGGGAAGGAGATAGCGGGGGAAGAAGATGGGGTAAGGAAGGGGGACGGAGACAGGGGGTAAGGAGATTGGGGGGAAGGAAGGGGGAAGGAGATAGGGGGAAATAAGATAGCAGGGAAGGAGGGGAAAGGAGATAGGGGAGAAGGAGATGGGTGGAAGGAAGGGTGAAGGAGATTGGGGAGAAGGAGTTGGGTGGAAGGAAGGGTGAAGGAGATTGGAGAAGGAACGGGGAAGGAGATGGGGAAGGAAGGGGGAATGAGATAGGGGAAAGGAGCGGGGTGAAGGATGGGGGAAGGAGATATAGGGGAAGGAGATGGGGTGAAGGAAGGGGGAAGTAGATATGGGGAAGGAAGGGGGAAGGAGTTGGGGGGAGGATATAGTGGGAAGGAAGGGGGAAGGAGATGGGGGAAGGAGATAGGGGGAAGGAAGGGTGAAGGAGATGGGGGAGGAGATGGGGGTAAGGAGATGGGGGAAGGAGATTGGGGAGAAGAACGGGAAAAGTAGATGGGGGACGGAGATGAGGGGAAGGAAGGGGAAGGAGAAAGGGGGAAGCAAGGGGGAAGGAGATGGTGGATGGAGAGGGGGGAAGGAAAGGGGAATGAGATAGAGGGGGAAGGAAGGGCGAAGTAGATGAGGAAAGGAAGGCGGTAGGATAGAGGGGGAAGGAAGGGGGAAGGAGATTGGGAGAAGGAGATGGGGGAAGGAAGGGGGAAGGAGATGGGGGAAGGAAGGGGAAGTTGAAAGGGGGGAAGGAAGGGGAAGGAGATGGGGAAGAGATGGGGGAAGGAAAGGGGAATGAGATAGTGGTGGAAGGAAGGGGGAAGTAGATAGGGGGAAGGAAGGGGAAGGATGTGGGGGAAGGAAGGCGGTAGGAGATAGGGGTGAAGGAAGGGGAAGGAGATGGGGGGAAGGAGATGTTGGGACGGAAGGGGGGAGGAGAATGGGAGGGAGATAAGTGGGAAAGAAGGGGGAAGGAGATGGGGAAGGAAGGGGGAATGAGATAGGGTGAAGAATATGGGGGAGGGAAGGGGAAGGAGGTGTGGGGTAAGGAATGGGGAGGGAGATGGGGGGAAGGAAGGGGGAACGAGATGGGGGTAAGGAAGGGGATAGGAGATGGGGGAAGCAGATGGGGGAAGGAAAGAGGAAGAAGATAATGGAAGGAGATAGTGGGGGAAGAAAGGGGGAAGGAGATAGGTGGGAAGTAGATGGGGGAAGGAAGGGGGAAGGAGATAGGGGGCCAGGAAGGGGAAAGGAGATAGCGGGGAAGGAGATGGGGGGAAGGAACGGAGGAGTAGATGTGGAGGAAGGAAGGGGGAAGGAGATGGGGCATAAGGAAGGGGGAAGGAGATGGGGAAGGAAGGGGGAAGGAGATAGCGCGGGAAGGAGATGGGGGAAGGAAGGGGAAGGAGATGTGGGGGAAGGAATGGGGAAAGCAGATAGGGGGAAGGAAGGGGGAAGGAAATAGTGGGGGAAGGTGATGGGGAAAGGAAGGGGGAAGGAGATAGGAGGAATGAGATGGCGTAACGAGGGGGGAAGGAGAAGGGGCAAGGAGATGCGGGAAGGAGATGGGGAGAAGGAGATGGGGGAAGGAAGGGGAAAGGAGATGGGGGTAAGGAGATGGGGAAGGAGAGAGTGGAGAAGGAAGGGGGAAGGAGTTAACGGAAGGAGATAGCGGGGGAAGAAAGGGGGTAGGAAATAGGTGGGAAGGAGATGGAGGGGACGGAAGGGGGAAGAAAGGGGGAAGGAGATGGAGGAGGGAAGGGGGAAGGAGATGGGGTGAATTAGAGGGGGGAAAGAGATAGGGGTGAAGGAGATGGGGAAGGAAAGGGAAAGGAGATAAGGGGGAAGGAGATAGGGGGAAGGGGATAGGGGTAGGAAGGGGGAAGGAAAATGGGGGGATGGAAGCGGGAAGGAGATGGCGGAAGGAAGGGGGAAGGAGATGGGGGAAGGATGAGGGAAGGAGATAGGGGGAAGGAGATGGGGTAGGAAGCGGGAAGGATATGGGGGGAAGGAAGGGGGAAGGAGATGGGGGAAGGAGATAGTGGGGGAAGGAAGGGGGAAGCAGATGGGGAAAGGAAGGGGAAGGAGATGGGGAAGGAAGGGGGTAGGAGATAGGGTTGAAGGAAGGGGAAAGGAGATAGGGGGAAGTAGATGGGGGATGGAATGGGGAAGGAAGGGGGAAGGGGATTCGGGAGGAGATCGGGGAAGGAAGGGGGGAAGGATATCGTGGGGAAAGAAGGGGGAAGTAGATTGGGAAAGGAAGGGGGAAGGAGATGGGTGAAGGAAGGGGGTAGGAAATAGCGTTGAAGGAAGCGGGAAGGAGATAGGGGGAAGGAGATGGGGTGAAGGAAGGGGGAAGGAGATGGGGGAAAGAGAGGGTGGAAGGAAGGGGGAAGGAGATGGGGGAAGGAGATGGGGGATCGAAGGCCGGAAGGAGAGGGGGGTGAAGGAAGGGGGAAGGAGATGGGGGAAGGAGATGGGGGATCGAAGGCAGGAAGGAGAGGGTGGTGAAGGAAGGGGGAAGGAGATGGTGGAAGGAGAGGGGGGATCGAAGGCAGGAAGGAGAGGGGGGAAGGAAGGGGAAAGGAGATGGGGGAAAGAGAGGGTGGAAGGAAGGGGGAAGGAGATGGGGGATCGAAGGCCGGAAGGAGAGGGGGGTGAAGGAAGGGGGAAGGAGATGGGGGAAGGAGATGGGGGATCGAAGGCAGGAAGGAGAGGGTGGTGAAGGAAGGGGGAAGGAGATGGTGGAAGGAGAGGGGGGATCGAAGGCAGGAAGGAGAGGGGGGAAGGAAGGGGAAAGGAGATGGGGGAAAGGAGATTTTGGAAGGAAGGGGGAAGGAGATGGGGGAAGGAGATGGGGGAAGGAAGGGGGCAGGAGATAGGGGGAAGGAGAGGGGGGAATGAAGGGGGAATTAGATAGGTGGGAAGGAGATTGGGGAGGGAGATGGGGAAGGAAGTGGGAAGGGGATGGGGGGAAGGAGATGGGGAGTAGGAGGGGGGAAGGAGATTGGGGGAAGGAAGGGGGAAGGAAGGGGGAAGGAGATGGGGGAATGAGATCGAGGGGAAGGAAGGGGGAAGGAGATGGGGGAAGGACATGGGGAAGGAAGGGGGAAGGAGATTGGGAAAAGGAGATGGGGAAGGAAGGGGGAAGGAGATGGGGGAAGGAAGGGGGAAGGAAAAAGGGGGAAGGAAGGGGGAAGGAGATGGGGAAGAAGAGGGGGGAAGGAAAGGGGAACGAGATAGTGGGGGAAGGAAGGGCGAAGTAGATAGGGGAAGGAAGGGGGAAGGAGATGGGGGTAAGGAAGGGGATAGGAGATGGGGAAGCAGATATGGGGAAGGAAGGAGGAAGGAGATAATGGAGGAGATAGTGGGGAAAGAAAGGGGGAAGGAGATAGGTGGGAAGTAGATGGGGGAAGGAAGGGGGAAGGAGAGGGGGAGGAGATACGGGAGAATGAGATTGGGGGAAGGAAGGGGGAAGGAGATAAGGGGGAAGGAGATAGGGGGAAGAAGATGGTGGGGAAGGAAGGGGGAAGGAGATAAGTTAAGGAGTTGGGGGGAAGGAAGGGAGAAGGAAATGGGGGAAAAGATGGGGGGAACGAGATAGGGGGAAGGATGGGGGAAGGAGATAGGGGTAAGGAAGGGGGAAGGAGATGGGGAAAGAAGGGGGAAGGAGACAGCGGGGGAATGAGATTGGGGGAAGGAAGAGGGAAGGAGATGTGGGGAAGGAAGGGGAAGAGATGTGGGGTAAGGAAGGGGGAAGGAGATGGGGGAAAGCAGATAGGGGGAAGGAAGGGGGAAGGAAATAGTGGGGGAAGGTGATGGGGGAAAGGAAGGGGGAAGGAGATGTGGGGTAAGGAATGGTGTAGGAGATGGGGGAAGCAGAAAGGGGGGAAGGAAGGTGGAAGGAGATAGGAGGGAATGAGATGGGGGGACGGACATGGGGGAAGGAAGGGGAAGGAGAAAGGGGGAAGGAAGGGGGAAGGAGATGAGGGAAGGAAGGCGGTAGGATAGAGGGAAGAAGGAAGGGGGAAGGAGATGGGGAAGGAGAGTGGGGATCGAAGGTGGGAAGGAGAGGGCGGAAGGAAGGGGAAAGGAGATGGGGGAAAGGAGATGTTGGGAAGGAAGGGGGAAGGAGATGGAGAAGGAAGGGGGAAGTCGATAGGGGAAGGAAGGGGGAAGGAGATGGGGGTAAGGAAGGGGATAGGAGATGGGGAAGCAGATAGGGGGAAGGAAGGGGGAAGGAGATGGGGGAAGGAAGGGGGAAGGAGATGGGGGAAGAAGAGGGGGGATCGAAGGCGGGAAGGAGAGTTCAGAAGGAAGGGGAAATGAGATGGGAGGGAAGTAAGGGGGAAGGACATGGAGGAAAGGAAATGTTGGGAAGGAAGGGGGAAGGAGATGGGGGAGGAAGGGGGAAGGAGAGGGGGAGGTAGGTAGGTGGGAAGGAAGTGGGAACGAGATGGGGGTAAGGAAGGGGATAGGAGATGGGGGAAGCAGATAGGGGGAAGGAAGGAGTAAGGAGATAGTGGGGAAAGAAAGGGGGAAGGAGATAGGTGGGAAGTAGATGGGGGGAAGGAAGCGGGAAGGAGATGGGGGGAAGGAAGGGGGAAGGAGAGGGGGAAGAGATAGGGGAGAAGGAGATTGGGGGATGGAAGGGGGAAGGAGATAAGGGGGAAGGAGATTTGGGGGAAGAAGATGGTGGGGAAGGAGATAGGTTAAGGAGATGGGGGAAGGAAGGGAGAAGGAGATGGGGGAGAAAGATGGGAGAAGGAGATAGGGGTAAGGAAGGGGGAAGGAGATAGCGGGGAAGGAAGGGGGAAGGAGATGGGGGAATGAGATCGAGGGGAAGGAAGGGGGAAGGAGATGGGGAGAAAAACATGGGGGAAGGAAGGGGGAAGGAGATTGGGAGAAGGAAATGGGGGAAGGAAGGGGGAAGGAGATGGGGGAAGGAAGGGGAAGTTGAAAGGGGGGAAGGAAGGGGGAAGGAGAAGGGGAAGAGATGGGGAAGGAAAGGGGAACGAGATAGTGGGGGAAGGAAGGGGGAAGTAGATAGGGGGAAGGAAGGGGAAGGAGGTGGGGGAAGGAAGGCGGTAGGAGATAGGGGTGAAGGAAGGGGAAGGAGATGGGGGAAGGAGATGGGGGAGGAAGGGGGAAGGAGAATGGGAGGGAGATAAGTGGGAAAGAAGGGTAAGTAGATGGGGAAGGAAGGGGGAATGAGATAGGGTGAAGAATATGGGGGAGGGAAGGGGAAGGAGGTGTGGGGTAAGGAATGGGGAGGGAGATGGGGGAAGGAAGGGGGAACGAGATGGGGGTAAGGAAGGGGATAGGAGATGGGGGAAGCAGATGGGGGAAGGAAAGAGGAAGAAGATAATAGAAGGAGATAATGGGGGAAGGAAGGGGGAAGGAGATAGGTGGGAAGTAGATTGGGGAAGGAAGGGGGAAGGAGATAAGGGGGAAAGAGATAGGGAGAAGAAGATGGTGGGGAAGGAAGGGCGAAGGAGATAAATTAAGGAGATGGGGAAAGGAAGGGAGAAGGAGATAGGGGGCCAGGAAGGGGAAAGGAGATAGCGGGGAAGGAGATGGGGGGAAGGAACGGAGGAGTAGATGTGGAGGAAGGAAGGGGGAAGGAGATGGGGCGTAAGGAAGGGGGAAGGAGATGGGGAAGGAAGGGGGAAGGAGATAGCGGGGGAAGGAGATGGGGGAAGGAAGGGGAAGGAGATGGGGGAAGCAGATAGGGGGAAGGAAGGGGGAAGGAAATAGTGGGGGAAGGTGATGGGGAAAGGAAGGGGGAAGGAGATAGGAGAAATGAGATGGGGTAACGAGGGGGGAAGGAGAAGGGGCAAGGAGATGCGGGAAGGAGATGGGGAGAAGGAGATGGGGGAAGGAAGGGGAAAGGAGATGGGGGTAAGGAGATGGGGAAGGAGAGAGTGGAGAAGGAAGGGGGAAGGAGATAACGGAAGGAGATAGCGGGGGAAGAAAGGGGGTAGGAAATAGGTGGGAAGGAGATGGAGGGGACGGAAGGGGGAAGAAAGGGGGAAGGAGATGGGGGAGGAAAGGGGGAAGGAGATGGGGTGAATTAGAGGGGGGAAAGTGATAGGGGTGAAGGAAAGGGAAAGGAGATAAGGGGGAAGGAGATAGGGGAAGGGGATGGGGGTAGGAAGGGGGAAGGAAAATGGGGGGATGGAAGTGGGAAGGAGATGGCGGAAGGAAGGGGGAAGGAGATGGGGGAAGAATGAGGGAAGGAGATAGGTGGAAGGAGATGGGGGTAGGAAGGGGGAAGGATATGGGGGGAAGCAAGGGGGAAGGAGATGGGGGGAAGGAGATAGTGGGGGAAGGAAGGGTGAAGCAGATGGGGGAAGGAAGGGGGAAGCAATTGGGGGAAGGAAGGGGGAAGCAGATGGGGAAAGGAAGGGGAAGGAGATGGGGAAGGAAGGGGGTAGGAGATAGGGTTGAAGGAAGGGGAAAGGAGATAGGGGGAAGGAGATGGGGGATGGAATGGGGAAGGAGATGGGGGAAGGAGAGGGGGAAGGAGAGGGGGAAGGAAGGCGGAAGGAGATTCGGGAGGAGATCGGGGAAGGAAGGGGGGAAGGATATCGTGGGGGAAGGAAGGGGGAAGTAGATTGGGAAAGGAAGGGGGAAGGAGATGGGTGAAGGAAGGGGGTAGGAGATAGCGTTGAAGGAAGCGGGAAGGAGATAGGGGGAAGGAGATGGGGTGAAGGAAGGGGGATGGAGATGGGGGAAAGAGAGGGTGGAAGGAAGGGGGAAGGAGATGGGGTAACGGAAGGGGGAAGGAGATTGGGGAAGGAGTTGAGCGGAAGGAAGGGGGAAGGAGATGGGGGAAAGGAGATGGGGTGAAGGAAGGGGGAAGGAGATGGTGGAAAGGAAATGGGGAGAAGGAGGGGAGTAGGAGATAGGGGGAAGGAGATGGGGGATGGAATGGGGAAAGAGATGGGGATGGAGAGGGGAGAAGGAAGGGGGAAGGAGATAGGGGGAAGGAAATTGGGGAAGGAAGGGGAAAGTAGAAAGGGGGGAAGGAAGGGGGAAGGAGATGGGGAAGGAGATAGGGGTGAAGGAACGGGGATGGAGATGGGAGGAAAGAGAGAGGGGATCGAAGGCAGGAAGCAGAGGGCGGAAAGAAGGGGAAAGGAGAGGGGAGGGAAGGAAGGGGGAAGGAGATGGGGGAAAGGAGATGTTGGGAAGGAAGGGGGAAGGAGATGGGGGAAGGAGATGGGGGAGGAAGGGGGAAGGAGAGTGGGAGGGAGATAGGTGGGAAGAAGATGGGGGAAGGATTAGGGGGATGGAAGGGAGGAAGGAGATGTGGAGGAAGGAAGGGGGAAGGGCATGTGGGTAAGGAAGGGAGAAGGAGATCGGGGAAGGAGATGGGGGGAAGGAAGGGGGAAGGAGATGGGGAAGGAAGGGGGAAGGAGATAGCAGGGGAAGGAGATGGGGGAAGGAAGTGGAAGCAGACAGGGGGAAAAGAGATTGAGGGGAAAGGAAGGAGGAAGGAGATGAGGCGGAAGGAAGAAGAAGAGATGTGGGGTAAGGAAGGTGGAAGGAGATGGAGGAAAGCAGATGGGGGAAGGAAGGGGGAAGGAAATAGTGGGGTAAGGTGATTGGGAAAGAAAGGGGGAAGGAGATAGGAGGAATGAGATGGGGTAACGAGGGGGGAAGGAGATGGGGGAAGGAGATGCGGGATGGAGATGGGGAGAAGGAGATGGGGAAGGAGATGGGGAAGGAGAGAGTGGGGAAGGAAGGGGGAAGGAGATAAGGGAAGGAGATGTGGGGTAAGAAAGGGGGAAGGAGATGTTGGGTAAGAAAGGGGGAAGGAGATGGGGGAAAGCAGATGGGGGAAGGAAGAGGGAAGGAAATAGTGGGGGAAGGAGATGGGGGAAAGGAAGGGGGAAGGAGATAGTGGGGAATGAGATGGGGTAAGGAGGGGGAAGGAGATGGGGGAAGGAGATGCGGGAAGGAGATAGTGGAGAAGAAGATGGGGGAAAGGAAGAGGGAAGGAGGTAGGGGAAGGAGATGGGGAAGGACATAGTGGGGAAGGAAGGGGGAAGGAGATAAGGGAAGGAGATAGCGGGGGAAGAAAGGGGGTAGGAGATAGGTGAGAAGGAGATGGGGGGACGGAAGGGGAAGAAAAGGGCGAAGGAGATGGGGGAAGAAAGGGGGAAAGAGATGGGGTGAAGGAGATGTGGGGAAGGAGATGGGGAGAAGGGGATGGGGGAACGAAAGGGAAAGGAGATAAGGTGGAAGGAGATAGGGGGAAGGAGATGGGGGAAGGAGATGGGGAAGGAAGGTGGGAAGGAGATGTGGAGGAAGGAAGGGGGAAGGAGATGGGGCGTAGGGAAGGGGGAAGGAGATCGGGGAAGGAGATAGGGGGGAGGGAAGGGGGAAGGAGATGGGGAAGGAAGGGGGAAGGAGATAGCGGGGGAAGGAGATGGGAGAAGGAAGGGGAAGCAGACAGGGGGAAAAGAGATTGAGGGGGAAGGAAGGGGGAAGGAGATGTGGCGGAAGGAAGGGGAAGAGATGTGGGGTAAGGAAGGGGGAAGGAGATGGAGGAAAGCAGATAGGGGGAAGGAAGGGGGAAGGAAATAGTGGGGTAAGGTGATGGGGAAAGGAAGGGGGAAGGAGATGGGAGGAATGAGATGGGGTAACGAGGGGGGAAGGAGATGGGGGAAGGAGATGCGGGAAGGAGAAGGGGAGAAGGAGATGGGGAAGGAAGGGGGAAGGAGATGGGGGAAGGAGATGGGGAACGAGAGAGTGGGGAAGGAAGGGGGAAGGAGATAAGGGAAGGAGATGTGGGGTAAGAAAGGGGGAAGGAGATGGGGGAAAGCAGATGGGGGAAGGAAGAGGGAAGGAAATAGTGGGGGAAGGAGATGGGGGAAAGGAAGGGGGAAGGAGATAGTGGGGAATGAGATGGGGTAAGGAGGGGGAAGAAGATGGGGGAAGGAGATGCGGGAAGGAGATAGTGGAGAAGAAGACGGGGGAAAGGAAGAGGGAAGGAGGTAGGGGGAAGGAGATGGGGAAGGAGATAGTGGGGAAGGAAGGGGGAAGGAGATAAGGGAAGGAGGTAGCGGGCGAAGAAAGGGGGTACGAGATGGGGGAAGGAAGGGGGAAAGAGATGCGGTGAAGGAGATGTGGGGAAGGAGATAGGGGAGAAGGAGATGGGGGGGGAACGAAAGGGAAAGGAGATAAGGGGGAAGGAGATAGGGGGAAGGAGATGGGGGAAGGAGATGGGGAGGAAGTAAGGGGGAAGGAGATGGGGCGTAGGGAAGGGGGAAGGAGATGGGGAAGGAAAGGGGAAGGAGCTGTGGGGGAAGGAAGCGGAAGAGATGTGGGGTAAGGAACAGGGAAGGAGATGGGGAAAGCAGATGGGGGAAGGAAGGGGGAAGGAAATATTGGGGAAGGTGATGGGGAAAGGAAGGGTGAAGGAGATAGGGGGGAATGAGATGGGGTTAAGGAGGGGGGAAGGAGATGGGGAAGGAGATACGGGAAGGAGATAGGGAAGAAGGAGATGGCGGAAGGAAGAGGGAAGGAGGTAGTGGGGGAGGAGATGGGGGAAGGAGATAAGGGAAGGAGATAGCGGGGGAAGGAAGAGGGAAGGAAATAGTGGGGGAAGGAGATGGGGGAAAGGAAGGGGAAGGAGATAGTGGGGAATGAGATGGGGTAAGGAGGGGGGAAGGAGATGGGGGAAGGAGATGCGGGAAGGAGATAGGGGAGAAGGAGATGCGGGAAGGAGATAGGGGAGAAGGAGATGGGGGAAAGGAGGAGGGAAGGAGGGAGGGGAAGGAGATAGTGGGGAAGGAAGGGGGAAGGAGATAAGGAAAGGAGATAGCGGGGGAAGAAAGGGGGTAGGAGATAGGTAGGAAGGAGATGGAGGGGACAGAAGAGGGAAGAAAGGGGGAAGGAGATGTGGGAAGTAAAGGGGGAACGAGTTGGGGTGAAGGAGAGGGGGAAGGAGATAGGGGTGAAGGAGATGCGGGAAGGAAATAGGGGAGAAGGAGATGGGGGGAGGAAGGGGAAGGCTATGGGGGGGAAGGAAGGTGGAAGGAGATGGGGGAAGGAAGGGGGAAGGAGATGGGGGAAGGAGATAGGAGGAAGGAAGAGGGATGGAGATAGGGGGAAGGAGATGGGGCAGGTAGGGGGAAGGATATGGGGGAAGGAAGGGGGAAGGAGATGGGGAAGGAAGGGGGTAGGAGATATGGGTGAAGGAAGGGGGAAGCAGATGGGGGAAGGAGGTGGGCGATGGAATGGGGAAGGAGATGGGGGAAGGAGAGGTGTGAAGGAAGGGGGATGGAGATGGGGGAAGGAGGTGGGGGAAGGATGGGGGAAGGAGATGGGGGAAGGAGAAGGGGGACAGAAGTGGGAAGGAGATGGGGGAAGGAGTTGTGTGGAAGGAAGGGGGAAGGAGATGGGGGAAGGAGTTGTGCGGAAGGAAGGGGGAAGCAGATAGGGGGAAGGAGATGGGGTGAATGAAGGGGGAAGGAGATGGTGGAAAGGAGATGGGGGAAGGAAGGGGGAAGTAGATAGCAGGGAAGAAGATTGGGAAGGGAGGAAGGAGATGTGGAAGAAGGAAGGGGCAAGCGGATGTGGGTAAGGAAGGGGGAAGGAGATGGGGGAAGGAGATGGGGGAATGGAAGGTAGAAGGAGATATGGGGGAATGAAGGGGGAAGGAGATGTGGGGTAAGAAAGGGGGAAGGAGATGGGGGAAAGCAGATAGGGGGAAGGAAGAGGGAAGGAAATAGTGGGGGAAGGAGATGGGGAAAGGAAGGGGGAAGGAGATAGTGGGGAATGAGATGGGGAAAGGAGGGGGGAAGGAGATGGGGAAGGAGATGGGGATAGGAAGAGGGAAGGAGGTAAGGGAAGGAGGTGGGGAAGGAGATAGTGGGGAAGGAAGGGCGAAGGAGATAAGGGAAGGAGATAGCGGGGGACGAAAGGGGGTAGGAGATAGGTGAGAAGGAGATGGGGGGACAGAAGGGGAAGAAAGGGGGAAGGAGATGGGGGAAGGAAGGGGGAAAAGATCGGCTGAAGGAAGGGGGTAGGAGATGGGGAAAGCTGATGGGGAAGGAAGGGGGAAGGAGATGGGGGAAGGTGATGGGGGAAGGAAGGGGGAAGTAGATTGGGGAGAAGGAGATGGGGGAAGGAAGGGGGGAAGGATATAGTAGTGGGAGGAAGGGGAAAGTAGATGGGGAAAGGAAGGGGGAAGGAGATGTGGAAGGAAGGGGGTATGAGATATGGGTGAAGGAAGGGGGAAGGAGATAGGTGGAAGGACATGGGGGATGAAATGGGGAAGGAGATGGGGGAAGGAGAGGTGGGAAGGAAGGGGGATGGAGATGGGGGAAGGAGATGGGGGAAGGAAGGGGAAGGAGATGATGGAAGGAGATGGGGGGACAGAAGGGGGAAGGAGAAGGGGAAGGAGTTGAGTGGAAGGAAGGGGGAAGGAGATGGGGGAAGAAGTTGAGCGAAGGAAGGGGGAAGGAGATAGGGGGAAGGAGATGGGGTGAAGGTAGGGGATGGAGATGGTGGAAAGGAGATGGGGGAAGGAAGGGGGAAGGAGATGGTGGAAGGAGATGGGAGAAAAAAGGGGGAAGGAGATGGGGGGAATGAGATCGATGGGAAGGAAGGGGGAAGGAGATGGGGTGAAGGAGATGGGGTGAAGGAAGGGGGAAGGAGATGGTGGAAGGAGATGGGGAAGGAAGGGGGAAGGAGATGGGGTGAAGGACATGGTGGAAGGAAGGGGGAAGGAGATTGGGAGAAGGAGATGGGGAAGGAAGGGGGAAGGAGATGGGGGGAAGGAAAGGGGAAGGAGAAAAGGGGAAAGGAAGGGGGAAGGAGGTAGGGGGAAGGAGACGTGGGAAGGAAGGGGGAACGAGATAGTGGGGGAAGGAAGGGGGAAGTAGATGGGGGGAAGGAAGGGGAAGGAGATGGGGGACGGAAGGCGGTAGAAGATAGGGGTGAAGGAAGGGGGAAGCAGATGGGAGGAAGGAGAGGGGGGCTCGAAGGCGGGAAGCAGTGGGCGGAAGGAAGGGGAAAGGTGAGGTTAGGGAATGAGGGGGGAAGGAGATGGGGGAAAGGAGATGTTTGGAAGAAGGGGGAAGGAGATGGGGGAAGGAGATGGGGAGGAAGGGGGAAGGAGAAGGGGTGAAGGAGAGGGGGGAAGGAGATAGGGGAGAAGCAGATGGGGGAGGAATGGGGAAGGCTATGGGGGGGGAAGGAAGGGGGAAGGAGATGTGGGAAGGAAGGGGGAAGGAGATGGGGTGAAGGAGAGGGGGGGAAGGAGATAGGGGTGAAGGAGATGCGGGAAGGAGATGGGGAGAAGGAGATGGGGGAGGAAGGGGGAAGGCTATGGGGGGAAGGAACGGGGAAGGAGATGGGGGAAGGAAGGGGGAAGGTGATGGGGAAGGAGATGGGGGTAGGAAGGGGGAAGGAGATGGGAAAAGGTGATGGGGGAAGGAAGGGGGAAGGAGATGGGGGAAGGTGATGGGGGAAGAAAGAGGGAAGGAGATTGGGGCGAAGGAGATGGGGGAAAGAAGGGGGGAGGATATAGTAGGGGGAGGAAGGGGGAAGTAGATGGGGAAAGGAAGGGGGAAGGATATAGGGGGAAGGAGATGGGGGATGGAATGGGGAAGGAGATGGGGGAAGGGGAGGTGGGAAGGAAGGGGGATGGAGATGGGGGAAGGAGAAGGGGGGACAGAAGGGGGAAGGAGATGTGGGAAGGAGTTGGACGGAAGGAAGGGGGAAGGAGATGGGGAAGGAGATGGGGTGAATGAAGGGGAAGGAGATGGTGGAAAGGAGATGGGGGAAGGAAGGGGGAAGGAGATAGTGGGGAAGGAGATGGGGGAATGGAAGGTAGAAGGAGATGTGGCGGAATGAAGGGGGAAGGAGATGGGGGAAAGCAGATAGGGGGAAGGAAGAGGGAAGCAAATAGTGGGGGAAGGAGATGGGGAAAAGGAAGGTGGAAGGAGATGGTGGGGAATGAGATGGGTAAGGAGGGGGGAAGGAGATGGGGGAAGGAGATGCGGGAAGGAGATAGGGGAGAAGGAGATGGGGGAAAGGAAGAGGGAAGGAGGTAGGGGAAGGAGATGGGGAAGGAGATAGTGGGAAAGGAAGGGGGAAGGAGATAAGGGAAGGAGATAGCGGGGGAAGAAAGGGGGTAGGAGATAGTTGAGATGGAGATGGGGGGACGGAAGAGGAAGAAAGGGGGAAGGAGATGGGGGAAGGAAGGGGGAAGGAGATGGGGTGAGGAGAGGGCGGGAAGGAGATAGGGGAGAAGGAGATGGGGGAAGGAAAGGGAAAGGAGATAATGGGGAAGGAGATAGGGGGAAGGAGATGGTGGTAGGAATGGGGAAGGATATTGTGGGGAAGGAAGGGGGAAGGAGATGGGGGAAGGAAGGGGGAAGGAGTTGGGGAAGGAGATGGGGGATGGAAGGGGGATGGAGATGGGGAAGGAAGGGGGAGGAGATAGCGGGGGAAGGAGATGGGGAAGGAAGAGGGAAGGAGATGTGTGGGAAGGAAGGGGAAGAGAGGTGGTGTAAGGAAGGGGAAGGAGATGGGGTAAAACAGATAGGGGGGAGGGAGGGGGAAGGAAATAGTGGGGGAAGGTGATGGGAAAAGGAAGGGGGAAGGAGATGGGGGGAATGAGATGGAGTAAGGAGGGGGGAATGAGAAGGGGGAAGGAGATGCAGGAAAGAGATGGGGAGAAGGAGATGGGGGAAGGAGGTAGGGGGATGGAGATGGGGGCAGGAAGGGGTAAGGATATGGGGGAAGGTGATGGGGAAGAAAGGGGGATGGAGATGGGGGGAAGGTGATGGGGGAAGGAAGGGGGAAGGAGATGGAGGAAGGAGATGGGGGGACAGAAGGGGGAAGGAGATGGGGGAAGGAGTTTAGTGAAGGGAAGGGGGAAGGAGATAGGGGGAAGGAGATGGTGTGAATGAAGGGGAAGGAGATGGTGGAAAGGAGATGGGGGAAGGAAGGGGGAAGTAGATAGCAGGGAAGAAGATTGGGGGAAGGAAGGGAGGAAGGAGATGTGGAGGAAGGAAGGGGCAAGGGGATGTGGGTAATGAAGGGGGAAGGAGATGGGGGAAGCAGATTGGGGGGGAAAGAAGGGGGACGGAGATAGTGGTGAAGAAAGGGGGAAGGAGATAGTGGGGAATGAGATGTGGAAAGGAGGGGGGAAGGAGATGGGGAAGGAGATGCGGGAAGGAGATTGGGGAGAAGGAGATGGGGGATAGGAAGAGGGAAGGAGATAAGGGAAGGAGATAGCGGGGGAAGAAAGGGGGTAGGAGATAGATGAGAAGTAGATGGGGGGACGGAAGGGGAAGAAAGGGGGAAGGTGATGGGGGAAGGTGATGGGGGAAGGAGATAGGGGAGAAGGAGATGGGGGAAGGAAGGGGGGAAGGATATAGTAGTGGGAGGAAGGGGGAAGTAGATGGGGAAAGGAAGGGGGAAGGAGATGGGGAAGGAAGTGGGTAGGAGATATGGGTGAAGGAAGGGGGAAGGAGATAGGTGGAAGGAGATGGGGGATGGAATGGGGAAGGAGATGGGGAAGGAGAATTGGGAAGGAAGGGGGATGGAGATGGGGGAAGGAGATGGGGGGACAGAAGGGGAAGGAGATGGGGGAAGGAGTTGAGTGGAAGGAAGGGGGAAGGAGATGGGGTAAGGAGTTGTGCGGAAGGAAGGGGGAAGGAGATAGGGGGAAGGAGATGGGGTGAATGAAGGGGGAAGTAGATAGCAGGGAAGGAGATTGGGGGGAAGGAAGGGAGGAAGGAGATGTGGAGGAAGGAAGGGGCAAGGGGATGTGGGTAAGGAAGGGGGAAGGAGATGGGGGAAGCAGATTGGGGAGAAGGAAGGGGGAAGGAGATAGTGGGGAAGAAAGGGGGACGGAGATGGGGGAAGAAGATGGGGGAATGGAAGGTAGTAGGAGATGTGGGGGAATGAAGGGGCAAGGGGATGTGGGTAAGGAAGGGGGAAGGAGATGGGGGAAAGCAGATAGGGGGAAGGAAGAGGGAAGGAAATAGTGGGGGAAGGAGATGGGGGAAAGGAAGGGGGAAGGAGATAGTGGGGAATGAGATGGGGTAAGGAGGGGGGAAGGAGATGGGGGAAGGAGATGAGGGAAGTAGATGGGGAGAAGGAGATGGGGGAAAGGAAGAGGGAAGGAGGTAGGGGAAGGTGATGGGGAAGGAGATAGTGGGGAAGGAAGGGGGAAGGAGATAGGTGAGAAGGAGATGCGGGGTCGGAAGGGGAAGAAAGGGCGAAGGAGATGGGGGAAGGAAGGGGGAAGGAGATGGGGGAAGGAGATGGGGGGTAAGAAAGGGGGAAGGAGATGGGGCGTGAGGAAGGGGGAAGGAGATGGGGGAAGGAGATGGGGGGATGGAAGGGGGAAGGAGATGGGGGAAGAAAGGGGGAAGGAGATTGGGGGAAGGAAGGGGGAACGAGATGGGGTGAAGGAAAGGGGGGAAGGAGATAGGGGAGAAGGAGATGGGGGAAGGAAAGGGAAAGGAGATAAGGGGGAAGGAAATGGGGGAAGGAAATGTGGGTAGGAAGGGGGAAGGATATGGGGGGAAGGAAGGGGGAAGGAAATGGGAGAAGGAAGGGGGAAGGAGATAGGGGCGTAAGGAAGGGGGAAGGAGATGGGGGGAAGCAGATAGGGGGAAGGAAGAGGGAAGGAAATAGTGGGGGAAGGTGATGGGGAAAGGAAGGGGGAAGGAGATAGTGGGGAATGAGATGGGGGAAGGAGATGGGGAAAGGAGATGCGGGAAGGAGATAGGGGAGAAGGAGATGGGGGAAAGGAAGAGGGAAGGAGGTAGGTGGATGGAGATGGGGAAGGAGATATTGGGAAAGGAAGGGGGAAGGAGATAAGGCAAGGAGTAGCGGGGGAAGAAAGGGGATAGGAGATTGGTGGGAAGGAGAGGGAGGGGACGGAAGGGGGAAGAAAGTGGGAAGGAGATGGGGGAAGGAAGTGGGAAGGAGATGGGTTGAAGAAGAGGGGGTAAGGAGATAGGGGAGAAGGAGATGTGGTAAGGAAAGTGAAAGGATATGAGGGGGAAGGAGATAGGGGGAAGGAGATGGGGGTAGGAAGGGGGAAGGAGATGGGGAAGGAAGGGTGAAGGAGATGGGGGAAGGAGATGGGAGAAGGAAGTGGGGAAGGAGATGTGGAGGAAGGATGGGTGAACGAAATGGGGTTTAAGGAAGTGGGAAGGAGATGGGGGGAACGAAGGGGGAAGGAGATGGGGGAAGGAGATAGGGGGGATGGAAGGGGGAAGGAGATGGGGAAGGAAGGGGGAAGGAGAAGTTGGGGAAGGAAGGGGAAGAGATGTGGTGTAAGCAAGGGGGAAGGAGATGGGGGAAAGCAGATGGGGGAAGGAAGGGGGAAGGAAATAGTGGGGGAAGGTGATGGGGAAAGGAAGGGGGAAGGAGATGGGGGAATGAGGTGGGGTAAGGAGGGAGGAAGGAGAAGGGGGTAGGAGATGCGGGAAGGAGATGGGGAGAAGGAGATGGGGGGAAGGAGGAGGAGGAAGGAGATGGGGAAGGAGATAGGGGAAGGAAGAGGGAAGGAGATAGGGGGAATACATGGGGGCAGGAAGGGGGAAGGTTACGGGGGAAGGAAGGGGTAAGGAGATGGGGGTAGGTGAAGGGGGAAGGAAGGGGGAAGGAAGGGGGAAGGAGATGGGGTAAAGTGATGGGGAAAGGAAGGGGGAAGGAGATTGGGGAGAAGGAGATGGGGGAAGGAATGGGGGAAGGATATAGTAGGGGGAGGAAGGGGGAAGTAGATGGGGAAAGGAATAGGGAAGGAGATGGGGAAGGAAGGTGGTAGGACATATGGGTGAAGGAAGGGGGAAGGAGATGGGGGAAGGAGATGGGGGATGGAATGGGGAAGGAGATGGGGGAAGTAGAGGTGGCAAGGAAGGGGATGGAGAGGGGAGAAGGAGATGGGGGAAGGGAGGTGGTAAGAGATATGGGTGAAGGAAGGGGGAAGGAGATGGGGGAAGGAGATGGGGGATGGAATGGGGAAGGAGATGGGGGAAGGAGAGGTGTGAAGGAAGGGGGATGGAGGGGGGAAGGAGGTGGGGAAGGAAGGGGGAAGGAGATGGCGGACGGACATGGGGGGACAGAAGGGGGAAGGAGATGGGGGAAGGAGTTGAGTGGAAGGAAGGGGGAAGGAGATGGGGAAGGAGTTGTGCAGAAGGAAGGGGGAAGGAGATAGGGGGAAGGAGATGGGGTGAATGAAGGGGAAGGAGATGGTGGTAAGGAGATTGGGGGGAAGGAAGGGAGGAAGGAGATGTGGAGGAAGGAAGGGGCAAGGGGATGTGGGTAAGGAAGGGGAAAGGAGATGGGGGAAGCAGATTGGGGAGAAGGAAGGGGGAAGGAGATAGCGGGGAAGAAAGGGGGACGGAGATGGGGGAAGGAGATGGGGGAATGGAAGGGGGAAGGAGATAGTGGGGAATGAGATGGGGTAAGGAGGGGGGAAGGAGTTGGGGGAAAGAGATGCGGGAAGGAGATAGGGGAGAAGGAGATGGGGAAAGGAAGAGGGAAGGAGGTAGGGGAAGGTGACGGGGAAGGAGATAGTGGGGAAGGAAGGGGGAAGGAGATAGGTGAGAAGGAGATGCGGGGACGGAAGAGGAAGAAAGGGGGAAGGAGATGGGGGAAGGAGATGGGGGGGTAAGAAAGGGGGAAGGAGATGGGGCGTGAGGAAGGGGGAAGGAGATGGGGAAGGAGAGAGGGGGGATGGAAGGGGGAAGGAGATAGGGGAAGGAAGGGGGAGGAGATAGCGGTGGAAGGAGATGGGGAAGGAAGGGGGAAGGAGATGTGGGGGAAGGAAGGGGAAGAGATGTGCGGTAAGGAAGGGGGAAGGAGATGGGGGAAAGCAGATAGGGGGAAGGAAGGGGGAAGGAAATAGTGGGGGAAGGTGATGGGGAAAGGAAGGGGGAAGAGATAGGGGGAATGAGATTGGGGGAAGGAAGGAGGAAGGAGGTAGGGGGATGGAGATGGGGAAGGAGATATTGGGGAAGGAAGGCGGAAGGAGATAAGGGAACGAGTAGTGGGGGAAGAAAGAGATAGGAGATTGGTGGGAAGGAGAGGGAGGGGACGGAAGTGGGAGGAAAGGGGGAAGGAGATGAGGGAAGGAAGGGGGAAGGAGATAAGGGGGAAGGAGATGGGGGAAGGAGATGGTGGTAGGAAGGGTGAAGGAGATGGGGGAAGAAGATGGGGTGAAGGAAGCGGGTAAGGAGATGGGGGAAGGAGATGGGGTAGGAAGGGGGAAGGAAATGGGGTGTAAGGAAGTGGGAAGGAGATGGGGGAAGGAAGGGGGAAGGAGATGGGGGAAGAAGATAGGGGGATGGAAGGGGAAGGAGATGGGGAAGGAAGGGGGAGGAGATAGCGGGGGAAGGAGATGGGGAAGGAAGGGGGAAGGAGATTTGGGGGAAGGAAGGGGAAGAGATGTGGTGTAAGGAAGGGGAAGGAGATGGGGGAAAGCAGATAGGGGGAAGGAAGGGGGTAGGAAATAGTGGGGGAAGGTGATGGGGAAAGGAAGGGGGAAGGAGATGGGGAATGAGATGGGGTAAGGAGGGGGGAATGAGAAGGGGGAAGGAGATGCGGGAAGGAGATGGGGAGAAGGAGATGGGGGAAAGGAAGTGGGAAGCAGGCAGGGGAAGGTGATGGGGAAGGAGATAGTGTGGAAGGAAGGGGGAAGGAGATAAGGGAAGAAGATAGCGGGGGAAGAAAGGGGGTAGGAGATAGGTGAGAAGGAGATGCGGGGACGGAAGGGGGAAGAAAGGGGGAAGGAGATGTGGGAAGGAAGGGGGAAGGAGATGGGGTGAAGTAGAGGGAGGAAGGAGATAGGGGTGAAGGAGAGGAGGGAAGGAGATAGGGGTGAAGGAGATGCGGGAAGGAGATAGGGGTGAAGGAGATGCGGGAAGGAGATAGGGGAAGAAAGAGGGAAGGAGATGGGGGATGGAGATGGAGGCAGAAAGGGGGAAGGATATGGGGGGAAGGAACGGGGAAGGAGATGGGGGAAGGTGATGGGGAAAGGAAGGGGGATGGAGACGGGGAAGCTGATGGGGTAAGGAAGGGGGAAGGAGATTGGGGAGAAGGAGATGCGGGAAGGAAGAGGGGAAGGATATAGTAGGGGGAGGAAGGGGGAAGTAGATGGGGAAAGGATGGGGGAAGGAGATGGGGACAGAAGGGGGTAGGGGATATGGGTGAAGGAAGGGGGAAGGAGATGGGGGATGGAATGGGGAAGGAGATGGGGGAAGAAGAGGTGGGAAGGAAGGGGGATGGAGATGGGGGGAAGGAATTGGGGGAAGGAAGGGGAAAGAGATGGGGGAAGGAGATGGGGGGAGAGAAGGGGGAAGGAGATGAGGGAAGAAGTTGAGTGGAATGAAGGGGGAAGGAGATGGGGGAAGGAGTTGTGCGGAAGGAAGGGGGGAGGAGATAGGGGGACGGAGATGGGGTGAATGAAGGGGAAGGAGATGGTGGAAAGGAGATGGGGGAAGGAAGGGGGGAAGGAGATGGTGGAAGGAGATGGGGGAAGAAAGGGGGAAGGAGATGGGGGGAATGAGATCGAGGGGAAGGAAGGGGGAAGGAGATGGGGTGAAGGACATGGTGGAAGGAAGGGGGAAGGAGATTGGGAGAAGGAGATGGGGGAAGGAAGGGGGAAGGAGATGGGGGAAGGATAGGGGAAGGAGAAAAGGGGAAAGGAAGGGGGTAGGAGATAGGGGGAAGGAGACGGGGGAAGGAAGGGGGAACGAGATAGTGGGGGAAGGAAGGGAGAAGTAGATGGGGGGAAGGAAGGGGAAGGAGATGGGGGATGGAAGGCGGTAGAAGATGGGGTGAAGGAAGGGGGAAGCAGATGGGAGGAAGGAGAGGGGGGCTCGAAGGCGGGAAGCAGAGGGCGGAAGGAAGGGGAAAGGAGAGGTGAGGGAAGGAGGTGGGAAGGAGATGGGGGAAAGGAGATGTTGGGAAGGGAGATGGGGAAGGAGATGGGGGAGGAAGGGGGAAGGAGAGGGGGAGGGAGATAAGTGGGAAGGAAGGGGGATGGAGATGGGGATAAGGAAGGGGGAATGAGATGGGGGGAAGGAGATGGGGAAGGGAGTTGGGGAAAGGAAGGTGGAGGAGATGGGGAAAGGAAGGTGGAGGAGATGGGGAAGGAAGGGGAAGGAGATGGGGGAAGGTGATGGGGAAGGAAGGGGGAAGGAGATAGGGGAGAAGGAGATGGGGGACGGAAGGGGGACAGGGATGGGGGAAGGAGTTGAGCGGAAGGAAGGGGGAAGAAGATAGGGGGGAAGGAGTTGGGGGAAGGAAGGGGGAAGGAGATGGTGGAAAGGAGATGGGGGAAGGAAGGGAAAGGAGATAGGGTGAAGGAGATGGGGGGCGGAAGGGGGAAGGAGATGGGGGAAGGAGTTGTGCGGAAGGAAGGGGGAAGGAGATAGGGGGGAAGGAGATGGGGTGAAGGAAGGGGGAAGGAGATGGTGGAAAGGAGATGGGGGAAGAAAGGGGGAAGGAGATGGGCAGAAGGACATGGTGGAAGGAAGGGGGAAGGAGATTGGGAGAAGGAGATGGGGGAAGGAAAGGGGAAGGAGATGGAGGGAAGGAAGGGGGGAGGAGGAAGGGGGAAGGAAGGCGGAAGGACATGGGGGAAAGGAGATGTTGGGAAGGAAGGGGGAAAGGAGATGGGGGAGGAAGGGGGAAGGAGAGGGGGAGGGAGATCAGTGGGAAGGAAGGGGGAAGGAGATGTGGGGAAAGGAAGGGGGAAGTAGATAGGGGGAGAAGGAAGGGGAAGGAGATGGGGGAAGGAAGGCGGTACGAGATAGCGATGAAGGAATGGGGAAGGAGATGTGACGAAGGAGAGGGGGGATCGAAGGCGGGAAGCAGAGGACGGAAGGAAGGGGAAAGGAGAGGGGAGGGAAGGAAGGGGGAAGGAGATGGCGGAAAGGAGATGTTGGGAAGGTAGGTGGAAGGAGATGGGGGAGGAACGGGGAAGGAGAGGGGTAGGGAGATCGGTGGGAAGGAAGGGGGAAGGAGATGTGGGGAAGGAGATGAGGAAGGGAGATGGGGGGTAAGGAAATGGAAACGAGATGGGGGGAAGGAGATGGGGAAGGAAGGGGGAAGGAGATGTGGGTTAAGGAATGGGGAAGGACATGAGGGGGAGGGAAGGGGGAACGAGATGGTGGTAAGGAAGAGGGAAGGAGATGGGAGGAAGCAGATAGGGGGAAAGAAGGGGGAACGAGATGGGGAAGGAAGGGGAAGGAAGGAGGAAGTATATGGGGGGAAGGAAGGGGGAAGGAGAGGGGGGAAGGAGAGCGGGAAGGAAAGGGGAAGGAGATAAGGGGAAGGAGATGTGGAGGAAGATGGGGGGAAGGAAGTGGGAAGGAGGTAGGGGGAAGGAGATGGGGGGAAGGAAGGGGAAGGAGATGTGGGGTACGGAATGGGGAAGGAGATTGGGCTAGGATGCGGGAAGGAGACAGGGGGGAAGGATTGGGGGAAGGAAGTGGGAAGTAGATGGAGGAAGGAGATGGGGGAAGAAAGGGGGAAGGAGATGGGGGAAGGATGGGGAAGAAGATAGGGGGGAAGGATTGGGAGGAAGGAAGGGGAAGCAGATGGGGGGAAGGAGATGGAGGAAGGAAGGGGGAAGGAGATAGCGGGGAAGGAGATTGTGGGGAAGGAAGGGGGGAAGGAGATGTGGGGAAAGGAGATAGGGGAGGAAGGAAGGGGGAAGGAGATGGGGGAAGGAGATAGGGGAAGGGAGGGTGAAGGAGATCGGGGGAAGGAGATGAGGGAAGGAGATGGGGATAAGGAAAGGGGAAGGAGATGGGGAAAGAAAGGGGGAAGGAGATGGGGACGGAAGCGGGAAGGAGATGTGGGGGAAAGAAGGGGGAAGGAGATTGGGGGGAAGGAGATAGGGGAGGAAGGAAGGGGGAAGGAGATGTGGAAGGAGATGGGGAAAGGAGATGGGGGAAGGAGATGGGGGGAAGAAAGCGGGAAGGAGATGGGGGAAGGAAATAGGGTGGGAAGGAGATGGGGAAAGAAGGGGGAAGGAGATGGGCGGAGGTGATAGGGGGAGAAGGAAGGCAGAATGAGATAGGGGAGAAGGAGATGGGGGGAAGGAAGGGGGAAGGAGACAGGGGAGAAGGAGATGGGGGGAATGAAGAGGGAAGGAGATCGCGGAAAAGGAGACAGCGGAGAAGGAATGGGGAAGGAGATGGGGAGAAGGAGATGGGGGTAACTAAGTGTGAAGGAGATGGGGGAAGGAATGGGGAAGGAGATAGGAGGAAGGAAGGGGGAATGAGATTGGGGAAGGAGATGGGCGGAAGGAAGGGGGAAGGAGATTTGGGGAAGGAAGGGGGAAGGAGATGTGGGAAGGAGATGGGGGAAGGAAGGGGGAAGGAGATGGGGAGGAGATGGGCGGGAATTACATAGGGAGAAGGAGATAGGGGGGAAGGAAGGGGATAGGAGATGGGGGGAAGCCGATGGGGTGGAAGGAAGGGGGTAGGAGATCGGGGGAAGGAGATAGGGGTGATGGAAGGGGGAAGGAGATAGCGGGGAAAGAGATGGGGGGAGGAATGGGGTAAGGAGATATGGGGGAAGGAAGGTGGAAGGAGATACGGGAAGCAGATGGGGGGAAGGAAGGGGGCAGGAGATGGGGAAAAGGAAAGGGGAAGGAGATAGCGGGTGAAGGAGAATGGGGGTAAGGAAGGGGGAAGGAGATTGGGGGGAAGGAAGGGGGAAGGAGATGTGGGGGAAGGAGATGAGGTGTATGGAATGGGGAAGGAGATGGGGGAAGGAAGGGAGAAGGAGATTTGGGGAAGGAGATAGGGGGGAAGGAAGGGCGAAGGAAACAGCAGGTGAAGGAGGTTGGTGGAAGGAATGGGGAAGGAGATGGGGGAAAAGAACAGGGAAGGAGATAGGGGAAGGATTAGGGGGAAGGAAGAGGGAAGGAGATAGCGGGGGAAGGAGATGGGGGAAGGAAGGGGGAAGGAGATGTGGGGGAAGGAGATGAGGTGTATGGAAGGGGGAAGGAGATGGGGGAAGCAGATGGGGGAAGGAAGAGGGAAGGAGATAGCGGGGGATGGAGATGGGGAAGGGAGGGGGAAAGAGATGGGGGAAGGAGATGGGGGGAGAGAAGGGGGAAGGAGATGAGGGAAGAAGTTGAGTGGAATGAAGGGGGAAGGAGATGGGGGAAGGAGTTGTGCGGAAGGAAGGGGGGAGGAGATAGGGGGACGGAGATGGGGTGAATGAAGGGGAAGGAGATGGTGGAAAGGAGATGGGGGCAGGAAGGGGGGAAGGAGATGGTGGAAGGAGATGGGGGAAGAAAGGGGGAAGGAGATGGGGGGAATGAGATCGAGGGGAAGGAAGGGGGAAGGAGATGGGGTGAAGGACATGGTGGAAGGAAGGGGGAAGGAGATTGGGAGAAGGAGATGGGGGAAGGAAGGGGGAAGGAGATGGGGGAAGGATAGGGGAAGGAGAAAAGGGGAAAGGAAGGGGGTAGGAGATAGGGGGAAGGAGACGGGGGAAGGAAGGGGGAACGAGATAGTGGGGGAAGGAAGGGAGAAGTAGATGGGGGGAAGGAAGGGGAAGGAGATGGGGGATGGAAGGCGGTAGAAGATGGGGTGAAGGAAGGGGGAAGCAGCTGGGAGGAAGGAGAGGGGGGCTCGAAGGCGGGAAGGAGAGGGCGGAAGGAAGGGGAAAGGAGAGGTGAGGGAAGGAGGGGGGAAGGAGATGGGGGAAAGGAGATGTTGGGAAGGGAGATGGGGAAGGAGATGGGGGAGGAAGGGGGAAGGAGAGGGGGAGGGAGATAAGTGGGAAGGAAGGGGGATGGAGATGGGGATAAGGAAGGGGGAATGAGATGGGGGGAAGGAGATGGGGAAGGGAGTTGGGGAAAGGAAGGTGGAGGAGATGGGGAAAGGAAGGTGGAGGAGATGGGGAAGGAAGGGGAAGGAGATGGGGGAAGGTGATGGGGAAGGAAGGGGGAAGGAGATAGGGGAGAAGGAGATGGGGGACGGAAGGGGGACAGGGATGGGGGAAGGAGTTGAGCGGAAGGAAGGGGGAAGAAGATAGGGGGGAAGGAGATGGGGGAAGGAAGGGGGAAGGAGATGGTGGAAAGGAGATGGGGGAAGGAAGGGAAAGGAGATAGGGTGAAGGAGATGGGGGGCGGAAGGGGGAAGGAGATGGGGGAAGGAGTTGTGCGGAAGGAAGGGGGAAGGAGATAGGGGGGAAGGAGATGGGGTGAAGGAAGGGGGAAGGAGATGGTGGAAAGGAGATGGGGGAAGAAAGGGGGAAGGAGATGGGCAGAAGGACATGGTGGAAGGAAGGGGGAAGGAGATTGGGAGAAGGAGATGGGGGAAGGAAAGGGGAAGGAGATGGAGGGAAGGAAGGGGGGAGGAGGAAGGGGGAAGGAAGGCGGAAGGACATGGGGGAAAGGAGATGTTGGGAAGGAAGGGGGAAAGGAGATGGGGGAGGAAGGGGGAAGGAGAGGGGGAGGGAGATCAGTGGGAAGGAAGGGGGAAGGAGATGTGGGGAAAGGAAGGGGGAAGTAGATAGGGGGAGAAGGAAGGGGAAGGAGATGGGGGAAGGAAGGCGGTACGAGATAGCGATGAAGGAATGGGGAAGGAGATGTGACGAAGGAGAGGGGGGATCGAAGGCGGGAAGCAGAGGACGGAAGGAAGGGGAAAGGAGAGGGGAGGGAAGGAAGGGGGAAGGAGATGGCGGAAAGGAGATGTTGGGAAGGTAGGTGGAAGGAGATGGGGGAGGAACGGGGAAGGAGAGGGGTAGGGAGATCGGTGGGAAGGAAGGGGGAAGGAGATGTGGGGAAGGAGATGAGGAAGGGAGATGGGGGGTAAGGAAGTGGAAACGAGATGGGGGGAAGGAGATGGGGAAGGAAGGGGGAAGGAGATGTGGGTTAAGGAATGGGGAAGGACATGAGGGGGAGGGAAGGGGGAACGAGATGGTGGTAAGGAAGAGGGAAGGAGATGGGAGGAAGCAGATAGGGGGAAAGAAGGGGGAACGAGATGGGGAAGGAAGGGGAAGGAAGGAGGAAGTATATGGGGGGAAGGAAGGGGGAAGGAGAGGGGGGAAGGAGAGCGGGAAGGAAAGGGGAAGGAGATAAGGGGAAGGAGATGTGGAGGAAGATGGGGGGAAGGAAGTGGGAAGGAGGTAGGGGGAAGGAGATGGGGGGAAGGAAGGGGAAGGAGATGTGGGGTACGGAATGGGGAAGGAGATTGGGCTAGGATGCGGGAAGGAGACAGGGGGGAAGGATTGGGGGAAGGAAGTGGGAAGTAGATGGAGGAAGGAGATGGGGGAAGAAAGGGGGAAGGAGATGGGGGAAGGATGGGGAAGAAGATAGGGGGGAAGGATTGGGAGGAAGGAAGGGGAAGCAGATGGGGGGAAGGAGATGGAGGAAGGAAGGGGGAAGGAGATAGCGGGGAAGGAGATTGTGGGGAAGGAAGGGGGGAAGGAGATGTGGGGAAAGGAGATAGGGGAGGAAGGAAGGGGGAAGGAGATGGGGGAAGGAGATAGGGGAAGGGAGGGTGAAGGAGATCGGGGGAAGGAGATGAGGGAAGGAGATGGGGATAAGGAAAGGGGAAGGAGATGGGGAAAGAAAGGGGGAAGGAGATGGGGACGGAAGCGGGAAGGAGATGTGGGGGAAAGAAGGGGGAAGGAGATTGGGGGGAAGGAGATAGGGGAGGAAGGAAGGGGGAAGGAGATGTGGAAGGAGATGGGGAAAGGAGATGGGGGAAGGAGATGGGGGGAAGAAAGCGGGAAGGAGATGGGGGAAGGAAATAGGGTGGGAAGGAGATGGGGAAAGAAGGGGGAAGGAGATGGGCGGAGGAGATAGGGGGAGAAGGAAGGCAGAATGAGATAGGGGAGAAGGAGATGGGGGGAAGGAAGGGGGAAGGAGACAGGGGAGAAGGAGATGGGGGGAATGAAGAGGGAAGGAGATCGCGGAAAAGGAGATAGCGGAGAAGGAATGGGGAAGGAGATGGGGAGAAGGAGATGGGGGTAACTAAGTGTGAAGGAGATGGGGGAAGGAATGGGGAAGGAGATAGGAGGAAGGAAGGGGGAATGAGATTGGGGAAGGAGATGGGCGGAAGGAAGGGGGAAGGAGATTTGGGGAAGGAAGGGGGAAGGAGATGTGGGTAGGAGATGGGGAAGGAAGGGGGAAGGAGATGGGGAGGAGATGGGCGGGAAGTACATAGGGAGAAGGAGATAGGGGGGAAGGAAGGGGATAGGAGATGGGGGGAAGCCGATGGGGTGGAAGGAAGGGGGTAGGAGATCGGGGGAAGGAGATAGGGGTGATGGAAGGGGGAAGGAGATAGCGGGGAAAGAGATGGGGGGAGGAATGGGGTAAGGAGATATGGGGGAAGGAAGGTGGAAGGAGATACGGGAAGCAGATGGGGGGAAGGAAGGGGGCAGGAGATGGGGAAAAGGAAAGGGGAAGGAGATAGCGGGTGAAGGAGAATGGGGGTAAGGAAGGGGGAAGGAGATTGGGGGGAAGGAAGGGGGAAGGAGATGTGGGGGAAGGAGATGAGGTGTATGGAATGGGGAAGGAGATGGGGGAAGGAAGGGAGAAGGAGATTTGGGGAAGGAGATAGGGGGGAAGGAAGGGCGAAGGAAACAGCAGGTGAAGGAGGTTGGTGGAAGGAATGGGGAAGGAGATGGGGGAAAAGAACAGGGAAGGAGATAGGGGAAGGATTAGGGGGAAGGAAGAGGGAAGGAGATAGCGGGGGAAGGAGATGGGGGAAGGAAGGGGGAAGGAGATGTGGGGGAAGGAGATGAGGTGTATGGAAGGGGGAAGGAGATGGGGGAAGCAGATGGGGGAAGGAAGAGGGAAGGAGATAGCGGGGGATGGAGATGGGGAAGGGAGGGGGAAGGAGATGGGGGAAGGAGATAGGGGGAAGGAAGGGGGAAGGAGATAGGGGGAAGGAGATGGGGTGAAGGAAGGGGAAGGAGATTTGGGGAAGGTGATAGGGGGGGAAGGAACGGCGAAGGAGATGGGGGAGGAACGGGGAAGGAGAGGGGGAGGGCGATCGGTGGGAAGGAAGGGGGAAGGAGATGTGGGGAAGGAAGGGAGAATGAGATGGGGGAAGGAGATGGGGAAGGGAGATGGGGGGTAAGGAAGTGGAAACGAGATGGGGGGAAGGAGATGGGGAAGGAAGGGGGAAGGAGATGTGGGTTAAGGAATGGGGAAGGAGATGAGGGGGACGGAAGGGGGAACGAGATGGTGGTAAGGAAGGGGGAAGGAGATGGGAGGAAGCAGATAGGGGGAAAGAAGGGGGAACGAGATGGGGGAAGGAAGGGGAAGGAATGGGGAAGGAGATGGGGGAAGTAGAGGGGGGAAGGAATGGGGAAGGAGATAAGGGGAAGGAGATGGGGAGGAAGGAAGGGGGAAGTAGATGGAGGAAGGAGATGGGGGAAGAAAGGGGGAAGGAGATGGGGGAAGGATGGGGAAGAAGATAGGGGGAAGGATTGGGAGGAAGGAAGGGGGAAGCAGATGGGGGGAAGGAGATAGGGGAAGGAAGGGGGAAGGAGATAGCGGGGAAGGAGATTGTGGGTAAGGAAGGGGGGAAACAGATGGGGGGAAGGAGATGGGGAAGGAGATAGTGGGTAAGGAAGGGGGAAGGAGATAGTGGGGAAGGAGATGGAGGGAAGGAAGGAGGAAGGAGCTACGGGGGGAATGAGATGGGGGAAGGAGGCGGGGAGGAGATCGGGGAAGGAGATGGGGGGAAGGAGATAGGGGGGGTGGAGATGGGGAATTAAGGGGGAAGGAGATGGGGGAAGGAGAGTCGGAAGGAGATAGTGGGGAAAGAAGGGGGAAGGAGATAAGGGAAGGAGATGGGGGAAGGAAGGTGGAAGGAGATAGGGAGAAGGAGATGGGGAAGGAGATAGGGGGAAGGGAGGTGGAAGGAGATCGGGGGAAGGAGATGAGGGAAGGAGATGGGGGAAGGAAAGGGGAAGGAGATGGGGAAAGAAAGGGGGAAGGAGATGGTGGACGGAAGCGGGAAGATGTGGGGGAAGGAAGGGGGAAGGAGATTGGGGGGAAGGAAATAGGGGAAGCGGGAAGGAGATGTGGGGGAAGGAAGGGGGAAGGGGTTTGGGGGGAATGAGATAGGGGAGGAAGGAAGGGGGAAGGAGATAGCGGGGGAAGGAGATGGCGGAAGGAATAGGGAAGGAGACGGGGGGAAGGAGATTTGGGGAAGGAAGGGGAAGGAGTTAGCGGGGGATGGAGATGGGGGAAGGGAGGGGGAAGGAGATGGGGGAAGGAGATAGTTGGAAGGAAGGGGGTAGGAGATGGGGGAAGGAGATAGCGGGGAAGGAAGGGGGAAGGAGATGGGGGAAGGAAGGGGGAAGGAGATAGGGAGAAAGAAAGGGGGAAGGAGATGGGGGAAGGAGATAGTTGGAAGGAAGGGGGTAGGAGATGGGGGAAGGAGATAGCGGGGAAGGAAGGGGGAAGGAGATGGGGGGAAGCCGATAGGGCGAAAGGAAGGGGATAGGAGATAGGGGCAAGGATTGGGGTAAGGAGAAATTAGGGAAGTAAGGTGGAAGGAGATGGGGGTAAGGAAGGGAGAAGGAGATGGGGGAAGCAGATGGGGGGAAGGAAGGGGGAAGGAGATGGGGGAAAGGAAGGGGGAAGGAGATAGCGGGGGAAGGAGATGGGGGGATGGGAGGGGTAAGGAGACAGGGGGGAAGGAGATTGTGTGGGAAGAAAGGGGAAGGAGATGTGGGGGAAGGAGATGAGGTGTATGGAAGGGGGAAGGAGATGGGGGGAAGCAGATAGGGGGAAGGAAGGGGAAAGGAGATAGCGGGGGATGGAGATGGGGGAAGGGAGGGGGAAGGAGATGCGGGAAGGTGATGGGGAAAGGAAGGGGGAAGGAGATGGGGGTAAGGAAGTAGGAAGGAGATGGGGGAATCAGATAGGGGGAAGGAAGGGGGAAGGACATTGGGAAAGGAAGGGGAAGGAGATAGCGGGGTAAGGAAATGGGGGAAGGAAGGCAGAAGGACATAGCGGGGGATGGAGATAAGGGGAAGGGAGGGGGAAGGAGATGGGGAAGGAGATGGGGGAAGGAAGGGGGAAGGAGATAAGGGGGAAGGAGATGCGGTGAAGGAAGGGGGAAGGAGATAGGGGAAGGATTAGGGGGAAGGAAGGGGGAAGGAGATGGGGGGAAGGAGATGGGGAAGGAAGTGGGAAGGAGATAGGGGGAAGGAGATGGGGAAAGAAAGGGGGAAGGAGATGTGGGGGAAGGAAGGGGGAAGTAGATGGGGGAAGGAGATAGGGGGAAGGAAAGGGGAAGGAGATGGAGAAAGAAAGGGGAAGGAGATCGGGGACGGAAGGGGGAAGGAGATGTGGGGGAAGGAAGGGGGAAGGAGATTGGGGGGAGATAGGGGAGGAAGGAAGAGGGAAGGAGATAGGGGAAGGAGATGGGGGAAGGAAGGGGGAAGGAGATAGGGTGGGAAGGAGATGGGGGAAGAAAGGGGGAAAGAGATGGGGGAAGGAGATGGGGGAAGGAAGGGGAAAGGAGATAGGAGGAAGGAAGGAGGAATGAGAAAGGGGAAGGAGGTGGAGTGAAGGAAGGGGAAGGAGATAGGGTGGGAAGGAGATGGGGGAAGAAAGGGGGAAAGAGATGGGGAAGGAGATGGGGGAACGAAATGGGGAAGGAGATGTGGGAAGGAAGGGGGAAGGAGATGGGGAGGAGATGGGGGGAAGTACATAGGTAGAAGGAGATAGGGGAGAAGGAAGGGGGAAGGAGATGGGGGAAGCCGATAGGGTGGAAGGAAGGGGGAAGGAGATAGCGGGGAAAGAGATGGGGGAAGGAATGGGGCAAGGAGATGTGGGGGAAGGAAGGTGGAAGGAGATGGGTGTAAGGATGGGGGAAGGAGTTGGGGGAAGCAGATAGGGGGGAATGAAGGGGGAAGGAGATGGGGAAAGGAACGGGGAAGGAGATAGCGGGGGAAGGAAATGGGGGAAGGAAGGTGGAAGGAGACGGGGTGAAGGAGATTGGGGGTGAAGGAACGGGGAAGGAGATGTGGGGGAAAGAGATGAGGTTTATGGAAGGGGGAAGGAGATGGGGCGAAGGAAGGGGGAAGGAGATAGGGGGAAGGTGATGGGGTGAAGGAAGGGCGAAGGAGATAGCGGGGGAAGGCGATTGGCGGAAGGAAGGGGGAAGGAGATGGGGAAAGGAACGGGGAAGGAGATAGCGGGGGAAGGAGATGGGGGAAGGAGATGAGGTGAAGGAAGGGGGAAGGAGATTTGGGGAAGGAGATGGGGGGAAGGAAGGGCGAAGGAGATAGCGGGGGAAGGCGATTGGCGGAAGGAAGGGGCAAGAAAATGGGGAAAGGAACGGGGAAGGAAATGGGGGGGAGGAGATGAGGAAGAACGGGGGAAGGAGATACGGAGAAGGAGATGGGGGGATGGAGATGGGGGGAAGGGAGGGGGAAGGAGATGGGGATGGAGATGGGGGGGAAGGAAAGGGAAAGGAGATAGGGGGAAGGTGATGGGGTGAAGGAAGGGGGAAGGAGATTGGGGGAAGGAGAAAGTGGGGAAGGAAGGGCGAAGGAGATAGGGGAAGGATTAGGGGGGAAGGAAGGGGGAAGGAGATGGAGGGAAGGATTAGGGGAAGGAAGTGGGAAGGAGATGGCGGAAGGAGATTGGGGGTAGGAGATAGGGGAGAAGGATTTGTGAAGGAGATGGGGGAAGGAGATAGGGGGAAGGAAACGGGAAGGAGATGGGGAAAGAAAGGTTGAACAAGATGGGGGAAGGAAGGGGGAAGGAGATGTGGGGGAAGGAAGGGGGAAGGAGATTGGGGGAAGGAGTTAGGGGAGGAAGGAAGGGGGAAGGAGATGTGGGGAGGAAGGGGGAAAGATATAGGGGGAAGGAGATGGGGGAAGAAATGGGGAAGGAGATGCGGGAAAGGAGATGGGGAAGGAAGGGGGAAGGAGATGGGGGAAGGAGATAGGGGGGAAGAAAGGGGGAAGGAGATGGGGGGAAGGAGATTGGGGAAGGAAACGGGAAGGAGATGGGTACAGAAAGGGGGAAGGTGATGGGAGGAAGGAAGGGGGAAGGAGATGGTGTGGAAGAAAGGATGAAGGAGATTGGGGAAAGGAGATAGGGGAGGAAGGAAGGGTGAAGGAGATGGGGGTAAGGAAGGGGAAGGAGATGGGGAAGCAGTTTGGGGGGAAATAAGGGGGAAGCAGATACTTGGGATTTAAGGGGGAAGGAGATGTGGGGTAAGAAAGGGGGAAGGAGATGGGGGACGCAGATTGCGGGAAGGACGGGGGAATGAGATGGGGGAAGGAGATGGGGGAAGGAGATGGGGAAGGAGATAGTGGGGAAAGAAGGGGGAAGGTGATAGCGGAGAAGGCGATGGAGAGAAGTAAGAAGGAAGGAGATGGGGGATGAGATGGGGAAGGAGGGGGGAAGGAGATCGGGGAAGGAGATGGGGGGAAGGAAATAGAGGAGAAGAAGATGGGGGAATTAAGGGGGAAGGAGATGGGGGGAAGGAGATGGGGGAAGGAGATAGGGGGAAGGAAGGAGGAAGGAGATGGGGGATGAGATGGGGGAAGGAGGGGGGAAGTAGATCGGGGAAGGAGATGGGGAAGGAGATAGGGGAGAAGGTGATGGGGGAATTAAGGGGGAAGGAGATCGGGGGAAGGAGATGGGGGAAGGAGATAGGGGGAAGGAAGTGGGAAGGAGATGGGGGAAGGAGATGGGGGAAGCAAGGGGGAATGAGATGGGGGAGGAGATGGGGTGGAAGGAGATGGGGGAAGGAGATGGGGGAAGGAACGGACAAGGAGATGGGGAAAGGAGATTGGGGAGAAGGAAGGCGGAATGAGAGAGGGGGAAGGAGACGGGGGTGGGAAATGGGGGTGAAGGAAGGGGGAAGGAGATGGGGGAACGGAAGGGGGAAGGAGATGGGGGGAAGCCGATAGGGTGGAAGGAAGTGAGTAGGAGATGGGGGAAGGAGATAGGGAGGAAGGAAGAATGGAAGGAGATAGCAGGGGAAGGAGATGGAGGGAAGGAAGGGGAAAGGAGATGGGGGGAAGGAAGGGGGAAGGAGATGGGGGGAAGGAGATGGGGGAAGCAGTTTGGGGGGAAGGAAGGGGGAAGCATATACTTGGGATTTAAGGGGGAAGGAGATGTGGGGTAAGAAAGGGGGAAGGAGATGGGGGACGCAGATTGCGGGAAAGACGGGGGAATGAGATGGTGGAAGGAGATGGGGGAAGGAGATGGGGAAGGAGATAGTGGGGAAAGAAGGGGGAAGGTGATAGCGGAGAAGGCGATGGAGAGAAGTAAGAAGGAAGGAGATGGGGGATGAGATGGGGAAGGAGGGGGGAAGGAGATCGGGGAAGGAGATGGGGGGAAGGAAATAGAGGAGAAGATGATGGGGGAATTAAGGGGGAAGGAGATGGGGGGAAGGAGATGGGGGAAGGAGATAGGGGGAAGGAAGGAGGAAGGAGATGGGGGATGAGATGGGGGAAGGAGGGGGGAAGTAGATCGGGGAAGGAGATGGGGAAGGAGATAGGGGAGAAGGTGATGGGGGAATTAAGGGGGAAGGAGATCGGGGGAAGGAGATGGGGGAAGGAGATAGGGGGAAGGAAGTGGGAAGGAGATGGGGGAAGGAGATGGGGGAAGCAAGGGGGAATGAGATGGGGGAGGAGATGGGGTGGAAGGAGATGGGGGAAGGAGATGGGGGAAGGAACGGACAAGGAGATGGGGAAAGGAGATTGGGGAGAAGGAAGGCGGAATGAGAGAGGGGGAAGGAGACGGGGGTGGGAAATGGGGGTGAAGGAAGGGGGAAGGAGATGGGGGAACAGAAGGGGGAAGGAGATGGGGGGAAGCCGATAGGGTGGAAGGAAGTGAGTAGGAGATGGGGGAAGGAGATAGGGAGGAAGGAAGAGGGAAGGAGATAGCAGGGGAAGGAGATGGAGGGAAGGAAGGGGAAAGGAGATGGGGGGAAGGAAGGGGGAAGGAGATGGGGGGAAGGAGATGGAGGGAAGGAAGGGGAAAGGAGATGGGGGGAAGGAAGGGGGAAGGAGATGGGGGAAGAATTAGGGGGGAAGGAAGGGGGAAGAAGATGGGGGAAGAAGATGGGGGGAAGGAGATGTGAGAACGAAGGGGGAAAGAGATAGCGGGGGAAGGAGATGGGCGGAAGGAGGGGGAAGGAGATGGGGGAAGGAAGGGAGGGGCAAGGAGATAGGGGAAGGATTAGGGGGGAAGGAAGGGGGAAGGAAATGGGGGGAATGAGATGGGGAAGGAAGGGGGAAGGAGACAAGGGGAAGGAGATGGGGGAAGGAGATAGGGGGAAGTAAGGGGGAAGGAGATGGGGGGAAGGAGATGGGGAAGGAAGGGGGAAGGAGATAGGGAGAAGGAGATGGGGGAAGGAGATGGGGGAAGAAAGGGGGAAGGAGATGGGGGAAGGAGATTGGGGAAGGAAACGGGAAGGAGATGGGTACAGAAAGGGGGAAGGTGATGGCAGGAAGGAAGGGGGAAGGAGATGGGGTGGAAGAAAGGATGAAGGAGATTGGGGGAAAGGAGATAGGGGAGGAAGGAAGGGTGAGGGAGATGTGGGTAAGGAAGGGGGAAGGAGATGTGGAAGCAGTTTGAGGAGAAGGAAGGGGGAAGGAGATACTTGGGATTTAAGGGGGAAGGAGATGTGGGGTAAGAAAGCGGGACGGAGATGGGGGAAGCAGATTGCAGGAAGGACGGGGGAATGAGATGGAAAAGGAGATAGTGGGGAAAGAAGGGGGAAAGTGATAGCGGAGAAGGCGATGGAGAGAAGGAAGAAGGAAGGAGATGGTGGATGAGATGGGGGAAGGAGGGGGGAAGGAGATCGGGGAAGGAGATGGGGGGAAGGAAATAGGGGAAGGAAGGAGGAGGGAGATGGGGGATGAGATGGGGGAAGGAGGGTGGAAGGAGATCGGGGAAGGAGATGGGGGGAAGGAGATAGGGGAGAAGGTGATGGGGGAATTAAGGGGGAAGGAGATGGGGGGAAGGAGATGGGGGGAAGGAGATAGGGGGAAGGAAGGGGGAAGGAGATGGGGGAAGGAGATAGGGGGAAGCAAGGGGGAAGGAGATGGGGAGGAGATGGGGTGGAAGGAGATGGGGAAGGAGATGGGGGAAGGAACGGAGAAGGAGATGGGGAAAGGAGATTGGGGAGAAGGAAGGCGGAATGAGATAGGGAGAAGGAGATGGTGGTGGGAAATGGGGGTGAAGGAAGGGGGAAGGAGATGGGGGAAGGAGATAGGGGGGAAGGAAGGGGGAAGGAGATAGCGGGGAAAGAGATGGGGGAAGGAATGGGGTAAGGAGATATGGGGAAGGAAGGTGGAAGGAGATGGGGGTAAGGAACGGGGAAGGAGATGGGGGAAGTAGATAGGGGGAAGGAAGGGGGAAGGAGATGGGGGAAAGGAAGGGGGAAGGAGATAGCGGGGGAAGGAGATGGGGGAAGGAAGGGGGAAGGAGACAGGGGGAAGGAGATTGGGGGGAAGGAAGGGGGAAGGAGATGTGGGAGAAGGAGATGAGGTGTATGGAAGGGAGAAGGAGATGGGGGAAGCAGATGGGGGGAAGGAAGGGGAAAGGAGATAGCGGGGGATAGAGATGGGGGCAAGGGAGGGGGAAGGAGATGGGGGAAGGAGATGGGATGAAGAAAGTGGGAAGGAAATTTGGGGAAGGAGATGGGGGAAGGAAGGGCGGAGGAGATAGCGGGGGAAGGAGATGGGCGGAAGGAAGAGGGAAGGAGATGGGGGAAAGAAGGTGGAAGGAGATAGGGGAAGGATTAGGGAGAAGGAAGAGGGAAAGGAGATGGGGAAGGAAGTGGGAAGGAGATAGGGGGAAGTAGATTTGGGGAAGGAGATGGGGTGAAGGAAGGGCGAAGGAGATAGCGGGGAAAGGAGATGGGCGGAAGGAAGTGGGAAGGAGATGGGGGAAGGAAGGGGAAGCAGATAGGGGGATGGAGATGGGGAATGAGATAGGGGGGAATGAAGGGGGAAGGAGTTGGGGGGAACGAATTGGGAAGGAGATGGGCAAAGAAAGGCGGAAGGAGCTGTGGGGGAAGGAGGGGGAAGAAGATTGGGGGAAGGAGATAGCGGAGGAAGGAAGGGGGAAGGAGATAGGGGAAGGAAGGGGGAAGGAGATGGGGGGAAGGAGATAGGGGGAAGAAAGGGGGAAGGAGTTAGGGTGGGAAGGAGATGGCGGATAGAAGGGGGAAGGAGATAGAGGGGAAGGAAGGGGGAAGGAGACAGGGGAGAAGGGGATGGGGGAAGGAAGAGGGAAGGAGATCGGGGAAAAGGAGATAGCGGGACAGGAATGGGGAAGGAGATAGGGGAGAAGTAGATGGGGGTAAGGAAGGGTGAAGGAGATGGTGGAAGGAAAGGGGAAGGAGATAGGGGGAAGGAAGGGGGAATGAGATGGGGGGAGGAAGTGGGGGGAAGGATGGGGAAGGAGTTGGGGGGAAGGAGATGGCGGGAAGGAAGGGTGAAGGAGATAGTGGTGGAAGGAGATGGGGGGAAGAAAGGGGGGAGGAAGGAGGAAGGAGATGGGGAAGAAGGGGATGAGGAGATGGGGGAGAAGGAGATGGGGAAGGAAGTGGGAAGGAGATAAGGGGGAAGGAGAGAGGGGGAAGAAGATGGTGGGGAAGGAAGGGGGAAGGAGATAAGTTAAGGAGATGGGGGAAGGAAGGGAGAAGGAGATGGATGAATGAGATGGGGGTAGGAGATGGGGGAAGGAAGGGGAAGGAGATGGGGGGAAGGAAGGGGGAAGGAGATGGGGAAGGAGATAGGGGGAAGGAAGGGCGAAGGAGATACTGGGGGAAGGAGATGCGGGAAAGGAAGGGGGAAGGAGATAGGGGAAGGATTGGGGGGAAGGAAGAGGGAAGGAGATGGGCGAAGGAGATGGGTAAGGAAGGGGGAAGGAGATAGGGGGAAGGTGATTGGGGAAGGGGATAGGCGAGAAGGAAAGGGGAAGGAGATAGGGAGGGAGGAGATGGGGGAAGGAAAAGCGAAGGAGATGGGGAAAGAAAGGGGGAAGGAGATGGGGAGGATGGAAGTGGGAAGGAGATAGGGGGAAGGAGATGGGGGAAGGAATGGCGAAGGAGATAGCGGGGGAAGGAGATGGGGGAAGGAAGGGGGAAGGATATGGTGGAAGGAACGGGGAAGGAGATAAGGGGGAAGGAGAGAGGGGGAAGAAGATGGTGGGGAAGGAAGGGGGAAGGAGATACGTTAAGGAGATGGAGGGAAGGAAGGGAGATGGAGATGGAGGAAGGAGATGGGGGAAGGAGATAGGGGAAGAAAGGGGGAAGGAGATAGGGGAAGGATTGGGGGGAAGGAAGAGGGAAGGAGATGGGCGAAGGAGATGGGTAAGGAAGGGGGAAGGAGATAGGGGGAAGGAGATTGGGGAAGGGGATAGGCGAGAAGGAAGGGGGAAGGAGATAGGGAGGGAGGAGATGGGGGAAGGAAAAGCGAAGGAGATGGGGAAAGAAAGGGGGAAGGAGATGGGGAGGATGGAAGTGGGAAGGAGATGGGGGAAGGAGATGGGGGAAGGAATGGCGAAGGAGATAGCGGGGGAAGGAGATGGGGAAAGGAAGGGGGAAGGATATGGTGGAAGGAACGGGGAAGGAGATAAGGGGGAAGGAGAGAGGGGGAAGAAGATGGTGGGGAAGGAAGGGGGAAGGAGATACGTTAAGGAGATGGGGGGAAGGAAGGGAGATGGAGATGGAGGAAGGAGATGGGGGGAGGAGATAGGGGAAGAAAGGGGGAAGGAGATGGGGGAAGAAGATAGGGGGGAAGGAGATAGGGGGAAGGGCGAAGGAGATAGTGGGGGAAGGAGATGGGGGGAAGGAAGGGGGAAGGAGATAGGGGACGGATTAGGGGGGAAGGAAGAGGGAAGGAGATGGGGGGAAGGAGATGGGGAAGGAAGGGGGAAGGAGATAGGGCGGAAGGAGATGGGGAAGGAGATGGGGGAAGGATGGGGAAGTAGATGGGGGAGGAGATAGGCAGGGAAAGGGGAAGGAGATGGGGAAAGAAAGGGGGAAGGAGATGTGGAAGGAAGGGGGGAGGAAATGTGGGGGAAGAAGGGGGAGGAGATTGGGGGGAAGGAGATAGGGGAGGGAGGAAGGAAGGGGGAAGGAGATGGGGGAAGGAAGGGGGAAGGAGATGGGGGGAAGGAGATGGGGGAAAGAAGGGGGAAGGAGATAGGGGGAAGGAGATAGGGGGAAGGAGATGCGGGAGAAGGAGATGGGGGAAGGAAGGGGAAGGAGATGGGGGAAGGAGATTGGGGGGAAGGAAGGGGGAATGAGATGGGGGAAGGAAGGGGGAAGGAGATGCGGGGGAAGGAATGGGGAAGGAGATAGGGAGGAAGGAAGGGAGAACAAGATGGGGAAGGAAGGGGGAGGGAGATGGGGGAAGCAGATGGGGGAAGGAAGGGGGAAGGAGATAGGGAGAAGGAAGGGGAAAGAGATAGGGGGGAAGGAAGGGGGAAGGAGATGGGGGAAGGAGTTGGGGGTGGGAGATGGGGGAAGGAAGGGGGAAGGAGATAGGGGGAACGAGATGGGGGGAAGAAAGGGGCAATGAAATGTGGGGGGAAGGAATGGGGAAGGAGATTGGGGGGAAGGAATGATGAACGAGATGGGGGGTAAGGAAGGGGGAAGCAGATGGGGGAAGGAGATGGGGGAAGGAAGGGGAAGGAGCTAGGGGGAAGGAAGGGGAAGGAGATAGGGGGAAGGAAGGGGGAAGGAGTTAGGGGAAGGAGTTGGGGGTGGGAGATGGGGGAAGCAAGGGGGAAGGAGACAGGGGGAGGGCGATGGGGGAAGAAAGGGGGAATGAAATGTGGGGGGGGAAGGAATGGGGAAGGAGATTGTGGGGAAGGAATGAGGAACGAGATGGGGGGTAAGTAAGGGGGAAGGAGATGGGGAAGCAGATAGGGTGGAAGGAAGGGGGAAGGAGATGGGGGAAGGAGATAGGGGTAGGAAGGGGGAAGGAGAGAGCGGGGGCAGATGGCGGAAGGAAATGGGAAGGAGATGGGGAGAAGGAAGGGGGTAGGAGATGGGGGGAAGAATTACGGGGGGAAGGAAGCAGGAAGGAGATGGGGAAAGGAGATGGGGGAAGGAGTGGGGGTAGTAGATGTGGGGAAAGGAAGGTGGAAGGAGATGGGCAGTAAGGAAGGGGGAAGGAGATGGGGGAAGGAAGGGGGAAAGAGATAGGGGGAAGAATTATGGGGGAAGGAAGGGGGAAGGAAGGAAGGGGGATGGAAGGAAGAAGGAGATGTGGGGGAAGGAAGGGGGAAGTTGATGTGGGGGAAGGAGATAGGGGAAGCAGATAGGGTGGAAGGAAGGGGGAAGGAGATGGGGGAAAGGAACGGGGAAGGAGATAGTGGGGGAAGGAGATAGCGGGAAGGAAGGGGGGAATTCAGGGGGAAGGAGATTGTGGGGGGAAGGAAGGGGGAAGGAGATGTGGGGGAAGGAGATGAGATGTAAGGAAGTGGGAAGGAGATGGGGGAAGCAGATGGGGGAAGGAGATGGGGAAGGAGATGGGGAACGAATGGGGGAAGTAGATGTGGGGGAAGGAAGGTGGAATTAGATGGGGGTAAGGAAGGGGGAAGGAGATGGGGGAAGCATATAGGGGGGGAAGGAAGGGGGAAGGAGATGGAGGAAAGGAACGGGGAAGGAGATAGCGGGTGAAGGAGATGGGGGAAGAAAGGGGGAATGAGACAGGGGGAACGAGATTGGGGTGAAGGAAGGGGGAAGGAGATGTGTGGGAAGGAGATGAGGTGTAAGGAAGGGGGAAGGAGATGGGGGAAGCAGATGGGGGGAAGGAAGGGGAAAGGAGATGTGGGGGAAGGAGATGGGGGGATGGAAGGAAGAAGGAGATGTGGGGGAAGGAAGGGGGAAGTTAATGTGGGGTAAGGAAGGGGGAAGGAGATGGGGTAAGCAGATGGGGGAAGGAAGGGAAGGAGATAGTGAGGGAAGGAGATGGGGGAACGAAGGGGGAAGGAGATGGGGAAATGAGATGGGGGAAGGAGGGGGAAGGAGATGGGGGATGGAAAGGGAAGGAGATAGGGGGATGGAGATGGGGAACGAGATAGTGGGGAAGGAAGGGGGAAGGAGTAAAGGGAAGGAGATCGGGGGGCAGAAAGGGGGAATGAGATAGGTGGGAAGGAGATGGGGGGAGGAAAGGGGAAGGAAGGGGGAAGGAAGGGGGAAGTAGACGGGGGAAGAAGGGGGAAGGAGAGAGGTGAACAAGATGGTGCGGAAGGAAGGTGGAAGGAGATAGGGGGAAGGTGATGGGGGTAGGCAGGGGGAAGGAGATGTGGGGAAGGAGATAGTGGGGGAAGGAAGTGGAAAGGAGATGGGCGAAGGAAGGGGGAAAGAGATGGGGGAAGGAAGGGGTTAGGAGACGGTGTGAAGGAACTGGTTAGGAGACAGGGGTGAAGGAAGGGGGAAGGAGATGGGGGGAAGGAGAGGGCGAAGGAAGTGGGAACGAGATAGTAGGGGAAAGTAGAGGGAATTAGATAAGGGGAAGAAAGGGGGAAGGAGGTGGGGGAAGGAAGGGGTAGGAGACGGGGTGAAGGAAGGGGGAAAGAGATGGGTGAAGGAGAGGGGGGAACGAAGGGGGGAAGGAGAGGGCGGAAGGCAGGGGAAAACAGATGGAGGGAAGTAGATGGGGGGAAGGAGATGTTGGGAAGGAAGGGGGAAGGAGATGGGGGAATGAGATGGGGGAAGGAAGGGGGAAGGAGTTGGGGGAAGGAAGGGGGAAAGAGATGGGGGGAAGGTGATGGGGGTAGGAAAGGGGAAGGAGATGGGGGGAAGGTGATGGGGGTAGGAAGGGAGAAGATGGGGAAGGAGATGGGGAAGGAGATGGGGAAGGAAGGGGGAAGGAGTGGGGGGAAGGTGATGGGGGTAGGAAGGGGGAAGGAGATGGGGGGAAGGTGATGGGGGTAGGAAGGGAGAAGATGGGGAAGGAGATGGGGAAGGAGATCGGGAATGGAAGGGGGAAGGAGATGGGGGGAAGGTGATGGTGGGGGTAGGAAGGAGGAAGGAGATGGGGGAAGGAAGGGGGAAAGAGATGGGGGGAAGGAGAGGGCGAAGGAAGTGGGAACGAGATAGTAGGGGAAAGATGAGGGAATTAGATAAGGGGAAGGAAGGGGGAAGGAGGTGGGGGAAGGAAGGGGGTAGGAGACAGAGGTGAAGGAAGGGGGAAAGAGATGGGTGAAGGAGAGGGGGGAATGAAGGGGGGAAGGAGAGGGCGGAAGGAAGGGGAAAACAGATGGAGGGAAGGAAGGGGGAAGGAGATGGGGGAAGGAGATGTTGGGAAGGAAGGGGGAAGGAGATGGGGGAATGAGATGGGGGAAGGAAGGGGGAAGGAGATGGGGGAAGGAAGGGGGAAAGAGATGGGGGGAAGGTGATGGGGGTAGGAAAGGGGAAAGAGATAGGGGGAAGGAGATGGGGGAAGGAAGGGGGAAGGAGATGGGAGAAGTAGATGGGGAGAAGGAAGGAGGAATGAGATGGGTGGAAGGAGATGGGGGAGGGAGATGGGGAGAAGGAAGGGGGAAGGAGATGGGGGAATGAAGGGGGAAAGAGATAGGGGGAAGAATTATGGGGGAAGGAAGGGGGAAGGAAGGAAGGGGGATGGAAGGAAGAGGAGATGTGGGGGAAGGAAGGGGGAAGTTGATGTGGGGAAAGGAGATGGGGAAGCAGATAGGGTGGAAGGAAGGGGGAAGGAGATGGGGAAAGGAACGGGGAAGGAGATAGTGGGGGAAGGAGATGGGGGAAGGAAGGGGGGTGGATTCAGGGGGAAGGAGATGAGATGTAAGGAAGGGGGAAGGAGATGGGGGAAGCAGATGGGGGGGTAAGGAAGTGGGAAGGAGATGGGGAAGCAGATAGGGGGAAGGAAGGGGGAAGGAGATGGGGGAAAGGAACGAGGAAGAAGATAGCGGGGGAAGGAGATAGGGGGAAGGAAGGGGGAAGGAGACAGGGGAAAGGAGATTGGGGTGGATGGAAGGGGGAAGGAGATGTGGCGAAAGGAGATGAGGTGTAAGGAAGGGGGAAGGAGATGGGGGAAGCAGATGGGGGGATGGAAGGAAGAAGGAGATGTGGGGGAAGGAAGGGGAAGTTAATGTGGGGTAAGGTAGGGGGGAAGGAGATGGGGTAAGCAGATAGGGGGAAGGAAGTGGGAAGGAGAAAGTGAGGGAAGGAGATGGGGGAACGAAGGGGGAAGGAGATAGGAGGAATGAGATGGGGAAGGAGGGGGAAGGAGATGGGGGATGGAAGGGGAAGGAGATAGGGGGATGGAGATGGGGAAGGAGATAGTGGGGAAGGAAGGGGGAAGGAGATAAGGGAAGAAGATCGGGGGGCAGAAAGGGGAAAGGAGATAGGTGGGTAGGAGATGGGGGAGAAAAGGGGAAGGAAGGGGAAGGAAGGGAGAAAGAGACGGGGGAAGAAGGGGGGCAGGAGATAGGGGAGAAGGAGATGGTGGAAGGAAGGGGGAAGGAGATAAGGGGGAAGGAGAGGGGGGAACAAGATGGTGGGGAAGGAAGGTGGAAGGAGATAAGTCAAGGAGATGGGGGGAAGGAAGGGAGAAGAAGATGGGGATGGAGATGGGGGAAGGAGATGGGGGGAAGGTGATGGGGGTAGGAAGGTGGAAGGAGATGGGGGGAAGGAGATAGTGGGGGAAGGAAGTGGAAAGGGGATGGGGGAAGGAAGGGGGAAAGAGATGGGGGGAAGGAAGGGGATAGGAGACGGGGTGAAGGAACTGGTTAGGAGACAGGGGTGAAGGAAGGGGGAAGGAGATGGGGGGAAGGAGGGGGCGAAGGAAGTGGGAACGAGATAGTAGGGGAAAGAAGAGGGAATGAGATAAGGGGAAGGAAGGGGGAAGGAGGTGGGGGGAAGGAAGGGGGTAGGAGACAGGGGTGAAGGAAGGGGGAAAGAGATGGGTGAAGGAGAAGGGGGAACGAAGGGGGGAAGGAGAGGGCGGAAGGAAGGGGAAAACAGATGGGGGAAGGAAGGGGGAAGGAGATGTGGGGAAGGAGATGTTGGGAAGGAAGGGGGAAGGAGATGGGGGAAGAAAGGGGGAAGGAGATGGGGGAAGGAGATTGGGGAAGGAAACGGGAAGGAGATGGGTACAGAAAGGGGGAAGGTGATGGGAGGAAGGAAGGGGGAAGGAGATGGGGTGGAAGAAAGGATGCAGGAGATTGGGGGAAAGGAGATAGGGGAGGAAGGAAGGGTGAAGGAGATGGGGGTAAGGAAGGGGGAAGGAGATGGGGGAAGGAGATGGGGAAGGAGATAGTGGGGAAAGAAGGGGGAAAGTGATAGCAGAGAAGGCGATGGAGAGAAGGAAGAAGGAAGGAGATGGGGGATGAGATGGGGGAAGGAGGGGGGAAGGAGATCGGGGAAGGAGATGGGGAAGGAAATAGGGGAGAAGAAATGGGGGAATTAAGGGGGAAGGAGATGGGGGGAAGGAGATGGGGGAAGGAGATAGGGGAAGGAAGGAGAAAGGAGATGGGGGATGAGATGGGGGAAGGAGGGGGGAAGGAGATCGGGGAAGGAGATGGGGGAAAGGAGATAGGGGAGAAGGTGATGGGGGAATTAAGGGGGAAGGAAATGGGGGGAAGGAGATGGGGGAAGGAGATGGGGGAAGGAAGGGGAAGGAGATGGGGGAAGGAGATAGGGGGGAAGCAAGGGGGAAGGAGATGGGGGAGGAGATGGGGTGGAAGGTGATGGGGGAAGGAGATGGGGGAGAAGGAAGGCGGAATGAGATAGGGGGAAGGAGATGGGGGTGGGAAATGGGGGTGAAGGAAGGGGGAAGGAGATGGGGGAACGGAAGGTGGAAGGAGATGGGGGGAAGCCGATAGGGTGGAAGGAAGTGAGTAGGAGATGGGGGAAGGAGATAGGGGGGAAGAAAGAGGGAAGGAGATAGCAGGGGAAGGAGATGGAGGGAAGGAAGGGGAAAGGAGATGGGGGAAGGAGATAGGGGGGAAGGAAGAGGGAAGGAGATAGCAGGGGAAGGAGATGGAGGGAAGGAAGGGGAAAGGAGATGGGGGGAAGGAAGGGGGAAGGAGATGGGGGAAGAATTAGGGGGGAAGGAAGGGGGAAGAAGATGGGGGAAGAAGATGGGGGGAAGGAGATGTGAGAACGAAGGGGGAAAGAGATAGCGGGGGAAGGAGATGGGCGGAAGGAGGGGGATGGAGATGGGGGCAGGAAGGGAGGGGCAAGGAGATAGGGGAAGGATTAGGTGGGAAGGAAGGGGGAAGGAAATGGGGGGAATGAGATGGGAAGGACGGGGGAAGGAGACATTTGGAAGGAGATGGGAGAAGGAGATAGGGGGAAGTAAGGGGGAAGGAGATGGGGGGAAGGAGATAGTGGGGAAGGAAAGGGGAAGGAGATGGGGAAAGAAAAGGGGGAAGGAGATGGGGGAAGGAAGGGGGAAGGAGATGTGCGTGAAGGAAGGGGGAAGGAGACTGGGGGGCAGGACATAGGGGAAGAAGGAAGGGGGGAGGAGATGGGGGGAAGCCGATAGGGTGGAAGGAAGGGGGTAGGAGATGGGGGAATGAGATGGGGAAGGAAGGGAAAAGGAGACAAGGGGAAGGAGATGGGGGAAGGAGATGGGGGGAAGGAGATAGTGGGGAAGGAAAGGGGAAGGAGATGGGGAAAGAAAGGGGGCAGGAGATGGGGGAAGGAAAGGGGAAGGAGATGTGTGTGAAGGAAGGGGGAAGGAGACTGGGGGGAAGGACATATGGGAAGAAGGAAGGGGGAAGGAGATGGGGGAAGCCGATAGGGTGGAAGGAAGGGGGTAGGAGATAGGGGGAAGGAGAGGGGGGAAGGAAGGTGGAAGGAGATAGCGGGGAAAGAGATGGGGGAAGGAATGGGGTAAGGAGATATGGGGAAGGAAGGTGGAAGGAGATGGGGGTAAGGAACGGGGAAGGAGATGGGGGAAAGGAAGGGGGAAGGAGATAGCGGGGGAAGGAGATGGGGGAAGGAAGGGGGAAGGAGACAGGGGGAAGGAGATTGGGGGGAAGGAAGGGGAAGGAGATGTGGAAGAAGGAGATGAGGTGTATGGAAGGGAGAAGGAGATGGGGGAAGCAGATGGGGGGAAGGAAGGGGAAAGGAGATAGCGAGGGATGGAGATAGGGGCAAGGGAGGGGGAAGGAGATGGGGAAGGACGGGGGAAGGAGATGGGGTGAAGAAAGGTGGAAGGAGATTTGGGGAAGGAGATGGGGGAAGGAAGGGCGAAGGAGATAGCGGGGGAAGGAGATGGGCGGAAGGAAGAGGGAAGGAGATGGGGGAAAGAAGGTGGAAGGAGATAGGGGAAGGATTAGGTAGAAGGAAGGGGGAAAGGAGAAGGGGAAGGAAGTGGGAAGGAGATAGGGGGAAGGAGATGGGGGAAGGACGGGGGAAGGAGATAGGGGGGAAGGAGATGGGGTGAAGAAAGGGGGAAGGAGATTTGGGGAAGGAGATGGGGGAAGGAAGGGCGAAGGAGATAGCGGGGTAAGGAGATGGAGGAGGCGGAAGGAAGAGGGAAGGAGATGGGGGAAAGAACGTGGAAGGAGATAGGGGAAGGATTAGGGAGAAGGAAGGGGGAAAGGAGATGGGGAAGGAAGTGGGAAGGAGATAGGGGGAAGGAGATGGGGGAAGGAGATGGGGGAAGGAAGGGGGAAGGAGATAGGGGGAAAGAGATAAGGGGGAAGGAAACGGGAAGGAGATGGGGAAAGGATGGGGGAAGGAAGGGGGAAGGAGATGTGGGGGAAGGAAGGGGGAAGGAGATGGGGGGAAGGAGATAGGGGAGGAAGGAAGGGGAAAGGAGATGGGGAAGGAAGGGGGAAGAAGATAGGGGGAAGGAGATAGGGGGGAAGAAAGGGGGAAGGAGATGGGGGAAGGAGATGGTGGAAGGAGATAGGGGGAAGGAAGGGGGAAGGAGTTAGGGTGGGAAGGAGATTGTGGATAGAAGGGGGAAGGAAATAGGGGGAAGGAGATGGGGGAAAGAAAGGGGGAAGGAGACAGGGGAGAAGCAGATGGGGGGAAGGAAGAGGGAAGGAGGTCGGGGAAAAGGAGATAGCGGGGCAGGAATGGGGAAGGAGATAGGGGAGGATTAGATTGGGGTAAGGAAGGGTGAAGGAGATGGGGGAAGGAAAGGGGAAGGAGATGGGGGAAGGAAATTGGAATGAGATGGGAGAAGGAGGCAGGGGGAAGGATGGGGAAGGAGTTAGGGGGAAGTAGATGGGGTGTAGGAAGGGGGAAGTAGATTTGGGGAAGGAGATGCTGTGAAGGAAGGGCGAAGGAGATAGCGGGGGAAGGAGATGGGCGGAAGGAAGTGGGAAGGAGATGGGGGAAGGAAGGGGGAAGCAGATAAGGGGATGGAGATGGGGAATGAGATAGGGGGAAGGAAGGGGGAAGGAGATGGGGGAACGAATTGGGAAGGAGATGGGCAAAGAAAGGCGGAAGGAGATGTGGGGGAAGGAGGGGGGAAGAAGATTGGGGGGAAGGAGATAGCGGAGGAAGGAAGAGGGAAGGAGATAGGGGAAGGAAGGGGGAAGGAGATGGGGGAAGGAGATAGGGGGGAAGAAAGGGGGAAGGAGTTAGGGTGGGAAGGAGATGGCGGATAGAAGGGGGAAGGAGATAGGGGGAAGGAGATAGAGGGGAAGGAAGGGGGAAGGAGACAGGGGAGAAGGGGATGGGGGAAGGAAGAGGGAAGGAGATCGGGGAAAAGGAGATAGCGGGACAGGAATGGGGAAGGAGATAGGGGAGAAGTAGATGGGGGTAAGGAAGGGTGAAGGAGATGGTGGAAGGAAAGGGGAAGGAGATAGGGGAAGGAAGGGGGAATGAGATGGGGGAGGAAGTGGGGGGAAGGATGGGGAAGGAGTTAGGGGGGAAGGAGATGGCGGGAAGGAAGGGTGAAGGAGATAGCGGTGGAAGGAGATGGGGGAAGGAAGGGGGGAGGAAGGGGGAAGGAGATGGGGAAGAAGGGGGTGAGGAGATGGGGGAGAAGGAGATGGGGAAGGAAGTGGGAAGGAGATAAGGGGGAAGGAGAGAGGGGGAAGAAGATGGTGGGGAAGGAAGGGGGAAGGAGATAAGTTAAGGAGATGGGGGAAGGAAGGGAGAAGGAGATGGATGAATGAGATGGGGGTAGGAGATGGGGGAAGGAAGGGGAAGGAGATGGGGGGAAGGAAGGGGGAAGGAGATGGGGAAGGAGATAGGGGAAAGGAAGGGCGAAGGAGATACTGGGGGAAGGAGATGCGGGAAAGGAAGGGGGAAGTAGACAGGGGAAGGATTGGGGGGAAGGAAGAGGGAAGGAGATGGGCGAAGGAGATGGGAAAGGAAGGGGGAAGGAGATAGGGGGAAGGAGATTGGGGAAGGGGATAGGCGAGAAGAAAGGGGAAATGAGATAGGGAGGGAGGAGATGGGGGAAGGAAAAGCGAAGGAGATGGGGAAAGAAAGGGGGAAGGAGATGGGGAGGATAGCAGTGGGAAGGAGATAGGGGGAAGGAGATGGGGGAAGGAATGGCGAAGGAGATAGGGGGAGAAGGAGATGGGGGAAGGAAGGGGGAAGAATATGGTGGAAGGAACGGGGAAGGAGATAAGGGGGAAGGAGAGAGGGGGAAGAAGATGGTGGGGAAGGAAGGGGGAAGGAGATACGTTAAGGAGATGGGGGGAAAGAAGGGAGATGGAGATGGAGGAAGGAGATGGGGGAAGGAGATAGGGGAAGAAAGGGGAAGGAGATGGGGGAAGAAGATGGGGGGAAGGAGATAGGGGGAAGGGCGAAGGAGATAGTGGGGGAAGGAGATGGGGGGAAGGAAGGGGGAAGGAGATAGGGGACGGATTGGGGGGAAGGAACAGGGAAGGAGATGGGGGAAGGAGATGGGGAAGGAAGGGGGAAGGAGATAGGGTGGAAGGAGATGGGGGAAGGAGATGGGGGAAGGATGGGGAAGTAGATGGGGGAGGAGATAGGCAGGGAAAGGGGAAGGAGATGGGGAAAGAAAGGGGGAAGGAGATGGGGAAGGAAGGGGGGAGGAGATGTGGGGAAAGGAAGGGGGAGGAGATTGGGGGGAAGGAGATAGGGGAGGGAGGAAGTTAGGGGGAAGGAGATGGGGGAAGGAAGGGGGAAGGAGATGGGGGAAGGAGATGGGGGAAGGAGATAGGGGGAAGGAGATGCGGGAGAAGGAGATGGGGGAAGGAAGGGGGAAGGAGATGGGGGAAGGAGATTAGGGGGAAGGAAGGGGGAATGAGATGGGGGAAGGAAGGGGGAAGGAGATGCGGGGGAAGGAATGGGGAAGGAGATAGGGAGGAAGGAAGGGAGAACAAGATGGGGGTAAGGAAGGGGGATGGAGATGGGGGAAGCAGATGAGGGAAGGAAGGGGGAAGGAGATAGGGAGAAGGAAGGGGAACGAGATAGGGGGGAAGGAAGGGGGAAGAAGATGGGGGAAGGAGTTGGGGGTGGGATATGGGGGAAGGAAGGGGGAAGGAGATGGGGGAACGAGATGGGGGGAAGAAAGGGGGAATGAAATGTGGGGGGAAGGAATGGGGAAGGAGATTGGGGGAAGGAATGAGGAACGAGATGGGGGGTAAGGAAGGGGGAAGCAGATGGGGGAAGGAGATGGGGAAGGAAGGGGGAAGGAGATAGCGGGAAGGAAGGGGAAGGAGATAGGGGGAAGGAAGGGGGAAGGAGATAGGGGGAAGGAGTTGGGGTGGGAGATGGGGGAAGCCAGGGGGAAGGAGACAGGGGGAAGGCGATGGGGGAAGAAAGAGGGAATGAAATGTGGGGGGGAAGGAATGGGGAAGGAGATTGGGGGAAGGAATGAGGAACGAGATGGGGGGTAAGTAAGGGGGAAGGAGATGGGGGAAGCAGATAGGGTGGAAGGAAGGGGGAAGGAGATGGGGGAAGGAGATAGGGGGAAGGAAGGGGGAAGGAGAGAGCGGGGGAAGGAGATGGCGGAAGGAAAGGGGAAGGAGATGGGGAGAAGGAAGGGGGAAGGAGATTGGGGGGAAGAATTACGGGGGGAAGGAAGCAGGAAGGAGATGGGGAAAGGAGATGGGGGAAGGAGTGGGGGTAGTAGATGTGGGGAAAGGAAGGTGGAAGGAGATGGGCAGTAAGGAAGGGGGAAGGAGATGGGGGAAGGAAGGGGGAAAGAGATAGGGGGAAGAATTATGGGGGAAGGAAGGGGGAAGGAAGGAAGGGGGATGGAAGGAAGAAGGAGATGTGGGGGAAGGAAGGGGGAAGTTGATGTGGGGAAAGGAGATGGGGGAAGGAATGGGGGAAGTAGATGTGGGGGAAGGAGATAGGGGAAGCAGATAGGGTGGAAGGAAGGGGGAAGGAGATGGGGGAAAGGAACGGGGAAGGAGATAGTGGGGGAAGGAGATAGCGGGAAGGAAGGGGGGAATTCAGGGGGAAGGAGATTGTGGGGGGAAGGAAGGGGGAAGGAGATGTGGGGGAAGGAGATGAGATGTAAGGAAGGTGGAAGCAGATGGGTGAAGCAGATGGGGGAAGGAGATGGGGGAAGGAGATGGGGAAGGAATGGGGGAAGTAGATGTGGGGGAAGGAAGGTGGAATTAGATGGGGGTAAGGAACGGGGAAGGAGATAGTGGGGGAAGGAGATAGGGGGAAGGTAGGGGGAATGAGACAGGGGAAGGAGATCGGGGTGGAAGGAAGGGGGAAGGAGATGTGGGGGAAGGAGATGAGGTGTATGGAAGGGGGAAGGAGATGGGGGAAGGAAGGGGGAAGGAGATGTTGGAAGGAGATGGGGGATGGAAGGAAGAAGGAGATGTGGGGGAAAGAAGGGGGAAGTTAATGTGGGGTAAGGAAGGGGGAAGGAGATGGGGTAAGCAGATGGGGGAAGGAAGGGGAAGGAGATAGTGAGGGAAGGAGATGGGGGAACGAAGGGGGAAGGAGATGGGGGAATGAGATGGGGGAAGGAGGGGGAAGGAGATGGGGGATGGAGATGGGGAAGGAGATAGTGGAGAAGGAAGGGGGAAGGAGCAAAGGGAAGGAGATCGGGGGGGCAGAAAGGGGGAAGGAGATAGGTGGGAAGGAGATGGGGGGAGGAAAGGGGAAGGAAGGGGGAAGGAAGGGGGAAGGTGACGGGGGAAGAAGGGGGAAGGAGAGAGGTGAACAAGATGGTGCGGAAGGAAGGTGGAAGGAGATGGGGGGAAGGTGATGGGGTAGGAAGGGAGAAGATGGGGAAGGGGATGGGGAAGGAGATGGGGAAGGAAGGGGGAAGGAGATGGGGGAAGGTGATGTGGGTAGGATGGGGGAAGGAGAGAGGTGAACAAGATGGTGCGGAAGGAAGTTGGAAGGAGATGGGGGAAGGTGATGGGGGTAGGAAGGGAGAAGATGGGGAAGGAGATGGGGAAGGAAGGGGGAAGGAGATGGGGGGAAGGTGATGGGGGTAGGAAGGGGGAAGGAGATGTGGGGAAGGAGATAGTGGGGGAAGGAAGGGGGAAGGAGATGGGGAAGGAAGGGGGAAAGAGATGGGGGGAAGGAGAGGGCGAAGGAAGTGGGAACGAGATAGTAGGGGAATGAAGAGGGAATTAGATAAGGGGAAGGAAGGGGGAAGGAGGTGGGGGAAGGAAGGGGGTAGGAGACAGGGGTGAAGGAAGGGGGAAAGAGATGGGTGAAGGAGAGGGGGAACGAAGGGGGGAAGGAGAGGGCGGAAGGAAGGGGAAAACAGATGGAGGGAAGGAAGGGGGAAGGAGATGGGGGGAAGGAGATGGGGGGAAGGAGATGTTGGGAAGGAAGGAGGAAGGAGATGGGGGAATGAGATGGGGGAAGGAAGGGGAAGGAGATGGGGGAAGGAAGGGGGAAAGTGATAGGGGGAAGGAGATGGGGGAAGGAAGGGGGAAAGAGATGGGAGAAGTAGATGGGGGGAAGGAAGGGGGAATGAGATGGGTGGAAGGAGATGGGGGAGGGAGACGGGGAGAAGGAAGGGGGAAGGAGATGGAGGAATGAAGGGGGAAAGAAATAGGGGGAAGAATTATGGGGGGAAGGAAGGGGGAAGGAAGGAAGGGGGATGGAAGGAAGAGGAGATCTGGGGGAAGGAAGGGGGAAGTTGATGTGGGGAAAGGAGATGGGGAAGGAATGGGGGAAGTAGATGTGGGGGAAGGAGATGCGGAAGCAGATAGGGTGGAAGGAAGGGGGAAGGAGACGGGGGAAAGGAACGGGGAAGGAGATAGTGGGGGAAGGAGATGGGGGAAGGAAGGGGGTTGGATTCAGGGGGAAGGAGATGAGATGTAAGGAAGGGGGAAGGAGATGGGGGAAGCAGATGGGGGGGAAGGAAGGGGGAAGGAGATGGGGTAAGCAGATAGGGGGAAGGAAGTGGGAAGGAGATAGTGAGGGAAGGAGATGGGGGAACGAAGGGGGAAGGAGATGGGGGATGGAAGGGGAAGGAGATAGGGGGATGGAGATGGGGAAGGAGATAGTGGGGAATGAAGGGGGAAGGAGATAAGGGAAGGAGATCGGGGGCAGAAAGGGAGAAGGAGATAGGTGGGAAGGAGATGGGGGAGGAAAGGGGAAGGAAGGGGAAGGAAGGGAGAAGGAGACGGAGGAAGAAGGGGGCAGGAGACAGGGGAGAAGGAGATGGTGGAAGGAAGGGGAAGGAGATAAGGGGGAAGGAGAGAGGGGGAACAAGATGGTCGGGAAGGAAGGTGAAAGGAGATAATTTAAGGAGATGGGGGAAGGAAGGGAGAAGAAGATGGGGAAGGAGATGGGGGAAGGAGATGGGGGGGAAGGAAGTGGAAAGGGGATGGGGGAAGGAAGGGGAAAAGAGATGGGGGAAGGAAGGGGATAGGAGACGGGGTGAAGGAACTGGTTGGGAGACAGGGGTGAAGGAAGGGGGAAGGAGATGGGGGGAAGGAGAGGGCGAAGGAAGTGGGAACGAGATAGTAGGGGAAAGAAGAGGGAATTAGATAAGGGGAAGGAAGGGGGAAGGAGGTGGGAGGAAGGAAGGGGGTAGGAGACAGGGGTGAAGGAAGGGGGAAAGAGATGGGTGAAGGAGAGGGGGAACGAAGGGGGCAAGGAGAGGGCGGAAGGAAGGGGAAAACAGATGGGGGGAAGGAAGGGGGAAGGAGATGTGGGGAAGGAGATGTTGGGAAGGAAGGGGGAAGGAGATGGGGGAAGGAAGGGGGAAGGACTTGGGGGAATGAAGGGGAAAGAGATAGGGGGAAGGAGATGGGGGAAGGAAGGGGGAAGGAGATGGGAGAAGTAGATGGGGGAAGGAAGGGGGAATGAGATGGGTGGAAGGAGATGGGGAGGGAGATGGGGAAAAGTTTGGGGGAAGGAAGGGGGAAGGAGATGGGGGAAGGAAGGGGGAAGAAGATGGGGGGGAAGGAAGGGGGAAGAAGATGGGGGGGAGGAAGGAGGAAGGAGATGGGGGGAAGGAAGGGGGCAGGAGATGAGGGGATGGAAGCGGGAAGGAGATGGGGGAAGGAAATGGGGGTAAGGAATGGCGAAGGAGATAGTGGGGGAAGGAAGGGGGAAGGAGATGGTGGAAGGACGGGGGAAGGAAGGGGGAAGGAGATGGGGGAAGAAGTGGGTGAGGAGATAGGGGAGAAGGAGTTGGGGGAAGGAAGGGGCAATGAGATAAGGGGGAAGGAGAGAGGGTGAAGAAGATGATGGGGAAGGAAAGGGGAAGGAGATAAGTTAAGGAGATAGGGGCAAGGAAAAGAGAAGGAGATGGAGGAAGGAGATGGGGTTAGGAGATGGGGAAGGAAGGGGGAAGGAGATAGGGGCGAAGGAGATAGGGGGAAGGAAGGGCGAAGGAGATAGTGAGGGAAGGAGATGGGGGAAGGAAGGGGGAAGGAGATGGGGAAGGATTAGGGTGCAAGGAAGAGGGAAGGAGATGGAGGAAGGAGATGGTGAAGGAAGGGGGAAGGAGATAGGGGGAAGGAGATGGAGGAAGGAGACGGGGGAAGGAGATGGGGGAAGGAAGGGGGAAGCAGATAAGGGAAAGGAAGGGGGAAGGAGATAAGGGGGAAGGAGATGGGGGAAGGAAGGGGGAAGGAGAAAGGGGAAGGATTAGGGGGGAAGGAAGAGGGAAGGAGATGGGGGCAAGGAGATGGGGAAGGAAGGGGGAAGGAGATGGGGAAGGAGATGGGGGAAGGAGATGGGGGGAGGAGATGGGGGAAGGAAAGAGGAAGGAGATGGGGAAAGAAAGGGGGAAGGAGATGGGAAGGAAGGGGGTGGGGATGGGGGGGAAGGAAGGGGGAAGGAGATTGGGGGAAGGAGATAGGGGAGGAAGGAAGGGGGAAGGAGGTGGGGGACGGAAGTGGGAAGGAGATGGGGGAAGGAGATGGGGGAAAGAAGGGGGAAGGAGATAGGGGAAGGAGATGGGGAGAAGGAGTGCGGAATGAGATAGGGGAGAAGGAGATTGGGGGAAGGAAGGGGGAAGGAGATAGTGGAGAAGGAGATGGGGGGTAAGGAAGGGTGAAGGAGATGGGGGATGGAAGGGGGAAGGAGATGGGGGAAGGAAGGGGGAATGAGATAGGGGGAAGGAGGCGGGGGAAGGATGGGGAAGGAGATGGGGGGAAGGAGATGGGGTGAAGGAAGTGGGAAGGAGATTTGGGGAAGGAAGTGGGAAGAAGATGTGGGAAGGAGATGGGGGGAAGGAAGGGGGAAGGAGCTAGGGGGAGGAGATGGGGGGAAGTAGATAGGGGAAGGAGATAGGGGGAAGAAAGGGGTAGGAGATGGGGGAAGGTGAATGGAGGGAAGGAAGGGGGAATGAGATAGGGGAAAGAAGATGGGGGTGGGAAATGGGGGGGAAGGAAGGGGGAAGGAGATGGGGAAGGAAGGGGGAAGGAGATGTGGGGGAAGGAATGGGGAAGGAGATGGGGGAAGGAAGGGGGAACAAGATGGGGGTAAGGAAGGGGGAAGGAGATAGGGGAAGGAGATGGGAGGAAGGAAGGGGGAAGGAGATGGGGGGGAAGGAAGGGGGAAGGAGACAGGGGGAAGGAAGGGGGAAGGAGATATTGGGTGAAGGAGATGGGGGAAGGAAGGGGGAAGGAGATAGGGAAAGGATTAGGGGTGAAGGAAGAGGGAAGGAGATGTGGGGAAGGAGATGGGGAAGGAAGGGGGAAGGCGATAGGGGGAAGGAGATGGGGGAAGGAGATGGGGTGGGAAATGGGGGGAAGGAAGGGGGAAGGAGATGGGGAAGGAGATAGGGAGGAAGGAAGGGAGAACAAGATGGGGGTAAGGAAGGGGGATGGAGATGGGGGAAGCAGATGAGGGAAGGAAGGGGGAAGGAGATAGGGAGAAGGAAGGGGAACGAGATAGGGGGGAAGGAAGGGGGAAGAAGATGGGGGAAGGAGTTGGGGGTGGGATATGGGGGAAGGAAGGGGGAAGGAGATGGGGGAACGAGATGGGGGGAAGAAAGGGGGAATGAAATGTGGGGGGAAGGAATGGGGAAGGAGATTGGGGGAAGGAATGAGGAACGAGATGGGGGGTAAGGAAGGGGGAAGCAGATGGGGGAAGGAGATGGGGAAGGAAGGGGGAAGGAGATAGCGGGAAGGAAGGGGAAGGAGATAGGGGGAAGGAAGGGGGAAGGAGATAGGGGGAAGGAGTTGGGGTGGGAGATGGGGGAAGCCAGGGGGAAGGAGACAGGGGGAAGGCGATGGGGGAAGAAAGAGGGAATGAAATGTGGGGGGGAAGGAATGGGGAAGGAGATTGGGGGAAGGAATGAGGAACGAGATGGGGGGTAAGTAAGGGGGAAGGAGATGGGGGAAGCAGATAGGGTGGAAGGAAGGGGGAAGGAGATGGGGGAAGGAGATAGGGGGAAGGAAGGGGGAAGGAGAGAGCGGGGGAAGGAGATGGCGGAAGGAAAGGGGAAGGAGATGGGGAGAAGGAAGGGGGAAGGAGATTGGGGGGAAGAATTACGGGGGGAAGGAAGCAGGAAGGAGATGGGGAAAGGAGATGGGGGAAGGAGTGGGGGTAGTAGATGTGGGGAAAGGAAGGTGGAAGGAGATGGGCAGTAAGGAAGGGGGAAGGAGATGGGGGAAGGAAGGGGGAAAGAGATAGGGGGAAGAATTATGGGGGAAGGAAGGGGGAAGGAAGGAAGGGGGATGGAAGGAAGAAGGAGATGTGGGGGAAGGAAGGGGGAAGTTGATGTGGGGAAAGGAGATGGGGGAAGGAATGGGGGAAGTAGATGTGGGGGAAGGAGATAGGGGAAGCAGATAGGGTGGAAGGAAGGGGGAAGGAGATGGGGGAAAGGAACGGGGAAGGAGATAGTGGGGGAAGGAGATAGCGGGAAGGAAGGGGGGAATTCAGGGGGAAGGAGATTGTGGGGGGAAGGAAGGGGGAAGGAGATGTGGGGGAAGGAGATGAGATGTAAGGAAGGTGGAAGCAGATGGGTGAAGCAGATGGGGGAAGGAGATGGGGGAAGGAGATGGGGAAGGAATGGGGGAAGTAGATGTGGGGGAAGGAAGGTGGAATTAGATGGGGGTAAGGAACGGGGAAGGAGATAGTGGGGGAAGGAGATAGGGGGAAGGTAGGGGGAATGAGACAGGGGAAGGAGATCGGGGTGGAAGGAAGGGGGAAGGAGATGTGGGGGAAGGAGATGAGGTGTATGGAAGGGGGAAGGAGATGGGGGAAGGAAGGGGGAAGGAGATGTTGGAAGGAGATGGGGGATGGAAGGAAGAAGGAGATGTGGGGGAAAGAAGGGGGAAGTTAATGTGGGGTAAGGAAGGGGGAAGGAGATGGGGTAAGCAGATGGGGGAAGGAAGGGGAAGGAGATAGTGAGGGAAGGAGATGGGGGAACGAAGGGGGAAGGAGATGGGGGAATGAGATGGGGGAAGGAGGGGGAAGGAGATGGGGGATGGAGATGGGGAAGGAGATAGTGGAGAAGGAAGGGGGAAGGAGCAAAGGGAAGGAGATCGGGGGGGCAGAAAGGGGGAAGGAGATAGGTGGGAAGGAGATGGGGGGAGGAAAGGGGAAGGAAGGGGGAAGGAAGGGGGAAGGTGACGGGGGAAGAAGGGGGAAGGAGAGAGGTGAACAAGATGGTGCGGAAGGAAGGTGGAAGGAGATGGGGGGAAGGTGATGGGGTAGGAAGGGAGAAGATGGGGAAGGGGATGGGGAAGGAGATGGGGAAGGAAGGGGGAAGGAGATGGGGGAAGGAGATGTGGGTAGGATGGGGGAAGGAGAGAGGTGAACAAGATGGTGCGGAAGGAAGTTGGAAGGAGATGGGGGAAGGTGATGGGGGTAGGAAGGGAGAAGATGGGGAAGGAGATGGGGAAGGAAGGGGGAAGGAGATGGGGGGAAGGTGATGGGGGTAGGAAGGGGGAAGGAGATGTGGGGAAGGAGATAGTGGGGGAAGGAAGGGGGAAGGAGATGGGGAAGGAAGGGGGAAAGAGATGGGGGGAAGGAGAGGGCGAAGGAAGTGGGAACGAGATAGTAGGGGAATGAAGAGGGAATTAGATAAGGGGAAGGAAGGGGGAAGGAGGTGGGGGAAGGAAGGGGGTAGGAGACAGGGGTGAAGGAAGGGGGAAAGAGATGGGTGAAGGAGAGGGGGAACGAAGGGGGGAAGGAGAGGGCGGAAGGAAGGGGAAAACAGATGGAGGGAAGGAAGGGGGAAGGAGATGGGGGGAAGGAGATGGGGGGAAGGAGATGTTGGGAAGGAAGGAGGAAGGAGATGGGGGAATGAGATGGGGGAAGGAAGGGGAAGGAGATGGGGGAAGGAAGGGGGAAAGTGATAGGGGGAAGGAGATGGGGGAAGGAAGGGGGAAAGAGATGGGAGAAGTAGATGGGGGGAAGGAAGGGGGAATGAGATGGGTGGAAGGAGATGGGGGAGGGAGACGGGGAGAAGGAAGGGGGAAGGAGATGGAGGAATGAAGGGGGAAAGAAATAGGGGGAAGAATTATGGGGGGAAGGAAGGGGGAAGGAAGGAAGGGGGATGGAAGGAAGAGGAGATCTGGGGGAAGGAAGGGGGAAGTTGATGTGGGGAAAGGAGATGGGGAAGGAATGGGGGAAGTAGATGTGGGGGAAGGAGATGCGGAAGCAGATAGGGTGGAAGGAAGGGGGAAGGAGACGGGGGAAAGGAACGGGGAAGGAGATAGTGGGGGAAGGAGATGGGGGAAGGAAGGGGGTTGGATTCAGGGGGAAGGAGATGAGATGTAAGGAAGGGGGAAGGAGATGGGGGAAGCAGATGGGGGGGAAGGAAGGGGGAAGGAGATGGGGTAAGCAGATAGGGGGAAGGAAGTGGGAAGGAGATAGTGAGGGAAGGAGATGGGGGAACGAAGGGGGAAGGAGATGGGGGATGGAAGGGGAAGGAGATAGGGGGATGGAGATGGGGAAGGAGATAGTGGGGAATGAAGGGGGAAGGAGATAAGGGAAGGAGATCGGGGGCAGAAAGGGAGAAGGAGATAGGTGGGAAGGAGATGGGGGAGGAAAGGGGAAGGAAGGGGAAGGAAGGGAGAAGGAGACGGAGGAAGAAGGGGGCAGGAGACAGGGGAGAAGGAGATGGTGGAAGGAAGGGGAAGGAGATAAGGGGGAAGGAGAGAGGGGGAACAAGATGGTCGGGAAGGAAGGTGAAAGGAGATAATTTAAGGAGATGGGGGAAGGAAGGGAGAAGAAGATGGGGAAGGAGATGGGGGAAGGAGATGGGGGGGAAGGAAGTGGAAAGGGGATGGGGGAAGGAAGGGGAAAAGAGATGGGGGAAGGAAGGGGATAGGAGACGGGGTGAAGGAACTGGTTGGGAGACAGGGGTGAAGGAAGGGGGAAGGAGATGGGGGGAAGGAGAGGGCGAAGGAAGTGGGAACGAGATAGTAGGGGAAAGAAGAGGGAATTAGATAAGGGGAAGGAAGGGGGAAGGAGGTGGGAGGAAGGAAGGGGGTAGGAGACAGGGGTGAAGGAAGGGGGAAAGAGATGGGTGAAGGAGAGGGGGAACGAAGGGGGCAAGGAGAGGGCGGAAGGAAGGGGAAAACAGATGGGGGGAAGGAAGGGGGAAGGAGATGTGGGGAAGGAGATGTTGGGAAGGAAGGGGGAAGGAGATGGGGGAAGGAAGGGGGAAGGACTTGGGGGAATGAAGGGGAAAGAGATAGGGGGAAGGAGATGGGGGAAGGAAGGGGGAAGGAGATGGGAGAAGTAGATGGGGGAAGGAAGGGGGAATGAGATGGGTGGAAGGAGATGGGGAGGGAGATGGGGAAAAGTTTGGGGGAAGGAAGGGGGAAGGAGATGGGGGAAGGAAGGGGGAAGAAGATGGGGGGGAAGGAAGGGGGAAGAAGATGGGGGGGAGGAAGGAGGAAGGAGATGGGGGGAAGGAAGGGGGCAGGAGATGAGGGGATGGAAGCGGGAAGGAGATGGGGGAAGGAAATGGGGGTAAGGAATGGCGAAGGAGATAGTGGGGGAAGGAAGGGGGAAGGAGATGGTGGAAGGACGGGGGAAGGAAGGGGGAAGGAGATGGGGGAAGAAGTGGGTGAGGAGATAGGGGAGAAGGAGTTGGGGGAAGGAAGGGGCAATGAGATAAGGGGGAAGGAGAGAGGGTGAAGAAGATGATGGGGAAGGAAAGGGGAAGGAGATAAGTTAAGGAGATAGGGGCAAGGAAAAGAGAAGGAGATGGAGGAAGGAGATGGGGTTAGGAGATGGGGAAGGAAGGGGGAAGGAGATAGGGGCGAAGGAGATAGGGGGAAGGAAGGGCGAAGGAGATAGTGAGGGAAGGAGATGGGGGAAGGAAGGGGGAAGGAGATGGGGAAGGATTAGGGTGCAAGGAAGAGGGAAGGAGATGGAGGAAGGAGATGGTGAAGGAAGGGGGAAGGAGATAGGGGGAAGGAGATGGAGGAAGGAGACGGGGGAAGGAGATGGGGGAAGGAAGGGGGAAGCAGATAAGGGAAAGGAAGGGGGAAGGAGATAAGGGGGAAGGAGATGGGGGAAGGAAGGGGGAAGGAGAAAGGGGAAGGATTAGGGGGGAAGGAAGAGGGAAGGAGATGGGGGCAAGGAGATGGGGAAGGAAGGGGGAAGGAGATGGGGAAGGAGATGGGGGAAGGAGATGGGGGGAGGAGATGGGGGAAGGAAAGAGGAAGGAGATGGGGAAAGAAAGGGGGAAGGAGATGGGAAGGAAGGGGGGTGGGGATGGGGGGGAAGGAAGGGGGAAGGAGATTGGGGGAAGGAGATAGGGGAGGAAGGAAGGGGGAAGGAGGTGGGGGACGGAAGTGGGAAGGAGATGGGGGAAGGAGATGGGGGAAAGAAGGGGGAAGGAGATAGGGGAAGGAGATGGGGAGAAGGAGTGCGGAATGAGATAGGGGAGAAGGAGATTGGGGGGAAGGAAGGGGGAAGGAGATAGTGGAGAAGGAGATGGGGGGTAAGGAAGGGTGAAGGAGATGGGGGATGGAAGGGGGAAGGAGATGGGGGAAGGAAGGGGGAATGAGATAGGGGGAAGGAGGCGGGGGAAGGATGGGGAAGGAGATGGGGGGAAGGAGATGGGGTGAAGGAAGTGGGAAGGAGATTTGGGGAAGGAAGGTGGAAGGAGATAGGGGGAGGAGATGGGGGGAAGTAGATGGGGGAAGGAGATAGGGGGGAAGGAAGGGGGAGGGAGATGGGGGAAGGAGATGGGGGGAAGGAAGGGGGAAGGAGCTAGGGGGAGGAGATGGGGGGAAGTAGATAGGGGAAGGAGATAGGGGGAAGAAAGGGGTAGGAGATGGGGGAAGGTGAATGGAGGGAAGGAAGGGGGAATGAGATAGGGGAAAGAAGATGGGGGTGGGAAATGGGGGGGAAGGAAGGGGGAAGGAGATGGGGAAGGAAGGGGGAAGGAGATGTGGGGGAAGGAATGGGGAAGGAGATGGGGGAAGGAAGGGGGAACAAGATGGGGGTAAGGAAGGGGGAAGGAGATAGGGGAAGGAGATGGGAGGAAGGAAGGGGGAAGGAGATGGGGGGGAAGGAAGGGGGAAGGAGACAGGGGGAAGGAAGGGGGAAGGAGATATTGGGTGAAGGAGATGGGGGAAGGAAGGGGGAAGGAGATAGGGAAAGGATTAGGGGTGAAGGAAGAGGGAAGGAGATGTGGGGAAGGAGATGGGGAAGGAAGGGGGAAGGCGATAGGGGGAAGGAGATGGGGGAAGGAGATGGGGTGGGAAATGGGGGGAAGGAAGGGGGAAGGAGATGGGGAAGGAAGGGGGAAGGAGATGTGGGGGAAGGAATGGGGAAGGAGATGGGGGAAGGAAGGGGGAACAAGATGGGGGTAAGGAAGGGGGAAGGAGATAGGGAAAGGAGATGGGAGGAAGGAAGGGGGAAGGAGATGGGGGGAAGGAAGGGGGAAGGAGATGGGGGGAAGGAAGGGGGAAGGAGATATTGGGTGAAGGAGATGGGGGAAGGAAGGGGGAAGGAGATAGGGAAAGGATTAGGGGTGAAGGAAGAGGGAAGGAGATGTGGGGAAGGAGATGGGGAAGGAAGGGGGAAGGCGATAGGGGGAAGGAGATGGGGGAAGGAGATGGGGTGGGAAATGGGGGGAAGGAAGGGGGAAGGAGATGTGGGGGAAGGAATGGGGAAGGAGATGGGGGAAGGAAGGGGGAACAAGATGGGGGTAAGGCAGGGGGAAGGAGATAGGTGAAGGAGATGGGAGGAAGGGAAGGGGGAAGGAGATGGGGAAGGATTGGGGAGGAAGGAAGAGGGAAGGAGATGGGGAAGAGGATGGCGAAGGAAGGGGGAAGGAGATGGGGGGAAGGAAGGGGGAAGGAGATGGGGGGAAGGAAGGGGGAAGGAGATAGGGGAGAAGGAGTTGGGGACGGAAGGGGGAAGGAGATAAGGGGGAAGGAGAGAGGGGGAAGAAGATGGTGGGGAAGGAAGTGGGAAAGAGATAAGTTAAGGAGATGGTGGGAAGGAAAAGAGAAAGAGATGGAGGAAGGAGATGGGGTTCGGAGATGGGGGAAGTAAGGGGGAAGGAGATAGGGGGAAGGAGATAGGGGGAAGGAAGGGCGAAGGAGACAGTGGGGGAAGGAGATGGTGGAAGGAAGGGGGAAGGAGATGGGGAAGGATTGGGGGGAAGAAAGAGGGAAGGATATAGGGGGAAGGAGATGTCGACGGAAGGGGGAAGGAGATAGGGGGAAGGAGATGGACGAAGGAGATGGGGGGAAGGAAGGCGGAAGGAGATGGGGGGAAGGAAGGGGGAAGGAGATGGGGGGAAGGAGATGGGGGAAGAAAGGGGGAAGGAGATAGGGAAAGGATTAGGGAAGAAGGAAGAGGGAAGGAGATGGGGGAAGGAAGGGTGAAAGTGATAGGGGGAAGGAGATGGGGGTGGGTAATGGGGGGAAGGAAGGGGAAGGAGATGGGGGAAGGAAGGGGGAAGGAGATGTGTGGGAAGGAATGGGGAAGGAGATGGGGAAGGATGGGGAACAAGATGGGGGTAAGGAACGGGGAAGGAGATATTGAAAGGAGATGGGAGGAAGGAAGGGGGAAGGAAGGGGTAGGGAAGGGGGAAGGAGATGGGGAAGAAGGGGGTGAGGAGATAGGGGAGAAGGAGTTGGGGAAGGAAGGGGGAAGGAGGTTGGGGGGAAGGAGATGGGGAAGACGATCGGGGAATGAAGGGGGAAGCAGATGGGGGGAGGAGATAGGGAGGAAGGAAGGGGGAAGGAGATGGGGAAGGAAGTGGGAAGGAGATGGGGGAAGGAGATGCGGGAAAGAAGCGGGAAGGAGATAGGGGAAGGAGATGGGGAGAAGGAATGCGGTATGAAATAGGGGAGAAGGAGATTGGGGGGAAGGCAGGGGGAAGGAGACGGGGGAGAAGGAGATAGGGGAAGGAATAGGGAAGGAGATCGGGGAAAAGGAGATAGCGGGGCAGGAATGGGGAAGGAGATAGTGGAGAAGGAGATGGGGGTTAAGGATGGGTGAAGGAGGTGGGGTATGGAAGGGGGAAGGAGATGGGGGAAGGAAAGGGGAATGAGATAGGGGAAGGAGGTGGCGGGAAGGATGGGGAAGGAGATGGGGAAGGAAATGGGGTGAAGGAAGTGGGAAGGAGATTTGGGGAAGGAAGGGGGAAGGAGATGGGGGAAGGAGATTGGGGAAAGGAAGGAGGAATGAGATTTGGGGAAGAAGATGGGGGGAAGGAAGCGGGAAGGAGATGGGGGAACGAAGGGGGAAGGAGATGTGGGGGAAGGAGATAGGGGAAGGAGATGGGAAGAAGGAAGGGGGAAGGAAGGGGTAGGGAAGGGGGAAGGAGATGGGGGAAGAAGGGGGTGAGGAGATAGGGGAGAAGGAGTTGGGGGAAGGAAGGGGGAAGGAGATAAGGGGGAAGGAGAGAGGGGAAAGAAGATGGTGGGGAAGGAAGGGGGAAAGAGATAAGTTAAGGAGATGGGGGGGAGGAAAAGAGAAGGAGATGGAGGAAGGAGATGGGGTTAGGAGATGGGGGAAGGAAGAGGGAAGGAAATGGGGGGAAGGAGATAGGGGGGAAGGAAGGGCGAAGAAGACAGTGGGGGAAGGAGATGGTGGAAGGAAGGGGGAAGGAGATGGGGAAGGATTAGGGGGGAAGGAAGAGGGAAGGAGATAGGGGGAAGGAGATGGCGACGGAAGGGGGAAGGAGATGGGGGAAAGAGATGGGGAAGGAAGGGGGAAGGAGATGGGGGAAGGAGATGGGTAAGACGATGGGGGAATGAAGGGGGAAGGAGATGGGGAGTAGATAGGGGGAAGGAAAGGGGAAGGAGATGGGGAAAGAAAGGGGGAAGGAGATGGGGCAAGGCAGAGGGAAGGTGATGTGGGGGAAGGAAGGGGGGTGGAGGTTTGGGGGAAGGAGATAGGGGAGGAAGGAAGGGGGAAGGAGATGGGGGACGGAGATGGGGGAAAGAAGGGGGAAGGAGATAGGGGAAGGAGATGGGGGAAGAAGGAATGCAGTATGAAATAGGGGAGAAGGAGATTGGGGGGAAGGGTAGGGGGAAGGAGACGGGGGAGAAGGAGATAGGGGAAGGAAGAGGGAAGGAGATCGGGGAAAAGGAGATAGTGGGGCAGGAATGGGGATGGAGATAGTGGAGAAGGAGATGTGGGGTAAGGAAGGGTGAAGGAGATGGGGGATGGAAGGGGAAGGAGATGGGGGAAGGAAGGGGGAATGAGATGGGGAAGGAGGCGGGAGGAAGGATGGGGAAGGAGATGGGGGAAGGAGATGGGGTGAAGGAAGTGGGAAGGAGATTTGGGGAAGGAAGGTGGAAGGAGATAGGGGGAGGAGATGGGGGGAAGTAGATGGGGGAAGGAGATAGGGGGGAAGGAAGGGGGAGGGAGATGGGGGAAGGAGATTTGGGGGAAGGAAGGGGGAATGAGATGGGGGAAGGAGTTGGGGAGGGAAATGGGGGGGAAGGAAGGGGGAAGGAGATAGAGGTGAAAGAGATGGAGGAAGAAGTGGGGAAGGAGATGGGGGAAGGAGATGGGGGAAGGAGATAGAGGGGAAGGAGATAAGTGTGAAGGCGCTCGGGGTGGAAGGAGAAGGGGGAAGGAAGGGGGAAGGAGATGGGGGAAGGATGGGAGATGGAAGGCGGAAATAGATGGGGGAAGGTGGGGGAAGGAGATGGTGGGAAGGAAGGGGGAAGGTGATTGTGGAGGAAGGAAGGGGAAGGAGATGGGGAGAAGGAAGTGGGAAGGAGATAGGGGGGGAGAATTATGGGGGTAAGGAAGGGGGAAGGAGATGGGGGAAGGAGATGGGGAAGGAATGGGAAAGTAGATGTGGGGGAAGGAAGGTGGAAGGAGATGGGGAGTAAGGAAGGGGGGAAAGAGATGGGGAAAGGAAGGGGGAAGGAGATGGGGAAAGAATTACGGGGGGAAGGAACGGGGAAGGAGATGGGGAAAGGAACGGGGAAGGAGATAGCGGGGGAAGGAGATAGGGGGAAGGAAGGGGGAAGGAGACAGGGGGAAGGAGATTGGGGGAAGGAAGGGGGCAGGAGATGTGGGGGAAGGAGATGAGGTGTAAGGAAGGGGGAAGGAGATGGGGTAGCAGATGGGGGGAGGAAGTGGGAAGGAAATGGGGGAAGGAGATGGGGGATGGAAGGAAGAAGGAGATGTGGGGGAAGGAAGGGGGAAGTTAATGCGGGGTAAGTAAGGGGGAAGGAGATGGGATAAGCAGATGGGGGAAGGAAGGGGAAGGAGATGGGGGAATGAGATGGGGAAGGAGGGGGAAGGAGATGGGGAATGGAAGGGGAAGGAGATAGGGGGAAGGAGATGGGGGAAGGAAGGGGGAAGGAGATGGGGGGAAGGTGATGGGGGTAGGAAGGGGGAAGGAGATTGGGAGGGAAGGAGACAGTGGGGGAAGGAAGTGGAAAGAAGATGGGGGAAGGAAGGGGGAAAGAGATGGGGGGAAGGAAGGGGATAGGAGAGGGGGGGAAGGAACTGGTTAGGAGACAGGGGTGAAGGAAGGGGGAAGGAGATGGGGGGAAGGAGAGGGCGAAGGAAGTGGGAACGAGATAGTAGGGGAAAGAAGAGGGAAGCAGATAGGGAGAAGGAAGGGGGAAGGAGACAGGGGAGAAGGAAGGGGGAAGGAGATGGCTGAAGGAGAGGGGGGAACGAAGGGGGAAGGAGAGGGCGGAAGGAAGGGGAAAGCAGATGGGGGAAGGAAGGGGGAAGGAGATGGGGGAAGGAAGGGGGGAAAGAGATAGGGGGAAGGAGATGGGGGAAGGAGATGGGAGAAGTAGATGGGGGAAGGAAGGGGGAAGGAGATAAGGGGGAAGGAGAGAGGGGGAAGAAGATGATGGGGAAGGAAGGGGGAAGGAGATAAGTTAACGAGATGGGGGGAAGGAAAAGAGAAGGAGATGGAGGAAGGAGATGGGGTTAGGAGATGGGAGAAGGAAGGGGGAAGGAGATAGGGGGAAGGAAGGGGGAAGGAGATAGGGGGAAGGAGATGGGGGAAGGAAGGGGGAAGGAGATGGGGAAGGTTTAGGGGGGAAGGAAGAGGGAAGGAGATGGGGGAACAGGAAGGCGAAGGAAGGTTGAAGGAGATAGGGTGAAGGAGATGGAGGAAAGAGATGAGGGAAGGAGATGGAGGAAGGAAAGGGGAAGGAGATATTGCGGGAAGGAGATGGGGGGAAGGAAGGGGAAAGGAGATAGGGGAAGGATTAGGGGGGGAAAGAAGAGGGAAGGAGATGGGGGAAAGAGATGGGGAAGGAAGGGGGAAGGAGATGGGGGAAGGAAGGGGGAAGGAGATGGGGTGGAGGGGAGATGGGGGAAGGAGATGGGGGAAGGAAGGTGGGAGGAGATGGGGCTAAGGAAGGGGGAAGGAGATAGGGGAGGAGATAGGGGGAGGAAAGGGGAAGGAGATGGGGGAAGGAAGTGGGAAGGAGATGGGGGAAGGAGATGGGGGAAAGAAGGGGGAAGGAGATGGGGAGGAGATAGGGGGAGGAAAGGGGAAGGAGATGGGGAAAGAAAGGGGGAAGGAGATGGGGCAAGGCAGAGGGAAGGAGATGTGGGGGAAGGAAGGGGGGTGGAGGTTTGGGCGAAGGAGATAGGGGAGGAAGGAAGGGGGAAGGAGATGGAGAAGGAAGGGGGAAGGAGATGGGGGAAGGAAGTGGGAAGGAGATGGGGGAAGGAGATGGGGGAAAGAAGGGGGAAGGAGATAGGGGAAGGAGATGGGGAGAAGGAATGCAGTATGAAATAGGGGAGAAGGAGATTGGGGGGAAGGGAGGGGGAAGGAGACGGGGGAGAAGGTGATAGGGGAAGGAAGAGGGAAGGAGATCGGGGAAAAGGAGATAGCGGGGCAGGAAAGGGGAAGGAGATAGTGGAGAAGGAGATGGGGGGTAAGGAAGGGTGAAGGAGATGGGGGATGGAAGGGGAAGGAGATGGGGGAAGGAAGGGGGAATGAGATAGGGGAAGGAGGCGGGAGGAAGGATGGGGAACGAGATGGGGGAAGGAGATGGGGTGAAGGAAGTGGGAAGGAGATTTGGGGAAGGAATGGGGAAGGAGATGGGGGAAGGAGATGGGGTGAAGGAAGTGGGAAGGAGATTTGGGGAAGGAATGGGGAAGGAGATGGGGGAAGGAAGGGGGAAGGAGATGGAGGAAGGAGATGGGGGAAGGAAGGTGGAAGGAGATAGGGGGAGGAGATGGGGTGAAGTAGATAGGGGGAAGGAGATGGGGGAAGGAAGGGGGAGGGAGATGGGGGAAGGAGATTGGGGGGAAGGAAGGGGGAATGAGATAGGGGGAAGGAGTTGGGGAGGGAAATGGGGGGAGAAGGAAGTGGCAAGCAGATGGGGGAAGGAATGGGGAAGGAGATGGAGGAAGCCGATAGGGGGGAAGGAAGGTGAAAGGAGATAGAGGTGAAAGAGATGGAGGAAGAAATGGGGAAGAAGATGGGGGGAAGGAGATGGGGGAAGGGGATAGGGGCGGTTGGAAGGGGGAAGGAGATGGGGGAAAGAGAAGGGGCGGAAGGAAGGGAGAAGGAGATGGGGGAAGGAGATAGAGGGGAAGGAGATAAGTGTGAAGGCGCTCGGGGTGGAAGGAGAAGGGGGAAGGAATGGGTAAGGGGATGGGTGAAGGATGGGAGATGGAAGGGGGAAGGTAGGGGGTAGGAGATGGGGGGAAGGAAGGGGGAAGGTGATTGTGGAGGAAGGAAGGGGGAAGGAAATGGGGGAAGGAAGGGTGAACAAGATTGGGGGTAAGGAAGGGGGAAGGAAATGGGGAAGCAGATAGGGGGAAGGAGATGGGGAAGGAAGGGGAAGGAGATAGGGGGGAAGGAAGGGGGAAGGAGATAGGGGGAAGGAGTTGGGGTGGGAGATGGGGGAAGGAAGGGGGAAGGAGATGGGGGAAGGAGATGGGGAAGAAAGGGGGAATGAAATGTGGGGGGAAGGAATGGGGAAAGAGATTGGGGGAAGGAATGAGGAACGAGATGGGGGGGTAAGGAAGGGGGAAAGAGATGGGGGGAAGCAGATAGGGTGGAAGGAAGGGGAAGGAGATGGGGAGAAGTAAGTGGGAAGGAGATGGGGGGGAAGAATTATGGGAGAAGGAAGGGAGAAGGAGATGGGGGAAGGAGATGGGAAAGGAATGGGGGAAGTATATGTGGGGGAAGGAAGGTGGAAGGAGATGGGGAGTAAGGAAGGGGGAAAGAGATGGGGGAAAGGAAGTGGGAAGGAGATGGGGAAGAATTACGGGGGGGAAGGAAGGGGGAAGGAGATGGGGGAAGGAATGGGGGAAGTAGATGTGGGGGAAGGAAGGTGGAAGGAGATGGGGGTAAGGAAGGCGGATGGAGATGGGGAAGCAGATGGGGGGAAGGAAGGGGGAAGGAGATGGGGAAAGGAACGGGGAAGGAGATAGTGGGGGAAGGAGATAGGGGGAATGAAGGGGGAAGGAGACGGGGGAAGGAGATTGGGGGAAGGAAGGGGGAAGGAGATGTGGGGGAAGGAGATGAGGTGTAAGGAAGGGGGAAGGAGATGGGGTAGCAGATGGGGGGAGGAAGTGGGAAGGAAATGGGGGAATGAGATGGGGGGATGGAAGGAAGAAGGAGATGTGGGGGAAGGAAGGGGAAGTTAATGTGGGGTAAGGAAGGGGGAAGGAGATGGGGTAAGCAGATGGGGGAAGGAAGGGGGAAGGAGATAGTGAGGGAAGGAGATGGGGGAACGAAGGGGAAAGGAGATAGGGTGAATGAGATGGGGGAAGGAGGGGGAAGGAGATGGGGGATGGAAGGGGAAGGAGATAGGGGGATGAAGATGGGGAAGGAGATAGTGGGGAAGGAAGGGGGAAGGAGATAAGGGAAGGAGATCGGGGGGGGCAGAAAGGGGGAAGGAGATAGGGGAGAAGGAGATGGTGGAAGAAAGGGGGAAGGAGATAAGGGGGAAGAAGAGAGGGGGAACAAGATGGTGGGGAAGGAAGGTGGAAGGAGATAAGTTAAGGAGATGGGGGAAGGAAGGGAGAAGAAGATGGGGAAGGAGATGGGGAAAGGAAATGGGGGAAGGAAGGGGGAAGGAGATGGGGGAAGGTGATGGGGGTAGGAAGGGGGAAGGAGATTAGGAGGGAAGGCGATAGTGGGGGAAGGAAGTGGAAAGGAGAAGGGGAAAGGAAGGGGGAAAGAGATGGGGGGAAGGAAGCGGATAGGAGAGGGGGGAAGGAACTGGTTAGGAGACAGGGGTGAAGGAAGGGGGAAGGAGATGGGGGGAAGGAGAGGGCGAAGGAAGTGGGAACAAGATAGTAGGAGAAAGAAGAGGGAAGTAGATAGGGAGAAGGAAGGGGGAAGGAGATGGGGAAGGAAGGGGGTAGGAGACAGGGGTGAAGGAAGGGGTAAGGAGATGGGTGAAGGAGGGGAGGAACGAAGGGGGAAGGAGAGGACGGAAGGAAGGGGGAAAACAGATGGGGGGAAGGAGATGGGGATGGAAGGGGGAAAGAGATAGGGGGAAGGAGATGGGGGAATGAAGGGGGAAGGAGATGGGTGGAAGGAAATGGGGGAAGGAAGGGGGAAGAAGATGGTGGGGAAGGAAGGAGGAAGGAGATGGGGGAAGCAGATAGGGGGAAGGAAGGGGGAGGAGATAGGGGGATGGAAGTGGGAAGGAGATAGGGGGAAGGAGATGGGGGAAGGAATGGCGAAGGAGATAGTGGGGGAAGGTGATGGGGGAAGGAAGGGGAAGGAGATGGGGGAAGGAAGGGGGAAGGAGATAGGGGAAGGAGATGGGGGAAGGAAGGGGGAAAGGAAGGGGGAAGAGGATGGGGAAGAAGGGGGTGAGGATATAGGGGAGAAGGAGTTGGGGGAAGGAAGGGGGAAGGAGATAAGGGGGAAGGAGAGAGGGGGAAGAAGATGGTGGGGAAGGAAGGGGGAAGGAGATAAGTTAAGGAGATGGGGGAAGGAAAAGAGAAGGAGATGGAGGAAGGAGATGGGGTTAGGAGATGGGAGAAGGAAGGGGGAAGGAGATAGGGGGAAGGAGGGGGAAGGAGATGGGGGAAGGAGATGGGGAAGGAAGGGTGAAGTAGATAGTGGGGGAAGAAGATGGGGGAAGGAAGGGGGAAGGAGATGGGGAAGGATTGGGGGGAAGGAAGACGGAAGGAGATGGGCGAAGAGGATGGCGAAGGAAGGGGTAAGGATATAGCGTGAAGGAGATGGAGGAAGGAGATGAGGGAAGGAGATGGAGGAAGGAAAGGGGAAGGAGATAGGGGAAGAATTAGGGGGGAAGGAAGAGGGAAGGTGATAGGGGAAGGAGATAGCGAAGGAAGGGGGAAGGAAGGGGGAAGGAGATGGGGGAAGGAGATGAGGGAAGGAAGGGCGAAGGAGATATTGGGGGAAGGAGATGGGGAAAGAAAGGGGGAAGGAGATGGGGGAAGGAAGGGGGGAGGAGATGTGGGGGAAGGAAGGGGGAAGGAGATTGGGGGGAAGGAGATAGGGGAGGAAGGAAGGGGGAAGGAGATGGGGGAAGAAAGTGGGAAGGAGATTGGGGGAAGGAAATGGGGAAAGAAGGGGGAAGTAGGTATGGGAAGGATTGGGGGGAAGGAAGAGGGTAGGAGATAGGGGGAAGGAGATGGCGAAGGAAGGGGGAAGGAGATAGGGGGAAGGAGATAGGGGAGAAGGAAGTGTGAAGGAGATATTGGGGGAAGGAGATGGGGGGAAGGAAGGGGGAAGGAGATAGGGGAAGGATTAGGGGGGAAGGAAGAGGGAAGGAGATGGGGAAGGAAGGGGGAAGGAGATAGGGGGAAGGAGATGGTGGAAGGAGATGGGGGAATGAAGGGGAAGGAGATGGGGGAGGAGATAGGGGGATGGAAAGGGGAAGGAGATGGGGAAAGAAAGTGGGAAGGAGATGGGGGAAGGAAGGGGGGAAGGAGATGTGGGGGAAGGAAGGTGGAAGGAGATGGGTGTAAAGAAGGGGGAAGCAGATCGGGGAAGGAGATGGGGGAGAAGGAATGCGGAATGAGATAGGGGAGAAGGAGATTGGGGGGAAGGAAGGGGGAAGGAGACGGGGTTAAGGAGATAGGGGAAGGAAGAGGGAAGGAGATCGGGGAAAAGGAGATAGCGGGGCAGGAATGGGGAAGGAGATAGTGGTGAAGGAGATGGGCGGTAAGGAAGGGTGAAAGAGATGGGGGGTGGAAGGGGGAAGGAGATTGGGGGAAGGAGATAGGGGAGGAAGGAAGGGGGAAGGAGATGGGGGAAGGAAGTGGGAAGGAGATGGGGGAAGGAAGTGGGAAGGAGATGGGGGAAGGAGATGGGGAAAGAAGGGGGAAGCAGATAGAGGAAGGAGATGGGGGAGAAGGAATGCGGAATGAGATAGGGGAGAAGGAGATTGGGGGGAAGGAAGGGGGAAGGAGACGGGGAGAAGGAGATAGGGGAAGGAAGAGGGAAGGAGATCGGGGAAATGGAGATAGCGGGGCAGGAATGGGGAAGGAGATAGTGGAGAAGGAGATGGGCTGTAAGGAAGGGGGTAAGAGATGGGGGATGGAAGGGGGAAGGAGATGGGGGAAGGAAGGGGGAATGCGATAGGGGGAAGGAAGCGGGGGAAGGATCGGGAAGGAGATGGGGAAGGAAGGGGGAAGGAGATAGTGGGAAGGAAGGGGAAAGGAGATGGGGGAAGGAGATTGAGGGGAAGCAAGGGGGAATGATATAGGGGGAAGGAGATGGTGGTGGGAAATGGGGGGGAAAGAAGGTGGAAGGAGATGTGGGGGAAGGAATGGGGAAGAAGATGGGGGAAGAAAGGGGAACAAGATGGTGGTAAGGTAGGGGGAAGGAGATGGGGAAGCAGATGGGGGGAAGGAAGGGGGAAGGAGATGGGGGAAGGAAGGGGAATGGAGATAGCGGGGGAAGGAGATGGGGGGAAGGAAGGGAGAAGGAGATGGGGAAGGAAGGGGGAAGGCGACAGGGGGAAGGATTGGGGGGAAGGAAGGGGGAAGCAGATGGGGGATGGAAGGGGTAGGAGATAGCGGGGAAGGAGATGGGGGATGAAAAGTGGAATGAAATGTGGGGTGTAGGAATGGGGAAGGAGATTGGGGAGAAGGAATGCGGAACGAGATGGGGGGTAAGGAAGGGGAAGGAGACGGGGGGAAGCAGATAGAGTGGAAGGAAGGGGGAAAGAGATAGGGGAAAGGAGATAGGGGGAAGGAAGGGTGAAGGAAATAGCGGGGGAAAGAAATGGGGGAAGGAAGGGGGAAGGAGATAGGGGAAGGAAGGGGGAAGGAGATGGGGGAAGGAGATGGGGGAAGGAATGGGGGAAGGAGATGTGGGGGAAGGAAGGTGGAAGGAGATGGGTATAAAGAAGGGGGAAGGAGATGGGGGAAGCAGATAGGGGGAAGGAAGGGGAAGGAGATGGGGAAAGGAACGGGGAAGGAGATAGAGCGGGAAGGGGATAGGGGGAAGGAAGAGGGAAGGAGATGGGGGAAGGATGAGGATAGGAGGCTGGGGGAAGGATTCGGGGGAAGGAAGGGGGAAGGAGATGGGGGAAGGAGATGGGGAAGAAAGGGGGAAGGAGATAGCGGGGAAGGAGTTGTGGGGAAGGAAGGGGGGACTGAGATGTGGGGGAAGGAACGGGGAAGGAGATCAGGGGGAAGGAAGGGGGAATGAGATAGGGGGAAGGAGATGGGGGTGGGAGGTTGGGGGAAGGAAGGGGGAATGAAATGTGGGGGGAAGGAATGGAGAAGGAGATTGGGGGGAAGGAATGAGGAACGAGACGGGGTAAGGAAGGGGGAATGAGATGGGGGAAGCAGATAGGGGGGAAGGAAGGGGGAAGGAGATAGCGGGGGACGGAGATGGGGAAGGGAGGGGGAAGGAGATGTGGGAAGGAGATGGGGGATAGAAGGAAGAAGGAGATGTGGGGTATGGAAGGGGGACGGAGATGGGGGGAAGCAGATTCGGAAAGGAAGGGGGAAGGAGATAGTGAGGGAAGGAGATGGGGGAACGAAGGGGGAAGGAGATAGGGGGAATGAGACGGGGAAGGAGGGGGGAAGGAGATGGGGGAAGGAAGGGAAAGGAGATAGGTGGGCAGGAGATACGGGGGAAGGAAGGGGGAAGGAGAGAGGGGGAAGTAGATGGGGGGAAGGATATCGGGGGGAATGAGATAGGGGAGAAGGAGAGGGGGGAAGGATATAGGGGAGAAGGAGATAGGGCAGAAGGAAGAGGGAAGGGGATGGGGAAGGAGATATGGGGAAGGAAGGGGGAATGAGATGGGGAAGAAGATAGGGGCAAGGACATATGTGGGAAGGAGATACGGGGGAAGGAAGGGGAAGGAGATAGGGAGAAAGAGATGGAGGAAGGAAGGGGAGGGAGGTAGGTGTGAAGAAGATGTGGGAAGGAAGGGGGAAGGAGATAGCGGAAGGAGATGGGGGAAGGAAGGGGGAAGGAGATGGGGGAAGGAGATGGGGGAAGAAAGGGGGAATGAAATGTGGGGGGAAGGAATGGGGAAGGAGATTGGGGGAAGGAATGAGGAACGAGATGGGTGGTAAGGAAGGGGGAAGGAGATGGGGGAAGCAGATAGGTGGAAGGAAGGGGGAAGGAGATAGGGTGAAGGAGATAGAGGAGAAAAAAATGGAGGAAGAAATGGGGGAGGAGATGGGGGGAAGAGATGGGGCGGAAGGAAGGGAGAAGGAGATGGGGGAAGGATGGGAGATGGAAGGGGGAAGGAAATGGGGAAGGAGATGGGGGAAGGTAGGGGGAAGGAGATTGTGGGGGAAGGAAGGGGGAAGGACATTGGGGGACGGAGATGGGGGAAGGAAGGTCGATGGAGATGGGGGAAGGAGATGGGGGAAGGAGGGGGGAAGGAGATAGGGGGGAAGAAAGGGGTAAGGAAATGGGGAGAAAGAGATAAGGGGGAAGGAAGGGGAAGGAGATGGGGAGAAGGAGAATGGGGTGAAGGAAGGGGGAAGAAGATGGGGAAGGAAGGGGGAAGGTGTTGTGGCGAAGGAGATAGGGGGGCAAGGAAGGGGGAAGGAGATGGGGGAAGGAGATGGGGGGATGGAAGGGGGAAGGAGATGGGGTAGGAAGGGGGAAGGAGATATGGGAGGAAGGAAGGGTGAAGGAAATGGGGGAATAAAGGGGAAGGAAGGGGGAAGGAGATGGGGGAAGGAAGGGGGAAGGAGATAATGGGTGAAGGGGATGGGGAGGAAGGAAGAGGAAAGAGATAGGAGCAAGGAGATAGGGGAGAAGGAGATACGGGGTAAGGAATGGGGAAGGAGATGGGGGAGGAGATTGGGAAGGAAGGGGGAAGGAGATAGGTAGGAAGGAGAGGGGGAAGGAAGGGGGAAGGAGATAGGGGAAGGAGATGGGGGGGTAAGGAAGGGGGATGGAGAGAGGGGGAAGGAGATGGGGGGAAGGAGATGGGGAAGGAGATAGGGGTGAAAAAGATGGGGGAAGAAATGGGGAAGGAGATGGGGGCAAGGAGATAGGGGAAGGAGATGGGGGAAGGAGATAGGGGAAGGAGATAGATGCGGAAGGAAGGGGGAAGGAGATGGGGAAAGGAGATCGGGGGTAGGAAGGGGGAAGGAGATGGGGGAAAGCGATGTGGGGAAGGAAGGGAAAAGGAGATGGGGAAGGAGATGGGGGAAGGAAGGGGAAGGAGATGGGGGGAAGGAAGGGGAAGGAAATGGGGGAAGGAGATAGAGGGGAACGAGATGGAGTGAAGGAGATTGGGGGAAGGAGAAGGGGGAAGGAAGTGGGAAGGAGATGGGGCAAGGAGATAGGGTGAAAGCACATAGGGGGAAGGAAGAGGAAGGAGATTGGGTGGAGGGAGATGGGGGGAAGGAGATGGTGAGAAGGAGATACGGGGGAAGGAAGGGGGAAGGAGATGGGGTAAGGAAATGGGGGAAGGATATAGGGGAGAATGATATAGGGGAGATGGAGAGGGGGGAAGGAGATAGGGGAGAAGGAGATAGGGCAGAAGGAAGAGGGAAGGGGATGGGGGAAGAAGATAGGGGTAAAGGAAGGGGGAAGGAGATGGGGGAAGAAGAGGGGGGAAGGAGATATGGGGAAGGAAGGGGAAGGAGAGAGGTGGGAAGGAAGGGGGGAGGACATAAGGGGTGAAGGGGATGGGGAGGAAGGAAGGGGAAAGTGATAGGGGCAAGGAGATGGGGAGAAGGAGATACGGGGTAAGGAAGGGGGAAGGAGATAGGTGGGAAGGAGAGGGGGGAAGTAAGGTGGAAGATGATGGGGGAAGGAGATGGGGGTAAGGAAGGGGGATGGAGAGATGGGGAAGGAAGGGGGAAGGAGATGGGGGAAGGAGATGGGGGAAGGAAGGGGGAAGGAGATGGGGGAAGGAAGGGGGAAGGAGATGGGGTGGAGGGGAGATGGGGGAAGGAGATGGGGGAAGGAAGGTGGGAGGAGATGGGGCTAAGGAAGGGGGAAGGAGATAGGGGAAGGAGATGGAGGGAAGGAAGAGGGAAGGAGATGGGGGAAGGAAGGGGGAATGAAATTGTTGGGGAAGGAAGGGGGAAGGAGATGGGGGGAAGGAAGGTGGATTGAGATGGGGGAACGAGATGGGGGGAAGGAGCGGGGAAGGAGATAGGGTGAAGGAAGGGGGAAGGAGATGGGGAAGGAGATGGGGGAAAGTAAGAGAAGGAGATAGGGGAGAAGGAGAATGGGGTGAAGGAAGGGGGAAGGAGGTGGGGAAGGAAGGAGGAAGGAGTTGGGGAGAAGGAGATGGGGGGCAAGGAAGGCGGAACGAGATGGGGGAAGGAGATGGGGGGATGGAAGGGGGAAGGAGATGGGGGTAGGAAGGGGGAAGGAGATATGTAGGGAAGGAAGGGGGAAGGAGATGGGGGCAGAAAGGGGGAAGGATGGGTGAAGTAGATGGGGGGAAGGAGATAGGGGGAAGGAAGGGGAAGGAGATGGGGAGAAGGAGAATGGGGTGAAGGAAGGGGGAAGAAGATGGGGAAGGAAGGGGGAAGGTGTTGTGGCGAAGGAGATAGGGGGGCAAGGAAGGGGGAAGGAGATGGGGGAAGGAGATGGGGGGATGGAAGGGGGAAGGAGATGGGGGTAGGAAGGGGGAAGGAGATATGGGAGGAAGGAAGGGTGAAGGAAATGGGGGAATAAAGGGGAAGGAAGGGGGAAGGAGATGGGGGAAGGAAGGGGGAAGGAGATAATGGGTGAAGGGGATGGGGAGGAAGGAAGGGGAAAGAGATAGGAGCAAGGAGGTAGGGGAGAAGGAGATACGGGGTAAGGAATGGGGAAGGAGATGGGGGGAGGAGATTGGGAAGGAAGGGGGAAGGAGATAGGTGGGAAGGAGAGGGGTGAAGGAAGGGAGAAGGAGATAGGGGAATGAGATGGGGGGGGTAAGGAAGGGGGATGGAGAGAGGGGGAAGGAGATGGGGGGAAGGAGATGGGGAAGGAGATAGGGGTGAAAAAGATGGGGGAAGAAATGGGGAAGGAGATGGGGGCAAGGAGATAGGGGGAAGGAGATGGGGAAAGGAGATCGGGGGTAGGAAGGGGGAAGGAGATGGGGGAAAGCGATGTGGGGAAGGAAGGGAGAAGGAGATGGGGAAGGAGATGGGGGAAGGAAGGGGAAGGAGATGGGGGGAAGGAAGGGGAAGGAAATGTGGGAAGGAGATAGAGGGGAACGAGATGGAGTGAAGGAGATTGGGGGAAGGAGAAGGGGGAAGGAAGTGGGAAGGAGATGGGGCAAGGAGATAGGGTGAAAGCACATAGGGGGAAGGAAGAGGAAGGAGATGGGGTGGAGGGAGATGGGGGGAAGGAGATGGTGAGAAGGAGATACGGGGGAAGGAAGGGGGAAGGAGATGGGGGAAGGAAATGGGGGAAGGATATAGGGGAGAATGATATAGGGGAGATGGAGAGGGGGGAAGGAGATAGGGGAGAAGGAGATAGGGCAGAAGGAAGAGGGAAGGGGATGCGAGAAGAAGATAGGGGTAAAGGAAGAGGGAAGGAAATGGGGGAAGAAGAGGGGGGAAGGAGATATGGGGAAGGACGGGGAAGGAGAGAGGTGGGAGGGAGATGGGGGAAGGAAGGGGGAAGGAGATGGGGAAAGGAGATAGGAGGTAGGAAGGGGAAGGAGATGGGGAAGGAGATAGAGTGGAAGGATATGGGGTGAAGGAGATCGGGGGGAAGGAGAAGGGGGAAGGAAGTGGGAAGGAGATTGGGAAAGGAGATACAGGGGAAGGAAGGGGGAAGGAGATAGGTGGGAAGCAGATGGGGGAAAGGATATGGGGGGAATGACATAGTGGAGAAGGAGAGGGGGGCAAGGAGATAGCGGAGAAGGAGATAGGGCAGAAGGAAGAGGGAAGGGGATGGGGGAAGGAGATAGGGGGAAGGAAGGGAGAAGGAAATGGGGAAGAAGATGGGGCAAGGAAATAGGGGAGAAGGGGATACGGGGGAAGGAAGGGAAAGGAGATAGGGGGGAAGGAGATGGGGGAAGGAAGGGGGAAGGAGAGAGGTGTGAAGAAGATGGGGAAGGAAGGGGGACGGGGATAGGGGGAAGGAGATAGGAGGAAGGAAGGGCGAAGGAGATGGGGGAAGGAAGGGGAAGGAGATCGAGGTGAAAGAGATGGAGGAATAAATGGGGAAGGAGATGGAGGAAGGAGATGGGGGAAGGAGATAGGGGCGGTAGGAAGGGGGAAGGAGATGGGGGAAGGAGATGGGGGGTAGCAAAGGGGAAGAGATAGGGGGAAAGAGATGGGGCAGAAGGAAGGGAGAAGGAGATGGGGAAGGAGATGGGGAAGGAGATAGAGGGGAAGGAGATAAGGGTGAAGGAGATCGGAGTGGAAGGAGAAGCGGGGAGGGAGGGGGAAGGAGATGGGGGAAGGATGGGTGAAGGAAGGGGGAAGGAGATGGGGGGAGGAGATGGGGGGAAGGCAGGTGGATGGAGATGTGGGAAGGAGATGGGGGAAGGAGGGGTGAAGGAGGTAGGGGGGAAGGAAGGGGTAAGGAAATTGGGAGAAGGAAGGGGGAAAGGAGATAGGCGGTGAAGGAAGGGGGAAGGAGATGGGGAAGGAAAGGGGAAGGAGTTGGGGGGGAAGGAGATAGGGGGCAAGGAAGGGTGAAGGAGATAGGGGAAGGAGATGGGGGATGGAAGGTGGAAGGAGATGGGGTAGGAAGGGTGAAGGAGATATGGGGGGAAGGAAGGGGGAAGGAGATGAGGAAGAAAGGGGGAAGGCGATAGGGAAGGAGATAGGGGGAAGGAAGGGGGAAGGAGATAAGGGGTGAAGGGGATGGGGAGGAAGGAAGGGGAAAGTGATAGGGGCAAGGAGATGGGGAGAAGGAGATACGGGGTAAGGAAGGGGGAAGGAGATAGGTGGGAAGGAGAGGGGGGAAGTAAGGTGGAAGAAGATGGGGGAAGGAGATGGGTGTAAGGAAGGGGGATGGAGAGGGGGGTAAGGAAGGGGGATGGAGAGATGGGGAAGGAAGGGGGAAGGAGATGGGGGAAGGAGATGGGGGAAGGAAGGGGGAAGGACATGGGGGAAGGAAGGGGGAAGGAGATGGGGTGGAGGGGAGATGGGGGAAGGAGATGGGGGAAGGAAGGTGGGAGGAGATGGGGCTAAGGAAGGGGGAAGGAGATAGGGGAAGGAGATGGAGGGAAGGAAGAGGGAAGGAGATGGGGAAGGAGATGGGGGAAGGAAGGGGGAATGAAATTGTTGGGGAAGGAAGGGGGAAGGAGATGGGGGAAGGAAGGTGGATTGAGATGGGGGAACGAGATGGGGGGAAGGAGCGGGGAAGGAGATAGGGTGTAGGAAGGGGGAAGGAGATGGGGAAGGAGATGGGGGGAAGTAAGGGAAGGAGATAGGGGAGAAGGAGAATGGGGTGAAGGAAGGGGGAAGGAGGTGGGGAAGGAAGGAGGAAGGAGTTGGGGAGAAGGAGATGGGGGCAAGGAAGGGGGAACGAGATGGGGGAAGGAGATGGGGGATGGAAGGGGGAAGGAGATGGGGGTAGGAAGGGGGAAGGAGATATGTAGGGAAGGAAGGGGGAAGGAGATGGGGGAAGAAAGGGGGAAGGATGGGTGAAGTAGATGGGGGAAGGAGATAGGGGGAAGGAAGGGGGAAGGAGATAAAGGTTGAAGGGGATGGGGAGGAAGGAAGGGGAAAGAGATAAGGGCAAGGAGATAGGGGATAAGGAAATACGATGTAAGGAAGCGGGAAGGAGATGGGGAGGAGATGGGGGAAGGAAGGCGGAAGGAGATAGGTGGGAAGGAAGGGGGAAGGAGATGGTGGGAAGGAGATAGGGGGAAAGGAGATAGGGGGAAGGAGATAGGGGCGGAAGGAAGGGGGAAGGAGATGGGGGAAGGAGATAGGGGGTAGGAAGGGGGAAGGAGATAGGGGAAAAAGGATGGGGGAAGGAAGGGAGAAGTAGATGGGGAAGGAGATGGGGGAAGGAAGGGGAAGGAGAAGGGGGAAGGAAGGGGGAAGGAGATGGGGTGGAGGGAGATGGGGGAAGGAGACGGTGGGAACAAAGGGGTTAGGAGATAGGGGTGAAGGAGGTAGGTGGGAAGGAGATACGGGGGGAAGGAAGGGGGAAGGAGATAGGTGGGAAGGTGATAGGGGAAGAAGGAGATGGGGAAGGAGATAGGGGGGAATGAGATAGGGAAGAAGGAGAGGGGGAAGGAGATAGGGGAGAAGGAGATAGGGCAGAAAGAAGAGGGAAGGGGATGGGGGAAAGGAGATGGGGGAAAGGAAGGGGGAAGGTGATGGGGAAGAAGATAGGGGCAAGGAGATGGGGAGAAGGAGATACGGGGGAAGGAAGGGAAAGGAGATGGGGGATGGAGATGGGGGAGATAGAGGGGAAGGAGATAAGGGTGAAGGAGATCGGGGTGGAAGGAGAAGGGGGAAGGAAGGGGGAAAGAGATGGGGGAAGGAGATAAAGGGGAAGGAGATAAGTGTGAAGGAGCTCGGGGTGGAAGGAGAAGGGGGAAGGAAGGGGTAAGGAGATGGGGGAAGGATGGGAGATGGAAGGGGGAAGGAGATGAGGGAAGGAGATGGGGGAAGGTAGGGGGAAGGAGATGGGGGAAGGAAGGGGGAAGGAGATGGGGGAAGGAGATGGGGGATGGAAGGAAGAAGGAGATGTGGGGGAAGGAAGGGGGAACAAGATGGGGGTAAGGAAGGGGGAAGGAGATAGGGGAAGCAGATCGGGGGCAAGGAAGTGGGAAGGAGATAGGGGGAAGGAAGGGGAAGGAGATGGGGGAAGGAAGGGGAAGGAGATGGGGGAAGGATGAGGGATGGAGGCTGGGGGAAGGATTCGGGTGAAGGAAGGGGGAAGGAGATGGGGGGAGGAGATGGGGGAAGAAAGGGGGAAGGAGATAGCGGGGAAGGAGTTGTGGGGATGGAAGGGGGGACTGAGATGTGGGGGAAGGAAGGGGGAAGGAGATGGGGGAAGCAGATGGGGGGAAGGAAGGGGGAAGGAGATAGCGGGGATGGAGATGGGGAAGGGGGGGGAAGGAGATGTGGGAAGGAGATAGGGGATGGAAGGAAGAAGGAGATGTGGGGTAAGGAAGGGGGACAGAGATGGGGGGAAGCAGATGGGGAAAGGAAGGGGGAAGGAGATAGTGAGGGAAGGAGATGGGGGAACGAAGGGGGAAGGAGATGGGGGGAATGAGACGGCGAAGGAGGGGGGAAGGTGATGGGGGAAGGAAGGGAAAGGAGATAGGTGGGAAGGAGATATGGGGGAAGGAAGGGGGAAGAACAGAGGGGGAATGAGATAGGGGAGAAGGAGAAGGGGGAAGGATATGGGGAGAAGGAGATAGGGCAGAAGGAAGAGGGAAGGGGATGGGGGAAGGAGATATGGGGAAGGAATGGGGAATGAGATGGGAAGAAGATAGGGGCAAGGAGATAGGGGGGAAGGAGATACGGGGGAAGGAAGGGGAAGGAGATGGGGGAAGGAGATGGAGGAAGGAAGGGGGAAGGAGGTAGGTGGGCAGGAGATGTGGGAAGGAAGGGGGAAGGAGATAGCGGAAGGAGATGGGGGAAGGAAGGGGGAAGGAGATGGGGGAAGGAGATGGGGGGAAGAAAGGGGGAATGAAATGTGGGGGGATGGAATGGGGAAGGAGATTGGGGGAAGGAATGAGGAATGAGATGGGGTAAGGAAGGGGGAAGGAGATGGGGGAAGCAGATAGGTGGAAGGAAGGGGGAAGGAGATATGGTGAAGGAGATAGAGAAGAAAAAAATGGAGGAAGAAATGGGGAAGGAGATGGGGAAGGAGATGGGGGGAAGAGATGGGGAAGGAAGGGGAAAGGAGAGGGGGGGAGATAGAGGGGAAGGAGATAAGGGTGAAGGAGATCGGGGTGGAAGGAGAAGGGGGGAAGGAAGGGGTAAGGAGATGGGGGAAGGATGGGAGATGGAAAGTGGAAGGAAATGGGGAAGGAGATGGGGGAAGGTAGGGGGAAGGAGATGGGGGAAGGAAGGGGGAAGGAGATTGTAGGGGAAGGAAGGGGGAAGGACATTGGGGGACGGAGATGGGGGAAGGAAGGTCGATGGAGATGGGGGAAGGAGATGGGGGAAGGAGGGCGGAAGGAGATGGGGGAAGGAAGGGGTAAGGAAATGGGGAGAAGGAGATAAGGGGGAAGGAAGGGGAAGGAGATAGGGGAGAAGGAGAATGGGGTGAAGGAAGGGGGAAGGAGATGGGGAAGGAAGGGGGAAGGAGTTGTGGGGAAGGAGATAGGGGTGCAAGGAAGGGGGAAGGAGATGGGGGAAGGAGATGGGGGGATGGAAGGGGGAAGGAGATGGGGTAGGAAGGGGGAAGGAGATATGGGAGGAAGGAAGGGTGAAGGAAATGGGGGAATAAAGGGGAAGGAAGGGGGAAGGAGTTGGGGCAAGGAGATAGGGTGAAAGCACATGGGGGAAGGAAGAGGAAGGAGATGGGGTGGAGGGAGATGGGGGGAAGGAGATGGTGAGAAGGAGATATGGGGGGAAGGAAGGGGGAAGGAGATAGGGGGAAGGAAATGGGGGAAGGATATAGGGGAGAATGAGATAGGGGAGATGGAGAGGGGGAAGGATATAGGGGAGAAGGAGATAGGGCAGAAGGAAGAGGGAAGGTGATGAGGGAAGGAGATATGGGGAAGGAAGGGGGAATGAGATGGGGAAGAAGATAGGGGCAAGGAGATAGGGGGGAAGGAGATACGGGGGAAGGAAGGGGAAGGAGATAGGGGAAGGAGATGGAGGAAGGAAGGGGTAAGGAGTTAGGTGGGCAGGAGATGTGGGAAGGAAGGGAGAAGGAGATGGGGATGGAGATAGAGGGGTTGGAGATAAGAGTGACGGAGATCGGGGTAGAAGGAGAAGGGAGAAAGAAGGGGGAATTTGATGGGGTGAAGGAGATAGGGGAAGCAGATTGGGGTAAGGAAGGGGGAAGGAGATGTGGTGGAGGGAGATGGGGGGAAGGAGATAGGGGAGGAAGGGGGAAGGAGATGGGGTGGAGGGAGATGAGGGAAGGAGATGGGGAAGGAAGGTGGAAGGAGATGAGGGAAGGAGATGGGGAAGAAAGGGGGAAGATGATGGGGGAAGGAGATGGATGGAAAGAAGGGGAATGAGATAGGGGGAAGGAGATGCGGGAAGGTGATCGGGGGATGGATGGGGGAAGGAAGGGGGAAGGAGATGGGGGAAGGAGATGGGGGAAGGAAGGGGGAAGGAGATGGGGGCAAGGAAGTGGGGGAGGAGATTGTGGGGGAAGGAAGGGGGAAGTAGATAGGGGAAGGAGATGGGGAAGGAAGGTGGATGGAGATGGGGGGGGAAGGAGATGGGGGAAGGGGGGGAAGGAGATGGGGAAGGTAGGGGGAAGGAAATTGGGCAAGGAGATGGGGGGAAGGAAGGGGGAAAGGTGATGGGGGCGAAGGAAGGGGGAAGGAGATGGGGGAATGAGATGGGGGAAGGAAGGGGAAGGAGAATGTGGTGAAGGAAGGGGGAAGGAGATGGGGAAGGAAGGGGGAAGGAGTTGGGAGGAAGGAGATGGGGGCAAGGAATGGGGAAGGAGATGGGGGAAGGAGATGGGGGCGATGGAATGGGGAAGAAGATGGGGGAAGGAAGGGGGAAGGAGATATGGGTGAATGAAGGGGGAAGTAGATGGGGGAAGGAAGGGTGAAGGAGATGGGGGAAGGAGATAGGGGTAAGGAAGGGGGAAGGAGATAGGAGTTGAAGGGGATAGGGGAGGAAGGAAGGGGAAGGAAATGGGGGAAGGAGATGGTTGGGAAGTTAGTGGGTCGGAGATTGGGGGGGAACGAGGTGGGGGGAAGGAAGTGATACCCCCTGGGAACAAAGGGGAGAATCTCCACTTAGATACGTTTTATATATTTTTTTATTTAGAAATAGTTTTTTTATTGTTGCGAGTGTATTAGAGAGCCTTTATTTTTGTAAATTTTATATACTCTCTGCCTGGGATGTTCTGGATAGGGTTTCCCCTCCTGAGGGGTCTCGGATTTGCCCGGACGATTATGGTTGATCAGTCGGTTATGTGGTGCACCTAGAATGTCAAGGGGAGTAATTCGCCAGTCAAAAGGAAGAAAATATTATCAAATCTTAAGAAAGAAAGAGTTCATATAGCTGTCCTATAGGAGACACACCTGTCGGATAAAGAACACTTGAAATTACGACAGAGTGGATTTGATCAGGCCTTTTTTTCTTCTTTAAGCTCAAAAAGCAGGGGAGTTGTTCTTCTTGTTCGGAAGAACTTCCCTTTCAAAATTCTAAATCAGATAAAAGATGAATTGGGACGATATATTTTGATTAAAACCCTCATAAATGGAGAGGAATGTGGGATTTTAAATTTGTACTGCCCTGCCCCCCCCCCCTCCCCCAGCACACCCCTTTAAATGTATAACAGAAGCCTTTTCAAAATTGATGGCTTTTGGTGCCCGTCATACAATTATAGGGAGAGACTTTAATTGTATTATGGATCTGGAAATAGATAGGATTCCCAACAGTACTGCAGGAGAATCTCCCAAATCTAGACAATTGGTGGATCTGAACAAAGAATTAGGATTAGTAGATGTATGGAGATGCCTTCATCCACAGGGCAGAGATTCTTCTTTCTACTCCAATCCACATAAATGTCATACCAGAATTGATATGTTTTTTGCCCCCTCAATCTTTTTAAATTCCATATTATCCTGTAAAATAGGTAGTATAGCAATTTCCGACCACGCTGCTGTATATATGGAAACTAAGGTGAGGAACAATGGGACATCCCCTCGGCATTGGCATATGGACCCCTTCCTGATGAAAGACAGTAAATTTGTAAAGTACTTCTCTCAAGAATTTAAACCTTTTTTAGAAATTATTTCAGGTACGGCTAGCAACCCATCAATGATGTGGGAGACCATCAAAGCTTACACGCGAGGTTTGATCATCTCCTTCTCAGCGACCCAGAAAAAATTTAAGGGAGACCAACAGCGTCTGCTCGAAGCTCGTTTAAAAACAGCTGAAACAGCAAATACTGATAGACCTTCTATTATTAAATTGCAAAGGATTACGGCTCTTAGGACAGCTCTAAACACTACGCTTACTCAAATGGCTAAGAGGGAAATATTATTTGCAAAACAAAGGTTATATGAATATGACGACAAACCGGGTAGATACTTAGCATTTCTCACAAAGAAAAAAAAGGCCCCTCAGACTATTATATCTATCAAGGAAAGTACAGGAATTTTGACTCATGATCATAAAAAGATTAATGTGATCTTTAGAGAATTTTATTCTGAGTTATATAATTCGCAGGATTGTGAAGATAGAACTTGGAGGATGCAGTCATTTTAAAAAATATTTGACCTTTCTGGGCCTAACTCCGAAACAGGTATCGGTCCGAAATGCTCCTCGAACAGTCCAAGAAATACTTGATGCAATTAGGCAAATTCAGAGCAGTAAGGCACCGGGCGCAGATTGTTTTCAAGCTGAATTCTATAAAGAATTTACAGAAATATTGGCTGGTCCACTTATGGACATGTATAATATATTTAACCAGAAGATTTAAACTCTCCTCCGTTTAGGGCACTGACTCTTTGATAGCTGTTTAAATATATATAACCAGGAGATTTACACTCTCCTCAGTTTAGAACAATGACTCTGTGCTGGCTGGTTAAATATATATAACCAGGAGATTTACACTCTCCTCAGTTTAGGGCACTTACTCTGTGCTGGCTGGTTGAATAAAAATAACCAGGAGATTTACACTCTCCTCAGTTTAGGGCAATTAATCTGTGCTGGCTGGTCAAAAATATATAAGCAGGAGATTTACCCTCTCTTCAGTTTAGGGCACTGACTCTGCACTGGCTGGTTAAATATACATAACCAGGAGATTTACACTGTCCGCAATGTATGGCACTGACATTGTGCTTGCTGGTTAAATATATATAACCAGGAGAATTACATTCACCTCAGTTTAGGGCAAAGAATCTGTGCTGGCTGGTTAAATATATATAACCAGGAGATTTACACTCTCCTCAGTTGAGGGCACTGACTCTGTGCTGTCTCGTTGAATAAATATAACCAGGTGATTTACACTCTCTTCAGTTCAGGACTCTGAATCTCTGCTGGCTGGTTAAGTATACATAACCAGGAGATTTACATTCTCCTCAGTTTAGGGCACTGACTCTGCGTTGGCTGGTTAAATATATATAGGACCAGGAGATTTATACTGACCTCAGTTTAGGGCACTCACTCAGTGCTTGCTGGTTAAATATACATAACCAGGAGATTTACACTGTCCCCAGTGTATGGCACTGACATTGTGCTTGCTAATTAAGTATACATAACCAGGTGAATTACACTCTCCTCAGTTTAGGGCACTGACTCTGCGCTGTCTGGTAAAATATATATAACCAAGAGATTTACACTCTGCTCAGTTGAGGGCACTGAGTAAGCGCTGGCCGGATAAATATATCTCACCAGGTGGTTGAAACTCTCCTCAGTTTAGGACACTGACTCTGCGCTGTCTGGAAAAATATATATAACCAGGAGATTTACCCTCTCCTCAGTTGAGGGCACTGACTCTGTGCTGGCTGTTTAAATATATATAACCAGGAGATTTACACTCTCCTCAGATTAGAGCAATGACTCTGTGCTGGCTCGTTAAATAAAACCATAACCAGGAGATTTACCCTCTCTTCAGTTTAGGGAAATGACTGTGTTCTGGCTGGGAAAATATATATAACCAGGAGATTTACACTCTCATCAGTTTAGGGCACTGATTCTGTGCTGGCTGTTTGAATAAATATAACCAGGAGATTTACACTGTCCCCAGTGTATGGCACTGACATTGTGCTTGCTAATTAAATATACATAACCAGGTGAATTACACTCTCCTCAGTTTAGGGTACTGACTCTGCGCTGTCTGGTAAAATATATATAACCAAGAGATTTACACTCTGCTCAGTTGAGGGCACTGAGTAAGCGCTGGCCGGATAAACATATCTCACCAGGTGGTTGACACTCTCCTCAGTTTGGGGCACTGAATCTGTGCTGGCTGTTTAAATATATATAAACATGAGATTTACTCTCTCCTCAGTTTAGGTCACTGAATCTGTGCTGGCCTGTTAAAATATATATAACCAGGAGATTTACACTCTCCTTAGTTTAGAGCACTGAATCTGTGCTGCCTTGTTAAATATATATAACCACGTGTTTTACACTCTCCTCTGTTTCGGGCACTGACTCTGTGCTGGCTGTTTAAATATATATAACCAGGAGATTTACACTCTCCTCAGTTTAGAGCAATGACTCTGTTCTGGCTGGTTAAATAAATACATAACCAGGAGATTTACACTCTCTTCAGTTTAGGGCACTGAGTCTGCGCTGGCTGGTTAAATGTATATAACCAGGAGATTTACACTCTCCTAAGTTTCTGGCACTGACTCTATGTTGGCTGTTTAAATATGTATAACCTGGATATTTACATTCTCCTAAGTTTTGGGCACTGACTCTGCCCTTGCTGGATAAATATATATAACCAGGAGATTTACACTCTCTTCAGTTTAGGGCACTTACGCTGTGCTGGCTGTTTAAATTTATATAACCAGGAGATTTGCACTCTTCACAGTTTAGGGCAATGACTCTGTGCTGGCTGGTTCAATATATACAACCAGGGGATTGACCCTCTCCACAGTTTAGGGCACTGAATCTGTACTTGCTGGTTAAATATATATAAAAAGGAGATTTACACTCTCCTCAGTATCGGGTACTGACTCAGCTGGCTGGTTGAATATATATAACCAAGAGATTTACACTCTCCTCAGTTTATGGCAATGACTCTGTGCTGGCAGCTATATACATATATATATATATATATATATATATATATATATATATATAACCAGGGGATTTACCCTCTCCTCAGTTTCGATCATTGCTTCTGTACTGGCTGGATAAATATATATAACCAGGAGATTTACCCTCTCCTCAGTTCAGGGCACTGACTCTGTGCTGGCTGTTTAAGTTGATAACTTGGAGATTTACACTCTCCTCAGTTTAGGGTAATGACTCTGTGCTGGCTGGTTAAATATATATAACCTGGAGAATTACACTCTCCTCAGTTTAGGGCACTGACTCTGTGCAGGTTGGTTGAATATATCTAGCCGGGAGACTTACACTACCCTCAGATTAGGGCACTGGCTCTAAGCTGGCTGGTTAAATATAAAAAAACCGGAGATTTACACTCTCCTAAATTTCGGGCACTGACTCTGTGCTGGCCTGTTAAAATATATATAACCAGGAGATTTACACTCTCCTTAGTTTAGAGCACTGAATCTGTGCTGCCTTGTTAAATATATATAACCACGAGTTTTACACTCTCCTCCGTTTAGGGCACTGACTCTGTGCTGGCTGGTTGAATATATCTAGCCGGGAGACTTACACTAACCTCAGTTTAGGCCACTGACTCTAAGCTGGCTGGTCAAATATGCATAACCCGGAGATTTACCCTCTCCTTCGTTTAGAGCACTGACTCTGTGCTGGCTCGTTGAATATATACCCACGAGTTTTACACTCTCCTCAGTTTAAGGCACTGCCTCTGTGCTGGCTGTTTAAATACATATAAAACCAGGAGATATAAACAGTCCTCAGTTCAGAGCAATGACTCTGTGCTGGCTGGTTAAATAAATTCATAACCAGGAGATTTACACTCTCTTCAGTTTAGGACACTTATGCTGTGCTGGTTGGTTGAATATACATAACCAGAAGAATTACACTCTCCTCAGTTTAGGTCACTGAATCTGTGCTGGCTGGTTAAATATATGTAATCAGGAGAATTACACTCTCCTCAGTTTAGGGCACTGACTCTGTGTTGGTTGGTTGAATATGTCTAGCCGGGAGACTTACACTACCCTCAGATTAGGGCACTGACTCTCAGCTGGCTGGTTAAATATATATAACCCAGAGATTTGCACTCTCCTAAGTTTCGAGTACTGACTCTGTGCTGGCTTGTTAAATATATACCCACGAGTTTTACACTCTCCTCAGTTTAGGGCACTGATTCTGTGTTGGTTGGTTGAATATGTCTAGCCGGGAGACTTACACTACCCTCAGATTAGGGCACTGACTCTCAGCTGGCTGGTAAAATATATATAACCAGGAGATTTACACTCTCCTCAGTTTAGGGCACTGACTCTGTGCTGGCTGGTTAAATAAATACATAACCAGTTGATTTACACTCTCCTCAGTTTAGGGCACTGACTTTGCGCTGGCATTTTAAATATATATAACCTGGATATTTACATTCTCCTCAGTTTTGGGCACTGACTCTGCACCAGCTGGATAAATATATATAACCAGGAGATTTACAATCTCCTCAGTTTAGGGCACTTACGCTGTGCTGGCTGTTTAAATTTATATAACCAGGAGATTTGCACTCTTCACAGTTTAGGACAATGACTCTGTGCTGGCTGGTTCTATATATACAACCAGGGGATTGACCCTCTCCACAGTTTAGAGCACTGAATCTGTACTCGCTGGTTAAATAAAAATAAAAAGGAAATTTACATTCCCCTCAGTTTACGGCACTGACTCTGTGCTGGCTGTTAAAATATATATAACCAGAAGATTTTCACTCTCCTCAGTTAAGGGCATTGAGTCTGTGCTGGCTGGTTAAATATATATAACAAGGAGATTTACCCTCACCACAGTTGTGGGCACTGAGTCAGTGCTGGCTCGTTAAATATATTTAACCAAGAGATTTGCACTCTCTCAGTTTAGGGCACTGACTCTGCTGGCTGGTTGAATAGATATAACCAGGAGATTTACACTCTGCTCAGTTTAGGGCACTGACTCTGCGCTGGCTGGTTAAATATAAAAAGAACCATGACATTTACACTGACGTCAGTTTAGGGCCCTGACTCAGTGCTTGCTGGTTAAATATATGTAACCAGGAGATTTACACTGTCCCCGGTGTATGGCACGGACATTGTGCTTGCTGGTTAAATATTTCTAACCAGGAGAATTACACTCTCCTCAGTTTTGGGCACTGACTCTGCGCTGTCTGGTTAAATATATATCACCAGGTGATTTACACTCTGCTCAGTTTAGGGCACTAACTCTGTGCTGTCTCATTAAATAAATATAACAAGGAGATTTGCAGTCTTCTCAGTTTAGGGCACTGAGTCAGCGCTGGCTGGATAAATATATCTCACCAGGTGGTTGACACTCTCCTTAGTTTAGGGCACTGACTCTGCGCTGTCTGGTAAAATATATATAACCAGGAGATTTACACTCTCCTTAATTTAGGGCACTGACTCTGTGCTAACTAGTTAAATATATATAACCACGGGTTTTACACTCGCCTCTGTTTAGGGCACTGACTCTGTGCTGGCTGTTTAAATAAAAATTACCAGGAGATTCACACTGTCCTCTGTTTAGGGCAATGACTCTGTGCTGGCTGGTTAAATAAAACCATAACCAGGAGATTTACCCTCTCTTCAGTTTTGGGCACTGAGTCTGTGCTGGCTGGATAAATGTATCCAGCCGGTTAAATAAATGTATCCAGCCAGGAGGTTTACAGTCTCCTCAGTTTAGAGCACAGACTCTGCGCTTGCTGGTTAAATATATATATAAAACCAGTAGATGTCCACTAGCCTCAGTTGAGGGCAATGACTCTGTTCTGGCTGGTAAAATATATATAACCAGGAGATTTACACTCTCCTCAGTTGAGGGCACTGACCCTGTGCTGGCTGGTTAAATATATATAACCAGGCGAATTACATTCTCCTCAGTTTAGGGCAAAGAATCTATGCTGGCTTGTTAAATATATATAACCAGGAGATATATGCTCTCCTCCGTTTAGGGCTCTGAGTCTGTGCTGGCTGGTTAAAAATATATATCAAGGAGATTTACACTCTCCTCTGTTTTGGGCACTGACTCTGTGCTGGTAAGTTGAATAAATATTACCAGTAGATTTCCACCTGCTCAGGTAAGGGCACTGACTCTGCGCTGGCTGGTTAAATATATATAGAACCAGGAGATTTACACTCTCCTCAGTTTAGGGCACTGACTCTGTGCTGGCTGTTTAAATATACATAACCAGGAGATTCACACTGTCCCCAGTTTAGGGCACTGACTGACTCTGTGCTGGCTGTTTAAATATATATAACCAGGTGATTTACCCTCTCTTCAGTTTAAGGCACTGACTCTGTGCTGGTTGTTTAAATATATCTCAAACCAGGAGATTTACAATCTCCGCAGTTTAGGGCAATGACTCTGTGATGGCTCTTTCAATATATATATAACCAGGAGATTTACCCTCTCAACAGTTTAGGTCACTGACTCCGTGCTGGCTGTTCAAATATATCTAACCAGGGGATATACACTCTCTTCAGTTGAGGGCAATGACTCTGTGCTGGCTGGTTAAATATACGTAACCAGAGGATTTACAGTCTCCTCAGTTTAGGGCACTGACTCTGTGCTGGTTGGTTGAATATATCTAGCCGGGAGATTTACACTACCCTCAGTTTAGGGCACTTACTCTAAGCTGGCTGGTTAAATATATATAACTCGGAGATTACACACTCTTCACAGTTTAGGGCAATGACTCTGTGCTGGCAAGTTAAATGTATATAACCAGGAGTTTTACACTGTCCTAAGTTTCGGGCACTGACTCTGCGCTGGCTGGTTAAATATATAAATCTGGAGATTTGCAATCTCCTCAGTTAGGGCAATGACTGTGTGCTGGCTGGTTCAATATACATAACCAGGAAATTTACACTGACCTCAGTTTAGGGCACTTATGCCGTGCTGGCTGGTTAAATGTATACAACCAGGAAATTTACCCTCTCCACAGTTTAGGGCAATGACTCTGTGCTGGCTGGTTCAATACATATAACCAGGGGATTTACCGTCTCCTCAGTTTAGGGCACTGACTCTGTACTGGCTGGTTAAATATATATATATGAAAAACCAGGAGATTTACCCTCTCCTCAGTTGAGGGCACTGACTTTGTGATGGCTGGTTCAATATATATATAACCAGGAGTTTTACTCTCTCCTCAGTTTAGGGCACTGATTCTGTGCAGGCTGGTTACATATATATAACCAGGAGATTTACCCTCTCCTCAGTTTACGGCACTGATTCTGTGCTGGCTCTTTAAATATATATATATAAAACGAGGAGTTTTACCCTCTCCTCAATTAAGGGCACTGCGTCTGTGCTGGCTGGTTAAATATATATAACCAGGAGATTTACACTCTCCTCAGTTAAGGGCACTGACTTTGTGCTGGCTGGTTACATAAATATAACCAGGGCATTTACCCTCTCCTCAGGTTAGGGCACAGACTCTGTGCTGGCTGTTTAAATATATATTACCATGAGATTTCCCCTCTCCACACTTTAGGACACTGACTCTGTGCTGGCTGTTTAAATATATATAACCAGGAGCTTTCCCCTCTCCTCACTTTAGGACACTGAGTCTGTGCTGGCTGTTTAAATATTTCTAATCAGGAGATTTACTCTCTCCTCAGTTTAGCGCTATGTCTCTGTGCTGGCCCGGTAAATATATATAACCAGGATACTTACCCTCTCCTCAGTTGAGGGCACTGACTCTGTGCTGGCTGGTTGAATATACATAACCAGAAGATTTACACTCTCCTCAGTTTAGGTCACTCAATCTGTGTTGGCTGGTTAAATATATATAACCAGGAGACTTACCCTCTCCTCAGTTGAGGGCACTGACTCTGTGCTGTCTGTTTAAAAATATATAACAAGGAGATTTACACTCTCCGCAGTTTAGGGCAATGACTCTATGCTGGCTGGTTAAATATATGTATAACCAGGAGATTTACACTCTCCTCAGTTTAGGGCACTGAATCTGTGCGGGCTGGTTCATTATATATAACCAGGATATTTACACTCTCCTCAGTTTAGTGCTATGTCTCTGTGCTGGCTGGTTAAATATATATAACCAGGAGATTTACCCTCTCCTCAGTTTGGGGCACTGAATCTGTGCTGGCTACTTAAATATATAAAACCAGGAGTTTTACACTCTCCTCAGTTTTGCGCCATGATTTTGTTCTGGCTCGTAAAATATATATAACCAGGAGATTTACACTCTCGTCAGTTTAGGGCACTGACTCTGTGCTGGCTGGTGAAATATATATAACCAGGAGATATACACTCTCCTCAGTTTAGTGCTATGTCTCTGTGCTGGCTGGTTAAATATATATAACCAGGAGATTTACCCTCTCCTCAGTTTAGGGCACTGAGTCTATGCTGGCTGGTTAAATATATATAACCAGGTTATTTACACTCTCCTCAGTTGAGCGCTATATCTTTGTGCTGGCTGGTTATCTATGTATAACCAGGAGATTTAAACTCTCCTCAGGTTAGGGCATTGAATCTGTGCTGGCCGTTTAAATATATTTCACCAGGAGACTTACCCTCTCCTCAGTTGAGGGCACTGAATCTGTGCAGGCTAGTTGAATATAAATAACCACGAGTTTTACACTTTCCTCAGTTTCGGGCACTGACTCTGTGCTGGCTGTTTAAATATATATAACCAGGAGATTTACACTCTCTTCACTTTCGAGCAATGACTCTGTGCTGTCTGGTTAAATAAATACATAACCAGTTGATTTACACTGTCTTCAGTTTTGAGCACTGAGTCTGTGCTGGCTGGTGAAATGTATATAACCAGGAGATTTCCACTCTCATCACTTTAGGGCACTGACTCCGTGCTGGCTGTTTAAATATATATAACCAGGAGATTTACACTCTCCTCAGTTTAGGACAATGACTCTGTGCTGGCTGGTTAAATATATATAACCAGGAGATTTACAACCTACTCCGTTTAGGGCACTGACTCGGTGTTGTCTGGTTAAATATATATAACCATAAGATTTACGCTCTCCTCAGTTTAGAGCACTGAAACTGTGCTGGCTATTTAAATACATATAACCAGGAGATTTACGCTCACCTCAGTTTTGGGCAATAACTCTGTGCTGGCTGGTTAAATAAATATATATCACCAGGAGATTTACCCTCTCCTCAGTTTAGGGCACTGACTCTGTGCTAGCTGGTTAATTATATATAACCAGGAGATTTACACTTTCCTCAGTTCTGGCACTGAGTCTGTGCTGGCTGGTGAAATATATATAACCAGCAGATTTACTCTCTCCTCAGTTCAGGGCAATAACTCTGTGCTGGCTTTTTAAATATACATAACCAGGAGATTTTCACTCTTCTCAGTTTCGGTCACTGACGCTGTGCTAGCTGGTTAAATCTATATAACCAGAAGATTTACACCCTCCTCTGTTTAGGGCAATGACTCTGTGCTGGATGATTTAATATAGATTTAACCAGTAGATTTCCCCTCTCATCAGTATAGGGCACTGAGTCTGTGCTGGCTGGTTAAATATATATAACCAGGAGACTTACCCTTTCCTCAGTTGAGCGCATTGAATGTGTGCTGGCTGGTTAAATATATATATCCAGGAGATTTACACTCTTCTCACTTTTGGGCACTCACTATGTGCTGGCTGGTTGAATATATCTACACAGGAGACTTTCACTATCCTCAGTTTAGTTCACTGTCACTAAGCTGTCTGGTTAAATATATATAACCAGGAGATTTATACTCTCCTATGTTTAGGGCAATGACTCTGTGCTGTCTGTTAAAATATATATAACCAGGAGATTTACACTCTCCTCAGTTTGGGGCTCTGACTCTCTGCTGGCTGTTTAAATATAGATATATCCAGGAGATATCCCCTCTCCACAGTCTAGGGCACTGAGTCTGTGCTGGCCGGTAAAATATATAAAACAACGAGATTTCCCCTCTCCTCTGTTTAGTGCAATGACTCTGTGCTGGCTGTTTAAATATATATAACCAGGAGATTTACACTCTCCTCAATTTGGGGCAATGACTCTGTGCTGGCTGGTTAAATATATATAACCAGGAGATTTACCCTCTCCTCACTTGAGAGCAATGACTCTGTGCGGGCTGGTAAAATATATATATAACCGGGAGATTCGCACTCTACTCAGTTTGGGGCACTGACTCTGTGCTGGCGGGTTAAATATATAGAACCCGGAGATTTCCTCTCTCCTCAGTTCAGGGCACTTACGCTGTGCTGGCTGGTTAAATATATATAATCAGGAGATTTACACTCTCCTAAGTTTATGGCACTGAATCTGTGCTGTCTGGCTAAATATATATAACCAGGAGAATTACACTCTCCTCAGTTTAGGGCACTGACTCTGTGCTGGCTGTCTAAATATATATAACCAGGAGATTTACACTCTCCTCAATTTGGGGCAATGACTCTGTGCTGGCGAGTTAAATATTTATATATATAACTCGGAGATTTACCGTAAACTCATTTTAGGGCACAGACTCAGCACCAGCTGTTTAAATATGTAAAACAGGAGATTTACACTCTCCTCAGTTTAGGGCACTGACTCTGTACTGGCTGGTTAAATATATATATAACCAGGACATTTACACTCTCCTCAGTTAAGGGCACTGTCTCCGTTCTGGCTGGTTAAATATATATAACCAGGAGATTTACACTCTCCTCAGTTTAGGGCACTGACTCTGTGCGGGCTGGTTCATTATATATAACCAGGAGATTGACACTCTCCTCAGTTTAGGGCAATGACTCTGTGCTGACTGGTTAAATATATATAACCAGGAGATTTTAACCCTACTCAGTTTAGGGCACTGAATCTGCGATGACTGGTTAAATATATCTATAAAACCATGAGAGTTACACTCTTCTCAGTTTAGGGCACTGACATTGTGCTGGCTGGTGAAATATATATTACCAGGAGATATACACTCTCCTCAGTTGAGCGCTATATCTTTGGGCTGGCTGGTTAAATATATATAACCAGGAGATTTAAACTCTCCTCATGTTAGGGCATTGAATCTGTGCTGGCTGTTTAAATATATATAACCAGGAGACTTACCCTCTCCTCAGTTGAGGGCACTGAATCTGTGCTGGCTGGTTGAATATACACAACCAGATGATTTACTCTCTCATCTGTTTCGGGCACTGACTCTAAGCTGGCTGTTTAAATATATCTAACCAGGAGATTGATACTCCCCTAAGTTTAGGGCACTGACTCTGTGCTGGCTGTTAACATATCTATAACCAGGAGATTTAAACACTCCTCAGTTTAGGGCAATCACTCTGTGCTGGCTGGTTCAATATATATATAACCAGGAGATTTACACTCTCCTCACTTTCGAGCAATGACTCTGTGCTGACAGGTTAAATAAATACATGACCAGGTGATTTACACTCGTTTCAGTTTAGAGCACTGAGTCTGTGCTGGTTGGTGAAATGTATACAACCAGGAGATTTCCACTCTCCTAAGTTTCAGGCACTGACTCTGCGCTGGCTGTTTAAATATATATAACCAGGAGATTTACACTCTCCTCAGTTTAGAGCACTGACTCTGTGCTGGCTGGTTAAAAATGTATAACCAGGAGATTTACACTCTTGTCAGTTTCGGGTACTGGCGCTCTTCTGGCTGTTTAAATATATATAACAAGAAGATATACACTCTCGTCAGTTTAGGGCACGGAATCTGTGCTGGCCGTTTAAATATGAATAACCAGGAGACTTACTCTCTCCTCAGTTGAGGGCACTGAATCTGTGCTGGCTGGTTAAATGTACATAACAAGAAGATTTACACTCTCCTAAGTTTCAGGCCTGACTCTGCGCTGGCTGTTTAAATATATATAACCAGGATATTTATACTCTCGTCAGTTTAGGGTACTGATTATGCGCCTGCTGGTAAATATATATAACCAGGAGATTTACACTCTCCTCAGTTTTGGGCACTGACTCTGTGCTGGCTGTTTACACTCTCCTCACTTTAAGGCAATGACTCTGTGCTGGCTGATTCAATATATATATAACCAGGAGATTTACCCTCTCCTCAGTTAAGGGCACTTACTTTGTGCTGGCTGGTCACATAAATATAACCAGGGCATTTACGGTCTCCTCAGGGTCGGGCACAGACTCTGTGCTGGCTGTTTAAATATATATTACCATGAGATTTCCCCTCTCCGCACTTTAGGGCACTGACTCTGTGCTGGCTTTTTAAATATGTATAACCAGGAGATTTCCCCTCTCCTCACTTTAGGACACTGAGTCTGTGCTGGCTGTTTAAATATTTCTAATCAGGAGATTTACTCTCTCCTCAGTTTAGCGCTATGTCTCTGTGCTGGCCCGTTAAATATATATAACCAGGATACTTACCCTCTCCTCAGTTGAGGGCACTGACTCTGTGCTGGCTGGTTGAAAAGACATAACCAGGTGATATACACTCTCCTCAGTTTAGGTCACTAAATCTGTGTTGGCTGGTTAAATATATATAACCAGGAGATTTAAACTCTCCTCAGTTTCGGGCACTGAATCTGTGCTGGCCGGTTAAATAAATATAACCAGGAGATTAATACTCTCCTCAGTTTCGGGCAATGACTCTGTGCTGGCTGGTTGTGGGCGGCACGGTGGCACAGTGGTTAGCACTGCTGCCTCACAGCGCCAGAGACCCGGGTTCAATTCCCGCCTCAGGCGACTGACTGTGTGGAGTTTGCACGTTCTCCCCGTGTCTGCGTGGGATTCCTCCGGGTGCTCCGGTTTCCTCCCACACTCCAAAGATGTGCAGGTCAGGTGAATTGGCCATGCTAAATTGCCTGTAGTGTTAGGTAAGGGGTAGATGCAGATGTAGGGGTAGGATGGGTTACGCTTCGGCGGGGCAGTGTGGACTTGTTGGGCCGAAGGGCCTGTTTCCACACTGTAAGTAATCTAATCTAAATATATATAACCAGGAGATTTTAACCCCCTTCAGTTTAGGGCACTGACTCTGCGCTGGCTGGTTAAATATATCTATAAAACCAGGAGTTTTACACTCTACTCAGATTTGCGCCATGACTTTGTTCTAGCTAGTAAAATATATATAACCAGGAGATTTACACTCTCCTCAGTTTAGAGCACTGACTCTGTGCTGGCTGTTTATATATATATAACCAGGTGATTTACACTCTCCTCAGTTTAGGGCACTGACATTTTGCTGGCTGGTGAAATATATATTACCAGGAGATTTACACTCTCCTCAGTTAAGGGCACTGTCTCCGTTCTGGCTGGTTAAATATATATAACCAGGAGATTTACACTCTCCTCAGCTTAGGGCACCGATTCTGTGCGGGCTGGTTCATTATATATAACCAGGAGATTTACACTCTGCTCAGTTTAGGGCACTGAGTCTATGCTGGCTGGTTAAATATATATAACCAGGTTATTTACACTCTCCTCAGTTGAGCGCTATATCTTTGTGCTGGCTGGTTATATATATATAACCAGGAGATTTAAACTCTCCTCAGGTTAGGGCATTGAATCTGTGCTGGCCGTTTAAATATATTTCACCAGGAGACTTACCCTCTCCTCAGTTGAGGGCACTGAATCTGTGCAGGCTAGTTGAATATAAATAACCACGAGTTTTACACTTTCCTCAGTTTCGGGCACTGACTCTGTGCTGGCTGTTTAAATATATATAACCAGGAGATTTACACTCTCTTCACTTTCGAGCAATGACTGTGCTGTCTGGTTAAATAAATACATAACCAGTTGATTTACACTGTCTTCAGTTTTGAGCACTGAGTCTGTGCTGGCTGGTGAAATGTATATAACCAGGAGATTTCCACTCTCCTCACTTTAGGGCACTGACTCCGTGCTGGCTGTTTAAATATATATAACCAGGAGATTTACACTCTCCTCAGTTTAGGACACTGACTCTGTGCTGGCTGGTTAAATATATATAACCAGGAGATTTACACTCTCCTCAGTTTAGGACACTGACTCTGTGCTGGCTGGTTAAATATATATAACCAGGAGATTTACAACCTACTCCGTTTAGGGCACTGACTCGGTGTTGTCTGGTTAAATATATATAACCATAAGATTTACGCTCTCCTCAGTTTAGAGCACTGAAACTGTGCTGGCTATTTAAATACATATAACCAGGAGATTTACGCTCACCTCAGTTTTGGGCAATAACTCTGTGCTGGCTGGTTAAATAAATATATATCACCAGGAGATTTACCCTCTCCTCAGTTTAGGGCACTGACTCTGTGCTGGCTGTTTAAATATATATAACCAGGAAATTTACCCTCTCCTCAGTTTAGGGCACTGACTCTGTGCTAGCTGGTTAATTATATATAACCAGGAGATTTACACTCTCCTCAGTTCTGGCACTGAGTCTGTGCTGGCTGGTTAAATATATATAACCAGCAGATTTACTCTCTCCTCAGTTCAGGGCAATAACTCTGTGCTGGCTTTTTAAATATACATAACCAGGAGATTTTCACTCTTCTCAGTTTCGGTCACTGACGCTGTGCTGGCTGGTTAAATACATATAACAAGAAGATTTCCCCTCTCCTCAGTTTAGGACACTACCTCTGTGCTGACTGTTTGAATATATATAAATAGGAGATTTACGGTCTCCCCTCAGTTTAGGGCACTGACTCGGCGCTGGCTGGTTAAATATATATAACCAGGAGACTTACACTCTCCTCAGTTTAGGGCACTGACTTTGTGGTGGCTGATTAAATATATATAACCAGCAGATTTACACTCTCCTCAGTTTAGGGCACTCACTCTGTGCTGTCTGGTTAAATATATATAACCAGAAGATTTACACTCTCCTCAGTTTAGGGCACTGACTCTGTGCTGGCTGTTTAAATATATATAACCAGGAAATTTACACTCTCCTCATTTTAGGGAATTTACGCTGTGCTGGCTGTTTAAATATATATCACCAGGAGATTTACGCTCTCCTCAGTTTAGTGCACTGACTATGTGCTGGCTGCTTAAATGAGGGCGGCACGGTGGCAGAGTTGTTAGCACTGCGGCTTTACAGCGTCAGAGACCCGGGTTCAGTTCCCGCCTCAGGCGACTGACTGTGTGGAGTTTGCACGTTCTCCCCGTGTCTGCGTGGGTTTCCTCCAGGTTCTCTGGTTTCCTCCCACAGTCCAAAAGATGTGCAGGGTTAGGTGAATTGGCCATGCTAAATTGCCCGTAGTGTTAGGTTAGGGGTATGGGTGGGTTGCGCTTCGGCGGGGCGGTGTGGACTTGTTGGGCCGGAGGGCCTGTTTCCACACTGTAAGTAATCTAATCTAATGACTCTGTGTTGGCTGGTTAAATATAGATATGTATATATATAAAACCAGGAGATTTACCCTCTCCTCAGTTTAAAGCAATGACTCTGCGCTGGCTGGTTAAATATATATAACCAGGAGATTTACCGTCTGCACAGTTTAGGGCACGATGTCTGTGCTAGCTGGTTAAATATATATAACCTGGAGATTTACACTCTCCTCAGTTTAGGGCACTGACTCTGTCCTGGCTCGTTAAATACATATAACCAGGTGATTTGCACTTTCCTCAATTTAGGGAACTGACGCTGCGCTGTCTTGTTAAATATATGTCACCAGGAGATTTACAATCTCCTCAGTTTAGGGCTCTGAATCTGTGCTGGCTCGTTAAATATATATATATCCAGGAGATTTATTGAGTCTGTGCTGGCTGGCGAAATATATATAACCAGGAGAATTACACTCTCCTCACTTTAGTGCAATGACTCTGTGCTGGCTGGTTAAATATATATAACCAGGAGATTTAAACTCTCCTCAGTTTAGGGCACTGAATGTGTGCTGGCCGGTTAAATATATATAACCAGAGACATACCCTCTCCTTAGTTGAGGGCACTAAGTCTGTGCTGGCTGTTTAAATATTTCTAATCAGGAGTTTTACTCTCTCCTCAGTTTAGCGTTATGTCTCTAAGCTGGCCGGTTAAATATATATAACCAGGATACTTACCCTCTCCTCAGTTGAGGGCACTGAGTCTGTGCTGGCTGGTTGAATATACAAAACGAGAAGATTTCCACTCTCCACAGTTTAGGTCACTGAGTCTGTGCGGCTGGTTGAATATTTCTAGCCAGGAGAATTACACTATCCTCAGTTTAGGGCATTACGCAGTGCTGGCTGTTTTAATATATATATAAAACCAGGATATTTGCAATCTCCTCAGTTTAGGTCACTGACTCTGTGCTGGCTGTTTAAATATATATAACCAGGAGATTTACACTCTCCTCAGTTTAGAGCAATGACCCTGTGGTGGCTGGTTCAATAAATTTATAACCAGGAGATTTACACTCTCTTCAGTTTAGGGCATGAAATCGACACTGGCTGGTTAAATGTATATAACCAGGACACTCTCCTACATTTCTGGCACTGACTCTGCGCTGGCTGTTTAAATATATATAACTTTGAGATTTACACTCTCCTCAGTTTAGGGCAATGACTCTGTGCTGGCTGGTTAAATATATATAACCAGGAGATTTACACACTCCTCAATTTCGGGCACTGAGTCTGTGCTGGCTGTTTAAATCTATATAACCAGGAGATTTACACTCTCCTCAGTTCAAGGCAATGACTCTGTGTTGTCTGGTTAAATCTATATAACCAGAAGATTTACACCCTCCTCTGTTTAGGGCAATGACTCTGTGCTGGATGATTTAATATAGAGTTAACCAGTAGATTTCCCCTCTCATCAGTATAGGGCACTGAGTCTGTGCTGGCTGGTTAAATATATATAACCAGGAGACTTACCCTTTCCTCAGTTGAGCGCATTGAATCTGTGCTGGCTGGTTAAATATATATATCCAGGAGGTTTACACTCTTCTCACTTTTGGGCACTCACTATGTGCTGGCTGGTTGAATATATCTACACAGGAGACTTTCACTATCCTCAGTTTAGTTCACTGTCACTAAGCTGTCTGGTTAAATATATATAACCAGGAGATTTATACTCTCCTATGTTTAGGGCAATGACTCTGTGCTGTCTGTTAAAATATATATAACCAGGAGATTTACACTCTCCTCAGTTTGGGGCTCTGACTCTCTGCTGGCTGTTTAAATATAGATATAACCAGGAGATATCCCCTCTCCACAGTCTAGGGCACTGAGTCTGTGCTGGCCGGTAAAATATATAAAACAACGAGATTTCCCCTCTCCTCTGTTTAGTGCAATGACTCTGTGCTGGCTGTTTAAATATATATAACCAGGAGATTTACACTCTCCTCAATTTGGGGCAATGACTCTGTGCTGGCTGGTTAAATATATATAACCAGGAGATTTACCCTCTCCTCACTTGAGAGCAATGACTCTGTGCGGGCTGGTAAAATATATATATAACCGGGAGATTCGCACTCTACTCAGTTTGGGGCACTGACTCTGTGCTGGCGGGTTAAATATATAGAACCCGGAGATTTCCTCTCTCCTCAGTTCAGGGCACTTACGCTGTGCTGGCTGGTTAAATATATATAATCAGGAGATTTACACTCTCCTAAGTTTATGGCACTGAATCTGTGCTGTCTGGCTAAATATATATAACCAGGAGAATTACACTCTCCTCAGTTTAGGGCACTGACTCTGTGCTGGCTGTCTAAATATATATAACCAGGAGATTTACACTCTCCTCAATTTGGGGCAATGACTCTGTGCTGGCTGGTTAAATATATATAACCAGGAGATTTACCCTCTCCTCAGTTTGGGGCACTGAATCTGTGCTGGCTACTTAAATATATATAATCAGGAGATTTACGCTCTCCTTAGTTTAGGGCAATGACTCTCTGCTGGCGAGTTAAATATTTATATATATAACTCGGAGATTTACCGTGAACTCATTTTAGGGCACAGACTCAGCACTAGCTGTTTAAATATGTAAAACAGGAGATTTACACTCTCCTCAGTTTAGGGCACTGACTCTGTACTGGCTGGTTAAATATATATATAACCAGGACATTTACACTCTCCTCAGTTAAGGGCACTGTCTCCGTTCTGGCTGGTTAAATATATATAACCAGGAGATTTACACTCTCCTCAGTTTAGGGCACTGACTCTGTGCGGGCTGGTTCATTATATATAACCAGGAGATTGACACTCTCCTCAGTTTAGGGCAATGACTCTGTGCTGACTGGTTAAATATATATAACCAGGAGATTTTAACCCTACTCAGTTTAGGGCACTGAATCTGCGATGACTGGTTAAATATATCTATAAAACCATGAGAGTTACACTCTTCTCAGTTTAGGGCACTGACATTGTGCTGGCTGGTGAAATATATATTACCAGGAGATTTACACTCTCCTCAGTTGAGCGCTATATCTTTGGGCTGGCTGGTTAAATATATATAACCAGGAGATTTAAACTCTTCTCATGTTAGGGCATTGAATCTGTGCTGGCTGTTTAAATATATATAACCAGGAGACTTACCCTCTCCTCAGTTGAGGGCACTGAATCTGTGCTGGCTGGTTGAATATACACAACCAGATGATTTACTCTCTCATCTGTTTCGGGCACTGACTCTAAGCTGGCTGTTTAAATATATCTAACCAGGAGATTGATACTCCCCTAAGTTTAGGGCACTGACTCTGTGCTTGCTGTTAACATATCTATAACCAGGAGATTTAAACACTCCTCAGTTTAGGGCAATCACTCTGTGCTGGCTGGTTCAATATATATATAACCAGGAGATTTACACTCTCCTCACTTTCGAGCAATGACTCTGTGCTGGCTGGTAAAATGGATATAACCAGGAGATTTACACTCTCCTCTGTTTAGGGCACCGAGTCTGATCTACACTCTCCTCAGTGTAGGGCTCTGAGTCTGTGCTGGCTGGCTAAATATATACAACCAGGAGAATTACACTCTCCTCAAACTAGGGCACTGAATCTAACCCTGCTGGTTAAATATATATAACCAGGAGATTTACACTCTCCTCAGTTTCGGGCACTGAGGCTGTGCTGGCTGGTTAAATATATATAACCAGGAGATATAGACTCTCCTCAGTTTTGGGCATTTATGCTGTGCTGGCTGTTTTAATATATATAACCAGGAGATTTACACTCTCCTCAGTTTAGGGCACTGAAAATGTGCTGGCTATTTAAATATATATGATCAGGAGATTTACGCTCTTTTCAGTTTAGGGCAATGACTCTGTGCTGGCTGGTTAATTATATATATAACCATGAGATTAATAAATCTCCACAGTTTCGGGCACTGACTCTGTGCTGGCTGGTTAAATATATATAACCAGGAGATTTTCACTCTCTTCAGTTTAGGGCAATGACTCCGTGCTGGCTTTTTAAATATATATATATATATATACACATAACCAGGAGATTTATAAATCTCCTCAGTTTAGGGCACTGAGTCCGTGCTGGCTGGTTGATTATAGATAGCAAGGAGATTCAAGCTCTCCTCAGTTTAGGGCACTGACTCTGTGCTGGCTGGTTGAATATATATAACCAGGAGATTTCCCCTCTCCACAGTTTAGGACACTGACACTGTGCTTTCTGGTTGAATATATATAACCAGGAGATTTACACTATCCTCAGTTTAGGGCACTGACTCTGTGCTGGCTGGTTAAATATATAGATAACCAGCAGATTTACCCTCTCCCCAGTTTAGGGCACAGCCTCTGCGCTGGCTGTTTAAATATATACAAGCATGACATTTACCCGCTCCTCAGTTTAGGGCACTGAGTCTATGCTGTCTGGTTAAAAATATATAACCAGGAGATTTACACTGTCCTTAGCTTAGGGCACTGTCTCTGTCCTGGCTGGTTAAATATATATAACCAGGACATTTACCAGCTCCTCGGTTTAAGGCACTGACTCTGTGATGGCAGTTTAAATATATATAACGAGAAGATTTTCCCTCTCCAACTTTACGGCACTGATTCTGTGCTGGCTGTTTAAATATTTTTAACCAGGAGATTTACACTCTGCACATTTTCGGGCACTGACTCTGTTCAATATATATATAACCAGCAGATTTACCCTCCACTCAGTTTAGGCCACAGAATCTGTGCTGGCTGATTAAAATTTTTTTACCAGCAGATTTACACACTCCTCAGTTTAGGGCACTGACTCTGCACTGGTTGGTTAAATACATATAACCAGGAGATTTTCACTCTCCTCAGTTTAGGGCACTGACTCTGTGCTTGCTGGTTGAATATATATAACCAGGCGATTACCACTCTCCTCAGTTTCGGGCAGTTTCTATGTGCTGGCTGTTTAAAAATATATAACGAGAAGATTTCCCCTCTACCACTTTAGGGCACTGACTCCGTGCTGGCTGTTTAAAGATATATAACCAGGAGATTTAACCTCTCCTTTGTTAAGGGCACTGAGTCTATGCTGGCTGGATAAATATATAAAACCAGGTGATTTACACTCTCAACAGTTTAGGACAATGACTCTGTCTTGGCTGGTTAAATATAAATATACAGGAAATTTAACCTCTCCTCAGTTTCGGGCACTGAGTCTGTACTGGCTGGTTAAATATATATAACCAGGAGATTTACACTCTCCTCAGTTTAGAGCACTGACTCTGTGCTGGCTGGTTAAAAATGTATAACCAGGAGATTTACACTCTTGTCAGTTTCGGGTACTGGCGCTCTTCTGGCTGTTTAAATATATATAACAAGAAGATATACACTCTCGTCAGTTTAGGGCACGGAATCTGTGCTGGCTGTTTAAATATATATCACCAGGAGATTTACACTCTCCTCAGTTTAAGGCAATGACTCTGTGCTGGCTGGTTAAATATATATAACCAGGAGATTTACGCTCTCCTCAGTTTAGTGCTGAGTCTGTGTGCTTGCTGGTTAAATATATATAATCAGGAGATTTACACTCTCCTAAGTTTATGGCACTGAATCTGTGCTGTCTGGCTAAATATATATAACCAGGAGATTTACACTCTCCTCAATTTGGGGCAATGACTCTGTGCTGGCCGGTTAAATATATATAACCAGGAGATTTACACTCTCCTCAGTTCAGGGCACTGACTCTGTGCTGGCTGTCTAAATATATTTAACCAGGAGATTTACACTCTCCTCAATTTGGGGCAATGACTCTGTGCTGGCTGGTTAAATATATATAACCAGGAGGTTTACTCTCTCCTCAGTTCAGGGCACTTACGCTGTGCTGGCTCTTTACAAATATATAACCATGAGATTTACGCCATCCTCAGTTTTGGGCACTGACTCTGTGCTGGCTGGTAAAATGGATATAACCAGGAGATTTACACTCTCCTCTGTTTAGGGCACCGAGTCTGATCTACACTCTCCTCAGTGTAGGGCTCTGAGTCTGTGCTGGCTGGCTAAATATATACAACCAGGAGAATTACACTCTCCTCAAACTAGGGCACTGAATCTAACCCTGCTGGTTAAATATATATAACCAGGAGATTTACACTCTCCTCAGTTTCGGGCACTGAGGCTGTGCTGGCTGGTTAAATATATATAACCAGGAGATATAGATTCTCCTCAGTTTTGGGCATTTATGCTGTGCTGGCTTTTGTAATATATATAACCAGGAGATTTACACTCTCCTCAGTTTAGGGCACTGAAAATGTGCTGGCTATTTAAATATATATGATCAGGAGATTTACGCTCTTTTCAGTTTAGGGCAATGACTCTGTGCTGGCTGGTTAATTATATATATAACCATGAGATTAATAAATCTCCACAGTTTCGGGCACTGACTCTGTGCTGGCTGGTTAAATATATATAACCAGGAGATTTTCACTCTCTTCAGTTTAGGGCAATGACTCCGTGCTGGCTTTTTAAATATATATATATATATATACACATAACCAGGAGATTTATAAATCTCCTCAGTTTAGGGCACTGAGTCCGTGCTGGCTGGTTGATTATAGATAGCAAGGAGATTCAAGCTCTCCTCAGTTTAGGGCACTGACTCTGTGCTGGCTGGTTGAATATATATAACCAGGAGATTTCCCCTCTCCACAGTTTAGGACACTGACACTGTGCTTTCTGGTTGAATATATATAACCAGGAGATTTACACTATCCTCAGTTTAGGGCACTGACTCTGTGCTGGCTGGTTAAATATATAGATAACCAGCAGATTTACCCTCTCCCCAGTTTAGGGCACAGCCTCTGCGCTGGCTGTTTAAATATATACAAGCATGACATTTACCCGCTCCTCAGTTTAGGGCACTGAGTCTATGCTGTCTGGTTAAAAATATATAACCAGGAGATTTACACTGTCCTTAGCTTAGGGCACTGTCTCTGTCCTGGCTGGTTAAATATATATAACCAGGACATTTACCAGCTCCTCGGTTTAAGGCACTGACTCTGTGATGGCAGTTTAAATATATATAACGAGAAGATTTTCCCTCTCCAACTTTACGGCACTGATTCTGTGCTGGCTGTTTAAATATTTTTAACCAGGAGATTTACGCTCTGCACATTTTCGGGCACTGACTCTGTTCAATATATATATAACCAGCAGATTTACCCTCCACTCAGTTTAGGCCACAGAATCTGTGCTGGCTGATTAAAATTTTTTTACCAGCAGATTTACACACTCCTCAGTTTAGGGCACTGACTCTGCACTGGTTGGTTAAATATATATAACCAGGAGATTTTCACTCTCCTCAGTTTAGGGCACTGACTCTGTGCTTGCTGGTTGAATATATATAACCAGGCGATTACCACTCTCCTCAGTTTCGGGCAGTTTCTATGTGCTGGCTGTTTAAAAATATATAACGAGAAGATTTCCCCTCTACCACTTTAGGGCACTGACTCCGTGCTGGCTGTTTAAAGATATATAACCAGGAGATTTAACCTCTCCTTTGTTAAGGGCACTGAGTGTATGCTGGCTGGATAAATATATAAAACCAGGTGATTTACACTCTCAACAGTTTAGGACAATGACTCTGTCTTGGCTGGTTAAATATAAATATACAGGAAATTTAACCTCTCCTCAGTTTCGGGCACTGAGTCTGTACTGGCTGGTTAAATATATATAACCAGGAGATTTCCACTCTCCTCAGTTTAGGGCACTGACTCTGTGCTTGCTGGTTAAATATATATAACCAGGAGATTTACACTCTCAACAGGGTAGGGCACTGTCTCTGTCTTGGCTGGTTAATTATATATAACCAGGAAATTTAACCTCTCCTCAGTTTAGGGCACTGACTCTGTGCTGGATGGTTAATTATATATAACAAGGAGATTTAGACGCTCCTCAGTTTAGGGCACTGACTCTGTGTTGGCTGGTTAAATATATATAACCAGGAGATTTACCCTTTCCTCAGTTTAGGGCACTGAATCTGTTCTGGCTGGTTGAATATATCGAGCCAGTAGATTTACAATCTGCTCAGTTTAGGGCACTGACTCTGTCTTGGCTGGTTAAAAATATATAACCAGGAGATTTACACTCTCCTCAGTTCAGGGCACTGACTCTGTGCTGGCTGGTTAAATATATATAACCAGGAGATTTACACTGTCCTTAGCTTAGGGGACTGTCTCTGTCCTGGCTGGTTAATTCTATACTGCCAGGAGATTTACACTCTCCTCAGTTTAGGGCATTGAATCTGTGCTGGCTGGTTAAATATATCGAGCCAGGAGATGTACACTCTCCTCAGTTTTGGACAATGACTCCGTACTGGCTGGTTTATTATATATAACCAGGAGATTTACACTGTCCTTACGTTAGGGCACTGACTCTGTGCTGGCTGGTTTAATATATATAACCAGGAGACTTTCCCTCTCCTCAGTTTAGGGCACTGACTCCGTGCTGGCTGGTTAAATATATATAACCAGGAGATTTACACTCTCCTCAGTTTCGGGCACTGACTCTTTTCTGGCTGGTTACATATATTTAACCACGTGATTTAACCCTCTCTTCTGTTTTGGGCACTGAATCTGTTCTGGCTGGTTGAGTATATATAACCAGGAGATTTACTCTCTCCTCAGTTTTGGACACTGTTTCCGTGCTGGCTGGTTAAATATATATAATCAGGGGATTTACACTGTCCTTAAGTTAGGGCACTGACTTTGTCCAGGCTGGTTAAATATATATAATCAGGAGACTTACCCTCTCCTCAGTTTCGGGCACTGACTCTGTGCTGGCTGGTTAAAGATATACAACCAGGAGATTGACACTTTCCTCAGTTTAGGGCACTGATTCTGCGCTGGCTGGTTAAATATTTATAAGCAGGAGATTTACGCTCTCCTCACTTTACGGCACTGAATCAATACTGGCTGGTTGAATATATATTGCCTGTAGATTTACCCTCTCCTCTGTTTTGGGTACTGACTCTGCGCTGACTGTATAAATATATATAAACAGAATATTTACACTGTCCTCAGTTTAGGGCACTGACTCTGCTGGCAGGTTAAAGATATATAACCAGGAGACTTACACTTTCCTCAGTTTAGGGCACTGACTGTGTGCTGTCTGGTTAAATATATATAACCAGGAGATTTGCACTCTTCTCTGTTTAGGGCATTGATTCTGCGCTTGCTGGTTAAATACATATATAACCAGGAGGTTTACACTCTCCTCAGTTTTGGGCACAGACTCTGCGCTGGCTGGTTAAATATATATAACCATGACGTTTACCCGCTCCTCAGTTTAAGGCAATGACTCTGTGCTGGCTGGTTAAATATATATAACCAGGAGATTTATACTCTCTTCAGTTTAGGGCTCTGACACTGTGCTGGCTGGTTAATTATATATAAACAGGAGATGTGCACTATCCTCAATTTAGGGCAATGACTCTGTGCTGGCTGGTCAAATATATATAACCAGAAGATTTTCCCTCTTCTCAGTTTAGGGCACTGAGTCTGTGCTGACTGGTTGAATATATCAAGCCAGGAAATTTACACTCTCCTCAGTTTAGGGCACCGACTCTTTACTGGCTGGTTAAATATATATAACCAGGAGATTTACACTGTCCTTATTTGAGGGCATTGTCTCTGTCCTCGCTGGTTAAATATATATAACCAGGAGATTATCACTCTCCTCCATTTAGGGCACTGACTCTGCGCTGGCTAGTTAAATATATATAACCAGGAGATTATCACTCTCCTCCGTTTAGGGCACTGACTTTGTGCTGGCTAGTTAAATATTTATAACCAGGAGATTTACACTCTCCTCAGTTTAGGGCACTAATTCTGCGCTGGCTGGTTAAATATATACAACCAGGAGATTTACACTCTCCTCAGCTTAAGGCAATGACACTGAACTTGCTGTTTAAATAAATACATAACCAGGAGATTTATACTCTCTTCAGTTTAGGGAACTGACTCTTTGCTGGCTGGTTAAATATATATAAATAGCAGATGTACACTGTCCTTAGTTTATGGCACTGACTCTGTGCTGGCTGCTTTAATATAAATAACGAGGAGATTTACACTGTCCTCATTTTAGGGCACTGACCCTGTGCTGGCTGGTTAAATATACATAACCAGGAGATTTACACTCTTCTCAGTTTAGAGAGCTGACTATGTCACGATGGTTCAATATATATACCCAGGAGACTTACACTCTCCTCAGTTTAGGGCACTGACTCTGTGCTGGATGTTTAAATATTTTTAACCAGGAGATTTACGCTCTCCTCAGTTTTGGGCACTGACTCTGTGCTGGTTGGTTAAATATATATAACAAGGAGATGTACACTCTCCTCAGTTGAGGGCACTGACCCTATGCTTGCTGCTTAAATATGTAAATCCAGGAGATTTCACCTCTCCTCACTTTAGGACACTGAATCTGTTTCTGGTTGAATATATAGAACCAGTAGATTTACTCTCTCCTCAGTTTAGCGCACTGACATTGCGCTCCCTGTTTCAATATATATAACCAGGACATCTTCACTTTTCTCAGTTTAGGGCACTGACTATGTCAGGCTGGTTAAATATATATAACCAGGAGATTGACACTCTCCTCAGTTCGGGCACTGACTCTATGCTGGCTGGTTAAGTATATATAACCAGGAGATTAACACTCTCCGCAGTTTAGGGCACTGAGTCTGTGCTTCTGGTTGAATATACCTAGCCAGGAGTTTTACACTGTCCTCTGTTTAGGGCACTGACTCTGTGCTGGCTGGTTAATTATATATAACCAGGAGATTTTCACTCTCCTCAGTTTAGGGCAATGACTCTGTGCTGGCTGGTCAAATATATATAATCATAAGATTTTCCCTCTTCTCAGTTTAGGGCACCGACTCTATACTCTCTGGTTAAATATATATAACCAGGAGATTTACACTGTCCTTAGTTGAGGGCACTGTCTCTGTCCTCGCTGGTTAAATATATATAACCAGGAGATTTACACTCTCCTCAGTTTAGGGCACTGACTCTGTGCTGGCTGGTTGAACATATATAACCAAAAGATGTGCACTCTACTCAGTTTAGGGCACTACTTCTGCGCTGGCTGGTTAAATATATACAACCAGGAGATTTACACTCTCCTCAGTTTAAGGCAATGACACTGTGCTTGCTGTTTAAATAAATGTATAACCAGGAGATTTATACTCTCTTCAGTTTAGGGAACTGACTCTTTGCTGGCTGGTTAAATATATATAAATAGCAGATGTACACTGTCCTTAGTTTATGGCACTGACTCTGTGCTGGCTGCTTTGATATAAATAACGAATAGATTTACACTCTCCTCAGTTTAGAGCACTGACTATGTCAGGATGGTTAAATATATATAACCAGGAGATTTACACTCTCCTCAGTTTAGGGCACTGACTCTGTGCTGGCTGGTTGAATATATATAAACAGGAGATTTACACTCTCTTCAGTTTAGGGCACTGACTCTGTGCTAGCTGGTTGAATATATAGAAACAGGAGATTTACACTCTCCTCAGTTTAGAGAGCTGACTATGTCAGGATGGTTAAATATATATACCCAGGAGATTTACACTATCCTCAGTTTAGGGCACTGACTCTGTGCTAGCTGGTTAAATATATATAACCAGAAGATGTCCCCTCTCCACAGTTTAGGGCACTGAATTTGTGCTGGATGTTTAAATATTTTTAACCAGGAGATTTACGCTCTCCTCAGTTTTGGGCACTGACTCTGTGCTGGTTGGTTAAATATATATAACCAGGAGATTTCACCTCTCCTCAGTTTAGGACGCTGAATCTGTGCTTTCTGGTTGAATATATAGAACCAGTAGATTTACTCTCTCCTCAGTTTAGGGCACTGACACTGTGCTGGCTGATTGAATATATATAACCAGGAGATTTACACTCTCCTCAGTTTAGCGCACTGACATTGCGCTGCCTGTTTCAATATATATAACCAGGAGATCTTCACTTTTCTCAGTTTAGGGCACTGACTATGTCAGGCTGGTTAAATATATTTAATCAGGAGATATACACTCTCCTCAGTTTAGAGCACTGACTCTGTGCTTGCTGGTTGAAAATACATAACCAGGAGATTGACATTCTCCTCAGTTCGGGCACTGACTCTATGCTGGCTGGTTAAGTATATATAACCAGGAGATTAACACTCTCCTCAGTTTAGGGCACTGAGTCTGTACTGGCTGGTTGAATATACCTAGCCAGGATATTTACACTCTCCTCAGTTTAGGGCACTGACTCTTTACTGGCTTGTTAAATATTTATAACAAGGATATTTGCACTCTTCTCTGTTTAGGGCACTGACTCTGTGCTGGCTGTTTAATTATATATAACCAGGAGATTTACACTCTCCTCAGTTTAGGGCAATGACTATGTGCAGGCTGGTTAAATATTTATAGCCAGGAGATTTAAACTCTGCTCAGTTTTGGACACTTACTCCGTGCTGGCTGGTTAAATATGTATATAACCGGGAGATTTAACCTTGCATCAGTTTAGGGCACTGACTCAGTGCTGGCTGGTTGAATTTATAAAACCAGGCGATTTATACTCTCCTCAATTTAGGGCACTGAGTCCGTGCTGGCTGGTTAAATCTATATAACCTAGCGATTTTCACTCTGCTCAGTTTCGGACACTAACTCTGCACTGGCTGGTTAAATATATATAACCAGGAGATTTACATTCTCCTCAGTTTAGGGCACTGACTCTGTGCTGGCTGGTTAAATATATATAACCAGGAGATTTACACTCTCCTCAATTTAGGGCACTGACCCTGCTCTGACTGTATAAATATATATAACCAGGAGGTTTACACTCTCCTCAGTTTAGGGCACTGTCGCTGTGCTGGCTGGTTAAATATATATAACCAGGAGATTTACCCTCTCCTCAGTTTAGGGCACTGAGTCTGTGCTGTCTGGTTTAATATAGATAACCAGGAGATTTACGCTCTACTCAGTTTAGGGCACTGACTCTATACTGGCTCGTTAAATATATATAAATAGGAAATTTACACTTTCCTTAGTTTTGGGCACTGTCTCTGTCCCTGCTGGTTAAATATATGTAACCAGTAGATTTACACTTTCCTCAGTATAGGGACATGGTCTGTGCTGGCTGTTTAAATTTATATAACCAGGAGATTTACACTCTCCTGCGTTTAGGGCACTGAGTCCGTGCTGGCTGGTTAAATATATATAGCCAGGAGATTACACTCTCCTCAGTTTAAGGCAATGATTCTGTGCTGGCTGGTTAAATTTATATGACGAGGATATTTTATTCTCTCCTCCGTTTAGGGCACTGGCTGTGAGCTGGCTGTTTAAATATACATAAACAGGAGATTTACACTCTCCTCACGTTAGGACAATGTCTCTGTGCTGGCTGGTTAAATATATATATAAAACTTGGAGATTTACCCCCTCTTCAGTTTAGGGCAATGACTCTGTGCTGGCAGGTTATATATATACCCTGGAGATTTACACTCTCCTCAGTTTAGGGCACTGACTCTGCGCTGGCTGGTTAAATAAATATAACCAGGAGATTTACACTCTCCTCAGTTTAGGGCACTGAGTCTGTTCTGCCTGGTTGAACATATATAGCCTGGAGATTTACACTCTCCTCAGTTTAGGGCACTGACTCCGTGTTGGCTAGTTAAATATATATAATCAGGGGATTTTCCCTCTCACCAGTTTAGGGCACTGAATCTGTGCTGGCTGGTTGAATATATCAAGCCAGGAGATTTACCCTCTCCTCAGTTTAGGAACATCATCTGTGCTGGCTGTTTAAATTTATATAACCAGGAGATTTACACTCTCCTGCGTTTAGGGCACTGAGTCCGTGCTGGCTGGTTGAATATTTATAGCCAGGTGATTGACACTCTCCTCTGTTTTGGGCACTGACTCTGTGCTGGCTGGTTAAATATATATAACCAGGTGATTTACGCTCTCCTCCGTTTTGGGCATTGACTCTGTGTTCACTGGTTAAATATATATAACCAGGAGATTATACTCTCCTCAGTTTAAGGCAATGACTCTGTGCTGGCTGGCTAAATTTATATAACCAGGAGATTACACTCTCCTCAGTTTAAGGCAATGACTCTGTGCTGGCTGGCTAAATTTATATAACCAGGAGATTTACACTCTTCTCAGTTTAGGGCACTGACTCTGTGCTGGCTGGATAAATATATATAACCAGGAGATTTACACTCCCGTCAGTTTAGGGCACTGACTCTGTGTTGGCTGCTTCAATATATATAACCAGGAGATTTACGCTCTCCTCAGTTTCGGGCACTGACTCTGTGCTGGCTGTTTAAATATTTTTAACCTGGAGATTTACGCTCTCCTCAGTTTAGGACTCTGACACTGTGATGGCTGGATAAATATATATAAACAGGAGATTTACACTGTCCTCAGTTTCGGGAACTGACTCTGTGCTGGCTGGTTAAATATATATAACCAGCAGATTAACGCTCTCCTCAGTTTCGGGCACTGACACTGTGCTGGCTGTTTAAATATTTTTAACCAGGAGATTTATGCTCTCCTCACTTTAGGACTCTGACTCTGTGCTGGCTGGATAAATATATATAAACAGGAGATTTACACTGTCCTCAGTTTCGGGCACTGACTCTGTGATGGCTGGTTAAATATATGTAACCAGCAGATTTACACTATCGTCAGTTTCGGGCACTGACTCTGTGCTGGCTGGTTAAATATATATAACCAAGAGATTTACACTGTCCCAGAATATAACCGGATCTGTCAGATTGTTCCTTTCTTTTTCTGGCGATGGTTCCTGAAAATTGCAGTGTGGAACCAGGCAGCATTGCTCGGCATCTCAGAAGCTTTCCCCTCTGCTGCTTCCCATTTCTTATTGAAATATTGGGTACAGCACAAGGATGGGTTTGTTTTGTTCGAAAAGTGAGAGACTGCTCCCGTCAGGAACCTGAAATAATTCCAGAAGCCCCTGGAAACACTGAACAGTTCCAACAGCTTCTGTAGTGGTGGGGAGGGAGGATTAATGTGTCAAATCTATGCAAGGATAAAATAAACTCCAGCCACAAAACAGTCAGAGTTCCTAAGTTTTACAAACATCCGCATAACATTTTTCTGAGCCATCAATTCCCCTTAAACCCTTCCAATGTGGAATACCATCTTTCTGACTCTCACTTTGAGAGATGTCCCTCACTGAGCTCCTCCACTATTCTTTCCATTTCACTGGGGACCCACTATCCACAGTCTCGAATCAAATACCTGAACTCAGACACACAGAGATCTTAAAGAGTGACACAATGCAGATAGGAAGTTGATTTCATTTCTATTTCTGAGTCCAATCTTCACTCAGTGAGACAGAGTCAGGTATTCAAGACTCCAACAAGAGCTGGATTCTGCTTCTGGTGATTGTCTTCATTCAGTGAGAAGGAGGGCCGTGGGCCGGAAGGAGCTCATCATTGTGCTTCGGGTTGTCTGCTCAGTCTGCAGCATTGCAGGCCGTGGGAGCAGGGCAGTGGGAAAGGTACCTTGTGTGGACTGTAATAGGACTAGTTGTTCCAGACTAGTTACAAGGCTCCACGAATTCTGAATGAGGATCGGAAAAATGCATTGATTGAAGGAGGAGGATCAGGGAAACAGATAAAGCTGATGAGATCAGCAGGATTTCTCAATCTCACTCTGTGCCATACTTTATTTTCTGCTTCATAAAACTACAATCCGGAGCACAACCCACTCAGAACAATATAAGCTCAGAAACAAATCATTCAGTCCAACACATCCATGCTGAACTGATATCCGATGTAAATCACATCCTATTTGTCAGAATTTGGCCCATGTTCCTCTGAACCCTTTTTAATTCCTACACCCACCCAGATACCTTTTAAATGTTGTAATTGTACCAGCCTCCACTACTTCCTCTGGCAGCTCATGCACACAGTGCCCACTGCGTGAAATATGTTCCCCTTAGGTCCCTTTTATGTTTCCCCTCTCAACTTTAACATATGCCATCTGCTTCTGGACTCCCCCACCGCAGGGAAATTACCTTGCCTTTTTACCCCATTGAGGGTCCTTCATGACTTTGTGAACCTCTATAAGGTTACCTCTCAGCTACTGACCCTCCAGGGATAATAGTCTCAACCTATACAGTCTTACCCTCCAGCACAAACCCTCCACCCTTGGCAACATCCATGTAAATCTTTTCTGAACCCTTTAAAGTTTCACAACACAGAGGAGGGATAGGAGGGAGTCCAGAATTGCACATTATATACCAAAAGTGGCCGAACCAATACTGCAACATGACCTCCCCATCCCTTTACACACTTAACTGAGCAATAAAGACAAAAGTGCCAAACGCTTTCTTCACTATCCTATTGAAATGTTCATCTACCTTCAACGAACTATGAAGCTCTACTCCAGGTCTATTTGTTCAGCAACATCCCTCGTACCTTGCCATTAAGTGTATATATCCTGCTCTCTTTTGGATCTCTAAAATGCAGCACCTCAGACTTATCTTAATTAATCTTCATCTGCCACTCCTCAGCCCAGTGGCCAATCGATCAAGATCCAGTTGAAATCTGAGATAATCATCTTCACTGTCCTCGACACCTCCAATTTTACTATCATCTGCAAACTTTCGGGTTGTCTGCTCAGTCTGCAGCATTGCAGGCCGTGGGAGCGGAGCAGTGGGACCATTCGTCCTATGGTCACATTGAAATCATTTATACAAACGACAAAATAACAGTGGACCCAGCACCGATCCTTTGGCACACCGCTGGTCACAGGCCTTCAGTCTCAAAAGCAACCCTCCCCATCACCCTCTGTCTTCGACCTTCAGTAAAAAGAAGTGTTGAAAGTATCAGTTAACTGGAGATTCAGATCAGTGCGTCACTAAATTAAAAGAAAAATGCAGGGCATCATTAATTGGAGAATTCATGCAGGTGCCATTTAAATTCGAAGTCGGAGAACTGGGGCAGGATAACACTCAGTGGGAGAATTAGTGCAGTTCCAGGATGTGTGCAGGATTGGGAAATGGGGAAAACAGCCATAAATAGAGTCATACAATCACAGAGATTTACAAAACACACACAGATACTTTGGTCCAACTTGTCCACGGCACAATTTAAGAATTCTGGCAGTGCTCCACTAAATTGCAAGGAGAATCATCGCAAGGAACTACTTACTGGAGAATTGGGGAAGGGCTGATCGAAATGTGAGAAATGTAACAGGGCATCAGTTAATTGGAGAATTGGTGCAGTGTAACACTAAATGGGAGAATTCGGGCAGGACAATACTTGATGGGAGATTTAGAGTTGGACACCCCTAAATTGTTCGAGGACATCAGTCAGTATGAGGTTTGGTGTAAGGCAACACTGAGTGGAGAACTTGATCCGGACGTCAGTAATTGGGGGAAATGGTGCTGAGCAACACTGAATTGGAGAATTGGTGTGGGGTATCAGTAAATGAGAGACCTGATGCAGGGTGCTGATAACTTCGAGAATTGGAGCATATGGGAGAACACGGGCAGTGAATCAGGAAATAGGACAAATGTTGCAAAGGATTAGTGGTCCAGATTCAATACAGTGCACCACGACATGGGAGCATTGATGTAGATCACCACTAAAGGGAAGAAATATATAGGATCGATAATTTGTAGATATGGTGCAGGGATTGCAAAGATTAGAGAATTCTGGCAGCAGACTAGTAAATTGGAGAAGTGTTGGAGAGGAATAAAAAATGGAAGACCTGGTGCACAGTGGAGCCAAAATACAAAATGGGTGCATGGCACCAGTAAATGGGAGAATTAGAGGAGCGCACCTTTAAATGGTAAACCGGGCTCGGGCATCTCTAAATGGAAGAGTTAGTACAGGGGGGTGAGCAAATGGGTGATTTGGCGAGAATCAATAAATGGGAGATTTGGTGTACAGTGCCATTACTTTGGAAAACTGATGGGAGTGTTAATATATTAGAAAATTGGAGCACAGCTTGTCTAAGTTGGGGAATAGGGGCCAGGGAAACAATAAAAAATGTTGCAAGTATCGGTAAATTGGAGATTCAGTTCAGTGCATCACTAAATCAAAACAATTCAGCAGGGCACCCGTATGTGGAAGAAGTGCATCAGGGAACAGTTCAATGGAAGGAATTGATGTGGGGCAACAGTAATTGGAGAAGTTATGCCGGTGCCTTTAAATAGGGCAGGATAATACTCAATGGGAGAGTTGGTGCAGTTTCAGGATTAGTGCAGGATTGGTAAATGGGAGAAATGGTGCAGAGCAGCGGAGTCATAAACAGAGTCATACAATCATAGAGATGTACAACATGGAAACAGAGACTTCAGTCCAACTTGTCTATGACTTAATTTTAGAATTCTGGCAGCGCTCCACGAAATTGGAGAAACATTCCAAGGAACGACTAAATGGAAGAATTGGGCAAGGGCTTATCGAAATTAGAGAATTTGGAACGGGGCATCTGAGATTGTCAAATTAGTGCAGTTAGAACCGAATGGGATAGTTTCAGTTTCCCAGTGAATGGGAGAATTGGTGCAGTGTAGCACTAAATGGGAGAATTGGGACATGACAATACTTGATGTGGGAATGAGAGTAGGGCACCCCTAAATTGGGCGAGGGCATCAGTCAGTATGAGGATTGGTGTAAGGCAAAGCGGAATGGAGAACTTCTTCAGGGCGTCAGTAATTGGGGGAAATGTTGCTAAGCAACACTGAATTGGAGAATTGGTGTGGGGTATCAGTAAATGAGATCCGGTGAACAGTGGAGCTAAATTAGAGAATTGGTGCATGGCAACAGTAAATGGGAGAATTAGAGTAGCGCACCCTTAAATGGTAGAATCGGGCTCCGGCATCAGTAAATGGAAGAATTGGTACAGGGATATGAGTAAATGGGAGATTTGGTGGGAATCAATAAATGGGTGATCTGGTGCACAGTGCCGTTACATTAGAAAATTGATGGGAGTGCCAATATATTGGGAAATTGGAGCATAGCATGTCTGAATTGGGGAATAGGGGCCAGGGATTCAATTAAAAGAAGAAATGTTGCAAGCATTGGAAAAATTGGAGATTCAGTTCAGGGCATCATTAAATGAAAAAAATACAGCAAGACATCCGTACGTGGAAGGTATGTATCAGGGAACAACTAACTGGAAGGAATTGATACAGGGCATCAATAATTGGAGAATTCATGCAGGTGCCATTAAATTCTCAGTGTGAGAACTGGGGCAGGATAACCTCAATGGGTGAGATGGTGAAATTCCCGAATTAGTGCAGAATTGGGAAATGGGAGAAATGGTGCAGGGAAGTGGAGCACTAATTACAGCCTTAGAGATGTACAGCACGGAAACAGATCCCTCAGTCCAACATGTCCACGCCCAAGTTTAAGAATTCCGACAGTTCTCCACTAAATTGGAGAATCATTGCAAGAAAATACGAAATGAACAAATTTCGAAAGAGCTTATCGAAGTGTGAGAATTTGCAACAGGGCATCAGATAATGGGTGAATTAGTGTAGTTCAGCACTAAATGGGTAGGGTATGCTGTGTTGCACTAAATGGGAGAATTGGGGCAGGACAATACCTTTTGGCAGATTTAGAGTAGCGCACCCCTAAATTGTTCGAAGACATCAGTCAGTATGGGGATTGGTTTAAGGAAACACTGAGTGAAGAGCTTGATCAGGACATCAGTAATTGGGTGAAATGGTGCTCAGTAACACTGAATTGGAGAATTGGTGTGGGGTATCAGCAAATGAGAGACCTGGTGCAGGGTGCTGATAACTTCGAGAATTGGAGTAAATGGGAGAACACAGGCAGTGAATCAGGAAATAGGACAAACGCTGCAAAGGATTAGTGGTCCAGATTCAATACAGTGAACCACAAAATGGGGGAGTTAGTGCAGTTCATCAATAAAGGGAGGATATGTGTAGGATCAGTAATTTGCAGATATGATGTAGGGGTCCCAAGATAGAGAATTCTGGCACTGGACCATTAAATGGGAGAATTGTAGCAGGGAAATACTGAATGGAAGAGCTGGTGCACAGTGGAGCTAAATTACAGAATGGGTGTATGGCACCAGTAATTGGGAGAATGAGGATATGATTAGATTACCTACAGTGTAGAAACAGGCCATTTGGCCCACCAAGTCCACGCCAACCCTCCAAAGAGTAACCCACCCAGACCCATTCCCCTACACCTAACACTATCGGCAATTTAGCATGGCCAATTCACTTAACCTGCATATCTTTGGTCTGTGGGAGAAACCAGAGGAAACCCACGCAGACCCGGGGAGAATGTGCAAACTCTACATTGACAGTTGCCCGATGCGGGAATTGAAGCCGGGTCTCTGGTCCTGTGAGGCAGCAGTGCAAACCACTGTGCCCCCGTGTCGCCAAAAATGGCACCTTTAAATGGTAGAATCAGACTCGGGCATCAGTAAATGGAAGAATTAGTACAGGGGTATGAGTAAATGGGAGATTAGGTGGGAATCATTAAATGGCAGATTCGGTGCATAGAGCCATTACATTGGAAAACTGATGTGAATGCCAATATATTGGAAAATCGGAGCAGAGCATGTCTAAATTGGGGAATAGGGCCCAGGGAATCAATAAAAAGAAGAAATGTTGCAAGGTTTGGTAAATTGGAGATTCAGTTCAGTGCATCACTAAATGAAAACAATTCACCAGGGCATCCGTACGTGGAAGAAGTGTATCAGGGAACAACTAAATGGAAGGAATTGATGCAGGGCAACAATAATTGGAGAATTCATGTCAGTGTCATTGCATTCTAAGTGGGAGGACTGGGGCAGGATAACCTCAATGGGTGAGTTGGTGAAATTCCCTAATTTGTGCAGGATTGGGAAATGGGAGAATTGGTGCCGGGAAGCGGAGCACTAATTACAGTCTTAGAGATGTACAGCACGGAAACAGACCCTTCGATCCAACTTGCCCACGCCTAAATTTAAGAATTCTGGCAGCTCTCCACTAAATTGGAGAATCATTGCAAGGAACTAGTAAATGGAAAAATTGGGAAAGAGCTGATCAAAATGTGACAATTTGCAACAGGACATCAGATAATGGGTGAATTAGTGTCGTTCAGCACTAAATGGGTGCGTTATGCTGTGTTGCACTAAATTGGAGAATTGGGGCAGGGAGATGTAGAGTAGGGCACCACTAAATTGGGCGAGAGCATCAGTCAGTCTGAGGATTGGTGTCAGGCAAAACTGAATGAAGAACCTGTTCAGGACATCAGTAATTGGGCGAAATGGTGCTAAGCAACACTGAATTGGAGAATTGGTGTGGGGTATCAGCAAATGAAAGACCTGGTGAAGGGTGCTGATAACTTCGAGAATTGGAGCAACTGGGAGAACACGGGCAGTGAATCAGGAAATAGGACTAATGTTGCAAAGGATTCGTGATCGAGATTCAATACAGTGCACCACGAAATGAAAAGTTGGTGCAGTTCACCACGAAAGGGGGGATATTTGCTGTTTGGGGAATTTGGAGATATGATGCAGGGATTGCCAAGATTAGAGAATTCTGTCAGCGGTCTACTAAATGGGAGAATTGTTGCAGAGGAAGACTGAATGGAAGACCTGGTGCACAGTGGAGCTCAATTAGAGAATGGGTGTATGGCAACAGGAAATGGGAAAATTAGGGTAGCGCACCCTTAAATGGTAAAATCGGGGTCGGGCATCAGTAAGGAGAAGAGGGAGTACAGGGGTATAAGTTAATTCGAGATTTGGAGGGTTTCAATAAATGGGAGATTCTGTGCACAGTGCCATTACATTGGAAAATTGGTGGGAGTGTCTGTATATTAGAAAATTGGAGCAGAGCATGTCTCAATTGGGGAAGAGGGGCCAGGGAATCAATAAAAAGAAATGTTGCAAGCATCGGTAAATTGGAGAGTCAGGTCAGTGCATCACTAAATGAACAAATACAATCAGCAGAGCACCGTACGTTGGAAATGTGTATCAGGGAACAACTAAATGGAAGGAATTGATGCAGAGCAACAATAATTGGAGAATTCATGCAGGTGCCGTTAAATTCTAAGTGGGAGGACTGGGGCAGGATAACCTCAATGGGAGAGTTGGTGAAATTCCCGAATTAGTGCAGGATTGGGAAATGGGAGAATTGGTGCAGGGAAGTGGAGCACTAAATACAGACTTAGCGATGTACCGGAAACAGATCCCTCAGTCCAACCCAGCCACGCTCAAATTTAAGAATTCTGTAAGCTCTACACTAAATTGGAGAAACATTGCAATAAAATGCTAAATGGGTAAATTTCGCAATGGCTGATAGAAATGTGAGAATTTTCAACAGGACATTAAGTAATGGGTGAATTAGTGCAGTTCAGTGCTCAGTGGGTGAGTTATGCTGTGTTGCAACGACATGGGAGAATTGGGGCAGGACAATACCTTTTGGGAGATTTAGAGTAGGGCACCCCTAAATTGGGCGAGAGCATCAGTCAGTATAAGGATTGGTTTAAGGCAACACTGAGTGGCACTGAGTGGGAACACTGTGGCAACTTGTTCAGGACATCAGTAATTGGGGGAAATGGTGCTGAGCAACACTGAATTGGAGAATTGGTGTGGGGTATCAGTAAATGAGAGACCTGGTGGAGGGTGCTGATAACTAGGAGAATTGGAGCAACTGGGAGACCCCGGGCAGTGAATCAGTAAATAGGACAAATGTTGCAAAGTATTAATGGTCGAGATTCAATACAGTGCACCACAAAATGGGGGAGTTGATGCAGTTCACCACTAAAGGGAAGATATGTGTGGGATCGGTATTTTGGAGATTTGATGCAGGGATCTCCAAGATTAGAGAATTCTGTCAGCAGACGACGAAATGGGAGAATTGTTGCAGGGAAATATTGAATGGAAGACCTGGTGCACAGTGGAGCTCAATTAGAGAACGGGTGTATGGCACCAGTAAATGGGAGAATTAGAGTAGCGCACCCTTAAATGGTAGAATCGGGGTCGGGAATCAGTAAATGAAGGAATTAATACAGGGATATGAGTAAAAGGGAGATTTGGTGGAAACACTAAATGGGAGAATCAGTGCAGATTGCCATTCCATCAGAACATTGGTGAGATTGCCAACATATTTTCTATCATACAGGAGGAAGTAGAGACGCTGCTCCAGCTCCTTTATTTTCTATAATACAGGAGGAAGCAGTGACGCTGCTCCACCTCCTTTATTTTTTATGATACAGGAGGAGAAGAGAATCTGCTCCAGCTCCTTTATTTTCTATAATACAGGAGGAAGCAGTGACGCTGCTCCACCTCCTTTATTTTCTATAATACAGGAGGAAGCAGTGACGCTGCTCCAGCTCCTTTATTTTCTATAATACAGGAGGTAGCAGTGACGCTGCTCCAGCTCCTTTATTTTCTATAATACAGGAGGAAGCAGTGACGCTGCTCCAGCTCCTTTATTTTCTATAATCAGGAGGAAGCAGTGACGCTGCTCCAGCTCCTTTATTTTCTATAATACAGGAGGAAGCAGAGACGCTGATCCAGCTCCTTTATTTTTTATAATACAGGAAGAAGCAGAGACGATGCTCCAGCTCCTTTATTTTCTATAATACTGGAGGAAGCAGTGACACTGCTCCAGCTCCTTTATTTTCTATAATACAGGAGGAAGCAGTGACGCTGCTCCAGCTCCTTTATTTTCTATAATCAGGAGGAAGCAGTGACGCTGTTCCAGCTCCTTTATTTTCTATAAAACAGGAGGAAGCAGAGACGCTGCTCCAGCTCCTTTATTTTCTATAATACAGGAGGAAGCAGAGACGCTGCTCCAGCTCCTTTATTTTCTATTATATCGGAGGAAGCAGTGACGCTGCTCCAGCTCCTTTATTTTCTATAATCAGGAGGAAGCAGTGACGCTTCTCCAGCTCCTTTATTTTCTATAATAGAGGAGGAAGCAGTGACGCTGCTCCAGCTCCTTTATTTTCTATAATACAGGAGGAAGCAGAGACGCTGCTCCAGCTCCTTTATTTTCTATTATATCGGAGGAAACAGAGATGCAGCTCCTGTTCCTTTATTTTCCGTAATACAGGAGTGAAGCAGGGGCGATGCTCCAGCTCCTTTGTTTAAACAGAAAAACCTGCAATCTATCTATTCTTTCTCCCTTCTTACAATGTTATGCAATCATAACAATTTTTAAATCTTTTACATATTCCAGCATCTGCCTCTTGGGACAATCCATCTGAATTCCCATTAAGTTACCCAGTAATGTGTAGGACGTTTCTATAAAATGGTGACAACAACATATTCGATCGGAACAGTCCTGCATTGTTTATTTGATCCTTTGTAAGGAAGGCCAGTGGATTACAATCAGTGTCATTTAGTATGTCATTGTTCTTTGTTCGATAGACTTCAAAGTGCTGAAGAGCCAACAGTAATCCCAAAGCCCCCTTTCCTATGGGAGAGGATTTTTCCCAATGACTGGTATTGTTTCTAATAGCACCATCCTCAAGTTTTCACAATTCCTAACTCGTCATCCTGGAACAAGACAGAACTTCGCCCCAGTTCACCAGCATCAGCGGCCATTTTGATAAGACTGGAACACTCAGAGATGGCCAAAAGTGGTTCATTGATTCAAACTGCTTTCACCTTTCAAAGGTAACCTCGCTCTCTGATAACTAGGTCACTTTTTCTTATTTCCATCACAAATCTGTTAAAGGCACAGCCATCCAGCTAAAATCATGGGAAACTTTCGAGTAAAGTCAAATATTCCCAAAAAAAATCTATTAGTTTCTCATTTAGTTTTAGGAACAAGGAATTCTGTCAGTGTCTTCACTTTTGCTGTCTCCATCAATATCTGTGTGTTTGTGTGTGTGTGTGCCTGTGTGATTGTATCTGTATGTGTGTCTCTCTATGTGCTGCTATACGTTTCTCTGCACGTCTCTGTGTGTCTGTCTCTGAGTATCTGTATGTATTGACATCTGTCACACACACACAGACACGAAACATACAAACACATTCACACAAACACGCATCATCATGACCAAAAGCATTGTGTCACTTTAAACATAAGAGAAATAGACAGAGACAAAGATAGAGGCGAGTTTAAGCCCCACTTTAATACATACAGTTCCCATAACAGGGAGTCCGCTGCACAGAGATACAGACACAGAGATAGAGAAAAATGGAGACACTCACTAATACACACAATGAGACACACACATACTCACACAGACACTGGTCGCCATACAGAGATAGATGGGGTGACACAGACGGAAACACAGAGACAGAAACACACACGATAATGTGCACACACATTCAGAGAGACACGTACACAAAGACAGACAGAATCGGTGTGCAGTGAGTGAGAGTCCCCCCTGAGTGTCACCATCTGTAACACAGTCTGGGTCCCATCAGCTCATTCCCAGCTTTTACAGATGAAATGTCCAGGAGAAAGTGTCACAGTCACGGGATGTCCCTCAGACCATTGTCAGGGAAGAGGGGAATCTGGTTACAATCTCATGGTCATTTGGACAATTAACAGATCCGTGTAATCACTGGGTGTCCGTCTGGGAAATGGATTGATGGTGATGGAGGGGAGTTGTGTTCTCCAGAATTAGGTGGAATCAACTTGCCGTGCAGCTTGTTCAGCCCCACAGCTACAAACATCCCCTGTCTCCACCACCGACACTCAGTAACAGCAGTGTGGACCATAGACAAGATGGACTGGAGAAATTCCCCAAGGTTCCATCTAGAGCAGCTTCCAGACCCACGGCACTATCATGTGGAATGCTGAACACAGCAGATACACGGGAACACCACCAGGTGACAATTCCACATCAAGACACTCCCCACCCTGGCTTGGAAAAACATCTCAGTCCCACAAGTGCCATTTGTTGGAAATCCTGGAACTCCCTCCGTTACATCATTGTGGGTTTATCTGCCCCAAATAAATGGCAGCAGTTCAAGGCAATAACTCACCATCACCTTCACCAGAGCAATTATATCTGAGCAATCCGTGGGGACCCAGCGGCAATGACACAAAGACATGAATGAATCACAAAATAAAGCTCAGTATTTGGGACCCGTGTGCTCCAGTGCTGAATATCTGAATAAATTGGGTTGATATTCTAGAAAATTAAAAGGTGGTTTCATTGGAATGTCTCAGATTGTGAAGAGGCTTGAGAGGGGAGATGCTGAGAAATTAATCCTGTGGGTCTGGGAATCTGAAACACGATAACACAGTCTCAGGAGTTGCTGGAAAAGCTCAGCAGGTCAGGCAGCATCTGTGCAGAGAAATCACCGTTAATGTTACAGCATCCGCAGTTCATTCGGGTTTGATTGTCACCCTCTCAGGGCAAGGGGCAGGTTATTTGGGACTGAGATGAGGAGACAGCGCTTCACTCTAAGGCCTCTGAGTCTTTAACATTCTCTCTCCCTGAGGATTGTGGATGCTCCCTCACCGAGTACATTTCAGATTGGAATAGACAGATTGCCGGGGTCTCAGGGAGTCACGGGATATGGGGAGTGGATAGGAAACTGGATTTGAAATCTCAAACCAGCTCTGATTGGATTGACTGTCAGAACAGACTGAACAGTTTAAACAGGCTGTATAGTCTCCTCCTGCTCACATTTCCTGACCTCGTGGATGTTTAATGAACTTATTCCAAATCCCTTTGGATTTGTTTCCATGAAACCGTTTATCATTAAATCTCTGCAGCCCCCACCCTATTACAAACAATCTCATTCTTTCTTCAGTGTTACCCCCATTCCAATTCCTCAGGAATCATTACTTTTCTAACTTCCTTCCGCTCGGCTGAATCCCCCCACCCTCATAACACACGGGTTAACCTTTCCCTTCTCCCTATAGATGCTGCCTGACCTTATCAGATTTCTCAGCATGGCCTGTGTTTATTTCAGAGGGAATGACATCTCCCTGTTCCTGTTTCTGTGAGAGGATACATTCTCCAATCTGACTCCTTGATAATCCGTGTGTTCACAGAGAAAAGAGGGATCGCTCGGTCCAAATTTATAACATGCACAAAAGGGCATCTATATATTGTGATGATATTAAAAATAAAACATCTTAAGTCAAATGAAATCCTTGAGGAAATGACATGTTGCAATGGGATCTGTAAGGGGCAGGAATTCAATCCGCCCTCCCCCTGTTGTTATTGAGTATGATGCTCCTGACCCACCAATACACAGATCTGACTGAATGCACAAACAACCCCTCTCCATCGATTTCATTAAGAATAAGGTCAATATCAGGACGGATTAAAACACAATACAAACTGTGATGAATGCTGCATGTAGGGAGGCATGTTACTGTAGAGTTTATACAGCACTGAGATCAGGCTGTTCGGCCCATCATTCACATTCCAGTCTAACCGTCTGGACTCCCTCTCTAAACCTCTCCAATTCCCCAGATCCCTGTCTGAATGAAGACTGTCTGTGTGGGGTTTGCACATTTTCCCGGGGTCTGCGTGGGATCCTTCTGGGTGCGTGGGTTTCCTCCCACAGTCCAATGATGTGCAGGTTATAGTGGGTTGGCCATGCTAAATTGTCCACAGTATCCAGGGATGTGTAGTTACGTGGATTACCCATGGAAAATGCAGGCTTACAGGGATAGGGTAGCGGGGGTGAGTCTTGGTGGGTTACATGATGGGCCGAATGGCCGGTTTCCACACTGTAGGGATTCTATGATTCCATGCTCCTTCCCATCTGCCTCTATGGATGAGGGAGACTATCACCTGACCCAATATCCCCTTCGGTGGCTCAACGTTTGCTTTGTTTCCAACAAAGAACTGCAGATGCTGCAGATCTGAGAGACAGCACAGAAATTGCTGGGGAAACTCAGCAGGTCTGGCAGCATCTGTGGGGAGGGAACCTTTCAGATCCAGGGATTGGTCTTCAGAACTGAAGGCTTCTGGTTCTGGTGCTGTCAGACCTGCTGAGCTTCCCCAGCAATTTCTTGGTTGGATTTCAGCCCCAATCCAGTTGGTGATGATCATGGCCTTGTTAAGTGTGTTTGGGAATGAGGAGGGAGCTGGGAGCAGGGTGATGGTAGTGTAGTGGGGAGCATAGCTGCCTTCCAAGTAGTTCACCTGGGTTCGATTCCCGGCCATCGCAGTGTCGTGGTTTGTTAATAGCTTTTATAAGGAAACGCACTGGAATGAACCGAGGAAACAAATCTTTCATTCTGTGGTAAAATGGGTCTGTCAGATTGCTCCTTGCTTTTCCTGGCGATGGCTCCTGTGAATTGCAGTGTGGAACCGGGCAGCATTGCTCGGCATCTCGGAAGCTTTCCCCTCTGCTGCTTCCCATTTCTTATTGAAATATTGGTTGCAGCACAAGGATGGGTTTGTTTTGTTCGAAAAGTGAGAGACCGCTCCTGTTCGGAACGTGAAATAATTACAGAAGCCGCTGGAAACACTGAACAGTTCCAACAGCTTCTGTAGTGGTGGGGAGGGAGGGTTAATATGTCAAATCTACACAAGGATAAAATAAACTCCAGCCTCAAAACAGTCAGAGTTCCTAAGTTTTACAAACATCTGTATAACATTAATCTGAGCCATCAATTCCACTTAAACCCTTCCAATGTGAAATAGCATCTTTCTGACTCTCCCCCACCACCCTCTGTCTTCTACCTTCGAGCCAGTTCTCTACCCAAAGGCTATTCTACTGCCCCAACATACAAGTTTGAAATAATGACACCAGTCTCAAAACTCCAACAAGAATCTATTCCTGATGACAACAGGCGGGTCAGTTTGCCACCGGTGCTGTTTACACTTGGTATATACCTGGAGCAGAACAACACAAACCCAACTGGAGAGGGTGGCTCTGTATAAGGAGAGTCAGGGTGGAGTTAAAATTCAACAAATGTGATGGAATAAAATCAAAGATCAATGAAGGTAAGGCCGTCCAAACTGGTTCACAACTTATTACATAAGGGGCTGGATAAAAACTGAAGCTATTGTAATAAATGGCTCCAGCTCACCATGGAGAATTAATGTGCTAGTGAAAAATGCTGAGTGATCATAAATTACTGCAAGTTGCAAACAGCAGAATTGAAATCCAACTTGTTTTTTTACTGTAATGATGAATATTTTAATCATGTTGTTCTCTATATATGAATGATACAAACGGTCATTTATTATCGAGACAGAAAAGACAATCAATATTTTCTTTGACATCTAACTTGGATTTGGAGAAGATACTGTGGATGATACCAGCCAACAGGATTGTTTGTACAGACAGGCGAATAATAATGTCTCCAGGAAATAGCAGAAGGTTGTGGAGGGAAGTGAACAGACTGAAGCCCGCTGTGATGGAGTTTGGTATAAAAGGCTAAAGAGAGACCATCTCGACCAAACTACAGAGTGTGAAATGTGAACATGGATAGAGCTACCTTGGTGTTCATTTGCACAGGTCTTTTACTGTAACAAGATCTGCTGAAGGGGGAAATAGAAAACATGTGGGATCTTAAGCATCACAAATGACCCATTGAGTAAGGAGAAAGAAAATACATAAAGGGAAACCCGTGCTGTTCCTGGGAATCTGAAATCTAACCTCAGCAGGTCAGGCAGCATCTGTGAGAAGGGAACCAGAACCCATTTCTCCCACAGCAGTCTGCAAGGCACCAAGGGAGCTCCCTGATCTGATTGGCTCTGTGCTAATTAACACTGCACACAGATATTAATCCAGTGGGTCAGCTTCTTAGTTAAACAGTGAGTTCCTGAGAGTGACGAGGCAGACCCTTGTATGTTGTTCACACCGACATGGTCAGTAAAATGGTATCATGCCTGTCCCATTGTAAACCCAGCTTCAGCTCTGACCATATTTCCTGAAACCCAGCACGGGGAGGAAACACTGCCTCCTGGTCTTAGGTTCTTCGCTGTAGGAAAACGGTTAACTTTCTGTGATCTCCCTCTGACTACTCCAATGCTTTTAGTTTCTCTCACTTGATTAGCTTTCTATCCCTTCTGGTTTCGTGGTCTAGTCACACTTCCCAAAGCTGAGGCTCCTGATTAATGATAGAATCTGGCTAGGGCATCAGTAAATGGGAGAATTAGTACAGGGGTATGGGTAAATGGGAGAATTAGTACAGGGGCATGAGTAAATGGGAGAATTAGTACAGTGGTATGAGTAAATGGGAGAATTAGTACAGTGGTATGAGTAAATGGGAGAATTAGTACAGGGGTATGATTAAATGGGAGATTTGTTGGGAAACAATAAATGGGAGATTCAGTGCACAGCGCATTACATTAGAAAATTGTTGGGAATGCCAATATATGAGAGAATTGGAGCAGAGCATGTCTAAATTGGGGAATAGGGGCAGGAAATCAATAAGAAGAATTGTTGTTGCAAGCATCAGTTAATTGGAGATTCAGTTCAGTGCACCGTCAAATGAAAAAAAAATGCAGGTCGCCAATAATTGGAGAATTCATTCAGGTGTCATTAAATTCGAAGTGGGAGAACGGGGGTTGGGGCGGGGTGGAAAACACTCAATGGGAGAGTTGGTGCAGTTCCAGGATTTGTGCATGTTTGGAAAATGGGAGAAATAGCCATAAATGGAGTCATACAATCATAGAGATTTACAACACACAAACAGATCCTTCGGTCCAACTTGTCCAGGCCTCAATTTTAGAATTCTGGCAGCGCTCCAGTATATTGCAGAATCATGGAACTACTTCATGGGAGAAATGGGAAAGGGCTTATCGAAATGTGAGAAATGTAACAGGGCATCAGATAATGGGAGAATTGGGGCAGTGTAACACAAGATGGGAGAATTCGGGCAGGACAATACTTGATGGGAGATTTAGAGTAGGGCACCCAAAAAACATTCAAGGGCCTCAGTCAATATGACGATTGGTGTAAGGCAACATTGTGACGAGAACTGGTTCAGGACTTCACTAATTGGGGAAAGTGGTGCTTAGCAACACTGAATTGAAGAATTGGTGTGGGGTATCAGTAAATGAAAGACCTGGTGCAGGGTGCTGATAACTTCGAGAATTGGAGCAACTGGGAGAACACGGGCAGTGAATCAGGAAATAGGACAAACGCTGCAAAGGATTAGTGGTCGAGTTTCAATAAATGTATCACGACATGGGGGAGTTGGTGAAGTTAACCACTAAAGGGAAGATATGTGTAGGATCGGTAATTTGGAGATTTGATGCAGGGATCTCCAAGATTAGAGAATTCTGGCAGCTGGTTTCTAAATGAGAGAATTGTTGCAGAGAAATACTAAATGGAAGACCTGGTGCACAGTGGAGCTAAATTAGAGAGTGGATGCATGGCAACAGTAAATGGGAGAATTAGAGTAGCGCACCCTTAAATGGTAGAATCGGGGTCGGGCATCAGTAAATGGAAGAATTAGTACAGGGATATGTGTAACTGAGAGATTTGGTGGGAATCAATAAATGGGACATTCGAAATGCTTTGCTTGAATTTTCTAATATCTTGACACTCACACCAGTTTTCCAATGTAATGGCACTGTGCACCGAAATTGGGGAATGGGGCCAGGGAATCAATAAAAAGAAAAATATTGCAAGTATTTGTAAGTTGGAGATTCAGTTTAGTGCATCACTCAATGAAAAGAATTCAGCAGGGCACCCGTACGTGGAAGAAGTGTTTCAGGGAACAATTAAATGGAAGGAATTGATGCAGGACAACAATAATTGGAGAATTCATGCAGGTGCCTTTACATTGTGCAGGATAATACTCAAAGGGAGAGTTGGTGCAGTTTCAGGATTTGTGCAGGATTGGTAAATGGGAGAAATGGTGCAGAGCAGTGGAGCCATAAATAGAGTCATACAATCATTAAGATGTACAACATGGAAACAGACACTTCATTCCAACTTGTCTATAACTCAATTTTAGAATTCTGGCAGCGCTCCACGAGATTGGAGAATCATTCCAAGGAACTACTAAATGGAAGAATTGGGCAAGGGCTTATCGAATTTCGAGAATTTGGAAAAGGGCATGTGATAACTGGAGAATTGATGCAGTTAGCAACAAATGGGAAACTTGGGGCATGACAAGACTTGATGCGGGAATGAGAGTAGGGCACCCCTAAATTGGGCGAGGGCAAGAGTCAACATAACGATTGGTGTAAGGCACAACTGAATGGAGGACTTGTTCAGGACGTCAATAATTGGGGAAAAGGTGCTAAGCAACACTGAATTGGAGAATTGATGTGGGCCATCAGTAAATGAGAGACCTGGTGCACAGTTGAGCTAAATTAGAGTTTTGGTGCATGGCAACAGTAAATGGGAGAATTAGAGTAGCGCACCCTTAAATGGTAGAATGAGCTAGGGCATTAGTAAATGGAAGGATTGGTACAGGGATGTGAGTAAATGGGAGATTTGGTATGAAACAATAAATGGGAGATCTGGTGAACATTGGCATTTCTTTAGAAAATTGATGGGAGTGCCAATGTATTGGAAAATTGGAGCAGACCATGTCTAAATTGGGGAATAGGGGCCAGGGAATCAATAAAAAGAAGAAATGTTGCAAGCATCGGGAAATTGGAGATTCAGTTGAATGCATCATTAAATGAAAACACTTCAGCAGGGCATTCGTACGTGGCAAAAGTGTTTCAGGGAACATTTAAATGTAAGGAATAATTTGAGAATTCATGTAGGTGCCATTAAATTCTAAGTGGGAGGACTGGGGCAGGATAACCTCAATGGGAGAGTGGGGGAAATTCCCGAATTAGAGCAGGATTGGGAAATGGGAGAATTGGTGCAGGGAAGCGGAGCAGTGATTACAGCCTTAGAGATGTACAGCACGGAAACAGACCCTTCAGTCCGACTTGTCCATGCCTAAATTTAAGAATTCTGGCAGCTCTCCCCGAAATTGGAGAATTATTGGAAGGAACGACTAAATGGAAACAATCGGGAAAGAGCTTATCGAAATGTAAGAGTTTGCAACAGGGCATCAGAAAATGGGAGAAATACTGCAGTTCAGCACTAAATGGGTGCGTTATGCTGTGTTGCACTAAATGGGAGAATTGAGGCACGACAATACCCTTTGGGAGACTGAGTTTAGGGCACCGCTAAATTGGGCGAGGGCATCAGTCATTATAAGGATTGCTGTAAGACAAAACTGAGTGGAGAACTTGTTCAGGACGTCAGTAATTGGGTGAAATGGTGCTTAGCAACACTAAATTGGAGAATTGGTGTGGGGTATCAGTAAATTAAAGACCTGGTGCACAGTGAAGCTAAATTAGAGAATTGGTGCAGGACAACAGGAAATGGAAGAATTAGCATAGCGCACCCTTAATAGTAGAATCAGATTAAGGCATCATAAATGTAATTAGTACGGGGATATGAGTAAAAGTGGAAAAAAAAGTGGGAAATCTGCTGCACAGTGCCGTTACATTAGAATATTGGTGTGAGTGCCAATATGTTGGAAAATTGGAGCAGACCATGTCTAAATTGGGGAATAGGGGCCAGGGAATCAATGAAAAGAAGAAATGTTGCCAGAATTGGGAAATTGGAGATTCAGTTCAGTGCATCACTAAAAGGGAAAAAAATCAGCAAGACATCCGATCGTGGAAGATGGGTATCGGGGAACAAATAAGTGTAAGGAATTGATGCAGGGCAACAATAATTGGCGAATTCATGCAGGTGCCATTAAATTCTAAGTGGGAGGACTGGGGCAGGATAACCACAATGGGTGAGTTGGTGAAATTCCCGAATTAGCCCTTCAGTCCGACTTGTCCACGCCGAAATTTAAGAATTCTGTCCAATTAATAAATTGGAGAATCATTGCAAGAAACTACTAAATGGAAAAATTGGGAAAAGGCTGATTGAAATGTGAGAATTTGCAACAGGGCATCAGATAATGGGAGAATTAGTGCAGTTCAGCACTAAATGGGTGCGTTATGCTGTGTTGCACTAAATGGGAGAATTGGGGCAGGGAGATTTAGAGTAGGGCACCCCTAAATTGGGCGAGAGCATCAGTCAGTCTGAGGATTGGTGTAAGGCAACACTGAGTGGAGAACTTGTTCAGGGTATCAGTAATTGGTGGAAATGGTGCTTAGTAACACTGAATTGGAGAATTGGTGTGGGGCATCTGTAAATGAGAGACCTGGTGCAGGGTGCTGATAACTTCGAGTGGAGCAAATGGGAGAACACGGGCAATGAAACACTAAATAGGACAAATGTTGCAAAGGATTAGTGTTCGAGATTCAATACAGTGCACCACGAAATGGGGGAGTTGGTGCAGTTCACCACTAAATGGGAGATATGTGTAGGATCAGTAATTTGGAGATTTGATGCAGGGATTGGCAAGATTACAGAATTCTGTCAGCGGTCAACTAAATGGGAGAATTGTTGCAGGGAAATACTGAATGGAAGAACGGTGCACAGTGGAGCTCAATTACAGAATGGGTGCATGCACCATTAAATGGGACAATTAGAGTAGCGCACCCTTAAATGGTCGAATCGGGCTCCGGGCATCAGTAAGTTAGAGATTGGAAAACTGGGGTGAGTGCCAATATACGAGAAAAGTGTTGCAGAGCCTGTCTAAATTGGGGAATAGGGGCCATGGAATCAATAAAAAGAAGAAATGTTGCAAGCATCGGGAAATTGGAGATTCAGTTCAGTGCATCACGAAATGAAAAGAAAACCCAGCAGGTCATTCGTACGTGGAAGATGTGTATCAGGGAACAACTAAATGATGCAGGGCAACAATAATTGGAGAATTCATGCAGGTGCCATTAAATTCTAAGTGGGAGGACTGGGGCAGGATAACCACAATGGGTGAGTTGGTGAAATTCCCGAATTTGTGTAGGAGTGGTAAGTGGGAGAATTGGTGCAGGGAAACGGAGCACTAATTACAGCCTCAGAGATGTACAGCATGGAAACAGACCCTTCAGTCCAACTTATCCGTGCCTAAAGTTAAGAATTCTGGCAGCTCTCGACGAAATTCGAGAATCTTTGCAACGAACTACTAAATGGAAAAATTGGGAAACTGCTTCTCGAAATATGCGAGTTTGCAACAGGGCATCAGATAATGGGTGAATTAGTGCATTTCAGCACGAAATGGGTGAGTTATGCTGCGTTGCACTAAATGGGGGATTTTGGGCAGGACGATACATTTTAGGAGATTGAGAGTTAGAGCACCCCTAACTTGGAAGAGGGCACCAGTCAGTATGAGGATTGGTGGAAGGCAACACTGTGGAGAACTTGTTCAGGGCATCAGTAATTGGGGTAAAGGTTGCCTCACAACACTGAATTGGAGAATTGGTGTGGGGTATGAGTGAAAGACCTATTGCGGGGTGCTGATAACTTCGAGAATTGGAGCAAATGGGAGATCACGGGCAGTGAATCAGTAAATAGGGCAAATGTTGAAAAGGATTAGTGGGAGAGATTCAATACAGTGTACCACGAAATGGGGGAGTTGGTGCAGTTCACCACTAAAAGGAAGATAGTGTAGGATCGCTAATTTGGAGATATGATGCAGGGATCGCAAGATTAGAGAATTCTGGCAGCGAACTATGAAATGGGAGAATTGTTGCAGGGAAACAATTAAATGGAAGGAATTGATTTCAGGGCAACAATAATTGGAGAATTCATGCAGGTGCCATTAAATTGTGCAGGACAATACTCAATGGAAGAGTTGGTGCAGTTTCAGGATTTGTGCAGGATTGATAAATGGGAGAAATGGTGCAGAGCAGCGGAGCCATAAACAGAGTCATACAATCACAGAGATGTACAACATGGAAACAGACACTTCAGTCCAACTTGCCTATAACTCAATTTTAGAATTCTGGCAGCGCTCCACGAAATTGGAGAATCATTCCAAGGAAATACTAAATGGAAGAATTCAACAGTAGGAGTAGGGCACTACTAAATTGGGTGAGGGCATCAGTCAATATGAAGATTGGTGTGAGGTAAAACTGAATGGAGGACTGGTTCAGGAAGTCCTGAATTTGGGGAATTGGTGCTCAGCAACACTGGATTGGAGAATTGATGCGGGACATCAGTCAATGAGTGACCTGGTGCACAGTGGAGCTAAATTAGCGAATTGGTGCATGGCAACAGTAAATGGGAGAATTAGAGCAGCGCACCCTTAACTGGTAGAATCGGGCTCGGGCATCAGTAAATGGGAGAATTATTACAGGGTTTATGAGTAAATGGGAGATTTGGTGAAAGCAGTAAATGGGAGATCTGGTGCACTATTACAGTGCAGGAGTGGGGCAGGGTAACCTCAATGGGTGAGTTGGTGAAATTCCCGAATTAGTGCAGGATTGGTCAATGGGAGAATTGGTGCAGGGAAGTGGAGCCCTACTCTAATTGTCCCATTTAATGGTGCCATGTGAACAATCTTTAATTTAGCTCCACTGTGCACCAGTTCTTCCATTCAGTATTTCCCTGTAACAATTTTCCCATTTCATAATCCGCTGCCAGACTTCTCTCATCTTGCGATCCCTGCATCATATCTCCAAATTACCGATCCTACAAATACCTTCCTTTTAGTGGTGAACAGCACCAACTCCCCCATTTCATGGTGCACTGTATTGAATCTCGACCACTAATCCTTTGCAGCATTTGTCCTATTTAGTGTTTCACTGCCCGTGTTCTCCCATTTGCTCCAATTCTCGAAGTTATCAGCACCCTGCACCAGGTCTCTCATTTACTGATACCCCACACCAATTCTCCAATTCAGTGTTACTGAGCACCATTTCACCCAATTACTGATGTCCTGAACAAGTTCTCCACTCAGTGGTGCCTTACACTAATCCTCATACTGACTGATGCCCTCGCCCAATTTAGGGGTGCTATAATCGAAATCTCTCACAAGGTATTGTCCTGCCCCAATTCTCCCATTTAGTGCAACGCAGCATAACTCACCCACTTCGTGCTGAACTGCATTAAGTCACCAATTATCTGATGCCCTGTTGCAAATTCTCACATTTCGATAAGCCCTTTCCCAAGTTTTCCATTTAGTAAGTTCTTGCAATGATTCTCCAATTTAGTGGAGAGCTGCCAGCATTCTTAAATTTTGGTGTGGACAAGTTGGACACGAAGGGTCTGTTTCCGTGCTGTACATCTCTAAGGCTGTAATTAGTGCTCCCCTTCCCTGCACGAAATATCCCATTTCCCAATCCTGCACTAATTCGGGAATTTCACCAACTCACCCATTGAGGTTCTCCTGCCCCAGTCCTTCCCCTTAGAATGTAATCGCACCCCTGCATGAATTCTCCAATTATTGTTGCCCGACATTAATTCCTTCCAGTCGTTCCCTGATACACGTCTTTCACGTACGGGTGCCCTCCTGAACTTTTTTTCATTTGGTGATACCCTGAATTGAATCTCCCGATCTCACTGAATTTACAGATGCTTCCAACATTTCTTTTCATTGATTCCCTGGGCCCTATTCCTCAATTTAGACATGCTCTGCTCCAATTTTCCAATATATTGACACTCCCACCAATTTTCTAATGTAATGGCACTGTGCACCAGATCTCCCATTTATTGATTCCACTAAATCTCCCATTTACTCATATCCCTGTACTAATTCTCCCACTTACTGATGCCCAAGCCCGATCCTACCATTTAAGGGTGCGCTACTCTAATTCTCCCATTTCCTGTTGCCATGGACATACTCTCGAATTTAGCCCCACTGTGCACCAGGTCTTCCATTCAGTATTTCTCTCCCATTTATTCATCTTGGCGATCACTGCATCAAATCTCTAAATTCCCAGTGCGACACATATTCTCCATTTTGTGGTGAACTGCACCAACTCCCCCATTTCGTGGTGCACTGTATTGAATCTCGAACACTAATCCTTTGCAACATTTGTCCTATTTACTGATTCACTGCCCGTGTTCTCCCATTTGCTCCAATTCTCGAAGTTATCAGCACCCTGCACCAGGTCTTTCAATTTAGTGATGCTTCAAACCAATTCTCCAATTCAGTGTTGCTGAGCACCATTTCCCCCAATTACTGAAGTCCTGACCCAGTTCTCCTCACAGTGTTGTCTTACCCCAATCCCCATACTGACTGATGTCCTCGAACAATTTAGCGGTGCACTACTCTAAATCTCTCACAGTGTTTTCCTGCCCCAATTCTCCCATTTAGTGTTACACTGCACCAATTCTCCCATTACCTGATGCAGCGTTACAATTCTCACATTTCGATAAGCCCTTCCCCAAGTCTCCTGGTAAGTAGTTCCTTGCAATGGTTCTCCAATTTAGTGGAGCGCTGCCAGAATTCTTTGAGGCATGGACAAGTTAGACCGAAGGATCTGTTTCTGTGTTATCAATCTCTATGATTGTGTGACTCGATTTATGGCTATTTCTCCCATTTTCCAATCCTACACAAATCCTGGAACTGCACCAACTCTCCCATTGAGTGTTATCCTGTCCCCGTTCTCCCACTTCGAATTTACTGGCACCTGAATGAATTCTCCAATTATTGACGATCTGCATTTTTTTCATGTAGTGATGCACTGAACTGAATCTCCAATTAACTGATGCATGCAACATTTCTTCTTTTTATTGACACCCTGGCCCCTATTCTCCTATTAAGACATACTCTGCTCCAATTCTCTCATATATTAGCATTCCCAACAATTTTCTAATGTAATGGTGCTGTGCACTGAATCTCCCATTTATTGATTCCCACCAAATCTCCCATTTACTCATACCCCTGTACTAATTCTCCCATTTACTCATACCCCTGTACTAATTCTTCCATTGACTGATGCCCGAGCCCGATTCTACCATTCAGCAGGAGCCTCAGCTTTGGTAAGTGTGACTAGACCATGAAACCAGAAGGGATAGAAAGCTGATTATGTGAGAGAAACTAAAAGCAATGTCGTTATCAGAGGGAGATCACAGGAAGCTACACCTTTTCCTACAGCAAAGAACCTAAGACCAGGAGGCAGTGTTTCCTCCCCTTTGCTGGGTTTCAGGAAATATGGTCAGAGCTGAAGCTGGGTTTACAATGGGACGGGCAGGATACCATTTTACTGACCATGTAGGTGTGAACAACATACAAGGGTCTGCCTCGTCACTCTCAGGAACTCACTGTTTAACTAAGAAGCTGACCCACTGGATTAATATGTGTGCAGTGTTAATTAGCACAGAGCCAATCAGATCAGAGAGCTCCCTTGGTGCCTTGGAGAGTGTTGTGGGAGAAATGGGTTCTGGTTCCCTTCTCACAGATGCTGCCTGACCTGCTGAGGTTAGATTTCAGATCCCCAGGAACAGCACGGGTTTCCCTTTATGTATTTTCTTTCTCCTTACTCAATGGGACATTTGTGATGCTTAAGATCCCACATGTTTTCTATTTCCCCCTTCAGCAGATCTTGTTACAGTAAAAGACCTGTGCACATGAACACCAAGGTAACTCTCTCCATGTTCACATTTCACACTCTGTAGTTCGGTCGAGTTTGTCTCTCTTTAGCCTTTTATACCAAACTCCATCACAGCGGGCTTCAGTCTGTTCATTTCCCTCTACAACCTTCTGCTATTTCCTGGAGACATTATTATTCACCTGTCTGTACAAACAATCCTGTTGGCTGGTATCATCCACAGTATCTTCTCCAAATCCAAGTTAGATGTCAAAGAAAATATTGATTGTCTTTTCTTTCTCGATAATAAATGACCATCTGTATAATTCATATCTCGAGAACAACATGATTTAAATATTCATCCTTACAGTACAAAGCAAGTTGGATTTTAATTCTGCTGTTTGCAAGTTGCAGTAATTTATGATCTTTCTGCATTTTTCTCTCCGAACGCATTAATTCTCCATGGTGAGCTTGAGCCATTTATTACAATAGCTTCAGTTTTTATCCAGCCTCTTTTGTAATAAGTTGTCAAACAGACTGGACGGCCTTACCTTCATTAATCTTTGATTTTATTTCATCACATTTGTTGAATTTTAACTCCACACTGACTCTCCTTATACAGAGCCACCCTCTCCAGTTGGATTTGTGTTGTTCTGCTCCAGGTATATTCCAAGTGTAAACAGCACCGGTTGGAAACTGACCCGCCTGTTGGCATCAGGAATAGATTTTTGTTGTACTTTTGAGACTGGTGTCATATTATCAAACTTGTATGTTGGGACAGTAGAATTACCCTTTGGGTAGAGAACTGGCTCGAAGGTAGAAGACAGAGGGTGGTGGGGGAGGGTTGCTTTTCAGACTGGAGGCCTGTGACCAGCGGTGTGCCCCAAGGATCGGTGCTGGGTCCACTGTTGTTTTGTCATTTATAAAAAAGATTTGGATGTGAACATACGACGAATGGTTAGTAAGTTTGCAGATGACAGTAAATTTGGAGGTGTGGAGGACAGTGAAGATGGTTACCTCAGAGGACAACGGGATCTTGATCAGATGGGCCAATGGGCTGAGGAGTGGCAGATGGAGATTAATTTAGATAAATGTGAGGTGCTGCATTTTGGAAAGGCAAAAGAGAGCAGGACATTTACACTGAATGGACATGGTACTAGGGATGTTGGTAAACAAATAGACCTGGAGTGCAGCTTCATAGATCGTTGAAGGTGGACTAACATTTCGATAGGATAGTGAAGAAAGGGTTTGGAATTTTTGTCTTTATTGCTCAGTTAATTGTGTAAAGGAGTTGGGAGGTCATGATGCAGTATTGGTTCAGCCCCTTTTGCTACATAATGTGCAATTCTGGACCCCCTCCTATAAGAAGGGTGTTGTGAAACTTTAAAGGGTTCAGAAAAGATTTACAAGGATGTTGCCAAGGTTGGAGGGTGTGTGCTGGAGGTTAAGACTGTATCAGTTGAGGCTATTATCCCTGGAGCGTCAGTGGCTGAGGGGGAACATTATAGAGGTTCACAAAATCATGAAGGACCCTCAATAGGGTAAAAAGGCAAGGTGATTTCCCTGTGGTGGGGGAGTCTAGAAGCAGATGGCATGTGTTAAAGTTGAGAGGGGAAACATAAAAGGGACTGAAGGGGAACATTTTTCACACAGAGGGCACTGTGTGCATGAGCTGCCAGAGGAAGTAGTGGAGGCTGGTACAATTACAACATTTAAAAGGTATCTGGGTGGGTGTAGGAATTAAAAAGGGTTCAGAGGAACATGGGCCAAATTCTGACAAATAGGATGAGATTGACATCGGATATCAGTTCAGCATGGATGTGAACGACTGTTTTGGTTCTAGTCAATTACCCTCCTATCCTAGGTACACACTCCACAGAACTCTCTGCAGTATTTAATCATCAGCACAGCTCCAGCTTTTCACTGATAGCTAGCTTCACCAAGTCAGTTATGTTCCTAGGTTTTCCCAAAGCTCTAAGCTTGCTCAGTCACACAAAGCAAATTCTGTTTATAGGCTTTTCAACCCTCACTCTCAGCAGCACTGAAATATTAAAGTTTGCAGTCTTCTTTCAAGATCCTTTACTTTATGGTGGGTGGCATGGTGGCACAGTGGTTGACACTGCTGCCTGACAGCGCCAGAGACCCGGGTTCAGTTCCCGCCTCAGGCGACTGTCTGTGTGGAGTTTGCACATTCTCCCAGTGTCTGCGTGGATTTCCTCCGGGTGCTCCGGTTTCCTCCCACAGTCCAAAGATGTGCAGGTCAGGTGAATTGGCCATGCTAAATTGCCCATAGTGTTAGGTAAGGGGTAGATGTAGGGGTATGGGTGGGTTGCGCTTCGGCGGGGCGGTGTGGACTTGTTGGGCCGAAGGGCCTGTTTCCACACTGTAAGTAATCTAATCTAATCTAATCTAATCTAATGTGTTGGACTGAATGATTTGTTTCTGAGCTTATATTGCTCTGAGTGGGTTGAGCTCCGGATTGTAGATTTATGAAGCAGAAAATAAAGTATGGTACCGAGTTAGACCGAGAAATCCTGCTGATCTCATCAGCTTTATCCTGTTTTCCTGATCCTCCTCCTTCAATCAATGCATTTTTCCAATCCTCATTCAGAATTCCTGGAGCTCTGTAACTGGCCTGGAACAATGTGTTGAAAGTCCTATTGCAGTCCACACGAGGTACCTTTCCCACTGCCCTGCTCCCACGGCCTGCAATGCTGCAGACTGAGCAGACAACCCAAAGCACAATGATGAGCTCCTTCTGACCCACGGCCCTCCTTCTCACTGAATGAAGACAATCACCAGAAGCAGAATCCAGCTCTTGTTGGAGCCTTGAATACCTGACTCTGTCTCACTGAGTGAAGATTGGACTCAGAAACAGAAATGAAATCAACTTCCTATCTGCATTGTGTCACTCTTTAAGATCTCTGTGTGTCTGGGTTCAGGTCATTTGATTGGAGACTGTGGATAGTGGGTCCCCAGTGAAATGGAAAGAATGGAGGAGGAGCTCACTGAGGGACATCTCTCAAAGTGAGAATCAGAAAGATGGTATTCCACATTGGAAGGGTTTAAGGGGAATTGATGGCTCAGAAAAATGTTATCCAGATGTTTGTAACACTTAGGAACTCTGACTGTTTTGTGGCTGGAGTTTATTTTATCCTTGTGTAGATTTGACACATTAATCCTCCCTCCCCACCACTACAGAAGCTGTTGGAACTGTTCAGTGTTTCCAGCAGCTTCTGTAATTATTTCAGGTTCCTGCCGGGAGCAGTCTCTCACTTTTCGAACAAAACAAACCCATCCTTGTGCTGTACCCAATATTTCAATAAACAATGGGAAGCAGCAGAGGGGAAAGCTTCCGAGATGCTGAGCAATGCTGCCCGGTTCCACACTGCAATTCACAGGAACCATCAGCAGGAAAAGCAAGGAACAATCTGACAGATCCGGTTTACCACAGAATGAAAGATTTATCCCAGTGCCTTACCTTTAAAAGGCTTTTTACAAACCATAACACTGCAAGGGCCGGGAATCAAACCCGGGTCAACTGCTTGGAAGGCAGCTATACTCCCCACTATCCCACCATCACCCTGCTCCCAGCTCCCTCCCCATTCCCAAACACACTTAACAAGGCCGTGATCATCACCAACTGGATTGGGACTATAATCCAAACAGACACATCCTCTGTATCTAACCCACTGATGGAGCTATCCTGATTGAGTTTGATGTGAACAGGATGGGTGAAGTGGGAGATTTAATCAGTACCTAACACCGAGCTCAAAATGGCCTGGGAATTTGAAAAGCTGCAGTGTAGAGGGAGATTTACTCTGTATCTGACCCCATTCTCTACCTGCCCTGGGGATTTAAATGGGGACAGTTTAATGGGAGCTTTATTTTGTATGGAACCCTGTGCTCCCTCTGCCCTGGGTGTGTTTGCTGGGAACACTGTCTAACCTCTGTGATATGGATCCTATGAAGATTGATGGGAGACAGTGTAAATGGAATTGTCAGGGTCCAATTCCTTCACATGGATGAGAGAAGGTCTCCAATTGGAATTGTGAGGAAAATTGGAGCCCGTGGGACTGAAGGGTCAGTAACAGAATGAATACATCATTGGCTCAGAGACAGGAGACAGGATAGAGGGGAATGAGGGTTTCAGACTGGAGGGAGCTACAGGCACATACAAGTTGGGAAATGTTTTCAGTAAAAGGCAATTGATCCCAGGTCACTGCAGAGTGTAAGAATCTGATGCCTTTCCCTCACTATCCTCCTCCAATCCCTGGGAAGATCTGCTCCCACACCATGTTCCATCCTAACTGCTGACTGTGTTAGATACATTAATACATTGGCAATGGGCAGAGGAGCTTTTAAACTTGGGATCTTGCTGTGTAACTTGCCATCATAATGCTCTTGCTCCCTCTTTCAACTCATCTTTTCTCTCTTTTATCCCGAGGAACTTTTGTTTGGAAATCTGCAACGTGAAGATCCAAAATGTTCGAGGCCAAGAAAGAACAACCTCCAGAGGGGGAGCAGGGGCCTGAGGCCTGAGGCCTGGTCGACAGGCTCCACCCAGTGGGGGCCCACAGTGAGTTGTGTGTTTATTTACCCCGAGGTTTAATCTCCTCTGGGGGACCCTGGGTTTTAGGGGCCTCTGGGTAACTGGCTCCTGTCGGATTGTGGCCCTGTCATTTTTAAAACAGGTTTGAAGCCTGGGGTAAAGAATGTCAATCCCCAGGATCTGAGAGGCAGGACTCCCTGAGGGGGAATTAAAACCCAAATGCTGTGACCCTCTCTAAAGACTTCTCATAAAGTCAGAGTGATGTGGGTTATCGAGAGGGCAGGATGAGAAAATTCAACAGTGAGAGAAAGAGAGAGAGAGAAACGTTTAAAAAATTGAAAGAGCTGGGGAAACAGAAGGGGAGAGAGAGGGAGAGGAATTTTGAGATTGTGAAGTCGCTGCAATGTTTGGTTCTGGGGTGACAGGAAATAATTAAACTGAAGCAGCATCACAGAGGGGAGAAATGGTCAGAGTAGTTAGCTGTTGCTGCATTGGTGCATATGGGATCTTGCTGTGCACCAGCTCCCCCAATGCTACCATTGCAGGCAGTGAGTGTTTTAATCAGCTCACCCATCATTTCAAAGTTTTTTCCAAGGCTTTAGCATAAAAATGCAGCTCATTGCCCGAAATATTTGTGTTTGGATGTTGCTGAGAGATTGTCTGTGTCAATGAGAGAGGAAAACCTGGGATCTTGCTGTGCAATCATTTTGTAATGATTTTCCTCCTTTCAACTGATGCTGTCTCTATCCTCCCACGGACCACTTGAAGATTCAAAGGGAGAAATTTTAGGATCAGGAGACCTTTGAACAACAGCTTTCTCCAGAGGGGACACGGTCCTGAGGCCTGAGGCCTGGTCGATGGGCTGCACTGTGTGGGCGGGATTCTGTGTTTATTTACCTCAAGGATTAATCTCCTTTTGGGGACCCTGGGTTTTAGGGGCATCTGGTTAATTGGCTCCTGTCGGATTGTGGCCCTGTTGGTTTTAAAACAGGTTTGAAGCCTGGAGTTAAAATGACCAGGGTCTGGGATTTGACACCAACACATCAATCCCCAGTGAGTGTCTGACAGACAGGACTCCCCCAAAGAGGGAATTAAAACCTTAAATGAGAAACTCTACCCAAAGACTTGTTCTAATAGTAGAGTAATACTACTTGTGGGATCTTGCTGTGTCTCAAACCACCGACAGAGTGGCCTACATTGCAAGAAGGGTGACCAAATATGATAATCACATAAATAAGACCCAGGTTGGCCCAATCCCTGAGTATCTGGGAGGGGATCTCTCTCTCTCTCTCTCTCTCTCTCTCTCTCTGTCTCTCTCTCTCTCTCTCTCTCTCTCTGTCCCATCTCTCACACCCTCTCCAGCTTCTTTTGTTGGTTTTTCAAACAAATAAAACCATCCCACAGACAGCAATGTGACTCGTGGGTATTTGAAGTGGGGGAAAAGGAAATATTTTGCAGCACAAGGTGATTGTTTTTGAGACAAAGGTGCAAAATAAGACAAGATGCAGACAAAGACAGGGAATGTGTGTGGGAAGGAGGGAGCGATAGAGGGATTAGATGTGTCTTTGTAGCTGGGCTGTGAAAGGGAGACAGGATCTGGGGGAGTTGGGAGAGAACGGGACTCTCCAATATCCCATCATCGCCCAGCTCCAATCACTTCCTTCTAGAAAGTGCCATCCACAAAATTAAATCCTGGGATGGAGGGTTTTTTTAAAACAAAACAGGAGTCTCAAAGATATCCACAGTCTCTTGTTGGACAGAAAGTGGGATTGGAGCACATTCAGGAGCAGGAAGTACCCTGTGGGATCTCCCTGTGCGTCAATGGCCCACAGCATTGCTGGCACAGAGACTCCTGGGAAACTGTTTATCAAAGGGAATATTGTCAAATGTAAATGTTGCAATCTGTTAAAAGGTAAGATAAAGATGATCATGTACAATGTTAAATCAGAGAAAGGGGAAAAGATGAGAGATGGAGAAGGGGAGGGTGGAGAGAGAGAGAGAGCAAGTGAGTGCGTAGAGAAGAAAGAAAGTGGGAACTGGTTTGAATTTGTCAAACAGCAGGATCTTTGTCATCCTGAAGCCAGGATTGAACCCTTAACCAGCATCAGTGAAACACACAATCTGTCTGTGGTCACACTACTACCTGTGGGATCTTGCTGGGTCTGAAGGGACTGAAGGGTCAGTAACAGAATGAATATGCCATTGTCTCAGAGAGAGGAGACAGGATAGAGGGGAATGAGGGTTTCAGACTGGAGGGAGCTACAGGCACATACAAGTTGGGAACTGTTTTCATTAAAAGGCAATTGATCCCAGGTCACTGCAAAGTGTAAGAATCTGATGCCTTTCCCTCACTATCCTCCTCCAATCCCTGGGAAGATCTGCTCCCACACCATGTTCCACTGTTGACTGTGTTAGATATTTTGATACATTGGGGATGGACGGGGGTGATTTTAAACCTAGGATTTTAAGCTTGCCTTCAAAATGCTCTCGCTCCCCCTTTCACATGATCTTTTCTCTTTTTTATCCCGAGGAACCTTTGTTTGGAAATCTGCAACATGAAGATCCAAAATGTTCAAGGCCAGGAAAGAACAACATCCAGAGAGGGAGCACGGGCCTGGGGCCTGAGGCCTGGTCGACAGGCTGCACCCTGTGGGGGCCCACAGTGAGTTGTGTGTTTATTGACCCCGAGGTTTAATCTCCTCTGGGGGACCCTGGGTTTTAGGGGCCTCTGGGAAACTGGTTCCTGTCGGATTGCGGCCCTGTCATTTTTAAAACAGATTTGAAGTCTGGCGTTAAAGTAACTGGGGACTTGCGATTTAATACACATATATGAATCCCCAGAAAATGTCTGACAGACCAGACTCCCCAAGAAGGGAATTAAAACCTTAAATGAGAAACTCTCCCCAAAGACTTGTTCTAATGTCAGAGTAATGTGGGATGTGTCCAGGCCTGGGTGATCAAATGTGATAATCGCATCAATAAGACACAGGTTGGCCAGTTCAATTCAATTCCCTGAGTATCTGGGAGGGGATCTCTCTGTCTGTCCGTATGTCTCTCTCTCTCTCTCTCTCTCTCTCTGTCCCCTCTCTCACACAGTCTCCAGCTTCTTTTGTTGATATTTTAAACAAATAAAACCGTCCCACACACAGCAATGTGACTCGTGGGTATTTGAAGTGGGGGAGATGGAAATATTTTGCAGCACAAGGTGATTGTGTTTGAGACAAAGGGGTAAAAGAACACAAGGTCCACAGAGAGAGAGAGTGTGGGAAGCAGGGAGGGATAGAGGGATAAGATGGAGGTGGGGGAAGTAGCAGGGAAGGAGAGGGGGAGGGAGGGGGGAAGGAGGGGGAAGAGAGAGGGTGGAAAGGAGGGGGGAAGGGGTGTAATGCGAGGTGGGGAAGGAGAGGGGGTAAGGAGAGGTGGGGAAGGAGGGGGGAAGGAGAGAGGGGGTGAGGAGAGGGGGAAGGAAAGGGGAAGGAGATGGGATGAAAGTAGAGATGGAGTAAGGTGAGGGGGAAGCAGAGGGGGAAGGAGAGGGAGGGAATGGGCAGAAAGAAAGGGGGGAAGGAGAGTGGGGGAAGGGGGCGGACAGAGAGAGGGTGAAAGTAGAGATGGGGTAAGGAGAGGGGGAAGAAAATATGGGAAGGGGGAAGGAGAGAGAGGGCTTTGAGAGTCAGGGGAAGGAGAGCGGGGAAGGAGAGGGGCAAGAAGAGGGGGAATGGGGTGAAGGTGAGTAGGGGAAAGGGGGGAAGTAGAGAGAGAAGGAGGGGGAAGGAGAGGGGCAAGGAGACGGAGGCAGAGAGTGGAGAGGAGAGATGTCAGAAGGAGTTGGGGGAAGGAGAGAGGGGAAAGGAGCGGGGAGGGAGGGATGTTGGGGGGGGAAGGAGAGAGGGGGAAAGAGTGAGGGAAAGAGTGTGGTAAGGAGAGAGGGGAAGGGTGGAAGGAGAAGGGGGAAGGGCGAATGGACAGGGAGTGAAAGAGAGGGGGAGGAGGGTTGTCAGAAGGAGATAGAGAGTGGGGAAGGACAGAGGGGAGGAAGGAGCGAGCGGAAGGAGCGAGGGGGGAAATAGAGGGTGCAAAAGAGAGGGGAGGGAAGGGGAGAGGGGAAGGAGAGAAGGGGGAAGGAGAGAAGGGAGAAGGAGAGAAGGGGGAAGGAGAGAAGGGAGAAGGAGAGAAGGGAGAAGGAGAGAAGGGAGAAGGAGAGACCGGAATGAAGGGGGAATTAGAGAGGGGAAAGGAGAGAGTGGGGAAGGACAGAGGGGTGGAAGGAGCAAGGGGGGAAGGAGAGGGGGCAAAAGAGAGGGGAGGGAAGGGGAGAGGGGAAGGAGAGAGGAAAGAAAGGGGGAAGGAGAGAGGACAGAAGGAGAGAGGGAAGGAAGGGGGAAGGAGAGAGGGGAGAAGGAGACGTGGGGAAGGAGAGGGGAAAGGAGGGGGGGAAGGAGAGAGGATAAGGAATGGGGAAAGAGAGAGGGAGAAGGAAGAGGGAAGGAGAGGTGGAAGGAGAGAGGCGGCAAGTAGAGAGTGGGGAAGGACAGAGGGGTGGAAGGAGCAAGGGGGGGAAGGAGATGGGGGCGAATGAGAGGAGGGGGAAGGAGAGAGGGAAGGAAGGGGGAAGGAGAGAGGTGAGAAGGAGAGAGGGAAGGAGAGGGAAGGAGAGGGGGGAAGGAGAGGGGGGGAAGGAGAGAGGATAAGGAATGGGGAAAGAGAGAGGGAGAACGAAGAGGGAAGGAGGGGGGGAAGGAGAGAGGGGGAGGAGAGAGAGGGGAAGGAATGGGGAAGGAGCGAGGGTGGAAGGAGAGAGGCAGTAAAGGAGAGAGGGGAAGGAAGGGGGAAGGAGAGAGGGCAAGGAAGGGAGAAGGAGATGGGGAGAAGGAGAGAGGGGGGAAGGAAAGAGGAGGGAAGCAGAGAGAGGAAGGAAGGAGGAAGGAGAGAGGGGAGAAGGAGAGGGGGAGGAAAGAGGAGGGAAGCAGAGAGAGGAAGAAAGGGGGAAGGAGAGAGGGGAGAAGGAGAGGGGGAAGGAAAGAGGAGGGAAGCAGAGAGGAAGGAAGGGGGAAGGAGGGAGGGAAGAAGGAGAGAGGGGAATGAAGGGGGGAGGAGAGAGGAGAGAAGGAGAGGGAGGAAGGAAGGGGGAAGGAGTGGGGGAGATGGGGAGGGAGGGGAAGGGGAGGCAGAAGGAGAGAGGGGAGAAGGAAAGAGGGGAGAAAGAAAGGGGGTGAAGGAGAGAGGGGAGAATAAGAGAGGGGAAGGAGAGGGGCAATGAGAGAGGGGAGAAGGAGGGGGGTAAATGAAGGGGGTAGGAGAGAGGGGAAGGAAGTGGGAAGGAGAGGTGGAGAAAGAGAGAGGTGGGAAGGAGAGAGAAAGAGAGGACAAAGGGGAAGAACCGGGGAAGGAGAGAGGGGAGAAGGAGAGAGGGGCGAAGGAGACGGGGGAAGGAGAGGGGCAACGAGAGAGGGGAGAAGGACGGGGGGGTAAAGGAAGGGGAAAGGAGACAGGGGAGAAGGAGAGAGGGGAAGGAAGGGGGAATGAGAGAGTAGAGAACGAAAGGGGGAAAGGGGGGAGAAGGAGAGTGTGAAAGGAAGGGGGAGGAGAGAGGGGGGAAGGATAGAGGGGACGGAAGGCAGGGGGCAGAAGAGAGGCCAGAAGGAGAGCGGGGAAGGAAGTGGGAGGAGAGAGGGGAGAAGGAGAGGGGGTAAGGAAGGGGAAGGAGATGGCGGGAAGGAGAGAGGGGGAAGGAAGGGGGTAGGAGATAGGGGAAAGGAGGGTGGAAGGAAGGGGGAAGGAGATGGGGGGAGGAAAGGGAAAGGAGAGAGGGGTGAAGGAGAGGGGGTAAGGAAGGGAGAAGGAGAGAGGGGAGAAGGAGAGAGGGAAGAAGGAAGGGGGAAGGAGATAGGGGAAAGGAGGGGGGGGAGGAAGGGGGAAGGAGATGGGGGAGGAAGGGGGAAGGAGATGGGGGGAAGGAAGGGGAAGGAGATGGGGGGAAGGGGGGGAGGAAGGGGGAAGGAGATGGGGGAAGGAGATGGGGGGAAGGAGAGGGGGGAAGAAAGGGGGAAGGAGATAGTGGGAAGGAGATGGGGGAACGAGATGGGGGGAAGGAGATGGGGGGAAGGAGAGGGGAAGGAGATGGGGGAAGGAAGATGGAAGGAGATGGGGGAGGAAGGGGGAAGGAGATGGGGGGAGGAAGGGGGAAGGAGATGGCGGGGAAGGAGATGGGGAAGGAGGGGGGAAGGAGGGGGAAGGAGATGGGGGAAAGGAAGCGGAAAGGAGATGGGGGAAGGAGAGGGGGGAAGGAAGGGGGAAGAAGATGGGGGAAAGTAAGCGGAAAGGAGATGGGGGAAGGAGAGGGGGGAAGGAAGGGGGAAGGAGATGGGGGGACGGAGTGGGATGGAAGGAGATGGGGGGGAGGGTGGGAAGGAAGGAAGGGGGAAGGAGAGGGGGAAAAGGAGATAAAGGGAGGAGAGGGGGGAAATGAGATAAGGGGAACGAGAGGGGGGAAGGAGATTGGGGGAAAGAGATGGGGGGAAAGGAGATGGGGGAAGGAGATGGGGGAAGGAGGGGGAAGGAAGAGGGGAAGGAGATGGGGAGGAAAGGAGGGGGAAAGGAAGGGGGAAAGAGGAGTGGGAAGGAAGGGGGAAGAGGGGAAGGAAGGGGGAAAAAGAGAGGGGGAAGGGGATGGGAAGATGGAAGGTGGAAGGAGTGTGGGAGAAAGGAGATGGGGAAAAGAGAGGGGGCAGGAAGGGGAATGGAGAGGGGTGAAGGAGAGGGGAAGGAGAGAGGGGGAAGGAGAGGGGGAAGGAAGGGGGAAGGAGAGAGGGGAGAAGGAGAGGGGGAAGGAAGGGGTAAGGAGAGAGGGGGAAGGAGAGGGGTGAAGAAAGGGGGAAGGAGAGAGGGGGAAGGAGAGGGGGTAAGGAAGGGGGAAGGAAGGAGATGAGGGTGAAGGAAGGAGATGGGGAAAGGAAGGAGAGGGAAGTGAAGGAGTGGGGGAGGAAGGAGATGGGGGAGCAAGATGATGGCGGGGAAGGAGGGGGGGAAGGCAGGAGATGGGGGAAGGAGAGGAGGGGTTGGAGTGGGGAAGGAGAGAGGGGGAAAGGATAAGGGGAAGGAAGCAGATGGGGGGAGGGTGGGGGGAAGGAGGGGGGCAAGGAGATGGGCGGGAAGGAAGGAGTTGGGGAGGAAGGAAGGAAGGAAGGAGATGGGGGAAGGAAGGAGAGGGGGCAAGGAGGGGGGAAGGAGGGGGGAAAGAGAGAGGGGGAATGAAGGAGATGGGGGGAAGGAGGGGGAAGGAAGAGGGAAGGATGGAGGGGGGAAGGAAGGGGGAAGAAAGGAGATGGGGAATGAGGGGGAAAGGAAGGAGATGGGGAGAAGGAAGGAGATGGGGGTGAAGGAGGGGGAATAAAGGGGGAAGGAAGGAGAGGAGGAAGGAAGGGGGAAGAAAGGAGGGGGGGAAGGTAGGAGGGAGGAAGAAAGAAGAGGGGGAAGGAAGGAGAGGGGGGAAGGAGAGGGTGGGAAGGAAGGGGGAGGAGATAGGGGGAAGGAGATGGGGGAAGGAAGGGGAAGGAGATAGGGGGAAGGAGGGGGGAAGGAAGGGGAAGTACATGGGGGAAAGAGATAGGGGGAAGGAAGGGGGAAGGAGATGGGGTGAGGAAGGGGGAAGGAGATGGGGGAAGGAGAGGGGAGGAAGGAGATAAGGGGAAAGGAGAGGCGGGGCAGGAGATGGGGGGAAGGAGAGGTGGGAATGAAATAGGGGGAAGGAGAGATGGGAAGGAAATAGGGGGAAGGAGAGGGGGGAAGGAAGGGTGAAGGAGATGGGGCGGAAGGAGATTGGGGGAGGAGATGGGGAAGGAGGGGGGTAGGGAAGGGGGAAGGAGAGAGGGGGGAAGAGAGAGGGGAAAGGAGAGGGGGGAAGGAAGGGGGAAGTAGAGAGGGGGAAGGAGAGGGGGTAGGGAAGAGGGAAGGAGAGAGGGGCGAAGAGAAAGGGGGAAGGAGAGGGGGGAAGGAAGGGGGAAGGAGAGGGGGCGAGGAAGGGGGAAGGAGAGAGGGGGAAGGAGAGGGGGTAGGGAAGGGGGAAGGAAGGAGATGGGGGAGAAGGAGAGAGGGGGAGAAGGAAGGAGAGGGGAGTGAAGGAGGGGGGAGGAAGGAGGTGGGGGGAAGGAAGGAGATGGGGTGAAGGAGGAGGGGAAGGAAGGAGGGGGGAAGGAAGAACGGGGGAGGAAGGAGGGGGGCAGGGAAGGAGGGGGGAAGGAAGGGGGGAGGAAGGAGATGGGGGTGAAGGGGGGGCGATGGAAGGAGAGGGGGTGAAGGAGGGGGGAGGAAGGAGATGGGGGAAGGAAGGAGATGGTGGGGAAGGAGAGGGGGCGAAGACAGGAGATGGGGGAGGGAGAGGGATGAAGGAGGGGGGAGGAAGGAGGACGGAAGGAGAGGGGGAAGGAAGGGGGAAGGAACGAGATGGCGAGAAGGAGGGGGGAAGGAAGGGGAAGGAGCGGGGGTGAAGGAGCGGGGGTGAAGGAGCGGGAGTGAAGGAGCGGGGGTGAAGGAGCGGGGGGGGAAGGAGCGAGGGAGGAAGGAGCGAGGGAGGAAAGAGAGGGGGAAGGAGAGATGGAGAAATGAGAGGGGGGAAGGAAGGGGAAAGGAAGGGGTGAGGAGAGGGGGGAAGGAAGGAGATGGGGAAGGAAGGTGATGGGGGAAGGAGGGGGGAAGGGGTGGAATGAAGGCGATGGGGGAGAAGGGGAGGGGGGAAGGAGAGAGGGGGAGAAGGAAGGAGAGGGGGTTGTAAAGGGGGGCGAGGAAGGAGATGGGGAGGAAGGAGATGGGGTATAAGAGGGGGGAAGGAAGGAGGGGGGAACGAAGAATGGGGGAAGGAAGGAGGGGGCAGGGAAGGAGGGGGAAGGAAGAAGATAGGGAAGGAGAGGGGGGAAGGAGGGGGGAAAGAAGGAGATGGCGGAAGGAAGGAGATGGGGAGAAGGAAGGAGATCGGGGTGAAGGGGGGGAAGGCAGGAGATGGGCAGAAGGAGAGGGGGATTGAGGGGGGAAGGAAGGGGGAAGGAATGTGAGGGGGAAGGAAGGAGATGGGGGAAGGAGAGGGGGAGTAAGGAATGGGGAAGGAGAGATGGAGAAATGAGAGGGGGGAAGGAAGGGGGAAGGAAGGGGTGAGGAGAGGGGGGAAGGAAGGAGATGGGGAAGGAAGGTGATGGGGGAAGGAGGGGGGAAGGGGTGGAATGAAGGCGATGGGGGAGAAGGGGAGGGGGGAAGGAGAGAGGGGGAGAAGGAAGGAGAGGGGGTTGTAAAGGGGGGCGAGGAAGGAGATGGGGAGGAAGGAGATGGGGTATAAGAGGGGGGAAGGAAGGAGGGGGGAACGAAGAATGGGGGAAGGAAGGAGGGGGCAGGGAAGGAGGGGGAAGGAAGGAGGGGCAAGGAGATGGGGGAAGGAAGGAGAGGGGGCAAGGAGGGGGGAAGGGTGGGAAGGAGAGAGGGGGAATGAAGGAGATGGGGGGAAGGAGGGGGAAGTTGGGGGGAAGGAAGGAGGGGGCGGAAGGAAGGAGAGGGGGGAAGAAGGAGAGGGGGAGGAAAGGAGGGGTGGAAGGAATGAGAGGGGGTGAAGGAGGGGGTGAAAGCAGGAGATGGGGGAAGGCGAGGGGAGGAAGGAGAGGGGAAGGAAGGGGGAATAAAGGAGGGGGGAAGGTAGGAGGGGGGAAGAAATGAGAGGGGGAAGGAAGGAGAGTGGGGGGAAGGAAGGAGAGGGGGAAGGAAGGAGAGGGGGAAGGAAGGAGAGTGGGGGGAAGGAAGGAGGGGGAAGGAGAGGGGCGGAAGGAGAGGGGGTGAAGGAGAAGGGAGGGAAGGAAGGAGGGGGGAAAGGAAGGAGAAGGGGGAAGGAAGGAGATGGGGGAAGGAGAGGGGGGTGAAGGCAGGAGATGGGAAAGGAGAGGGGAGGAAGGAGAGTGGAAGGGAAGGGGAAGGATGGAGGGGGAAGGAAGGGGGAAGAAAGGAGATTGGGGAAGGGGGGGGAAGGAAGTAGATGGGGAGGAGGAAGGAGATGGGGGTGAAGGAGGGGGGAGGAAGGAGATGGGGAAGGAAGGAGATGGGGGAAGGAGAGGGGGGCGAAGGCAGGAGATGGGGGGAAGAGAGGGGGGAAGGAGGGGGGAATAAAGGGGGAAGGAAGGAGAGGGGGAAGGAAGGGGGAAGAAAGGAGTGGGGAAGGAAGGAGAGGGGGAAGGAAGGAGAGGGGGGAAGGAAGGAGAGGGGGGAAGGAAGGAGAGGGGGGAAGGAGAGGGGGGAAGGAGATGGGGGGAAGGAGATGGGGGTTAGGAGCGGGGGGAAGGAGATGGGGAGAAGGAGATGGAGGGTGGAGATAGGGGCGAAGGAGAGGGGTGAAGTAGATTGGGGAGAAGTAGATAGGGGAAAGGAAGAGGGAAGGAGATAGGGGTGAAAGAGATGGGGGAAGAAATGGGGAAGAAGATGGTGGAAAGGAGATAGGGGCGGAAGGAAGGGGGAAGGAGATGGGGGAAGGAGATAGGGGGTAGGAAGAGGGAAGGAGAAGGAGGAAGGAGATGGGGGAAGGAAGGGGGAAGAAGATCGGGGAAGGAGATAAAGGGGAAGGAGATAGGGGTGAAGGAGATCGGGGAAGGAGAAGGGGGAAAGGAAGGGGGAAGGAGATGGAGGCAAGGAGATGGGGGAAGCAGATAGGAGGGAAGGAAGGGGGAAGGAGATGGAGTGGATGGAAATAGGGGGAAAGAGATGTGGGGAATGAAGTTGGAAGGAGATGGGGGAAGGAGAAAAGTGGGAAGGATATACGGGGGGAAGGAAGCGGGAAGGAGATGGGGGAAGGAGAGGAGGGGAGGAAGGAAGGGGGAAGGAGATGGAGGGAAGGAGAGGAGGGGAGAAGGAGATGGGGGCAGGAGATGGGGGAAGGAGATGGGGGGAAGGAAGGGGGAAGGTTTTGGGGAAGGTGATAGGGGCAAGGAGATAGCGGAGAAGGAGATACGGGGGAAGGAAGGGGGAAGGAGATGGGGGAAGGAGATGGTGGAAGGAAGGGGGAAGGAGATAGGGGAAAGGAGATGGGGGAAGGAGATAGGTGGGAAGGAGATTGGGGGGAAGGAAGGGGGAAGGAGATGGGGGAAGGAGATAGGAGGATAGGAAGGGGGGAGGAGATAGGGGGAAAGAGATGTTGGAAGGAATTTAGAAGGAGATAGAGGGGAAGGAGATAGAGGTGAAGGAGATAGGGGTGAAGAAGATCGGGGGGAAGGAGAAGGGGGGAAGGAAGAGTGAAGGAGATGTGGACAAGGAGATGGGGGAAGCAGATAGGGGGAAGGAAGGGTGAAGGAGATAGGGGGAAGGACATGCGGGAAGGAAGGGGGAAGGAGATAGGGGGAAGGAGATGGGGAAGGAAGGGGGAAGGAGATAGGTGGGAAGGAGATTGGGGGGAAGGAAGGGGGAAGGAGATGGGGGAAGGAGATAGGAGGATAGGAAGGGGGGAGGAGATAGGGGGAAAGAGATGTTGGAAGGAATTTAGAAGGAGATGGGGGAAGGAGATAGAGGGGAAGGAGATAGAGGGGAAGGAGATAGAGGGGAAGGAGATAGGGGGGAAGGAGATAGGGGGGGAAGGAGATAGGGGGGAAGGAGATGGGGGGGAAGGAGATGGGGGGGAAGGAGATGGGGGGGAAGGAAGAGTGAAGGAGATGTGGACAAGGAGATGGGGAAAGCAGATAGGGGGAAGGAAGGGTGAAGGAGATAGGGGGAAGGACATGTGGGAAGGAAGGGGGAAGGCGATAGGGGGAAGGAGATGGGGAAGGAAGGGTGAAGGGGACAGGGGTGAAAGATGGGGGAAGAAATAGGGAAGGAGATGGGGGGAATGAGATAAGGGGGAAGGAGATACGGGCAGAAGGAAGCGGGAAGGAGATGGCGGAAGGAGATGGGGGGTAGGAAGGGGGAAGGAGATGGGGAAGGAGATTGGGGGAAGTAAGGGGGAAGGAGTTGGGGGTAGGAAGGGTGAAGGAGACAGGGGTGAAAGATGGGGGAAGAAATAGGGAAGGAGATGGAGGGAATGGGATAAGGGGGAAGGAGATACGGGCAGAAGAAAGGGGGAAGGAGATGGCGGAAGTAAGGGGAAGGAGATGGGGGAAGGAGAAGGGGGGATGGAAGGGGGAAGGAGATGGGGGCAAGGAGATGGGGGAAGCAGATAGAGGGGAAAGAAGGGGAAAGGAGATGGGGTGGAGGGAGATGGGGGGAAGAAGATTGGGGAACGAAGGGGGAAGGAGATGGGGTGGAGGGAGATGGGGGGAAGAAGATTGGGGAACGAAGGGGGAAGGAGATGGGGGAAGGAGATAGGTGGGAAGGAGATACGGGGGGAAGGAAGGGGAAAGGAGATGGGGGAAGTTGATGGGGGGAAGGAAGGGGGAAGGAGATGGGGTGGATGGAAATAGGGGGAAAGAGATGGGGGAATGAAGTTGGAAGGAGATGAGGGGAAGGAGATAGGTGGGAAAGATATACAGGGGAAGGAAGGGGGAGGAGATTGTGGGGGAACGAAGGGGGAAGGAGATGGGGGAAGGAGATAGGTGAAGGAGTGGGGAAGGAGAAAGGGGGAAGGAAGGGGGAAGGAAATGGGGGCAAGGAGATGGGGAAGGAAGGGGGATAGGACATAGGGGGGTAGGAGATAGGGGAAGGAATGAAGGGGGGAAGCATGGTGAAGGGGATAGGGGGAAGTTAATGGGGAGAAGGAGATGGGGGAACGAGAGTGGGTGAGAAGCAGATGGGGGAAGTAGAGGGGAGTAAAGGAGAGGGGGAAGGAGAGGGTGGGAAGGAAGGGGGAAGGAGAGGGGGAGAAGGACATGGGGGAAGGAGAGGGGGGAAGGAGAGGAGGAAAGAGGATGGGGGAAGGAGATGGGGGTTAGGTGCGGGGGGAAGGAGATGGGGAGAAGGAGATGGGGGGTGGAGATAGGGGGGGAAGGAGATAGGGGAGAAGTCGATAGGGGAGAAGGAAGAGGGAAGGAGATGGGGGGAAGTTGATGGGGGGAAGGAAGGGGGAAGTAGATAGGGGTGAAAGAGATGGGGGAAGAAATGGGGAAGAAGATGGTGGAAAGGAGATTGGGGCGGAAGGAAGGGGGACGGACAGGGGGGGGAAGGAGATGGGGTAGGAAGGGGGAAGGAGATAGGGGGAAAGAGATGGGGGGAAGGAAGGGAGAAGGAGATGGGGAAGGAAGGGGGAAGAAGATCAGGGAAGGAGATAGAGGGGAAGGAGATAGGGGTGAAGGAGATCGGGGCAAGGAGAAGGGGGAAAGGAAGGGGGAAGGAGATGGAGGCAAGGAGATGGGGAAGCAGATAGGGGGGAAGGAAGGGGCAAGGAGATGGGGTGGATGGAAATAGGGGGAAAGATATGGGGGGAATGAAGTTGGAAGGAGATGGGGGAAGGAGATAGGTGGGAACGATATACGGGGGGAAGGAAGCGGGAAGGAGATGAGGGGAAGGAGATGGGGGAAGGAAGGGGGAAGGAGATAGTGGGAAAGAGATGGAGGCAAGGAAGGGGGAAGGAGATAGGGGAAGGATATAGGGGGAAGGATGGGGGAAGGTTTTGGGGAAGGTGATAGGGGCAAGGAGATAGAGGAGAAGGAGATACGGGGGAAGGAAGGGGGAAGGAGATGGGGGAAGGAGATGGTGGAAGAAAGGGGGAAGGAGATAGGGGAAAGGAGATGGGGGAAGGAAGGGGGAAGGAGATGGGTGGGAAGGAGATTGGGGGGAAGGAAGGGGGAAGGAGATGGGGGAAGGAAGGGGAAGGAGATGGGGAAACAAGAATGGGGTGAAGGAAGGGGGAAGGAGATGGTGAAGGAAGGGGGAAGGAGTTGGCGGGAAGGAGATAGGGGGGCAAGGAAGGGGGAAGGAGATAGAGGGAAGGAGATGGTGGGGAATGGAAGGGGAAAGGAGATGGGAGAAGGAAGGGGAAGGAGATGGGAGATGGAAGGGGGAAGGAAGGGGGAAGAAGATGGGAGGAAGGAGATGGGGGAAGGAAGGCAGAAGGAGATAGCGGGTGAAGGGGATAGGGGAGGAAAGAAGGGGAAGGAGATGGGGGAAGTAGGTGGTTGGGAAGTTATTGGGTAGGAGATAGGGGGGGACCGAGTTGGTGGGGAATGAACTCATACCCCCTGGGAACAAAGGAGAAAATCTGCACTTAGATACGTTTTATTTTTTTTTATTTAGAAATAGTTTTTTTATTTTGCTGTTGCGAGTGTATTAGAGAGCCTTTATTTTTGTAAATTTTATATGCTCTATGCTCGGGATGTTCTGGATAGGGTTTCCCCTCCCGAGGGGTCTCAGATTTGCCTGGATGATTATGGTGGATCAGTCGGTTATGTGGTGCACCTGGAATGTCAAGGGGAGTAATTCGCCAGTCAAAAGGAAGAAAATATTATCAAATCTTAAGAAAGAAAGAGTCGATATCGCTCTCCGACAGGAGACACACCTGTCGGATAAAGAACACTTGAAATTACGACAGGATGGATTTGATCAGGCCTTTTTTTCTTCTTTTAGCTCAAAAAGCAGGGGAGTTGTTCTTCTTTTTCGGAAGAACTTCCCTTTCAAAATTCTGAATCAGATAAAAGACGAATCTGGACGATATATTTTGATTAAAGCCCTCATAAATGGAGAGGAATATGGGATTTTGAATTTGTACTGCCCCCCCCCTCCCCCAGCACGCCCCTTTAAATTTATAACGGAAGCCTTTTCAAAATTGATGGCTTTTGGTGCCCGTCATACAATTATAGGGGGAGACTTTAATTGTATTATGGATCCGGAAATAGATAGGATTCCCAAGAGTACTGCAGGAGTATCTCCCAAATCTAGACAATTGGTAGATCTGAACAAAGAATTAGGATTAGGAGATGTGTGGAGATGTCTTCATCCACACGGCAGAGATTTTTCTTTCTACTCCAATCCACATAAATGTCATACCAGAATTGATATGTTTTTTGCCCCCTCAATATTTTTAAATCCCATATCATCCTGTAAAATAGGTAGTATAGCAATTTCCGACCACGCTGCTGTATATATGGAAACTAAGGTGAGGAACAATGGGACATCCCCTTGGCATTGGCGTATGGACCCCTTCCTAATGAAAGACAGTAAATTTGTAAAGTACTTCTCTCAAGAATTTAAACCTTTTTTAGAAATTAATTCAGGTACGGCTAGCAACCCATCAATGATGTGGGAGACCATCAAAGCTTCCATGCGAGGTTTGATCATCTCCTACTCAGCGACCCAGAAAAAATTAAAGGGAGAAAAACAGCGTCTGCTCGAAGCTCGCTTAAAAGCAGCTGAAACAGCAAATACTGATAGACCTTCTATTATTAAATTGCAAAGGATTACGGCTCTTAGGACAGCACTAAACACTACGCTTACTCAAATGGTAAGAGGGAAATATTATTTGCAAAACAAAGGTTATATGAATATGGCGACAAACCGGGTAGATACTTAGCATTTCTTGCAAAGAGAAAAGGCCCCACAGACTATTACATCTATCAAGGAAAGTACAGGAATTTTGACTCATGATCATAAAAAGATTAATGCGATCTTTAGAGAATTTTATTCTGAGTTATATAACTCGCAGGATTGTGAAGATAGAACTAGGAGGATGCAGTCATTTTTTAAAAATTTGACCTTTCTGGGCCGAACTCCGGAAGAGGTATCAGTCCGAAATGCTCCTCAAACAGTCCAAGAAATACTTGATGCAATTAGGCAATTTCGGAGCAGTAAGGCACCGGCCCAGATAGTTTTCAAGCTGAATTCTATGAAGAATTTACAGAAATATTGGCTGGTCCACTTATGGACATGTATAATATATTTAACCAGGAGATTTTAACTCTACTCAGTTCAGGTCACTGACTCCGTGTTGGCTGGTTAAATATATATGACCAGGAGATTTACACTTTCCTCAGTTTAGGGCACTGACTCTGTGCTGGCTGGTTAAATATATATAACCAGGATATTTACACTCTCCTATGTTTAGGGCACTGACTCTGTGCTGGCTGGTAATATATATATATAACCAGGAGATTTACACTCTCCTCAGTTTAGGGCACTGACTCTGTGCTGGGTAGTTAAATACATATAAGCACGTATTTTACACTCTCTTCAGTTTAGGGCACTGACTCTGTGCCGGCTGTTAAAATATATATATAACCAGGAGATTTACATTCACCTCAGTTTAGAGCAATGACTCTCTGCTGGCTGGTTAAACAAATACATTACCAGGAGATTTACACTCTCTTCAGTCAAGGGCACTGAGTCTGTGCTGACTGGTTAAATGTATATAACCAGGTGATTTACAGTCTCCTAAGTTTTGGGCACTGACACTGCAATTTCTGGTTACATATATATAACACGGAGATTTACACTCTCCTCAGTTTAGGGCACTGAGTCTGTACTAGATATTTAAATATATATAACCAGGAGATATGCACTCTCCTCAGTTTAAGGCAATGACTCAGTGCTGGCTGGTTAAATGTGTATAACCACGACATTTACACTCTACTCAGGTTAGGACACTGAATCTGTGCTGGCCGGTTAAATATATATAACCAGGTGATTTGCACTCTCATCAGTTTAGGGCACTGATTCTGTGCTGATCGGTTAAATATATATAACCAGGAGATTTACACTCTCCTCAGTTTTGGGCACTAACTCTATGCTGGCTGTTTAAATATATATAACCAGGAGATTTACACTCTCCTCAGTTTAGTGCAATGACTCTGCTGGCTGATTAAACGTATATAACCAGGAGATATACCAGTGGGCGGCACGGTGGCACAGTGGTTAGCACTGCTGCCTCACAGCGCCTGAGACCCGGGTTCAATTCCCGCCTCAGGCGACTGACTGTGTGGAGTTTGCACGTTCTCCCCGTGTCTGCGTGGGTTTCCTCCGGGTGCTCTGGTTTCCTCCCACAGTCCAAAGATGTGCAGGCCAGGTGAATTGGCTATGCTAAATTGCCCATAGTGTTAGGTAAGGGGTAAATGTAGATGTAGGGGTATGGGTGGGTTACGCTTCGGCGGGGCGGTGTGGACTTGTTGGGCCGAAGGGCCTGTTTCCACACTGTAAGTAATCTAATCTAATCTAATCTAATCTAATCAAAAATATAAACTCTCCTCAGTTTAGGGCAATGACTCTGTGCTGGCCGGTTAAATATATATAACCAGAAGATTTACACTCTCCTCAGTTTAGGGCACTGACTCTGTGCTGGTTGGTTGAATATATCTAGCCGGGAGACTTACACGACCCTCAGATTAGGGCACTGACTCTAAGCTGGCTGGTAAAAATTTGTATAACTCGGAGATTTACACTCTCCTAAGTTGAGCGTACTGACTCTGTGCTGGCTGTTAAAATATATACAACCAGGAGATTTACACTCTACTTCGTTTAGAGCACTGACTCTGTGCTGGCTTGTTAAATATATGTAACCAGGAGATATAAACTCTCCTCAGTTTAGAGCAATGACTCTGTGCTGGCTGGTTAAATAAATACATAACCAGGAGATTTACACTCTCTTCAGTTTAGGGCACTGACTCTGTGCTGGCTGTTAAAATATATATAACCAGGAGAATTACACTCTCCTCAGTTTAGAGCAATGACTCTGTGCTGGCTGTTTAAATATATATAACCAGGAAATTTACACTCTCCACAGTTTAGGGCAATGACTCTGTGCTGGCTGTTTCAATATTTTTAACCAGGAGATTTACACTCTCCACAGTTTAGAGCAATGACTCTGCTGGCTGGTTAAATAAATACATAACCGGGAGATTTACACTCTCTTCAGTTTCGGGCACTTACACTGTGCTGGTTGGTTGAATATACATAACCAGAAGATTTACACTCTCCTCAGTTTAGGTCACTGAATCTGTTCTGGCTGGTTAAATATATATAACCAGGAGAATTACACTCTCCTCATTTTAGGGCACTGACTCTGTGCTAGTTGGTTGAATATATCTAGCTGGGAGACTTGCACTACCCTCAGCTTCGGGCACTGACTCTAAGCTGACTGGTTAAATATATATAACCCGGAGATTTACACTCTCCTAAGTTTCGGGCACTGACTCTGTGCTGGCCTGTTAAAATATATATAACCAGGAGATTTACACTCTCCTTAGTTTAGAGCACTGACTCTGTGCTGGCTGGTTGAATATATCTGGCCGGGAGACTTAACTAAACTCATTTTCGGGGACTGACTATAATCTGGCTGGTCAAATATGTATAACCCAGAGATTTACACTCTCCTAACTTGAGGGCACTGATTCTGTGCTGGCTGTTAAAATATATCTGACCAGGAGATTTACACTCTCCTTCGTTTAGAGCACTGACTCTGTGCTGGCTGGTTAAATATATATAACCAGAATATTTCCACTCTCCTCAGTTTAGGGCAATGACTCTGTGCTGGCTCGTTCAATATATATAACCAGGAGATTTACACTGACCTCAGTTTAGGGCACTTACGCCGTGCTGGTTGTTTAAATATATATAACCAGGAAATTTATACTCTCCACAGTTTAGGGCAATGACTCTGTGCTGGCTCTTTCAATATATATAAACAGGGGATTTGCCATCTCCTCAGTTTAGGGCACTGACTCTGTGTTGGCTGGTTAAATATATATATATATATAAAACCAGGAGGTTTACCCTCTCCTCAGTTTGGGGTTCTGACTTTGTGCTGGCTCGTTAAATATATATGACCAGGAATTTTACTCTCCCTCCTCAGTTTAGGGCACTGACACTGTGCTGGCTGGTTGAATATATATAACCAGTAGATTTACTCTCTCCTCAATTTAGGGCATTGATTTTGTGCTGGCTGGTTAAATATATATGACCAGATGATTTACGCTCTCCTCAATTTAGTGCAATGACTCAGTGCTGGCTGGTTAAATGTAAAAAACCAGGAGATTTACACTCTCCTTCGTTTACAGGACTGACTCTGTGCTGGCTTGTTAAATATATATACCCACGAGTTTGACACTCTCCACAGTTTAGAACAATGACTCTGTGCTGGCTGGTTAAATAAATACATAACCAGGAGATTTACACTCTCTTCAGTTTAGGGCACTGAGTCTGTGCCGGCTGGTTAAATGTATATAACCAGGAGATTTACACTCTCCTCAGTTTAGGGCACAGACTCTGCGCTGGCTGTTTAAATATATATGACCAGGAGATTTACACTCTCCTCAGTTTAGGGCAATGACTCTGTGCTGGCTGGTTAAATATATATAACCAGGAGATTTACACTCTACTCAGTTTAGGGCACTCACTCTGCGCTGTCTGGTGAAATATATATAACCAGAAGACTAACACTCTCCTCAGTTTAGGTCACTGAATCTGTGCTGGCTGGTTAAATATATATAACCATGAGATTTAAACTCTCAGTTTAGGGCACTGACTCTGTGCTGGCTGGTTGAATATGTCTAGCCGGGAGGCTTACACTAACCTCAGTTTCGGGCACTGACTCTAAGCTGGCTCGTCAAATATGTATAACCCGGAGATTTACACTCTCCTAAGTTGAGGGCACTGACTCTGTGTTGGCTGTTAAAATATATATATAACCAGGAGATTTACACTCTCCTTCGTTTACAGGACTGACTCTGTGCTGGCTTGTTAAATATATATATCCACGAGTTTTACACTCTCCATAGTTTAGAGCAATGACTCTGTGCTGGCTGGTTAAATAAATACATAACCAGAAGATTCACACTCTCTTCAGTTTAGGGCACTGAGTCTGCGCTGGCTGTTTAAATATATATAACCTGGAAATTTACACTCTCCTCAGTTTAGGGCACTGACTCTGTGCTGGCTGATTGAATATATATAACCAGGAGATTTACACTCGCTTCAGTTTAGGGCACTGAGTCTGTGCTGGCTGGCTAAATATATATAACAAGGAGAATTGCACTCTCTTCAGTTTAGGGCACTGACTCTGCGCTGTCTGGTTAAATATATATAACCAGGAGATTTACACTCTTCTCAGTTTAAGGCAATGACTCTGTGCTGGCTGTTTAAGTATATATAACCAGGAGATTTATATTCTCCTCAGTTTATGGCACTGAATCTGTGCTGGCTGGTTAAAATTATATAACCCGGAGATTTACACTCTCCTCAGTTTAGCACACTGTGCCTGTGCTGGCTGGTCAAATATATATAACTAGGAGATTTACACTCTCCGCAGTTTAGGGCACTGAGTCTGTGCTGGCTGGTTGAATATATATATATATAACCAGGAGATTTACCCTCACCACAGTTGAAGGCATTGAATCTGTGCTGGCTGGTTAAACATATATAACCAGGAGATTTACACTCTCCTCAGTTTAGGGCAATGACTCCATGCTGTCTGGTTAAATATATATAACCAGGAGATATACCCTCTACTCAGGAAAGGGCACTGACTCTGCACTGTCTGGTTAAATATATATAACCAGGAGATTTACGCGCTCCTCAGTTTAGAGCAATGACTCTGTGCTGGCTTTTTAAATTTTTATAACCAGGAGATTTACACTCTCGTCAGTTTAGAGCAATGACTCTGTGCTGGCTGATTAAATAAGTACATAACAAGGAGATTTGCACTCCCTTCAGTTTAGGGCACTGACTCTGCCCTGTCTGGTTAAATATATATAACCAGGAGATTTACACTCTCCTCAATAGAGGGCACTGAATCTGTGCTGGCTGGTTAAATATATATAACCAGAAGGTTTACACTCTCCTCACTTTCGGCCACTCACTCTGTGCTGGCTGGTTGAATATATCTAGACAGGAGACTTACACTATCCTCAGTTTAGTTCACTGCCGCTAAGCTGGCTGGTTAAATATATATATATAAAACCAGGAGATTTATACTCTTCTAAGTTTAGGACAATGACTCTGTGCTGTCTGTTAAAATATATATAACCAGGAGATTTATACTCTCCTCAGTTTCGTGCACTGACTCTCTGCTGGCTGCTTAAATGTAAATATAACCAGGAGATTTACACTCTACTCAGTTTAGGGCACTGACTCTGTGTTGTCTGGTTAAATATATATAACCAGGAGATTTACACTCTACTCAGTTTAGGGCACTGACTCTGTGTTGTCTGGTTAAATATATATAACCAGGAGATTTACACTCTCCTCAGTTTAGATCATTGACTCTGTGCTGGCTGGTCAAATATAGATATAACCAGGAGATTTCCCCTCTCCTCAGTTTAGGGCAATGACTCTGTGCTGGCTGGTCAAATATATATAACCTGGAGATTTGCAATCTCCTCAGTTTAGGGCACTGAGTTTGTGCTGGCTCATAAAATACATGTAACCAGTTGATTTACACTGTCCTCAGTTTAGGGCAATAATTCCGTGCTGTCTGGTTAAATATATATAAAGAGAAGATTTACAGTCTCCTCAGTTTAGGGCACTGAGTCTGCGCTGGTTGGTTAAATATCTATAACCAGGAGATTTACACTCTCCGCAGTTTAGGGCAATGACTCTATCCTGGCTGGTTAAATATATATATAACCAGAAGATTTACATTCTCCTCAGTTTAGGGCACTGACTCTGTGCGGGCGGGTAAATTATATATACCAAGGAGATTTACACTCTCTTCAGTTTAGGGCACTTACACTGTGCTGGCTGGTTAAATAAACACATAACCAGGAGATTTACCTTCTCTTTACTTTCGGGCACTGAATCTGTGCTGGCTGGTTAAATGTATATAACCAGAAGATTTACACTCTCCTAAGTTTCAGGCACTGACTCTGCGCTGTCTGTTTATATATATATATAAAACCAGTATATTTATACTCTCCTCAGTTTAGGGCACTGAGTCTGCGCCTGCTGGTTAAATATATATAACCAGGAGATTTACACTCTCCTAAGTTCAGGGCACTGACTCTGCGTTGGCTTCTTAAATATATATAACCAGGAGATTTACACTCTCCTCAGTTTAGCGCACTGTGTCTGTGCTGGCTGGTCAAATATATATAACTAGGAGATTTACACTCTCGCATTTTAGGGCACTGAGTCTGTGCTGGCTGGTTGAATATATATATAACCAACCACAGTTGAAGGCATTGAATCTGTGCTGGCTGGTTAAATATATATAACCAGGAGTTTTACCCTCTCCTTAGTTTAAGGCATTGACTCTGTGCTGGCTAGTTAAATATATATATATATATATATATATATATAAAACCAGGAGATTTACACTCTTCTCAGTAGAGGACACTGACTCTGCTGGCTGGTTTAATATTCATAGCCAGGAGATTTTCACACTCCTCAGTTTAGGGCATAGACTCTGTGCTGGCTGGTTAAATATATATAACCAGGAGATTTACTCTCTCCTCAGTTTTGGTCACTGACTCTGTGCTGGCTGGTTAAATATATTTCACGAGGAGATTTACACACTCCTCAGTTTGGGGCACTGAGTGTGTGATGACTGTATAACTATGGATAACCAGGAGTTTACACTCTCCACAGTTTAGGGCAATGACTCTGTGCTGGCTGGTTAAATATATATAACCAGGAGATTTTCACTCTCCTCAGTTATGGTCACTGGCGCCGTGTTGGCTGGTTAAATATATATAACCAGGAGATTTACCCTCTCCTCAGTTTAAGGCATTGACTCTGTGCTGGCTGGTTAAATATATATAACCAGGAGATTTACCCTCTCCTTAGTTTAAGGCATTGACTCTGTGCTGGCTAGTTAAATATATATATATATATATATATAAAACCAGGAGATTTACACTCTTCTCAGTAGAGGACACTGACTCTGCTGGCTGGTTTAATATTCATAGCCAGGAGATTTTCACACTCCTCAGTTTAGGGCATAGACTCTGTGCTGGCTGGTTAAATATATATAACCAGGAGATTTACTCTCTCCTCAGTTTTGGTCACTGACTCTGTGCTGGCTGGTTAAATATATTTCACGAGGAGATTTACACACTCCTCAGTTTGGGGCACTGAGTGTGTGATGACTGTATAACTATGGATAACCAGGAGTTTACACTCTCCACAGTTTAGGGCAATGACTCTGTGCTGGCTGGTTAAATATATATAACCAGGAGATTTTCACTCTCCTCAGTTATGGTCACTGGCGCCGTGTTGGCTGGTTAAATATATATAACCAGGAGATTTACCCTCTCCTCAGTTTTGGGCACTGATTCTGTGCTGGCTGTTTAAATATCTATAACCATGAGATTTATTCTCTCCTCAGTTTAGGCCACTGACTCTGTGCTGGCTGGTTAAACATATATAACCAGCAGATTTACCCTCTCCTCAGTTTTGGGCACTGATTCTGTGCTGGCTGTTTAAATATCTATAACCAGGAGATTTACCCTCTCCTTAGTTTAGTCCACTGACTGTGTGCTGTCTTGTTAAATATATATAAGAAGGAGATTTACACTCTCCTCAGTTTAGGGCATTGACTTTCTGCTGGCTTCAAAAATATATATAAGAAGGAGATTTGCACTCTCCTCAGTTTGGGGAAGTGCTGGCTGGTTAAATATATATAACCAGGAGATTTCCCCTCTCCTCAGTTTAAGGCAATGACTCTGTGCTGGCTATTAAAATTTATCCAACAAGGAGATTTATGCTTTCCTCAGTTTAGAGCACTGACTCTGTGCTGTCTGGTGAAATATATATAACCAGGAGATTTCCCCTCTCCTCAGTTGAGGGCACTGACTCAGTGCTTGCTGGTTGAATATATATAGCCAGGAGATTTCCCCTCTCCTCAGTTTCGGGCACTGAGCCTGTGCTGGCTGGTTAAATATGTACATAATCAGGAGAGTGACCCTCCCCTCAGTTGAGGGCACTGAATCTGTGCTGGCTGGTTGAATATATATAACCAGTAGATTTACTCTCTCCTCAATTTAGGGCATTGATTTTGTGCTGGCTGGTTAAATATATATGACCAGATGATTTACGCTCTCCTCAATTTAGTGCAATGACTCAGTGCTGGCTGGTTAAATGTAAAAAACCAGGAGATTTACACTCTCCTTCGTTTACAGGACTGACTCTGTGCTGGCTTGTTAAATATATATACCCACGAGTTTGACACTCTCCACAGTTTAGAACAATGACTCTGTGCTGGCTGGTTAAATAAATACATAACCAGGAGATTTACACTCTCTTCAGTTTAAGGCACTGATCTGTGCCGGCTGGTTAAATGTATATAACCAGGAGATTTACACTCTCCTCAGTTTAGGGCACAGACTCTGCGCTGGCTGTTTAAATATATATGACCAGGAGATTTACACTCTCCTCAGTTTAGGGCAATGACTCTGTGCTGGCTGGTTAAATATATATAACCAGGAGATTTACACTCTACTCAGTTTAGGGCACTCACTCTGCGCTGTCTGGTGAAATATATATAACCAGAAGACTAACACTCTCCTCAGTTTAGGTCACTGAATCTGTGCTGGCTGGTTAAATATATATAACCATGAGATTTAAACTCTCAGTTTAGGGCACTGACTCTGTGCTGGCTGGTTGAATATGTCTAGCCGGGAGGCTTACACTAACCTCAGTTTAGTGCACTGACTCTAAGCTGGCTCGTCAAATATGTATAACCCGGAGATTTACACTCTCCTAAGTTGAGGGCACTGACTCTGTGCTGGCTGTTAAAATATATATAACCAGGAGATTTACACTCTCCTTCGTTTACAGGACTGACTCTGTGCTGGCTTGTTAAATATATATATCCACGAGTTTTACACTCTCCATAGTTTAGAGCAATGACTCTGTGCTGGCTGGTTAAATAAATACATAACCAGAAGATTCACACTCTCTTCAGTTTAGGGCACTGAGTCTGCGCTGGCTGTTTAAATATATATAATCTGGAAATTTACACTCTCCTCAGTTTAGGGCACTGACTCTGTGCTGGCTGATTGAATATATATAACCAGGAGATTTACACTCGCCTCAGTTTAGGGCACTGAGTCTGTGCTGGCTGGCTAAATATATATAACAAGGAGAATTACACTCTCTTCAGTTTAGGGCACTGACTCTGCGCTGTCTGGTTAAATATATATAACCAGGAGATTTACACTCTTCTCAGTTTAAGGCAATGACTCTGTGCTGGCTGTTTAAGTATATATAACCAGGAGATTTATACTCTCCTCAGTTTATGGCACTGAATCTGTGCTGGCTGGTTAAAATTATATAACCCGGAGATTTACACTCTCCTCAGTTTAGCACACTGTGCCTGTGCTGGCTGGTCAAATATATATAACTAGGAGATTTACACTCTCCGCAGTTTAGGGCACTGAGTCTGTGCTGGCTGGTTGAATATATATATATAACCAGGAGATTTACCCTCACCACAGTTGAAGGCATTGAATCTGTGCTGGCTGGTTAAACATATATAACCAGGAGATTTACACTCTCCTCAGTTTAGGGCAATGACTCCATGCTGTCTGGTTAAATATATATAACCAGGAGATATACCCTCTACTCAGGAAAGGGCACTGACTCTGCACTGTCTGGTTAAATATATATAACCAGGAGATTTACGCGCTCCTCAGTTTAGAGCAATGACTCTGTGCTGGCTTTTTAAATTTTTATAACCAGGAGATTTACACTCTCGTCAGTTTAGAGCAATGACTCTGTGCTGGCTGATTAAATAAGTACATAACAAGGAGATTTGCACTCCCTTCAGTTTAGGGCACTGACTCTGCCCTGTCTGGTTAAATATATATAACCAGGAGATTTACACTCTCCTCAATAGAGGGCACTGAATCTGTGCTGGCTGGTTAAATATATATAACCAGAAGGTTTACACTCTCCTCACTTTCGGCCACTCACTCTGTGCTGGCTGGTTGAATATATCTAGACAGGAGACTTACACTATCCTCAGTTTAGTTCACTGCCGCTAAGCTGGCTGGTTAAATATATATATATAAAACCAGGAGATTTATACTCTTCTAAGTTTAGGACAATGACTCTGTGCTGTCTGTTAAAATATATATAACCAGGAGATTTATACTCTCCTCAGTTTCGTGCACTGACTCTCTGCTGGCTGCTTAAATGTAAATATAACCAGGAGATTTACACTCTACTCAGTTTAGGGCACTGACTCTGTGTTGTCTGGTTAAATATATATAACCAGGAGATTTACACTCTACTCAGTTTAGGGCACTGACTCTGTGTTGTCTGGTTAAATATATATAACCAGGTGATTTACACTCTCCTCAGTTTAGATCATTGACTCTGTGCTGGCTGGTTAAATATAGATATAACCAGGAGATTTCCCCTCTCCTCAGTTTAGGGCAATGACTCTGTGCTGGCTGGTCAAATATATATAACCTGGAGATTTGCAATCTCCTCAGTTTAGGGCACTGAGTTTGTGCTGGCTCATAAAATACATGTAACCAGTTGATTTACACTGTCCTCAGTTTAGGGCAATAATTCCGTGCTGTCTGGTTAAATATATATAAAGAGAAGATTTACAGTCTCCTCAGTTTAGGGCACTGAGTCTGCGCTGGTTGGTTAAATATCTATAACCAGGAGATTTACACTCTCCGCAGTTTAGGGCAATGACTCTATCCTGGCTGGTTAAATATATATATAACCAGAAGATTTACATTCTCCTCAGTTTAGGGCACTGACTCTGTGCGGGCGGGTAAATTATATATACCAAGGAGATTTACACTCTCTTCAGTTTAGGGCACTTACACTGTGCTGGCTGGTTAAATAAACACATAACCAGGAGATTTACCTTTTCTTTACTTTCGGGCACTGAATCTGTGCTGGCTGGTTAAATGTATATAACCAGAAGATTTACACTCTCCTAAGTTTCAGGCACTGACTCTGCGCTGTCTGTTTATATATATATATAAAACCAGTATATTTCTACTCTCCTCAGTTTAGGGCACTGAGTCTGCGCCTGCTGGTTAAATATATATAACCAGGAGATTTACACTCTCCTAAGTTCAGGGCACTGACTCTGCGTTGGCTTCTTAAATATATATAACCAGGAGATTTACACTCTCCTCAGTTTAGCGCACTGTGTCTGTGCTGGCTGGTCAAATATATATAACTAGGAGATTTACACTCTCGCATTTTAGGGCACTGAGTCTGTGCTGGCTGGTTGAATATATATATAACCAACCACAGTTGAAGGCATTGAATCTGTGCTGGCTGGTTAAACATATATAACCAGGAGATTTACGCTCTCCTCAGTTTAGAGCAATGACTCTGTGCTGGCTGGTTAAATATATGTATATAACCAGGAGATTTCCCCTCTCCTCAGTTTAGGGCACTGAGTCTGTGCTGGCTAGTTAAATATATATAACCACTAGTTTTACACTCTCCTCAGTTTAGGGCACTGACTCTGTGCTGGCTGGTTAAATATATGTAACCAGGAGATTTACCCTCTCCTCAGTTTAGGGCACGGTGTCTGTGCTGGCTGGTTAAACATATATAACCAGGAGAGTTACACTGTAGTCAGTTTAGTGCACTGTCTCTGTGTTGACTGGTTAAATATATATAACCAGGAGATTTGCACTCGCTTCAGTTTAGGGCACTGACTCTGTGCTGGCTGGTTAAATATATGTATAACCAGGAGATTTACACTCTACTCAGTTTAGGGCACTGACTCTGTGTTGTCTGGTTAAATATATATAACCACTAGTTTTACACTCTCCTCAGTTTACGGCACTGACTCTGTGCTGGCTGGTTAAATATATATATATTTCCCGGAGATTTACCCTCTCCACAGTTTAGGGCACTGACTCTGTGCTGGCTGTTCAAATATATATAAGCAGGAGCTTTACACTCTCCTCAGTTTAGGGCACTGACTCCGTGCTGGATTGTTAAATATATATAACCATGAGATTTTCCCTCTCCTCAGTTTAGGGCACTGACTCTGTGCTGGCTGGTGAAAAATATATAACCAGAAGATTAACACTTTCCTCAGTTTAGGGCAATGACTCTGTACTGGCTGGTTAAATATATATAGCCAGGAGTATTACGCTCTCCTCAGTTTAGGGCAAAGACTCTGTGCTGGATTTTTAAATATATATAACCAGGAGATTTACCCTCTCCTCAGTTTAGGGCACTGACTTTGTGCTGGCGGTTTAAGTATATATAAAACCAGGATATTTGCAATCTCCTCAGTTTAGGGCACTCACTCTGTGCTGGCTGTTAAAATATATATAACCAGGAGATTTACATTCTCCTCAGTTGAGGGCACTGACTCTGTGCTGGCTAGTTAAATATATAAAACCACGAGTTTTACACTCTCCTCAGTTTAGGGCACTGACTCTGTGCTGGCTGTTTAAATGTATATAACCAGGACATTTACACTCTCCTAAGTGTCAGGCAAAGATTTTGTGTTGTCTGTTTAAATATTTATCACCAGGAGATTTACACTCTCCTCAGTTTGGGGCACTGACTCTGTGCTGGCTGGTTAAATATATATAAACGGGAGATTTACACTCTCCTCTGTTTAGGGCACTGAGTCTTGCTGGCTGTTTAAATATATATTACGAGGGGATTTACACTCTACTCAGTTTAGGGCAATGACTCTGTGCTGGCTGGTTAAATATATATCACCAGGAGATTTACCCTCTCCTCACTTTAGGGCGCTGAATCTGCGCTGGCTATTCAAATATATATCACCAGGAGATTTACCCTCTCCTCAATTTAGGGCACTGAATCTGCGCTGGCTATTTAAAAATATATCACCAGGAGATTTACGCTCTCTCAGTTTAGGGCAATGACTCAGTGCCGGCTTGTTAAATATATAAATATAACGAGGAGATTTCCACTCTCCTCAGTTTCGGGCAATGACTCTGTGCTGGCTGGTTAAATATACATAACCAGGAGATTTCTCCTCTCCTCAGTAGAGGGCACTGTGTCTGTGCTGGCTGGTAAAATATATAAAACAACGAGATTTCAACTCTCCACTGTGTAGTGCAATGACTCTGTGCTGGCTGGTGAAATATATATAACCAGGAGATTTCCCCTCTCCTCACTTTAGGGCACTGACTCTGTGCTGGCTCGTTAAATATATATATAAACAGGAGATTTACACTCTCCCCAGTTCAGGGCACTGACTCTGTGTTGTCTGGTTAAATATATATAACCAGGATATTTCCCGTCTCCTCAGTTTAGGGCACTGTATCTGTTCTGGCCGCTTAAATATATATAACCAGGAGATTTACACTCTCCTCAGTTTCGGGCACTGACTCTGTGCTGGCTCGTTAAATATATATAACCAGGAGATTTACACTCTCCTCAGTTTCGGGCACTGACTCTGTGCTGGCTCGTTAAATATATATATCAACAGGAGATTTACACTCTCCCCAGTTCTGGGCACTGACTCTGTGTTGTCTGGTTAAATATATATAACCAGGAGATTTACACTCTCCTCAGTTTCGGGCACTGAGTCGGTGCTGGCTCGTTAAATATATATAACCAGGAGATTTACCCTCTCCTCAGTTTAGGGCACTGACTCTGTGCTGGCTGGTGAAATATATATAACCAGAAGATTAAAACTTTCCTCAGTTTAGGGCACTGACTCTGTGCTGGCTGGTTAAATATATTTCACGAGGAGATTTACACACTCCTCAGTTTGGGGCACTGAGTGTGTGATGACTGTATAACTCTGGATAACCAGGAGTTTACACTCTCCACAGTTTAGGGCAATGACTCTGTGCTGGCTGGTTAAATATATATAACCAGGAGATTTTCACTCTCCTCAGTTATGGTCACTGGCGCCGTGTTGACTGGTTAAATATATATAACCAGGAGATTTACCCTCTCCTCAGTTTTGGGCACTGATTCTGTGCTGGCTGTTTAAATATCTATAACCATGAGATTTATTCTCTCCTCGGTTTAGGCCACTGACTCTGTGCTGGCTGGTTAAACATATATAACCAGCAGATTTACCCTCTCCTCAGTTTTGGGCACTGATTCTGTGCTGGCTGTTTAAATATCTATAACCAGGAGATTTACCCTCTCCTTAGTTTAGTCCACTGACTGTGTGCTAGCTGGTTAAATATATATAAGAAGGAGATTTACACTCTCCTCAGTTTAGGGCATTGACCTTCTGCTGGCTGCAAAAATATATATAAGAAGGAGATTTGCACTCTCCTCAGTTTGGGGAAGTGCTGGCTGGTTAAATATATATAACCAGGAGATTTCCCCTCTCCTCAGTTTAAGGCAATGACTCTGTGCTGGCTATTAAAATTTATCCAATAAGGAGATTTATGCTTTCCTCAGTTTAGAGCACTGACTCTGTGCTGTCTGGTGAAATATATATAACCATGAGATTTCCCCTCTCCTCAGTTGAGGGCATTGACTCAGTGCTTGCTGGTTAAATATATATAGCCAGGAGATTTCCCCTCTCCTCAGTTTAGGTCACTGACTCTGTGCTGGCTGGAAAACTAAATATAACCAGGAGATTTACACTCTCCTCAGTTTAGGGCACTGAGTCTGTGCTGGCTGGTTAAATATTTTTAACCAGGAGATTTGCACTCTCCTCAGTTTTGGGCACTGACTCTATGCTGGCTGGTCGAATATATATAACCAGAAGATTTACACTCTCCTCAGTTTAGGGCAATGAATCTGTGCTGGCTGTTTAAATATTTTTAACCAGGAGATGTCCCCTCTCCTCAGTTTAGAGCACTGAGTCTGTGCTGGCTGGTTAAATATGTACAAAACCAGGAGATTTACCCTCTCCTCAGTCGAGGGCACTGACTCTGTGCTGGCTGGTTAAAAATATATAACCAGGATAATTATACTCTCCTCAGTTTAGGGAAATGACTCTGTGCTGGCTGATTAAATATATATTTAACCAGGAGATTTACCATCTGCACAGTTTAGGGCACTAAGTCTGTGCTGGCTGTTTAAATATATATAACCAGGAGATTTACCCTCTCCTCAGTTTAAGGCATTGACTCTGTGCTGGCTGGTTAAATATATATAACCAGGAGATTTCCCCTCTCCTCAGTTTAAGGCAATGACTCTGTGCTGGCTATTAAAATTTATCCAACAAGGAGATTTATGCTTTCCTCAGTTTAGAGCACTGACTCTGTGCTGTCTGGTGAAATATATATAACCAGGAGATTTCCCCTCTCCTCAGTTGAGGGCACTGACTCAGTGCTTGCTGGTTGAATATATATAGCCAGGAGATTTCCCCTCTCCTCAGTTTCGGGCACTGACTCTGTGCTGGCTGGAAAACTAAATATAACCAGGAGATTTACACTCTCCTCAGTTTAGGGCACTGAGTCTGTGCTGGCTGGTTAAATATTTTTAACCAGGAGATTTGCACTCTCCTCAGTTTTGGGCACTGACTCTATGCTGGCTGGTCGAATATATATAACCAGAAGATTTACACTCTCCTCAGTTTAGGGCAATGAATCTGTGCTGGCTGTTTAAATATTTTTAACCAGGAGATGTCCCCTCTCCTCAGTTTAGAGCACTGAGTCTGTGCTGGCTGGTTAAATATGTACAAAACCAGGAGATTTACCCTCTCCTCAGTCGAGGGCACTGACTCTGTGCTGGCTGGTTAAAAATATATAACCAGGATAATTATACTCTCCTCAGTTTAGGGAAATGACTCTGTGCTGGCTGATTAAATATATATTTAACCAGGAGATTTACCATCTGCACAGTTTAGGGCACTAAGTCTGTGCTGGCTGTTTAAATATATATAACCAGGAGATTTACCCTCTCCTCAGTTTAAGGCATTGACTCTGTGCTGGCTGGTTAAATATATATAACCAGGAGATTTCCCCTCTCCTCAGTTTAAGGCAATGACTCTGTGCTGGCTATTAAAATTTATCCAACAAGGAGATTTATGCTTTCCTCAGTTTAGAGCACTGACTCTGTGCTGTCTGGTGAAATATATATAACCAGGAGATTTCCCCTCTCCTCAGTTGAGGGCACTGACTCAGTGCTTGCTGGTTGAATATATATAGCCAGGAGATTTCCCCTCTCCTCAGTTTCGGGCACTGAGCCTGTGCTGGCTGGTTAAATATGTACATAACCAGGAGAGTGACCCTCCCCTCAGTTGAGGGCACTGAATCTGTGCTGGCTGCTTAAATATATATAAGAAGGAGATTTACACTCTCCTCAGTTTCGGGCAGTGACTCCGTGCTGGCTGGTTAAAAATATATAACCAGGAGATTTCCACTCTTCTCAGTTTAGGGCACTGACTGCTGGCTGTTTGAACATATATGACGAGGAGATTTACACTCTCCTCAGTATAGGGCACTGAGTCGGTGCTGGCTTGTTGAATATATATATAGCCAGAAGATTTACAGACTTCTCAGTTTAGGGCACTGAGTCTGAGCTGTCTGTTTAAATATATTTAACCAGGAGATTTACACTCTCCTCAGTTTAGGGCACAGACTCCGTGCTGGCTTGTTGAATATATATAACCAGAAGATTTACACTCTCCTCAGTTTCGGGCACTGACTCTGTTTTGTCTGGTTAAATATATATATAACCAGGAGATTTACACTCTCCTCAGCTTAATGCAATGATACTGTGTTGGCTGGTAAAATATACATAACCAGGAGATTTCCCCTCTCCTCGATTTAGGGCACTTACTCTGTGCTGACTGGCTAAATATATATAACCAGGAGATTTACACATTCCTCAGTTTCGGGTACTGACTCCGTGCTGCCTGGGTAAATATGTATAACCAGGAGATTTACGCTCTCGTCGGATTGGGGTAGTGACTCCGTGCTGTCTGGTTAAAAATATATAACCAGGACATTTCCCCTCTCCTCAGTTTAGGGGGCGGAATCTGCGCTCGCTGGTTAAATATATATAACCAGGAGATTTCCCCTCTCCTCAGTTCAGGGCACTCACTCTGTTAAAATGTATATAACCAGGAGATTTCCCCTCTCCTCAGTTGAGGGCACCTACTCTGTTCTGACTGGCTAAATATATATAACCAGGATATTTACACTCCCCTCAGTTTAGGGCAGTGACTTTGTGCTGGCTGCTAAAATATATATAAGAAGGAGATTTACACTCACCTCAGTTTGGGGAAGTGACTCCGTGCTGGCTGGTTAAAAATATATCACCAGAAGAATTACCCTCTCCTCAGTTTAGGGCACTGACTCTGTGCTGGCTGTTAAAATATATATAACCAGGAGATTTCCCCTCTCCTCAGTTTTGAGCAATGACACTGTGCTGGTTGTATAAATATATATAACCAGGAGAATTACACTCTCCTCAGTTTAAGGCAATGACTCTGCGCTGGCTTTTGAAATTTATCCAACAAGGAGATTTATGCTTTCCTCAGTTTAGAGCACTGACTCTGTGCTGGCTGGTTAAATATATATAACCAGGAGATTTACATTCTCCTCAGTTTAGGGCAATGACGTTGAGCTGGCTGGTTAAATATAAATAACCAGGACATTTGCACACTCCTCAGTTTCGGGCAATGACTCTGTGCTGGCTTTTGCAATTTATACAACCAGGAGATTTACGCTTTCCTCAGTTTCGAGCACTGAGTCTGTGTTATCTGGTTAAATATATAAAACCAGAATATTTATTCTCCTCAGTTTCGGGCAATGACTCTGTGTTACCTGGTTAAATATATATAACCAGGAGATTTACACTCTCCTCAGTTTAGGGCACAGACTCCGTGCTGGCTGGTTGAATATATATAACCAGAAGATTTACACTCTCCTCAGTTTAGGGCACTAATTCTGTGCCGGCTGGTTAAATATATATAACCAGGAGATTTATATTCTCCTCAGTTTAGGGGGCGGAATCTGCGCTCGCTGGTTAAATATATATATAACCACGCGTTTTACACTCACCTCAGTTTAGGGCACTGACTCTGTTTTGTCTGGTTAAGTATTTATAACTGGGAGATTTGCACTCTCCTCAGATTAGGGCACTGACTCTGTGCTGGCTGGTTAAATATATATCACCAGGATATTTACACTCTCCTCAGTTGAGGGCAATGACTCTGTACTGGCTGGTTAAATATATATTTAACCATGAGATTTAACGTCTGCACAGTTTAGGGCACTAAGTCTGTGCTGGCTTGTTAAATATATATAACCTGGAGATTTACCCTCTGCTCAGTTTAGGGCACTGACTCTGGGCTGGCTGTTTAAAAAAATACAACCAGGAGATTTACATTCTCCACAGTTTAGGGCAATGACTCTGCGCTTGCTGCTTAAATATATATTTGACCAGGAGATTTACCATCTGCACAGATTAGGGCACTCAGTCTGTGCTGGCTGGTTAAATAGATATAACCATGAGATTTACACTCTCCTCAGTTTAGGGCAGTGACTCCGTGCTGGCTGGTTGAAAATATATAACCAGGAGATTTACACTCTCCTCAGATTAGGGCACTGACTGCTGGCTGGTTGAATATATATAACTAGGAGATTTAAACTCTCCTCAGTGTAGGTCACTGAGTCTGTGCTGGCTTGTTTAATATATATATAGCCAGAAGATTTACAGTCTTCTCAGTTTAGGGCACTAAGTCTGTGCTGGCTGGATAAATGTATATAACCAGGAGATTTACCCTCTCCTCAGTTTAGGGCACTGACTCAAAGCTGGCTAGTTAAATACATATAACCCGGAGATTTACATTCTCCTCAGTTTCGGGCACTGACTCCGTGCTGGTTGGTTAAATATACATAACCTGGAGATTTACACAGTTCTCAGTATAGGTTACTGACTCTGTGCTGGCTGGTTAATTACATATAACCAGGAGATTAACACTCTCCACAGTTTAGGGCAATGACTCTGTGCTGGCTGGTTCAATATATATAAGCAGGGGATTTTCCCTCTCCTCAGTTTAGATCACTGATTCTGTACTGGGTGGTTAAATATATATAACCAGGAGATTTACACGCTCCTCAGTATAGGGCACTGACTCTGCTGTCTGGTTGAATATATATCGCCAGGAGATTTACACTCTCCTCAGTTGAGGGCATTGACTCTGTGCTGGCTGGTTCAATATATATATAACCAGGAGATTTACCCTCGCCTCAGTTTAGGGCACTGAGTCTGTGCTGGCTGGCTAAATATATATAACCAGGAAATTTACACTCTACACAGTTTAGGGCACTGAATCTGTGTTATCTGGTTAAATATATAAAACCAGGAGATTTACACACTCCTCAGTTTTGGGCACTGACTCTTCTAGCTGGTTGAATATATATAACCAGGAGATTTCCACTCTCCTCCGTTTAGGCCATTGGCTCTGTGCTGGCTGGTTAAATATATATATAACCGGGAGATTTACACTCTCCTCAGTTTAGGGCACTGACTTTGTGCTGGCTGTTTAAATTGATAACTGGGAGATTTACCCTCTCCTCAAATTAGGGCAATGACTCTGTGCTGGCAGGTTAAATATATAGAAACAGGAGATTTACATTCTCCTCAGTTTCGGGCACTGAATCTGTGCTGGCTGGTTAAATATATATAACCAGGAAATTTACACTCTCCTCAGTTTAGGGCAATGACTCTGTTTAAATATATGTAACCAGAAGATTTACGCTCTCCTCAATTTAGGGCAATGACTCTGTGCTGGCTAGTTAAATAAATACAACAAGGGGTTTTACCCTCTCCTCAGTTTTGGGCTCTGAGTCTGTGCTGGCTGGTTGAACATATCTAGCCAGGAGACTTATACTATCCTCAGTTTCGGTCACTGACTCTGCGCTGGCTCGTTATATATATATAACCAGGAGATTTACTCTCACCTTAGTATCGGGCACTGATTCTGTGCTGGCTCGTTGAGTATATATAAACGAGGAGATTTACCCTGTCCTCAGTTTATGGCATTCAATCTGTGCTGGCTGGTTAAATATATATAACCAGGAGATTTACACTCTCCTCAGTTTAGATCACTGACTCTGTACTGGCTGGTTAAATATATATAACCAGGAGATTTACACTCTCCTCAGTTTAGGGCACTGACTCTGTGTTATCTGGTTAAATATATATAACCAGGAGATTTACACTCTCCTCAGTTTAGGGCACAGACTCCGTGCTGGCTGGTTGAATATATATAACCAGAAGATTTACACTCTCCTCAGTTTAGGGCACTAATTCTGTGCCGGCTGGTTAAATATATATAACCAGGAGATTTATATTCTCCTCAGTTTAGGGGGCGGAATCTGCGCTCGCTGGTTAAATATATATATAAAACCACGCGTTTTACACTCACCTCAGTTTAGGGCACTGACTCTGTTTTGTCTGGTTAAGTATTTATAACTGGGAGATTTGCACTCTCCTCAGATTAGGGCACTGACTCTGTGCTGGCTGGTTAAATATATATCACCAGGATATTTACACTCTCCTCAGTTGAGGGCAATGACTCTGTACTGGCTGGTTAAATATATATTTAACCACGAGATTTAACGTCTGCACAGTTTAGGGCACTAAGTCTGTGCTGGCTTGTTAAATATATATAACCTGGAGATTTACCCTCTGCTCAGTTTAGGGCACTGACTCTGGGCTGGCTGTTTAAAAAAATACAACCAGGAGATTTACATTCTCCACAGTTTAGGGCAATGACTCTGCGCTTGCTGCTTAAATATATATTTGACCAGGAGATTTACCATCTGCACAGATTAGGGCACTCAGTCTGTGCTGGCTGGTTAAATAGATATAACCATGAGATTTACACTCTCCTCAGTTTAGGGCAGTGACTCCGTGCTGGCTGGTTGAAAATATATAACCAGGAGATTTACACTCTCCTCAGATTAGGGCACTGACTGCTGGCTGGTTGAATATATATAACTAGGAGATTTAAACTCTCCTCAGTGTAGGTCACTGAGTCTGTGCTGGCTTGTATAATATATATATAGCCAGAAGATTTACAGTCTTCTCAGTTTAGGGCACTAAGTCTGTGCTGGCTGGATAAATGTATATAACCAGGAGATTTACCCTCTCCTCAGTTTAGGGCACTGACTCAAAGCTGGCTAGTTAAATACATATAACCCGGAGATTTACATTCTCCTCAGTTTCGGGCACTGACTCCGTGCTGGTTGGTTAAATATACATAACCTGGAGATTTACACAGTTCTCAGTATAGGTTACTGACTCTGTGCTGGCTGGTTAATTACATATAACCAGGAGATTAACACTCTCCACAGTTTAGGGCAATGACTCTGTGCTGGCTGGTTCAATATATATAAGCAGGGGATTTTCCCTCTCCTCAGTTTAGATCACTGATTCTGTACTGGGTGGTTAAATATATATAACCAGGAGATTTACACGCTCCTCAGTATAGGGCACTGACTCTGCTGTCTGGTTGAATATATATCGCCAGGAGATTTACACTCTCCTCAGTTGAGGGCATTGACTCTGTGCTGGCTGGTTCAATATATATATAACCAGGAGATTTACCCTCGCCTCAGTTTAGGGCACTGAGTCTGTGCTGGCTGGCTAAATATATATAACCAGGAAATTTACACTCTACACAGTTTAGGGCACTGAATCTGTGTTATCTGGTTAAATATATAAAACCAGGAGATTTACACACTCCTCAGTTTTGGGCACTGACTCTTCTAGCTGGTTGAATATATATAACCAGGAGATTTCCACTCTCCTCCGTTTAGGCCATTGGCTCTGTGCTGGCTGGTTAAATATATATATAACCGGGAGATTTACACTCTCCTCAGTTTAGGGCACTGACTTTGTGCTGGCTGTTTAAATTGATAACTGGGAGATTTACCCTCTCCTCAAATTAGGGCAATGACTCTGTGCTGGCAGGTTAAATATATAGAAACAGGAGATTTACATTCTCCTCAGTTTCGGGCACTGAATCTGTGCTGGCTGGTTAAATATATATAACCAGGAAATTTACACTCTCCTCAGTTTAGGGCAATGACTCTGTTTAAATATATGTAACCAGAAGATTTACGCTCTCCTCAATTTAGGGCAATGACTCTGTGCTGGCTAGTTAAATAAATACAACAAGGGGTTTTACCCTCTCCTCAGTTTTGGGCTCTGAGTCTGTGCTGGCTGGTTGAACATATCTAGCCAGGAGACTTATACTATCCTCAGTTTCGGTCACTGACTCTGCGCTGGCTCGTTATATATATATAACCAGGAGATTTACTCTCACCTTAGTATCGGGCACTGATTCTGTGCTGGCTCGTTGAGTATATATAAACGAGGAGATTTACCCTGTCCTCAGTTTATGGCATTCAATCTGTGCTGGCTGGTTAAATATATATAACCAGGAGATTTACACTCTCCTCAGTTTAGATCACTGACTCTGTACTGGCTGGTTAAATATATATAACCAGGAGATTTACACTCTCCTCAGTTTAGGGCACTGACTCTGTGTTATCTGGTTAAATATATATAACTAGAAGATTTACACTCTCCTCAGTTTTGGGGAATGACTCTGTGCTGGCTGGATAATATATATTTAACCAGGAGATTTACCGTCTGCACAGTTTAGGGCCCTAAGTCTGTGCTGGCTGGTTAAATATACATAACCAGAAGATTTACACTCACCTCAGTTTAGGTTACTGAATCTGTGCTGGCTGGTTAAATATATATAACCAGGTGATTTTCACACTCCTCAGTTTAAGGCACTGACTCGGTGCTGGCTGGTTAAATATATATTTAACAAGGAGATTTAACGTCTGCCCTGTTAAGGGCGCGAAGTTTGTGTTGGCTGATTAAATATATATAACCAGGAGATTTACACTCTCCTCAGTTTAGTGCACTAAGTCTGTGCTGGCTGGTTAAATACAAATAACCAGGAGATTTGCCCTCTCCTCAGTTTAGATCACTGACTCTGTACTGGCTGGTTAAATATATATAACCAGGATATTTACACTCTCCTCAGTTTCGGGCACATGATCTGTGCTGGGTTTTTTAATTTATATAACCAGGATAATTGCACTCTCCTCAGTTGAGGGCACTGAGTCTGTGCTGGCTGGTTAAATATATATAACTAGGAGATTTACCCTCTCCTCAGTTTAGGGCACTGACTCTGTGCTGGCTGTTAAAATATATATAACCAGGAGATTTACACTCTCCTCAGTTTCGGGCAATGGATCTGTGCTGGCTGGTTGAAAATTTTTTACCAGAAGATTTACATTCTCCTCGTTTAGGGCACAGATTCTGTGTTATCTGGTTAAATATATGTAACCTGAAGATTTACACTCTTCTCAGTTTAGGGCACATGATCTGTGCTGGCTGTTTAAATTTATATACCCAGGAGATTTACACTCTCCGCGGTTTAGGGCAATGACTCTGTGCTGGCTGGTTAAATATATATTCAACCAGCAGACTTACCGTGTGCACAGTTTAGGGCACTAAGTCTGTGCTGTCTGGTTGAATAAACATAACCAGAAGATTTACACTCTCCTCAATTTAGGTCACTGAAAATGTACTGGCTGGTTAAATGTATTTAACCAGGATATTTGAACTCTCCTCAGTTTAAGGCACTGACTCGGTGCTGGCTGGTTTAATATATATATAACCAGGAGATTTAAAGTCTGCTCTGTTAAGGGTACTAAGTCTGTGATGGCTGGTTAAATATATATAACCAGGAGATTGACACTGTCCACAGTTTAGGGCAACGACTCTCTGTTGGCTGATTCAATATATATATCCAGGGGATTTACCCTCTCCTCAGTTTAGGGCAATGACTCTGTGCTGGCTGTTTAAATATATATAACAAGAATATTTACACTCTCCTCAGTAGAGGGCACTGACTCTGTGCTAGCTGTTTAAATTGATATCCGGGAGATTTACACTCTCCTCAGTTTCGGGAAATGACTCTGTGTTATCTGGTTAAATATATGTAACGTGAAGATTTACACTCTTCACAGTTTAGGGCAATGACTCTGTGATGGCTGTTTAAATATATATAACCAGGAGATTTACACTCTCCTCAGTTTAGGGCAATGACTCTGTGCTGGCTGGTTAAATATATATAACCAGGAGATTTACACTCTCGTCAGTTTAGGGCAATGACTCTGTGCTGGCTGGTTAAATATATACAACAAGTGGATTTACCCTCTCCTCAGTTTAGGGCACTAAATGTGTGCTGGCTGGTTGAATATATCCACCCAGGAGATTTACACTCTCCTCAGTTTAGGTCACTCACTCTGTGCTGACTCGTTAAATATATATAACCAGGAGATTTACACTCACCTCAGTTTAGGGCACTGAATTTGAGCTGGCTGGTTAAATATATTTAACCAGGATATGTACCCTCTCCTCAGTTTAGGTCACTGACTCTGTGCTGACTCGTTAAATATATATAACCAGGAGATTTACACTCACCTCAGTTTCGGGCACTGAATCTGTGCTGGCTGGTTAAATATATATCACCAGGAGATTTACACTCTCCTCAGTTTAGTGCAATTACTCTGTTCTGGCTGGTTTAATATAGAAAACCAGGAGATTTAAACTCTCCTCAGTTATGGGCACTGATTCTGTGCTGGCTGTTTAAATATCTATAACCAGGGGATTTATCCTCTCCTCAGTTTAGGGCACTGACTATGTGCTGGCTGGTTAAAAATATATAACAAGGAGATTTTTTCTCTCCTCAGTTTATGGCCCTGAATATGTGCTGGCTCATTAAATATATATAGCCAGGAGATTTACCCTCTCCTCAGTTTAGGGGGCGGAATCTGCGCTCACTGGTTAAATATATATTACCACGCATTTTACACTCTCCTCAGTTTAGGGCACTGACACCTTTTTGTCAGGTTAAGTTTTTATAACCGGGAGATTTGCACTCTCCTCAGATTAGGGCATTGACTCTGCGTTGGCTGGTTAAATATATATAACCAGGAGATTTACACTCTCCTCAGTTTATGGCAATGACTCTGTGCTGGCTTGTGAAATATATATAAAACCAGGAGATTTACGCTCTAGTCAGTTTAGGGCACTGACTCTGTGTTGTCTGGTTAAATATATATAACCAGGAGATTTAAAGTCTCCTCAGTTTAGGGCACTGACTCCATGCTGTTTGGTTAATTATATATATAACCAGGAGATTTATGCTCTCCTCAGTTTCGGGCAATCACTGTGTGCTGGCTGGTTTAATATATATAACCAGGAGATTTCCCCTCTCCTCAGTTTAGGGCACTGAGTCTGAGCTGGCTGTTTAAATATTTTGAACCAGGAGATTTCCCCTCTCCTCAGTTTCGGGCACTGAGTCTGTGCTGGCTGTTTAAATATATATAACCAGGAGATTTACACTCTCTTCAGTTCCAGGCACTGACTCTGTGTTATCTGGTTAAATATATGTAACCAGAGGATTTACAATCTCCTCAGTTTAGGGCAATGACTCTGTGCTGGCTGAATAAATATATATAACAAGGGGATTTACCCTCTCCTCAGTTTTGGGCACTGAATGTGTGCTGGCTGGTTGAATATATTCAGCCAAGAGATTTACACTCTCCTCAGATTTGGGCACAGACTCCATGCTGGTTAGTTAAATATATATAACCAGGAGATTTACACTCTCCTCCGTTTAGGGCACTGAGTCTGTGCTGGCTGGTTAAATATATATAACCAGGAGATTTACACTCTCCTCAGTTTAGGGCACTGACTCTGTGCTGGCAGGTTAAATATATATGTATTATATATATATATATATATATATATATATATATATATATATATAAAAAACCAGGGGATTTACCCTCTCCTCAGTTAGGCTGTGCTGGCTGTTTAAATATACATAACCAGAAACCAGAAGATTTAGGCTGTCCTCAGTTTCGGGCCCTGACTCTGTGCTTGATGGTTAAATATATATAACCAGGAGATTTACACTTTCCTCAGTTTCGGGCCCTGACTCTGTGCTTGATGGTTAAATATATATAACCAGGAGATTTACACTCTCCTCAGTTTAAGGCAATGACTCTGTGCTGGCTGGTTAAATTGATATCCGGGAGATATACATTCTCCTCGGTTTAGGGCAATGACACTGTGCTAGCTGTTTAAATATATATAACCAGGTGTTTAACACTCTCCTCAGATTAAGGCAGTGACTCGGTGCTGGCTGGTTAAATATATATAACCAGGAGATTTAACCCCTCGTCAGTTTAGGGCACTGAATCTGTGTTGGCCGATTTCATATATGTAACCAGGAGATTTACGCTCCCCTCAGTTTAGGGCACTGACTCTGTGTTGGCTGTTTGAATATATATAACCAGGAGATTTACACTCTCCTCAGTTTAGGGCAAAGACTCTGTGCTGGCTGGTTAAATATATAACAAGGGGATTTACCCTCTCCTCAGTTTCGGGCACTGAATGTGTGCAGGCTGGTTGACTATATTCAGCTAAGAGATTTACACTCTCCTCAGTTTTGGGCACTGACACCATGCTGGTTAGTTAAGTATATATAACCAGGAGATTTACACTGTTCTCAGTATAGGGAACTGACTCTGTGTTGGCTGGTTAAATATATCTAACCAGGATATTTACACTCTCCTCAGTTTAGGGCAATGACTCTGTGCTGCTGGTTCAATATATCTAGCCAGGACACTTTCACTGACCTCAGTTTAGGCCAATGACTCTAAGCTGGCTGGTTAAATATACATAACCAGGAGTTTTACACTGTCCTCAGTTTCGGGCACTGAATCCGTGCTGGTTGGGTAAATATATATAACCAGGAGATTTACACTGTTCTCAGCAGAGAATACTGAATCTGTGCTGGCTTGTCAATTATATATAACCTGGAGATTTACCCTCTCCTCAGTTTAGGGCACTGAATCTGTGCTGGCTGTTTCAATACATATAACCAGGAGATTTACAATCTCCACAGTTTAGGGCAATGACTAAGTTCTGGCTGGTTCAATATATATAACTCGGGGATTTACCCTCTCCTCGGTTCAGGTTACTGAGTCTGTACGGTTGTTTAAATATATATAACCAGGAGATTTACACTCTCCTCAGTTTAGGGCACTGACTCTGTGCTGGCTGTAAAAACAGATATAACCAGGAGATTTACACTCTCCTCAGTTTAGGGCACTCAATCTGCACTGGCTGGTTAAATATATATTACCAGGAGATTTACACTCTCCTTAGTTTCGGGCACTGTCTCTGCGCTGGCCTGTTTAATATATATATAACCCGGAGATTTTCCCTCTCCTCAGTTTAGGGGACTGTCTCTGTGCTGGCTGGTTAAATATATATTTCCCGGAGATTTAGAGTCTCCTCAGTTTCGGGCACTGATTGTATGGAGGCTGGTTAAACTTTTTAAAACGTGAATATTTAGAGTGTCCTCAGTTTGGGTCATTGACTCTGGGCTGGCTGGTTAAATAAACATATACAAACAGGTGATTTAGAGTCTCTAGTTTAGGGCACTGACTGTGTGTTGGCTGGTTTAATATATATAACCAGGAGATTTAGAGTCTTCTCAGTTTAGGGCACTGACTTTCTGCTGGTGAGTTAAATAATTACATGTAACCAGGAGATTTAGAGTCTCCTCACTTCAGGGCACTGAATCTGTGATGTCTGGTTAAATATGTATAACCAGAATATTTATAGACTCCTCAGATTAGGGCACTGACATTGTGCTGGCTGGTTAAATAAATACATATAATCAGGAGATTTAATGTCTTCTCAGTTTAGGGCAATGACGCTGTGCTGCTGGTTCAATATATCTAGCCAGGACACTTTCACTGACCTCAGTTTAGGCCAATGACTCTAAGCTGGCTGGTTAAATATACATAACCAGGAGTTTTACACTGTCCTCAGTTTCGGGCACTGAATCCGTGCTGGTTGGTTAAATATATATAACCAGGAGATTTACACTGTTCTCAGCATAGAATACTGAATCTGTGCTGGCTTGTCAATTATATATAACCTGGAGATTTACCATCTCCTCAGTTTAGGGCACTGAATCTGTGCTGGCTGTTTCAATACATATAAACAGGAGATTTACAATCTCCACAGTTTAGGGCAATGACTAAGTGCTGGCTGGTTCAATATATATAACTAGTGGATTTACCCTCTCCTCGGTTCAGGTTACTGAGTCTGTACGGTTGTTTAAATATATATAACCAGGAGATTTACATTCTCCTCAGTTTAGGGCACTGACTCTGTGCTGGCTGTAAAAACAGATATAACCAGGAGATTTACACTCTCCTCAGTTTAGGGCACTGACTCTGTATTATCTGGTTAAATATATTTAACCAGCAGATTTACACTCTCCTCATTTTTGTGCTCTGACACTGTGCTGGCTGGTTGAATATATATAAATACAAGATTTACACTCTCCTCTGTTTAGTGCACTGACTCTGTGTTGGCTGGTAAAATATATATAACCAGGAGATTTCCCCTCTCCTCAGTTTCGGGCACTGAGTCTGTGCTGGCTGGTTAAATATATATAACCAGGAGATTTACACTCACCTCAGTTTCGGGCACTGAATCTGTGCTGGCTCGTTGAATATGTATATCCCCGGGGATTTACCCTGTCCTCAATTTAGGGCACTGAATCTGTGCTGGCTGGTTAAATATATACAGCCAGGAGATTTACTCTCTCCTCAGGTTAGTGCAATGACGCTGTTCTGGCTGGTTGAATATATATAACCAGGAGATTTAAACTCTCCTCAGTTTCGGGCACTGAATATGTGCTGGCCGTTTAAACATATATAACCAGGTGACTTACCCTCTCCTCAGTTTAGGGCACTGAAACTGTGCTGGCTATTTAAATACATAAAACCAGGAGATGTACACTCTCCTCAGTTTAGGGAAATGACTCTGTGCTGGCTGTTTAAACATATATAACCAGGAGATTTACACTCTCCTCAGTATAGGGCAATGACTCTGTGCTGGCTGTTTAAATATATATAACCAGAAGATTTACACTCTCCTCAGTTTTGGGCACTGAATGTGTGCTGGCTGGTAATATATATATAACCAGGAGATTTCCCCTCTCCTCAGTTTTGGGCACTGAATTTGTGCTGGCTGGTGAAATTTATATAACCAGGAGATTTCCCCTCTCCTCAGTTTAGGGCACTGAATCTGTGCTGGCTGGTTAAATATATACAGCCTGGAGATTTACACTCTCCTCAGGTTAGTGCAATGACTCTGTTCTGGCTGGTTGATATATATAACCAGGAGATTTAAACTCTCCTCAGTTTCGGGCACTGAATATGTGCTGGCTGGTTAAATATATATAACCAGTTGACTTACCCTCTCATCAGTTTAGGGCAATGACTCTGTGTTGGCTTTTTAAATATATATAACCTGGTGTTTTACACTCTCCTCAGTTTAAGGCAATGACTCAGTGCTGGCTGGTTAAATATATATAACCAGGAGATTTACACTCTCCTCAGTTTAGGCCACTGACTCTAAGCTGGCTGGTTATATATATATAACCAGGAGATTTACACTCTCCTCAGTTTAGTGCATTGACTCTGGGCTGGCTGGTTAAATATATATAACCAGGAGATTTACACTTTCCTCAGTTTAGGGCACTGACTCTGTGTTATCTGGTTAAATATATATAACCAGGAGATTTACACTCTCCTCAGTTTAGGGCACTGAATATTTGTTGGCCAGTTTCATTTATATAAAACCAGGAGATTTACACTCCCCTCAGTTTAGGCCACTGACTCTAAGCTGGCTGGTTATATATACATAACCAGGAGATTTACACTCTCCTCAGTTTAGTGCAATGACTCTGTGCTGACTGGTTAAATATATATAACCCGGTGATTTACACTCTCCTCAGGTTAGGGCACTGACTCTGTGCTGGCTGTTTAAATAGATATAACCAGAAGATTGACACTCTCCTCAGTTCAGGGTACTGAGTCTGTGCTGGCTATTTAAATTTATATATCTAGGAGCTTTTCGCTGTCCTCAGTTTAGGGCAATGATTCTGTGCTGGCTGGTTAAATGTATATAACCGGGAGTTTTACACTCTCCTCAGTTAAGGGCACTGTCTCTGCGCTCGATGTTTAAATATATATAACCAGGAGATTTAAGCTCTCCTCAGTTTAGGTCACTGAATCTGTGCTGGCTGGTTAAATATATATAACCAGGATATTTGCACTCTCCCCAGTTTAATGCACTGACTCTGTGCTGGCTGCTTAAATATATATAACCAGGAGATTTAGCCTCTCCTCAGTTTAGGGCAATGACTCTGTGCTGGCTGTTTAAATATATATAGCCAGGAGATTTACACTCACCACCGTTTAGGGCAATGACTGTGCTGGCTGGTTCAATACATATAACCAGGAGATTTGCCCTCTCCTCAGTTTAGGGCACTGACTCTGTGCTGATTGGTTCAATATTTATAACCAGGGGATTTACCCTCTCCTCAGTTTAGATCACTGAATCTGTACTGGCTGGTTAAATATATATAACCAGGAGATATACACTCTCCTCAGTGCAGAGCACTGACTCTGCTGGGTGGTTGAATATATATAGCCAGCAGATTTACACTCTCCTCAGTTTAGGGCATTGACTCTGTGCTGGCTGCTTAAATATATCTATACAACCAGGAGATTTACCCTCTCCTCAGTTTCGGGCACTGACTTTGTGCTGGCTGGTTAAATACATATAACCAGGAGATTTACCCTCTCCTCAGTTTAGGGCACAGACTCTGTGCTCGTTGTTTAAATTGATATCCGGGAGATTTCCCCTCTTCTAAGTTTCGGGGCAATGACTCAATGTTGGCTGGTTAAGTATACATAACCAGGAGATTTACACTCGACTCAATTTAGGGCACTGAGTCTGTGCTGGCTATTTAGATATCTATAAGCAGGAGTTTACACTCTCCTCAGTTTAAGGCAATGACTCTGTGGTGGCTGGTTAAATATATATACTTAAAACCAGGAGATTTACCCTCTCCTCAGTTTATGGCACTGACTTTGTGCTGGCAGTTTAAATATATATAACCAGAAGATTTATACGCTCCTCAGTTTAGGGCAATGACTCTGTGTTGTCTGGTTAAATATATATAACCAGGTGATTTACACTCTCCTCAGTTTAGTGCAATGACTCTGTGCTGGAAGGTTAAATATATGTAACCAGGAGATTTACACTCTCCTTGGTTTAGGGCACTGACTCTGTGCCGGCTGTTAAAATATATATAACCACGGGTTTTACACTCTCCTCAGTTTTGTGCACTGACTCTGTGCTGGCTGGTAAAACGTATATATCCAGCAGATTTACACTCTCCTCAGTTTAGGGCAATGATTCTGCACTGTCTTGTAAAATATATATAACCAGGAGATTTACACTCTCCTCAGCTTAGGGCACTCAATCTGCACTGGCTGGTTAAATATATATTACCAGGAGATTTACACTCTCCTTAGTTTCGGGCACTGTCTCTGCGCTGGCCTGTTTAATATATATATAACCCGGAGATTTTCCCTCTCCTCAGTTTAGGGGGCTGTCTCTGTGCTGGCTGTTTAAAAAGATATTTCCCGGAGATTTAGAATCTCCTCAGTTTAGGGCACTGACTCTGTGCTGGCTGGTTAAATATATATTTCCCGGAGATTTAGAGTCTCCTCAGTTTCGGGCACTGATTGTATGGAGGCTGGTTAAACTTTTTAAAACGTGAATATTTAGAGTCTCCTCAGTTTGGGTCATTGACTCTGGGCTGGCTGGTTAAATAAACATATACAAACAGGTGATTTAGAGTCTCTAGTTTAGGGCACTGACTGTGTGTTGGCTGGTTTAATATATATAACCAGGAGATTTAGAGTCTTCTCAGTTTAGGGCACTGACTTTCTGCTGGTGAGTTAAATAATTACATGTAACCAGGAGATTTAGAGTCTCCTCACTTCAGGGCACTGAATCTGTGATGTCTGGTTAAATATGTATAACCAGAATATTTATAGACTCCTCAGATTAGGGCACTGACATTGTGCTGGCTGGTTAAATAAATACATATAATCAGGAGATTTAATGTCTTCTCAGTTTAGGGCACTGACGCTGTGCTGGCTTGTTCAATAATTTTTTATAACCAGGAGATTTAGAGTCTCCTCATTTTAAGGCACTGTTTCTATGCTGGTTGATTAAATAAATATGTACAACCACGAGATTTAGATTCTGCCCATTGTAGGGCACCGACTTTGTGCTGGTTGGTTAAATAAATATCTAAAACCAAGAGATTTAGATTCTCTTCATTTAAGGGCACTGACTCTGCGCTGTCCATATATATAACCAGGAGATTTAGAGTCTCCTCAGCTTAGGCCACTGACTGTGGACTGGCGGGTTACATACATTTATACAACTAGGAGATTTACAGTTTCCTCAGTTTAGGGCTCAGACTATGTGCTATATAGATATATAACCAGCAGATTTAGAATCTCCTCAGTTTAGGGCATTGACTCTGTGCTGACGTTTAAATATATACAACCAGGAGATTCAGAGTCTCCTCAGTTTAGGGCACTGACTCTGTGCTAATGTTTAACTATATAAAACCAGGAGATTCAGAGTCTCCTCAGTTTAGGGCACTGACTCTATATATTTATTTAACCAGGCAGCATAATCAGGAAATTTAGTGTCTCCTCAGGTTAGGGCACTGACTGTGTTGGCTGGTTAAATATACACAACCAGGAGATTTAGAGTCTCCTCATTTTGGGGCACTGAATCTGTGCTGGCTGACTAAATAAATATACATCACCAGGAGATTTAGAACCTGCTGATTGTAGGGCACTGACACTGAGCTGGCTGGTTAAGGAAAAACATATAACCAGGATATTTAGAGTCTCCTTAGTTTCGGGCACTGACTGAAGCTGGCGGGTTAAATAAATATATAACCAGGAGATTTAGAGTCACCTCAGTTTTGGGCTCAGACTATGTGATGGATGAATAAATACATATATATAAAACCAGGAGAAAGTCAGTGCCCAAAACTGAGGAGACTCTAAATCTCCCGGTTACATATAATTAACCAGACAGCACAGAGTCAGTGCCCTAAACTGAGGAGACTCAAACTCTTGGTTATTTATGTGTATTTATCCATCCAGCACGTAGTCTGAGCCCAAAACTGAGGAGATTCGAAATCTCTTAGTTATAAATATATTTAATTAACCCACCAGCACAGAGACAGTGCCCTAAACTGAGGAGACACTAAATTTCTGGTTATATATATTTAAACAGACAGCACAGAGACAGTGCCCTTTACAGAGGAGACTCTAAATCTCCTGTTGTTTAGAAATTAGTCAGCCAGCATAAAGTCAATGATGACTCTGTGTTGGTTGGTGAAATAAATATATGTAACCAGGACATTTAGAGTCTCCTCAGTTTGGGGCACTGATTCTGGACTGGCTGGGTAAATCAATATAAAACCAGGAGATATAGAGTCTGCTCATTTTAGGATCCAGACAATGTGCTGGCTGTGCCCATAACTGTGCAGACTCTAAATCTCCTGGTTATATATATTAAACCAGCCAGCACAGAGTCAGTGCCCTAAACTGAGGAGACTCTAAATCTCCTGATTATATATATATTTATGTAACCAGCCAGCACAATGTCAGTGCCCTAACGTGTGGAGAATTTAAATCTCCTGGATATGGATGTTTATTTAACCATCCTGCACAGAGTCTCTGCCTTGACTGAGGAGAATCTGAATCTCGTGTTTATATATATTTAAACAGACAGCACAGAGTCAGTGCCCTCACCTGAGGAGACTCTAAATCTCCAGGTTATACATATTTGTTTAACCAGCTTACACAGAGTCAGTGCCCAAACTGAGGAGAATTTAAATCTCCTGGTAATTTATATGTATTTATAAATTCAGCACATAGTCTGAGCCCTAAACTGAGGCAACTCTAAATTTCCTGGTTATATCTATTTATTTAATCCGCCAGCCCACAATCAGTGCCCCAAAATGAGGAGAATCTAAATCTCCTGGTTATATACATTTAAACAGATAGCGCAGAGTCAGTGCATTAACTGAGGAGATTTGAATCTCCTCGTTATATATGTTTATTTAATCGTAGAGTTGAGAGTCAGTGCCCAAAACTGGGGAAACCCTAAATATCCTGGTTATTTTTATTTAAACAGCAGGCACAGAGCCATCACACTAAATTGACAGACACTAAATCTCCTGATTATATCTATTTGTTTAAGCAGCCAGCCCAGAGTCAGTATCCCAAACTGAGGAGACTCTAACCCTCCTGGCAAAATACATTTAACCAGCTAGCACAGAGTCAGTGCCCTAAATTGAACAGAATTTAAATCTCCTGGTTACATGCATATATTTAAGCAGCCAGCACAGAGTCAGTGACCTAAAGTGAGGATTCTCTACATCTCCTGATTATGTATATTGACCCAGCCAGCCCAGAGTCAGTGCTCCAAACTGAGGAGACTTGAAATCTCCTGGCTATATATATATGTATTAATCCATTCAACACATAGTCTGAACCCTAAACTGGGGAGACTCCTAGTTATATATATATATTTATTTAAGCTGCCAGCCAACAGTCAGTGCCATAAACTGAGGAGACTCTCAGTCTCCTGGTTATATATATTTAACCAGCCAGCACCGAGTCTGTGCCCTATAATGATCAGACTCTAAATTTCCTGTTTACATATATTTATTTAAACAGCCAGCTTACAATCAGTGCCCTAAACTGAGGAGTTTCTAAATTTCCTGGTTATATATATATTTAATCAGCCAGCCCAGACTCAGTGCTCTTAACTTAGTAGAATCTAAAGCTCCTGGTAGTATATATTTGTTTAACCAGCTAACACAAAGACAGTGCCCTAAACTGAAGAGATGCTAAATATCCTGGTTATATATGTTTATTTAACCAGCCAGCAGCAAGTCAGTGACCTAAACTGAGGAGACTGTAATTATCCTGGTTATATTTATTTAACCAGCCAACACCGAGTCAGGCTCCTAAACTGAGAAGATTCTATATATTCTGGTTATATCTATTTATTTAACCAGTCAACCCAGAGTCAGTGTCCCAAACTGTGGAGACTCTAAATACTCTGTTTACAAAAAAATAACCAGCCACCACACAGTCAGTGCCTTAAAAATAAGGAGACTAAATCTCCTGGTTATATATTTATTTAATCAGCTAGCATAGAAACAATGCCCCAAAATGAGCAGACTCGAAATGTCCTGGTTCCATCTGTTAATTTAAACAGCTAGCCCATAAGCAGTGCCCTAAACTGAGGAGTTTCTAAATTTCCTGGTTATATATATTTATACAGACAGCACAGACTCAGTGCGCTTAACTGAGTAGATTCTAAATCTCCTGATAATATATATTTGTTTAACCAGCCAGCCAGCCCAGAATCAGTATCCCAAACTAAGGAGACTCTAACCCGCTGGCTATATACATTGAAAGAGACAGCGCAGAGTCAGTGCCCTCACTGAGGAGATGCTAAATTTCCTGGTTATAAATATTTATTTAACCAGCCAGCACAGAGTCAGTGTACTAAATCAAACAGAATTTAAATCTGCTGGTTACATGCATATATTTAACCAGCCAGCACAGATTCAGTAACCTAAAGTGAGGATTGTCTACATCTCCTGGTTATGTATATTGACCCAGCCAGCCCAGAGTCAGTGCTCCAAACTGAGGAGACTCTAAATATCCTGGATGTATGTATTTAAACAGACAGCAAAGAGGCAGTGCCCTAAACTGAGGAGACTCGAAATCTCCTAGCTATATATATGTATTAATCCATCCAGCACATACTCTGAGCCCTAAACTGAGGAGACTGCAAATCTCCTAGTTATATATATTTATTTAAGGCACCAGCCCACAGTCAGTGCTATAAACTGAGGAGACTCTCAGTCTCCTGGTTATATATATTTAAACAGCCAGCTCCGAGTCTGTGCCCTAAACTGAGGAGACTCTATATCTCCTGGATATATATATATATATTTATTTAATCAGCCAGAACTGAGAGAGTGCCCAAAACTGAGGAGACGCTAAATATACAGGTTTTATATATTTAACCAGAAGGCACAGAGTCAGTGCCCTAAACTGAACAGGTTCTAAATCTCCTGGTTATATCTATTCATTTAACCAGCCAGCCCAGAGTCAGTGCCCCAAACTGTGGAGACTCTCAATATCCTGGTTATAAAAGTTTTAACCAGTCACCTCACAGTCAGTGCCTTAAAATGAGGAGTCTACATCTCCAGGTTATATTTAATTAACCATTTGGCACAGAGTCGGGGCCTTAAAATGTGTAGACTCTAAATCTCCTGGTTATATATATTTAACCTGCGTGCACAGAGTCTGTGCCCCAAACTGAGGAGACTCTAAATATCTTGGTACTGTTTCAGCATTTAACCAGCCAGCACAGGGTCAATGCCCTATAATGAGCAGAGTCTAAATGTGCTGCTTATATTTATTTATTAAACCATCCAGCACAGAGTCAGTCCCTAGACTGAGGAGACTCGAAATACCCTGGTTATATATATTTAAATGAACAGCATTGAGTCAGTGCACTAAACTGAGGAGACACTAAATCTCCTGGTTGTAAAGATGTATTTAACCAGCTCGCACAGAGATAGTGCCCTATAATGAGCTGACTCTACATCTCCTGGTTACATATATTCATTTAATCAGCCAGCACAGAGTCAGTCACCTAAACATGAGGAGACCCTCAATCTTCTGTGTATATATAATTATTTAACCACCCAGCACATAGTCAATGCCCTAAACTGAGGAGAATCCGAATCAGATGGTTTTATATATATAGTTATTCCACCAGCCAGCAGAAACTCAGTCCCCTTCAATGACGAGGCTCTGAATCTCCAGGTCATATATATTTAACCAGCCAACAGAATCAGTGCCCTAAACTGAGGAGACTCTAATTTTCCTTGTTATATATATTTATTAAAATGTAGAGTTGAGAGTCAGTGCCCAAAACTGGGGAAATCCTAAATATCCTGGTTACATATTTATATATTAAAACAGACAGCACAGAGTCAGTGCCCTTAACTGAGGAGACACAAAATCTCCTGGATATATCTATTTATTTAACCAGCCAGCCCAGAGTCAGTGCCCCAAACTGAGGAGACTCTAAATCTCCTGGTTATATATATTTAAACAGACAGGACAGAGTTAATGCCCTTAGCTGAGGAGACTCTAAATACTGTTCTATACACTTAACCAGCCAATACCGCGTCACTGCCCAAAAATGAGGAGAATGTGAAACTAGTGGTTATATATACTTATTTAACCAGCTAGAAGAATGTCAATGCCCTAACCTGAGGAGACTCTAAATCTCCTGTTTATATATATATTTATTTAACCAGCCAGCACAGTGTCAGTGCCCCATAATTTGCAGACTCTAAATCTTTGGTGATATATATTCAACCATCCAGCATAGAGTCTGTGCCCTAAACTGAACAGACTCTAAATCTCCTGGTTTTACATATATTTATTGAACCATTCAGGACAAAGTCAATTCCCTATACTCAGGAGATTCTGAATTTCCTAGTTATATATATTTATTTAACTAGCAAGCAAAAAGTCAGTTCCCGAAACTGAGGAGGCTCTAAATCTCCTGGACATGTGCAAACTCCACACAGTCAGTCACCTGAGACGGGAAACAAACCTGGGTCTCTGGAACTGTGAGGCAGCAGTGCTAACCACTGTGCCACCGTGCCGACCACATTGAGGAGATTCTAAATCTCCTGGTTTTGTGGCGACTCTAAATCTCCTAGTTATATCTATTTAACCCGCCAGCTCACGGTCAGTGCCCTAAAATGAGGAGAATCTAAATCCCCTGGTTATATATATTCAACCAGATAGTGCAGAGTCAGTGCATTAACTGAGAAGATTCTAAATCTCCTCATTACATTTATATATTTAATCAACCAGCACAGAGTCAGTGCCCTAAAATGAGGAGACTCTAAATCTCCTGGTTATATTTCTGTATTTAACCAGCCAGCACAGGGTCAATGCTCTATAATGAGCAGACTCTAAAATGAGGAGTCTCTACATCTCCAGGTTATATTTAATTAATCATCTCGCACAGAGTCAGTGCCCTAAACCGAGGAGACCCTAAATCGTCGGGTTATATATATTTATTTAATCAGCCAGCAGAATGTCAATGCCCTAACCTGAGGAGACTCTAAATCTCCTGTTTATATGTATTTATTTAACCAGCCAGCACAGTGTCAGTGCCCCATAATGAGCAGACTCTAAATCTTTGGTGATATATATTTAGCCAGCCAGCACAGAGTCTGTACCCTAAACTGAACAGACTCTAAGTCTCCTGGTTTTACATATATTTAATTAACCATCCAGCAAAAAGTCAATGCCCTAGACAGAGGAGATTCTGAATCTCCTGGTTATATATATTTATTTTACTAGCCAGCAAAATGTCAGTTCCCGAGACTGAGGAGACTCTAAATCTCCTCGTTATATTTCTGTATTTAATCAGCAAGCACGGAGTCAGTGCACTAAACTGAGAAGACCCAAAATCGTCTGTTTATATATTTATTTAACCAGCCAACACCAAGTCAGTGCCCTAAACTGAGGAGAATCTGAATCTAATGGTTATATATATTTATTTTACCAGCCAGCAGAATGTCAATGCCCTAACCTCAGGAGACACTAAATCCCCTGATTGTAAAGATGTATTTAACCAGCCAGCACAGAGATAGTGCCCTGTAATGAGCTGATTCTACATCTCCTGGTTACATATATTCAGTTAATCAGCCAGCACAGAGTCAGTGACCAAAACATGAGGAGACCCTAAATCTCTGGGTATATATATATTTATTTAACCACCCAGCACAGAGTCAATGCCCTAAACAGAGGAGAATCTGATTCACCTGGTTTTATATATATATATATTTATTCCACCAGCCAGCAGAAACTCAGTCCCCTTCAATGACGAGACTCTGAATCTCCAGGTCATATATATTTAACCAGCCAACAGAGTCAATGCCCTAAACTGAGGAGACTCTAAATTTTCTCGTTATATATATATCTATTAAAATGTAGAGTTGAGAGTCAGTGCCCAAAACTGGGGAAACCCTAAATATCCTGGTTATATATAAATTAAAACAGCAGGCACAGAGACAGTGCTCTAAACTGAGGAGACACTAAATCTCCTGGATATATCTATTTATTTCATCAGCCAGCCAAGAGTCAGTGCCCCAAACTGAGGAGACACTAAATCTCCTGGTTATATATATTTAAACAGACAGCACAGAGTTAATGCCCTTAGCTGAGGAGAATCTGAATCTAATGGTTATATATACTTATTGAACCAGCCAGCAGAATGTCAATGCCCTAACCTGAGGAGACTCTAAATCTCCTGTTTATATGTATTTATTTAACCAGCCAGCACAGTGTCAGTGCCCCATAATGTGCAGACTCTAAATCTTTGGTGATATATATTTAACCATCCATCATAGAGTCTGTGCCCTAAACTGAACAGACTCTAAATCCCATGGTTTTACATGTATTTATTGAACCATTCAGCACAAAGTCAATGCCTTAGACTGAGGAAACTCTGAATCTCCTGGTTATATATATTTATTTAACTAGCCAGCAAAAAGTCAGTTTCTGAAAATGAGGAGACTCTCAATCTCCTGGACAAAAGTATTTATTGAACCAGCTAGAAGAGAATCAGTTCCCTAAACTGAGGAGACTCAAAATCTTCAGTTCATAGATAATTAACCAACAAGCCCAGTGGCAGGATCCAAAATTGAGGAGATTCTGAATCTCCTGGATATATATATTTATTTAACCAGCCAGCTCAGACTCTGGGGCTCACAGCTGAGAAGACTCTAAATCTCTTGTATGTATGTACTTAATTAGCCAGCCAGGAGTCAGTGCCCTTAACTGAATACACTTTAATTCTCCTGGTGATATATATATATATATTTAACCAGCCCAGCCCAGAGTCAATGCCCTGAGCTGCGGAGACTCTAAATCTCCTGGTTATATATATTTATTTAACCAGCCCAGCCCAGAGTCAGTGCCCTAAAATGAGGAGAGTTTAAATTTCCTGGTTATATATATTTTAACACAGAGCACAGAGTCAGTGCCCTAACCTGAGGCGACTGTAAATCTCCTGGTTATGTATATTTTTTAACCATCCAGCACAGAGTGAGTGATCTAAACTCAGGAGAATCTGAATCTCCTGGTTATATATAATTATTTAACCAGCCAGCAGAACGTCAGTGCCCTAAACTGAGAAGATTCTAAATATCCTGGTTATAAAAATTTTAGCCATCCACTACACAGTCATTGTCCTAAACTGAGGAGACTCTAAATCTCCTGGTTATCTATATTTATTTAACCAGCCAGCACAGTGTCAGTGCCCTAAATTGATGAGACCTGAAATCTTCTTATATATATATTTAAATCATTCAGCACAGCATGAGTGCTCTAAACTCAGAGAAGAATTTGAATCTACTGGTTATATATATTTATTTAACCAGCTAGCACAGAGTCAGTACCCTAAACTGAGGAGACTCTAAATCTCCTGTTTATATGTATGCATTTATCCATCCAGCACAATGTCTGAGCCCTAAACTGAACAGAGTCTAAATCTCCTGGATATATCTACTTATTTAACCAGCCAGCCCAGAATCAGCGCCCCAAACTAAGAAGACTCAAAACGTCCTGGTTATAAAAGTTATATCCAGCCACCACACAGTCAGTGCCCTTAACTGAGGAGACACGAAATATCCTAGTTTTATATATATTTATCCATCCAGCACATTGTCTGTGCCCTAGAATTAGCAGACTCTAACTCCCCTAGTTATGTATATTTATTTAATCAGCCAGCATAGAATCAGTGTCCTAAAGTGAGCAGACACTAAATCTCCTGGTTTTATATATTTATTTAACCAGCTAACACAGAGTCAGTGCCCTAAACTGAGGAGACTCAAAATCACCTGGTTATATACATTTATTTAATCAGCCCAGAATCAGTGCCCAAACTGAGGAGACTCTAAATCTCCTGGTTTTATATATATATTTAAACATACAGCACAGAGTTAGTGCCCAAACTGAGGAGACTCTAAATCTCCTGGTTATATATATTTATTTAATCAGATAGCCCAGAATCAGTGCCCTAACTGAGGAGAGTGTAAATCTTCTGATTATATATATTTAAACAGACAGCACAGATGCAGTTCCCTAAACTGAGGAGATTCTAAATATCCTGGTTATACATAATTAACCAGCCAATTCACAGTCAGTGCCCCAAACTGAGGAGACTCTAAATCTCCTGGTTATATATATTTAACCAGCCAGAACAGAGTCAGTTCCTTGACTGAGGAGACTGTAAATTAGATTAGATTAGATTAGATTTCTTACAGTGTGGAAACAGGCCCTTCGGCCCAACAAGTCCACACCGCCCCGCCGAAGCGCAACGCACCCATACCCCTACATCTACATCTACCTCTTACCTAACACTACGGGCAATTTAGCATGGCCAATTCACCTGACCTGCACATCTTTGGACTGTGGGAGGAAACCGGAGCACCCGGAGAAAACCCACGCAGACATGGGGAGAATGTGCAAACTCCACACATTCAGTCGCCTGAGGCTGGAATTGAACCCAGGCCCCTGGCGCTGTGAGGCAGCAGTGCTAACCACTGTGCCACCGTGCCGCCAAAATCTCCTGGTTACATATATTTAACCAGCCAGTACAGAGTCAGTGCCTTGACTGAGGAGACTGTAAATCTCCTGGTTATATATTTTTAACCAGCCAGGACAGAGTCAGTTCCTTGACTAAGGAGACTCTAAATCCCCTGGTTATATTCGTTTAACCAGCCAGTACAGAGTCAGTGCCCTAAACCGAGGAGACTCAAAATCTCCCCATTATGAGGACCTAAAATTTGAATTAGGCAACAAGTTTGTGCAGATTTTTATTTACTCCAAAATGGTTTCCTGATTTAAAATGGCCTGATTTGCAGAATTAAGCTGAAATTCAAAGATATGGGCACAATAGAGTTGTCATAAATTGAATCCTGACGCACTAATTTCCCATTTGAACTAACACTGAACTGACACATAAGATGACAATTTATGTAATTAAGATTTCTATTTCAAGGAATACCACAGGATGAGCCTGTTCTCAATTATATCACCACATTGGAAATCATGTCACGTTACTATATGTGATTGGTCTTTCTTGTAATTAAGGCTGTACTATTTCTTAAAGAACATATAAATAATGTGTAATTTTCAAATGGAATTGCCCAACTTCACCACGGATCACAGAAGCTTCAATCTCTGTGTTGCTGGACAGAATCGCATCAAGGTACTTCAATTCAATAAACTCATGGCCCTTGCTTTTTGAACAGACCACATGTGTCGATTCTTTTGAACAATCTCGAACCAAGAAGCCCCTCTTGAGGGGTGTAAGTTCTTCATTTTGGTGCTACGACACATTTTCGGCTCAGACAGATTGAGAACAGTGGAAGAGTTAAATGTCCTTCACTGTTGAGTATTTTAAAAGCGTTTGGTTTTCCTCTCATTCAAGTGGTGTCTGACCTGAACCCTCCCTGTTTGTTTTCCAGTCCAGCCCGAAAGGATCGGCCTGAGCAAGGGTTGGGTCTGGGGGACTTCTTAAATGTTAAAACAAAGTGGGGAGAGATTAATTGAAGTTGAAGCTGCTTTGGTTCTGGGCAGTGGGCTTCGAAAATTGCTCAACTCTGAGGGGAGGGTTGAAATCTGAATTCCCAAGCCTTGTTAATTTTTGGGTTTTAAAAAATAACTTTGATTGCGTAAACTTTTTTCTTTTATTTTCGGGGTTCGGATCGTTTGAACTTCGTTTCTTTGCAGTTTTAAAATAAAACTTCGATCGTTTGAACTTCATTAATTTCCGAGTTTTTGAAAAAAAATTCGATCTCCCCCAAGCTTTTTACATTTCCAGGTTGTACAGAAATTGGATGTTTGTATTTTCAGCAGTATTTTCGGAAGCTGTTGCACTCAACAGTTCCAAAATAGGCAGGTATTAAAGAAGTACGATATTTAAAGTGTTTAGGGAGGCAAGAGGCCCCCAGTTTTTAATGATAGGTTATTATTAATATAATAAAATATAATACTTAATGTAAGGTATCGGGTTAAAATTGTGCACAATAAGAGAACAGGTGTTGCTTCTGCAAAAGCTTACATTATAAAATTGGGCTGCGCATCCAAATTCTCGACAATGAGAAGCGAAAACAGGTCGAATTAGCTCTGACTCATCGGGCAGAGCTACTGTGTAGCAGGATGTACCAGGCATAGGAAAGCATAAGAAGCAAAAACAGGTGGAATTATCTCTGACTAATAGGGCAGAGTGACCGTGTAGCGGGATGGACCAGTAACAGGAGAATAGTGCGCCAGTCTCAGGAGGGATGTGGCCAACAGATGGAATTTAGTTTGGCAGGATGATCGCACCAAGACAGCAAACTATGCCAGGATAGTCCCATGTAAGGAATGAGATAAATAGGAGTAAGGGGCAGCAGGCTGAGAGTAATGGGAGAAGTAAACAGAGGCGGAGAGAAGCTAGACAAAGGCGGAGTGAAGCTAGAGCTTGTGATAGGCCACGTGCTACAGCAAAAGTAACCAATGGGGTGAAAGGGGAGGACCCAGAGATGCAGCTGAGCAGCACAAATCCGAATGTAACCCTCAGATCGGGATGCTCACTCATTAGGCACCCGTTCTTGCAAGGACATATCAATAAAATTCACTGCTTCAGAATTTGACTCCGACTGAAATTTATGAATATATGAGTTTTGTTTCTCACAATTAAGTGTTGAGTTTTTATTTATTAAATTATTAAGTTGATTTTTAAAATGTAGTTATATCGCAATATTTTATAATAAAAGTTAATTTTAAAAAAAGGTTTTGTGAAATACTTAGTCTTTGTAGAAGTGTGATTAGTGAGTAATTTTTAAAAAACTAGTTGCTATAAAACTGAAATAATTTTGGTTAGCACTGCGACCTCACAGTGCTATAGAGACCCAGCTTCAATTCCCGCCTCAGGCGACTGACTGTGTGGAGTTTGCACATTCTCCCCGTGTCTTTGTGGGTTTCCTCCAGATGCTCCGGTTTCCTCCCACAGTCCAAAAATGTGCAGGTTAGGTGAATTGGCCATGCTAAATTGCCTTTAGTGTTAGGTGCAGGGGTAAAAGTAGGGGAATGGGTCTGGGTGGGTTGCGCGTCGGCGGGTCAGTGTAGACTTGTTGGGCCGAAGGGTCTGTTTCCACACTGTAAGGAATGAAATGTAATGTAACCGTGTACATAGACAGAACAAATGATCCATCTTCAGTTAGTGAAATTATTTGAAAAATTTCCCGAAAAGTCTGGGGCCTTTAGAAAACTGTCTGGATGTCTAAACAAAACATTGGGTGATGAAGAATGGCCATGAGGTGTCCTTAAACTTGTCCAATTGGTTAAATCAGCTCAGCAATTGATTTGGCAACATAACATGGGAGCGGGAACGAAAGTGTTAATTGGACAATGGCAACAGTTTTGTGATGAGAGGCAAAAAGAATCAGTTTGCGCCCGTGGCAGGATACTGCCACCAAATTGGGGATTGAATTAACTGCAAATGGTGCAGTGAAGTCTGTTGGGGTTCTTAAAAGTGAAGGTGCTCAAACAAAACAATGACTGAATCAAAAGGAGAAGTCACAAGTGACTGGTTAAAAAAATAGCACTGTGCAGTTCGATGGTTGGCTGTAGTTTTAACGAGGAAGACAATGATAATTCGGATTTAGATGAATAGTGTTCCTTTTTTTGTGGCTCCCGTTTTAAATTCTTTCTTACAGACTGCTCAGTCTTTGGAATGTATAGCTGTTTTACTTAATTCTCAATAACTTTACTGCTTTTGATAATGCTGTAGACCAGGAACAACAACGACAATATAATATTCCCACTGCTGCATCTGTTATATTCACAAAGCCTGTTGGCTTTACACGTATCCTTGAACTTCACCCCCAAAATAAGGAGTCTGCTGAGGATTTTTTTGGAACGTTTTAGATAATTTTCTGAGTCCTATTCCGGCGATCGGGCTTGGAATGTAAATGCTATTAATGCTCAGTATAATTCTATGCTATTAAACTGCCTGTCTCTCTCTGTAGTTACAGCAGTCTAAACAAACCATCAAGGCTGGGTTGGAGACCCCCCCCAAATCAACTCCATCGTTCTATTAGGGCCTTGTGGAAGAGGCAGAGGATGAATCACCAGTTTTTCACAAAATACTCCCCTTTCCCCACTCAAAGGTTCGATGGTTGGACACTCACTAGTTTTGTTGTTTGTTGTACCTGTTACATCTGTCCAGCTCGGCCTGTCTTGGTTTGTTGTTTTTGTTTGTTTGTTTAGGTGATTATTCTTTGTTTATGGAATATGGAAGGTGGCTGTTCTTTCTTGATGTGTTAAAAGATAAGGCTGGCCAGCAGTAACAATTCTTCCACACTTGGTTAAGCAATGATGCCACAGCCAGGATTTATCAGTCTAAACTCCCAAGCTAAAAACTGTGATATGGTGTGTGTGTGAGAGAGAGGAAAAAGAGCTGGACAGCTGGTCGAAAGTTTAACCCTTTGTGATTCGGTTTGAATGCACACTTGGTGATTGAATGTTTGTACTTTGTTCCCTGGAGCTTGAGAACCGGGACTGTTTTGAATCTAATTTCTATTATGGAAATTTAACATGATTTCTTTTAAGGTTAAGGATTTTTCAGTGATTATGAAATAAAATATTAGCTCCTGTTCTTTTTACAGGTCATGCCTGCCTTACTGTCAGTTTCTAACTAATCTCTGTTATCCTGACATGAAAGCCAGCCTTATTAGATTTCAAATCAGCTTAATATGGAGGAAAACAACATTATAACCTTTTTTTTTGTTTCAGACTCATTTGTTTCCACTTAATGTTAAGACTGATGTGTTTCATTGGTGATTATGATGTGCCAGCCATAGTTTTATTCAGGAAGTCCACTCCCTCAATACAGTTGCAGTTGCAGTTTCAGTTCAACATTAGATTGTAATAAATCATCAAAAGAAAATCCCATGGTTAATATCTGTGTCCTTGGATGTGAACATTATACATACATTCGAAGTTTTTTTAACTTGAAGAAACAAATGCTTTCAAGGCAGCTCCAGTTATTTCAAGACCTATAACATTATAATGGAGCAATGACTAGTCACGGGTACTTAAGGAACTTAATTTTGGATTTAACCCAAGGGACTAAAACTGGGTAGTTGTCGTGGATTTCAAAGTTGGGAACTGTATGTATTTTGCATTTTAAATATGAATTACTGAATAAATGAATTTCATATATATAAATTAAATAAGAAAATAAAATATTGTATAATACTTAGGTATATATATTGTAAAAATAATATTCATTGATATATTAAACAGAGGAGATCTGCTCTCAAAACAAGACAATGAGAACTAAGCTCTGTTGATCCTCCAATATCCACAAAAATAACTGAAAACTTATTTTCCATCATCTTCTTCAGCTGGATCCCCACTTAGTAATACATAAAGTCTGCTTGGTACCACTCCAATCAGTGCTCTCTTCAGAAATTCAAACTGAATTCTATCCATATCATTAGGTGTCCCTAACGGATGAAAAAGAACTACTGCCTGACTTAAACAGGTATTGCTGTCACCCAGCATTCCAACCTTTGGGAAATAGGGACAGGCAAACATATCGAGGAATAGGATGGTATACCAACCACTTTCTTTTGTAGCATCACTGCCACGTTGCCATGGAGCTGGCAAGCTCCATAATGTCACAACCATGTGATACAGTGACCAGGACAAGTGAATGAGACAAATCACCGATTTAGTTATTCTCCTCCTGCAATTTTTGATTAGCTGAAAATTCAAATCTTAAAAGTAGCTTTCAGATTATGACAATTAAGATTCCAAAATGTATAGTTAGGAACAGGCTTTAAAGTTAGACAAGCATAAATTGGTAAATTGGTTAAATGAGGTTAAAATGAAAATCGAGGCAAGGAGATCAACTACAGAAGGGAAGAGAATGATGTAATAAGAAGGATAAACCAGCAGAGTACAGTTTTAAAATTTTTTAGTCACTTGTTGGGTTTCTACACTGAATTACAGATAATTATTATATTTATTATCATAAATATTTGTTATTTATTATATGTAATATTATTTATGTTTATAAATAAATAATGTTTATAAATAAATAAATGCTCGTTGTTGTGGTTCTGTTCGCCGAGCTGGGAATTTGTGTTGCAGACGTTCCGTCCCCTGTCTATGTGACATCCTCAGTGCTTGGGAGCCTCCTGTGAAGTGCTTCTGTGATCTTTCCTCCGGCATTTATAGTGGCCTGTCTCTGCCGCTTCCGGTTGTCAGTTCCAGCTGTCCGTTGTAGTGGCCGGTATATTGGGTCCAGGTCGATGTGTTTATTGATTGAATCTGTGGATGAGTACTATGCCTCTAGGAATTCCCTGGCTGTTCTCTGTTTGGCTTGTCCTATAATAGTAGTGTTGTTCTAGTCGAATTCATGTTGCTTGTCATCTGTGTGTGTGGCTACTAAGGATAGCTGGGCGTGTCGTTTCATGTCTAGTTGGTGTTCTTGGAAGCAGATCGTTAGCTGTCTTCCTGTTTGTCCTATGTAGTGTTTTGTGCAGTCCTTGCATGGGATTTTGTACACTACATTGGTTTTGCTCATGTTGGGTATCGGGTCCTTCGTCCTGGTGAGTTGTTGTCTGAGAGTGGCTGTTGGTTTGTGTGCTGTTATGAGTCCTAGTGGTCGCAGTAGTCTGGCTGTCAGTTCGGAAATGTTCTTGATATATGGTAGTGTGGCTAGTCCTTTGGGTTGTGGCATGTCCTCATTCCATTGTGTTTCCCTTAGGCATCTGTTGATGAAATTGCGGGAGTATCCGTTTTTGGCAAATACCTTGTATAGGTATTCCTCTTCCTCTTTTTTTGCAGTACTGGTGTGCTGCAGTGTATTGTGGCCCTTTTGAAATATACACATTGACAAGGAAGAAACTATGGTCTCATTCGATGTAACGGCACTGTTCACCTCAATCGACAAAACCCTAGCCAGAGAAACAATAGCCAACCTGCTGGAAATACAGAACAGACAACAGGACGGGGAACCTATCAACAAAGACGGCATACTCAAACTACTGGACCTGGGCCTCACAACACACTTCACATTCAACAACCAAATATACGAACAAATCAACGGCACACCCATGGGCTCACCGATCTCTGGACTCATAGCAGAAGCGGTAATGCAAAGATTAGAACAAACAGTTTTACTGCAAATTCAACCCAAACTCTGGGTCAGATATGTGGTTGACACCTTTGTAATCATTAAAAACACAGAAATAGAGAACACACACCAGATCATCAACGCCACACTCACAGGAATCCGATTCACGAGAGAGGAAGAAAAGGACAACCAACTCCCATTCCTAGACGTGATGGTACAGAGAACACTGAACGGAGAATTCACCACAAAGGTTTACAGGAAAGGTACACACACAGACCAAGTCCTAAACTATGAAAGCAACCAGCCCAACACACAAAATAAGTTGCATCAAGACACTATTCAAAAGGGCCACAGATTCAATCAATAAGCACATCGACCTGGACCCAATATACCGACCACTGCAGCAAACAGCTGGAACTGACAACCGGAAGCGGCAGAGACAGGCCACTACAAATGCCGGAGGAAAGATCACCGAAGCGCTTCACAGGAGGCTCCCAAACACTGAGGATGTCACCTAGACAGGGGACGGAACATCTGCAACACAAATTCCCAGCTCGGCGAACAGAACCACAAAATAAAGCTCAGTATTTGGGACCAGTGTGCTCCAGGGCTGAGCTTCTGAATAAATTGGGTCTATATTCGAGAAAATTGAAAGGCGATTTCATTTGAATGTATCAGATTGTGAAGAGGCTTGAGAGGGGAGATGCTGAGAAATTAATCCTGAGGGTCTGGGAATCTGAAACACAATAACACAGTCTCAGGAGTTGCTGGAAAAGCTCAGCAGATCAGGCAGCATCTGTGCAGAGAAATCAGCGTTAATGTTCCAGCATCCGCAGTTCATTCGGGTTTGATTACCACCCTCTCAGGGTAAGGGGCAGGTTATTTGGGGCTGAGATGAGGAGACAGCGCTTCACTCTAAGGCCTCTGAGTCTTTAATATTCTCTCTCCCTGAGGATTGTGGATGCTCCCTCACCGAGTACATTTCTGATTGGAATAGACAGATTGCCGGGGTCTCAGGGAGTCACGGGATATGGGGAGTGGATAGGAAACCGGATTTGAAATCTCAAACCAGCTCTGATTGGATTGACTGCCAGAACAGACTGAACAGTTTAAACAGGCTGTATAGCCTCCTCCTGCTCACATTTCCTGAGCTCTCAGATGTTTAATGAACTTATTCCCAATCCCTTTTGGATTTGTTTCCATGGAACCGTTTATCATTAAATCTCTGCAGCCTTCACCCTATTACAAACCATCTCATTCTTTCTTCAGCGTTACCCCCATTCCAATTCCTCAGAAATCATTACTTTTCTAACTTCCTTCCGCTCGGCTGAATCCCCCCACCCTCATAACACACGGGGTAACCTTTCCCTTCTCCCTATAGATGCTGCCTGACCTTATCAGATTTCTCAGCATGGCCTGTGTTTATTTCAGAGGGAATGACATCTCCCTGTTCCTGTTTCTGTGAGAGGATATATTCCCCAATCCGACTCCTTGATATTCCGTTTGTTCACAGAGAAAAGAGCTTTTCCTGGCGATGGTTCCTGTGAATTGCAGTGTGGAACCGGGCAGTATTGCTCGGCATCTCGGAAGCTTTCCCCTCTGCTGCTTCCCATTTCTTATTGAAATATTGGTTGCAGCACAAGGATGGGTTTGTTTTGTTCGAAAAGTGAGAGACTGCTCCCGTCAGGAACCTGAAATAATTACAGAAGCCGCTGGAAACACTGAACAGTTCCAACAGCTTCTGTAGTGGTGGGGAGGGAGGGTTAATGTGTCAAATCTACACAAGGATAAAATAAACTCCAGCCTCAAAACACTCAGAGTCCTAAGTTTTACAAACATCACTATAACATTTTTCTGAGCCATCAATTCCCCTTAAACCATTCAAATGTGGAATACCATCTTTCTGACTCTCACTTTGAGAGATGTCCCTCACTGAGCTCCTCCACCATTCTTTCCATTTCACTGGGGACCCACTATCCACAGTCTCCAATCAAATGACCTGAACTCAGACACACAGAGATCTTAAAGAGTGACACAATGCAGATAGGAAGTTGATTTCATTTCTGTTTCTGAGTCCAATCTTCACTCAGTGAGACAGAGTCAGGTATTCAAGGCTCAAACAAGAGCTGGATTCTGCTTCTGGTGATTGTCTTCATTCAGTGAGAAGGAGGGCCGTGGGCCGGAAGGAGCTCATCATTGTGCTTCGGGTTGTCTGCTCAGTCTGCAGCATTGCAGGCCGTGGGAGAAGGGCAGTGGGAAAGGTACCTCGTGTGGACTGCAATAGGACTTTCCACACATTGTTCCAGGCCAGTTACAGAGCTTCAGGAATTCTGAATGAGGATCTGAAACATGCATTGATTGAAGGAGGAGGATCAGTGAAACAGGATAAAGCTGATGAGATCAGCAGGATTTATCTGTCTAACTCTGTGCCATACTTTATTTTCTGCTTCATAAATCTACAATCCCGAGCTCAACCCACTCAGAGCAATATAAACTCGGAAACAAATCATTCAGTCCAACACATCCATGCTGAACTGATATCCGATGTCAATCTCATCCTATTTGTCAGAATTTGGCCCATGTTCCTCTGAACCCTTTTTAATTCCTACACCCACCCAGATACCTTTTAAATGTTGTAACTGTACCAGCCTCCACTACTTCCTCTGGCAGCTCATGCACACAATGCCCGCTGCTTGAAAAATGTTCCCCTTCGGTCCCTTTTATGTTTCCCTTCTCAACTTTAACACATGCCATCTTCTTCTGGACTCCCCCACCCCAGGGCAATCATCTTGCCTTTTTACCCTATTGAGGGTCCTTCATGATTTTGTGAACCTCTATAAGGTTACCCCTCAGCCACCGACGCTCCAGGGATAATAGCCTCAACCTATACAGTCTTAACCTCCAGCACAAACCCTCCAACCTTGGCATAATCCATGTAAATCTTTTCTGAACCCTTTAAAGTTTCACAACACCCTTCTTATAGGAAGGAGTCCAGAATTGCACATTATATACCAAACGTGGCTGAACCAATACCGCAACTTCACCTCCCAACTCCTTTACCCAATTAACTGAGCAATAAAGACAAAAATGCCACAAGCATTCTTCACTATCCGATCGAAATGTTTGTCCACCTTCAACGATCTATGAAGCTGTACTCCAGGTCTATTTGTTTACCAACATCCCTAGCACCTTGCTATTCAGTGAATAAGTCCTGCTCTCTTTTGCCTTTCCAAAATGCAGCACCTCACATTTATCTAAATTAATCTCCATCTGCCACTCCTCAGCCCATTGGCCCATCTGATCAAGATCCTGTTGCACTCTGAGGTAACCATCTTCACTGTCCTTGATACTTCCAATTGTACTGTCATCTGCAAACTTACTATCCATTCCTCCTCTGGTCACATCCAAATCATTTATATAAATGACAAAACAACAGTGGACCCAGCACCAATCCTTGTAACACACCGCTGGTCACAGGCCTCCAGACTGAAAAGCAACCCTCCCCACCACCCTCTGTCTTCTACCTTCGAGCCAGTTCTCTACCCAAAGGGTAATTCTACTGCCCCAACATAAAAGTTTGAAATTATGACACCAGTCTCAAAAGTACAACAAGAACCTATTCCTGATTGGGGAATCGGGGCCAGGGAGTCAATAAAAAGATATGTTGCAAGGTTCGGTAAATTAGAGATTCAGTTCAGTGCATCACTCAATGAAAACCATTCAGCAGGGCATCCGTACGTGGAAGAAGTGATTCAGGGAACAATTAAATGGAAGGAACTGAAGCAGGGATTCAATAATGGGAGAATGTATGCAGGGGCTTTTAAATAGGGCAGGATAATACTCAATGGGAGAGTTGGTGTAGTTTCAGGATTTGTGCAGGATTGGTAAATGGGAGAAATGGTGCAGAGCAGCGGAGCCATAAATAGAGTCATACAATCATAGAGATGTACAACATGGAAACAGACACTTCACTCCAACTTGTCTATAACTCAATTTTAGAATTCTGGCAGCGCTCCACGAATTTGGAGAATCTTTCCAAGGAAATACTAAATGGAAGGATTGGGCAAGGGCTTATCGAAATAAGAGAATTTGGAACAGGGATCTGATATTGTCAAATTAGTTCAGTTAGAACCAAATGGGAGAGTTTCATTTAGCAGTAAATGGGAGAATTGGTGCAGCGTAGCACTAAATGGGAGCATTCTGACAGGACAATACTTGATGCGGGAATGTGTGTGTGGCTTTCCTGTACACCTTTGTGGTGAATTCAGGTATACAGGAAAGCCACACGCACAGACCCAGTTCTGAACTGCGAAAGCAACCAGCCCAACACACACAAAAGAAGTTGCATCAAGACACTATTCAAAAGGGCCACAACACACTGCAGCACACCAGAACAGCAAAAAGAGGAAGAAGGACACCTATACAATGTATTCGACAAAAACGGATACCCGCGCAATTTCATCAACAGATGCCTAAGGGAAAGACAGCGAACAACAACCCAAAGGACTAGCCATGTTATCATACATCAGGAGCATTTCCGAACTGACAGCCAGACTACTGAGGCCACTAGGACTCATAACAGCACACAAACCAACAGTCACGCTCAGACAACAACTCACCAGAACGAAGGAACCGATACCCAACACGAGCAAAACCAACGTAGCGTACACAATCCCATGCAAGGACTGCACAAAACACGACATAGGACAAACAGGAAGACAGCTTACGATCCGTATACACGAACACCAAGTAGCCACGAAACGACATGACCAGCTATCCTTAGTAGCCACGCACACAGATGACAAGCAACATGAGTTCGACTGGGACAACACTACTATTATAGGCCAAGCCAAACAGAGAACAGCCAGGGAATTCCTAGAGGCATGGTACTCATCCACAGATTCAATCAATAAGCACATCGACCTGGACCCAATATATCGGCCACTGCAACGGACAGCTGGAACTGACAACGGACGCGGCAGATTCAAACCACTATAATTGCCGGAGGAAAGATCACAGAAGCGCTTCACAGGAGGCTTCCAAACACTGAGGATCCCACCGAGACAGGGGACGGAACGTCTGCAACACAAATTCCCAGCTCGGCGAACAGAACCACGGAAATGGTACGAGGCAACAAAGAATTGGAGAATTGATGCGGGACATCAGGAAATGAGAGACCTGGTGCACAGTGGAGCTCAATTCGAGAATTGGTGCATTGCAACAGTAAATGGGAGAATTAGAGTAGCGCATCCTTAAATGGTAGAATCGGGCTCGGGCACCAGTAAATGGGAGAATTAGTACAGGGATATGAGTAAATGGGAGATTTCGTGGGAAACAATAATTTGGAGATCTATTGCACAGTGCAGTTACATTAGAAAATTGGTGGGAGTGCCAATATATTGGAAAATTGGAGTAGAGCATGTCTAAATTGGGGAATAGGGGCCAGGGATTCAATAAAAAGAAGAAATGTTGCAAGCATCGGTAAATTGGAGATTCAGTTCAGTGCATCACGAAATAAAACAAATCAGCAGGGCACCCGTACGTGGAAGATGTAGTTTAGGGAACAATTAAATGGAAGGAATTGATGCAGGGCAACAATAATTGGAGAATTCATGCAATTCTAAGTGGGAGGATTGGGGCAGGATAACCTCATTGGGTGAGTTGGTGAAATTCCCGAATTAGTGCAGGATTGGGAAATGGAAGAATTGGTGCAGGGAAGCGGAGCACTAATTACAGACTGAGAGATGTACAGCACGGAAACAGAACCTTCAATCCAACCTGTCCATGTTTAAATTTAAGATTTCCTGGCAGCTCTTCACTAAATTGGAGAATCATTGCAAGAAACTACTAAATGGAAAAGTTGGGAAAGAGCTTCTCGAAATGTGAGATTTTGCAACAGGGCATCGGATAATGGGTGAATTAGTGCAGTTCAGCACGAAATGGGTGAGTTATGCTGTGTTTCACTAAATGGGAGAATTGGGACAGGGAGATTTAGAGTAGGGCACCCCTAAATTGGGCGAGGGCATCATTCACTAGGAGGATCGGTGTAAGGCAACACTGAGTGGAGAACTTCAGTAATTGGGGGATACGGTGCTAAGCAACACTGAATTGGAGAATTTGTGTGGGGTATCAGTAAATGAGAGACCTGGTGCAGGGTGCTGATAACTTCGAGAATTGGAGCAACTGGGAGAACACGGGCAGTGAATCAGGAAATAGGACAAATGTTGAAAAGGCTTAATGGTCCAGATTCAATACAGTGCACCATGAAATGGGGGTGTTGGTGCAGTTCGCCACGAGGGGGGGGGGGGGATATTTGCAGTTTGGGGAATTTGGAGATATGATTGTCAAGATTAGAGAATTCTGTCAGCAGTCAACTAAATGGGAGAATTGTTGCAGGGAAATACTGAATGGAAGACCTGGTGCACAGTGGAGCTAAATTACAGAATGGGTGTATGACACCAGGGAATGGGAGAATTAGAGTAGCGCACCCTTAAATGGTAGAATCGGGCTCGGGCATCAGTAAGGGGAAGAGGGAGTACAGGAGTATGAGTCAATTCGAGATTTGGTGGGTTTCAACAAAAGGGAGATCTGGTGCACAGTGCCCTAACATTGGAAAATTGGTGGGAGTGTCTATATGTTAGAAAATTGGAGCAGAGCATGTCTAAATTGGGGAATAGGGGCCAGGGAATCAATAAAAAGAAATGTTGGAAGCATCGGTAAATTGGAGAGTCTGGTCAGTGCATCACTAAATGAACAAATATAATCAGTCAGGCATCCGTACGTTGGAAATGTGTATCAGGGAACAACTAAATGGAAGGAATTGATGCAGAGCAACAATAATTGGAGAATTCATGCAGGTGTCGTTAAATTCTAAGTGGGAGGACTGGGGCAGGATAACCTCAATGGGTGAGTTGGTGAAATTCCCGAATTAGTGCAGGATTGGGAAATGGGAGAATAGGTGCAGGAAAGGAAAGCGCTAATTACAGCATTCGAGACGTTCAGCACGGAAACAGACCCTTCCGACCAAATTGTCCACGTCCAAATGTAAAAATTCTTGTAAGCTCTGCACTAAATGGAGAATCATTGCAAGAAACTACTAAATGGAAAAGTTGGGAAAGAGCTTATCGAAATGTGAGAATTTGCAACAGACCATCAGGTAATGGGTGAATTAGTGCAGTTCAATGTTAATTGGGTGAGTTATGCTGTGTTGCACTTAATGGGAGAATTGGAGCAGGACATTACCTTTTGGGAGATTTAGAGTAGCGCACCCCTAAATTGGTCGAGGGCATCAGTCAGTATGAGGATTGGGGTAAGGCAACACTGCACCTGTTCAGGACATCAGAAATTGGGGGAAATGGTGCTCAGCAACACTGAATTGGAGAATTGGTGTGGGGTATCAGTAAATGAGAGACCTGGTGCAGGGTGCTGATAACTTCGAGAATTGGAGCAAATGGGAGACCCCGGACAGTGAATCAGTAAATAGGACAAATGTTGCAAAAGATTAGTGGTGCAGATTCAATACAGTGGAACACTAAATGGGGGAGTTGGTGCAGTTCACCACGAAAGGGGGGATATGTCTAGGATCAGTAATTTGGAGATTTGATGCGGGGATTGCAAGATTTGAGAATTCTGGTAGCAGAACTCCTTAATTTACTACAATACAGGAGGAAGCAGAGACGCTGTTCCAGGTCCTTCATTTTCTATAATACAGGAGGAAGCATTGACACTGCTCCAGCTCCTTTATTTTCTATAATACAGGAGGAAGCATTGACACTGCTCCAGCTCCTTTATTTTCTATAATACAGGAGGAAGCAGTGACGCTGCTCCAACTCCTTTATTTTCTATAAAACAGGAGGAAGCAGTGACGCTGCTCCAGCTCCTTTATTTTCTACAATACAGGAGGAAGCAGAGACGCTGTTCCAGGTCCTTCATTTTCTATAATACAGAAGGAAGCATTGACACTGCTCCAGCTCCTTTATTTTGTATAATACTGGAGGAAGCAGTGACGCTGCTCCAGCCCCTTCATTTTCTATAATACAGGAGGAAGCAGTGACACTGCTCCAGCTCCTTTATTTTCTATAATACAGGAGGAAGCAGTGACGCTGCTCCAGCCCCTTTATTTTCTATAATACAGGAGGAAGCAGTGACGCTGCTCCGGCTCCTTTATTTTCTATAATACAGGAGGAAGCAGTGACGCTGTTCCAGCTCCTTTATTTTCTATAATACAGGAGGAAGCAGTGACGCTGCTCCAGCCCCTTTATTTTCTATAATACAGGAGGAAGCAGAGACGCTGCTCCAGCTCCTTTATTTTCTATAATACAGGAGGAAGCAGTGACGCTGCTCCAGCTCCTTTATTTTCTATAATACAGGAGGAAGCAGGAACACTGCTCCAGCTCCTTTATTTTCTATAATACAGGAGGAAGCAGTGACGCTGCTCCAGCTCCTTTATTTTCTATAATACAGGAGGAAGCAGTGACGCTGCTCCGGCTCCTTTATTTTCTATAATACAGGAGGAAGCAGTGACACTGCTCCAGCTCCTTTATTTTCTATAATACCGGAGGAATCAGAGACGCTGCTCCAGCTCCTTTATTTTCTATAATACAGGAGGAAGCAGAGACGCTGCTCCATCTCCTTTATTTCCTATAATACAGGAGGAAGCAGTGACACTGCTCCAGCTCCTTTATTTTCTATAATACAGGAGGAAGCAGTGACGCTGCTCCAGCTCCTTTATTTTCTATAATACAGAAGGAAGCAGAGACGCTGCTCCAGCTTCGTTCTTTTCGATAATACAGGAGGAAGCAGTGACGCTGCTCCAGCTCCTTTATTTTCTATAATACAGGAGGAATCAGAGACGCTGCTCCAGCTCCTTTATTTTCTATAATACAGGAGGAAGCAGTGACGCTGCTCCAGCTCCTTTATTTTCTATAATACAGGAGGAAGCAGAGACGCTGCTCCATCTCCTTTATTTTCTATAATACAGGAGGAAGCAGTGACGCTGCTCCAGCTTCTTTATTTTCTATAATACAGGAGGAAGCAGAGACGCTGCTCCAGCTCCTTTATTTTCTATAATACTGGAGGAAGCAGTGACGCTGCTCCAGCTCCTTTATTTTCTATAATACAGGAGGAAGCAGAGACGCTGCTCCAGCTCCTTTATTTTCTATAATACAGGAGGAAGCATTGACGCTGCTCCAGCTCCTTTATTTTCTATAATACAGGAGGAAGCAGTGACGCTGCTCCAGCTCCTTTATTTTCTATAATACAGGAGGAAGCAGTGACGCTGCTCCAGCTCCTTTATTTTGTATAATACTGGAGGAAGCAGTGACGCTGCTCCAGCTCCTTTCTTTTCTATAATACAGGAGGAAGCAGAGACGCTGCTCCAGCTCCTTTATTTTCTATAATACAGGAGGAAGCAGAGACGCTGCTCCAGCTCCTTTATTTTCTAAAATACTGGAGGAAGCAGTGACGCTGCTCCAGCTCCTTTATTTTCTATAATACAGGAGGAAGCAGAGACGCTGCTCCAGCTCCTTTATTTTCTATAATACAGGAGGAAGCAGAGACGATGCTCCAGCTCCTTTATTTTCCATAATACAGGAGGAAGCAGTGACGGTGTTCCAGCCCCTTTATTTTCTGTAATTCAGGAGGAAGCAGAGACGGTGCTCCAGCTCCTTTATTTTCTATAATACAGGAGGAAGCAGAGACGCTGCTCCAGCTCCTTTATTTTCTATAATACAGGAGGAAGCAGAGACGCTGCTCCAGCTCCTTTATTTGGTGGAAACATTAAATAGGTCTGTTTCCATGCTGTACATCTCTATGTCTCTATTTAAAAGGCATCTGGCTGCAATGTAGTCAGGTCGGGTGTGGAGGGGTTTAGGAACAAATGTTGGCTAATATAGCTAATTAATTCCGGTTATCTGGTCAGCAGGGACGAGGTGGAATGGAGGGTCTGTTTCTGTGCTCGGCACTTCCAAACTCCTTTTGAAGGGCTTTTGCCCGAAACGTCGATTTTCCTGCTCCTCGGATGCTGCCTGACCTGAAGTGCTTTTCCAGCACCACTCTGATCTAAGCTCTGAAATGCACTTCTCATACAGGCGACTTTTCCTGCCTACCGAAGGTACACAAAGACAACACACCAGGATGTCCCATCATATTAGGCAATGGGACCCGATGTGGGAACCTCACTGCCGATGTCAAATACATCTTGAAAGCCATGAGGCAGGGAACCCCCAGCTTCTGCCACGACAGAACATTGGGACACAGGCAGATTTCAACCTCACACCTTCAAGGCTGAATCTGAGTTGAGGGGGCACCTATTGTTTAAGATTTACCTGAGAATGTAGCTATTTTTACATACGGTTTACATATGAAAGAACAAAATCTAACATGGTATTTCTGACAGTATACAGACTGAACAGACACTACACTTTATTTTAAAATATTTCATTTTAGTGGCATCACCCTGTAATCTTTTGCTATAAATTCTGTGTGGTATGATGTTATGCTCCACAACCACCTGATGAAGGAACAGCACTCCAAAAGCTAGTACTATCAAATAAACCTGTTGGACTATAACCTGATGTTGTGTGATTATTTAATTTTGTCCACCCCAGTCCAACACCAGCACCTCCAAATCTTTACTCCATATTGTTTACACTAACTCACACCCTGTTCAGGTCAGTTTATCACAATGACCCTGTTCCTCTTTTTGTGAGGTTCCCTGTGTATATTAACAGAGTTAATGGGTCCTGAGAGGATGAATACATTCTCTTTATCCTGTCAGTTTAAACAGTTGAACATATCAGTTTGAAGCCAATGGAAGAGGAGATTGTCTTTTTCTGTACAATTTCAGTGCAGAACGTTCAACTATAAACTGTCTTTGCAAAAGTCGGGGTTGAATGCAATTCTCACTGAGCAACATTAATACAGAAAACACAATTCCCAGTTCCTGTTATCAATTGGTTAAGGAACTGGGATGTGAAAACCACTTGTGGTGTGGTGCCGTGGCTCAGTTTGTGAACTTACCCACACCATAAACAGCCCACCAAGATTTCACATCGTAGTGGTGCCTGTGTATTTTACCAAATGCATGGTTGTTTCAAAATCTCCCAAGTCAGTGTTGCTCATCAGTCAACCATGCGTCCTGTTTGAGTGTCAGCCTGTTTTGGTGATCCTGATCTGTTCCCTGGTTTAGTTCCTCCAGTGGATATTGTTTCTTCCGAACTATTAATTCAATCTGGAGTTTCCTTCCTGTGTTTGTCAAGAACTTCTACTTCTCCTCCTCCTTTATTACGCCTCGTTCATTTCCAGTTTGTTGGGAATAACGAGGTGAGCCAGGAGACATGGCAGACTTGCCGGTGAATGTTGCAGTAATGGCGCAGACACCAAGAGCTGTTCACCCTAATTCTCTGCGGTCAACATTCATTCATTCCACACCAACAGGAAATACTTCATTACTCTCCTGTCGTTGTGGTTTGCACTGTGATTGCGGTTTCTTTTCTTGTGGATTATGAAGTCTATTTAGAACTCGAAAGGATCATAATATTTGGAGGAAGGAATGACTCCTCACCTCAGGCAAAATGCCAGACACATTATTCGGAGAATGTGAGCCCAATCCCACACATGCTCCCGAGGGGGCAGAAAGCCTGTTAGCTGGTCCACTCTCAATTTGTCTCCGAATGTCAGACTTTTCAAAGATCAGAAATGGGAAATGAGGAATATGGACAGACCGAGAGTCCGCAAATGTGAAAGAGGGTCAGGGACATTCACAGAGAAAGAAAGAAAGATGGAGACGCATAATGAGGGAGATACTGAAAGGACCAATTCTCCAATCGACATGGCTGCTGACTGACAGAAACAAATAGGAATAAAAAGGGAACTATTAAGTACAGCCTTTCACCAGGTAGTCGATATGAAATGGAAACCTGGACATCGGGGGAAACAGTATTCACAAGGTGAACAATCAGTAAAAATAATTATCGTCACTGTTTCCCATCGGATGTCCCACTCCGTGAAGCAATGTCTTTCAATGCCCAAGGAAACATATTTACCCTCAGGAACCTGCTTCAGGGTCGCCTGCGCCTCTGCTGGAAGTTGCCATCATTTTATTCACAGTCGCTCCGCGATGTTTTGATTCACTTCAGTGAAATATCTTTTCATACCTTGCGTCATGGCCTCTTCCAGTCAAGATCCTGAACCAGTCCAGCGAGAAACCTCTGTTGGTTTGAATCCCGGGATGGAGAATCAGACGAGATGAACAGCGCCTTTTATTGGTGGAACCCCTTCACTGCAACCTCACGCCTCAAAACGGGTCACTGCCCGCGTCAACCTGTTCTGTACATTCCTGCATTACACCGACGGACCAACATCAGATTACCACAGCTCCACTTTCTTTACTGTGAAACACAAGGCGATAATATGAAGCGTTTGCAAAATTGAAGAGAGAAACTTCGTTGCCGAAGGTGGTTATGAAGGGATGGACAGACACAAGGGTGTGTACAATTCAGGTCGCTTTGGATACTGTCAGCATTACCGGGTGCCCGTGCTGTGGAGTCAAAGTTTGTATCGTCCAGACATGGATACAGGTCCCATTCAGGGAATGAAGGTTTAATTCTCTTCATGTGAATTGTCTGAATGAAAACACATTCCCCGTTCCACACAGAAGACAGACCGGGATCCCTCCAGAATCAGCCCAGTGATTGCTTGAACCATGTAGAAGGACAATGACAGCGGACAGATACGATAGTGACCCCTTCAAATCTCCCTCCAATCATCTCACCTTCCTGAGTTGGGAATATGTTGGTGTTCCTTCAGTGTCTCTGGGTGTAAATCCAGGAAATCCCGCACTTGCACCATAATGGCTGTACCTCCGTGTGAAGGAGTTCAATGGTTCACAAAAGCAACTCATCTCCTTCATCTCTGGGGGATTTAGGGATGGACAGTGAGTCCTATTCCATTGAGTGATATCTTTATCCCAGGAATGCGTTTCTAACAGTGGTAGGTTCCAATCGGACACCTGAAGGAGATCGGTAGTAAGTTGGGAAGTGGAGCAGGGAAGTGAAGTTGACGTGAATGACAATGAGGACTGGGAGGCATGAGGCAGGAAGTGAGTCTGGATCTGGTGGTGCAAGGCTCAGTGTCGCTGCTAATGGGTCAGCCTTTACTGCAAACTGTTTACATTGGCTCATACACCATTCCTGGTCAATTCATGGCAATGACTCTATTCCTCTTTGTGTGAGATTACCTCTGTGTGTATTAAAGCTGTCAATACTCCCCAAGAGGATGAAAAATGTCCCCTTTGTCCTGTCAGTTTAAACAGATACAACTATCTGTTTGAAGCCAATGTAAGAGAAGATTGCCCTTTCATGTGCCTTTGCATTGAAGAATGTTCAATCGTGAAATGTCTGGTTTTGCAAAAGCGGGGTTTGATTGTAAATCGCACTGAGTAATATTGATCCAGAAATGTATTTCCGTGTTACTGTGGTCATGTGGTTAAGGAACTGCACATATGGCCGTCCCTTAGTTATTTCAAACCCCTCCTTGGTACGCAGCTGACCATAGGGTCCAATCACAGCTGCGCCCACTTGTTGTTTTGAAGGCCCGTAGGTTCACCTTTTATTAAGGGTCGTGTTACTGATGAAGGGACTCAGCATCCTGTTTAAGTTCGAGCCTGTTACGGTTTGGTAAACCCACTCCTTTTTCCTGGTTTAGTTCCAGCAGGGCATGTTGTCCTTCCTAACCAATATACCATCCTGGAGTTTCTTGCCGCTGTTCCAAAAGCACTCCTTCTTCTCCTCCACTTTTATTCACCCTCCTTCATTCCAAGTTTGGTGGGAATAACGAGGTGAGGCAGGAGACACTGCAGAAAGGCCGTGGAATGTTGTGGTTATGGCACAGAAACCAGGAGTGGATCACCCTCATTCTGTGCTGTCGCCATTCATTCATTGTACAGCATCAGTAATGTTTCCATGGTGTAGGTTTTTTCTATTGGATAAGGAATACAACTTTAATTTCGAAAGGGTTACAAAATTTTGAGGAATAAATGGCTCCTGATATCACATCCAAGTGGCAGAGATATTACCCGTAGAATGTGAGCCAAGTTTTACAGTCTCCTGCCAGGTTCCAGAAAACCTCTCAGCAGCTCCATTCTCAAACTATTCCTAAACGTCAGGCTTTTCATAGAGTAGGAATGGGATATTGGCAAATAAAGGGTCAAAGAACATGATAAAGGGTGAGGGAGATACACAGAGATAAAGACAGAAAATTAGAGACTCATCTTGAGGGAGACCCTGAAAGAATCAGATCTCGGGTCGACATGGCTGTTAACTGGCAAAAAAAAAGGATTTTGATAACTATCCTCATTCGAGCGATAAAACTGACCATTATCCCGACATTGTGGTCGAGAAATGAAGAACTAATCTGGTCCTGTCGTTGTGAATCATTGTCTCTGTTTCTCCCCACAGATGTTGTCAGGACTATTCAGTTTGCACGTCAATTCTTGTTTTTGGTTCAGATTTCCAACATCTGCATCTCTTGGTTTTCTGTTAAACTTTAAAATGGTTGGCACAAAACCGATGTCCTGCCAGCTTTGGAAAAGTGGTCAGAAGTATTCTTACCACGATGTGTGTGCAGAACAAAGCACGCATTCCTTGACCGGGAATAGAACCCGTGTCACGGCGGTGAGAGCGCCAAATGCTGGCTACTAGACTCCAAGGGAAGGCAGAAGGCGCCCTTGCATTTATTCAGAATGAAAACACATTTGCCTTTTCATTTCTGATCAATCTTGCTGCAGATTATGTCCTCCTTGTCTTCGAGCTTTCACAGAGTGGGAAGAGACCGTTCGGCCCGTCGTGCATTGTAGCTCATCAGGCATCCATGTATTCCAGTCCCAGTTTCTAGTTTTCGCTCAAAATGTTATGTGTCCTGATGTTTCCAGAGCAAATATCAACGCGATTCTCACTGTGAATTTAAACGACACGACAATGGGACTGAGGTTTGAGATGGTCACACTGTGTTGGAACCACCTTGAGGACCTGAACCTCATTTTCACCACAGAGGGAGACACACAGAAACATATCCCGAGAGGTACAGAGGTCTCAGGATCATACCAGCTCCTTGTGCTTCACTTCCTCTCTCTGCTCCACACAACAGCTTCTCTGACAAAGGCCGCTTTAGGTGGAACACTCGCCAGTTTGACAGGCAATGAGAGATGTGGAGCTGAGCTGGAATTTAAAATGGACAATAGACCTAAATGTAAGTTTTAAATTCGACAACACACTGATCCAAACCATTCAGATCCTCAGAACCTGACAAAACAGGACCAGCCATACACCTGTCTGACATTGAGCTGTAATGGACCCAAAAGCAACATTCCATTTGAATACACACTGATCCGATCCCTGCAGCTCGAAAGAACCGAAGGAAATAGCAACTGACAACATGTAATTGGCTGAACTAACACGTTACACTCGAGACATGTAGGATGTAAACCTACAATCGTCTGATTCAAAGTCAGATGTTTTATCTATTGCTTCACTAGCCGGATGCACACACACACGCTGGACACCTTTCCATATGTGATGTAAACATGGAGATCTGGGAAACAACATTCATAAGGTGATCAACCAGCAAAGATAATCCACTTTGTGTAACAGGGCTTTTCAATGGCAAAGCAAATACATTTGTCCTCAGGTACCTGCTTCTGTGTCGCCTGTTCTTCTGCTGGACGTCTCCAGCATTTTATTCACAGTCACTACGCTGTCTTATGATGCACACCACTGAAATGTACTTTAATACTTGGATTTAGCGTCACTTCCAGTCAAGATCCTGAACAAATTCAGCAAGAAATCTCTGGTCATTTCCAACATGGAATTTGGAATCAGACGATTTGAATGAAGGCTTTATTTGGGCCGCCCCATCACCGCAGATCAACGCCTCCAAACGAGCCGCTGTTAGTATCAAACTGTTCTGTACCTTCCTGCAGTAAATCAGGTTAGCACAGCTCCGCTTTCTTCACATTGAAACCAGGGCGGCAATATGAATTGTTTGGAAACTTCGAGAGAGAAACATTGCTGCTGAAGATGATGATGACGTGAAGATCATACACAGAGTCTGGACAGATCAGGTCACAAGTGTTACTGTCAGATTCAGTAGGGTCACTGGTTCGGAGTCTGAGTTTGTAATGCCCAGACCGGGATACAATTCCCAGTCAGGAAATGAAGATTTATTTCTCTTCTTGTGAGTTATCTTATTGAAAACTAACTCCTGCTTCCTCACAGAACACAGACCCAGACCAACCCAGTGATTGTTTGCATCTATCTAGAAGGAGAATTGCAACAGATACAGGAGAGAACTGTAACCACAAATCACCCATCTCGGACCTCGCCTTTCTGAGTTGGAAGTATCTCGCTGCTCCGACAGTGCTTTTGATCCAGATCCTGGAACTCCCTCCCTAACAGTGTCATGGCTCAAAGTTTGGGAGAAGATTTGTAGCTCGGGTGCTCGTTGTTGTGATTCTGTTCGCCGAGCTGGGAATTTGTCTTGCAAACGTTCCGTCCCCTGTCTAGGTGACATCCTCAGTGCTTGGGAGCATCCTGTGAAGCGCTTCTGTGCTGTTTCCTCCGGCATTTGTAGTGGCATGTCTCTGCCGCTTCCGGTTGTCAGTTCGAGCTGTCCACTGTAGTCATAACAGCACACAAACCAACAGCCACGCTCAGACAACAACTCACCAGAACAAAGGACCTGATACCCAATATGAGTAAAACTAATGTAGTGTACAAAATCCCATGCAAGGACTGCACAAAACACTACATCGGACAAACAGGAAGACAGCTACCGATCCGTATACACGAACACCAACTAGCCACGAAACGACACGACCAGCTATCCTTAGTAGCCACACACACAGATGACAAGCAACATGAATTCGACTGGGACAACACTACCATTATAGGGCAAGCCAAACAGAGAACAGCCAGGGAATTCCTAGAGGCATGGCACTCATCCACAGACTCTATCAACAAACACATTGACCTGGACCCAATATACCGGCCACTACAGTGGACAGCTGGAACTGACTACCGGAAGCGGCAGAGACAGGCCACTACAAATGCCGGAGAAAACAGCACAGAAGCGCTTCACAGGAGGCTCCCAAGCACTGAGGATGTCACCTAGACAGGGGACGGAACGTCTGCAACACAAATACCCAGCTCGGCGAACAGTATCACGCCTGTACCTTGAGTTCTTCCAGGGTTCTGTAAAGTAACTCAACATCTCAATCTCTGGAGTAAATAGGGATGGACAGTGATTTCTATCCCAGTGAGTGGCATCCTACGCCAGAAATGAGTTTCGAACAGGGTGGTTAGATTCCCTATCGCGTGGAAACAGGCCCTTCGGCCCAACACTGTTACTCCAGAGAGTAACCCACCTAGACCTATTTCCTTCTGGCTAATGCACCAAACACTTTCGGCAATTGTGCTTAGAAGGTCTACTCTCAAACTATCTCCGAATGTCAGACTTTTTAAAGAGCAGAAATGGAAAATAAGGGATATGGATAGACAGAGAGTGGGGGCATGTGGAAGAGAGTGAGGTGGATACACAGAGGAAATGATCGACAAGGAGAGACGCATATTGAGGGAGAGACTGAAAATAGAAACTCTCCATTTAAAATGGGTGCTCACTGACAGAAAGGGGAATAAAAAAGAACAATTGAAGGCCAGCGTTTCACCAGCTCAAGGCAACGGAATCAGCATTACACCCGGAAAAGTCGGTTGACATTCAGAAAGTTAACATTTCTCGGCTAATATAATGTTCTGATAAATATGCTGATTTGCTCCGTAAAACTGACAATTACGCTGGCATTAACACAATAAAATGCATAACTATCCTGGTTCTGTCGATCTGAAACATTAAACCTGTTTCTCTCCACAGATGCTGCCAAGTCTGTCGAGTTTCTCTGTCAATTTCCGTTTCTGATTCCGAATTCCAGCATTCGCAGTGCTTTGTTTAAAGTTACTCTGCATTAAGTATGGGACAACACTTGATCAATTGTCAGCTCCATACTTCATTCCCTACTTCGGGAAGGCTGACCCCACGATTAATGGGACGAGGAAAACTCAACTTGCTGCAACAGTGAGAAAACTGAATCCTCACCAGGAGGCGAACAGGGAAAGCAAAAAGAAAAGGCACTGTGTGTTTTCATCAGGAAACCGCTTTTGTCTTTTCATCTGTGAACATTTTAGCTGCAGATACGTTTCTCCCTTTCTTCCGATTTTACAGCGTGAAAAAGACCTTTCGGCCCATCTGCAGTGAGGGTCATTGGACTTCCATCTATTCTAGTCCCAGTTCCCATAATCCTGCGTTTCTGATGTTACCAGGGCGAATCTAAATGGGATTCTCCCTGTGATCTTAAATGACCCAACAATGGGACTGAAGTTGGACATGGTCACATTATGTTGTAACACCGCCGAGGAACTCCACCTCATATTTACCCACAGATGGAAACAAACAGAGGGCTCAGGATTAGTCCCGTTCCATAGGCTTCCCATCCGCCAGTTTCTCAGATCAGCTCACCGCAGCTGGTCAAAGAGGTCTGCAGCACAGAAAATGCCCTTCGGCCCATAAAGTCTGCACCAGTCGAAGACTGACCCCTGACTGTTTTCATCTAGTTTTCCAACGGATGGCTCGTAGCTTCAACAAAGTTGGGATGGAATTGTTCAACTCATAGTGTCTCAACTTTCTCTGGGGATTTCTGCGTGTTTCACTCTGAAAGGCAGAGGGTTGTGGATTGCCCCCATTCCCAACCTGTCTGAAATGTCTTGTTTCCCTTCTCCTGTGTTTTGTATGTGAAAGATGAAGACAGGGTGTAATCTCCCATTTTATTTGTTGACATTACTGAATCGCAACCGGTAGGATTCCAGGCTGTGAGGGGAAAGCCAAATGAGTTTCAAGTCCATTGCCTTAAACACGCATCGACGATTCCAGAACCACACTGTCCTCTTCATTTTCCAGGTGTCTCCGCATATTCAAAGAATACGGCAGAAGCTCGATGGGTCTAGCAGTATCTGTGAAAAGAGAAACAGAAAATACGGTTTGAGTGTGGTATATATTTCTGTTTGAGAACTCGAGCAGCCCATGTCTTATCAAATGATTAGCCTGTCTTGCTGAAGTTTGAGCGAGAATATACCCGACAGGGAGTTGTTCAAGATGTAGTCGGCAGGATTCAACCCTGCATGGGGAAAAAACAATGGATTATTAACCCATCGCCTTACTCACTCTGCCACGAATACTCTTGCGTGCAAGAGGCTTAATATCTCTCCTAGAATGGAGAATTGTAACCATAAAACACCAGTATTTGGCTTGTCCTGTCCGCAGCATGACCCCAGTATTCACTGTAACCCTCTCTTGGTTCAGAACGGAGGAGGATGCTGGGAGATGAAGTTGAATGACACACACATTGATGAGAGGTAAAGGGGATGGGAAGGATCCATTTTCATGTGCAGAGAGATTCATAAACACAGCAGTGGATCGAGAAAGAAAAATGTCCTTGTACTTGTCTAGCGCTGTCCCCGCGAGCTGGATTATGGCCAATGAAGTGCTTTTGAAAAGATTCACCACTGGCAAACCAAAGTGCAAATCAGGTCGATTTATTTAATCAGAGGTCAAAACAGGAAAATGTTTCGAATGCACACAGCTGGCACTGGACAGTGCAGACCTATTCTCAGGGAGTTATTCTGCTCTGATTTACGTCTGGGACAATTTGGGAACAGGGGGGTTTCTAACAGCGGAACGGGTCACAAATTGCAGACTCTGATGAGAAGGATATTCTTTCTTTCAGAGGGGAGCAAAACGATGGAATTCTATAGGTCAAAGGGCTGTGAAGGCTAGCTGTATTCAAGACTGAGATAGACAAACACTTAGTTAATTCACAATCAAGGGCTACGGTGATCAGGCTGAAATGGGGTGGTTGAGTATTAAACAAATTAGCCGGGATCTCATTGAAACCTGTCTCCCACGTGATCGGCTAAATTGCTTCCATCTGCTCTCATATCTTTGCTGTTACTTGGAAGATGCGAGACACCATTGTAAAAGAAGAAAAGCAGAAATTTCGGAAGAGATGATTGCAGTCAAACTGTGTCAAAATTATTTATTGGAAGGGATATCATATTTGGCAATTTGCCAGATTTCTTTCCGAACATGTCCAGCAAAGCTGATCAAGGGAGCTATTCAGCTTGGACAAGAAACAAGCAAAGATTAGTGACATTTGTTTTCTGGCAAAATACATGGCCTTTCCTGATACTCACAATGAAAGAGATGGTTTCCAAGAAAAGACAGAGACTAAGTCACCTGTAAAGTAATCGATGACCAAGATATGACTCGCGTTGTTCTATGGGACATATATGATTTATTGATTATTATTCTCCAAACTTCCTTTACAATGGAACCGGGAGTGGGAGTGGAAAATTAAAGCCACCCATGATTATTGCCATCTTTTATCACTCACACACTGTTCATTTCTTGTATGATTTATCTCGCATTGTGGATACTGCGAGTGGGCTTGTAAACTGCATCTGCCGGTGAGTTCTTTCCTCACTGTTCCTCATCTCTTCCAAAACACATTCTGCATCCTTATCTCCTGAATGAAGGTAATCTCTAACCATTGTATAAGTGTCACTAAAACCTCGGCATTTCACACGCCTCTGTATGTCGCCTCCCAATATTAATAGATATTTTGGACAATTGCAACACAGTAAAGTAAGATTAATAAAATAACAAAATAGAGACTGGTGGACCTGGGTGTCCAACGCACGTTATTGCAGCTAAACCGCAGATGACTGCCCACAATCCGATCACGGAAACACACCCGGATCCATCAGGTAACACAGAATAAGCTCAGCACGAGAGGACATGTCAGGATCAGCACCAGAAACACAACAGAAATATTTCTCTGCGCTGCTATGGTGGATGTATTTCTCAATGAGCAATCGGGAGTTACATGTGTTCCATCAGGAGTGACGTCACACCCGGAAGTAACCTGTATCACAGACGGTCATGTGATCCAAGTACCAAACCCCAGAAACCGAGACACTCAGTGCCCTGTGGATAGCTCCAAGGAACAGCCGTCCGTGGAGTTTATGGGTGAGTTGAACTTTATGAATGCAGCTCGCTAGTTGTCGGCCTGTTTCTCCGATATAGTGTTTCATGCAGTCGCTGCGTGGAATCTACACAACCAGGTTTGTACATGATGGGTATTGGGTGTTGTGTTCTGGGGAGTTTTGTCTAAGTGAGGCTGTCGGTTTATGTGTCTGTTGTAACCCAGTGTGTTCAGAGGAGTCTGACTGTCAGTTCCCAGCAATTTATTTTAATAAAGGGGAGTATGCTTTTCAAATTGTCTGGTGGCATATCCTCGTTGCGAATTTTGTGTGCCAGATATCTGGGAATGAAATCGTGGGGATATCCATTCTTGGCAAAGAAATTGTGTGGCAGTCCCGAATTGTCACGGACCAGCTGTCCCGAGTAGCAATCCGTCCAGACGGCAAGGTTGGTGAGAACAGCACAATAGTAATAGGACAGGGCAAACAGAAGGCAGACAGAGAATTTCTAGAAGCAGGGCACTCATCCGCGGATTCCATCAATAAACAGATTCATCTGGACCCAGTCTGGAACCCCAAAAACCGGAAGCAGCAGGAATGAAACCAAATCAATTCCAACTGCCCCAGGACAGCAGCGCTTCACAACAGACTCTGCAGCCCTGTGGATGGCACCCAGAAATGTGAGGAAAATGCTGCAAACCATCTTCCCAGCTCCGCCAAACATTCCAACACCAACTCCAGGAGGCACACGGACTCCACATCTTTCTGCTCCAAAACGCTCCGGTTTTCTCCAGCAGAGTAGTGTACCCTGAATCCCCGGGAACAAGGTGAGGATGGCAACCCGGACACGGCCAGGAACGGCAGTGAGAGTGAGGGCAACAGCTGCCATTGTCGTCTGGACAGCCACAAACACTCCCTTTGAAAAGGACTTTGTCCATATGAAAGTCTGTACAGCAGTATAACCCGGGGCCCAAACAGCCAGTTCTGGGTATTCATATTCCAGACAATTTACGGTGGGCACCGTTTTCCCTGAAAGTTAGTGGGGATTGATATTTCATTGCTGATGTGAAACCAGATACTACACTGAATCTGCTCGCCGGTTTTTGTTGCTGTGGTGAAACGGTGTGCAATCATGGTGTGAAACGTTGTTCTAGCTCTCTGGTTTCCTTCATTCCTGTCCTGGTCAGGGAGGGTGGGGATTGGTCCTCTCCATCAGATGGAGGGACCAGCGCATTGTTGACCCAATTTAATCAAGAATGGAATTGGTCATCTTCACTTCTCGTGGTTCATTGTTGTTCTGTTTTGTTGTATGTTACTTGAGCACTTTCTGGGACTTGACAATGCATTAAAGCTGCAGTATGTTTGGAAGCACGGTTTGGAATTGTCTCGCTGCCACTTGTGTGAGCAGTACATGACATAGATGACTCGTACTACCTAAAAATCAGCATGTCAGTGTGTCTGGCAATGGGTCCGCCTTTTCTGTTTTGCTTCTGTTCCACTCTAAGAGCTGTCAGTTTTTGGATTCGCTCGAGTGCTGAGGGGGTAACACAATTTGTGTGATATTTTTCTTCAACTCCACCCTCCAGGAAAAATAGCCCAACGCGCTGAGTAACAAACAGAACGCGTTTTTTTTAGCAAATGGTCTATTCAAACTGGTGTCAGCTTCTGGAGCGTCTCAGAGTTGCCAAGCAGGGAAACAGACCCTGCTATCGAACTTGCCACTGCTAAACAGATAACCGAAATTAATCTTACCAATATTTGCCAAAATTTGTCCTTTATCTCTCCGAACTCTTTCAGATGCCTTTGAAATGTTGTGAGCGCTCAAGACTCTGACACTAAATATGGCAATTCATTCTGTACACACGGAAATGTCTGTGTTCAAAACAAGTGTCCCTCACATCCCTTTTAAATGTTCCTGTTCTCACATTAAACCAATGTTATGTCGCTTTGAACTCATGTGCCTTATGAAAAATTACTCCCTGACTCTTTTCTCTGTCCGTCTGCCTCATGACTTTATAAAATTCTGTAAGGCCATTCCTCAGCTCTGAAGCTCCAGGGAAAACTGTCGAAGCCAATTCAGCTTTGTGCTATTGTCCAAACAGTGTAAACCTTGCAAATCTTTTCAAATACTTTCGGAATTGTTCCACGTTCGTTACTGAATGCGCGATCTGTTCGTGCCTGAAGGGAAGCGATGCTGAAACGCTAGTAATGAGATATTGGCCAACAACTTTTCCCACTTCTTATTTGCGAGACAGGAGTTTTGTTTATGAAACGTTCCAAGAACAGGAACAATCCTCTGAAGCCGTGTCCAATTTAAAGTGGAATGGTTGTCCCTTTCACACGGGAAGAGCCGTTCCTGGGGAAGGATTTTCCATGTGCTGTGTCCCAGGGCTGAGCAGGAAGCCGCTGATTGAAGCTGCAGTAGCCGCTTTCAGTTGGCAGCGGGACCTTGGAGAGATTGGGGCCACATCCAGCTGCAGACTCGGGTGGGTTCTCGTGGTTGCAGTGTCGGGACATGGTTGGTCTCAATGCTTGAACTAGAATAATTGAGGCTTACTGCTAAGGGCGGGGTCGAACCAACAAAATTCCAGACAAACGCGCTGACGATTTGAGACACAGAAACTGGCCGCGCGTCTGTCCGAAAGCAGAGGGGTTGAGGAGGGTCCGACAGCAAGGACTCACACTGTTTTCCAAGTCAGTCTGGTTCAGAGGCCTGAGCAGCTGCGACCACAACGACGAAAACACATATGCTCCCTATGTTCAACTGCTTGCGGTAGAACAGCCGCCACCTTGGTAGCGGTGGGATTCGAACCCACGACTCGATAGAGACGGGAGCTTAAATCCAGCGCCTTAAACCACTCGGCTACGCTACCGTACCGAGGCAAGCTTCACTTCAGGCACGAACAGATCGCGCATTCAGTAACGAACGTGGAACAATTCCGAAAGTATTTGAAAAGATTTGCAAGGTTTACACTGTTTGGACAATAGCACGAAGCTGAATTGGCTTCGACAGTTTTCCCTGGAGCTTCAGGGCTGAGGAATGGCCTTACAGAATTTTATAAAGTCATGAGGCAGACGGACAGAGAAAAGAGTCAGGGAGTAATTTTTCTCAAGGCGCATGAGTTCAAAGCGAGATAACATTGGTTAAATGTGAGAACAGTAACATTTAAAGGGAATGTGAGGGACACTTGTTTTGAACACAGACATTTCCGTGTGTACAGAATGAATTGCCATATTTAGGGGCGGAGACTGGTGCGCTCACAACATTTCAAAGGCATCTGAAAGGGTTCGGAGAGATAAGGGACACATTTTGGGAAATATAGGTAAGATTATTTTCGGTTATCTGTTTAGCAGTGGCAAGTTAGATAGCAGGGTCTGTTTCCGTGCTTGGCAACTCTGAGACGCTCCAGAAGCTGACACCAACTTGAATAGACCATTTGATTAAAAAAACGCGTGCTGTTTGTTACTCAGCGCGTTTGGCTATTTTTCCTGGAGGGTGGAGTTTGGCCTGAAGAAAAATACCACAAAAATTGTGTTACCCCCTCAGCACTCGACCGAATCCAAAAACTGACAGCTCTTAGCGTGGGACAGAAGCAAAACAGAAAAGGCGGACCCATTCCCAGACACACTGACATGCTGACTTTGAGGGAGTGCGATTCGTCTATGTCATGTACTGCTCACACAAACGGCAGCGAGACAATTCCAAACCGGTGCTTCCAAACAGACTGGAGCTTTAATGCATTGTCAAGTCCCAGAAAGTGCTCAAGTAACATCCAACAAAACAGAACAACAATGAACCATAAGAAGTGAAGATGACCAATTCCATTCTTGATTAAATTGGGTCAACAATGCGCTGGTCCCTCCATCTGATGGAGAGGACCAATCCCCACCCTCCCTGACCAGGACAGGAATGAAGGAAACCAGAGAGCTAGAACAACGTTTCACACCGTGATTGCCCACCGTTTCACCACAGCAACAAAAACCGGCGAGCAGATTCAGTGTAGTATCTGGTTTCACATCAGCAATGAAATATCAATCCCCACTAACTTTCAGGGAAAACGGTGCCCACCGTAAATTGTCTGGAATATGAATACCCAGAACTGGCTGTTTGGGCCCCGGGTTATACTGCTGTACAGACTTTCATATGGACAAAGTCCTTTTCAAAGGGAGTGTTTGTGGCTGTCCATACGACAATGGCAGCTGTTGCCCTCACTCTCACTGCCGTTCCTGGCCGTGTCCGGGTTGCCATCCTCACCTTGTTCCCGGGGATTCAGGGTACAATACTCTGCTGGAGAAAACCGGAGTGTTTTGGAGCAGAAAGATGTGGAGGCCGTGTGCCTCCTGGAGTTGGTGTTGGAATGTTTGGCGGAGCTGGGAAGATGGTTTGCAGCATTTTCCTCACATTTCTGGGTGCCATCCTCAGGGCTGCAGAGTCTGTTGTGAAGCGCTGCTGTCCTGGGGCAGTTGGAATTGATTTGGTTTCATTCCCGCTGCTTCCGGTTTTTGGGGTTCCAGACTGGGTCCAGATGAATCTGTTTATTGATGGAATCCGCGGATGAGTGCCCTCCTTCTAGAAATTCTCGGTCTGCCTTCTGTTTGCCCTGTCCTATTACTATTGTGCTGTTCTCACCAAACCTTGCCGTCTGGACGGATTGCTACTCGGGACAGCTGGTCCGTGACAATTCGGGACTGTCACACAATTTCTTTGCCAAGAATGGATATCCCCACGATTTCATTCCCAGATGTCTGGCACACACGAAATTCGCAACGAGGATATGTCACCAGGCAATTTGAAGAACAGGCACCCCTTTATAAAAATAAATTGCTGGGAACTGTCGGTCAGACTCCTCTGAACACACTGGGTTACAACAGACACATAAACCGACAGCCTCACTCAGACAAAACTCCCCAGAACACAACACCCAATACCCATCATGTACAAACCTGGTTGTGTAGATTCCACGCAGCGACTGCATGAAACACTATATCGGAGAAACAGGCCGACAACTAGCGAGCTGCATTCATAAAGTTCAACTAACCCATAAACTCCACGGACGGCTGTTCCTTGGAGCTATCCACAGGGAACTGAGTGTCTCGGATACCGTGGCTTGGAACTTGGATCACATGACCGTCTGTGACACTGGTTGCTTCCGGGTGTGACGTCACTCCTGATGGAACACATGTCACTCTCGATTGCTCATTGAGAAATACATCCAACATAGCAGGGCAGAGAAATATTTCTGTTGTGTTTCTGGTGCTGATCCTGACATGTCCTCTAGTGCTGAGCTTATTCTGTGTTACCTGATGGATCGGTGTGTGTTTCCATGATCGGATTGTGGGCAGTCATCTGCGGTTTGGCTGCAATAATGTGCGTTGGAAACCCAGGTCCGCCAGTCTCTATTTTGTTTTTCTCATATAATTCACAATTGCAACACAGTAAAGTATCAACTAATATTGGGAGGTGACATACAGAGGCGTGTGAAATGGGGAGGTTTTAGTGACACTTGTACAATGGTTAGAGATTACCTTCATTCAGGAGATAAGAATGTAGAATGTGTTTTGGAAGAGGTTAGGAACAGTGAGGAAAGAACTCACCAGCAGATGCAGTTTACAAGCCCACTCGCAGTAACCACAATGTGAAATAAAACGTACAAGAAATAAATAGTGTGTGAGTGATAAAAGATAGCAATAAACATGGGTGGGTTTAATTTCCCCTCTCCCACTCCCGGTTCCATTGTAAAGGAAGTTTGGAGAACAATAATCAATAAATCACATATCTCCCATAGAACATCGCGAGTCATATCTTGGTCATTGATTACTTTACAGGTGACTTAGTCTCTGTCTTTTCATGGAAACCATCTCTTTCATTGTGAGTATCAGGAGAGGCCATGTATTTTGCCAGAAAACAAATGTCACTGACCTTTATTTGTTTCACATCTAAGAACACTCAAATCAACAGCTCCCTTGGTCAAATGGACCGCCCACGTTAGCAAAGAAATCTGGCAAATTGACAGTTTGAGTTTCCTTTCAATAAATAATTGTGACTCCGTGTGTCTGCAGTCATCTCTTCCTAACTTTGTGCTTTCCTTCGTTTACAGTGGGGTTTAGCATCTTCCAAGTAACAGCAAAGATATTAGAGCAGTTGGAATCATTTTCGCCGATCAAGTCGGCGAGTTTTCAATGAGATCACGGGCTGATTTGTTTAATCCTCAACTCCCCCTCTCAGCCTTATCTCCCTGGCCCTTGATGGTGAATTGACTAAATGTCTGTCTATCTCAACCGTGAAAATACCGAGCCTTGATGGCCCTCAGTTGGAAAGAATTCCACTGATTTGCTACCCTCTCATAGAGAGAATGTCCTCCCCATCAGAGTCTTCAATGTTTGACCCCTTCCGCTGTGATGAGGCCCTCTCGTCCCACATTATCCTGGGTGTGAATCAGAGCAGAATGAACCCCTGAAGGTAGGTCTACACTCTCTACTGCTAGCTGTGAGTATTTGAAAACATTTCATATTTTGACATCTGATTAACCAATTAGAGCTGATTTTTCACATTAGATTTGCCAATGGAGAGTCTTCTTCAAGAGCACTTCAATGGCTGTAATTCAGCTGGTGGTGTAAGTGTTAGTCAAACACAAGGACACTCGGTGCACTGCTGTGTTTATGAATCTCTCTGCACATGAAAATGGATCCTTCCCATCCCCTTTACCTCTCATCAATGTGGGTGTCATTCAACTTGATCTCCCAGCATCCTCCTCCGTTCTGAACCAAGAGAGGGTGACAGTGAATACTGGGGTCATGCTGCGGACAGGACAAGCCAAATACTGGTGTTTCAGGTTACAACTCTCCATTCTAGAAGAGATATTAAGGCACGTGAACGCAAGGGTCCTCATGCCAGAGTAATTAAGGCGATGGGTTAGTAATCCATTGATGTTTCCCCATGCAGGGTCGAATCCTGCCGACTACATCTTGAACAACTCCCTGCAGGGTGCAGTCTCGCTCAAACTTCAGGAACAGCATGTCCGTTATTTGATTAGACATAGGCTGCTCGAGTTCTTAATCAGAAATATACCCCACTCAAACCGTTATTTCTGTTTCTCTTTTCACAGATACTGCCAGACCCATCGAGGTCCTGCAGTATTCTGTGAATGTACTGCGCAGAAGTGCTGCTTTTCATTCGATTCCTTTAATCCCAGTCCCTCTGTTCACTGCCTCTGGTCAGGGGTAACACTTGGTCCTGCTCGTCAAAGTGCCCAGGCCCACGGTTCCCACTCCCATCATTATAAACAGCCGCAGGAAATTGCCGGTTAACCATCTTTACTCCAAAGGGAAACTCACCAGCCTCGGGAATCTCTCCACAAAACGGGACTTCTCATCCCTGGACACGGTATAAGACAGAGGATTGTGAAGAGATTTTGGGAAAATATTGTCAGTTGGCAGGTGCACAAATGTTAAAGGCGCAACCCGTATAACACAGTTTCCAGCTTTGTGAATCTTCGGGAACTCTTTGGGAAATGGAATCAGAGGAGAATGAAGAAGGGCGAACTGTCGGGCTGAGCAGAAACAGTCAAGACACGTTCCCCTTCTTTAAGAGGACACCACATGAACTGATCGGAGACATTGAAAGAATTCTCGTTCCTGTACATGAGGAATACAAATCTCATCTGGACTCTAGATCAATGAAATAACTCGGGACCACACAAGACACTGGGAGGCTCGAAGGGAGATGGTCCGGGTTGGAGGGGAGCTGGTTCCCAGTGACATGGGTGTCTCTGTAGTGGGTGGGATCAGACTGTTCCCATGTCGCCATAATGAATGTCTGGCAAAGTAAAACTGATAGAGGACAGTTGGCGTTCTGGGAAGGGCAGACTGAAGTGAGAAGTCAGTCACAGCCTGCTTTAGAGGATCGTGCAAGGTGTGAGGTTAGAAGTTTCAGCGCATTCGACTGTTCAATGAAAGGTTCCTGGTTCAAGAGCCCCCAGGTCGACAGCGATGGTTGTTCTTGCTGCATCTGTTTTGGATGCTGCACAGTTTCGTGTGTCGAGTGGGGTCAGCAAAATGTTCTCCAAACGGAACCCTTTCGTGTGAGGATCCACAAAGAAGTTTCTGCATTGCTTTAATGGTTCATGTAAGGAACTGTGCATTCTTGGAATCTGAAGCAAAAACAGAAGCTGCTGTCGAATCTAACGGGTTTGGCAGGACCTGTGGGAGATTACCGAGTTCTGATGAAGTTCTGAAATGTTGTCTCTGGTTTTCTCTGAATAGATGCTGTAAGATCTGCTGAGTTTCTCTTGCAATTCCTGTTGTTGGTTTTAAATGAATGTCCGTTCCATCTATCAGGATGATACAACCAGACCCGCCATGGGCCAAAATTTAATGCTTTTACAAACTGTGAAGTGATTGGATTCAAACCAACCCGATAATGATTCACTCTTCCTCAGCTCCACAATGAGAGACACCTGGAAAATGAAGAGGACAGTGTGGTTCTGGAATCGTCGATGCGTGTTTAAGGCAATGGACTTGAAATTCATTCGGCTTTACCCTCACAGCCTGGAATCCTACCGGTTACGATTCAGTGATGTCTACAAATTAAAAGGGAGATTACACCCTGTCTTCTTCTTTCACATACAAAACACAGGAGAAGGGGAAAAAAAGACATTTCAGACAGGTTGGGAATGGGGGCAACCACAACCTTCTGTCTATCAGGGTACAACACACAGAAATCCCCAGAGAAAGTTGAGACACTATGAATTGAACAATTCCATCCCAACTTTGTTGGAGCTATGAGCCATCCGTTGGAAAAGGAGATGAAAACAGTCAGGGGCCAGTCTTCGACTGGTGCAGACTTGATGGGCCGAAGGGCATTTTCTGTGCTGCAGACCTCTTTGACCAGCTGCGGTGAGCTGGTCGGAGAAACTGGCGGATGGGAAGCATATGGAACGGGACTAATCCTGAGACCTCTGTTTATTTCCATCTGTGGGTAAATATGAGGTTGTGTTCCTCGGCGGTGTTACAACATAATGTGACCATGTCCCCAACTTCAGTCCCATTGTTGGGTCATTTAAGATCACAGGGAGAATCCCATTTAGATTCGCCCTGGTAACATCAGAAACGCAGGTTCATGGGAACTGGGACTAGAATAGATGGAAGTCCAATGACCCGCACTGCAGATGGGCCGAAAGGTCTTTCTCACGCTGTAAAAATCGGAAGAAAGGGAGAAACTAATCTGCAGCTAAAATGATCACAGACGAAAAGACAAAAGCGGTTTCATGATGAAAACACACAGTGCCTTTTCTTTTTGCTTTCCCTGTTCGCCTCCTGGTGAGGATTCAGTTTTCTCACTGTTGCAGCAAGTGGACTTTTCCTCGTCCCATTAATCGTGGGGTCAGCCTTCCCGAAGTTGGGAATGAAGTATGGAGCTGACAATTGATCAAGTGTTGTCCCATACTTAATACACAGTAACTTTAAACAAAGCACTGCGAATGCTGGAATTCGGAATCAGAAACGGAAATTGACAGAGAAACTCGGCAGACTTGGCAGCATCTGTGGAGAGAAACAGGTTTAATGTTTCAGATCGACAGAACAAGGATAGTTATGCATTTTATTGTTTTAATGCCAGAGTAATTGTCAGTTTTACTGACCAATCAGCATATTTATAAGAATATTATATTCGCCGAGAAATGTCAACTTTCTGAATTTCAACCGACCTTTCCGGGTGTAATGCTGATTCTGTTGCCTTGAGCTGGTGAAACACTGTCCTTCAATTGTTCTTTTTTATTCCCTTTTCTGTCAGTGAGCACCCATTTTAAATGGAGAGTTTCTATTTTCAGTCTCTCCCTCAATATGCGTCTCTACTCGTCTATCATTTCCTCTGTGTATCCGCCTCACTCTCTTCCACATTCTCCCACTCTCTGCCTATCAATATCCCTTATTTACCATTTCTGCTCTTTGAAAAGTCTGACATTCGGAGATAGTTTGAGAGTAGACCTACTAACGGGCTTTCCCCGCCCCTGACTAGAGTGTGTAGAACTGTCCTCACATTCTCCGGGTAGAGTCGATGTCACTGAGGCCTGCTGTAAGGTGACATTTCTTCACTCAAAATATGATGAGCTTTTACAATTCTTAATAGAATTCATAATCCACCAAACAAAAACAATTTCACCCCAATTATCCGATTTAAGTGAAGCCTTTGCTTCAATTGAACGAATGAATGGTGACAGCAGAAAAGGAGGGGTATCATCTTGCAGTGTGTGTGCCATTCCCACAACATTGCTGGGATATCTGCAGTGTCTCCTGCCTCACCTCGTTATTCCCAACAAAGTGGGAATGAAGGAGGGAGAATGAAAGTGGAATTAGAAAGATAGAGCATTGACTGATGGGACTACAAGAGGCGGTAGGACGTGGGAACATGAAATCCCAATGGGCTGAGCTCAAACACCAGAAGGATGCTGAGCCGTCTCTTTCGGTATGGTGGGTCAACACAATGGCATTTACGGGATGGTTAAACAACGAACCTTCAATATACAGGACATGCAACGCCAGGATTTGACACCGTCCTGGTCTGGTTATTACCAGGCGCTTTAACTCATTAATCCACGGAGACAGCGCAGACACTGCTCTCCAAATCCATATCTGCAGTTCATTAACTATTCAATCAGAGTAACTCGGACATTTGTTTCGGGTTGAAAGTTGCTCGGTGAGAATTTAAATCAGCCTCCCCTTATACAGAAAAGAACAGTTCAGAGTTGGACACTCCCCAGTGAAAATGCACAGAAAGAGGCAATCTCTTCTTGTGTTGGGTTCAAACTGATCCCTCCATCTTCATTAAACTGACAGGATAAAGAGGATGTGTTCATCCTCCTGGAGCCCATGAACTGCGTTAATATGTACCGAGGGAATATCCCCCCAAGAGAACAGGGTCATTGTGGTGAATGGATCAGGAGTGTTGTGTGAGTCAGTACAAACAGTGGGCAGTATAGGCTGATCTTTTAGGTCTAACATTGAGCCTTGCTCCACCAGCTCCTCTCTCACTGACTGATTCAAGCCTTCCAGTCGGCTTTACCTTTCATTTTATTTCAATCACCCCGCTCCACTGAATCACTTCTCTCGATCACTTGTATGTGCCCACGGGGAAGCTGTAGGTATCGCACGGTGGCTCAGTGGATAATACAGCTGCCTCACAGCGCAAGGGTCTCAAATTCAATTCCAGCCTCCAACAACTGTCTGTATGGTGTTTGCACATTCTCCCCGTCTCTGCGTGGGCTTCTTTCCGCTGTTCAAAGATGTGCGTTTAAGGGTGAATTGGTCGTCCTGAATTGCCAAAAATGTTAGGTGCATTAGCCAGAAAGGAAATGGGTCTGGGTTGGTTCCTTTCAGGGAGGGGCAGCGTTGGGCCGAACGGCCTGTTTCTGTGCAATAGTGAATCTAATCACCCTGTTTGAAACACATTCGTGGCGTCGGACACCACTCAATGGGACAGGAATCACTGTCCATCATAATTTACTCCAGAGATTGAGATGTTGAGTTACTTTACAGAACACTGGACGAACTCAAGTTGCAGCCATGATACTGTTCGCGAGGGAGTTCCAGTATCTAGACCCAAAAGCACTGTAGGAGCAGCGAGATATTTCCAACTCAGAAAGGCGAGGTCCCAGATGGGTGTTTTGTGTTTACAGTTCTCTCGTGTATCTGTTGCTATTGTCCTTGTAGATCACTGGGTTGGTCTGGGTCTGTGTTCTGTGAGGAAGCAGGAGTTAGTTTTCAATGAGATAACTCACAAGAAGAGAAATAAATCTTCATTTCCTGTCTGGGAATTGTATCCCGGTCTGGGCATTACAAACTCAGACTCCGAACCAGTGACCCTACAGAAGCTGACAATAACACTTGTGACCTGATCTGTCCAGACTCTGTGTATGATCTTCACGTTATCATCTTCTTCAGCAGCAATGTTTCTCTCTCTAAGTTTCCAAACAATTCATATTGCCGCCCTGGTTTCAATGTGAAGAAAGCGGAGCTGTGCTAACCTGATTTACTGCAGGAAGGTACAGAACAGTTTGATACTAACAGCGGCTCGTTTGGAGGCGTTGATCTGCGGTGATGAGGCGGCCCCAATAAAGCCTTCGTTCAAATCGTCTGATTCCAAATTCCACGTTGGAAATGACCAGAGGTTTCTCGCTGAATTTGTTCAGGACCTTGACTGGAAGTGACACTAAATCCAAGTATGAAAGTACATTTCAATGGAGAACATCATAAGATAGCGCAGTGACTGTGAATAAAATGCTGGAGACTTCCAGCAGAAGAACAGGCGACACAGAAGCAGGTACCTGAGGACAAATGTATTTGCTTTGCCATTGAAAGGCCCTGTTCCACAAAGTGGATTATCTTTGCTGGTTGATCACCTTATGAATGTTTTTTCCCAGATCTCCATGTTTACATCACATATGGAAAGGTGTCCAGCGTGTGTGTGTGCATCCGGCTAGTGAAGCAATAGATAAAACATCTGACTTTGAATCAGACGATAGTAGGTTTACATCCTACATGTCTCGAGTGTAACGTGTTCGTTCAGCCAATTGCATGTTTATTTGCTATTTCCTTCGGTTCTTTCGAGCTGCAGGGATCGGATCAGTGTGTCTTCAAATGGAATGTTGCTTTTGGGTCTATTACAGCTCAATGTCAGACAGGTGTATGGCTGGTCCTGTTTTGTCAGGTTCTGAGGATCTGAATGGTTTGGATCAGTGTGGTTTCGAAGTTAAAACTTGCATTTAGGTCTATTGTCCATTTTAAATTCCAGCTCTGCTCCACATCTCTCATTGCCTGTCAAACTGGCGAGTGTTCCACCGAAAGCTGCCTTTGTCAGAGAAGCTGTTGCGTGGAGCAGAGAGCGGAAGTGAAGCACAAGGAGCTGGTATGATCCTGAGATATCTGTTCCTCCCGGGATATGTTTCTGTGTGTCTCCCTCTGTGGGTGAAAATGAGGTTCAGGTCCTCAAGGTGGTTCCAACACAGTGTGACCATGTCAAACCTCAGTCCCATTGTCATGTCGTTTAAATTCACAGTGAGAATTGCGTTGATATTTGCTCTGGAAACATCAGGACACATAACATTTTGAGCCAAAACTAGAAACTGGGACTGGAATACATGGATGCCTGATGAGCTGCAATGCACGATGGGCCGAACGGTCTCTTCCCACTCTGTGAAAGCTCGAAGGCAAGGAGGACCGAATCTGCAGCAAGACTGATCAGAAATGAAAAGGCAAAAGTGTTTTCATTCTGAATAAATGCAAGGGCGCCTTCTGCCTTCCCTTGGAGTCGAGTAGCCAGCATTTGGTGCTCTCGCTGCCGTGACACGGGTTCTATTCCCGGTCAAGGAATGCGTGCTTTGTTCTGCACACACATCGTGGTAAGAATATTTCTGACCACTTTTCCAAAGCTGGCAGGACATCGGTTTTGTGCCAACCATTTTAAAGTTTAACAGAAAACCAAGAGGTGCAGATGTTGGAAATCTGAACCAAAAACAAGAATTGACGTGCAAACTGAATAGTCCTGACAACATCTGTGGGGAGAAACCGAGACAATGATTCACAACGACAGGACCAGATTAGTTCTTCATTTCTTGACCACAATGCTGGGATAATGGTCAAAATATTGTAACCCTTCCGAAGTTAAAGTTGCATTCCTTATCCAATAGAAAAAAAAACTACACCATGGAAACTACAACAAAGGAGAATATGGAGGCATTACTGATGCTGTACAATGAATGAATGGCGACAGCAGAGAATGAGGGTGATCCACTCCTGGTTTCTGTGCCATAACCACAACATCCCACGGCCTTTCTGCAGTGTCTCCTGCCTCACCTCGTTATTCCCACCAAACTTGGAATGAAGGAGGGAGAATAAAAGTCGAGGAGAAGAAGGAGTGCTTTTGGAACAGCAGCAAGAAACTCCAGGTTGGTGTATTGGTTAGGAAGGACAACATGCCCTGCTGGAACTAAACCAGGAAAAAGGAGTGGGTTTACCAAACCATAACAGGCTCGAACTCACACAGGATGCTGAGTCCCTTCATCAGTAACACGACACTTAATAAAAGGTGAACCTATGACCCTTCAATACAACAAGCGGGCACAGCTGGGATTGGACCCTATGGTCAGCTGCTTACCAAGGAGGGGTTTGAAATAACTAAGGGACGTCCATATGTGCAGTTCCTTAACCACATGACCACAGTAACTCGGAAATACATTTCTGTATCAATATTACTCAGTGTGATTTGCAATCAAACCCCGCTTTTGCAAAACCAGACATTTCACGATTGGACATTCTTCAATGCAAAGGCACATGAAAGAGCAATCTTCTCTTACATTGGCTTCAAACAGATATTTGTATCTGTTGAAACTGACAGGACAATGGGACATTTTTCATCCTCTTGGGGAGTATTGACGGCTTTAATACACTCAGAGGTAATCTCACACGAAGAGGAACAGTGTCATTGCCATGTATTGCCCAGGAATGGTGTGTGATCCAATGTAAACAGTTTGCAGTAAAGGCTGACCCATTAGCAGCGACACTGAGCCTTGCACCACCAGATCCAGACTCCCTTCCTGCCTCATGCCTCCCAGTCCTCATTGTCATTCACGTCAATTTCACTTCCCTGCTCCACTTCCCAACTTACTACCGATCTCCTGCAGGTGTCCAATTGGAACCTACCACTGTTAGAAACGTATTCCTGGGATAATGATATCACTCAATGGAATAGGACTCGGGGTCCATTCCTAAATCCCCCAGAGATGGAGGATATGAGTTGCTTTTGTGAACCATTGAACTCCTTCACACGGAGGTACAGCCATTATGCTGCAAGTGCGGGATTTCCCGGATTTACACCCAGAGACACTGAAGGAACACCAACATATTCCCAACTCAGGAAGGTGAGATGATTGGAGGGAAATTTGAAGGGGTCACTATCGTATCTGTCCGCTGTCATTGTCCTTCCACATGGTTCAAGTAATCACTGGGCTGATTCTGGAGGGATCCCGGTCTGTCTTCTGTGTGGAACGGGGAATGGGTTTTCATTCAGACAATTCACATGAAGAGAATTAAACCTTCATTCTCTGAATGGGAACTGTATCCATGTCTGGACGATACAAACTTTGACTCCTCAGCACGGGCCCCCGGTAATGCTGACAGTATCCAAAGCGACCTGAATTGTACACACCCTTGTGCCTGTCCATTCCTTCATAACCACCTTCGGCAACAAAGTTTCTCTCTTCAATTTTGCAAACGCTTCATATTATCGCCTTGTGTTTCACAGTACAGAAAGCGGAGCTGTGGTAATCTGATGTTGGTCAGTCGGTGTAATGCAGGAATGTACAGAACAGGTTGACGCGGGCAGAGACCCGTTTTGAGGCGTGTGATTGCAGTGAAGGGGTTCCACCAATAAAAGGCGCTGTTCATCTCGTCTGATTCTCCATCCCGGGATTCAAATCAACAGAGGTTTCTCGCTGGACTGGTTCAGGATCTTGACTGGAAGAGGCCATGACGCAAGGTATGAAAAGATATTTCACTGGAGTGAATCAAAACATCGCGGAGTGACTGTGAATAAAATGATGGCAACTTCCAGCAGAGGCGCAGGCGACCCTGAAGCAGGTTCCTGAGGGTAAATATGTTTCCTTGGGCATTGAAAGACATTGCTTCACGGAGTGGGACATCCGATGGGAAACAGTGACGATAATTATTTTTACTGATTGTTCACCTTGTGAATACTGTTTCCCCCAATGTCCATGTTTCCATTTCATATCGACTACCTGGTGAAAGGCTGTACTTAATAGTTCCCTTTTTATTCCTATTTGTTTCTGTCAGTCAGCAGCCATGTCGATTGGAGAATTGGTCCTTTCAGTATCTCCCTCAATATGCGTCTCCATCTTTCTTTCTTTCTCTGTGAATGTCCCTGAACCTCTTTCACATTCTCGGACTCTCGGTCTGCCCCATATTCCTCATTTCCCATTTCTGATCTTTGAAAAGTCTGACATTCGGAGACAAATTGAGAGTGGACCAGCTAACAGGCTTTCTGCCCCCTCGGTAGCATGTGTGGGATTGGGCTCACATTCTCCGAATAATGTGTCTGGCACTTATTCCTGAGGTGAGGAGTCATTCCTTCCTCCAAATATTATGATCCTTTCGAGTTCTAAATAAACTTCATAATCCACAAGAAAAGAAACCGCAATCACAGTGCAAACCACAACGACAGGAGAGCAATGAAGTATTTCCTGTTGGTGTGGAATGAATGAACGTTGACAGCAGAGAATTAGGGTGAACAGCTCTTGGTGTCTGCGTCATTACTGCAACATTCACCGGCGAGTCTGCCATGTCTCCTGCTCACCTCGTTATTCCCAACAAACTGGAAATGAACGAGGCGGAATACAGGAGGAGTAGAAGCAGAAGGTCTTGTCAAACACAGGAAGGAAATTCCAGATTGAAGTAATAGTTCGGAAGAAACAATATCCACTGGAGGAACTAAACCAGGGAGCAGATCAGGATCACCAAAACAGGCTGACACTCAAACAGGACGCATGGTTGACTGATGAGCAACACTGACTTGTGAGATTTTGAGACAACCATGCATTTGGTAAAATACCCAGGCACCACTACGATGTGACATCTTGGTGGGCTGGTTATGATGTGGGTAAGTTCACAAACTGAGGCACGGCACCACACCACAAGTGGTTTTCTCATCCCAGTTCCTTAACCAATTGATAACAGGAACTGGGAATTGTGTTTTCTGTATTAATGTTGCTCAGTGAGAATTGCATTCAGCCCCCACTTTTGCAAAGACAGTTTATGGTTGAACGTTCTGCACTGAAATTGTACACAAAAAGACAATCTCCTCTTCCATTGGCTTCAAACTGATATGTTCAACTGTTTACACTGACAGGATAAAGAGAATGTATTCATCCTCTCGGGGCCCATTAACTCTGTTAATATACACAGGGAGCCTCACAAAAAGAGGAACAGGGTCATTGTGCTAAACTGACCTGAACTGTCTGTGAGTTAGTGTAAACAATATGGAGTAAAGATTTGGAGGTGCCGGTGTTGGACTGGGGTGGACAAAATTAAATAATCACACAACATCAGGTTATAGTCCAACAGGTTTATTTGATAGTACCAGCTTTTGGAGCGCTGTTCCTTCATCAGGTGGTTGTGGAGCATAACATCATACCACACAGAATTTATAGCAAAAAGATTACAGGGTGATGCCACTGAAATGAAATATTTAAAAATAAAGTGTAGTGTCTGTTCAGTCTGTATACTTTTAGAAATACCATGTTAGATTCTGTTCTTTCATATGTAAACCGTATGTAAAAATAGCTAAATTCTCAGGTAAATCTTTAACAAGAGGTGCCCCCTCAGCTCAGATTGAGCCTTGAAGGTGTGAGGTTGAAATCTGCCTGTGTCCCAATGTTCTGTCGTGGCAGAAGCTGGGGATACCCTGCCTCATGGCTTTCAAGATGTATTTAACATCGGCAGTGAGGTTCCCACATCGGGTCCCATTGCCTAATATGATGGGACATCTTGGTGTGTTGGCTCTGTGTACCTTCGGTAGGCAGGAGAAGTCTCCTGTATGAGAAGTACATTTCAGAGCTTAGATCAGAGTGGTGCTGGAAAAACACAGCAGGTCAGGCAGCATCCGAGGGGCAGGAAAATCGACGTTTCGGGAAAATGTCATTCATTAGGGTTTCGGAAGTGCCGAGCTCAGAAACAGACCCTCCATTCCACCTCGTCCCTGCTGACCAGATAACCGGAATTAATTAGCGAGATTAGCCAACATTTGTTCCTTACCCCTCCAAACCCGACCTGACTACATTGCATCCAGATGCCTTTTAAATAGAGACATAGAGATGTACAGCATGGAAACAAACCTATTTAATGTTTCCACCAAATAAAGGAGCTGGAGCAGCGTCACTGCTTCCTCCTGTATTATAGAAAATAAAGGAGCTGGAGCAGCGTCACTGCTTCCTCCTGTATTATAGAAAATAAAGGAGCTGGAGCAGCGTCACTGCTTCCTCCTGTATTAAAGAAAATAAAGGAGCTGGAGCAGCGTCACTGCTTCCTCCTGTATTATAGAAAATAAAGGAGCTGGAGCAGCGTCACTGCTTCCTCCTGTATTAAAGAAAATAAAGGAGCTGGAGCAGCGTCACTGCTTCCTCCTGTATTAAAGCAAATAAAGGAGCTGGAGCAGCGTCTCTGCTTCCTCCTATATTATAGTAAATAAAGGAGCTGGAGCATCGTCTCTGCTTCCTCCTGTATAATAGAAAATAAAGGAGCTGAAGCAGCGTCACTGCTTCCTCCTGTATTATAGAAAATAAAGGAGCTGGAGCAGCGTCACTGCTTCCACCTGTAGTATAGAAAATAAAGGAGCTGGAGCAGCGTCACAGCTTCCTCATGTATTATAGAAAATAAAGGACCTGGAGCAGCGTCTCTGCTTCCTCCTGTATAATAGAAAATAAAGGAGCTGGAGCAGCGTCACTGCTTCCTCCTGTATCATAGAAAATAAAGGAGCTGGAGCAGTGTCACTGCTTCCTCCTGTATTATAGAAAATAAAGGAGCCGGAGCAGAGACACTGCTTCCTCCTGTATTATAGAAAATAAAGGAGCTGGAGCAGCGTCACTGCTTCCTCCTGTATTATAGAAAATAAAGGAGCTGAAGCAGCGTCACTGCTTCCTCCTGCATTAAAGAAAATAAAGGAGCTGGAGCAGCGTCACTGCTTCCTCCTGTATTATAGAAAATAAAGGAGTTGGAGCAGCGTCACTGCTTCCTCCTGTATTATAGAAAATAAAGGAGCTGGAGCAGCGTCACTGCTTCCTCCTGTATTAAAGAAAATAAAGGAGCTGGAGCAGCGTCACTGCTTCCTCCTGTATTATAGAAAATAAAGGAGCTGGAGCAGCGTCACTGCTTCCTCCTGTATTATAGAAAATAAAGGGGCTGGAGCAGCGTCACTGCTTCCCCTTGTATTATAGAAAATAAAGGAGCTGGAGCAGCGTCACTGCTTCCTCCTGTATTATAGAAAATAAAGGAGCTGCAGCAGAGTCACCGCTTCCTCCTGTATTATAGAAAATAAAGGAGCTGGAGCAGCGTCACTGCTTCCTCCTGTATTATAGAAAATAAAGGAGCCGGAGCAGCGTCACCGCTTCCTCCTGTATTATAGAAAATAAAGGAGCTGGAGCAGCGTCACTGCTTCCTCCTGTATTATAGAAAATAAAGGAGCTGGAGCAGCGTCACCGCTTCCTCCTGTATCATAGAAAATAAAGGAGCTGGAGCAGCGTCACCGCTTCCTCCTGTATCATAGAAAATAAAGGAGCTGGAGCAGCGTCACCGCTTCCTCCTGTATTATAGAAAATAAAGGAGCTGGAGCAGCGTCACCGCTTCCTCCTGTATTATAGAAAATAAAGGAGCTGGAGCAGCGTCACTGCTTCCTCCTGTATTATAGAAAATAAAGGAGCTGGAGCAGCGTCACTGCTTCCTCCTGTATTATAGAAAATAAAGGAGTTGGAGCAGCGTCACTGCTTCCTCCTGTATTATAGAAAATAAAGGAGCTGGAGCAGCGTCACTGCTTCCTCCTGTATTAAAGAAAATAAAGGAGCTGGAGCAGCGTCACTGCTTCCTCCTGTATTATAGAAAATAAAGGAGCTGGAGCAGCGTCACTGCTTCCTCCTGTATTAAAGAAAATAAAGGAGCTGGAGCAGCGTCACTGCTTCCTCCTGTATTATAGAAAATAAAGGAGCTGGAGCAGCGTCACTGCTTCCTCCTGTATTAAAGAAAATAAAGGAGCTGTAGCAGAGTCACCGCTTCCTCCTGTATTATAGAAAATAAAGGAGCTGGAGCAGCGTCACTGCTTCCTCCTGTATTATAGAAAATAAAGGAGCTGCAGCAGAGTCACCGCTTCCTCCTGTATTATAGAAAATAAAGGAGCTGGAGCAGCGTCACTGCTTCCTCCTGTATTATAGAAAATAAAGGAGCTGGAGCAGCGTCACTGCTTCCTCCTGTATTATAGAAAATAAAGGAGCTGCAGCAGAGTCACCGCTTCCTCCTGTATTATAGAAAATAAAGGAGCTGGAGCAGCGTCACTGCTTCCTCCTGTATTATAGAAAATAAAGGAGCTGGAGCAGCGTCACCGCTTCCTCCTGTATTATAGAAAATAACGGAGCTGGAGCAGCGTCACTGCTTCCTCCTGTATTATAGAAAATAAAGGAGCTGGAGCAGCGTCACCGCTTCCTCATGTATTATAGAAAATAAAGGAGCTGGAGCAGCGTCTCTGCTTCCTCCTGTATTATAGAAAATAAAGGAGCTGGAGCAGCGTCACCGCTTCCTCCTGTATTATAGAAAATAAAGGAGCTGGAGCAGCGTCACTGCTTCCTCCTGTATCATAGAAAATAAAGGAGCTGGAGCAGCGTCACTGCTTCCTCCTGTATCATAGAAAATAAAGGAGCTGGAGCAGCGTCACTGCTTCCTCCTGTATTATAGATAATAACGGAGCTGGAGCAGCGTCACTGCTTCCTCCTGTATTATAGAAAATAAAGGAGCTGGAGCAGAGTCACTGCTTCCTCCTGTATTATAGAAAATAAAGGAGCTGGAGCAGCGTCACTGTTTCCTCCTGTATTATAGAAAATAAAGGAGCTGGAGCAGCGCCACTGCTTCCTCCTGTATTATAGAAAATAAAGGAGCTGGAGCAGCGTCACTGCTTCCTCCTGTATTATAGAAAATAAAGGAGCTGGAGCAGCGTCACTGCTTCCTCCTGTATTATAGAAAATAAAGGTGCTGGAGCAGCGTCACTGCTTCCTCCTGTATTATAGAAAATAAAGGAGCTGGAGCAGCGTCACTGCTTCCTCCTGTATTATAGAAAATAAAGGAGCTGGAGCAGCGTCACTGCTTCCTCTTGTATTATAGAAAATAAAGGAGCTGGAGCAGCGTCACTGCTTCCTCCTGTATCATAGAAAATAAAGGAGCTGGAGCAGCGTCACTGCTTCCTCCTGTATTATAGAAAATAAAGGAGCTGGAGCAGCGTCACTGCTTCATCCTGTATTATAGAAAATAAAGGAGCTGGAGCAGCGTCACTGCTTCCTCCTGTATCATAGAAAATAAAGGAGCTGCAGCAGAGTCACCGCTTCCTCCTGTGTTATAGAAAATAAAGGAGCTGGAGCAGCGTCACTGCTTCCTCCTGTATTATAGAAAATAAAGGAGCTGGAGCAGCGTCTCTGCTTCCTCCTGTATTATAGAAAATAAAGGGGCTGGAGCAGCGTCACTGCTTCCTCCTGTATTATAGAAAATAAAGGAGCTGGAGCAGCGTCTCTGCTTCCTCCTGTATTATAGAAAATAAAGGAGCTGGAGCAGCGTCACTGCTTCCTCCTGCATTTTCGAAAATACAGGAGCTGGAGCAGCGTCTCTGCTTCCTCCTGTATTATAGAAAATAAAGGAGCTGGAGCAGCGTCTCTGTTTCCTCCTGTATTATAGAAAATAAAGGAGCTGGAGCAGCGTCACTGCTTCCTCCTGTATTATAGAAAATAAAGGAGCTGGAGCAGCGTCACTGCTTCCTCCTGTATTATAGAAAATAAAGGAGCTGGAACAGCGTCACTGCTTACTCCTGTATTATAGAAAATAAAGGAGCTGGAGCAGCGTCACCGCTTCCTCCTGTATTATAGAAAATAAAGTAGCTGGAGCAGCGTCACTACTTCCTCCTGTATTATAGAAAATAAAGGATCTGGAGCAGCGTCACTGCTTCCTCCTGTATTATAGAAAATAAAGGAGCTGGAGCAGCGTCTCTGCTTCCTCCTGTATTATAGAAAATAAAGGAGTTGGAGCAGCGTCACTGCTTCCTCCTGTATTATAGAAAATAAAGGAGCTGGAGCAGCGTCACTGCTTCCTCCTGTATTATAGAAAATAAAGGAGCTGGAGCAGCGTCACTGCTTCCTCCTGTATTATAGAAAATAAAGGAGCTGGAGCAGCGTCACTGCTTCCTCCTGTATTAAAGAAAATAAAGGAGCTGGAGCAGCGTCACTGCTTCCTCCTGTATTAAAGAAAATAAAGGAGCTGGAGCAGCGTCACTGCTTCCTCCTGTATTAAAGAAAATAAAGGAGCTGGAGCAGCGTCTCTGCTTCCTCCTATATTATAGTAAATAATGGAGCTGGAGCATCGTCTCTGCTTCCTCCTGTATTATTGAAAATAAAGGAGCTGAAGCAGCGTCACTGCTTCCTCCTGTATTATAGAAAATAAAGGAGCTGGAGCAGCGTCACTGCTTCCTCCTGTATTATAGATAATAAAGGAGCTGGAGCAGCGTCACTGTTTCCTCCTGTATTATAGAAAATAAAGGAGCTGGAGCAGCGTCACTGCTTCCTCCTGTATTATAGAAAATAAAGGAGCTGGAGCAGCGTCACTGTTTCCTCCTGTATTATAGAAAATAAAGGAGCTGGAGCAGCGTCACTGCTTCCTCCTGTATTAAAGAAAATAAAGGAGCTGGAGCAGCGTCACTGCTTCCTCCTGTATTAAAGAAAATAAAGGAGCTGGAGCAGCGTCACTGCTTCCTCCTGTATTAAAGAAAATAAAGGAGCTGGAGCAGCGTCTCTGCTTCCTCCTATATTATAGTAAATAATGGAGCTGGAGCATCGTCTCTGCTTCCTCCTGTATTATTGAAAATAAAGGAGCTGAAGCAGCGTCACTGCTTCCTCCTGTATTATAGAAAATAAAGGAGCTGGAGCAGCGTCACTGCTTCCTCCTGTATTATAGAAAATAAAGGACCTGGAGCAGCGTCTTTGCTTCCTCCTGTATAATAGAAAATAAAGGAGCTGGAGCAGCGTCACTGCTTCCTCCTGTATTACAGAAAATAAAGGAGCTGGAGCAGTGTCACTGCTTCCTCCTGTATTATAGAAAATAAAGGAGCCGGAGCAGAGACACTGCTTCCTCCTGTATTATAGAAAATAAAGGAGCTGGAGCAGCGTCACTGCTTCCTCCTGTATTATAGAAAATAAAGGAGCTGGAGCAGCGTCACCGCTTCCTCTTGTATTAAAGAAAATAAAGGAGCTGGAGCAGCGTCACTGCTTCCTCCTGTATTATAGAAAATAAAGGAGCTGGAGCAGCGTCACTGCTTCCTCCTGTATTAAAGAAAATAAAGGAGCTGGAGCAGCGTCACTGCTTCCTCCTGTATTGTAGAAAATAAAGCAGCTGGAGCAGCGTCACTGCTTCCTCCTGTATTGTAGAAAATAAAGGAGCTGGAGCAGCGTCACTGCTTCCTCCTGTATTATAGAAAATAAAGGAGCTGGAGCAGCGTCACTGCTTCCTCCTGTATTATAGAAAATAAAGGAGCTGGAGCAGCGTCACTGCTTCCTCCTGTATTATAGAAAATAAAGGAGCTGGAGCAGCGTCACTGCTTCCTCCTGTATTATAGAAAATAAAGGAGCTGGAGCAGCGTCACTGCTTCCTCCTGTATTATAGAAAATAAAGGAGCTGGAGCAGCGTCACTGCTTCCTCCTGTATTATAGAAAATAAAGGAGCTGGAGCAGCGTCACCGCTTCCTCCTGTATTATAGAAAATAACGGAGCTGGAGCAGCGTCACTGCTTCCTCCTGTATTATAGAAAATAAAGGAGCTGGAGCAGCGTCACCGCTTCCTCCTGTATTAAAGAAAATAAAGGAGCTGGAGCAGCGTCACCGCTTCCTCCTGTATTATAGAAAATAAAGGAGCTGGAGCAGCGTCACTGCTTCCTCCTGTATTATAGAAAATAAAGGAGCTGGAGCAGCGTCACCGCTTCCTCCTGTATTATAGAAAATAAAGGAGCTGGAGCAGCGTCACCGCTTCCTCCTGTATTATAGAAAATAACGGAGCTGGAGCAGCGTCACTGCTTCCTCCTGTATTATAGAAAATAAAGGAGCTGGAGCAGCGTCACCGCTTCCTCCTGTATTAAAGAAAATAAAGGAGCTGGAGCAGCGTCACTGCTTCCTCCTGTATTATAGAAAATAAAGGAGCTGGAGCAGCGTCACTGCTTCCCCTTGTATTATAGAAAATAAAGGAGATGGAGCAGCGTCAGTGCTTCCTCCTGTATTATAGAAAATAAAGGAGCTGCAGCAGAGTCACCGCTTCCTCCTGTATTATAGAAAATAAAGGAGCTGGAGCAGCGTCACTGCTTCCTCCTGTATTATAGAAAATAAAGGAGCTGGAGCAGCGTCACTGCTTCCTCCTGTATTATAGAAAATAAAGAAGCTGCAGCAGAGTCACCGCTTCCTCCTGTATTATAGAAAATAAAGGAGCTGGAGCAGCGTCACTGCTTCCTCCTGTATTATAGAAAATAAAGGAGCTGGAGCACCGTCACCGCTTCCTCCTGTATTATAGAAAATAACGGAGCTGGAGCAGCGTCACTGCTTCCTCCTGTATTATAGAAAATAAAGGAGCTGGAGCAGCGTCACCGCTTCCTCATGTATTATAGAAAATAAAGGAGCTGGAGCAGCGTCTCTGCTTCCTCCTGTATTATAGAAAATAAAGGAGCTGGAGCAGCGTCACCGCTTCCTCCTGTATTATAGAAAATAAAGGAGCTGGAGCAGCGTCACTGCTTCCTCCTGAATCATAGAAAATAAAGGAGCTGGAGCAGCGTCACTGCTTCCTCCTGTATCATAGAAAATAAAGGAGCTGGAGCAGCGTCACTGCTTCCTCCTGTATTAAAGAAAATAAAGGAGCTGGAGCAGCGTCTCTGCTTCCTCCTATATTATAGTAAATAATGGAGCTGGAGCATCGTCTCTGCTTCCTCCTGTATTATTGAAAATAAAGGAGCTGAAGCAGCGTCACTGCTTCCTCCTGTATTATAGAAAATAAAGGAGCTGGAGCAGCGTCACTGCTTCCTCCTGTATTATAGAAAATAAAGGACCTGGAGCAGCGTCTCTGCTTCCTCCTGTATAATAGAAAATAAAGGAGCTGGAGCAGCGTCACTGCTTCCTCCTGTATTACAGAAAATAAAGGAGCTGGAGCAGTGTCACTGCTTCCTCCTGTATTATAGAAAATAAAGGAGCCGGAGCAGAGACACTGCTTCCTCCTGTATTATAGAAAATAAAGGAGCTGGAGCAGCGTCACTGCTTCCTCCTGTATTATAGAAAATAAAGGAGCTGGAGCAGCGTCACCGCTTCCTCTTGTATTAAAGAAAATAAAGGAGCTGGAGCAGCGTCACTGCTTCCTCCTGTATTATAGAAAATAAAGGAGCTGGAGCAGCGTCACTGCTTCCTCCTGTATTAAAGAAAATAAAGGAGCTGGAGCAGCGTCACTGCTTCCTCCTGTATTGTAGAAAATAAAGCAGCTGGAGCAGCGTCACTGCTTCCTCCTGTATTGTAGAAAATAAAGGAGCTGGAGCAGCGTCACTGCTTCCTCCTGTATTATAGAAAATAAAGGAGCTGGAGCAGCGTCACTGCTTCCTCCTGTATTATAGAAAATAAAGGAGCTGGAGCAGCGTCACTGCTTCCTCCTGTATTATAGAAAATAAAGGAGCTGGAGCAGCGTCACTGCTTCCTCCTGTATTATAGAAAATAAAGGAGCTGGAGCAGCGTCACTGCTTCCTCCTGTATTATAGAAAATAAAGGAGCTGGAGCAGCGTCACTGCTTCCTCCTGTATTATAGAAAATAAAGGAGCTGGAGCAGCGTCACCGCTTCCTCCTGTATTATAGAAAATAACGGAGCTGGAGCAGCGTCACTGCTTCCTCCTGTATTATAGAAAATAAAGGAGCTGGAGCAGCGTCACCGCTTCCTCCTGTATTAAAGAAAATAAAGGAGCTGGAGCAGCGTCACCGCTTCCTCCTGTATTATAGAAAATAAAGGAGCTGGAGCAGCGTCACTGCTTCCTCCTGTATTATAGAAAATAAAGGAGCTGGAGCAGCGTCACTGCTTCCTCCTGTATTATAGAAAATAAAGGAGCTGGAGCAGCGTCACCGCTTCCTCCTGTATTATAGAAAATAACGGAGCTGGAGCAGCGTCACTGCTTCCTCCTGTATTATAGAAAATAAAGGAGCTGGAGCAGCGTCACCGCTTCCTCCTGTATTAAAGAAAATAAAGGAGCTGGAGCAGCGTCACTGCTTCCTCCTGTATTATAGAAAATAAAGGAGCTGGAGCAGCGTCACTGCTTCCCCTTGTATTATAGAAAATAAAGGAGATGGAGCAGCGTCACTGCTTCCTCCTGTATTATAGAAAATAAAGGAGCTGCAGCAGAGTCACCGCTTCCTCCTGTATTATAGAAAATAAAGGAGCTGGAGCAGCGTCACTGCTTCCTCCTGTATTATAGAAAATAAAGGAGCTGGAGCAGCGTCACTGCTTCCTCCTGTATTATAGAAAATAAAGAAGCTGCAGCAGAGTCACCGCTTCCTCCTGTATTATAGAAAATAAAGGAGCTGGAGCAGCGTCACTGCTTCCTCCTGTATTATAGAAAATAAAGGAGCTGGAGCACCGTCACCGCTTCCTCCTGTATTATAGAAAATAACGGAGCTGGAGCAGCGTCACTGCTTCCTCCTGTATTATAGAAAATAAAGGAGCTGGAGCAGCGTCACCGCTTCCTCATGTATTATAGAAAATAAAGGAGCTGGAGCAGCGTCTCTGCTTCCTCCTGTATTATAGAAAATAAAGGAGCTGGAGCAGCGTCACCGCTTCCTCCTGTATTATAGAAAATAAAGGAGCTGGAGCAGCGTCACTGCTTCCTCCTGAATCATAGAAAATAAAGGAGCTGGAGCAGCGTCACTGCTTCCTCCTGTATCATAGAAAATAAAGGAGCTGGAGCAGCGTCACTGCTTCCTCCTGTATTATAGATAATAACGGAGCTGGAGCAGCGTCACTGCTTCCTCCTGTATTATAGAAAATAAAGGAGCTGGAGCAGAGTCACTGCTTCCTCCTGTATTATAGAAAATAAAGGAGCTGGAGCAGCGTCACTGTTTCCTCCTGTATTATAGAAAATAAAGGAGCTGGAGCAGCGCCACTGCTTCCTCCTGTATTATAGAAAATAAAGGAGCTGGAGCAGCGTCACTGCTTCCTCCTGTATTATAGAAAATAAAGGAGCTGGAGCAGCGTCACTGCTTCCTCCTGTATTATAGAAAATAAAGGTGCTGGAGCAGCGTCACTGCTTCCTCCTGTATTATAGAAAATAAAGGAGCTGGAGCAGCGTCACTGCTTCCTCCTGTATTATAGAAAATAAAGGAGCTGGAGCAGCGTCACTGCTTCCTCTTGTATTATAGAAAATAAAGGAGCTGGAGCAGCGTCACTGCTTCCTCCTGTATCATAGAAAATAAAGGAGCTGGAGCAGCGTCACTGCTTCCTCCTGTATTATAGAAAATGAAGGAGCTGGAGCAGCGTCACTGCTTCATCCTGTATTATAGAAAATAAAGGAGCTGGAGCAGCGTCACTGCTTCCTCCTGTATCATAGAAAATAAAGGAGCTGCAGCAGAGTCACCGCTTCCTCCTGTGTTATAGAAAATAAAGGAGCTGGAGCAGCGTCACTGCTTCCTCCTGTATTATAGAAAATAAAGGAGCTGGAGCAGCGTCTCTGCTTCCTCCTGTATTATAGAAAATAAAGGAGCTGGAGCAGCGTCACTGCTTCCTCCTGTATTATAGATAATAAAGGAGCTGGAGCAGCGTCTCTGCTTCCTCCTGTATTACAGAAAATAAAGGAGCTGGAACAGCGACACTGCTTCCTCTTGTATTATAGAAAATAAAGGAGCTGGAGCAGCGTCTCTGCTTCCTCCTGTATTATAGAAAATAAAGGAGCTGGAGCAGCGTCACAGCTTCCTCCTGCATTATAGAAAATAAAGGAGCTGGAGCAGCGTCTCTGCTTCCTCCTGTATTATAGAAAATAAAGGAGCTGGAGCAGCGTCTCTGCTTCCTCCTGTATTATAGAAAATAAAGGAGCTGGAGCAGCGTCACTGCTTCCTCCTGTATTATAGAAAATAAAGGAGCTGGAACAGCGTCACTGCTTACTCCTGTATTATAGAAAATAAAGGAGCTGGAGCAGCGTCACCGCTTCCTCCTGTATTATAGAAAATAAAGTAGCTGGAGCAGCGTCACTACTTCCTCCTGTATTATAGAAAATAAAGGATGTGGAGCAGCGTCACTGCTTCCTCCTGTATTATAGAAAATAAAGGAGCTGGAGCAGCGTCTCTGCTTCCTCCTGTATTATAGAAAATAAAGGAGTTGGAGCAGCGTCACTGCTTCCTCCTGTATTATAGAAAATAAAGGAGCTGGAGCAGCGTCACTGCTTCCTCCTGTATTATAGAAAATAAAGGAGCTGGAGCAGCGTCACTGCTTCCTCCTGTATTAAAGAAAATAAAGGAGCTGGAGCAGCGTCACTGCTTCCTCCTGTATTAAAGAAAATAAAGGAGCTGGAGCAGCGTCTCTGCTTCCTCCTATATTATAGTAAATAATGGAGCTGGAGCATCGTCTCTGCTTCCTCCTGTATTATTGAAAATAAAGGAGCTGAAGCAGCGTCACTGCTTCCTCCTGTATTATAGAAAATAAAGGAGCTGGAGCAGCGTCACTGCTTCCTCCTGTATTATAGAAAATAAAGGACCTGGAGCAGCGTCTCTGCTTCCTCCTGTATAATAGAAAATAAAGGAGCTGGAGCAGCGTCACTGCTTCCTCCTGTATTATAGAAAATAAAGGAGCTGGAGCAGTGTCACTGCTTCCTCCTGTATTATAGAAAATAAAGGAGCCGGAGCAGAGACACTGCTTCGTCCTGTATTATAGAAAATAAAGGACCTGGAGCAGCGTCACTGCTTCCTCCTGTATTATAGAAAATAAAGGAGCTGGAGCAGCGTCACCGCTTCCTCTTGTATTAAAGAAAATAAAGGAGCTGGAGCAGCGTCACTGCTTCCTCCTGTATTATAGAAAATAAAGGAGCTGGAGCAGCGTCACTGCTTCCTCCTGTATTAAAGAAAATAAAGGAGCTGGAGCAGCGTCACTGCTTCCTCCTGTATTATAGAAAATAAAGGAGCTGGAGCAGCGTCACTGCTTCCTCCTGTATTATAGAAAATAAAGGAGCTGGAGCAGCGTCACTGCTTCCTCCTGTATTATAGAAAATAAAGGAGCTGGAGCAGCGTCTCTGCTTCCTCCTGTATTATAGAAAATAAAGGAGCTGGAGCAGCGTCACTGCTTCCTCCTGTATTATAGAAAATAAAGGAGCTGGAGCAGCGTCACTGCTTCCTCCTGTATTATAGAAAATAAAGGAGCTGGAGCAGTGTCACTGCTTCCTCCTGTATTATAGAAAATGAAGGAGCTGGAGCAGCGTCACTGCTTCCTCCTGTATTATAGAATATAAAGGAGCTGGAGCAGCGTCACTGCTTCCTCCGGTATTATAGAAAATAAAGGAGCTGGAGCAGCGTCACTGCTTCCTCCTGTATTATAGAAAATAAAGGAGCTGGAGCAGCGTCACTGCTTCCTCCTGTATTATAGAAAATTAAGGAGCTGGAGCAGCGTCACTGCTTCCTCCTGTATTATAGAAAATAAAGGAGCTGGAGCAGCGTCACCGCTTCCTCCTGTATTATAGAAAATAACGGAGCTGGAGCAGCGTCACTGCTTCCTCCTGTATTATAGAAAATAAAGGAGCTGGAGCAGCGTCACCGCTTCCTCCTGTATTAAAGAAAATAAAGGAGCTGGAGCAGCGTCACCGCTTCCTCCTGTATTATAGAAAATAAAGGAGCTGGAGCAGCGTCACTGCTTCCTCCTGTATTATAGAAAATAAAGGAGTTGGAGCAGCGTCACTGCTTCCTCCTGTATTATAGAAAATAAAGGAGCTGGAGCAGCGTCACTGCTTCCTCCTGTATTAAAGAAAATAAAGGAGCTGGAGCAGCGTCACTGCTTCCTCCTGTATTATAGAAAATAAAGGAGCTGGAGCAGCGTCACTGCTTCCTCCTGTATTAAAGAAAATAAAGGAGCTGGAGCAGCGTCACTGCTTCCTCCTGTATTATAGAAAATAAAGGAGCTGGAGCAGCGTCACTGCTTCCCCTTGTATTATAGAAAATAAAGGAGCTGGAGCAGCGTCACTGCTTCCTCCTGTATTATAGAAAATAAAGGAGCTGCAGCAGAGTCACCGCTTCCTCCTGTATTATAGAAAATAAAGGAGCTGGAGCAGCGTCACTGCTTCCTCCTGTATTATAGAAAATAAAGGAGCTGGAGCAGCGTCACTGCTTCCTCCTGTATTATAGAAAATAAAGAAGCTGCAGCAGAGTCACCGCTTCCTCCTGTATTATAGAAAATAAAGGAGCTGGAGCAGCGTCACTGCTTCCTCCTGTATTATAGAAAATAAAGGAGCTGGAGCACCGTCACCGCTTCCTCCTGTATTATAGAAAATAACGGAGCTGGAGCAGCGTCACTGCTTCCTCCTGTATTATAGAAAATAAAGGAGCTGGAGCAGCGTCACCGCTTCGTCATGTATTATAGAAAATAAAGGAGCTGGAGCAGCGTCTCTGCTTCCTCCTGTATTATAGAAAATAAAGGAGCTGGAGCAGCGTCACCGCTTCCTCCTGTATTATAGAAAATAAAGGAGCTGGAGCAGCGTCACTGCTTCCTCCTGAATCATAGAAAATAAAGGAGCTGGAGCAGCGTCACTGCTTCCTCCTGTATCATAGAAAATAAAGGAGCTGGAGCAGCGTCACTGCTTCCTCCTGTATTATAGATAATAACGGAGCTGGAGCAGCGTCACTGCTTCCTCCTGTATTATAGAAAATAAAGGAGCTGGAGCAGAGTCACTGCTTCCTCCTGTATTATAGAAAATAAAGGAGCTGGAGCAGCGTCACTGTTTCCTCCTGTATTATAGAAAATAAAGGAGCTGGAGCAGCGCCACTGCTTCCTCCTGTATTATAGAAAATAAAGGAGCTGGAGCAGCGTCACTGCTTCCTCCTGTATTATAGAAAATAAAGGAGCTGTGCAGCGTCACTGCTTCCTCCTGTATTATAGAAAATAAAGGTGCTGGAGCAGCGTCACTGCTTCCTCCTGTATTATAGAAAATAAAGGAGCTGGAGCAGCGTCACTGCTTCCTCCTGTATTATAGAAAATAAAGGAGCTGGAGCAGCGTCACTGCTTCCTCTTGTATTATAGAAAATAAAGGAGCTGGAGCAGCGTCACTGCTTCCTCCTGTATCATAGAAAATAAAGGAGCTGGAGCAGCGTCACTGCTTCCTCCTGTATTATAGAAAATGAAGGAGCTGGAGCAGCGTCACTGCTTCATCCTGTATTATAGAAAATAAAGGAGCTGGAGCAGCGTCACTGCTTCCTCCTGTATCATAGAAAATAAAGGAGCTGCAGCAGAGTCACCGCTTCCTCCTGTGTTATAGAAAATAAAGGAGCTGGAGCAGCGTCACTGCTTCCTCCTGTATTATAGAAAATAAAGGAGCTGGAGCAGCGTCTCTGCTTCCTCCTGTATTATAGAAAATAAAGGGGCTGGAGCAGCGTCACTGCTTCCTCCTGTATTATAGATAATAAAGGAGCTGGAGCAGCGTCTCTGCTTCCTCCTGTATTACAGAAAATAAAGGAGCTGGAGCAGCGACACTGCTTCCTCTTGTATTATAGAAAATAAAGGAGCTGGAGCAGCGTCTCTGTTTCCTCCTGTATTATAGAAAATAAAGGAGCTGGAGCAGCGTCACAGCTTCCTCCTGCATTATAGAAAATAAAGGAGCTGGAGCAGCGTCTCTGCTTCCTCCTGTATTATAGAAAATAAAGGAGCTGGAGCAGCGTCTCTGCTTCCTCCTGTATTATAGAAAATAAAGGAGCTGGAGCAGCGTCACTGCTTCCTCCTGTATTATAGAAAATAAAGGAGCTGGAACAGCGTCACTGCTTACTCCTGTATTATAGAAAATAAAGGAGCTGGAGCAGCGTCACCGCTTCCTCCTGTATTATAGAAAATAAAGTAGCTGGAGCAGCGTCACTACTTCCTCCTGTATTATAGAAAATAAAGGATGTGGAGCAGCGTCACTGCTTCCTCCTGTATTATAGAAAATAAAGGAGCTGGAGCAGCGTCTCTGCTTCCTCCTGTATTATAGAAAATAAAGGAGTTGGAGCAGCGTCACTGCTTCCTCCTGTATTATAGAAAATAAAGGAGCTGGAGCAGCGTCACTGCTTCCTCCTGTATTATAGAAAATAAAGGAGCTGGAGCAGCGTCACTGCTTCCTCCTGTATTATAGAAAATAAAGGAGCTGGAGCAGCGTCACTGCTTCCTCCTGTATTAAAGAAAATAAAGGAGCTGGAGCAGCGTCACTGCTTCCTCCTGTATTAAAGAAAATAAAGGAGCTGGAGCAGCGTCTCTGCTTCCTCCTGTATTATTGAAAATAAAGGAGCTGAAGCAGCGTCACTGCTTCCTCCTGTATTATAGAAAATAAAGGAGCTGGAGCAGCGTCACTGCTTCCTCCTGTATTATAGAAAATAAAGGACCTGGAGCAGCGTCTCTGCTTCCTCCTGTATAATAGAAAATAAAGGAGCTGGAGCAGCGTCACTGCTTCCTCCTGTATTATAGAAAATAAAGGAGCTGGAGCAGTGTCACTGCTTCCTCCTGTATTATAGAAAATAAAGGAGCCGGAGCAGAGACACTGCTTCGTCCTGTATTATAGAAAATAAAGGAGCTGGAGCAGCGTCACTGCTTCCTCCTGTATTATAGAAAATAAAGGAGCTGGAGCAGCGTCACCGCTTCCTCTTGTATTAAAGAAAATAAAGGAGCTGGAGCAGCGTCACTGCTTCCTCCTGTATTATAGAAAATAAAGGAGCTGGAGCAGCGTCACCGCTTCCTCCTGTATTAAAGAAAATAAAGGAGCTGGAGCAGCGTCACTGCTTCCTCCTGTATTATAGAAAATAAAGGAGCTGGAGCAGCGTCACTGCTTCCTCCTGTATTATAGAAAATAAAGGAGCTGGAGCAGCGTCACTGCTTCCTCCTGTATTATAGAAAATAAAGGAGCTGGAGCAGCGTCTCTGCTTCCTCCTGTATTATAGAAAATAAAGGAGCTGGAGCAGCGTCACTGCTTCCTCCTGTATTATAGAAAATAAAGGAGCTGGAGCAGCGTCACTGCTTCCTCCTGTATTATAGAAAATAAAGGAGCTGGAGTAGTGTCACTGCTTCCTCCTGTATTATAGAAAATAAAGGAGCTGGAGCAGCGTCACTGCTTCCTCCTGTATTATAGAATATAAAGGAGCTGGAGCAGCGTCACTGCTTCCTCCGGTATTATAGAAAATAAAGGAGCTGGAGCAGCGTCTCTGCTTCCTCCTGTATTATAGAAAATAAAGGAGCTGGAGCAGCGTCACTGCTTCCTCCTGTATTATAGAAAATTAAGGAGCTGGAGCAGCGTCACTGCTTCCTCCTGTATTATAGAAAATAAAGGAGCTGGAGCAGCGTCTCTGCTCCCTCCTGTATTATAGAAAATAAAGGACCTGGAGCAGCGTCTCTGCTTCCTCCTGTATAATAGAAAATAAAGGAGCTGGAGCAGCGTCACTGCTTCCTCCTGTATTATAGAAAATAAAGGAGCTGGAGCAGCGTCACTGCTTCCTCCTGTATTATAGAAAATAAAGGAGCTGGAGCAGCGTCACTGCTTCCTCCTGTATTATTGAAAATAAAGGAGCTGAAGCAGCGTCACTGCTTCCTCCTGTATTATAGAAAATAAAGGAGCTGGAGCAGCGTCACTGCTTCCTCCTGTATTATAGAAAATAAAGGACCTGGAACAGCGTCTCTGCTTCCTCGTGTATAATAGAAAATAAAGGAGCTGGAGCAGCGTCACTGCTTCCTCCTGTATTATAGAAAATAAAGGAGCTGGAGCAGTGTCACTGCTTCCTCCTGTATTATAGAAAATAAAGGAGCCGGAGCAGAGACACTGCTTCGTCCTGTATTATAGAAAATAAAGGAGCTGGAGCAGCGTCACTGCTTCCTCCTGTATTATAGAAAATAAAGGAGCTGGAGCAGCGTCACCGCTTCCTCTTGTATTAAAGAAAATAAAGGAGCTGGAGCAGCGTCACTGCTTCCTCCTGTATTATAGAAAATAAAGGAGCTGGAGCAGCGTCACTGCTTCCTCCTGTATTAAAGAAAATAAAGGAGCTGGAGCAGCGTCACTGCTTCCTCCTGTATTATAGAAAATAAAGGAGCTGGAGCAGCGTCACTGCTTCCTCCTGTATTATGGAAAATAAAGGAGCTGGAGCAGCGTCACTGCTTCCTCCTGTATTATAGAAAATAAAGGAGCTGGAGCAGCGTCTCTGCTTCCTCGTGTATTATAGAAAATAAAGGAGCTGGAGCAGCGTCACTGCTTCCTCCTGTATTATAGAAAATAAAGGAGCTGGAGCAGCGTCACTGCTTCCTCCTGTATTATAGAAAATAAAGGAGCTGGAGCAGTGTCACTGCTTCCTCCTGTATTATAGAAAATAAAGGAGCTGGAGCAGCGTCACTGCTTCCTCCTGTATTATAGAATATAAAGGAGCTGGAGCAGCGTCACTGCTTCCTCCGGTATTATAGAAAATAAAGGAGCTGGAGCAGCGTCACTGCTTCCTCCTGTATTATAGAAAATAAAGGAGCTGGAGCAGCGTCACTGCTTCCTCCTGTATTATAGAAAATTAAGGAGCTGGAGCAGCGTCACTGCTTCCTCCTGTATTATAGAAAATAAAGGAGCTGGAGCAGTGTCACTGCTTCCTCCTGTATTATAGAAAATAAAGGAGCCGGAGCAGAGACACTGCTTCGTCCTGTATTATAGAAAATAAAGGAGCTGGAGCAGCGTCACTGCTTCCTCCTGTATTATAGAAAATAAAGGAGCTGGAGCAGCGTCACCGCTTCCTCTTGTATTAAAGAAAATAAAGGAGCTGGAGCAGCGTCACTGCTTCCTCCTGTATTATAGAAAATAAAGGAGCTGGAGCAGCGTCACTGCTTCCTCCTGTATTAAAGAAAATAAAGGAGCTGGAGCAGCGTCACTGCTTCCTCCTGTATTATAGAAAATAAAGGAGCTGGAGCAGCGTCACTGCTTCCTCCTGTATTATAGAAAATAAAGGAGCTGGAGCAGCGTCACTGCTTCCTCCTGTATTATAGAAAATAAAGGAGCTGGAGCAGCGTCTCTGCTTCCTCCTGTATTATAGAAAATAAAGGAGCTGGAGCAGCGTCACTGCTTCCTCCTGTATTATAGAAAATAAAGGAGCTGGAGCAGCGTCACTGCTTCCTCCTGTATTATAGAAAATAAAGGAGCTGGAGCAGCGTCACTGCTTCCTCCGGTATTATAGAAAATAAAGGAGCTGGAGCAGCGTCACTGCTTCCTCCTGTATTATAGAAAATAAAGGAGCTGGAGCAGCGTCACTGCTTCCTCCTGTATTATAGAAAATTAAGGAGCTGGAGCAGCGTCACTGCTTCCTCCTGTATTATAGAAAATAAAGGAGCTGGAGCAGCGTCTCTGCTCCCTCCTGTATTATAGAAAATAAAGGACCTGGAGCAGCGTCTCTGCTTCCTCCTGTATAATAGAAAATAAAGGAGCTGGAGCAGCGTCACTGCTTCCTCCTGTATTATAGAAAATAAAGGAGCTGGAGCAGCGTCACTGCTTCCTCCTGTATTATAGAAAATAAAGGAGCTGGAGCAGCGTCACTGCTTCCTCCTGTATTATTGAAAATAAAGGAGCTGAAGCAGCGTCACTGCTTCCTCCTGTATTATAGAAAATAAAGGAGCTGGAGCAGCGTCACTGCTTCCTCCTGTATTATAGAAAATAAAGGACCTGGAGCAGCGTCTCTGCTTCCTCGTGTATAATAGAAAATAAAGGAGCTGGAGCAGCGTCACTGCTTCCTCCTGTATTATAGAAAATAAAGGAGCTGGAGCAGTGTCACTGCTTCCTCCTGTATTATAGAAAATAAAGGAGCCGGAGCAGAGACACTGCTTCGTCCTGTATTATAGAAAATAAAGGAGCTGGAGCAGCGTCACTGCTTCCTCCTGTATTATAGAAAATAAAGGAGCTGGAGCAGCGTCACCGCTTCCTCTTGTATTAAAGAAAATAAAGGAGCTGGAGCAGCGTCACTGCTTCCTCCTGTATTATAGAAAATAAAGGAGCTGGAGCAGCGTCACTGCTTCCTCCTGTATTAAAGAAAATAAAGGAGCTGGAGCAGCGTCACTGCTTCCTCCTGTATTATAGAAAATAAAGGAGCTGGAGCAGCGTCACTGCTTCCTCCTGTATTATAGAAAATAAAGGAGCTGGAGCAGCGTCACTGCTTCCTCCTGTATTATAGAAAATAAAGGAGCTGGAGCAGCGTCTCTGCTTCCTCGTGTATTATAGAAAATAAAGGAGCTGGAGCAGCGTCACTGCTTCCTCCTGTATTATAGAAAATAAAGGAGCTGGAGCAGCGTCACTGCTTCCTCCTGTATTATAGAAAATAAAGGAGCTGGAGCAGTGTCACTGCTTCCTCCTGTATTATAGAAAATAAAGGAGCTGGAGCAGCGTCACTGCTTCCTCCTGTATTATAGAATATAAAGGAGCTGGAGCAGCGTCACTGCTTCCTCCGGTATTATAGAAAATAAAGGAGCTGGAGCAGCGTCACTGCTTCCTCCTGTATTATAGAAAATAAAGGAGCTGGAGCAGCGTCACTGCTTCCTCCTGTATTATAGAAAATTAAGGAGCTGGAGCAGCGTCACTGCTTCCTCCTGTATTATAGAAAATAAAGGAGCTGGAGCAGTGTCACTGCTTCCTCCTGTATTATAGAAAATAAAGGAGCCGGAGCAGAGACACTGCTTCGTCCTGTATTATAGAAAATAAAGGAGCTGGAGCAGCGTCACCGCTTCCTCCTGTATTATAGAAAATAAAGGAGCTGGAGCAGCGTCACCGCTTCCTCTTGTATTAAAGAAAATAAAGGAGCTGGAGCAGCGTCACTGCTTCCTCCTGTATTATAGAAAATAAAGGAGCTGGAGCAGCGTCACTGCTTCCTCCTGTATTAAAGAAAATAAAGGAGCTGGAGCAGCGTCACTGCTTCCTCCTGTATTATAGAAAATAAAGGAGCTGGAGCAGCGTCACTGCTTCCTCCTGTATTATAGAAAATAAAGGAGCTGGAGCAGCGTCACTGCTTCCTCCTGTATTATAGAAAATAAAGGAGCTGGAGCAGCGTCACTGCTTCCTCCTGTATTATAGAAAATAAAGGAGCTGGAGCAGCGTCACTGCTTCCTCCTGTATTATAGAAAATAAAGGAGCTGGAGCAGCGTCACTGCTTCCTCCTGTATTATAGAAAATAAAGGAGCTGGAGCAGTGTCACTGCTTCCTCCTGTATTATAGAAAATAAAGGAGCTGGAGCAGCGTCACTGCTTCCTCCTGTATTATAGAATATAAAGGAGCTGGAGCAGCGTCACTGCTTCCTCCGGTATTATAGAAAATAAAGGAGCTGGAGCAGCGTCACTGCTTCCTCCTGTATTATAGAAAATAAAGGAGCTGGAGCAGCGTCACTGCTTCCTCCTGTATTATAGAAAATTAAGGAGCTGGAGCAGCGTCACTGCTTCCTCCTGTATTATAGAAAATAAAGGAGCTGGAGCAGCGTCTCTGCTCCCTCCTGTATTATAGAAAATAAAGGAGCTGGAGCAGCGTCACTGCTTGTCCTGTATTATAGAAAATAAAGGAGCTGGAGCAGCGTCACTGCTTCCTCCTGTATTAAAGAAAATAAAGGAGCTGGAGCAGCGTCTCTGCTTCCTCCTGTATTATAGAAAATAAAGGAGTTGGAGCAGCGTCACTGCTTCCTCCTGTATTAAAGAAAATAAAGGAGCTGGAGCAGCGTCACTGCTTCCTCCTGTATTATAGAAAATAAAGGAGCTGGAGCAGCGTCACTGCTTCCTCCTGTATTATAGAAAATAAAGGAGCTGGAGCAGCGTCACTGCTTCCTCCTGTATTATAGAAAATAAAGGAGCTGGAGCAGCGTCACTGCTTCCTCCTGTATTATAGAAAATAAAGGAGCTGGAGCAGCGTCACTGCTTCCTCCTGTATTAAAGAAAATAAAGGAGCTGGAGCAGCGTCTCTGCTTCCTCCTGTATTATAGAAAATAAAGAAGTTGGAGCAGCGTCACTGCTTCCTCCTGTATTAAAGAAAATAAAGGAGCTGGAGCAGCGTCACTGCTTCCTCCTGTATTATAGAAAATAAAGGAGCTGGAGCAGCGTCACTGCTTCCTCCTGTATTATAGAAAATAAAGGAGCTGGAGCAGCGTCACTGCTTCCTCCTGTATTATAGAAAATAAAGGAGCTGGAGCAGCGTCTCTGCTTCGTCCTGTGTTACAGAAAATATGTTGGCACTCTGACCCATGTTCTGATGGAATGGCACTCTGAACTGTTTCTCCCATTTAGTGTTTCCATCAAATCTCCATTTTACTCATATCCCTATATTAATTCCTCCACTTACTGATGCCCGACCCGGATTCGACCATTTAAGGGTGCGCTACTCTAATTATCCCATTTCCTGGTGCCATGCACCCTTTCTCTAATTTAGCTCCACTGTGCACCAGGTCTTCCTTTCAGTATTATCCTGCAACAAATCTCCCATTTCGTAGTCTGCTGCCAGAATTCTCTAATCTTGGAGATCCCTGCATCAAATCTTCAATTTACCGAACCTTCACATATCTTCCCTTCAGTGGTGAACTGCACCAACTCCCCCATTTCGTGGTACACTGTATTCAGTCTCGACCACTAATCCTTTGCAACATTTGTCCTATTTCCTGATTCACTGCCCGGGGTCTCCCAGTTGCTCCAATTCTCGAAGTTATCAGCACCCTCCACCAGGTCTTTCATTTACTGATACCCCACACCAATTCTCCAATTCAGTGTTGCTTAGCACCATTTCCCCCAATTACTGATGTCCTGAACAAGTTCTCCAGTCAGTGTTGCCTTAAACCAATCCTCATACTGACTGATGCTCTCGCCCAATTTAGGGGTGCGCTACTCTAAATCTCCCAAACGGTATTGTCCTGCCCGAATTCTCACATGTAGTTGCAACACAGCATAACTCACCCAATTAGCACTGAACTGTACTAATTCACCCATTATCTGATGTCCTGTTGAAAATTCTCACATTTCGATAAGCCCTTTCGAACTTTATACATTTTGTATTTTGTTGCAATGATTCTCCAATTTAGTGTAGAGCTTACAGAATTCTTAAATTTGGGCGTGAACAGGTTGGACTGAGGGATCTGTTTTCGTGCTGTACTCTCTAAGGCTGTAATTAGTGCTCCGCTTCCCTGCACCATTTCTCCCATTTCCCAATCCTGCACTAATTCGGGAATTTCACCAATTCACCCATTGAGGTTTTCCTGCCCCAGTCCTCCCACTTAGAATTTAACGGCACCTGCATGAATTCTCCAATTATTGTTGCTCTGCATCAATTCCTTCCATTTAGTTGTTCCCTGATACACATTTCCAACGCACGGATTCCCTGCTGATTATATTTGTTCATTTAGTAATGCACTGACCTGACTCTCCAATTTACCGATGCTTGCAACATTTCTTTTTATTGATTCCCTGGCCCCTATTCCCCAATTTATACATGCTGTACTCCAATTTTCTAATATATAGACACTCCCACCAATTTTCCAATGTAAGGGCACTGTGCACCGAATCTCCCATTTATTGAAACCCACCAAATCTCGAATTGACTCATACTCCTGTACTACCTCTTCTCCTTACTGATGCCCGAGCCCGATTTTACCATTTAAGGGGTCGCTACCCTAATTCTCCCATTTCCTGTTGCCATGCACCCATTCTGTAATTGAGCTCCACTGTGCACCAGGTCTTCCATTCAGTATTTCCCTGCAACAATTCTCCCATTTAGTCGACCGCTGACAGAATTCTCTAATCTTGGCAATCCCTGCATCATATCTCCAAATTTCCCAAACTGCAAATATCCCCCCTTTCGTGGTGAACTGCACCAACTCCCCAATTTTGTGGTGCACTGTATTGAATCTCGACCACTAATCCTTTGCAACATTTGTCCTGTTTACTGATTCACTGCCCGTGTTCTCCCATTTGCTCCAATCTCGAAGTTATCAGCACCCTGCACCAGGTCCTTCTTTTACTGATACCCCACACCAATTCTTCAATTCAGTGTTGCTTAGCATCATTTCCCCCAATTACTGATGTCCTGAACAAATTCTCCATCCAGTTTTGCCTTACACCAATCCCCATACTGACTGATGCTCTCGCCCAATTTATGGTTGCGCTACTCTAAATCTCCCAACCCCAATTCTCCCATTTAGTGCAACATAACACACCCATTGAGCGCTGCACTAATTCACCCAGTATCTGATGCCCTGTTGCAAATTCTCACATTTCGATAAGCTCTTTACCAACTTTTCCAATTAGTTGTTTCTTGCAATGATTCTCCAATTTCGTGGAGACCTGCCAGAATTCTTAAATTTGGGCGTGGAGAAGTTGGATCGAAGGGTCTGTTTCCGTGCTGTACATCTCTCAGGCTGTAATTAGTGCTCCACCTCCCTGCACCATTTCTCCCATTTACCAATCCTGCTCTAATTCGGGAATTTCACCAACTCACCCATTGAGGTTATCCTGCCCCAGTCCTCCCACTTAGAATGTAACGGCACTTGCATAAATTCTCCAATTATCGTTGCCCTGCATCAATTCCTTCCATTTAGTTGTTCCCTGATACACATCTTCCACGAAAGGATGTCTTGCTGTATTTTTTTTTCATTTAGTGATGCAATGAACTGAATCTCCAATTTACCAATGCTTGCAACATCTCTTCTTATTATTGATTCCCTGGCCCCTATTCCCCAATTTAGACAGGCTCTGCTACAATTTTCCAATATATTGGCACTCCCACCAATTTTCTAATGTAACGGCACTGTGCACCAGATCGCCCATTTATTGTTTCCACCAAATCTCCCATTTACTCACATCCCTGTACTAATCCTTCCATTTACTGATGCCTGAGCCCGATTCTACCATTTAAGGGTGCGCTACTCTAATTCTCCCATTTACTGTCGCCATGCACCAATTCTCTAATTTAGCTCCACTTTGCACCAGATCTCTCATTTGCTGATGTCCCGCATCAATTCTTCAATTCTTTGTTTCCTCGCACCATTTCCCCCAATTACTGATGTCCTGAACAAGTTCTCCACTCAGTTTTGCCTTACACCAATCCTCAGACTGACTGATGCTCTCGCCCAATTTAGGGGTGCACTACACTCATTCCCGCATCAAGTATTGTAATGTCCCAATTCTCCCATTTACTGCTAAACTGAAACTCTCCCATTCGGTTCTAACTGCACTAATTTGACAATATCAGATGCCCCATTCCAAATTCTCTTATTTCGATAAGCCCTTGCCCAATCCTTCCATTTAGTAGTTCCTTGGAATGATTCTCCATTTTTGTGGAGCACTGCCAGAATTCTAAGACTGAGTCAGAGACAAGTTGGACTGAAGTGTCTGTTTCCATGTTGTACATCTCTGTGATTGTATGACTGTTTATGACTCCGCTGCTCTGCACCATTTATCCCATTTACCAATCCTGCACAAACCCTGAAACTGCACCAACTCTCCCTTTCAGTATTATCCTGCCAAATATAAAGGCCGCTGCATAAAATCTCCAATTCCTGTTGCCCTGCCTCAATTCCCTCCATTTAATTGTTCCCTGAATCACTTCTTCCCCGTCCGAGTGTCCTGCTGAATTGTTTTCATTTAGTGATCCACTGAACTGAATCTCCAATTTACCGAACCTTGCAACATATCTTTTTATTGACTCCCTGGCCCCGATTCCCCAATCAGGAATAGGTTCTTGTTGTACTTTTGAAACTGGTGTCATAATTCAAACTTTTATGTTGGGGCAGTAGAATTACCCTTTGGGTACAGAACTGGCTCGAAGGTAGAAGACAGAGGGTGGTGGGGGAGGGTTGCTTTTCAGACTGGAGGCCTGTGACCAGCGGTGTGCCCCAAGGACCGGTGCTGGGTCCACTGTTGTTTTGTCATAGAACATAGAACATAGAACAATACAGCACAGAACAGGCCCTTCGGCCCACGATGTTGTGCCGAACTTCTATCCTAGATTAAGCACCCATCCATGTACCTATCCAAATGCCGCTTAAAGGTCGCCAATGAATCTGACTCTACCACTCCCACGGGCAGCGCATTCCATGCCCCCACCACTCTCTGGGTGAAGAACCCACCCCTGACATCTCCCCTATACCATCCACCCTTCACCTTAAATTTATGTCCCCTTGTAACACTCTGTTGTACCCGGGGAAAAAGTTTCTGACTGTCATTTATATGAATGATTTGGATGTGACCATAGGACGAATGGATAGTAAATTTGCAAATGACAGTAAAATTGGAAGTGTCAAGGACAGTGAAGATGGTTACCTCAGAGGACAACGGGATTTTGATCAGATGGGCCAGTGGGCCGAGGAGTGCCAGATGGAGATTAATTTAGATAAATGTGAGGTGCTGCATTTTGGAAAGGCAAAAGAGAGCAGGACAAGGACAAGGTACTAGGGATGTTGCTAAACAAATAGACCTGGAGTGCAGCTTCATCGATCGTTGAATGTGGACTAACATTTTGATAGGATAGTGAAGAAAGCGTTTGTCATTTTTGTCTTTATTGCTCAGTTAATTGTGTAAAGGAGTTGGGAGGTCATGTTGCAGTATTGGTTCAGCCACGTTTGGTATATAATGTGCAATTCTGGACTCCTTCCTATAAGAAGGGTGTTGTGAAACTTTAAAGGGTTCAGAAAAGATTTACATGGATTATGCCAAGGTTGGAGGGTGTGTGCTGGAGGGTAAGACTGTATAGGTTGGGGCTATTATCCCTGGAGCATCAGTGGCTGAGGGGTAACGTTATAGAGGTTCACAAAATCATGAAGGACCCTCAATAGGGTAAAAAGGCAAGGTGATTTCCCTGTGGTGGGGGAGTCCAGAAGCAGATGGCATATGTTAAAGTTGAGAGGGGAAACATAAAAGGGACCGAAGGGGAACATTTTTCAAGCAGAGGGCACTGTGTGCATGAGCTGCAAGAGGAAGTAGTGGAGGCTGGTACAATTCCAACATTTAAAAGGTATCTGGGTGGGTGCAGGAATTAAAAAGGGTTCAGAGGAAGTTGGGCCAGATTCTGACAAATAGAATGAGATTGACATCGGATATCAGTTCAGCATGGATGTGTTGGACTGAATGATTTGTTTCTGAGCTTATATTGCTCTGAGTGGGTTGAGCTCCGGAAAGTAGATTTATGAAGCAGAAAATAAAGAATGGCACAGAGTTAGACCGAGAAATCCTGCTGATTTCATCAGCTTTATCCTGTTTTCCTGATCCTTCTCCTTCAATCAATGCATTTTTCCGATCCTCATTCAGAATTCCTGGAGCTCTCTAACTGACCTGGAATAATGTGTGGAAAGTCCTATTGCAGTCCACACGAGGTACCTTTCCCACTGCCCTGCTCCCACGGCCTGCAATGCTGCAGACTGAGCTGACAACCCGAAGCACAATGATGAGCTCCTTCTGGCCCACGGCCCTCCTTCTCACTGAATGAAGACAATCACCAGAAACAGAATCCAGCTCTTGTTGGAGACTTGAATACCTGACTCTGTCTCACTGAGTGAAGATTGGACTAAGAAACAGAAATGAAATCAACTTCCTATCTGCATTGTGTCACTCTTTAAGATCTCTGTGTGTCTGAGTTCAGGTCATTTGATTGGAGACTGTGGATAGTGGGTCCCCAGTGAAATGGAAAGAATGGAGGAGGAGCTCACTGAGGGACATCTCTCAAAGTGAGAGTCAGAAAGATGCTATTCCACATTGGAAGGGTTTAAGGGGAATTGATGGCTCAGAAAAATGTTATCCAGATGTTTGTAAAACTTAGGAACTCTGTTTTGTGGCTGGAGTTTATTTTATCCTTGTGTAGATTTGACACATTAACCCTCCCTCCCCACCACTACAGAAGCTGTTGGAACTGTTCAGTGTTTCCAGCGGCTTCTGTAATTATTTCAGGTTCCTGACGGGAGCAGTCTCTCACTTTTCGAACAAAACAATCCCCGTAGCTTTTCTTTAGAAACTGATTTAAAAGCCCAACACTACAATGGTTGGGAATCAAACCCGTGTCAACTGCTTGGAAGGCATCTCTGCTCCCCACTATCCCACCATCACCCTGCTCCCAGCTCCCTCCCCATTCCCAAACACACTTAACAAGGCCGTGATCATCACCAACTGGATTGGGGCTGAAATCCAAACATACACGTCCTCTGTATCTAACCCAGTGATGGAGCTATCCTGATTGAGTTTGATGTGAACAGGATGGGGGAAGTGGGAGATTTAATCAGTACCTAACGCCGAGATCAAAATGGCCTGGGAATTTGAAATGCTGCAGTGTAGAGGGAGATTTACTCTGTATCTGACTCCATTCTCTACCTGCCCTGGGGATTTAAATGGGGACAGTTGAATGGGAGCTTTACGTTGTCTGGAACCCTGTGCTCCCTCTGCCCTGGGAGTGTTTGCTGGGAACACTGTCTAACCTCTGTGATATGGATCCTATGAAGATTGATGGGAGACAGTGTAAATAGAATTGTCAGGGTCCAATTCCTTCTCGTGGATGAGAGAAGGTCTCCAATTGGAATTGTGAGGAAAATTGGAGCCCGTGGGACTGAAGGGTCAGTAACAGAATGAATACATCATTGGCTCAGAGACAGGAGACAGGATAGAGTGTAATGAGGGTTTCAGACTGGAGGGAGCTACAGCCACATACAAGTTGGGAACTGTTTTCAGTAAAAGGCAATTGATCCCAGGTCACTGCAGAGGGTAAGAATCTGATGCCTTTCCCTCACTATCCCCCTCCAATCCCTGGGAAGATCTGCTCCCACACCATGTTCCATCCTAACTGCTGACTGTGTTAGATACATTAATACATTGGCGATGGGCAGGGGTGCTTTTAAACCTGGGATCTTGCTGTGTAACTTGCCTTCAAAAGGTTCTCACATTCCCTTTCAAGTAATCTTTTCCTTCTTTTATCCTGAGGAACTTTTGTTGGGAAAGCTGCAACGTGACGATCCGAAATGTTCAGTCCGAGGGAAGCCTTGGCCAAGCTCCAGAGGGGGATGTGGTTCTGAGGCCTGAGGCCTGGTCGACAGGCTGCACCCCATGGGGGCCGACATGAATTTGCCCCGAGGATTAATCTCCTCTGAGGGACCCTGGGTTTTAGGGGCTTCTAGTTAACTGGCTCCTGTCGGGTTGTGGCCCTGACATTTTTAAAACAGGTTTGAAGCCTGGGGTTAAAGTAATTGGGGCTCTGGGAATTGACACAAACACATCAATCCCCATTGAATGTCTGATAGACAGGACTTCCCAAGGAGGGAATTAAACCTTAAATGAGAAACTCTATCCAAAGACTTGTTCTAATATCAAAGTAATACTACTTGTGGGATCTTGCTGTGTCTCAAACCACCTGAAGAGTGGCCTACATTGCAGCAAGGGTGATCAAATGTGATAATCCCATAAATAAGACCCAGGTTGGCCCAATCCCTGAGTATCTGGGAGGGGATCTCTCTCTCTCTCTCTCCCTCTCTCTCTCTGTCCCCTCTCTCACACCCTCTCCAGCTTCTTTTGTTGATATTTTAAACAAATAAAACCGTCCCACACACAGCAATGTGACTCGTGGGTATTTGAAGTGGGAGAGATGGAAATATTTTGCAGCACAAGGTGATTGTTTTTGAGACAAAGGGGTAAAAAAAAGACAAGATGCAGACAAAGACAGCGAATGTGTGTGGGAAGGAGGAAGCGATAGAGAGATAAGATGTGTCTTTGTAGCTGGGCTGGGAAAGGGAGACAGGATCTGGGGGAGTGGGGAGAGAACGGGACTCTCCAATATCCCATCATCGCCCAGTTCCAATCACTTCCTTCTAGAAAGTACCATCCACAAAATTAAATCCTGGGATTGGGGATTTTTTTTAAATAACAGGAGTCTCAAAGATATCCACAGTCTCTTGTTGGACAGAAAGTGGGATTGGAGCACATTCAGGAGCAGGAAGGGAGTACCCTGTGGGATCTCCCTGTGCGTCAATGGCCCACAGCATTGCTGGCACAGAGACTGCTGGGAAACTGTTTATCAAAGGGAATATTGTCAAATATAAATGTTACAATCTTTTAAAAGGTACGATAAAGATGACCATGTATCAGGTTAAATCAGAGAAAGGGAAAAAGATGAGAGATGGAGAAGGGGAGGGTGGAGAGAGAGAGAGAGAGAGAGTGCGTAGAGAAGAAACAATGGGGGAAGTGGTTTGAATTTGTCAAACAGCAGGATCTCTGTCATCCTGAAGCCAGAATTGAACCCGTAACCAGCATCAGTGAAACACACAACCTGTCTGTGGTCCCACTGCTACTTGTGGGATCTTGCTGTGTCTGAAGGGTCAGTAACAGAATGAATACACCATTGGCTCAGAGAGAGGAGACAGGATAGAGGGTAATGAGGGTTTCAGATTGGAGGGAGCTACAGGCACATACAAGTTGGGAACTGTTTTCAATAAAAGGTAATTGATCCCAGGTCACTGCAGAGTGTAAGAATCTGATGGTTTTCCCTCACTATCCTCCTCCAATCCCTGGGAAGTTCTGCTCCCACACCATGTTCCACTGTTGACTGTGTTAGATATTTTGATACATTGGGGATGGACGGGGGTGATTTTCAACCTGGGATTTTAAGATTGCCTTCAAAATGCTCTCGCTCCCCCTTTCACATGATCTTTTCTCTCGTTTATCCCGAGGAACTTTTGTTTGGAAATCTGCAACATGAAGATCCAAAATGTTCGATGCCAGGAAAGAACAACATCCAGAGGGGGAGCACGGGCCTGAGGCCTGAGGCCTGGTCAACAGGCTGCACCCCGTGGGGACCCACAGTGGGTTGTGCGTTTATTTACCCCGAGGTTTAATCTCCTCTGGGGGACCCTGGGTTTTAGGGGCCTCTGGGTAACTGGTTCCTGTCGGATTGCGGCCCTGTCATTTATAAAACAGATTTGAAGCCAGGGGTTAAAGTAACTGGGGACTTGCGATTTAAAACAAATATATGAATCCGCAGAAAATGTCTGACAGACCAGAGTCCCCAAGAAGGGAATTAAAATCTTAAATGAGAAACTCTCCCCAAAGACTTGTTCTAATGTCAGAGTAATGTGGGATGTGTACAGGCCTGGGTGATCAAATGTGATAATCGCATAAATAAGACACAGGTTGGCCGGTTCAATTCAATTCCCTGAGTATCTGGGAGGGGATCTCTCTGTCTGTCTGTATGTCTCTCTCTCTCTCTCTCTGTCCCCTCTCTCACACCCTCTCCAGCTTCTTTTGTTGATATTTTAAACAAATAACACCGTCCCACACACAGCAATGTACTCGGGGGTATTTGAAGTGGGGGAGATGGAAATATTTTGCAGCACAAGGTGATTGTGTTTGAGACAAAGGGGTAAAAGAACACAAGATGCACAGAGAGAGAGTGGGGGAAGGAGGGAGTGATAGAGGGATAAGATGGAGAGTGGGGGAAGGAGCAGGGAAGGAGAGGGGGGAGGGAGGGGGGAAAGGAGAGGGGAGGAGGGAGGGTGGAAAGGGGGGGGAAGGGGTGTAATGCGAGGTGGGGAAGGAGAGAGGGAGTGAGGAGAGGGGGGAAGGAGAGGGGAAGGAGGGGGGATGAAAGTAGAGACGGAGTAAGGTGAGGGGGAAGCAGAGGGGGAAAGGAGAGGGTGGGAAAGGGGGAGAAGGAGAGGGGGGAAGGAGAGTGGGGGAAGGGGGCAGACAGAGAGGGTGAAAGTAGAGATGGGGTAAGGAGAGGGGGAAGGAGAGATGGGAAGGGGGGAAGGAGAGAGAGGGGTTTGAGAGTCGGGGGAAGGAGAGCGGGGAAGGAGAGGGGGAAGAAGAGGGGGAATGGGGTGAAGGTGAGTAGGGGAAAGGGGGGAGTAGAGGGAGAAGGAGGGGGAAGGAGAGGGGCAAGGAGACGGAGGCAGAGAGTGGAGAGGAGAGATGTCAGAAGGAGTTGGGGGAAGGAGAGAGGGGAAAGGAGTGGGAAGGGGGGGAGGGGATGTTGGGGGGGGAAGGAGAGGGGGAAAGAGTGAGGGAAAGAGTGTGGTAAGGAGAGAGGGGAAGGGTGGAAGGAGTGGGGGGAGGGCGAATGGACAGGGAGTGAAAGAGAGGGGGAGGAGGGTTGTCAGAAGGAGATAGAGTGAAGGGGGGGCGAAGGAGAGGGCGAAACGTAGATGTGGGGAAGGAGGGGGGGAAGGAGAGAGGGGGGAAGTAGAGAGTGGGGAAGGAAAGAGGGGAGGAAGGAGCGAGGGGAAGGAGCGAGGGGGGAAGTAGAGGGGGCAAAAGAGAGGGGAGGGAAGGAGAGAAGGGAGAAGGAGAGAAGGGGGAAGAAGAGAAGGGGGAAGGAGAGAGGGGAGAAGGAGAGAGGGGAGAAGGAGAGACCGGAATGAAGGGGGAATTAGAGAGGGGGAAAGGAGAGAGTGGGGAAGGACAGAGGGGTGGAAGGAGCAAGGGGGGAAGGAGACGGGGGCAAATGAGAAGAGGGTGAAGGGGAGAGGGAAGGAAGGGGAAGGAGAGAGGGGAGAAGGAGAGAGGGAAGGAAGGGGGAAGGGGAGAGGGGAGAAGGAGAGAGGGAAGGAAGTGGGAAGGAGAGAGGGGAGAAAGAGAGAGGGGAGGAAGGGGGAAGAGAGAGGGGAGAAGGAGACGTGGGGAAGGAGAGGGGGGAAGGAGAGAGGATAAGGAATGGGGAAAGAGAGAGGGAGAAGGAAGAGGGAAGGAGAGAAGGGGCAAGTAGAGAGTGGGGAAGGACAGAGGGGTGGAAGGAGCAAGTGGGGGGAAGGAGACGGGGGGGAAGGAGACGGGGGGGGAATGAGAGGAGGGGAGAAGGAGGGAGGGAAGGAGAGGGGGAAGGAGAGGGGGGAAGGAGAGAGGATAAGGAATGGGGAAAGAGAGAGAGGGAGAAAGAAGAGGGAAGGAGAGGGGGAAGGGGAGAGGGGGAGGAGAGAAAAGGGAAGGAATGGGTAAGGAGTGAGGGTGGAAGGAGAGAGGCGGTAAAGGAGAGAGGGGAAGGAAGGGGGAAGGAGAGAGGGGAGAAGGGGAGGGAGGAAGGAAGGGGGAAGGAGAGGGGAGAAGAGGAGGGAGGAAGGAAGGGGGAATGAGAGGGGGAGAAGGAGACGGGGTAAGGAAGGGGAAAGGAGAGAGGGGAGAAGTAAGAGTGGAGAACGAGAGGGCGAAGGAGAGAGGTGGGAAGAAGGAGCAAGGAAGGGGGAGGAGGGAGGGGAAGGGGAGGCAGAAGGAGAGAGGGGAGAAGGAGAGAGGGGAGAAAGAAAGGGGGGAAGGAGAGAGGGGAGAATGAGAGAAGGGAAGGAGAGGGGCAATGAGAGAGGGGAGAATGAGGTGGGAAAGGAAGGAGGGAGAAAGAGAGAGCAGAAGAAAGGGGAAAGGAGAGAGGGGAAAAGGAGAGAGGGGAAGGAAGGGAGAAGGAGAGAGGGGAGAAGGAGGGGGTAAAGGAAGGGGGTAGGAGAGAGGGGAAGGAAGGGGGAAGGAGCGGTGGAGAAAGAGAGAGGTGGGAAGGAGAGAGAGAGAAAGGACAGAGGGGAAGAACCGGCGAAGGAGATAGGGGAGAAGGAGAGAGGGGAGAAGGAGAGAGGGGAGAAGGAGAGAGGGGAGAAGGAGAGGGGCAACGAGAGAAGGAAGAAGGGGGGCGAAGGAAGGGGAAAGGAGACAGGGGAGAAGGAGAGGGGGGTAAATGAAGGGGGTAGGAGAGAGGGGAAGGAAGTGGGAAGGAAAGGTGTAGAAAGAGAGAGGTGGGAAGGGGAGAGAGAGAAAGGACAGAGGGGAAGAACTGGCGAAGGAGAGAGGGGAGAAGGAGATAGGGGCGAAGGACACGGGGGAAGGAGAGGGGCAACGAGAGAGGGGAAAAGGAGGGGGGTAAAGGAAGGGGAAAGGAGACAGGGGAGAAGGAGAGAGGGGAAGGAAGGGGGAATGAGAGAGTGGAGAACGAAAGGGGGAAAGGGGGGAGAAGGAGAGGGTGAAAGGCGGGGGGGGTAAGGATAGAGGGGAGGGAAAGCAAGGGGCAGAAGAGAGGACAGAAGGAGAGCGGGGAAGGAAGTGGGAGGAGAGAGGGGAGAAGGAGAGGGGGTAAGGAAGGGAGAAGGAGAAAGGGGAGAAGGAGGGGGTAAAGGAAGGGAGTAGGAGAGAGGGGAAGGAAGGGGGAAGCAGCAGTGGAGAAAGAGAGAGGTGGGAAGGAGAGAGAGAGAAAGGACAGAGGGGAAGAACCGGTGAAGGAGAGAGGGGAGAAGGAGATAGGGAAGAAGGAGAGGGGGGAGAAGGAGAGGGGGGAGAAGGAGAGAGGGGAGAAGGAGAGAGGGGAGAAGGAGAGAGGGGAAGGAGAGGGGCAACGAGACAAGGGAGAAGGGGGGGCGAAGGAAGGGGAAAGGAGACAGGGGAGAAGGAGAGGGGTGAAGGAAGGGGGAAGGAGACAGGGGAGAAGGAGAGGGGTGAAGGAAGGGGGAAGGAGAGAGGGGAAGGAAGTGGGAAGGAGAGGTGGAGAAATAGAGAGGTGGGAAGGAGAGAGAGAGAAAGGACAGATGGGAAGAACTGGCGAAGGAGAGAGGGGAGAAGGAGAGAGGGGCGAAGGAGACGGGGAAGGAGAGGGGCAACAAGAGAGGGGAGAAGGAGGGGGTGTAAAGGAAGGGGAAAGGAGACAGGGGAGAAGGAGAGAGGGGAAGGAAGGGGGAATGAGAGAGTGGAGAAAGAAAGGGGGAAAGGGGGGAGAAGGAGAGGGTGAAAGGAAGGGGGAGGAGAGAGGGGGGAAGGATAGAGGGGAGGGAAAGCAGGGGGCAGAAGAGAGGACAGAAGGAGAGCGGGGAAGGAAGTGGGAGGAGAGAGGGGAGAAGGAGAGGGGGTAAGGAAGGGAGAAGGAGAGTGGGAGGAGTGGGGGAAGGAGAGAGGGGAGAAGGAGGGGTGGAAAGAAAAGGAAGGAGAGAGGGGAGAAGGAGAGAGGGGGAAGGAAGGGGGAAGGAGATGGGGAGAAGGAGTGGGGAAGGAAGGGGGAAGGAGATGGGGGAGGAAGGGGGAAGGAGATGGAGGGGAAGGAAGGGGGAAGGAGATGGGGGAAGAAAGGGGGAAGGAAGGGGGAAGGAGATGGGGGAAGGAAGGGGAAGGAGATGGGCGGAGGAAGGGGGAAGGAGATGGGTGGAGGAAGGGGGAAGGAGATGGGTGGAGGAAGGGGGATGGAGATGGGGGAAGGAAGGGGGAAGGAGATGGGGAAGGAAGGGGGAAGGAGATGGGGGAGGAAGGGGGAAGGAGATGGGGGGGAAGGAAGGGGGAAGGAGATGGGGGAAGGAAGGGGAAAGGAAGGGGGAAGGAGATGGGGGAAGGAAGGGGAAGGAGATGGGCGGAGGAAGGGGGAAGGAGATGGGTGGAGGAAGGGGGAAGGAGATGGGTGGAGGAAGGGGGAAGGAGATGGGGGAAGGAAGGGGGAAGGAGATGGGGGAAGGAAGGGGGAAGGAGATAGGGGGAGGAGATAGTGGGAAGGAGATGGGGGAAGGAGATGGGGAGGAAGGAGAGGGGAAGGAGATGGGGGAAGGAAGATGGAAGGAGATGGGGAGGAAGGGTGAAGGAGATGGGGGGAAGGAGATAGGGGAAGGAAGGGGGAAGGAGATGGGGGTAGGAGATGGGGGAAGGGGGCAAGGAAGGGGGAAGGAGATAAGGGGGGAAGGAGCGGGCAAGGAGACAGGGAAAGGGGGAAGGAAGGGGGAAGGAGAGGGGAGGAAGATGGGGGAAAGGAAGCGGGAAGGAGATCAGGGGAAGGAGAGGGGGGAAGGAAGGGGGAAGGAGATAGGGGGAAGGAAGGGGAAGGAAGGGGGAACGAGATAAGTGGGAAGGAGATAGGGGAAGGAGATAGTTGGGAAGGGGATAGCGAGGTAGGAGATAGGGGGAAGGAGATGGGGCCAGGAGATAGGGGGGAAGGAGAGGGGAAGAAGATGGGGGAAAGGAAGCGGGAAGGAGATCAGGGGAAGGAGAGGGGGGAAGGAAGGGGGAAGGAGATGGGGGGACGGAGTGGGGTGGAAGGTAGGGCGAAGGAGGTGGGGAAGGAAGGGGAAGCAGATAAGTGGGGGAGGAAAGGGGGGGAAGGAGATAGGGGAAGAGGGAAGGAAGAGGGGAAGAGGGAAGGAAGGGGGGAAGGAGATGGGCGGAAGGAAGGGGGAAGGAGATGGAGGAAGGAGAGGGGGAGAAGGAGATAAGGGGGAATGAGAGGGGGAAAGGAGAAAAGGGGGAATGAGAGGGGGAAGGAGATGGGGGAAAGGAGATGGGGAAATGAGATGGGGAAGGAGGGGGAAGGAAGGGGGAAGGAGATGGGGAGGGAAGGAGGGGAGAAGGAGGGGTGGGAAGGAAGGGGGAAGGGGGGAAGGAAGGGGGAGAGAGAGAGAGGGGAAGGGGATGGGAGGGTGGAAGGTGGAAGGAGAGTGGGGGAAAGGAGAGGGGGCAGGAAGGGGGACAGAGTGGGAAGAAGGAGAGGGGAAGGAGAGAGGGGGGAAGGAGAGGGGGAAGGCAGGGGGAAGGAGAGAGGGGGAAGGAGAGGGGATAGGGAAGGGGGAAGGAAGGAGATGGGGGAGAAGGAAGGAGATGGGGAAAGGAAGGAGAGGGCAGTGAAGGAGAGGGGGGAAGGAAGGAGAGGGGGAAGGAAGAAGATGGGGGAAGGAGAGGGGGGAAGGAAGGGGGCAGGAGAGAGGGGGAAAGGATAGGGGGAAGGAAGCAGATGGGGGCAAGGAGGGGGGAAGGAGGGGGGGAAGTTATGAGGGGGGAGGAAGGAAGGGAGGAGGAAGGAGGGGGGGAGAGTGAGGGTGGGAAGGCAGGAGATGGGGGAAGGAGAGGGGGGAAGGAAGGGGGAAGGAAGGAGGGGGGAAGGAAGGCGGAAGGAAGGAGTTGGGGGGGAAGGAGAGGGGGGAAGGAAGCAGATGGGGGAAGGAGAGGGGAAGGCAAGAGATGAGAGAAGGAGAGGGGAAGGAAGGGGGAAGGAAAGAGGGGGGAAGGAAAGAGGGGGGAAGGAAGGAGGGGGTAAGGAAGGGGGAAGGAAGGAGATGGGGGAAGGAAGGAGATGGGGGTGAAGGAGGGGGGAAGGGGGAGGAAGAAGGACGGAAGGAGTGGGGGGAGGAAGGGGGAAGAAAGGAGATGGAGAAGGAGGGGGGAAGGAAGGGGGAAGGAAGGAGATGGGGAAGGAGGGGGAAAGGAAGGAGATGGGGAGAAGGAAGGAGGGGGGCAAGGAGGGGGGAAGTAGGGGGGAAGGAGAGAGGGGGAATGAAGGAGATGGGGGGAAGGAGGGGGATGTAGAGGGGGAAGGAAGGAGGGGGGCGGAAGGAAGGAGATGGGAGAAGAAGGAGAGGGTGGGAGGGAAGGAGGGGTGGAAGGAAGGAGAGGGTGTGAAGGAGGCAGGGAGGAAGGAGATGGGGGGAAGGAATGAGATGGGGGGAAGGAGAGGGGAGGAAGGAGGGGGAAGGAAGGGGGAAGGATGGAGTGGGGAAGGAAGGGGGAAGAAAGGAGATGGGGAAGGAGGGGGGAAGGAAGGAGATGGAGAGAAGGAAGGAGATGGGGGTGAAGGAGGGGGGAGGAAGGAGATGGAGGAAGGAAGGAGATGGTTGGAAGGAGAGGGGGGAAGGAGGGGGGAATAAAGGGGGAAGGAAGGAGAGAGGGAAGGAAGGGGGAAGAAAGGAGGGGGGAAGGAAGGAGAGGGGGAAGGAAGGAGATGGGGAAGGAAGAAGGGGGTAAGGAAGGAGAGGGGGGAAGAAAGGGAGAGGGGTGGAAGGAAGGAGAGTGGGGGGGAAGGAAGGAGGGGGGAAGGAAGGAGAGGGAGGGAAGGAGAGGGAGGAAGGAGAGGGGGGAAGGAGAGGGGGAAGGAGGGGGGAAGGAAGGGGGAAGGAAAGAGAGGGGGAAGTAAGAGGGAAGAAAGGAGATGCGGAAGGAGGGGGGGAAGGAATGGGGAAGGAAGGAGATGGGGGAAGGAAGGAGATGGGGAAGGAAGGAGAGGGGGAAGGAAGGAGCGGTATAAGGAAGGAGGGGGAAGGAAAGAGAGAGGGGAAGGAAGGAGAGTGGGGGGGAAGGAAGGAGAGGGGGAAGGAGAGGGGCGCAAGGAGAGGGGGTGAAGGAGAGGGGAGGGAAGGAAGAGGGGGGAAAGGAAGGAGAGGGGGAAGGAGAGGGGGAAGAAGGGTGGAGGAAGGAGGGAGGGAAGGAAGGAGCGGGGAAGGAGAGTGGGGAGGAAGGAGACCGGGGAAGGAAGTAGATGGGGGAAGGGGGAAGGATGGGGGAAGGAAGGGGGAAGGAAGGAGGGAGGCAGGTGGGGGGAGGAAGGGGGAATGAAGGAGATGGGGAAGGAGACGGGGGAAGGAAGTGGGAGGAAGGATGGGGGAAGGAAAGGGGGAAGGAAAGAGATGGGGAAGGAAGGAGAGGGGGAAGGAAGGAGCGGGGTAAGGAAGGAGAAGGGGGAAGGAAGGAGAGGGGGAAGGAGAGGGGCGCAAGGAGAGGGGGTGAAGGAGAGGGGAGGGAAGGAAGGAGGGGGAAAGGAAGGAGAGGGGGGAAGGAAGGAGAGGGGGGAAGGAAGGAGAGGGGGGAAGGAAGGAGAGGGGGTAAGGAAGGAGGGGGGAAGGAAGGAGAGGGGGGAAGGAAGGAGAGGGGGAAGAAGGGTGGATGAAGGAGGGAAGGAAGGAAGGAGGGGGGAAGGAGAGGGGTGGGAGGAAGGAGACCGGGGAAGGAAGGAGATGGGGGAAGGGGGAAGGATGGGGGAAGGAAGGGGAAGGAAGGAGGGAGGCAGGTGGGGGGAGGAAGGGGGAATGAAGGAGAGCGGGGGAAGGAGTGGGGAAGGATAGGGGGGAAGGAGGGGGGAGGAAGGATGGGGGAAGGAAAGGGGAAGGGAAGGAGGGGGGAAGGAGGGTGGAAGGAAGGAGAGGGGGAAGGAGAGAGGGGAAGCAGAGTGGGGGAAGGAGAGTGGGAGAAGGAGGGGGGAAGGAAGGAGATGGGAGGGAAGGAGGGTGGAAAGGAGGGGGGAAGAAGGGGGAAGGAAGGAGAGGGGGGTAGGAGAGTGGGGGTAGGAGAGTGGGGGAAGGAGAGTAGGGGAAGGAGAGTGGGGGAAGGAGGGGGGAAGGAAGGAGATGGGGTGAAGGAGAGGGCGGAAGGAAGGGGGTGGATGGAAGGGGGTGGAAGGAGGGGGGAAGGAAGGAGATGGGGGAAGGAGATGGAGGGAAGGAGATGGGGGAAGGAAGGAGATGGGGAAGGAAGGAGAGGGGTGGAAGGAGAGGGAGGGAAGAAAGGGGGGAGGAAGGAGATGGGGGAAGGAGAGGGGGGAGGAGAGGAGGAAGGAAGGGGGAAGGAAGGAGATGGGGAAGGAAGGAGATGGGGAAGGGGGGAAGGAAAGGGGAAGGAGAGGGGGAAAGAGAGGGGGGGAAGGAAGGGGGAAGGAAGGAGATTGGGGGAAGGAGGGGGGAAGGAAGGGGAAGGAAGGGGAAGGAAGGGGGAAGGAAGGAGATGGGGAAGGAGAGGGGGGAAGGAAGGGGGAAGGAAGGACGGGGAAGGAAAGGGGGGAAGGAAGGAGATGGGAGGGAAGGAGGGGGGAAGGAGGGGGGAAGGAGGGGGGAAGAAGGGGGCAGGAAGGGGGAAGGAAGGAGAGGGGGGTAGGAGAGTGGGGGAAGGAGAGAGGGGAAGGAAGGGGGAAGGAAGGGGGTGGAAGGAAGGGGGAAGGAAGGGGGTGGAAGGAGGGGGGAAGGAAGGAGATGGGGATGGAGATGGGGGTAGGAAGGAGCTGGGGGAGGAGGGGGAAGGAAGGACATGGGGAAGGAAGGAGAGGGGTGGAAGGAGAGGGGTGAAGAAATGGGGAGGAAGGAGATGGGGGGCAGAGAGGGGGGGAAGGAAAGAGGAAGGAAGGAGATCGGGGGAAGGAGAGGGGGAGGAGAGGGGGAAGGAAGGCGGAAGGAAGGAGATTGGGGGAAGGAGCGGGGGGAAGGAGGGGGAAGGAAGGAGATGGGGGAAGGAGAGGGGGGAAGGAATGGAGAAGGAAGGAGATGGGGGAAGGAGAGGGGGGAAGGAATGGAGAAGGAAGGAGATGGGGAAGGAGATGGGGAAGGAAGAGGGAAGGATGGAGATGGGGGAAGGAGAGTGGGGAAGGAAGGGGAAAGGAAGGAGATGGGGAAAGGAGGGGGGAAGGAAGGGGGAAGGAAGGAGATGGGGGAAGGAAGGAGATGGGGAGAAGGAAGAAGTGGGTGAAGGAGGGGGGAAGGCAGGAGATGGGGAAGGAGAGGGGGGATGGAGGAGGGAAGGAAGGGGGAAGGAGAAGGGGTGAAGGAGAGGGGAGGAAGGAAGGGGGAAGGAGAGAGGGAGGAAAGAGAGGGGGAAGGGGAGATGGGGAAATGAGAGGGGGAAGGAAGGGGGGAGGAGGGGGGAAGGAAGGAGATGGGGGGAAGGAAGGTGATGGGGGAAGGTGGGGGGAAGGGGGAAGGAAGGAGATGGTGGTGAAGGAGAGGGGGGAAGGAGAGGGGGGGAGAAGGAAGGAGAGGGGATGTAAGGGGGAGCCAGGAAGGAGATGGGGTGTAGGAGGGGGGGAAGGAAGGATGGGGGACGGAAGAACAGGGGGGAGGAAGGAGGGGGGAGGGAAGGAGGGGGGAAGGAAGGAGATGGGGGCAGGAGAGGGGGGAAAGAGGGTGTGAAGGGAGGGGGAAGGAAGTAGAGGGGGAAGGAAGGAGATGGGGGAAGGAGAGAGGGGAAGGAAGGGGGAAGGAAGGGGGAGGAACGAGAGTGGGAGGAAGGTGATAGGAGGGAATGAGAGGGGGGCAAGGAGATCAGGGGAAGGAGAGTGGGGGGAAGGAAGGGGAAGGAGAGGGGGAAGGAAGGGGGAAGGAATGAGATGGGGGAAGGAGGAGAGGGGGGAAGGAAGGAGGAAGGAAGGAGATGGGGGAAGGAAGGAGATGGGGGAAGGAGAGGGGGGAAGGAAGGGGGAAGGAAGGAGATGGGGGAGGAAGGAGATGGGGAGTAAAAAGGAGAGGGAGTTGAAGGAGGGGGAGGAAGGAGATGGGGGGAAGGAAGGAGATCGGGGTGAAGGAGGGGGGGAAGGCAGGAGATGGGCAGAAGGAGAGGGGGGATGGAGGGGGAAGGAAGGGGGAAGGAATGTGAGGGGAAGGAAGGAGATGGGGAAGGAGAGGGGGAGTAATGGAGGGGGGAAGGAAGGGGGAAGGAATGTGAGGGGAAGGAAGGAGATGGGGAAGGAGAGGGGGAGTAAAGAAGGGGGGAGGAGAGAGGTGGGAAGGAGGGGGGAAGGAGATGGGGGAAGGAGGGGCAAGGAGATGGGGAAGGAAGGAGATGGGAAGGAAGGGGGGGAAGGAGGGGAGGAAGGAAATGGGTGGAAGGAAGGAGATGGGGGGAAGGAAGAAGATCGGGGTGAAGGAGGGGGGGAAGGCAGGAGATGGGCAGAAGGAGAGGGGGGATGGAGGGGGGAAGGAAGGGGGAGGGAATGTGAGGGGGAAGGAAGGAGATGGGGGAAGGAGAGGGGGAGTAAAGAAGTGGGGAGGAGAGAGGTGGGAAGGAGGGTGGAAGGAATGGGGAAGGAGATGGGGGAAGGGGGGGCAAGTTGATGGGGAAGGAAGGTGATGGGGAGGAAGGGGGGAAGGAGGGGAGGAAGGAGATGGGTGGAAGGAAGGAGAGGGGGCAAGGGGGGGAAGGAGGGGGAAGGAGAGAGGGGAATGAAGGAGATGGGGGAAGATGGGGGGAAGGAGATCTTGGGAAGGAGATGGGGGGAGGAGAGAGGAGGAAGGAGAGGGGGGAAGGAGAGAGAGGGAGAAGGTGAGGGGGAAGGAAGGGGGAAGGAGATGGGGAAGGAGAGGGTGGGAAGGAGAGGGTGGGAAGGAGAGGGTGGGAAGGACATTAGGGGGAAGGGGGGGAAGGGGGGTGGAAGGAAAGGGGGGAAGGAGTTGGTGCAAAGGAGAGTGTGGGGAAGTGTTGGGAAGGATGGGTAAGGAGTGGGGAGGAAGGGGGAAGGAAGGAGATGGGGAAAAGGAGAAGGGGCAAGAAAGGGGGAAGGAGATTGGAGAAGGAGGGGGAAGAAAGGGGCAAGGAGATGGGGGAAAGGAGAGGGTGGGGAAGGAGAGGGGGTGGAAGGAGGGGTGGAAGGAGATGGAGGAAGGAGAGGGTGGGGAAGGAGGTTTGGGAAGGAGCGGAGGGAAGGAAGGGGGAAGGAGATGGGAGAAGGAAGGGGAAGGAGATGGGGGAAGGAAGGGGGAAGGAGATGGGGAAAGGAGAGGGAGAAGTAGAGGTGAGGGGAGGAGATGGGGGAAGGGGGGTGATGGAAGGGCGAAGGAGAGGGGGGAAGGAGATAGGGGGAAGGAGATCGGGGGAAGGCGAGGGGGGAAGGAGAGGGGGGAAGAGAGTGGGAAGGAGAGTGGGGGGAAGAAGGGGAAAGGAGATGAGGGGGAAGGATAGGGGTGAAGGAGAGGGGGGAAGGAGATTAGGGGTCAGGAGAGGGAGGCAGGAGAGGGGGGAAGGAGAGGGGGGTAAGGAGAGGGGGTGAAGGAGAGGGGGGAAAGAGAGGGGGTGAAGGAGAGGGGGAAAGGAGATGGGAAGGGGGGAAGGAAGGGGGAAGGAGCTGGGGTGAAGGAGGGGTGGAAGAGAGGGGGGTAGGAAGGAGGAAGAAGAGGGGGGAAGGAGAGGGGGGAAGGAGATGGGGCGGAAGGAGATATGGGGGAAAGGAGAGGGCGGAGGAGAGGGGGAAGGGGGTGGGGGGGAAGAGACATGGGGTAAGGAGAGGGGGAAAAGGAGATCGGGTGGAAGGAGAGTGGGGGCAAGGAAGGGGGAAGGAGATAGAGGGGAAGGAGAGGGGTGAAGGAAGGGGGAAGGAGATGGGGGAAGGAAAGGGGGAAGGAGAGGGGGACGGAGAGGTGGGGAGGAGATGGGGGGAAGGGTGGAATGGAAGGGGTAAGGAGAGTGGGGAAGGAGATAGGGGAAGGAGATGCGGGGAAGGAGATGGGGGGAAGGAGAGGGGGTGGATGGAAGGGGGAAGGAGAGGGGGGAAGGAGTTGGGGGAAGGAGAGGGGGGGAAGGCGAGGGGGTAAGGAGATGGGGGAAGGAGAGTGGGGGGAAGGAAGGGGGAAGGAGATGGGGGAAGGAGATGGGGGAAGGAGAGGGGGGGAAGGAGAGGGGGTGGATGGAAGGGGGAAGGAGAGGGGGGAAGGAGTTGGGGGAAGGAGAGGGGGGGAAGGCGAGGGGGTAAGGAGATGGGGGAAGGAGAGTGGGGGGAAGGAAGGGGGAAGGAGATGGGGGAAGGAGATGGGGGAAGGAGAGGGGGGGAAGGAAGGGGGAAGGAGAGGGGGAAGGAGATGGGGGAAGGAGATATGGGGGAAAGGAGAGGGCGGACGAGATGGTAGAAGGAGGTGGGGGGAAGAGACGTGGGGTAAGGAGAGGGGGAGAAGGAGATCGGGTGGAAGGAGAGTGGGGGCAAGGAAGGGGGAAGGAGATAGAGGGGAAGGAGAGGGGTGAAGGAAGGGGGAAGGAGATGGGGGAAGGAAAGGGGGAAGGAGAGGGGGAAGGAGAGGGGGGAGGAGATGGGGAAGGGGGGAATGGAAGGGGGAAGGAAGGGGGAAGGAGAGAGGGGAAGGAGAGGGGGGAAGCAGAGGGGGGAAGGAAGGGGGAAGAAGATGGGGCAAGGAGAGTGGGGGGAAGTAGAGGGGGAAGGAGATAGGGGGAAGGGCGGAAGGAAAGCGGACGGAGATAGGGGGAAGTAGAGGGGGGGAGGAGAGGGGGTTAGGAAGGAGGAAGGAGGAAGGGGGGGGAGAAGGAGACGAGGGAAAGAGATGGTACGGAAGGAGATGGGGAAAGGAGAGGGGGAGGAGATCGGGGGAATGAGGTTGGGGGAAAGAGACTTGGGGTAAGGAGAGGGGGGTAAGCAGATCGGGTGGAAGGAGAGTGGGGGAGGAAGGGGAATGAGATGGGGGGGAAGCAGAGGGGGGGAAGGAGAAGGGGGAAGGAGATGGGGGAGGAGAGGGGGAAGGAGAGTAGGGGGTAGGAGAGGGGGGGCAGGAGAGGGGGGAAGGAGAGGGGGTAAGGAGAGGGGGGTAAAGGAGAGGGGGAAAGGAGATGGGGAAATGGAGGGGGGAAGGAATGGGGAAGGAGATGGGGGAGGGGGTTAAGAAAGCCAGAAGGAAATGGGGGAAGGAGGGGAGAAGGAAGGGGAAGGAGAAAGTGGGGAAGGAGATGGGGGAAGGAAATGGGAAGGAGATAAGGGAAGGAGAGGGAGGAAGGGCGTGGGAAGGAGATAGGCAGGAAGGGGGGGAGGAGATAGGGAAGGAGAGGGGCGAAGGAAGGGGGAAGGAGACAGGGGGTAAGGAGAGGGGGGAAGGAAGGAAGGGGGGAAGGACGGGGGGAATGAGAGGGGGCAGGAGAGGGGGCAGCAGAGGGGGGGAAGGAGATGGGGAGGGAGAGTGGGAGAAGGAGATGGGAGAAGGAGAGGGGGGAAGGAGCTAGGGGGGAAGGAAAGGTGGGAAGGAAGGGGGAAGGAGATAGGGGGGAGGAGGGGGGAAGGAGATGGTGAGAAGCAGATGGGGGAAGGAGATGGGGGAAGGAGAGGGGGGGAAGGAGAGGGGGTGGATGGAAGGGGGAAGGAGAGGGGGGAAGGAGTTGGGGGAAGGAGAGGGGGGGAAGGCGAGGGGGTAAGGAGATGGGGGAAGGAGAGTGGGGGGAAGGAAGGGGGAAGGAGATGGGGGAAGGAGATGGAGGAAGGAGAGGGGGGGAAGGAAGGGGGAAGGAGAGGGGGAAGGAGATGGGGGAAGGAGATATGGGGGAAAGGAGAGGGCGGACGAGATGGTAGAAGGAGGTGGGGGGAAGAGACGTGGGGTAAGGAGAGGGGGAGAAGGAGATCGGGTGGAAGGAGAGTGGGGGCAAGGAAGGGGGAAGGAGATAGAGGGGAAGGAGAGGGGTGAAGGAAGGGGGAAGGAGATGGGGGAAGGAAAGGGGGAAGGAGAGGGGGAAGGAGAGGGGGGAGGAGAGGGGGGAAGCAGAGGGGGGAAGGAAGGGGGAAGAAGATGGGGCAAGGAGAGTGGGGGGAAGTAGAGGGGGAAGGAGATAGGGGGAAGGGCGGAAGGAAAGCGGACGGAGATAGGGGGAAGTAGAGGGGGGGAGGAGAGGGGGTTAGGAAGGAGGAAGGAGGAAGGGGGGGAGAAGGAGACGAGGGAAAGAGATGGTACGGAAGGAGATGGGGAAAGGAGAGGGGGAGGAGATCGGGGGAATGAGGTTGGGGGAAAGAGACGTGGGGTAAGGAGAGGGGGGTAAGCAGATCGGGTGGAAGGAGAGTGGGGGAGGAAGGGGAATGAGATGGGGGGGAAGCAGAGGGGGGGAAGGAGAAGGGGGAAGGAGATGGGGGAGGAGAGGGGGAAGGAGAGTAGGGGGTAGGAGAGGGGGGGCAGGAGAGGGGGGAAGGAGAGGGGGTAAGGAGAGGGGGGTGAAGGAGAGGGGGAAAGGAGATGGGGAAATGGAGGGGGGAAGGAATGGGGAAGGAGATGGGGGAGGGGGGTAAGAAAGCCAGAAGGAAATGGGGGAAGGAGGGGAGAAGGAAGGGGAAGGAGAAAGTGGGGAAGGAGATGGGGGAAGGAAGTGGGAAGGAGATAAGGGAAGGAGAGGGAGGAAGGGCGTGGGAAGGAGATAGGCAGGAAGGGGGGGAGGAGATAGGGAAGGAGAGGGGCGAAGGAAGGGGGAAGGAGACAGGGGGTAAGGAGAGGGGGGAAGGAAGGAAGGGGGGAAGGACGGGGGGAATGAGAGGGGGCAGGAGAGGGGGCAGCAGAGGGGGGGAAGGAGATGGGGAGGGAGAGTGGGGGAAGGAGATGGGAGAAGGAGAGGGGGGAAGGAGCTAGGGGGGAAGGAAAGGTGGGAAGGAAGGGGGAAGGAGATAGGGGGGAGAAGGGGGGAAGGAGATGGTGAGAAGCAGATGGGGGAAGGAGATTAGGGGGTAGGAGAGGGGGGAAGGAGAGGGGGAAGGAGAGGGTGGGAAGGAGATAGGGGAAGCAGAGGGGGGAAGGAGATTAGGGGGTAGGAGAGGGGGGAAGGAGAGGGGGAAGGAGAGGGTGGGAAGGAGATAGGGGAAGCAGAGGGGGGAAGGAAGGGGGAAGGAGGGAGGACAGGGGGGAAGGAGATGGGGGAAGGAGGTGGAGGGGGGGAAGGAGAAAGTGGGGAAGGAGAGGGGGAAGGAAGCGGGAAGGAGATAGGATGGAAGGAGAGGGTGGGAGGAGTGGGGAAGGAGATAGGAGGAAGGAGAGGGTGTTGAAGGAGGGGGGGAAGGAGATAGGGGGAAGGAGAGGGTGGGGAAGGAGGGGGAAGGAAGGGGGAAGGAGAGTTGGAAGGAGATAGGGGAGAGGATGGGGGAAAGAGAGGGGGTGGAAGGAAGGGGGAAGGAGATGGGGGTAAGGAGAGGGGGGAAGGAAGGGGGAAGGAGATAGGGTGGAAGGAGATGGGGGATCGAGAGGGGGAGGGAAGAACAAGGGGGAAGGAGAAGGTGGGAAGGAAGGAGGAAGGAGAGGGTGGGAAGGAGATAGGGGGAAGGAGAGGGGAGAAGGAAGGGGGAAGGACATAGGAGGGAGGAGAAGGGGGGAAGGAGATGGGGGAAGGAGGGGGAAGGAAGTGGGAAGGAGAGTGGGAAGGAGATAGGGGGAGGAGAGTGGGAGAAGCAGATGGGGGGAAGGAGACAGGGTGGAAGGAAGCGGGACGGAGAGGGGGGAAGGAGGGGGGGAGGAGAGGGGGGAAGGAGATGGGGAAGGAGATGGGGGAACAAGAGGGGCAGGGAGAGAGATAGGGGTAGGAGAGGGAGTGAAGGGAGGGGGAAGGAGAGGGGGGGAAGGAAGGGGCAAGGAGAGGAGGGGAAGGAGCGGGGGGAGGAAGGGGGAAGGAGAGGGGGCAAGGAGAGTCGGGGAAGGAGATAGTGGTGAAGGAGAGTGGGGGTATTGTGATAGGGAAAGGAGAGGGGGAAGGAGAGGGGGAAAGGAGAGGGGGTAAAGGAGAGGGTAAGGAGAGGGGGTGAAGGAGAGGGGGAAAGGAGATGGGGGAAATAGACGGGGGCAGGAATGGAGAAGGAGATGGGGAGGGGGGAAGAAAGCGGGAAGGAGATGGGGGAAGGAGGGGGGAAGGAAGGGGAAGGAGAAAGTGGGGAAGGAGACGGGGAAGGAAGCGGGAAGGAGATAGGGGAAGGAGAGGGGGAAGGAGGGGGGAAGGAGATAGGCAGGAAGTGGGGAGGAGATGGGGAAGGAGAGGGGGGAAGGAAGGGGGAAGGAGACAGGGGGTAAGGAGAGGGGGGTAGCAGAGGGGGGAAGGAGGGGGGGGAAGGGGATGGGGGAAGGAGAGGGGGGGAAAGAGATGGGGAGAAGGGGGGGAAGGAGCTGGGGGAAGGAGAGTGGGGAGAAGGAGATGGGTAGAAGGAGAGGGGGTAAGCAGAGGGGGCTGAAGGAAGGGGGAAGGAGAGGGAGGGAAGGAAGGGGGAAGGAGATGGGGAAGGGGGCAGAAGATGGTGAGAAGCAGATGGGAGATGGGGAAGGAGATTAGGGGGTAGGAGAGGGGGGCAGGAGAGGGGGGAATGAGAGGGGGTAAGGAGAGGGGTTGAAGGAGAGGAGAAGGAGAGGGGGTGAAGGAGAGGGGGGTGAAGGAAGGGTGAAGAAGATGGGGGGAAGGAGAGGGGGGAAGGAAGGGGGAAGGAGAGAGGGGAAGGAGATGTGGGCGAAGAAGAGGGGGGGAAGGTGACAGGAGGGAAGGAGAGGGGGCAAGGAAGGGGGAAGGAGATGGTGGAAGGAGAGCGGGGGAATGAAGGGGGAAGGAGAGGGGGAAGGAGGAGGGCGAAGAGGGGGGAAAGAGCGGCGAGGAAGGAGATGGGGGGACGGAGATGGGGGGACGGAGATGGGGGGACGGAGATGGGGGGACGGAGATGGGAGGGAAATGGGGGGAAAGGAAATAGGGGGAAGCAGACGGGGGAAGGAGGTGGGGAAGGAGATGGGGGAAGGATAGTAGGGGGAAGGAGAGGGGGGAAGGAGGGGTGGAAGGAGAGGGGGTAGGAAGGAGGAAGAAGAGGGGGGAAGGAGAGGGGGGAAGGAGATGGGGCAGAAGGAGATATGGGGGAAAGGAGAGGGGGAGCAGAGGGGGAAGGGGGTGGGGGGGAAGAGACATGGGCAAAGGAGAGGGGGAGAAGGAGATCGGGTGGAAGGAGAGTGGGGGCAAGGAAGGGGGAAGGAGATAGAGGGGAAGGAGAGGGGAGAAGGAAGGGGGAAGGAGAAAGTGGGGAAGGAGATGGGGAAGGAAGCGGGACGGAGATAGGGGAAGGAGAGGGGGGAAAGGAGATGGGGAAATAGAGGGGGGAAGGAATGTGGAAGGAGATGGGGGAGGGGGGAAGAAAGCAGGAAGGAGATGGGGGAAGGAGGGGGTAAGGAAGGGGGAAGGAGAAAGTGGGGAAGGAGACGGGGAAGGAAGCGGGACGGAGATAGGGGAAGGAGAGGGGGGAAAGGAGATGGGGAAATAGAGGGGGGAAGGAATGGGGAAGGAGATGGGGGAGGGGGGAAGAAAGCAGGAAGGAGATGGGGGAAGGAGGGGGTAAGGAAGGGGGAAGGAGAAAGTGGGGAAGGAGACGGGGAAGGAAGCGGGACGGAGATAGGGGAAGGAGAGGGGGGAAAGGAGATGGGGAAATAGAGGGGGGAAGGAGATGGGGGAGGGGGGAAGAAAGCAGGAAGGAGATGGGGGAAGGAGGGGGTAAGGAAGGGGGAAGGAGAAAGTGGGGAAGGAGACGGGGAAGGAAGCGGGAAGGAGATGGGGAAGGAGAGGGGGGAAGGAAGGGGGAAGGAGACGGGGGTGAGGAGAGGGGGGAAGGAAGAAAGGAAGGGGGGAAGGACGGGGGGAATGAGAGGGGGAAGGAGAGGTGGAAGCAGAGGGGGGAAGGAGAGTGGGGGGAAGGAGATGGGGAGAAGGAGAGAGGGGGGAAGGAGAGGAGGCTGAAGGAAGGGGGAAGGAGAAGGAGGAGTAGGGGGGAAGGAGATGGTGAGAAGCATATGGGGAAGGAGATTAGGGGGTAGGAGAGGGGGGAAGGAGAGGGAGCGAAGGAGAGGGGGGCGTAAGGAGAGGGGGTGAAGGAGAGGGGGTGAAGGAGAGGGGGGAAAGAGAGGGAGTTAAGGAGATGGGGAAAGGAGAGGGGGAAGGAGAGGGGGGAAAGAGGGGCAAGCAGATGGGGGAAGGAGAGGGTGGGAAGGAGAGGGGGTGAAGGAGATGGGGAAGGAAGGGGGAAGGAGATAGGGTGGAAGGAGGGGTGGAAAGGCGAAATGGGGGAAGGAGCTAGATGGGAAGCAGAGGGGGAAAGGAGATGGGGGAAGATGGGGGAAGGAAGGAGATGGGGGAAAAGGAGAGGGGGCAAGAAAGGGGGAAGGAGATTGGGGAAGGAGGGGAAGAAAGGGGCAAGGAGATAGGAGGGAAATAGACGGGAAAAGGAAATGGGGGAAGCAGACGGGGGGAAGGAGGTGGGGAAGGAGAGGGGGGAAGGAGATGAGGAAGGGGGAAGGAAGGTGGAAGGAGATGGGGGAAGGAGGGGTGGAAGGAGAGGGGGTAGGAAGGAGGAAGAAGAGGGGGGAAGGAGAGGGGGGAAGGAGATAGGGCGGAAGAAGATATGGGGGAAAGGAGAGGGGGAGGAGAGGGGGAAGGGGGTGGGGGGGAAGAGACATGGGGTAAGGAGAGGGGGAGAAGGAGGTCGGGTGGAAGGAAAGTGGGGGCAAGGAAGGGGGAAGGAGATAGAGGGGAAGGAGAGGGGAGAAGGAAGGGGGAAGGAGATGGAGAAAGGAGAGGGGGAAGGAGATAGGGGCAGGAGGGGGGCGAAGGAGAGGGGGGCATAAGGAGAGTGGGTGAAGGAGAGGGGGTGAAGGAGAGGGGGAAGGAGAGGGTGGAAGGAGCGGGTGGGTCGCAGGGGGGCAGAAGGGGGAAGGAAGGAGATGGGGGAAGGAGAGGGGGGAAGGAAGGCGGAATGAGATGAGGAGAAGGAGAGGGGGGAAGGAGAGGGGGGAAGGAGAGGGGGACGGAGATAGGGGGAAGGAGATGGGGGAAGGAGACGGTGGGGAAGGAGAGGGGGTGAAGGAGATGGGGGAAAGGAAGGGGGAAGGAGATGGGGGGGAGGAGGGGTGGGAATGAGAAATGGGGGAAGGAGATAGGGGGAAGGAGAGGGGGGTAAGGAGATGGGGGGAAGATGGGGGTCAGGAGATGGGGGGAAGGAGACAGGGGAAGGAGAGAGAGCGGGAAGGTGAGGGGGTGGAGGAGAGGGGAGGAAGGAGATGGGGGAAGGAGAGGGTGGGAAGGAGAGAGGGGGAAGGAGAGGGGAGAAGAAGGGGGGGAAGGAGATGCGGAAGGAGAGGGAGGGAATGAGATTAGGGGAAGGAGGCGGGGGTGAAAAGGTGGGGGAGGAAATGGGGGAAGGAGTTGGGGCAAAGGAGAGTGTGGGGAAGTGTTGGGAAGGATGGGTTAGGAGTGGGGAGGAAGGGGGAAGGAAGGAGATGGGGAAAAGGAGAAGGGGCAAGAAAGGGGGAAGGAGATGGGGAAGGAGGGGGAAGAAAGGGGCAAGGAGATGGGGGAGGAGAGGGGGAAGGAGAGGGGGGAAGGAGATAGAGGGGAAGGAGATGGGGGGAAGGAGAGGGTGGGGAAGGAGAAGGGATGGAAGGAGATGGGGGAAGGAGATGGGGGAAGGAGAGGGTGGTGAAGGAGATGGGGGGAAGGAGCGGAGGGAAGGAAGGGGGAAGGAGATGGGGGAAGGAAGGGGGAAGGAGATGGGGAAAAGGAGAGGGGGAAGGAGGTGTGGGGGGAGGAGATGGGGGAAGGGGGGATGGAAGGGGGAAGGAGAGGGGGGAAGGAGATAGGGGGAAGGAGAGGGAGGGAAGGAGAGGGGGGTAAGAGAGCGGGAAGGAGAGTTGGGCTAAGGAAGGGGGAAGGAGATAGAGGGGAAGGAGAGGGGGGAAGAAGGAGAAAGGAGATGAGGGGGAAGGGGAGGGGGAAGGAGATTAGGGGACAGGAGAGGGAGGCAGGAGAGGGGGTAAGGAGAGGTGGGTAAGGAGAGGGGGTGAAGGAGAGGGGGAAAGAGAAGGGGTGAAGGAGAGGGGGGGAGGATGTGGGGGTGTAAGAGAGGGTGTGGAAGGAGATGGGGAAGGGGGGAAGGAAGGGGGAAGGAGCTGGGGGAAGGAGGGGTGGAAGGAGAGGGGGGTCGCAAGGAGGAAGAAGTGTGGGGAAGGAGAGGGGGAAGGAGATGTGGCGGAAGGAGATATGGGGGAAAGGAGAGGGGGGAGGAGATGGTAGAAGGAGTTGGGGGGAAAGAGACGTGGGGTAAGGTGAGGGGGAGAAGGAGATCGGGTGGAAGGAGAGTGGGGGCAAGGAAGGGGGAAGGAGATAGAGGGGAAGGAGAGGGGTGAAGGAAGGGGGAAGGAGATGGGGGGAAGGAAAGGGGGAAGGAGAGGGGGAAGGAGAGGTGGGGGAGGAGATAGGGGGAAGGGGGGAATGGAAGGTGGACGGAGAGTGGGGAAGGAGATAGGGGAAGGAGAGGTGGGGAAGGAGATGGGGGGTAGGAGAGGGGGTGGATGGAAGGGGAAAGGAGAGGGGGGAAGGAGATGGGGAGAAGGCGAGGGGGGAAGTAGATGGGGGAAGGAGATGGGGAGAAGGCGAGGGGGTAAGGAGAGGGGGGAAGGAGAGTCGGGGTAAGGAAGGGGAAAGGAGATGAGGGGGAAGGAGAGGGGGGAAGGAGATGGGTGGAGGAGAGGTGGGAAAGAGAGGGGGTGAAGGATAGGGGGGAAGGACGTAGGGGGTAGTAGAGGGTGGGGAAGGAGATGGGTGAAGGAGAGGGTGGGTCGGGGGAGGAAGGGGGAAGGAGATAGGAGGAAGGAGAGGGTGTTGAAGGAGAGGGGGGGAAGGAGATGGGGGAAGGAGAGGGTGGGGAAGGAGAGGGGGGAAGGAGAGGGTGGGAAGGAAGGGGATGGGGGAGAAAGGGGAAAGGAGATGGGGAAGGGAAAAGGAAGGAGGAAGGAGATGGGGAAGGAGAGGGGAGTAAGGAAGGGGGAAGGAGATAGGGCAAGGAGATGGGGTGGTAAGGAGATGGGGGTAAGGAGAGGGAAAGGAAGGGGAAAGTAGAGGGATTGAAGGAAGGGGGAAGGAGATGGGGGAAGGAGAGTGGGGGAAGGAACGGGGAAGGAGATGGGTGAAGGAGATGGGGGAAGGAGATGGGGGAAGGAGAGGGGGGAAGGAGAGGGGGGAAGGAGAGGGGGGAAGGAAGGGGGAAGGAGATGGGGGAAGGAGAGGGGGAAGGAAGCAGGAAGGAGATAGGCTGGAAGGGGGAGGAGATGGGGAAGGAGAGGGGAATACGAAAGGGGAAGGTGATAAGGGGTAAGGAGAGGGGGAAGGAGAGGGGGTTAGGAAGGAGGAAGGAGAGGGGGAGAAGGAGAGGGGGAAGGAGATTGTGCGGAAGGAGAGGGGGAGGAGATCGGGGGAATGAGGTCGGGGGAAAGAGACGTGGGGTAAGGAGAGGAGGGTAAGGAGATCGGGTGGAAGGAGAGTGGGGGGAAGGAAGGGGAAGGAGATGGGGGAAGCAGAGGGGGAAGGAGAAGGGGGAAGGAGATGGGGGAGGAAAGGGGGAAGGAGATTAGGGGGTAGGAGAGGGGGGCAGGAGAGGGGGGAAGGAGAGGGGGGTAAGGAGAGAGGGTGAAGGAGAGGGGAAGGAGAGGGGGTGAAGGAGAGGGGGAAAGGAGATGGGGGAAATAGAGGGGGGGTGGGAATGGGGAAGGAGATGGGGAGGGGGGAAAAAGCTGGAAGGAGATGGGGAAGGAGGGGGGAAGGAAGGGGAAGGAGAACTTGGGGAAGTAGACGGGGGAAGGAAGCGGGATGGAGATAGGCGGGAAGGGGGGAGGAGATGGGGGAAGGAGAGGGGGAAGGAAGGGGGAAGGTGATAAGGGGTAAGGAGGGGGGGAAGGAAGGATGGAGAGGCGGTAGGAAGGGGGAAGGAGATAGGGCAAGGAGATGGGTGGTAAGGAGATGGGGGAAGGAGGGGGGAAAGGAAGGGGAAAATAGAGGGGTTGAAGGAAGGGGGAAGGAGATGGGGGAAGGAGAGTGGGGGAAGGAACGGGGAAGGAGATAGGGGGAAGGAGAGTGGGGGAAGGAAGGGGGAAGGAGATAGGGGGAAGGAGAGTGGGGGAAGGAACGGGGAAGGAGATGCGGGGAAGGAGAGGGTGGAAAGGAAGGGGGAAGGAGAGAGGGGGGAAGGAACGGGGAAGGAGATAGGGGGAAGGAGAGTGGGGGAAGGAAGGGGGAAGGAGATAGGGGGAAGGAGAGTGGGGGAAGGAACGGGGAAGGAGATGCGGGGAAGGAGAGGGTGGAAAGGAAGGGGGAAGGAGATAGGGGGAAGGAGAGGGGGAAGGAAGTGGGAAGGAGATGGGGCGAAGTAGAGGTGGGTGAAGGAACGGGGAAGGCGATATGAGGGAAGGCGTGGGGGGAATGAAAATGGAAGGAGATAGGGGGTAAGGAGAGGTGGGGAGGAAGGGGGAAAGAGATGGGGGGGAAGGAGACGGGGAAAGGAAGCGGGAAGGAGATAGGCGGGAAGTGGGAGGAGATGGGGGAAGGAGAGGAGGGAAGGAAGGGGGAAGGAGATAAGGGGTAAGGAGAGGGGGGAAAGGAAGGAGAGGGGGATGGTAGGGAGAAGGAGATAGAGCGGAAGGCGATAGGGGGTAAGGAGATGGTGGAACGAGAGGGGGAGGGAAGGAGACAGGCAGGAAGGAGATGGGGGAAGGGTGGGGAAGGAACGGGGAAGGGGATAGGATGGAAGGAGATGGGGGAAGGGTGGGGAAGGAACGGGGAAGGAGATAGGATGGAAGCAGAGATGGGGGAAGGAATGGGGAAGGAGAGGGGGGAAGGAGATAGGGGGGAAGGAGATAGGGGGGAACGAGAGGGGGAGGAAAGGACAAGGGGGAAGGAGAAGGTGGGAAGGAAGTGGGAAGGAGAGGGTGGGAAGGAGATAGGGGAAGGAGAGGGGGGAAGGAGAGGGGGAAGGACATAGGAGGGAGGAGAGGGGGAAGCAGATGGGGGGAAGGAGATGGGGAAGGAGGGGGGGAAGGAAGTGGGAAGGAGAGTGGGAAGGAGATAGGGGGGAGGAGAGGGGGAGAAGCATATGGGGGCAAGGAGACGTGGTGGAAGAAAGCTGGAAGGCGAGGGGCGAAGGAGATAGTGGGAAAGGAGATGGGGGAAGGAGAGGGGGGGAACAAGAGGGGCAGGGAAGGAGATAGGGAGAAGGAGAGGGGGTAAAAGAAGGCTGAAGGAGATGGGGGAAGGAGGGGGGAAGGAAGGGGTAAGGAGAGGGGGGGAAGGGGGGAAGGAAGGGGGAAGGAGAGGGGGGAAGGAGAGTGGGGGAAGGAGATGGTGGTGAAGGAGAGTGGGGGTATTGTGATAGGGGAAGGAGAGGGGGGGCAAGGAGATCAGGGGAAGGAGAGTGGGGGGGAAGGAAGGGCAAAGGAGATAGGGGGAAGGAGAGCGGGGAAGGAATGTGGAAGGAGTGGAGGGGAAGGAGGAGGGCGAAGGAGGGGGGGAAGGAGAGGGGAGGAAGGAGATGGGGGAAGGAGATGGGGGAAGGCGATGGGAGAGAAGGTGGGGGGAAGGAGAGGGGGAACGGAGAGGGGGGAAGGAGGGGGGAAGGAGATGGGGGAAGGAGAGTGGGGGCAAGTAGAGGTAGGAAGGAGATAGGGGGAAGGGCGGAAGGAAGGGGGACGGAGATAGGGGGAAGTAGAGGGGGGGAAGGAGAGGGGGGTAGGAAGGAGGAAGGAGACGGGGAGAAGGAGAGGGGGGGAAGGAGATAGGGGAAGGAGATAGGGAGAGGGAAGGACAAGGGGAAGGAGAAGGTGGGAAGGAAGGGGGAAGGAGAGGGTGGGAAGGAGATAGGGGGAAGGAGAGGGGGAAGGAAGGGGGAAGGACATAGGAGGGAGGAGAGGGGGAAGGAGATGGGGGGAAGGAGATGGGGGAAGGAGGGGCGGAAGGAAGTGGGAAGGAGAGTGGGAAGGAGATAGGAGGGAGGAGGGGGGAGAAGCAGATGGGGGGAAGGAGAAGGGGTGGAAGGAAGCGGGAAGGAGAGGGGGGAAGGAGATAGTGGGAAAGGAGATGGGGGATGGAGAGGGGGGAAGGAGATAGGGGAAGGAGATAGGGGGAACAAGAGGGGCAGGGAGAGAGATAGGGGAAGGAGAGGGGGTGAAGGAAGGGGGAAGGAGATAGGGGAAGGAGAGGGGGGAAGGAAGGGGGAAGGAGATGGGGGAAGGAGAGTGGGGTAAGGAGATGGTGGTGAAGGAGAGTGGGGGGATTGTGATAGGGGAAGGAGAGGGGGGCAAGGAGATCAGCAGAAGGAGAGTGGGGGGGAAGGAAGGGCAAAGGAGATAGGGGGAAGGAGAGCGGGGAAGGAATGGGGAAGGTGAGGAGGGGAAGGAGGAGGGCGAAGGAGGGGGGAAGGAGAGGGGAGGAAGGAGATGGGGGGAAGGAGATGGGGAAGGAGATGGGAGGGAAGGTGGGGGGTAAGGAGAGGGGGGAAGGAGAGGGGGGAAGCAGAGGGGGGAAGGAGGGGGAAGGAGATGGGGAAGGAGAGTGGGGGAAGTAGAGGGGGGAAGGAGATGGGGGAAGGGCGGAAGGAATGGGGCAGGAGATAGGGAGAGGTAGAGGGGGAAAGGAGATGGGGGTTGGAAGGAGGAAGGAGAGGGGGAGAAGGAGAGGGGGGAAGGAGATGGTACAGAAGGAGATGGGGGAAAGGAGAGGGGGGAGTAGATCGGGGGAATGAGGTCGGGGGAAAGAGATGTGGGGTAAGGAGAGGAGGGTAAGGAGATTGGGTGGAAGGAGAGTGGGGAGAAGGAAGGGGAAGGAGATGGGCGAGGAGAGGGGGAAGGAGATTAGGGGGAAGGAGATGGGGTGAAGGAGAGGGGGGAAAGGAGATGGGGGAAATAGATGGGGGAAGGAATGGGGAAGGAGAAAGTGGGGAAGGAGATGGGGATAGGAAGCGGGAAGGAGGAAGGGGAAGGAGAGGGGGAAGGGGGTGGGAAGGAGATAGGCAGGAAGGGGCGGAGGAGATGGGGAAGGAGGGGGGAAGGAGGGGGAAAGGAGACAGGGGGTAAGGAGAGGGGGGAAGGAAGGAAGGAGAGGGGGTAGGAAGGGGAAAGGAGACGGGGGGAAGGAGACAGGCAGGAAAGAGATGGGGGAAGGGTGGGGAAGGAACGGGGAAGGAGATAGGCAGGAAGGAGAGGGGGAAAGGAGATAGGGGAAATAGAGTGGTGGAAGGAATGGGGAAGGAGTTGGGGGGGAGGGGGAATGGAAGTGGACAGGAGATGGGGGAAGGAGGTGGATGGCAGGCGTAAGGAGAAAGTGGGGAAGGAGAGGGGGAAGGAAGCGGGAAGGAGATAGGATGGAAGGAGAGGGGTGGAAGGAGGGGGAAGGAGATAGGGGCGAAGGAGAGGGGGGAAGGAAGGGTGAAGGAAATAGGGGTGAAGGAGAGGTGGGGGAAGGAAGGGGGAAGGAGATGGGGGAAGGAGATAGGAGGAAGGAGAGGGTGTTGATGGAGAGGGGGAAGGAGAGGGGGAAGGAGATGGGGAAGGAGATGCGGAAAAGAGAGGGGGTGGAAGGAAGGGGGAAGGAGATTGGGGTAAGGAGAGGGGGGAAGGAAGGAAGGAGAGGGGGGAAAGACGGGGGAAGGAGATGGGGGGAAGGAGATCAGGGGAACGAGAGGGGGAGGGAAGGACAAGAGGGAAGAAGAAGGTGGTAAGGACGGGGGAAGGAGAGGGTGGGAAGGAGAGGGAGGTTTGGAGGGGGGAGGAAGGGGGAAGGAAGGAGATGGGGGAAGATGGGGGGAAGGGAGGGGGAAGGAGATGGGGGAAGGAGAGGGTGGGAAGGAGAGAGGGGGAAGGAGAGGGTGGGAAGGAGAGAGGGGGAAGGAGAGGGGGGGAAGGAGATGGGGGAAGGAGAGGGGGGAGGAGATTAGGGGGAAGGAGAGGGGGGAGAAGAGGTGGGGAAGGAAAGGGGTGGAAGGAGAGGGGGAAGGAGATGGGTGGAAGGAGAGGGTGGGGGAGGAGATGTGGGAAGAGCGGAGGGAAGAAAGGGGGAAGGAGATGGGGAAGGAAGCTGGAAGTAGATGGGGGGAAGGAGAGGGGGAAGGAGAGGTGGGTGAGGAGATGGGGGAAGGGGGGGATGGAAGGGGGAAGGAGAGGGGGAAGGAGATAGGGGGAAGGAGAGGGGGAAGGAGATAGGGGGAAGGAGATTGGGGAAGGAGATGGGGGAAGGCGAGTGGGGAAAGGGAGCGGGAAGAAGAGTGGGGGGAAGGAAGGGGAAAGGAAATGAGGTGGAAGGATAGAGGGGAAGGAGAGGGGGGGAAGGAAATGGGGTGAAGGAGAGGGGGGAAGGAGATTTGGGGGCAGGAGAGGGAGGCAGGTGAGGGGGAAAGGAGAGGGGTGTAAGGAGAGGGGGGAGGGAGGCAGGAGAGGGGGGAAGGAGAGGGGGGTAAGGAAAGGGGCTGAAGGAGAGGGGGGAAGGAGGTGGGGAAGGGGGAAGGAAGGGGGAAGGAGCTGGGGGGAAGGAGGGGTGGAACGAGAGGGGGTAGGAAGGAGCAAGAAGAGGGGGGAAGGAGAGGGGGGAAGGAGATGGGGCGGAAGGAGATATGGGGGAAAGGAGAGGGGGAAGGAGAGGCGGGGAAGGAGATGGGGGGAAGGAGAGGGGGTGGATGGAAGGTGGAAGGAGAGGGGGGAAGGAGATGGGGGAAGGAGATGGGGGAAGGAGATGGGGGAAGGAGATGGGGGAAGGAGATGGGGGAAGGAGAGGGGGGAAGGAGATGGGGGAAGGAGAGGGGGGAAGGAGATGGGAGAAGGAGCTGGGGGGAAGGAGGGGTGGAACGAGAGGGGGTAGGAAGGAGCAAGAAGAGGGGGGAAGGAGAGGGGGGAAGGAGATGGGGCGGAAGGAGATATGGGGGAAAGGAGAGGGGGAAGGAGAGGCGGGGAAGGAGATGGGGGGAAGGAGAGGGGGTGGATGGAAGGTGGAAGGAGAGGGGGGAAGGAGATGGGGGATGGAGATGGGGGAAGGAGATGGGGGAAGGAGAGGGGGGAAGGAGATGGGGGAAGGAGATGGGGGAAGGAGATGGGGGAAGGAGATGGGGGAAGGAGAGGGGGGAAGGAGATGGGGGAAGGTGATGGGGGAAGGAGATGGGGGAAGGAGAGGGGGGAAGGAGAGTGGAGGGAAGGAAGGGGAAGGAGACGGTGGGAAGTGGAAAAAGGAAGGAGGAAGGAGATGGGGGAATGAGAGGGGGTAAGGAAGCAAGTGCGAGGTCTTGCAGCAAGTGCGAGGTCTTGCACTTTGGCAAAAAGAATAAAAGCATGGACTACTTTCTAAATGGTGAGAAAATTAATAAAGCCAAAGCACAAAGGGATCTGGGAGTGCTAGTCGAGGATTCTCTAAAGGTAAACATGCAGGTTGAGTCTGTGATTAAGAAAGCGAATGCAATGTTGTCTCTTATCTCAAGAGGGTTGGAATATAAAAGCAGAGATGTACTACTAAGACTTTATAAAGCACTGGTTAGGCCCCATTTGGAGTACTGTGTCCAGTTTTGGTCCCCACACCTCAGGAAGGACATACTGGCACTGGAACGTGTCCAGCGGAGATTCACACGGATGATCCCTGGAAGGACAGGTCTAGCATATGAGGAACGGCTGAGGATACTGGGATTGTATTCGTTGGAGTTTAGAAGATTAAGGGGAGACCTAATAGAGACGTACAAAATAATACATGGCTTTGAAAGGTGGATGCTAGAAAATTGTTTCTGTTAGGCGAGGAGACTAGGAACCGTGGACACAGCCTTAATATTAGGGAGGGTCATTTCAGAACAGAAATGCGGAGACATTTCTTCAGCCAGAGAGTGGTGGGCCTGTGGAATTCATTGCCACAGAGTGCAGTGGAAGCCGGGACGCTAAATGTCTTCAAGGCCGAGATTGATAGGTTCTTGTTGTCTAGAGGAATTAAGGGCTACGGGGAGAACGCTGGTAAGTGGAGCTGAAATGCACATCAGCCATGATTGAATGGCGGAGTGGACTCAATGGGCCGAATGGCCTTACTTCCACTCCTATGTCTTATGGTCTTATGGTCTTATGGTTATTCATATTCAACCAGCCAGCAGAGTCAGTGCCCTATATTGTGGAGAGTGTAAATCTCCACGTTATACATATTTAACCAGCCAGCACAGAGTCAGTGCCCTAAACTGAGGAGAGTGTAAATCTCCTGGTTATATATATTTAACCAGCCAGCACAGAGTCAGTGCCCTAAACTGAGGAGAGTGTAAATCTCCTGGTTATATATATTTAACCAGCCAGCACAGAGTCATTGCCTTAAACTGAGGAGAGAGTAAAACACCTGGTTACATATATTTAACCAGCCAGCAAAGATTTAGTGCCATAACCTGAGGACAGGGTAAATCTCCTAGTTTATATATACTCAACGAGCCAGCACAGAATCAGTGCCCGATACTGAGGTGAGAGTAAATCTCCTGGATATATATATTTAACGAGCCAGCGCAGAGTCAGTGACCTAAACTGAGGATAGTATAAGTCTCCTGGCTAGATATGTTCAACCAGCCAGCACAGACTCAGTGCACAAAGCTGAGGAGAGGGTAAATCTCCTGGCTGGATATATTCAACCAGCCAGCACACATTCAGTGCCCTAAACTGAGGAGAGGGTAAATCCCCTTGTTGTATATATTTAACCAGACAGCACAGAGTCATTGCCCGAAACTGAGGAGAGGGTAAATCTTCTGGTTATATATATTTAACCAGATAACACAGAGTCAGTGACGTAAACGGAGGAGAGTGCAAATCTTCTGGTTACATATATTTAAACAGCCAGCACAGAGTCATTGCCCTAAACTGAGGAGAATGTAAATCTCCTGGTTATATATATTTAACCAGCCTGCACAGATTCAGTGCCCGAAACAGAGGAGAGTGTAAATCTCCTGTTTATACATATTTAAACAACCAGCACAGAGTCAGTGCCCTAAACTGAGGAGAGTGTAAATCTCTTGGTAACATATATTTAAACAGCCAGCACAGAGTCAGGGCCTTAATCTGAGGACAGTGTAAATCTCCTGGTTATATACATTCAGCCAGCCAGCACATACTCATGTGCCCTAAACTGAGGAGAGGGTAAATCCCCTGGTTATATATAATTAACCTGCCAGCACAGAGTCATTGCCCTAAACTGAGAAGAGTGTAAATCTCCCAGTTATCAATTCTAACAGCCAGCACAAAGTCAGTGCCCTAAACTGAGGAGAGGGTAAATCTCCTGGTTATATATATATATATTTAACCAGCCAGCACAGAGTCAATGGACTAAACTGAGGATACTGTAAATCTCCTGGTTATATATATTCAACCAGCCAGCAGATTCAGTGCCCTAAACTGAGGAGAGTGTACATCTCCTGGCGAAATATATTCAACCAGCCAGCACGGAGTCAGTGCCCAAAACTGAGAAGAGTGTAAATCTCCTGGTTATATATATTTAACCAGACAGGACAGATTCAGTGCCCGAAACTGAGGAGAGTGTAAATCTCCTGTTTATATATATTTAACCAGCCAGCACAGAGTCAGCGCCCAAATCTGAGGACAGTGTAAATCTCCTGGTTATATATAGTTAACCAGCCAGCACAGAGTCAGTGCCCTTAACTGAGGAGAGTGTAAATCTACTGGTAATATATATTTACACAACCATCACAGTGTCATTGCCCTAAACTGAGGAGAGAGAAAGTCTCCTGGTATATATATATTTAACCAGGCAGCACGTAGTCAGTGCCCGAAACTGAGGAATGTGTAAATCTCCTCGTTATATATATTCATCCAGTCAGCATAAGTGCCCTAAACTGAGGAGAGGGGAGATCTCCTGGTTATATATATTCAACCAGACAACACAGAGTCAGTGCCCTAAACTGAGGAGAGGGAAAATCTGTTGGTTTTATAAATATATATATATTTAACCAGACAACACAGAGTCAGTGCCTTAAACTGACTAGAGTTTAAATCTCCTGGTTTTATATATATTTCACAAGCCAGCACAGAGTCATTGCACTAAACTGAGGAGAGTGTAAATCTCCTGCATATATGCATTTAACCAGCCAGCACAGAGTCAGTGCCCTTTACTGAGGAGAGCGCAAATCTCCTGGTTATATATATTTTACCGGACAGCAACTGATTCAGTGCCCGAAACTGAGGAGAGGGTAAATCTCCTGGTTATATATATTTTACCGGACAGCAACTGATTCAGTGCCCGAAACTGAGGAGAGGGTAAATCTCCTGGTTATATATTTTTAACCAGCCAGCACGGAGTCACTGCCCTAAACTGAGGAGAGTGTAAATCTCCTGGTTATATATATTTAACCAGCCAGAACGGAGTCAGTGCCCTAAACTGAGGAGAGTGTAAATCTCATGGTTATATACATTTAACCAGCCAGCACAGTTTCAGTGACCTAAACTGAGGGGAATGTAAATCTTCTGGTTATGTATATTCAACCAGCCAGCACAGACTTAGTGCCCTAAACTGTGCAGACGGTAAATCTCCTGGTTAAATATATATTATCCAGCCAGCACAGAGTCATTCCCCAAAACTGAGGAGAGTGTAAATCTTCTGGTTCTATATATTTAACCAGATAACACAGAGTCAGTGCCCTAAACTGAGGAGAGTGTAAATCTCCTGGTTATATACATGTAACCAGCCAACACAGAGTCAGTGCCCTAAACTGAGAGGAGGGTAAATCTCGCTGTTATATATATATATATTTAACCAGACAACACCGAGTCAGTGCCCGAAACTGAGTAGAATGTAAATCTCCTGGTTATATATATTTATACTAACCAGCGCAGTGTCAGTGCCCTAAACTGAGGAGAGGGGTAATCTCCTGGTTATATGCATTTAAACAGCCAGCATAGACTTAGTGCCCTAAACTGTGCAGACGTTAAATCTCCTGGTTAAATATATATTTAAGCAGCCTGCACAGAGTCATTGCCCTGAACTGAGGAGAGTGTAAATCTCTTGGCTGAATATATTCAAACAGCCAGCACACATTCAGTGCACGAAACTGAGGAGAGGGTAAATCCCCTTATTATATATATTTAACCAGCCAGCACAGAGTCATTGCCCTAAACTGAGGAGAGTATAAATCTCCATGTTATATATATTTAACCAGCCAGCACAGAGTCAGTGCCCCAAACTGAGGAGAACATAAATCTCCTGGTTACATATATTTAAAAAGCCAACACAGAGTCAGTGCCCTAAACTGAGGAGAGGGAATATCTCCTGGTTATATATGTATATATATATTTAACTTACCAGCACGGAGACAGTGCCCTAAACTGAGGAGACTTTAAATCTCCGGGTTATATATATTTAACCAGACAACACAGAGTCAGTGCCCTAAACTGACTAGAGTGTAAATCTCCTGGTTTTATATATATTTCACAAGCCAGCACAGAGTCATTGCCCTAAACTGAGGAGAGTGTAAATCTTCTGGTTATATATATTTAACCAGAACACAGTGTCAGTGCCCTAAACTGAGGAGAGTGTAAATCTTCTGGTTATATATATTTAACCAGCCAGCACAGAGTCATTGCCCTAAACTGAGGAGAGTGTAAATCTCCTGGTTCTATATATTTAAACAGCCAGCACAGATTCAGTGCCCTAAATTGAGGAGAGGGTAAATATCCTGGTTATATATATTTAATCAGCCAGCACTGAGTCATTGCCTTAAACTGAGGAGAGTGTATATCTCCTGGTTATATATATTTTAACAGAGTCAGTGCCCTAAACTTAAGAGAGTGTAAATCTCCTGGTTATATATATTTTACCAGCCAGCACAGATTCAGTGACCTAAACTGAGGAGAGTTTAAATCTCCTGGTTATACATATTTAACAGGCCAGTACAGACTCAGTGCCCTAAACTGAGGAGAGTGAAAATCTCCTGGTTAAATATATTATACATGTCCATAAGTGGACCAGCCAATATTTCTGTAAATTCTTTATAGAATTCAGCTTGAAAACAATCTGCGCCCGGTGCCTTACTGCTCTGAAATTGCCTCATTGCATCAAGTATTTCGTGGACTGTTAGAGGAGCATTTAGGACCGATACCTGTTCCGGAGTTAGGCTCAGAAAGGTCATTTTTTTAAAAAATGTCTGCATCCTCCTAGTCCTATCTTCACAATCCTGCGATTTATATAACTCAGAATAAAATTCTCTAAAGATCGCATTAATCTTTTTATGATCATGAGTCAAAATTCCTGTACTTTCCCTGATAGATGTAATAGTCTGAGGCGCCTTTTTTTTCCTTTGTGAGAAATGCTAAGTATCTACCTGGTTTGTCGCCATATTCATATAACCTTTGTTTTGCAAATAATATTTCCCTCTTAGCCGTTTGAGTAAGCGTAGTGTTTAGTGCTGTCCTAAGAGCCGTAATCCTTTGCAATTTAATAATAGAAGGTCTATCAGTATTTGCTGTTTCAGCTGCTTTTAAGCGAGCTTCAAGCAGACGCTGTTGTTCTCCCTTTAATTTTTTTCTGGGTCGCTGAGTCGGAGATGATCAAACCTAGCGTGTAAGCTTTGATGGTCTCCCACATCATTGATGGGTTGCTAGCCGTACCTGAATTAATTTCTTAAAAAGTTTTAAATTCTTGAGAGAAGTACTTTACAAATTTACTGTCTTTCATTAGGAAGGGGTCCATATGCCAATGCCAAGGGGATGTCCCATTGTTCCTCGCCTTAGTTTCCATATATACAGCAGCGTGGTCGGAAATTGCTATACTACCTATTTTACAGGATGATATGGGATTTAAAAAAATTGAAGGGGCAAAAAACATATCAATTCTGGTATGACATTTATGTGGATTGGAGTAGAAAGAAAAATCTCTGCCCTGTGGATGAAGACATCTCCATACATCTACTAATCCTAATTCTTTGTTCAGATCCACCAATTGTCTAGATCTGGGAGATTCTCCTGCAGTACTCTTGGGAATCCTATCTACTTCCGGATCCATAATACAATTAAAGTCTCTCCCTATAATTGTATGACGGGCACCAAAAGCCATCAATTTTGAAAAGGCTTCCGTTATAAATTTAAAGGGGTGTGCTGGGGGAGGGGGGGGGGCAGTACAAATTTAAAATCCCACATTCCTCTCCATTTATGAGGGCTTTAATCAAAATATATCGTCCCGATTCGTCTTTTATCTGATTTAGAATTTTGAAAGGGAAGTTCTTTCGAACAAGAATAACAACTCCCCTGCTTTTTGAGCTAAAAGAAGAAAAAAAGGCCTGATCAAATCCACCCTGTCGTAATTTCAAGTGTTCTTTATCCGACAGGTGTGTCTTCTGTAGGACAGCTTTATCAACTCTTTCTTTCTTAAGATTTGATAATATTTTCTTCCTTTTGACTGGCGAATTACTCCCCTTGACATTCCAGGCGCACCACATAACCGACTGATCCACCATAATCATCCGGGCAAATCCGAGACCCCTCGGGAGGGGAAACCCTATCCAGAACATCCCGAGCATAGAGTATATAAAATTTACAAAAATAAAGGCTCTCTAATACAATCCCAACAGTATAATAAAAAACTATTTCTAAATTTAAAAAATATAAAACGTATCTAAGTGGAGATTTTCCCCTTTGTTCCCAGGGGGTATCACTTCCTTCCCCCCATCTCCTACCCACTAACTTCCCAACATCTCCTTCACCCCCTATCTACTTCCCCCTTCCTTCCCACTTCCTTCCCCATCTCCTTCCCCCTTCCATTCCCCCATCTCCTTCCCCATCTCCTTTCCCCTTCCTTGCCCCCCAACTCCTTCCCCCATCTCCTTCCCCCATCTCCATCCCCCATCCTTCCCCATCCCCTTCCCCCAATCTCCTTCCCCCTTCCTTCCCAATCTCCTTCCCCTTTCCTTCACCCCATTCTCCTTCCCCCCATCTCCTTCCCATTCCTTCCCCCCTATCTCCTTCCCCCTATCTCCTTCCTCCTTCCCTCGCCCCCTATCGCCTTTCCCCCTTCCTTCCCCCATTTCCTTCCCCCTTCCTTCCCCCCTCTCTCCTTCCCCCCTCCTTCTCCCATCTCCTTCCCCCTATCTCCATCCACCTTCCTTCCCCACAGCTCCTTCCCCCTATCTCCTTCCCTCTTCCTTCCCCCACAATCTCCTTCCCCCTACCTTTGCCCCCATCTCCTTCCCCCTTCCTTCCCCCCATCTCCTTCCCCCATCTCCATCCCCCATCCTTCCCCCATCCTTCCCCCATCTCCATCCCCCATCCTTCCCCCATCTCCTTCCCCCATCTCCTTCCCCCATCTCCATCTCCCATCCTTCCCCCATCTCCTTCCCCATCTCCTTCCCCATCTCCATCCCCCATCCTTCCCCATCCCCTTCCCCATCTCCTTCCCCCTTCCTTCCCCCATCTCCTTCCCCCATCTCCAGCCCCCATCCTTCCCCCTTCCTTCCCCCATCTCCTTCCCCCATCTCCAGCCCCCATCCTTCCCCCTTCCTTCCCCCCCATCTCCTTCCCCCATCTCCTTCCCCCATCTCCATCTCCCATCCTTCCCCCATCTCCTTCCCCATCTCCTTCCCCATCTCCATCCCCCATCCTTCCCCATCCCCTTCCCCATCTCCTTCCCCCTTCCTTCCCCCATCTCCTTCCCCATCTCCATCCCCCATCCTTCCCCATCCCCTTCCCCATCTCCTTCCCCCTTCCTTCCCCCCATCTCCTTCCCCTCATCTCCTTCCCCCATTATCTCCATGCCCCTTCCTTCCCCCATCTCCTTCCCCGCTATGTCCATCCAACCCATCTCCTTCCCCCTTCCTTCCCCCTTCTCCTTCCAGCCCGATCTCCTTCACCCCTATCTCCTTCCTCTCAATCTCCTGCCCCATCTCCTTCCCCCATCTCTTTCCCCCTATCTCCTTCCCCCTTGCTAACCCCCATCTCCTTCCCCCATCACCTTCCCCCATCTCCTTCCCCATCTCCTTCCCCCCATCTCCTTCCCCAATCTCCTTCCCCTTCCTTCCCCATCTCCTTCCCCACATCACATTCCCCCTTCCTTCCCCCCCATCTCCTTCCCCTATCTCCTTGCCCCATCGTTCCCCCATATCTCCTTCTCCCCTATCCCCTTGCCCCTATCTCCTTCCCCCATCTCTTTCCCCTTCCTTCCCCCGTATCTCCTTCTCCCCTATCCCCTTGCCCCTATCTCCTTCCCCCATCTCCTTCCCCATATCTCCTTCCCCATCTCCTTCCCCCTTCCTTCTTCCCTATCTCCTTCTCATCTATCTCCTTCCCCAATCTGCTTCCCCTTCGTTCCCCCATCTCCTTCCCCACATCACATTCCCCCTTCCTTCCCCCCCCATCTCCTTCCCCTATCTCCTTGCCCAATCGTTCCCCCGTATCTCCTTCTCCCCTATCCCCTTGCCCCTATCTCCTTCCCCATCTCCTTCCCCCCTATCTCCTTCCCCATCTCCTTCCCCCTTCCTTCTTCCCTATCTCCTTCTCATCTATCTCCTTCCCCCATCTCCTTCCCCCCATCTCCTTACCATTCCTTCCCCCGTATCTCCTTCCTCCGTATCTCCTTCCCCCGTATCTCCTTCCCCCGTATCTCCTTCCCACCTATCTCCTTCCCCCTTCGTTCCCCCATCTCTTTACCGCTATTTCCCTCCACCCCATCTCCTTCCCCCTTCCTTCCTCCCTATCTGCATCCCCCCTATCTCCTTGCCCCATCTCCTTCCCCCTCTCTCCTTCCCCCTTCATTCCAGTCTCTCCTTCTCCCCTCTCTCCTTCTCCCCTCTCTCCTTCTCCCCTCTCTCCTTTCCCCTTCTCTCCTTCCCCCTTCTCTCCTTCCCCTCTCTCTTTTGCCCCCTCTCCTTCCCCCCTCGCTCCTTCCCTCGCTCCTTCCTCCCCTCTGTCCTTTCCCACTCTCTACGTCCCCCCTCTCCTTCCCCACATCTACGTTTCGCCCTCTCCTTCGCCCCCCTTCACTCTATCTCCTTCTGACAACCCTCCTCCCCCTGTCTTTCACTCCCTGTCCATTTGCCCTTCCCCCCTCTCCTTCCACCCTTCCCCTCTCTCCTTACCACACTCTTTCCCTCACTCTTTCCCCCTCTCTCCTTCCCCCCCAACATCCCCTCCCTCCCTCCCCGCTACTTTCCCCTCTCTCCTTCCCCCAACTCTTTCTGACATCTCTCCTCTCCACTCTCTGCCTCCGTCTCCTTGCCCCTCTCCTTCCCCCTCCTTCTCCCTCTACTCCCCCCTTTCCCCTACTAACCTTCACCCCATTCCCCCTCTTCATCCCCCTCTCCTTCCCCGCTCTCCTTCCCCCGACTCTCAAACCCCTCTCTCTCTCCTTCCCCCCTTCCCATGTCTTCTTCCCCCTCCCCTTACCCCGTCTCTACTTTCACCCTCTCTCTGTCCGCCCCCTTCCCCCACTCTCCTTCCCCCCTCTCCTTCTCCCCTCTGCTTCCCCCTCACCTTACTCCATCTCTACTTTCATCCCCTCTCCTTCCCCTTTCCTTCCGCCATCTCCTCACCCCCTCTCTCCTTCCCCACTCCTTCCCCACCTCTCCTACCCCTCCTTCTCCCCCCTCCCTCCCCCTCTCCTTCCCTGCTCCTTCCCCCCCTCTCCATCTTATCCCTCTATCCCTCCCTCCTTCCCACACTCTCTCTCTCTGTGCATCTTGTGTTCTTTTACCCCTTTGTCTCAAACACAATCACCTTGTGCTTCAAAATATTTCCATCTCCCCCACTTCAAATACCCCCGAATACATTGCTGTGTGTGGGACGGTTTTATTTGTTTAAAATATCAACAAAAGAAGCTGGAGAGGGTGTGAGAGAGGGGATAGAGAGAGAGAGAGAGAGAGAGAGAGAGAGAGAGACAGAGAGAGAGATCCCCTCCCAGATACTCAGGGAATTGAATTGAACCGGCCAACCTGTGTCTTATTTATGCGATTATCACATTTGATCACCCAGGCCTGTACACATCTCACATTACTCTGACATTAGAACAAGTCTTTGGGGAGAGTTTCTCATTTAAGGTTTTTATTCCCTTCTTGGGGAGTCTGGTCTGTCAGACATTTTCTGCGGGTTCATATATTTGTATTAAATCGCAAGTCCCCAGTTACTTTAACGCCAGACTTCAAATCTGTTTTATAAATGACAGGGCCTCAATCCGACAGGAACCAGTTACCCAGAGGCCCCTAAAACCCAGGGTCCCCCAGATGAGATTAAACCTTGGGGTAAATAAACACACAACTCACTGTGGGCCCCCACGGGGTGCAGCCTGTCGACCAGGCCTCAGGCCTCAGGCCCGTGCTCCCCCTCTGGATGTTGTTCTTTCCTGGCATCGAACATTTTGGATCTTCATGTTGCAGATTTCCAAACAAAGGTTCCTCGTGTTAAAAGAGAGAAAAGATCATGTGAAAGGGGGAGCGAGAGCATTTTGAAGGCAAGCTTAAAATCCCAGGTTTAAAATCACCCCCCGTCCATCCCCAATGTATCAAAATATCTAACACAGTCAACAGTGGAACGTGGTGTGGGAACAGATCTTCCCAGGGATTGGAGGGGGATAGTGAGGGAAAGGCATCAGATTATTACACTCTGCAGTGACCTGGGATCAATTGCCTTTTACTGAAAACAGTTCCCAACTTGTATGTGCCTGTAGCTCCCTCCAATCTGAAACCCTCATTACCCTCTATCCTGTCTCCTGTCTCTGAGCCAATGGGGTCTTCATTCTGTTACTGACTGTTAGTCCCTTCAGACACAGCAAGATCCCACAGGTAGTAGTGGGACCACAGACAGATTGTGTGTTTCACTGATGCTGGTTAAGGGTTCAATCCTGGCTTCAGGATGACAAAGATCCTGCTGTTTGACAAATTCAAACCACTTCCTACATTGTTTCTTCTCTACGCACTCGTTTGCTCTCTCTCTCTCTCCACCCTCCCCTTCTCCATCTCTAACCTTTTTCCCTTTCTCTGATTTAACCTTGTACATGGTAATCTTTATCTTACCTTTTAAAAGATTGCAACATTTATATTTGACAATATTCCCTTTGATAAACAGTTTCCCAGCAGTCTCTGTGCCAGCAATGCTGTGGGTCATTGTCGCACAGGGAGATCCCACAGGGTACTCCCTTCCTGCTCCTGAATGTGCTCCAATCCCACTTTCTGTCCAACAAGAGGCTGTGGATATCTTTGGGACACCTGTTTTTTTTAAAAAAAAACCCTCCATCCCAGGATTTAATTTTGTGGATGGTACTTTCTAGAAGGAAGTGATTGGAGCTGGGCGATGGTGGGATATTGGAGAGCCCCGTTCTCTCCCCACTCCCCCAGATCCTGTCTCCCTTTACCAGCCCAGCTACAAAGACACATCTTATCCCTCTATCCCTCCCTCCTTCCCACACACATTCCCTGTCTTTGTCTGCATCTTGTCTTTTTTTACCCCTTTGTCTCAAAAACAATCACCTTGTGCTGCAAAATATTTCCATCTCTCCCACTTCAAATACCCACGAGTCACATTGCTGTGTGTGGGACGGTTTTATTTGTTTGAAAAACCAACAAAAGAAGCTGGAGAGGGTGTGAGAGAGGGGACACAGAGAGAGAGGGAGAGAGAGAGAGAGAGATCCCCTCCCAGATACTCAGGGATTGGGCCAACCTGGGTCTTATTTATGGGATTATCACATTTGGTCACCCTTCTTGCAATGTAGGCCACTCTGCAGGTGGTTTGAGACACAGCAAGATCCCACAAGTAGTATTACTCTGATATTAGAACAAGTCTTTGGGTAGAGTTTCTCATTTAAGGTTTTAATTCCCTCTTTGGGGGAGTCCTGTCTGTCAGACACTCACTGGGGATTGATGTGTTTGTGTCAAATCCCAGGGCCCCGGTTATTTTAACCCCAGGCTTAAAACCTGTTTTAAAACCAACAGGGCCACAATCTGACAGGACCCAATTAACCAGAGGCCCCTAAAACCCAGGGTCCCCAAAAGGAGATTAATCCTTGAGGTAAATAAACACAGAATCCCGCCCACACAGTGCAGCCTATCAACCAGGCATCAGGCCTCAGGACAGTGTCCCCTTTGGAGAAAGCTGTTGTTCAAAGGTCTCCTGATCCTAAAGTTTCTCTCTTTGAATCTTCAAGTGGCCCGTGGGAGGAAAGAGACAGCATTAGTTGAAAGGAGGAAAATCATTACAGAATGATTGCACAGCAAGATCCCAGGTTTTCTGCTCTCAGTGACACAGACAATCTCTCAGCAACATCCAAACACAAATATATCGGGCAATGAGCTGCATTTTTATGCTAAAGCCTTGGAAAAACTTTGAAATGATGGGTTAGCTGATTAAAACACTCACTGCCTGCAATGGTAGCATTGGGGGAGCTGGTGCACAGCAAGATCCCACATGCTACAATGCAGCAGCAGCTAATTACTCTGACCATTTCCCCCCTCTGTGTTGCTGCTTCAGTTTAATTATTTCCTGTCACCCCAGAATCAAACATTGCAGCGACTTCACAATCTCAAAATGCCTCTCCCTCTCTCTCCCCTTCTGTTTCCTTTGCTCGCTCGATTTTTTAAACGTTTCTCTCACTCTCTTTCTCTCACTGTTGAATTTTCTCATCGTACCCTCTCGATAACCCACATCACTCTGACTTTATGAGAAGTCTTCAGAGAGGGTCACAGCATTTGGGTTTTAATTCCCCCTCGGGGAGTCCTGCCTCTCAGATCCTGGCGATTGACATTCTTTAACCCCAGGCTTCAAATCTGTTTTTAAAATAACATGGCCGCAATCTGACAGGAGCCAGTTACCCAGAGGCCCCTAAAACCCAGGGTCCCCCAGAGGAGATTAAACCTCGGGGTAAATAAACACCCAAATCACTGTGGGCCCCCATGGGGTGCAGCCTGTCAACCAGGCCTCAGGCCTCAGGCCCGTGCTCCCCCTCTGGAGGTTGTTCTTTCCTGGACTCGAACATTTTGGATCTTCACGTTGCAGCTTTCCAAAGTTCCTCGGGATAAAAGAGAGAAAAGATGAGTTGAAAGGGGAAGCGAGAGTATTTTGAAGGCAAGTTACACAGCAAGATCCCAGGGTTAAAAGCACCCCCTGCCCATCCCCAATGTATTAATGTATCTAACACAGTCAGCAGTTAGGATGGAACATGGTGTGGGAGCAGATCTTCCCAGGGATTGGAGGAGGATAGTGAGGGAAAGGCATCAGATTCTTACACTCTGCCGTGACCTGGGATCAATTGCCTTTTACTGAAAACAGTTCCCAACTTGTATGTGCCTGTAGCTCCCTCCAGTCTGAAACCCTCATTCCCCTCTATCCTGTCTCCTGTCTCTGAGCCAATGGGGTCTTCATTCTGTTACTGACCCTTCAGTCCCACTGGGATCATTTTTTCTCACCTTCTCTCATCCACGTGAAGGAATTGGACCCTGACAATTCCATTTATACTGTCTCCCATCAATCTTCATAGGATCCATATCACAGAGGTTAGACAGTGTTCCCAGCAAACACTCCCAGGGCAGAGGGAGCACAGGGTTCCAGACAAAATAAAGGTCCCATTAAACTGTCCCCATTTAAATCCCCAGGGCAGGTAGAGAATGGGGTCAGATACAGAGTAAATCTCCCTCTACACTGCAGCATTTCAAATTCCCAGGCCATTTTGAGCTCGGCGTTAGGTACTGATTAAATCTCTCACTTCCCCCATCCTGTTCACATCAAACTCAATCAGGATCGCTCCATCACTGGGTTAGATACAGAGGATGTGTATGTTTGGATTTCAGCCCCAATCCAGTTGGTGATGATCACGGCCTTGTTAAGTGTGTTTGGGAATGGGGAGGGAGCTGGGAGCAGGGTGATGGTGGGATAGTGGGGAGCAGAGCTGCCTTCCAAGCAGTTGACCCGGGTTCGATTCCCGGCTATCACAGTGTTGTGGTTTGTAAACAGCCTTTTAAAGGTAAGGCACTGGGATAAATCGAGGAAATAAATCTTTCATTCTGTGGTAAAATGGGTCTGTCAGATTGCTCCTTGCTTTTCCTGGCGGTGGTTCCTGTGAATTGCAGTGTGGAACCAGGCAGCATTGCTCGGCACCTCGGAAGCTTTCCCCTCTGCTGCTTCCCATTTCTTATTGAAATATTGGGTGCAGCACAAGGATGGGTTTGTTTTGTTCGAAAAGTGAGAGACTGTTACCGTCAGGAACCTGAAATAATTACAAAAACACTGAACAGTTCCAACAGCTTCTGTAGTGGTGGGGAGGGAGGGTTAATGTGTCAAATCTATACAAGGATAAAATAAACTCCAGCCTCAAATCAATCAGAAATCCTGACTCTGCAAACATCCTTGTAAATCTTTTCTGAATCTTCACAAGATTCACACCATCCTCCCGATAGCAGAAAGACCAGAATTGTGTGGTTCATGGAATGTTACTATATCCGAACAGTTGCTGTTTATAGTTAAATAATGTTCATATAGTTCAGGTTTCCAATCGAGTTCGGTTTGTCCAATCTTTCTTCCTTATGTTTGTGTTCCAACGATAGTGTGGAGTAAAGTGTATTTTGATCCAACCCTGGCAGTTTGACCAATCACATTGGAACGCCTTACACTTCCCTTCAGGAAATCAGGAAAAGGGGTCGAGACCATTTCCTTAAGGCAGAGGAGTTTGGTCTGGTTCATAACATCCTCAATGTCATCAATCCATGTCCCTCCAGCCCTGAGCAATGATGTTTACAGATTACTGGAGGATACACAGACACATTAATCGGTATTATCTTGGACAGGAGTCATTTGGGAATGATATTCCTCAGACCATCAACTCCCAGCTCGGCCAAGGATGAAGGCCAGGAATCCGGCACAATTGGGAAAAAGCCCATTTCCCGGGAGACTGAGAGGTCACTAACAGAGCGGGACCTGGAGAGTCAGGAACAGAATAACAGGGATAGTCCACTCTGTTCACTGACCCTTCACCCCTCAGTGAATCCAGTGTCAGGAATGACTGCTATTAGTCAGACTGACAGAATGTGATCAGATACACACACTGTCCTTCCACATCATCAATGTCTCCCAGCTCCCACCCTGTCTCAGCTCATCTGCCCCTCTGCCATCTTCAATATTTTAATCGGGGCAGCATTAAGTGCCGTGCTTTGAGCTGAGCTGTCTTACCTTCTGTACTCTCTCTCTAAACGGCTCCAATTCCCCCCCGATCCCTCTCCGGTTTAAGATGCTCCTTGACATCTTCCCCAATGAATGAGGTAGACCGTCACCTGACCCAATATCCCCTTCGGTTGGTCAGCATCTACTGTATTTAAAACAAGGAACTGCAGATCCTGGAGAGCTGACAGATAACACAGAAATTACTGGTGGGAATTAGTGGGAGGGGTATCATTTGTGGGAGAAATCCGAGTGAACCTCTCGAGTCCAGGGATTATCCTTTAGAACTGAAGGGATCTGATGCTGATGCTGTCAGACCTGCTGAGCTCCCCCAGCAGTTTCTGTTTGGATTTCAGTCCCAATCCAATTGGTCCTGATCGCGGCCTTGGGAATAGCTTGCCAATTACTGGGAAAGGGTTGGACGTGTCTCCTTCCCAACAGTTAACCCGGGCTCGAACCCCTGCCATCGCACTTTTGCACTTTGAAAGCAATCTTAATCGGGGAAAAATGCCGAGATGGAATGAATGAGATTGGACTCTCTGAGGTTTCCCAAACATGGCCACATTAGGGGGACAGGGTGGCTCCCACCTGCTATGACATTCTCAGAGATGGATTACAGGATTAGTGCTCAAGTGTCTGACTGGGATATTTCAGCTGAGACAAGATGCTCTGTAGAAATTCCCCAAGGTTCCTTCCAGAGCAGCTTCCAGACCCACGGCACGATCATGTGGAATGCTGAACACAGCAGATACACGGGAGCACCACCAGGTGACAATTCCTGAACAGGGAACCTGAAATAATTACAGAAGCCGCTGGAAACACTGAACGGTTCCAACAGCTTCTGTAGTGTTGGGGAGGGAGGGTTAATCTACACAAGGATAAAATAATGTTTTGTCATTTACATAAATGATTTGGATGTGAGCATAACATCCAAAGTTTTCCGATGACACCAAAATTGCAGGTGTAGTGGACAGCAAAAAGGGATACCTCAGATTACAACAGGATCTGGACCAAATGGGCCAATGGGCTGAGAAGTGGCAGATGGAGTTTAATTCAGATAAATGTGAGGTGCTGCATTTTGGGAAAGCAAATCTTAGCAGGACTTATCCACTTAATGGTAAGGTCCTAGGGAGTGTTGTTGAACAAAGAGACCTTGGAGTGCAGGTTCATAGCTCCTTGAAAGTGGAGTCGCAGGTCGATAGGATAGTGAAGAAGGCGTTTGGTATGCTTTCTTTTATCAGTCAGAGTAGTGAGTACAAGAGTAGGGAGGTCATGTTGCAGCTGTGCAGGACATTGGTTAGGCCACTGTTGGAATATTGCATGGAATTCTGGTTTCCTTCCTATCGGAAAGATGTTGTGGAACTTGAAAGGGTTCAGAAAAGATTTACAAGGATGTTGCCAGGATTGGAGAATCTGAGCTACAGGGAGAGGCTGAACAGGCTGGGGCTGTTTACCCTGGAATGTCGGAGGCTGAGGGGTGACCTTATAGAGTTTTACAAAATCATGAGGGGCATGGATAGGGTAAAGAGGCAAAGTCTTTTCCCTGGGGTCGAGGAGTCCAGAACTAGAGGGCATAGGTTTAGGGTGAGAGGGGAAAGATATAAAGGAGACCAAAGGGGCAACCTTTTCACGCAGAGGGTGGTACATGTATGGAATGAACTGCCAGAGGATGTGGTGGAGGCTGGTACAATTGCAACATTTAAGAGGCATTTGGATAGGTATATGAATAGGAAGGGTTTGGAGGGATATGGGCTGGGTGCTGGCAGGTGGGACCAGATATGTGTTGGGATATCTGGTCGGTATGGACGGGTTGGACCGAAGGGTCTGTTTCCATGCTGTACATCTCTATGACTCTGTGACTCTAAACTCCAGCCTCAAAGCAATCAGAAACACTGACTTTACAAACATCCTTATAAATCTTTTCTGAATCTTTTCAATTTTCACAGCATTCTTCAGGTAGTAGGATTGTGTGGTTTGTGGAATGTGACTATATTTGAGCAGTTGCTGTTGAGTAGTTAAATAACGTTTCATTTAGTTAAGTTTTCCAATCGAGTTCGGTTTGTCCAATCTTTCTTCCTTATGTTTGTGTCCCAACGATAGTGTGGAGTAAAGTGTGTTTTGATTCCAGCCTGGCAGTTTGACCAATCACATTGTAACACCTTACACTTCCCTTCAGGAAATCAGGAAAAGGGGTCGAGACCATTTCCTTAAGGCAGAGGAGTTTGGTCTGGTTCATAACATCCTCAATGTCATCAATCCATGTCCCTCCAGCCCTGAGCAATGATGTTTACAGATTAATGGAGGATACATAGACACATTAATCGATATTATCTTGGACAGGAGTCATTTGGGAATGAGATTCCTCAGACCATCAACCCTCAGCTCGGCCAAGGATAAAGGCCAGGAATCCAGCACAATTGGGAAACAGCCCATTTCCCGGGAGACTGAGAGGTCACTAACAGAGCGGGAGCTGGAGAGTCAGGAACAGAATAACAGGGATAGTCCACTCTGTTCACTGACCCTTCACCCCTCAGTGAATCCAGTGTCAGGAATGACTGCTATTAGTCAGACTGACAGAATGTGATCAGATACACACACTGTCCTTCCACATCATCAATATCTCCCAGCTCCCACCCTGTCTCAGCTCATCTGCCCCTCTGCCATCTTCAATATTTTAATCGGGGCAGCATTAAGCACCGTGCTTTGAGCTGAGCTGTCTTACCTTCTGTACTCTCTCTCTAAACGGCTCCAATTCCCCCCCGATCCCTCTCCTGTTTAAGATGCTCCTTGACATCTGCCCCAATGAATGAGGTAGACCGTCACCTGACCCAATATCCCCTTCGGTTGGTCAACATCTACTGTATTTAAAACAAGGAGCTGCAGATCCTGGAGAGCTGACAGATAACACAGAAATTACTGGCGGGATTTAGTCGGAGGGGTATCATTTGTGGGAGAAATCCGAGTGAACCTCTAGAGTCCAGGGATTGTCCTTCAGAACTGAAGGGATCTGATGCTGATGCTGTCAGACCTGCTGAGCTCCCCCAGCAGTTTCTGTTTGGATTTCAGTCCCAATCCAATTGGTCCTGATAACGGCCTTGGGAATAGTTTGCCAATTACTGGGAAAGGGTTGGACATGTCTCCTTCCCAGCAGTTAACCCGGGCTCGAACACCTGCCATCTCACTGTTGCACTTTGAAAGCAATCTTAATCGGGGAAAAACGCCGAGATGGAATGAATGAGATTGGACTCTCCGAGGTTTCCCAAACATGGTCACATTAGGGGGACAGGGTGGGTCCCACCTGCTATTACATTCTCAGAGCTGGATTACAGGAGTAGTGCTCATATGCCTGACTGGGATAGTTCAGCTGAGACAAGATGTACTGGAGAAATTCCCCAAGGTTCCTTCCAGAGCAGCTTCCAGACCCACGGCACTATCATGTGGAATGCTGAACACAGCAGATACACGGAACACCACCAGGTGACAATTCCACACCAAGACACTCCCCACCCTGGCTTGGAAAAACATCTCAGTCCCACAAGTGCCATTGGTTGGAAATCCTGGAACTCCCTCCCTTACATCATTGTGGGTTTATCTGCCCCAAATAAATGGCAGCAGTTCAAGGCAATAACTCACCGTCACCTTCACCAGAGCAATTATATCTGAGCAATCGGTGGGGACCCAGCGGCAATGACCCAAACACATTAATGAATCACAAAATAAAGCTCAGTATTTGGGACCCGTGTGCTCCAGTGCTGAGTATCTGAATAAATTGGGTCTATATTCTAGTAAATTAAAAGATGATTTCATTGGAATGTATCAGATTGTGAAGAGGCTTGAGAGGGGAGATGCTGAGAAATTAATCCCGTGAGTCTGGGAATCTGAAACACGATAACACAGTCTCAGGAGTTGCTGGAAAAGCTCAGCAGGTCAGGCAGCATCTGTGCAGAGAAATCAGCGTTCATGTTCCAGCATCCGCAATTCATTCGGGTTTGATTACCACCCTCTCAGGGTAAGGGGCAGGTTATTTGGGACTGAGATGGGGAGACAGCGCTTCACTCTAAGGCTCTGTCAGACCTGCTGAGATTCCCCAGCAATTTCTTGTTTGGATTTCAGCCCCAATCCAGTTGGTGATGATCACGGCCTTGTTAGGTGTGTTTGGGAATAGGGAAGGAGCTGCAGGCAGGGTGATCGTGGTGAGCATGGCTGCCTTCCAAGCAGTTGACTCGGGTTCGATTCCCGGCCATCACAGTGTTGTGGTTTATAAACAGTCCTTTAAAGGAAAGGTACCGGGATATAACATGATATGTTAGGTTGCTCCTTGTTTTTCCTGGTGGTGGTTCCTGTGAATTGCAGTGTGGAACCGGGCAGCATTGCTCGGCATCTCAGAAGCTTTCCCCTCTGCTGCTTCCCATTTCTTATTGAAATGTTGAGTACAGCACATTGATGGGTTTGTTTTGTTCGAAAAGTGAGAGACTGCTCCCGTCAGGAACCTGAAATAATTACAGAAGCCGCTGGAAACACTGAACAGTTCCAACAGCTTCTGTAGTGTTGGGGAGGGAGGGTTAATGTGTCAAATCTACACAAGGATAAAATAAACTCCAGCCTCAAAACAGTCAGAGTTCCTAAGTTTTACAAACATTCGTATGTCATTTTTCTGAGCCATCAATTCCCCTTAAACCCTTCCAATGTGGAATACCATCTTTCTGACTCTCACTTTGAGAGATGTCCCTCAGTGAGCTCCTCCACCATTCTTTCCATTTCACTGGGGACCCACTATCCACAGTCTCCAATCAAATGACCTGAACTCAGACACACAGAGATCTTAAAGAGTGACACAATGCAGATAGGAAGTTGATTTCATTTCTGTTTCTGAGTCCAATCTTCACTCAGTGAGACAGAGTCAGGTATTCAAGGCTCAAACAAGAGCTGGATTCTGCTTCTGGTGATTGTCTTCATTCAGTGAGAAGGAGGGCCATGGGCTGGAAGGAGCTCATCTTTGTGCTTCGGGTTGTCTGCTCAGTCTGCAGCATTGCAGGCCGTGGGAGCAGGGCAGTGGGAAAGGTACCTCGTGTGGACTGCAATAGGACTTTCAACACATTGTTCCAGACCAGTTACAGAGCTCCAGGAATTCTGAATGAGGATCGGAAAAATGCATTGATTGAAGGAGGGGGATCAGGGAAACAGGATAAAGCTGATGAGATCAGCAGGATTTCTCGGTCTAACTCTGGACCATACTTTATTTTCTGCTTCATAGATCTACAATCCGGAGCTCAACCCACTCAGAGCAATATAAGCTCAGAAACAAATCATTCAGTCCAACACATCCATGCTGAACTGATATCCGATGTAAATCTGATCCTATTTGTCAGAATTTGGCCCAACTTCCTCTGAACCCTTTTTAATTCCTACACCCACCCAGATACCTTTTAAATGCTGTAATTGTACCAGCCTCCACTACTTCCTCTGGCAGTTCATGCACACAGTGCCCTCTGGGTGAAAAATGTTCCCCTTAGGTCCCTTTTATGTTTCCCCTCTCAACTTTAACATATGCCATCTGCTTCTGGACTCCCCCACCACAGGGAAATCACCTTGCCTTTTTACCCTATTGAGGGTCCTTCATGATTTTGTGAACCTCTATAAGGTTACTCCTCAGCCACTGACGCTCCAGGGATAATAGCCCCAACCTTTACAGTCTTACCCTCCAGCACAAACCCTCCAACCTTGGCAACATACTTGTAAATCTTTTCTGAACCCATTAAAGTTTCACAACACCCTTCTTATAGGAGGGAGTCTGGAATTGCACATTATGTAGCAAAAGTGGCCGAACCAATACCGCAACATGGCCTCCCAACTCCTTTACACAATTAACTGAGCAATAAAGACAAAAATGCCAAACATCTTCTTCGCTATCCTATCGAAATGTTAGTCCACCTTCAACGATCTATGAAGCTGCACTCCAGGTCTATTTGTTTAGCAACACCCCCAGTACCCTGTCTATTCAGTGTAAATGTCCTGTTCTCTTTTGCCTTTCCAAAATGCAGCACCTCACATTTATCTAAATTAATCTCCATCTGCTACTCCTCAGCCCATTGGCCCATCTGATCAAGATCCCGTTGTCCTCTGAGGTAACCATCTTCACTGTCCTCCACACCTCCAATTTTACTGTCATCTGCAAACTCACTATCCATTCGTCCTATAGTCACATCCAAATCATTTATATAAATGACAAAACAACAGTGGACCCAGCACCGATCCTTGTGGTACACCGCTGGTCACAGGCCTCCAGTCTGAAAAGCAACCCACCCCCACCACCCTCTGTCTTCTACCTTCAAGCCAGTTCTCCACCCAAAGGGTAATTCTACTGCCCCAACATCCAAGTTTGACAATATGACACCAGTTTCAAATTTACAACAAGAGCCTATTCCTGATTGGGGAATCGGGGCCAGGGAATCAATAAAAAGAAATGTTGCAAGGTTCAGTAAATTGGAGATTCAGTTCAGTGCATCACTAAATGAAAACAATTCAGCAGGGCACCCGTACGTAGAAGAAGTGATTAACAATTAAACTAAATGGAAAGAATTGAGGCAGGGCAACAGGAATTGGAGAATTTATGCAGCGGCCTTTAAATTGGGCAGGATAATACTCAAAGGGAGAGTTGGTGCAGTTTCAGGATTTGTGCAGGATTGGAAAATGGGATAAATGGTGCAGAGCAGCGGAGTCATAAACAGAGTCATACAATCATAGAGATGTCCAACATGGAAACAGACACTTCAGTCCAACTTGTCTATGACTCAGTCTTAGAATTCTGGCAGTGCTCCACAAAAATGGAGAAGTATTCCAAGGAACGACTAAATGGAAGGATTGGGCAAGGGCTTATTATCAAAATAAGAGAATTTGGAACGGGGCATCTGGTATTGTCAAATTAGTGCAGTTAGAACCAAATGGGAGAGTTTCAGTTTCGCAGTAAATGGGAGAATTGGGACATAACAATACTTGATGCGGGAATGAGAGGAGGGCACCCCTAAATTGGGCGAGAGCATCAGTCAGTATGAGGACTGGTGTAAGGCAAAACTGAGTGGAGAACTTGTTCAGGACGTCAGTAATTGGGGGAAATGGTGCTCAGCAACACGGAATTGGAGAATTGATGCGGGACATCAGTAAATGAGAGACCTGGTGCACAGTGGAGCTAAATTAGAGAATTGGTGCATGGTAACAGTAAATGGGAGAATTAGAGTAGCGCACCCTTAAATGGTAGAATCAGGCTCGGGCATCAGTAAATGGAAGGATTAGTACAGGGATGTGAGTAAATGGGAGATTTGGGTGAAACAATAATTGGGAGATCTGGTGCACAGTGCCGTTACATTAGAAAATTGGTGGGAGTGCCAATATATTGGGAAATTGGAGCAGAGCCTGTCTAAATTGGGGAATAGGGGTCAGGGAATCAATAATAAGAAGAAATGTTGCAAAGATTGGTAAATTGAAGATTCAGTTCAGTGCATCACTAAATGAAAAAAAAACAAGACATCCGATCGTGGAAGATGTGTATCAGGGAACAACGAAATGGAAGGAATTGATGCAGGGCAACAATAATTGGAGAATTCATTAAATTCTAAGTGGGAGGACTCGGGCAGGATAACCTCAGTGGGAGAGTGGGGGAAATTCCCGAATTAGTGCAGGATTGGGAAATGGGAGAATTGGTGCAGGGAAGCGGAGCCCTAATTACAGCCTCAGAGATGTACAGCACGGAAACCGACCCTTCAGTCCAACCTGTCCACGCCGAAATTTAAGAATTCTGGCAGCTCTCCACGAAATTGGAGATTCATTGCAAGAAACTACGAAATGGAAAAGTTGGGAAAGAACTTAGCGAAATGTGAGAATTTGCAACAAGGCATCAGATAATGGGTGAATTAGTGCAGTTCAGCACTAAATGGGTGCGTTATGCTGTGTTGCACTAAATGGGAGAATTGGGGCAGGGAGATTTAGAGTTGCGCAACCATAAATTGGACGAGAGCATCAGTCAGTATGAGGATTGGTGTCAGGCAACACTGAATGGAGGACTTGTTCAGGACATCAGTAATTGGGTGAAATAATGCTAAGCAACACTGAATTGGAGAATTGGTGTGGGGTATCAGTAAATGAAGGACCTGGTGCAGGGTGCTGATAACTTCGAGATTGGAGCGACTGGGAGAACACGGGCAGTGAATCAGTAAATAGGACAAATGTTGCAAAGGATTAGTGGTCCAGATTCAATACAGTGTACCACGAAATGGGGGAGTTGGTGCAGTTCACCACGAAAGGGGGGATATTTGCAGTTTGGGGAATTTGGAGATATGATGCAGGGATTGCCAAGATTAGAGAATTCTGTCAGCGGTCGACTAAATGGGAGAATTGTTGTAGGGAAATACTGAATGGAAGAACTGGTCCACAGTGGAGCTCAATTACAGAATGGGTGTATGGCACCAGGAAATGGGAGAATTAGGGTATCGCACCCTTAAATGGTGGAATCGGGCTCGGGCATCAGTAAGGAGAAGAGGGAGTACAGGGGTATGAGTCAATTCGAGATTTGGTGAGAATCAATAAATGGGAGATTCTGTGCACAGTGCCCTTACATTGGAAAATTGGTGGGAATGTCTATATATTAGAAAATTGGAGTGGAGCATGTCTCAATTGGGGAATAGGGGCCAGGGAATCAATAAAAAGAAATGTTGGAAGCATCAGTAAATTGGAGAGTCAGTTCAGTGCATCACTAAATGAACAAATATAATCAGCAGGGCATCCGTACGTTGGAAATGTGTATCAGGGAACAACTAAATGGAAGGAATTGATGCAGAACAACAATAATTGGAGAATTCAGGTGACGTTAAATTCTAAGTGGGAGGACTGGGGCAGGATAACCTCACTGGGTGGAGTTGGTGAAATTCCCGAATTAGTGCAGGATTGGGAAATGGGAGAAATGGTGCAGGGAAGCCTTAGAGATGTACAGCATGGAAACAGATCCCTCAGTCCAACCTGTCCACGCCAAAAATTTAAGAATTCTGTAAGCTCTACACTCAATTGGAGAATCATTGCAATAAAATACTAAATGCATAAATTTCGAAAGGGCTTATCGAATTGTGAGAATTTTCAACAGGACATCAGATAATGGATGAATTAGTGCAGTTCAGTGCTAAATGGGTGAGTTATGCTGTGTTGCAACTACATGGGAGAATTGGGGCAGGACAATACCTTTTGGGAGATTTAGAGTAGGGCACTTCTAAATTGGGCGAGAGCATCAGTCAGTATAAGGATTGATTTAAGGCAGCACTGAGTGGAGAACTTGATCCGGACGTCAGTAATTGGGTGAAATGGTGCTGAGCAACACTGAATTGGAGAATTGGTGTGGGGTATCAGTAAATGAAAGACCTGGTGCAGGGTGCTGATAACTTCGGGAATTGGAGCAACTGGGAGAACACGGGCAGTGAATCATTAAATAGGACTAATGTTGCAAAGGATTAATGGTCGAGATTCAATACAGTGTACCACGAAATGGGGGAGTTGGTGCAGTTCACCACTAAAGGGAAAATATGTGAAGGATCGGTAATTTGGAGATTTGATGCAGGGATCTCCAAGATTAGAGAATTCTGTCAGCAGACTACTAAATGGGAGAATTATTGCAGGGAAATACTGAATGGAAGACTGGTGCACAGTGGAGCTAAACTCGAGAATGGATACATGGCACCAGTAAACGGGAGAATTAGAGTAGCGCACCCTTAAATGGCAGAATCGGGGTCGGGCATCAGTAAATGGAGGAATGAATACAGGCATATGAGTAAATGGGAGATTTGGTGGAAACACTAAATGGGAGATTCAGTGCAGAGTGCCATTCCATCAGAACATTGGAGAAAGTGCCAACATATTTTCTATAATACAGGAGGAAGCAGTGACGCTGCTCCAGCTCCTTTATTTTCTATGATACAGGAGGAAGCAGTGACGCTGCTCCAGCTCCTTTATTTTCTCTAATGCAGGAGGAAGCAGTGACGCTGCTCCAGCTCCTTTATTTTCTATAATACAGGAGGAAGCAGTGACGCTGTTCCAGCTCCTTTATTTTCTATAATACAGGAGGAAGCGGTGACGCTGCTCCAGCTCCTTTATTTTCTATAATAAAGGAGGAAGCAGTGTCGCTGCTCCAGCTCCTTTATTTTCTATAATACAGGAGGAAGCAGAGACGCTGCTCCAGCTCCTTTATTTTCTATAATACAGGAGGAAGCAGTGACGTTGCTCCAGCTCCTTTATTTTCTATAATACAGGGGAGGAAGCAGTGACACTGCTCCAGCTCCTTTATTTTCTATAATACAGGAGGAAGCAGTGACGCAGCTCCAGCTCCTTTATTTTCTATAATACAGGAGGAAGCAGAGACACTGCTCCAGCTCCTTTATTTTCTATAATACAGGAGGAATTGGAGACGCTGCTCCAGCTCCTTTATTTTGTATAATACAGGCGGAAGCAGTGACGATGCTCCAGCTCCTTTATTTTCTATAATACAGGAGGAAGCAGAGAAGCTGCTCCAGCTCCTTTATTTTCTATAATACAGGAGGAAGCGGTGACGCTGCTCCAGCTCCTTTATTTTCTATAATACAGGAGGAAGCAGTGACGCTGCTCCAGCTCCTTTATTTTCTATAATACAGGAGGAAGCAGTGACGCTGTTCCAGCTCCTTTATTTTCTATAATACACGAGGAAGCGGTGACGCTGCTCCAGCTCCTTTATTTTCTATAATACAGGAGGAAGCAGTGTCGCTGCTCCAGCTCCTTTATATTCTATAATACAGGAGGAAGCAGAGACGCTGCTCCAGCTCCTTTATTTTCTATAATACAGGAGGAAGCAGTGACGCTGCTCCAGCTCCATTATTTTCTATAATGCAGGGGAGGAAGCAGTGACACTGCTCCAGCGCCTTTATTTTCTATAATACAGGAGGAAGCAGTGACGCAGCTCCAGCTCCTTTATTTTCTACAATACAGGAGGAATTGGAGACGCTGCTCCAGCTCCTTTATTTTCTATAATACAGGAGGAAGCGGTGACGCTGCTCCAGCTCCTTTATTTTCTATAATACAGAAGGAAGCAGTAACGCTGCTCCAGCTCCTTTATTTTCTATAATACAGGAGGAAGTAGAGACGCTGCTCCAGCTCCTTTATTTTCTATAATACAGGAGGGAGCAGTGACGCTGCTCCGGCTCCTTTATTTTCTATAATACAGGAGGAAGCAGTGACGCTGCTCCAGCTCCTTTATTTTCTATAATACAGGAGGAAGCAGAGACGCTGCTCCAGCTCCTTTATTTTCTATAATACGGGAGGAAGCAGAGAAGCTGCTCCAGCTCCTTTATTTTCGAGAATACGGGAGGAAGCAGAGACGCTGCTCCAGCTCCTTTATTTTCTATAATACAGGAGGAAGCAGAGACGCTGCTCCAGCTCCTTTATTTTCTATAATACAGGAGGAAGCAGAGACACTGCTCCAGCTCCTTTATTTTCTATAATAGAGGAGGAAGCAGTGACGCTGCTCCAGCTCCTTTATTTTCAATAATACAGGAGGAAGCAGTGACGCTGCTCCAGCTCCTTTATTTTCTATAATACAGGAGGAACCAGTGACGCTGCTCCAGCTCCTCTATTTTCTATAATACAGGAGGAAGTAGAGAAGCTGCTCCAGCTCCTTTATTTTCTATAATACAGGAGGAAGCAGTGACGCTGCCCCAGCTCCTTTATTTTCTATAATACAGGAGGAAGCAGAGACGCTGCTCCAGCTCCTTTATTTTCTATAATACAGGAGGAAGCAGTGACGCTGCTCCAGCTCCTTTATTTTCTATAATACAGGAGGAAGTAGAAAAGCTGCTCCAGCTCCTTTATTTTCTATAATACAGGAGGAAGCAGTGACGCTGCTCCAGCTCCTTTATTTTCTATAATACATGAGGAAGCTTTGACGCTGCTCCAGCTCCTTTACTTTCTATAATAAAGGAGGAAGTAGAGAAGCTGCTCCAGCTCCTTTATTTTCTAAAATACAGGAGGAAGCAGGGACGCTTCTCCAGCTCCTTTATTTTATATAATACAGTACGAAGCAGTGACGCTTCTCCAGCTCCTTTATTTTCTATAATACAGGAGGAAGTAGAGAGGCTGCTCCAGCTCCTTTATTTTCTATAATACAGGAGGTAGCGGTGACGCTGCTCCAGCTCCTTTATTTTCTATAATACAGGAGGAAGCAGAGACGCTGCTCCAGCTCATTTATTTTCTATAATACAAGGGGAAGCAGTGACGCTGCTCCAGCTCCTTTATTTTCTATAATACAAGGGGAAGCAGTGACGCTGCTCCAGCTCCTTTATTTTCTATAATACAGGAGGAAGCAGTGACGCTGCTCCAGCTCCTTTATTTTCTATAATACAAGAGGAAGCAGAGACGCTGCTCCAGCTCCTTTATTTTCGATAATACAGGAGGAAGCAGTGACGCTGCTCCAGCTCCTTTATTTTCTATAATACAGGAGGAAGCAGAGACGCTGCTCCAGCTCCTTTATTTTCTATAAAACAGGAGGAAGCGGTGACGCTGCTCCAGCTCCTTTATTTTCTATAATACAGGAGGAAGCGGTGACGCTGTTCTTGCTCCTTTATTTTCTATGATACAAGAGGAAGCAGAGACGCTGCTCCAGCTCCTTTATTTTCTATAATACAGGAGGAAGCGGTGACGCTGCTCCAGCTCCTTTATTTTCTATAATACAGGAGGAAGCAGTGACGCTGCTCCAGCTCCTTTATTTTCTATAATACAGGAGGAAGCGGTGACGCTGCTCCAGCTCCTTTATTTTCTATAATACAAGAGGAAGAAGTGACGCTGCTCCAGCTCCTTTATTTTCTGTAATACAGGAGGAAGCAGAGACGCTGTTCCAGCTCCTTTATTTTCTATAATACAGGAGGAAGCAGTGACGCTGTTCCAGCTCCTTTATTTTCTATAATACAGGAGGAAGCGGTGACGCTGCTCCAGCTCCTTTATTTTCTATAATACAGGAGGAAGCAGTGTCGCTGCTCCAGCTCCTTTATTTTCTATAATACAGGAGGAAGCAGAGACGCCGCTCCAGCTCCTTTATTTTCTATAATACAGGAGGAAGCAGTGACGCTGCTCCAGCTCCTTTATTTTCTATAATGCAGGGGAGGAAGCAGTGACACTGCTCCAGCTCCTTTATTTTCTACAATACAGGAGAAAGCAGTGCCGCAGCTCCAGCTCCTTTATTTTCTATAATACAGGAGGAAGCAGAGACACTGCTCCAGCTCCTTTATTTTCTACAATACAGGAGGAATTGGAGACGCTGCTCCAGCTCCTTTATTTTCTATAATACAGGAGGAAGCGGTGACGCTGCTCCAGCTCCTTTATTTTCTATAATACAGAAGGAAGCAGTGACGCTGCTCCAGCTCCTTTATTTTCTATAATACAGGAGGACGCGGTGACGCTGCTCCAGCTCCTTTATTTTCTATAATACAGGAGGAAGCGGTGACGCTGTTCTTGCTCCTTTATTTTCTATGATACAAGAGGAAGCAGAGACGCTGCTCCAGCTCCTTTATTTTCTATAATACAGGAGGAAGCAGTGACGCTGCTCCAGCTCCTTTATTTTCTACAATACAGGAGGAAGCGGAGACGCTGCTCCAGCTCCTTTATTTTCTATAATACAGGAGGAAGCGGAGACGCTGCTCCAGCTCCTTTATTTTCTATAATACAGGAGGAAGCGGTGACGCTGCTCCAGCTCCTTTATTTTCTATAATACAGGAGGAAGCAGTGACGCTGCTCCAGCTCCTTTATTTTCAATAATACAGGAGGAAGCGGTGACGCTGCTCCAGCTCCTTTATTTTCTATAATACAAGAGGAAGAAGTGACGCTGCTCCAGCTCCTTTATTTTCTGTAATACAGGAGGAAGCAGAGACGCTGCTCCAGCTCCTTTATTTTCTATAATACAGGAGGAAGTAGAGAAGCTGCTCCAGCTCCTTTATTTTCTATAATACAAGAGGAAGCAGAGACGCTGCTCCAGCTCCTTTATTTTCTATAATACAGGAGGAAGCAGTGACGCTGCTCCAGCTCCTTTATTTTCTATTATATAGGAGGAAGCAGAGACGCTGCTCCAGCTCCTTTATTTTCTATAATACAAGAGGAAGCAGTGACGCTGCTCCAGCTCCTTTATTTTCTATAGTACAGGAGGAAGCGGTGACGCTGCTCCAGCTCCTTTATTTTCTATAATACAGGAGGAAGCAGTGACGCTGTTCCAGCTCCTTTATTTTCTATAATACAGGAGGAAGCGGTGACGCTGTTCCAGCTCCTTTATTTTCTATAATACAGGAGGAAGCGGTGACGCTGTTCCAGCTCCTTTATTTTCTATAATACAGGAGGAAGCGGTGACGCTGTTCCAGCTCCTTTATTTTCTATAATACAGGAGGAAGCGGTGACGCTGCTCCAGCTCCTTTATTTTCTATAATACAGGAGGAAGCAGTGTCGCTGCTCCAGCTCCTTTATTTTCTATAATACAGGAGGAAGCAGAGACGCTGCTCCAGCTCCTTTATTTTCTATAATACAGGAGGAAGCAGTGACGCTGCTCCAGCTCCTTTATTTTCTATAATGCAGGGGAGGAAGCAGTGACACTGCTCCAGCTCCTTTATTTTCTATAATACAGGAGAAAGCAGTGCCGCAGCTCCAGCTCCTTTATTTTCTATAATACAGGAGGAAGCAGAGACACTGCTCCAGCTCCTTTATTTTCTACAATACAGGAGGAATTGGAGACGCTGCTCCAGCTCCTTTATTTTCTATAATACAGGAGGAAGCGGTGACGCTGCTCCAGCTCCTTTATTTTCTATAATACAGAAGGAAGCAGTGACGCTGCTCCAGCTCCTTTATTTTCTATAATACAGGAGGAAGTAGAGACGCTGCTCCAGCTCCTTTATTTTCTATAATAGAGGAGGGAGCAGTGACGCTGCTCCGGCTCCTTTATTTTCTATAATACAGGAGGAAGCAGTGACACTGCTCCAGCTCCTTTATTTTCTATAATACAGGAGGAAGCAGTGACGCTGCTCCAGCTCCTTTATTTTCTATAATACAGGAGGAAGCAGTGACGCTGCTCCAGCTCCTTTATTTTCTATAATACAGGAGGAAGCAGAGACGCTGCTCCAGCTCCTTTATTTTCTATAATACAGGAGGAAGCAGTGACGCTGCTCCAGCTCCTTTATTTTCTATAATACAGGAGGAAGCAGTGACGCTGCTCCAGCTCCTTTATTTTATATAATACAGGAGGAAGCAGTGACGCTGCTCCAGCTCCTTTATTTTCAATAATACAGGAGGAAGCAGAGACGCTGCTCCAGCTCCTTTATTTTCTATAATACAGGAGGAAGCAGTGACGCTGCTCCAGCTCCTTTATTTTCTATCATACAGGAGGAAGCAGTGACGCTGCTCCAGCTCCTTTATTTTCTATAATACAGGAGGAAGCAGTGACGCTGCTCCAGCTCCTCTATTTTCTATAATACAGGAGGAAGCAGAGACGCTGCTCCAGCTCCTTTATTTTCTATAATACAGGAGGAAGCAGTGACGCTGCTCCAGCTCCTTTATTTTCTATCATACAGGAGGAAGCAGTGACGCTGCTCCAGCTCCTTTATTTTCTATAATACAGGAGGAAGCAGTGACGCTGCTCCAGCTCCTCTATTTTCTATAATACAGGAGGAAGTAGAGAAGCTGCTCCAGCTCCTTTATTTTCTATAATACAGGAGGAAGCAGTGACGCTGCCCCAGCTCCTTTATTTTCTATAATACAGGAGGAAGCAGTGACGCTGCTCCAGCTCCTTTATTTTCTATAATACAGGAGGAAGTAGAAAAGCTGCTCCAGCTCCTTTATTTTCTATAATACAGGAGGAGGCAGTGACGCTGCTCCAGCTCCTTTATTTTCTATTATACATGAGGAAGCTTTGACGCTGCTCCAGCTCCTTTACTTTCTATAATACAGGAGGAAGTAGAGAAGCTGCTCCAGCTCATTTATTTTCTATAATACAGGAGGAAGCAGTGACGCTTCTCCAGCTCCTTTATTTTCTATAATACAGGAGGAAGCAGTGACGCTTCTCCAGCTCCTTTATTTTCTATAATACAGGAGGAAGTAGAGTAGCTGCTCCAGCTCCTTTATTTTCTATAATACAGGAGGTAGCGGTGACGCTGCTCCAGCTCCTTTATTTTCTATAATACAGGAGGAAGCAGTGACGCTGCTCCAGCTCTTTTATTTTCGATAATACAGGAGGAAGCGGTGACTCTGCTCCAGCTCCTTTATTTTCTATAATACAGGAGGAAGCAGAGACGCTGCTCCAGCTCATTTATTTTCTATAATACAAGGGGAAGCAGTGACGCTGCTCCAGCTCCTTTATTTTCTATAATACAAGGGGAAGCAGTGACGCTGCTCCAGCTCCTTTATTTTCTATAATACAGGAGGAAGCAGTGACGCTGCTCCAGCTCCTTTATTTTCTATAATACAAGAGGAAGCAGAGACGCTGCTCCAGCTCCTTTATTTTCGATAATACAGGAGGAAGCAGTGACGCTGCTCCAGCTCCTTTATTTTCTATAATACAGGAGGAAGCAGAGACGCTGCTCCAGCTCCTTTATTTTCTATAAAACAGGAGGAAGCGGTGACGCTGCTCCAGCTCCTTTATTTTCTATAATACAGGAGGAAGCGGTGACGCTGTTCTTGCTCCTTTATTTTCTATGATACAAGAGGAAGCAGAGACGCTGCTCCAGCTCCTTTATTTTCTATAATACAGGAGGAAGCGGTGACGCTGCTCCAGCTCCTTTATTTTCTATAATACAGGAGGAAGCAGTGACGCTGCTCCAGCTCCTTTATTTTCTATAATACAGGAGGAAGCGGTGACGCTGCTCCAGCTCCTTTATTTTCTATAATACAAGAGGAAGAAGTGACGCTGCTCCAGCTCCTTTATTTTCTGTAATACAGGAGGAAGCAGAGACGCTGTTCCAGCTCCTTTATTTTCTATAATACAGGAGGAAGCAGTGACGCTGTTCCAGCTCCTTTATTTTCTATAATACAGGAGGAAGCGGTGACGCTGCTCCAGCTCCTTTATTTTCTATAATACAGGAGGAAGCAGTGTCGCTGCTCCAGCTCCTTTATTTTCTATAATACAGGAGGAAGCAGAGACGCCGCTCCAGCTCCTTTATTTTCTATAATACAGGAGGAAGCAGTGACGCTGCTCCAGCTCCTTTATTTTCTATAATGCAGGGGAGGAAGCAGTGACACTGCTCCAGCTCCTTTATTTTCTACAATACAGGAGAAAGCAGTGCCGCAGCTCCAGCTCCTTTATTTTCTATAATACAGGAGGAAGCAGAGACACTGCTCCAGCTCCTTTATTTTCTACAATACAGGAGGAATTGGAGACGCTGCTCCAGCTCCTTTATTTTCTATAATACAGGAGGAAGCGGTGACGCTGCTCCAGCTCCTTTATTTTCTATAATACAGAAGGAAGCAGTGACGCTGCTCCAGCTCCTTTATTTTCTATAATACAGGAGGAAGTAGAGACGCTGCTCCAGCTCCTTTATTTTCTATAATAGAGGAGGGAGCAGTGACGCTGCTCCGGCTCCTTTATTTTCTTTCATACAGGAGGAAGCAGTGACACTGCTCCAGCTCCTTTATTTTCTATAATACATGAGGAAGCTTTGACGCTGCTCCAGCTCCTTTACTTTCTATAATACAGGAGGAAGTAGAGAAGCTGCTCCAGCTCATTTATTTTCTATAATACAGGAGGAAGCAGTGACGCTGCTCCAGCTCCTTTATTTTCTATAATACATGAGGAAGCTTTGACGCTGCTCCAGCTCCTTTACTTTCTATAATACAGGAGGAAGTAGAGAAGCTGCTCCAGCTCATTTATTTTCTATAATACAGGAGGAAGCAGTGACGCTTCTCCAGCTCCTTTATTTTCTATAATACAGGAGGAAGCAGTGACGCTTCTCCAGCTCCTTTATTTTCTATAATACAGGAGGAAGTAGAGAAGCTGCTCCAGCTCCTTTATTTTCTATAATACAGGAGGTAGCGGTGACGCTGCTCCAGCTCCTTTATTTTCTATAATACAGGAGGAAGCAGTGACGCTGCTCCAGCTCTTTTATTTTCGATAATACAGGAGGAAGCGGTGACTCTGCTCCAGCTCCTTTATTTTCTATAATACAGGAGGAAGCAGAGACGCTGCTCCAGCTCATTTATTTTCTATAATACAAGGGGAAGCAGTGACGCTGCTCCAGCTCCTTTATTTTCTATAATACAAGGGGAAGCAGTGACGCTGCTCCAGCTCCTTTATTTTCTATAATACAGGAGGAAGCAGTGACGCTGCTCCAGCTCCTTTATTTTCTATAATACAAGAGGAAGCAGAGACGCTGCTCCAGCTCCTTTATTTTCGATAATACAGGAGGAAGCAGTGACGCTGCTCCAGCTCCTTTATTTTCTATAATACAGGAGGAAGCAGAGACGCTGCTCCAGCTCCTTTATTTTCTATAAAACAGGAGGAAGCGGTGACGCTGCTCCAGCTCCTTTATTTTCTATAATACAGGAGGAAGCGGTGACGCTGTTCTTGCTCCTTTATTTTCTATGATACAAGAGGAAGCAGAGACGCTGCTCCAGCTCCTTTATTTTCTATAATACAGGAGGAAGCGGTGACGCTGCTCCAGCTCCTTTATTTTCTATAATACAGGAGGAAGCAGTGACGCTGCTCCAGCTCCTTTATTTTCTATAATACAGGAGGAAGCGGTGACGCTGCTCCAGCTCCTTTATTTTCTATAATACAAGAGGAAGAAGTGACGCTGCTCCAGCTCCTTTATTTTCTGTAATACAGGAGGAAGCAGAGACGCTGTTCCAGCTCCTTTATTTTCTATAATACAGGAGGAAGCAGTGACGCTGTTCCAGCTCCTTTATTTTCTATAATACAGGAGGAAGCGGTGACGCTGCTCCAGCTCCTTTATTTTCTATAATACAGGAGGAAGCAGTGTCGCTGCTCCAGCTCCTTTATTTTCTATAATACAAGAGGAAGCAGAGACGCTGCTCCAGCTCCTTTATTTTCGATAATACAGGAGGAAGCAGTGACGCTGCTCCAGCTCCTTTATTTTCTATAATACAGGAGGAAGCAGAGACGCTGCTCCAGCTCCTTTATTTTCTATAAAACAGGAGGAAGCGGTGACGCTGCTCCAGCTCCTTTATTTTCTATAATACAGGAGGAAGCGGTGACGCTGTTCTTGCTCCTTTATTTTCTATGATACAAGAGGAAGCAGAGACGCTGCTCCAGCTCCTTTATTTTCTATAATACAGGAGGAAGCGGTGACGCTGCTCCAGCTCCTTTATTTTCTATAATACAGGAGGAAGCAGTGACGCTGCTCCAGCTCCTTTATTTTCTATAATACAGGAGGAAGCGGTGACGCTGCTCCAGCTCCTTTATTTTCTATAATACAAGAGGAAGAAGTGACGCTGCTCCAGCTCCTTTATTTTCTGTAATACAGGAGGAAGCAGAGACGCTGTTCCAGCTCCTTTATTTTCTATAATACAGGAGGAAGCAGTGACGCTGTTCCAGCTCCTTTATTTTCTATAATACAGGAGGAAGCGGTGACGCTGCTCCAGCTCCTTTATTTTCTATAATACAGGAGGAAGCAGTGTCGCTGCTCCAGCTCCTTTATTTTCTATAATACAGGAGGAAGCAGAGACGCCGCTCCAGCTCCTTTATTTTCTATAATACAGGAGGAAGCAGTGACGCTGCTCCAGCTCCTTTATTTTCTATAATGCAGGGGAGGAAGCAGTGACACTGCTCCAGCTCCTTTATTTTCTACAATACAGGAGAAAGCAGTGCCGCAGCTCCAGCTCCTTTATTTTCTATAATACAGGAGGAAGCAGAGACACTGCTCCAGCTCCTTTATTTTCTACAATACAGGAGGAATTGGAGACGCTGCTCCAGCTCCTTTATTTTCTATAATACAGGAGGAAGCGGTGACGCTGCTCCAGCTCCTTTATTTTCTATAATACAGAAGGAAGCAGTGACGCTGCTCCAGCTCCTTTATTTTCTATAATACAGGAGGAAGTAGAGACGCTGCTCCAGCTCCTTTATTTTCTATAATAGAGGAGGGAGCAGTGACGCTGCTCCGGCTCCTTTATTTTCTATAATACAGGAGGAAGCAGTGACACTGCTCCAGCTCCTTTATTTTCTATAATACATGAGGAAGCTTTGACGCTGCTCCAGCTCCTTTACTTTCTATAATACAGGAGGAAGTAGAGAAGCTGCTCCAGCTCATTTATTTTCTATAATACAGGAGGAAGCAGTGACGCTGCTCCAGCTCCTTTATTTTCTATAATACATGAGGAAGCTTTGACGCTGCTCCAGCTCCTTTACTTTCTATAATACAGGAGGAAGTAGAGAAGCTGCTCCAGCTCATTTATTTTCTATAATACAGGAGGAAGCAGTGACGCTTCTCCAGCTCCTTTATTTTCTATAATACAGGAGGAAGCAGTGACGCTTCTCCAGCTCCTTTATTTTCTATAATACAGGAGGAAGTAGAGAAGCTGCTCCAGCTCCTTTATTTTCTATAATACAGGAGGTAGCGGTGACGCTGCTCCAGCTCCTTTATTTTCTATAATACAGGAGGAAGCAGTGACGCTGCTCCAGCTCTTTTATTTTCGATAATACAGGAGGAAGCGGTGACTCTGCTCCAGCTCCTTTATTTTCTATAATACAGGAGGAAGCAGAGACGCTGCTCCAGCTCATTTATTTTCTATAATACAAGGGGAAGCAGTGACGCTGCTCCAGCTCCTTTATTTTCTATAATACAAGGGGAAGCAGTGACGCTGCTCCAGCTCCTTTATTTTCTATAATACAGGAGGAAGCAGTGACGCTGCTCCAGCTCCTTTATTTTCTATAATACAAGAGGAAGCAGAGACGCTGCTCCAGCTCCTTTATTTTCGATAATACAGGAGGAAGCAGTGACGCTGCTCCAGCTCCTTTATTTTCTATAATACAGGAGGAAGCAGAGACGCTGCTCCAGCTCCTTTATTTTCTATAAAACAGGAGGAAGCGGTGACGCTGCTCCAGCTCCTTTATTTTCTATAATACAGGAGGAAGCGGTGACGCTGTTCTTGCTCCTTTATTTTCTATGATACAAGAGGAAGCAGAGACGCTGCTCCAGCTCCTTTATTTTCTATAATACAGGAGGAAGCGGTGACGCTGCTCCAGCTCCTTTATTTTCTATAATACAGGAGGAAGCAGTGACGCTGCTCCAGCTCCTTTATTTTCTATAATACAGGAGGAAGCGGTGACGCTGCTCCAGCTCCTTTATTTTCTATAATACAAGAGGAAGAAGTGACGCTGCTCCAGCTCCTTTATTTTCTGTAATACAGGAGGAAGCAGAGACGCTGTTCCAGCTCCTTTATTTTCTATAATACAGGAGGAAGCAGTGACGCTGTTCCAGCTCCTTTATTTTCTATAATACAGGAGGAAGCGGTGACGCTGCTCCAGCTCCTTTATTTTCTATAATACAGGAGGAAGCAGTGTCGCTGCTCCAGCTCCTTTATTTTCTATAATACAGGAGGAAGCAGAGACGCTGCTCCAGCTCCTTTATTTTCTATAATACAAGAGGAAGCAGTGACGCTGCTCCAGCTCCTTTATTTTCTATAATACAGGAGGAAGCAGTGACGCTGCTCCAGCTCCTTTATTTTCTATAATACAGGAGGAAGCAGTGACGCTGCTCCAGCTCCTTTATTTTCTATAATGCAGGGGAGGAAGCAGAGACACTGCTCCAGCTCCTTTATTTTCTACAATACAGGAGAAAGCAGTGCCGCAGCTCCAGCTCCTTTATTTTCTATAATACAGGAGGAAGCAGAGACACTGCTCCAGCTCCTTTATTTTCTACAATACAGGAGGAATTGGAGACGCTGCTACAGCTCCTTTATTTTCTATAATACAGGAGGAAGCGGTGACGCTGCTCCAGCTCCTTTATTTTCTATAATACAGAAGGAAGCAGTGACGCTGCTCCAGCTCCTTTATTTTCTATAATACAGGAGGAAGTAGAGACGCTGCTCCAGCTCCTTTATTTTCTATAATAGAGGAGGGAGCAGTGACGCTGCTCCGGCTCCTTTATTTTCTATAATACAGGAGGAAGCAGTGACACTGCTCCAGCTCCTTTATTTTCTATAATACAGGAGGAAGCAGTGACGCTGCTCCAGCTCCTTTATTTTCTATAATACAGGAGGAAGCAGTGACGCTGCTCCAGCTCCTTTATTTTCTATAATACAGGAGGAAGCAGAGACGCTGCTCCAGCTCCTTTATTTTCTATAATACAGGAGGAAGCAGTGACGCTGCTCCAGCTCCTTTATTTTCTATAATACAGGAGGAAGCAGTGACGCTGCTCCAGCTCCTTTATTTTCTATAATACAGGAGGAAGCAGAGAAGCTGCTCCAGCTCCTTTATTTTCGATAATACGGGAGGAAGCAGAGACGCTGCTCCAGCTCCTTTATTTTCTATAATACAGGAGGAAGCAGAGACGCTGCTCCAGCTCCTTTATTTTCTATAATACAGGAGGAAGCAGAGACACTGCTCCAGCTCCTTTATTTTATATAATACAGGAGGAAGCAGTGACGCTGCTCCAGCTCCTTTATTTTCAATAATACAGGAGGAAGCAGAGACGCTGCTCCAGCTCCTTTATTTTCTATAATACAGGAGGAAGCAGTGACGCTGCTCCAGCTCCTTTATTTTCTATCATACAGGAGGAAGCAGTGACGCTGCTCCAGCTCCTTTATTTTCTATAATACAGGAGGAAGCAGTGACGCTGCTCCAGCTCCTCTATTTTCTATAATACAGGAGGAAGTAGAGAAGCTGCTCCAGCTCCTTTATTTTCTATAATACAGTAGGAAGCAGTGACGCTGCCCCAGCTCCTTTATTTTCTATAATACAGGAGGAAGCAGTGACGCTGCTCCAGCTCCTTTATTTTCTATAATACAGGAGGAAGTAGAAAAGCTGCTCCAGCTCCTTTATTTTCTATAATACAGGAGGAAGCAGTGACGCTGCCCCAGCTCCTTTATTTTCTATAATACAGGAGGAAGCAGAGACGCTGCTCCAGCTCCTTTATTTTCTATAATACAGGAGGAAGCAGTGACGCTGCTCCAGCTCCTTTATTTTCTATAATACAGGAGGAAGTAGAAAAGCTGCTCCAGCTCCTTTATTTTCTATAATACAGGAGGAAGCAGTGACGCTGCTCCAGCTCCTTTATTTTCTATAATACATGAGGAAGCTTTGACGCTGCTCCAGCTCCTTTACTTTCTATAATAAAGGAGGAAGTAGAGAAGCTGCTCCAGCTCCTTTATTTTCTAAAATACAGGAGGAAGCAGGGACGCTTCTCCAGCTCCTTTATTTTATATAATACAGTACGAAGCAGTGACGCTTCTCCAGCTCCTTTATTTTCTATAATACAGGAGGAAGTAGAGAGGCTGCTCCAGCTCCTTTATTTTCTATAATACAGGAGGTAGCGGTGACGCTGCTCCAGCTCCTTTATTTTCTATAATACAGGAGGAAGCAGTGACGCTGCTCCAGCTCATTTATTATCTATAATACAGGAGGAAGCAGTGACGCTGCTCCAGCTCCTTTATTTTCTATAATACAAGGGGAAGCAGTGACGCTGCTCCATCTCCTTTATTTTCTATAATACAGAAGGAAGCAGTGACGCTGCTCCAGCTCCTTTATTTTCTATAATACAAGAGGAAGCAGAGACGCTGCTCCAGCTCCTTTATTTTCGATAATACAGGAGGAAGCAGTGACGCTGCTCCAGCTCCTTTATTTTCTATAATACAGGAGGAAGCAGAGACGCTGCTCCAGCTCCTTTATTTTCTATAATACAGGAGGAAGCGGTGACGCTGCTCCAGCTCCTTTATTTTCTATAATACAGGAGGAAGCGGTGACGCTGTTCTTGCTCCTTTATTTTCTATGATACAAGAGGAAGCAGAGACGCTGCTCCAGCTCCTTTATTTTCTATAATACAGGAGGAAGCAGTGACGCTGCTCCAGCTCCTTTATTTTCTACAATACAGGAGGAAGCGGAGACGCTGCTCCAGCTCCTTTATTTTCTATAATACAGGAGGAAGCGGAGACGCTGCTCCAGCTCCTTTATTTTCTATAATACAGGAGGAAGCGGTGACGCTGCTCCAGCTCCTTTATTTTCTATAATACAGGAGGAAGCAGTGACGCTGCTCCAGCTCCTTTATTTTCTATAATACAGGAGGAAGCGGTGACGCTGCTCCAGCTCCTTTATTTTCTATAATACAAGAGGAAGAAGTGACGCTGCTCCAGCTCCTTTATTTTCTGTAATACAGGAGGAAGCAGAGACGCTGCTCCAGCTCCTTTATTTTCTATAATACAGGAGGAAGTAGAGAAGCTGCTCCAGCTCCTTTATTTTCTATAATACAAGAGGAAGCAGAGACGCTGCTCCAGCTCCTTTATTTTCTATAATACAGGAGGAAGCGGTGACGCTGCTCCAGCTCCTTTATTTTCTATTATATAGGAGGAAGCAGAGACGCTGCTCCAGCTCCTTTATTTTCTATAATACAAGAGGAAGCAGTGACGCTGCTCCAGCTCCTTTATTTTCTATAGTACAGGAGGAAGCGGTGACGCTGCTCCAGCTCCTTTATTTTCTATAATACAGGAGGAAGCAGTGACGCTGTTCCAGCTCCTTTATTTTCTATAATACAGGAGGAAGCGGTGACGCTGTTCCAGCTCCTTTATTTTCTATAATACAGGAGGAAGCGGTGACGCTGTTCCAGCTCCTTTATTTTCTATAATACAGGAGGAAGCGGTGACGCTGTTCCAGCTCCTTTATTTTCTATAATACAGGAGGAAGCGGTGACGCTGTTCCAGCTCCTTTATTTTCTATAATACAGGAGGAAGCGGTGACGCTGCTCCAGCTCCTTTATTTTCTATAATACAGGAGGAAGCAGTGTCGCTGCTCCAGCTCCTTTATTTTCTATAATACAGGAGGAAGCAGAGACGCTGCTCCAGCTCCTTTATTTTCTATAATACAGGAGGAAGCAGTGACGCTGCTCCAGCTCCTTTATTTTCTATAATGCAGGGGAGGAAGCAGTGACACTGCTCCAGCTCCTTTATTTTCTATAATACAGGAGAAAGCAGTGCCGCAGCTCCAGCTCCTTTATTTTCTATAATACAGGAGGAAGCAGAGACACTGCTCCAGCTCCTTTATTTTCTACAATACAGGAGGAATTGGAGACGCTGCTCCAGCTCCTTTATTTTCTATAATACAGGAGGAAGCGGTGACGCTGCTCCAGCTCCTTTATTTTCTATAATACAGAAGGAAGCAGTGACGCTGCTCCAGCTCCTTTATTTTCTATAATACAGGAGGAAGTAGAGACGCTGCTCCAGCTCCTTTATTTTCTATAATAGAGGAGGGAGCAGTGACGCTGCTCCGGCTCCTTTATTTTCTATAATACAGGAGGAAGCAGTGACACTGCTCCAGCTCCTTTATTTTCTATAATACAGGAGGAAGCAGTGACGCTGCTCCAGCTCCTTTATTTTCTATAATACAGGAGGAAGCAGTGACGCTGCTCCAGCTCCTTTATTTTCTATAATACAGGAGGAAGCAGAGACGCTGCTCCAGCTCCTTTATTTTCTATAATACAGGAGGAAGCAGTGACGCTGCTCCAGCTCCTTTATTTTCTATAATACAGGAAGAAGCAGTGACGCTGCTCCAGCTCCTTTATTTTATATAATACAGGAGGAAGCAGTGACGCTGCTCCAGCTCCTTTATTTTCAATAATACAGGAGGAAGCAGAGACGCTGCTCCAGCTCCTTTATTTTCTATAATACAGGAGGAAGCAGTGACGCTGCTCCAGCTCCTTTATTTTCTATCATACAGGAGGAAGCAGTGACGCTGCTCCAGCTCCTTTATTTTCTATAATACAGGAGGAAGCAGTGACGCTGCTCCAGCTCCTCTATTTTCTATAATACAGGAGGAAGCAGAGACGCTGCTCCAGCTCCTTTATTTTCTATAATACAGGAGGAAGCAGTGACGCTGCTCCAGCTCCTTTATTTTCTATCATACAGGAGGAAGCAGTGACGCTGCTCCAGCTCCTTTATTTTCTATAATACAGGAGGAAGCAGTGACGCTGCTCCAGCTCCTCTATTTTCTATAATACAGGAGGAAGTAGAGAAGCTGCTCCAGCTCCTTTATTTTCTATAATACAGGAGGAAGCAGTGACGCTGCCCCAGCTCCTTTATTTTCTATAATACAGGAGGAAGCAGTGACGCTGCTCCAGCTCCTTTATTTTCTATAATACAGGAGGAAGTAGAAAAGCTGCTCCAGCTCCTTTATTTTCTATAATACAGGAGGAGGCAGTGACGCTGCTCCAGCTCCTTTATTTTCTATTATACATGAGGAAGCTTTGACGCTGCTCCAGCTCCTTTACTTTCTATAATACAGGAGGAAGTAGAGAAGCTGCTCCAGCTCATTTATTTTCTATAATACAGGAGGAAGCAGTGACGCTTCTCCAGCTCCTTTATTTTCTATAATACAGGAGGAAGCAGTGACGCTTCTCCAGCTCCTTTATTTTCTATAATACAGGAGGAAGTAGAGTAGCTGCTCCAGCTCCTTTATTTTCTATAATACAGGAGGTAGCGGTGACGCTGCTCCAGCTCCTTTATTTTCTATAATACAGGAGGAAGCAGTGACGCTGCTCCAGCTCATTTATTATCTATAATACAGGAGGAAGCGGTGACGCTGCTCCAGCTCCTTTATTTTCTATAATACAAGGGGAAGCAGTGACGCTGCTCCATCTCCTTTATTTTCTATAATACAGGAGGAAGCAGTGACGCTGCTCCAGCTCCTTTATTTTCTATAATACAAGAGGAAGCAGAGACGCAGCTCCAGCTCCTTTATTTTCGATAATACAGGAGGAAGCAGTGACGCTGCTCCAGCTCCTTTATTTTCTATAATACAGGAGGAAGCAGAGACGCTGCTCCAGCTCCTTTATTTTCTATAATACAGGAGGAAGCGGTGACGCTGCTCCAGCTCCTTTATTTTCTATAATACAGGAGGAAGCGGTGACGCTGTTCTTGCTCCTTTATTTTCTATGATACAAGAGGAAGCAGAGACGCTGCTCCAGCTCCTTTATTTTCTATAATACAGGAGGAAGCAGTGACGCTGCTCCAGCTCCTTTATTTTCTACAATACAGGAGGAAGCGGAGACGCTGCTCCAGCTCCTTTATTTTCTATAATACAGGAGGAAGCGGAGACGCTGCTCCAGCTCCTTTATTTTCTATAATACAGGAGGAAGCGGTGACGCTGCTCCAGCTCCTTTATTTTCTATAATACAGGAGGAAGCAGTGACGCTGCTCCAGCTCCTTTATTTTCTATAATACAGGAGGAAGCGGTGACGCTGCTCCAGCTCCTTTATTTTCTATAATACAAGAGGAAGAAGTGACGCTGCTCCAGCTCCTTTATTTTCTGTAATACAGGAGGAAGCAGAGACGCTGCTCCAGCTCCTTTATTTTCTATAATACAGGAGGAAGTAGAGAAGCTGCTCCAGCTCCTTTATTTTCTATAATACAAGAGGAAGCAGAGACGCTGCTCCAGCTCCTTTATTTTCTATAATACAGGAGGAAGCGGTGACGCTGCTCCAGCTCCTTTATTTTCTATAATATAGGAGGAAGCAGAGACGCTGCTCCAGCTCCTTTATTTTCTATAATACAAGAGGAAGCAGTGACGCTGCTCCAGCTCCTTTATTTTCTATAGTACAGGAGGAAGCGGTGACGCTGCTCCAGCTCCTTTATTTTCTATAATACAGGAGGAAGCAGTGACGCTGTTCCAGCTCCTTTATTTTCTATAATACAGGAGGAAGCGGTGACGCTGTTCCAGCTCCTTTATTTTCTATAATACAGGAGGAAGCGGTGACGCTGTTCCAGCTCCTTTATTTTCTATAATACAGGAGGAAGCGGTGACGCTGTTCCAGCTCCTTTATTTTCTATAATACAGGAGGAAGCGGTGACGCTGTTCCAGCTCCTTTATTTTCTATAATACAGGAGGAAGCGGTGACGCTGCTCCAGCTCCTTTATTTTCTATAATACAGGAGGAAGCAGTGTCGCTGCTCCAGCTCCTTTATTTTCTATAATACAGGAGGAAGCAGAGACGCTGCTGCAGCTCCTTTATTTTCTATAATACAGGAGGAAGCAGTGACGCTGCTCCAGCTCCTTTATTTTCTATAATGCAGGGGAGGAAGCAGTGACACTGCTCCAGCTCCTTTATTTTCTATAATACAGGAGAAAGCAGTGCCGCAGCTCCAGCTCCTTTATTTTCTATAATACAGGAGGAAGCAGAGACACTGCTCCAGCTCCTTTATTTTCTACAATACAGGAGGAATTGGAGACGCTGCTCCAGCTCCTTTATTTTCTATAATACAGGAGGAAGCGGTGACGCTGCTCCAGCTCCTTTATTTTCTATAATACAGAAGGAAGCAGTGACGCTGCTCCAGCTCCTTTATTTTCTATAATACAGGAGGAAGTAGAGACGCTGCTCCAGCTCCTTTATTTTCTATAATAGAGGAGGGAGCAGTGACGCTGCTCCGGCTCCTTTATTTTCTATAATACAGGAGGAAGCAGTGACACTGCTCCAGCTCCTTTATTTTCTATAATACAGGAGGAAGCAGTGACGCTGCTCCAGCTCCTTTATTTTCTATAATACAGGAGGAAGCAGTGACGCTGCTCCAGCTCCTTTATTTTCTATAATACAGGAGGAAGCAGAGACGCTGCTCCAGCTCCTTTATTTTCTATAATACAGGAGGAAGCAGTGACGCTGCTCCAGCTCCTTTATTTTCTATAATACAGGAGGAAGCAGTGACGCTGCTCCAGCTCCTTTATTTTATATAATACAGGAGGAAGCAGTGACGCTGCTCCAGCTCCTTTATTTTCAATAATACAGGCGGAAGCAGTGACGATGCTCCAGCTCCTTTATTTTCTATAATACAGGAGGGAGCATTGACGCTGCTCCGGCTCCTTTATTTTCTATAATACAGGAGGAAGCAGTGACGCTGCTCCAGCTCCTTTATTTTCTATAATACAGGAGGAAGCAGAGACGCTGCTCCAGCTCCTTTATTTTCTATAATACGGGAGGAAGCAGAGAAGCTGCTCCAGCTCCTTTATTTTCGAGAATACGGGAGGAAGCAGAGACGCTGCTCCAGCTCCTTTATTTTCTATAATACAGGAGGAAGCAGAGACGCTGCTCCAGCTCCTTTATTTTCTATAATACAGGAGGAAGCAGAGACACTGCTCCAGCTCCTTTATTTTCTATAATACAGGAGGAAGCAGTGACGCTGCTCCAGCTCCTTTATTTTCTACAATACAGGAGGAAGCAGTGACGCTGCTCCAGCTCCTTTATTTTCTATAATACAGGAGGAACCAGTGACGCTGCTCCAGCTCCTCTATTTTCTATAAGACAGGAGGAAGTAGAGAAGCTGCTCCAGCTCCTTTATTTTCTATAATACAGGAGGAAGCAGTGACGCTGCCCCAGCTCCTTTATTTTCTATAATACAGGAGGAAGCAGAGACGCTGCTCCAGCTCCTTTATTTTCTATAATACAGGAGGAAGCAGTGACGCTGCTCCAGCTCCTTTATTTTCTATAATACAGGAGGAAGTAGAAAAGCTGCTCCAGCTCCTTTATTTTCTATAATACAGGAGGAAGCAGTGACGCTGCTCCAGCGCCTTTATTTTCTATAATACATGAGGAAGCTTTGACGCTGCTCCAGCTCCTTTACTTTCTATAATAAAGGAGGAAGTAGAGAAGCTGCTCCAGCTCCTTTATTTTCTAAAATACAGGAGGAAGCAGGGACGCTTCTCCAGCTCCTTTATTTTATATAATACAGTACGAAGCAGTGACGCTTCTCCAGCTCCTTTATTTTCTATAATACAGGAGGAAGTAGAGAGGCTGCTCCAGCTCCTTTATTTTCTATAATACAGGAGGTAGCGGTGACGCTGCTCCAGCTCCTTTATTTTCTATAATACAGGAGGAAGCAGTGACGCTGCTCCAGCTCATTTATTATCTATAATACAGGAGGAAGCAGTGACGCTGCTCCAGCCCCTTTATTTTCTATAATACAAGGGGAAGCAGTGACGCTGCTCCATCTCCTTTATTTTCTATAATACAGGAGGAAGCAGTGACGCTGCTCCAGCTCCTTTATTTTCTATAATACAAGAGGAAGCAGAGACGCTGCTCCAGCTCCTTTATTTTCGATAATACAGGAGGAAGCAGTGACGCTGCTCCAGCTCCTTTATTTTCTATAATACAGGAGGAAGCAGAGACGCTGCTCCAGCTCCTTTATTTTCTATAATACAGGAGGAAGCGGTGACGCTGCTCCAGCTCCTTTATTTTCTATAATACAGGAGGAAGCGGTGACGCTGTTCTTGCTCCTTTATTTTCTATGATACAAGAGGAAGCAGAGACGCTGCTCCAGCTCCTTTATTTTCTATAATACAGGAGGAAGCAGTGACGCTGCTCCAGCTCCTTTATTTTCTACAATACAGGAGGAAGCGGAGACGCTGCTCCAGCTCCTTTATTTTCTATAATACAGGAGGAAGCGGAGACGCTGCTCCAGCTCCTTTATTTTCTATAATACAGGAGGAAGCGGTGACGCTGCTCCAGCTCCTTTATTTTCTATAATACAGGAGGAAGCAGTGACGCTGCTCCAGCTCCTTTATTTTCTATAATACAGGAGGAAGCGGTGACGCTGCTCCAGCTCCTTTATTTTCTATAATACAAGAGGAAGAAGTGACGCTGCTCCAGCTCCTTTATTTTCTGTAATACAGGAGGAAGCAGAGACGCTGCTCCAGCTCCTTTATTTTCTATAATACAGGAGGAAGTAGAGAAGCTGCTCCAGCTCCTTTATTTTCTATAATACAAGAGGAAGCAGAGACGCTGCTCCAGCTCCTTTATTTTCTATAATACAGGAGGAAGCGGTGACGCTGCTCCAGCTCCTTTATTTTCTATTATATAGGAGGAAGCAGAGACGCTGCTCCAGCTCCTTTATTTTCTATAATACAAGAGGAAGCAGTGACGCTGCTCCAGCTCCTTTATTTTCTATAGTACAGGAGGAAGCGGTGACGCTGCTCCAGCTCCTTTATTTTCTATAATACAGGAGGAAGCAGTGACGCTGTTCCAGCTCCTTTATTTTCTATAATACAGGAGGAAGCGGTGACGCTGTTCCAGCTCCTTTATTTTCTATAATACAGGAGGAAGCGGTGACGCTGTTCCAGCTCCTTTATTTTCTATAATACAGGAGGAAGCGGTGACGCTGTTCCAGCTCCTTTATTTTCTATAATACAGGAGGAAGCGGTGACGCTGTTCCAGCTCCTTTATTTTCTATAATACAGGAGGAAGCGGTGACGCTGCTCCAGCTCCTTTATTTTCTATAATACAGGAGGAAGCAGTGTCGCTGCTCCAGCTCCTTTATTTTCTATAATACAGGAGGAAGCAGAGACGCTGCTCCAGCTCCTTTATTTTCTATAATACAGGAGGAAGCAGTGACGCTGCTCCAGCTCCTTTATTTTCTATAATGCAGGGGAGGAAGCAGTGACACTGCTCCAGCTCCTTTATTTTCTATAATACAGGAGAAAGCAGTGCCGCAGCTCCAGCTCCTTTATTTTCTATAATACAGGAGGAAGCAGAGACACTGCTCCAGCTCCTTTATTTTCTACAATACAGGAGGAATTGGAGACGCTGCTCCAGCTCCTTTATTTTCTATAATACAGGAGGAAGCGGTGACGCTGCTCCAGCTCCTTTATTTTCTATAATACAGAAGGAAGCAGTGACGCTGCTCCAGCTCCTTTATTTTCTATAATACAGGAGGAAGTAGAGACGCTGCTCCAGCTCCTTTATTTTCTATAATAGAGGAGGGAGCAGTGACGCTGCTCCGGCTCCTTTATTTTCTATAATACAGGAGGAAGCAGTGACACTGCTCCAGCTCCTTTATTTTCTATAATACAGGAGGAAGCAGTGACGCTGCTCCAGCTCCTTTATTTTCTATAATACAGGAGGAAGCAGTGACGCTGCTCCAGCTCCTTTATTTTCTATAATACAGGAGGAAGCAGAGACGCTGCTCCAGCTCCTTTATTTTCTATAATACAGGAGGAAGCAGTGACGCTGCTCCAGCTCCTTTATTTTCTATAATACAGGAGGAAGCAGTGACGCTGCTCCAGCTCCTTTATTTTATATAATACAGGAGGAAGCAGTGACGCTGCTCCAGCTCCTTTATTTTCAATAATACAGGAGGAAGCAGAGACGCTGCTCCAGCTCCTTTATTTTCTATAATACAGGAGGAAGCAGTGACGCTGCTCCAGCTCCTTTATTTTCTATCATACAGGAGGAAGCAGTGACGCTGCTCCAGCTCCTTTATTTTCTATAATACAGGAGGAAGCAGTGACGCTGCTCCAGCTCCTCTATTTTCTATAATACAGGAGGAAGCAGAGACGCTGCTCCAGCTCCTTTATTTTCTATAATACAGGAGGAAGCAGTGACGCTGCTCCAGCTCCTTTATTTTCTATCATACAGGAGGAAGCAGTGACGCTGCTCCAGCTCCTTTATTTTCTATAATACAGGAGGAAGCAGTGACGCTGCTCCAGCTCCTCTATTTTCTATAATACAGGAGGAAGTAGAGAAGCTGCTCCAGCTCCTTTATTTTCTATAATACAGGAGGAAGCAGTGACGCTGCCCCAGCTCCTTTATTTTCTATAATACAGGAGGAAGCAGTGACGCTGCTCCAGCTCCTTTATTTTCTATAATACAGGAGGAAGTAGAAAAGCTGCTCCAGCTCCTTTATTTTCTATAATACAGGAGGAGGCAGTGACGCTGCTCCAGCTCCTTTATTTTCTATTATACATGAGGAAGCTTTGACGCTGCTCCAGCTCCTTTACTTTCTATAATACAGGAGGAAGTAGAGAAGCTGCTCCAGCTCATTTATTTTCTATAATACAGGAGGAAGCAGTGACGCTTCTCCAGCTCCTTTATTTTCTATAATACAGGAGGAAGCAGTGACGCTTCTCCAGCTCCTTTATTTTCTATAATACAGGAGGAAGTAGAGTAGCTGCTCCAGCTCCTTTATTTTCTATAATACAGGAGGTAGCGGTGACGCTGCTCCAGCTCCTTTATTTTCTATAATACAGGAGGAAGCAGTGACGCTGCTCCAGCTCTTTTATTTTCGATAATACAGGAGGAAGCGGTGACTCTGCTCCAGCTCCTTTATTTTCTATAATACAGGAGGAAGCAGAGACGCTGCTCCAGCTCATTTATTTTCTATAATACAAGGGGAAGCAGTGACGCTGCTCCAGCTCCTTTATTTTCTATAATACAGGAGGAACCAGTGACGCTGCTCCAGCTCCTCTATTTTCTACAATACAGGAGGAAGCAGTGACGCTGCTCCAGCTCCTTTATTTTCTATAATACAGGAGGAACCAGTGACGCTGCTCCAGCTCCTCTATTTTCTATAATACAGGAGGAAGTAGAGAAGCTGCTCCAGCTCCTTTATTTTCTATAATACAGGAGGAAGCAGTGACGCTGCCCCAGCTCCTTTATTTTCTATAATACAGGAGGAAGCAGAGACGCTGCTCCAGCTCCTTTATTTTCTATAATACAGGAGGAAGCAGTGACGCTGCTCCAGCTCCTTTATTTTCTATAATACAGGAGGAAGTAGAAAAGCTGCTCCAGCTCCTTTATTTTCTATAATACAGGAGGAAGCAGTGACGCTGCTCCAGCGCCTTTATTTTCTATAATACATGAGGAAGCTTTGACGCTGCTCCAGCTCCTTTACTTTCTATAATAAAGGAGGAAGTAGAGAAGCTGCTCCAGCTCCTTTATTTTCTAAAATACAGGAGGAAGCAGGGACGCTTCTCCAGCTCCTTTATTTTATATAATACAGTACGAAGCAGTGACGCTTCTCCAGCTCCTTTATTTTCTATAATACAGGAGGAAGTAGAGAGGCTGCTCCAGCTCCTTTATTTTCTATAATACAGGAGGTAGCGGTGACGCTGCTCCAGCTCCTTTATTTTCTATAATACAGGAGGAAGCAGTGACGCTGCTCCAGCTCATTTATTATCTATAATACAGGAGGAAGCAGTGACGCTGCTCCAGCCCCTTTATTTTCTATAATACAAGGGGAAGCAGTGACGCTGCTCCATCTCCTTTATTTTCTATAATACAGGAGGAAGCAGTGACGCTGCTCCAGCTCCTTTATTTTCTATAATACAAGAGGAAGCAGAGACGCTGCTCCAGCTCCTTTATTTTCGATAATACAGGAGGAAGCAGTGACGCTGCTCCAGCTCCTTTATTTTCTATAATACAGGAGGAAGCAGAGACGCTGCTCCAGCTCCTTTATTTTCTATAATACAGGAGGAAGCGGTGACGCTGCTCCAGCTCCTTTATTTTCTATAATACAGGAGGAAGCGGTGACGCTGTTCTTGCTCCTTTATTTTCTATGATACAAGAGGAAGCAGAGACGCTGCTCCAGCTCCTTTATTTTCTATAATACAGGAGGAAGCAGTGACGCTGCTCCAGCTCCTTTATTTTCTACAATACAGGAGGAAGCGGAGACGCTGCTCCAGCTCCTTTATTTTCTATAATACAGGAGGAAGCGGAGACGCTGCTCCAGCTCCTTTATTTTCTATAATACAGGAGGAAGCGGTGACGCTGCTCCAGCTCCTTTATTTTCTATAATACAGGAGGAAGCAGTGACGCTGCTCCAGCTCCTTTATTTTCTATAATACAGGAGGAAGCGGTGACGCTGCTCCAGCTCCTTTATTTTCTATAATACAAGAGGAAGAAGTGACGCTGCTCCAGCTCCTTTATTTTCTGTAATACAGGAGGAAGCAGAGACGCTGCTCCAGCTCCTTTATTTTCTATAATACAGGAGGAAGTAGAGAAGCTGCTCCAGCTCCTTTATTTTCTATAATACAAGAGGAAGCAGAGACGCTGCTCCAGCTCCTTTATTTTCTATAATACAGGAGGAAGCGGTGACGCTGCTCCAGCTCCTTTATTTTCTATTATATAGGAGGAAGCAGAGACGCTGCTCCAGCTCCTTTATTTTCTATAATACAAGAGGAAGCAGTGACGCTGCTCCAGCTCCTTTATTTTCTATAGTACAGGAGGAAGCGGTGACGCTGCTCCAGCTCCTTTATTTTCTATAATACAGGAGGAAGCAGTGACGCTGTTCCAGCTCCTTTATTTTCTATAATACAGGAGGAAGCGGTGACGCTGTTCCAGCTCCTTTATTTTCTATAATACAGGAGGAAGCGGTGACGCTGTTCCAGCTCCTTTATTTTCTATAATACAGGAGGAAGCGGTGACGCTGTTCCAGCTCCTTTATTTTCTATAATACAGGAGGAAGCGGTGACGCTGTTCCAGCTCCTTTATTTTCTATAATACAGGAGGAAGCGGTGACGCTGCTCCAGCTCCTTTATTTTCTATAATACAGGAGGAAGCAGTGTCGCTGCTCCAGCTCCTTTATTTTCTATAATACAGGAGGAAGCAGAGACGCTGCTCCAGCTCCTTTATTTTCTATAATACAGGAGGAAGCAGTGACGCTGCTCCAGCTCCTTTATTTTCTATAATGCAGGGGAGGAAGCAGTGACACTGCTCCAGCTCCTTTATTTTCTATAATACAGGAGAAAGCAGTGCCGCAGCTCCAGCTCCTTTATTTTCTATAATACAGGAGGAAGCAGAGACACTGCTCCAGCTCCTTTATTTTCTACAATACAGGAGGAATTGGAGACGCTGCTCCAGCTCCTTTATTTTCTATAATACAGGAGGAAGCGGTGACGCTGCTCCAGCTCCTTTATTTTCTATAATACAGAAGGAAGCAGTGACGCTGCTCCAGCTCCTTTATTTTCTATAATACAGGAGGAAGTAGAGACGCTGCTCCAGCTCCTTTATTTTCTATAATAGAGGAGGGAGCAGTGACGCTGCTCCGGCTCCTTTATTTTCTATAATACAGGAGGAAGCAGTGACACTGCTCCAGCTCCTTTATTTTCTATAATACAGGAGGAAGCAGTGACGCTGCTCCAGCTCCTTTATTTTCTATAATACAGGAGGAAGCAGTGACGCTGCTCCAGCTCCTTTATTTTCTATAATACAGGAGGAAGCAGAGACGCTGCTCCAGCTCCTTTATTTTCTATAATACAGGAGGAAGCAGTGACGCTGCTCCAGCTCCTTTATTTTCTATAATACAGGAGGAAGCAGTGACGCTGCTCCAGCTCCTTTATTTTATATAATACAGGAGGAAGCAGTGACGCTGCTCCAGCTCCTTTATTTTCAATAATACAGGAGGAAGCAGAGACGCTGCTCCAGCTCCTTTATTTTCTATAATACAGGAGGAAGCAGTGACGCTGCTCCAGCTCCTTTATTTTCTATCATACAGGAGGAAGCAGTGACGCTGCTCCAGCTCCTTTATTTTCTATAATACAGGAGGAAGCAGTGACGCTGCTCCAGCTCCTCTATTTTCTATAATACAGGAGGAAGCAGAGACGCTGCTCCAGCTCCTTTATTTTCTATAATACAGGAGGAAGCAGTGACGCTGCTCCAGCTCCTTTATTTTCTATCATACAGGAGGAAGCAGTGACGCTGCTCCAGCTCCTTTATTTTCTATAATACAGGAGGAAGCAGTGACGCTGCTCCAGCTCCTCTATTTTCTATAATACAGGAGGAAGTAGAGAAGCTGCTCCAGCTCCTTTATTTTCTATAATACAGGAGGAAGCAGTGACGCTGCCCCAGCTCCTTTATTTTCTATAATACAGGAGGAAGCAGTGACGCTGCTCCAGCTCCTTTATTTTCTATAATACAGGAGGAAGTAGAAAAGCTGCTCCAGCTCCTTTATTTTCTATAATACAGGAGGAGGCAGTGACGCTGCTCCAGCTCCTTTATTTTCTATTATACATGAGGAAGCTTTGACGCTGCTCCAGCTCCTTTACTTTCTATAATACAGGAGGAAGTAGAGAAGCTGCTCCAGCTCATTTATTTTCTATAATACAGGAGGAAGCAGTGACGCTTCTCCAGCTCCTTTATTTTCTATAATACAGGAGGAAGCAGTGACGCTTCTCCAGCTCCTTTATTTTCTATAATACAGGAGGAAGTAGAGTAGCTGCTCCAGCTCCTTTATTTTCTATAATACAGGAGGTAGCGGTGACGCTGCTCCAGCTCCTTTATTTTCTATAATACAGGAGGAAGCAGTGACGCTGCTCCAGCTCTTTTATTTTCGATAATACAGGAGGAAGCGGTGACTCTGCTCCAGCTCCTTTATTTTCTATAATACAGGAGGAAGCAGAGACGCTGCTCCAGCTCATTTATTTTCTATAATACAAGGGGAAGCAGTGACGCTGCTCCAGCTCCTTTATTTTCTATAATACAAGGGGAAGCAGTGACGCTGCTCCAGCTCCTTTATTTTCTATAATACAGGAGGAAGCAGTGACGCTGCTCCAGCTCCTTTATTTTCTATTATACATGAGGAAGCTTTGACGCTGCTCCAGCTCCTTTACTTTCTATAATACAGGAGGAAGTAGAGAAGCTGCTCCAGCTCATTTATTTTCTATAATACAGGAGGAAGCAGTGACGCTTCTCCAGCTCCTTTATTTTCTATAATACAGGAGGAAGCAGTGACGCTTCTCCAGCTCCTTTATTTTCTATAATACAGGAGGAAGTAGAGTAGCTGCTCCAGCTCCTTTATTTTCTATAATACAGGAGGTAGCGGTGACGCTGCTCCAGCTCCTTTATTTTCTATAATACAGGAGGAAGCAGTGACGCTGCTCCAGCTCTTTTATTTTCGATAATACAGGAGGAAGCAGAGAAGTTGCTGCTGCTCCTTTATTTTCTATAATACAGGAGGAAGTAGAGTAGCTGCTCCCGCTCCTTTATTTTCTATAATACAGGAGGTAGCGGTGACGCTGCTCCAGCTCCTTTATTTTCTATAATACAGGAGGAAGCAGTGACGCTGCTCCAGCTCTTTTATTTTCGATAATACAGGAGGAAGTAGAGAAGCTGCTCCAGCTCCTTTATTTTCTATAATACAGGAGGAAGCAGAGACGCTGCTCCAGCTCCTTTATTTTCTATAATACAGGAGGAAGCAGTGACGCTGCTCCAGCTCCTTTATTTTCTACAATGCAGAAGGAAGCAGAGAAGTTGCTCCAGCTCCTTTATTTTCTATAATACAGGAGGAAGCAGAGACGCTGCTCCAGCTCCTTTATTTTCTACAATGCAGAAGGAAGCAGAGAAGTTGCTGCTGCTCCTTTATTTGGTGGAAACAATAAATTGCTCTGTTCCATGCTGTCCATCTCTATGACAGTATTTCAAACGTTTCTGGATGGTATATAGACAGGGAGGGGTTGGAGGGGTAAGGGACTAATGTTAACAGCTCGATTAATTTCGGTTATCTGGTCAGCTGGGACGAGCTGGAATGGAGGGTCTGTTTCTGTGCTCGGCACATCCGAAATCCTGATGAAGGACTTTTGTCTGAAACATCAATTTTTCTGCTCCTCGGATACTGCCTGACCTGCTGTGCTTTTCCAGCACCACTCTGATCTAATCTCTGAAATGTACTTCTCATTCAGGCGACTTCTCCTGCCTTCCGAAGGTACACAGAGACAACACACCAGGATGTCCCATCATATTAGGCAATGGGACCCGATGTGGGAACCTCACTGCCGATGTCATATACATCTTGAAAGCCATGAGGCAGGAAACCCCCAGCTTCTGCCGAGACAGAATATTGGGACACAGGCAGATATCAACCTCACACCTTCAAGGCTGAATCTGAGCTGAGGTGGGACGTATTGTTAAAGATTTACCTGAGAATTTAGCTATTTTTACATACGGTTTACATATGAAAGAACAAAATCGAACATGGTATTTCTAAAGGTATACAGACTGAAAAGACAATACACTTTATTTTTAAATATGTCATTTCAGTGGCATCACCCTGTAATCTTTTTGCTATAAATTCTGTGTCATATGATGTTATGCTCCACAACCACTTGATGAAGGAATAGCGCTCCAAAAGCTAGTACTATCAAATAAACCTGTTGGACTATAACCTGATGTTGTGTGATTATTTAATTTTGTCCACCCCAGTCCAACACCGGCACCTCCAAATCTTTACTCCATATTGTTTACACTAACTCACACCCTGTTCAGGTCAGTTTATCACAATGACCCTGTTCCTCTTTTTGTGAGGTTCCCTGTGTATATTAACAGAGTTAATGGGCCCCGAGAGGATGAATACATTCTCTTTATCCTGTCAGTTTAAACAGTTGAACATATCAGTTTGAAGCCAATGGAAGAGGAGATTGTCTTTTTCTGTACAATTTCAGTGCAGAACGTTCAGCCATAAACTGTCTTTGCAAAAGTGGGGGTTGAATGCAATTCTCACTGAGCAACATTAATACAGAAAACACAATTCCGAGTTCCTGTTATCAATTGGTGAAGGAACTGGGATGTGAAAACCACTTGTGGTGTGGTGCCATGGCTCAGTTTGTGAACTTACCCACATCATAAACAGCCCACCAAGATTTCACATCGTAGTGGTGCCTGTGTATTTTACCAAATACATGGTTGTTTCAACATCTCCCAAGTCAGTGTTGCTCATCAGTCAACCATGTGTCCTGTTTGAGTGTCAGCCTGTTTTGGTGATCCTGATCTGTTCCCTGGTTTAGTTCCTCCGGGATATTGTTTCTTCCGAACTATTAATTCAATCTGGAGTTTCCTTCCTGTGTTTGACAAGACCTTCTGCTTCTACTCTTCCTTTATTACGCCTCGTTCATTTCCAGTTTGTTGGGAATAACAAGGTGAGCCAGGAGACATGGCAGACTCGCCGGTGAATGTTGCAGTAATGGCGCAGACACCAAGAGCTGTTCACCCTAATTCTCTGCTGTCAACATTCATTCATTCCACACCAACAGGAAATACTTCATTGCTCTCCTATCGTTGTGGTTTGCACTGTGATTGTGGTTTCTTTTCTTATGGATTATGAAGTCTATTTAGAATTCGAAAGGGTCATAATATTTGGAGGAAGGAATAACTCCTCACCTCAGGAATAAGTGCCAGACACATTATTCGGAGAATGTGAGCCCAATCCCACACATGCTACCGCGGGGGCAGAAAGCCTGTTAGCTGGTCCACTCTCAATTTGTCTCCGAATGTCAGACTTTTCAAAGATCAGAAATGGGAAATGAGGAATATGGGGCAGACCGAGAGTCCGAGAATGTGAAAGAGGGTCAGGTACATTCACAGAGAAAGAAAGAAAGATGGAGACGCATATTGAGGGAGATACTGAAAGGACCAATTCTCCAATCGACATGGCTGCTGACTGACAGAAACAAATAGGAATAAAAAGGGAACTATTAAGCACAGCCTTTCACCAGCTCCGGGCAACGGAAGGATTCTTCCAGCCAACAAAGTCATTTTGAATTTTCAACATTGACGGTTGTAAGTTAATGAAAGATTTTGGTAAATATCCTGACAGGGAAAACTGATCATTTTACCAAAAATAAAATACAGAAATGTCGAGGTAACCTCGCTCTTCCGATATGAACCATTAACTCTGTTTCTCTCCACTGTCCTTCTGAGTTTTTCTATCAAATCTTGGTTTTGGTTCAGATTTCATACATCTGCAGTTCTTTGTTTCATTTTATTCTTAACAACGTTTGAGACAAAACCAATGACCTGACGGCTTCAGAAAATCGGTCAGAAATACTGTGAGCAAGATATCTTTGCAGAACACATCGCCCATTCGCTGACCAGGAATCACCCTTTCCCCCTCAGAGAGTGCACCAACTCCTAACAGTGAGATTAAAAGGGAAGGAGACAGAAGATGTCGCATTTATTCTCAATGAAACCACTTATGTATTTTATTTTGGATCATTTTCGCTGCACATTAAATTCAGTAAAAAAATTATCGTCACTGTTTCCCATCGGATGTCCCACTCCGTGAAGCAATGTCTTTCAATGCCCAAGGAAACATATTTACCCTCAGGTACCTACTTCAGGGTCGCCGGCGCCTCTGCTGGAAGTTGCCATCATTTTATTCAGTCACTCCGCGATTTTTTGATTCACTCCAGTGAAATATCTTTTCATACCTTGCGTCATGGCCTCTTCCAGTCAAGATCCTGAACCAGTCCAGCGAGAAACCTCTGTTGGTTTGAATCCCGGGATGGGGAATCAGACGAGATGAACAGCGCCTTTTATTGGTGGAACCCCTTCACTGCAACCTCACGCCTCAAAATGGGTCTCTGCCCGCGTCAACCTGTTCTGTACATTCCTGCATTACACCGACTGACCAACATCAGATTACCACAGCTCCGCTTTCTTTACTGTGAAACACAAGGCGATAATATGAAGCGTTTGCAAAATTGAAGAGAGAAACTTTGTTGCCGAAGGTGGTTATGAAGGGATGGACAGGCACAAGGGTGTGTACAATTCAGGTCGCTTTGGATACTGTCAGCATTACCGGGGGCCCGTGCTGAGGAGTCAAAGTTTGTATCGTCCAGACATGGATACAGTTCCCATTCAGGGAGTGAAGGTTTAATTCTCTTCAAATGAATTGTCTGAATGAAAACCCATTCCCCGTTCCACACAGAAGACAGACCGGGATCCCTCCAGAATCAGCCCAGTAATTGCTTGAACCATGTAGAAGGTCAATGACAGCAGACAGATACGATAGTGACCCCTTCAAATCTCCCTCCAATCATCTCACCTTCCTGAGTTGGGAATATGGTGGTGTTCCTTCAGTGTCTCTGGGTGTAAATCCAGGAAATCCCGCACTTGCAGCATAATGGCTGTACCTCCGTGTGAAGGAGTTCAATGGTTCACAAAAGCAACTCATCTCCTCCATCTCTGGGGGATTTAGGGATGGACAGCGAGTCCTATTCCATTGAGTGATATCATTATCCCAGGAATGCGTTTCTAACAGTGGTAGGTTCCAATCGGACACCTGCAGGAGATCGGTGGTAAGTTGGGAAGTGGAGCAGGGAAGTGAAATTGACGTGAATGACAATGAGGACTGGGAGGCATGAGGCAGGAAGTGAGTCTGGATCTGGTGGTGCAAGGCTCAGTGTCGCTGCTAATGGGTCAGCCTTTACTGCAAACTGTTTACATTGGCTCACACACCATTCCTGGGCAATTGATGGCAATGACACTGTTCCTCTTCATGTGAGATTACCTGTGTGTGTATTAAAGCCGTCAATACGTCCCAAGAAAATGAACAACCTCCCATTTGTCCTGTCAGGTTAAACAGATGAAAAATATCTGTTTGAAGCCAATGTAAGAGAAGATTGCCCTTTTATGTGCCTTTGCATTGAAGAATGTTCAATCGTGAAATCGCAAAAGTGGGGTTTGATTGCTAATCACACTGAGTAATATTGATTCAGAAATGTATTTCCGAGTTACTGTGGTCATGTGGTTAAGGAACTGCACATATGGCCGTCGCTTAGTTATTTCAAACCCCTCCTTGGGAAGCAGCTGACCATAGGGTCCAATCACAGCTGCGCCCACTTGTTGTATTGAAGGCTCGTAGGTTCACCTTTTATTAAGGGTCGTGTTACTGATGAAGGGACTCAGCATCCTGTTTGAGTTCGAGCCTGTTATGGTTTGGTAAACCCACTCCTTTTTCCTGGTTTAGTTCCAGCAGTTCATGTTGTTCTTCCTAACCAATACACCAACCTGGAGTTTCTTGTCGCTGTTCCAAAAGCACTCCTTCCTCTCCTCCACTTTTATTCACCCTCCTTCATTCCACGTTTGGTGGGAATAACGAGGTGAGGCAGGAGACACTGCAGAAAGGCCGTGGGATGTTGTGGTTAGGGCACAGAAACCACGAGTGCATCACCCTCATTCTCTGCTGTCGCCATTCATTCATTGTACAGCATCATTAATGCTTCCATGTTGTAGTTGTTTTTTCTATTGGATAAGGAATGCAACTTTAATTTCGAAAGGGTTACAATATTTTGAGGAAGAAATGCCCCTTGTATCACATCCAAGTGGCAGAGATATTATCTGTAGAATATGAGCCAAGTTTTACAGTCTCCTGCCAGGTTCCAGAAAATGTCTCAGCGGCTCCATTCCCAAACTATCCCTGAACGTCAGGCTTTTCATAGAGTAGGAATGGGAAATGAGGGATATTGGCAAATAAAGGGTCAAAGAATTTGATAAAGGGTGAGGGAGATACACAGAGATAAAGACAGAAAATTAGAGACTCATCTTGAGGGAGACCCTGAAAGAATCAGATCTCGGGTCGACATGGCTGCTAACTGGCAAATAAAAGGATTTTGATAACTATCCTCATTCGACCGATAAAACTGACCATTATCCCGGCATTGTGGTCTAGAAATGAAGAACTAATCTGGTTCTGTCGTTGTGAATCATTGTCTCTGTTTCTCCCCACAGATGTTGTCAAGACTATTCAGTTTGCACGTCAATTCTTGTTTTTGGTTCAGATTTCCAACATCTGCATCTCTTGGTTTTCTGTTCAACTTTAAAACGGTTGGCACAAAACCGATGTTCTGCCAGCTTTGGAAAAGTTGTCAGAAATATTCTTACCACGATGTGTGTGCAGAACAAAACACGCATTCCTTGACCGGGAATAGAACCCGTGTCACGGCGGTGAGATCCCCAAATGCTGGCGACTAGACTACAAGGGAAGGCAGAAGGCGGCCTTGCATTTATTCAGAATGAAAACACTTTTGCCTTTTCATTTCTGATCAGTCTTGCTGCAGATTAGGTCCTCCTTGCCTTCGAGCTTTCACAGAGTGGAAAGAGTCCGTTCGGCCCATCGTACATTGCAGCTCATCGGACATCCATGTATTCCAGTCCCAGTTTCTAGTTTGGGCTCAAAATGTTATGTGTCCTGATGTTTCCAGAGCAAATATCAATGCGATTCTCACTGTGAATTTAAACGACACGACAATGGGACTGAGGATTGACATGGTCACACTGTGTTGTAACCACCTTGAGGACCTGAACCTCATTTTCACCCACAGAGGGAGACACACAGAAACATATCCCGGGAGGAACAGATGTCTCAGGATCATACCAGCTCCTTGTGCTTCACTTCCTCTCTCTGCTCCACACAACAGCTTCTCTGACAAAGGCAGCTTTAGGTGGAACACTTGCCAGTTTGACAGGCAATGAGAGATGTGGAGCAGAGCTGGAATTTAAAATGGGCAATAGACCGAAATGCAAGTTTTAAATTCGACAACACACTGATCCAAACCATTCAGATCCTCAGAACCTGACAAAACAGGACCAGCCATACACCTGTCTGACATTGAGCTGTAATGGACCCAAAAGCAACATTCCATTTGAATACACACTGATCCAATCCCTACAGCTCGAAAGAACCGAAGGAAATAGCAACTGACAACATGCAATTGGCTGAACTAACACATTACCCCCGAGACATGTAGGATGTAAACCTACAATCGTCTGATTCAAAGTCAGATGTTTGATCTATTGCTTCACTAGCAGGATGCACACACACACGCTGGACACCTTTCCATATGTGATGTAAACATGGAGAATTGGGAAACAACATTCATAAGGTGATCAACCAGCAAAGATAATCCACTTTGTGTAACAGGGCCTTTCAATGGCAAAGCAAATACACTTGTCCTCAGGTACCTGCTTCTGTGTCGCCTGTTCTTCTGCTGGACGTCTCCAGCATTTTATTCACAGTCACTGCGCTGTCTTATGATGCACTCCATTGAAATGTACTTTCATACTTGGATTTAGTGTCACTTCCAGTCAAGATCCTGAACAAATTCAGCGAGAAACCTCTGGTCATTTCCAACATGGAATTTGGAATCAGACGATTTGAACGAAGGATTTATTGGGGCCGCCCCATCACCGCAGATCAACGCCTCAAAACGAGCCGCTGTTAGTATCAAACTGTTCTGTACCTTCCTGCAGTAAATCAGGTTAGCACAGCTCCACTTTCTTCACATTGAAACCAGGGCGGCAATATGAATTGTTTGGAAACTTAGAGAGAGAAACATTGCTGCTGAAGAAGATGATGACGTGAAGATCATACACAGTGTCTGGACAGATCAGGTCACAAGTGTTACTGTCAGCTTCAGTAGGGTCACTGGTTCGGAGTCTGAGTTTGTAATGCCCAGACCGGGATACAATTCCCAGTCAGGAAATGAAGATTTATTTCTCTTCTTGTGAATTATCTCATTGAAAACTAACTCCTGCTTCCTCACAGAACACAGACCCAGACCAACCCAGTGATTGTTTGCATCTGCCTCGAAGATGCAACAGATACATGAGAGAACTGTAACCACAAATCACCCATCTGGGACCTCGCCTTTCTGAGTTGGAAATATCTCGCTGCTCCGACAGTGCTTTTGGGTCTAGCTCCTGCAACTCCCTCCCGAACAGTATCATCGCTGGAACTTGAGTTCTTCCAGGGTTCTGTAAAGTAACTCAACATCTCAATCTCTGGAGTAAATAGGGATGGACAGTGATTCCTATCCCATTGAGTTGGGTCCGAAGCCACGAATGATTTTCGAACAGGGTGATTAGATTCACTATCGCGTGGAAACAGTCCCTTCGGCCCAACATTGTCCCTCCAGAGAGTAACCCACCCAGACCCATTTCCTTTCTGGCGAATGCACCTAACATTTTTGGCAATTCACATCTTTGGACTGCGGAAGGAAGCCCACGCAGACAGGGGGAAAATGTGCAAACACCATACAGACAGTGGCTGGAGGCTGGAATTGAACGTGGAACCGTTGTGCTATGAGGCAGCTGTATTTACCACTGAGCCACCGTGTGACCCCTATGGCTTCCAGGTGGGCACCTACAAGTGATCGAGAGAAGTGATTCAGTGGAGCGGGGTGATTGAAATAAAATGAAAGGTAAAGAAGCCTGGAAGGATTGAATCAGTAAGTGAGAGAGGAGCTGGTGGAGCCAGGCTCAATGTTAGACCTAAAAGATCAGCCTATCCTGCCCACTGTTTATACTGACTCACACAACACTCCTGATCCATTCACCACAATGACCCTGTTCTCTTTGGGTGATATTCCCTCGGTACATATTAATGCAGTTCATGGGCTCCAGGAGGATGAACACATCCTCTTTATCCTGTCAGTTTAATGAAGGTGGAGGGATCAGTTTGAACCCAACGCAAGAAGAGATTGCCTCTTTCTGTGCATTTTCACTGGGGAATGTCCAGCTGTGAACTATTCTTTTCTGAAAAGGGGAGACTGATTTAAATTCTCACCGAGCAACTTTCAACCCGAAACAAATTACGCTGATGGAATAGTTAATGAACTGCAGATTTGGATTTGAAGAGCAGTGTCTGCGCTGTCTCCGTGGATTAATGAGTTAAAGCGCCTGGTAATAACAAGACCAGGACGGTGTCAAATCCTGGCCTTGCATGTCCTGTATATTGAAGGTTCGTTGTTTAACCATCCCGTAAATGCCATTGTGTTGACCCACCATACCGAAATAGACGGTTCGGAATCCTTCTGGTGTTTGAGCTCAGCCCATTGGGATTTCATGTTCCCACGTCCTACCGCCTCCTGTGGCCCCACCAGTCAACGCTCTATCTTTCTAATTCCACTTTTATTCTCCCTCCTTCATTCCCACTTTGTTGGGAATAACGAGGTGAGGCAGGAGACACTGCAGATATCCCAGCAATGTTGTGGGAATGGCACACACACTGCAAGATGATACCCCTCCTTTTCTGCTGTCACCATTCATTCGTTCAATTGAAGCAAAGACTTCACTTCAATCGGATAATTGGGGTGAAAGTGTTTTTGTTTGGTGGATTATGAATTCTATTAAGAATTGTAAAAGCTCATCATATTTTGATGAAGAAATGTCACCTTACCACAGCCTCAGTGACATAGACTCTACCCGGAGAATGTGAGTACTCTAGTCAGGGGCGGGGAAAGCCCGTTAGTAGGTCTACTCTCAAACTATCTCCGAATGTCAGACTTTTCAAAGAGCAGAAATGGAAAATAAGGGATATTGATCGACAGAGAGTGGGGGCATGTGGAAGAGAGTGAGGTGGATACGCAGAGGAAATGATAGACGAGTAGAGACGCATATTGAGGGAGAGACTGAAAATAGAAACTCTCCATTTAAAATGGGTGCTCACTGACAGAAAGGGGAATAAAAAAGAAGAATTGAAGGCCAGCGTTTCACCAGCTCAAGGCAACGGAATCAGCATTACACCCGGAAATGTCGGTTGACATTCAGAAAGTTGACATTTCTCGGCGAATATAATATTCTGATAAATATGCTGATTGGTCAGTAAAACTGACAATTACTCTGGCATTAAAACAATAAAATGCATAACTATCCTTGTTCTGTCGATCTGAAACATTAAACCTGTTTCTCTCCACAGATGCTGCCAAGTCTGCCGAGTTTCTCTGTCAATTTCCGTTCTGATTCCGAATTCCAGCATTCGCAGTGCTTTGTTTAAAGTTACTCTGCATTAAGTATGGGACAACACTTGATCAATTGTCAGCTCCATACTTCATTCCCTGCTTCGGGAAGGCTGACCCCACGATTAATGGGACGAGGAAAACTCCACTTGCTGCAACAGTGAGAAAACTGAATCCTCACCAGGAGGCGAACAGGGAAAGCAAAAAGAAAAGGCACTGTGTGTTTTCATCAGGAAACCGCTTTTGTCTTTTCGTCTGTGATCATTTTAGCTGCAGATTAGTTTCTCCCTTTCTTCCGATTTTTACAGCGTGAGAAAGACCTTTCGGCCCATCTGCAGTGCGGGTCATTGGACTTCCATCTATTCTAGTCCCAGTTCCCATGAACCTGCGTTTCTGATGTTACCAGGGCGAATCTAAATGGGATTCTCCCTGTGACCTTAAATGACACAACAATGGGACTGAAGTTGGACATGGTCACATTATGTTGTAACACCGCCGAGGAACTCAACCTCATATTAACCCACAGATGGAAACAAACAGAGGTCTCAGGATTAGTCCCGTTCCATATGCTTCCCATCCGCCAGTTTCTCCGACCAGCTCACCGCAGCTGGTCAAAGAGGTCTGCAGCACAGAAAATGCCCTTCGGCCCATCAAGTCTGCACCAGTCGAAGACTGGCCCCTGACTGTTTTCATCTCCTTTTCCAACGGATGGCTCGTAGCTCCAACAAAGTTGGGATGGAATTGTTCAATTCATAGTGTCTCAACTTTCTCTGGGGATTTCTGCGTGTTTCACTCTGAAAGGCAGAGGGTTGTGGATTGCCCCCATTCCCAACCTGTCTGAAATGTCTTGTTTCCCTTCTCCTGTGTTTTGTATGTGAAAGATGAAGATAGGGTGTAATCTCCCTTTTTATTTGTTGACATTACTGAATCGTAACCGGTAGGATTCCAGGCTGTGAGGGGAAAGCCAAATGAGTTTCAAGTCCATTGCCTTAAACACGCATCGACGATTCCAGAACCACACTGTCCTCTTCATTTTCCAGGTGTCTCTCATTGTGGAGCTGAGGAAGAGTGAATCATTATCGGGTTGGTTTGAATCCAATCACTTCACAGTTTGTAAAAGCGTTACATTTTGGTACATGGTGGGACTGGTTGTATCATCCTGATAGATGGAACGGACATTCATTTAAAACCAAGAACAGGAATTGCAAGAGAAACTCAGCAGATCTTACAGCATCTATTCAGAGAAAACCAGAGACAACATTTCAGAACTTCATCAGAACTCGGTAATCTCCCACAGGTCCTGCCAAACCCGTTAGATTCGACAGCAGCTTCTGTTTTTGCTTCAGATTCCAAGAATGCACAGTTCCTTACATGAACCATTAAAGCAATGCAGAAACTTCTTTGTGGATCCTCACACGAAAGGGTTCCGTTTGGAGAACATTTTCCTGACCCCACTCGACACACGAAACTGTGCAGCATCCAAAACAGATGCAGCAAGAACAACCATCGCTGTCGCCCTGGGGGCTCTTGAACCAGGAACCTTTCATTGAACAGTCGAATGCGCTGAATCTTCTAACCTCACACCTTGCACGATCCTCTAAAGCAGGCTGTGACTGACTTCTCACTTCAGTCTGCCCTTCCCAGAACGTCAACTGTCCTCTATCAGTTTTACTTTGCCAGACATTCATTATGGCGACATGGGAACAGTCAGATCCCACCCACTACAGACACACCCATGTCACTGGGAACCAGCTCCCCTCCAACCGGGACCATCTCCCTTCGAGCCTCCCAGTGTCTTGTGTGGTCCCGAGTTATTTCATTGATCTAGAGTCCAGATGAGATTTGTATTCCTCATGTACAGGAACGAGAATTCTTTCAATGTCTCCGATCAGTTCATGTGGTGTCCTCTTAAAGAAGGGGAAGGTGTCTTGAGTGTTTCTGCTCAGCCCGACAGTTCGCCCTTCTTCATTCTCCTCTGATTCCATTTCCCAAAGAGTTCCCGAAGATTCACAAAGCTGGAAACTGTGTTATACGGGTTGCGCCTTTAACATTTGTGCATCTGCCAATTGACAATATTTTCCCAAAATCTCTTCACAATCCTCTGTCTTACACCGTGTCCAGGGATGAGAAGTCCCGTTTTGTGGAGAGATTCCCGAGGCTGGTGAGTTTCCCTTTGGAGTAAAGATGGTTAACCGGCAATTTCCTGCGGCTGTTTATAATGATGGGAGTGGGAACCGTGGGCATGGGCACTTTGACGAGCAGGAGCAAGTGTTGCCACTGACCAGAGGCAGTGAACAGAGGGACTGGGATTAAAGGAATCTAATAAAAAGCAGCAGTTCTGCGCAGTACATTCAAAGAATACTGCAGGAGCTCGATGGGTCTAGCAGTATCTGTGAAAAGAGAAACAGAAAGAACGGTTGGAGTGTGGTATATTTCTGATTAGGAACTCGACCAGCCTCTGTCTAATGAAATAACTGGCCTGGCTTTGCTGACATGGGATTTCTGAAGTCTGAGCGAGAATGTGCCCGACAGGAAGTTGTTCAAGATGGAGTCGGGAGGATTTGACCCTGCGTGGGGTCACATTAATGGATTAATAACCCATTGCCTTAATTACTCGGCCCCGAATACCCTTGCGTACAAGTGGCTTAATATCTCTTCTAGAATGGAGAGTTGTAACCTGAAACACCAGTATTTGGCTTGTCCTGTCCGCTGCATGACCCCAGTATTCACTGTCACCCTCTCTTGGTTCAGAACGGAGGAGGATGCTGGGAGATCAAGTTGAATGACACCCACATTGATGAGAGGTAAAGTGATGGGAAGGATCCATTTTCACGTGCAGAGAGCTTCATAAACACAGCAGTGCACCGAGTGTCCTTGTGTTTGACTAGCACTTACACCGCCAACTGAATTACAGCCATTGTAGTGCTCTTGAAGAAGACTCTCCATGGGCAAATCTAATGTGAAAAATCAGCTCTAATTGGTTAATGCTCACAGCTGGCAGTAGAGAGTGTAGATCTACCTTCAGGGGTTCATTCTGCTCTGATTTACACCCAGGATAATGTGGGACTAGAGGGCCTCATCACAGCGGAAGGGGTCAAACATTGAAGACTCTGATGGGGAGGATATTCTCTCTATGAGAGGGTAGCAAATCAGTGGAATTCTTTCCAACAGAGGGCCCTCAAGGCTAGGTATTTTGACGGCTGAGATAGACAGACATTTAGTCAATTCGCATAAAAGGGCCAGGGAGATAAGGCTGAGAAGGGGAGATGAGGATTAAACAAATCAGCCCGTGATCTCATTGAAAACCCGCCGACTTGATCGGCGAAAATGCTTCCAACTGCTCTAATGTCTTTGCTGTCAGTTGGAAGATGCTAAACCCCACTGTAAACGAAGGAAAGCACAAAGTTAGGAAGAGATGACTGCAGTCAAACGGAGTCACAATTATTTATTGCTAGGAAAATCAAACTGTCAATTTGCCAGATTTCTTTGCTAACGTGGGCGGTAGAGTTGACCAAGGGAGCTGTTGATTTGAGTGTTCTTAGATATGAAACAAATAAAGGTCAGTGACATTTGTTTTCTGGCAAAATGCATGGCCTTTTCTGATGGTTACAATGAAAGAGATGGTTTCCAAGAAAAGACAGAGACTAAGTCACCTGTAAAGTAATCGATGGCCAAGATATGACTCGCGATGTTCTACGGGACAGATGTGATTTATTGATTATTGTTCTCCAAACTTCCTTTACAATGGAACCGGGAGTGGGAGCGGGGAATTAAACCCACCCATGTTTATTGCCATCTTTTATCACTCACACAGAGTGTTTATTTCTTGTCCGTTTTATTTCACATTGTGGTTACTGCGAGTGGGCTTGTAAACTGCATCTGCCGGTGAGTTCTTTCCTCACTCTTCCTAATCTCTTCCCAACCCATTCTGCATCCTTATCTCCGGAATGAAGGTAATCTCTAACCATTGTAGAAGTGTCACTAAAACCTCTGCATTTCACACGCCTCTGTATGACATCTCCCAATATTAATTGATACTTTACTATGCTGCAATTCTGCATAATATGTGAAAAACAAAATAGAGACTGGTGGACCTGGGTTTCCAACGCACATTATTGCAGCCAAACCGCAGATGACTGCCCACAATCCGATCATGGAAACACACACCGATCCATCAGACAACACAGAATAAGCTCAGCACTAGAGGACATGTCAGGATCAGCACCAGAAACACAACAGAAATATTTCTCTGCGCTGCTATGGTGGATGAATTTCTCAATGAGCAATCGGGAGTGACATGTGTTCCATCCGGAGTGACGTCACACCCGGAAGTAACCAGTGTCACAGACGGTCATGTGATCCAAGTTCCAAGCCCCGGACTCCGAGACTCTCAGTTCCCTGTGGATAGCTCCAAGGAACAGCCGTCCGTGGAGTTTATGGGTTAGTTGAACTTTATGAATGCAGCTCGCTAGTTGTCGGCCTGTTTCTCCGATATAGTGTTTCATGCAGTCGCTGCGTGGAATCTACACAACCAGGTTTGTACATGATGGGTATTGGGTGTTGTGTTCTGGGGAGTTTTGTCTGAGTGAGGCTGTCGGTTTATGTGCTGTTGTAACCCAGTGTGTTCAGAGGAGTCTGACTGTCAGTTCCCAGCAATTTATTTTAATAAAGGGGAGTATGCATTTCAAATTGCCTGGTGACATATCCTCGTTGCGAATTTCGTGTGCCAGACATCTGGGAATGAAATCCTGGGGATATCCATTCTTGGCAAAGAAATTGTGTGACAGTCCCGAATTGTCACGGACCAGCTGTCCCGAGTAGCAATCCGTCCAGACGGCAAGGTTTGGTGAGAACAGCACAATAGTAATAGGACAGGGCAAACAGAAGGGAGACAGAGAATTTCTAGAAGCAGGGCACTCATCCGCGGATTCCATCAATAAACAGATTCATCTGGACCCAGTCTGTAACCCCAAAAACCGGAAGCAGCAGGAATGAAACCAAATAAATTCCAACTGCCACAGGAGAGCAGCGCATCACAACAGACTCTGCAGCCCTGAGGATGGCACCCAGAAATGTGAGGCAAATGCTGCAAACCATCTTCCCAGCTCCGCCAAACATTCCACCAACACCAATTCCAGGAGGCACACGGCCTCCACATCTTTCTGCTCCAAAACGCTCCGGTTTTCTCCAGCAGAGTATTGTTCCCTGAACCCCCGGGAACAAGGTGAGGATGCCAACCCGTACACGGCCAGGAACGGCAGTGAGAGTGAGGGCAACAGCTGCCATTGTCGTATGGACAGCCACAAACACTCCCTTTGAAAAGGACTTTGTCCATATGAAAGTCTGTACAGCAGTATAACCCGGGGACCAAACAGACTGTGCTGGGGATTCATATTCCAGACAATTTACGGTGGGCACCGTTTTCCCTGAAAGTGAGTGGGGATTGATATTTCATTGCTGATGTGAAACCAGATCCGACACTGAATCTGCTCGCCGGTTTTTGTTGCTGTGGTGAAACGGTGGGCAATCACGGTGTGAAACGTTGTTCTAGCTCTCTGGTTTCCTTCATTCCTGTCCTGGTCAGGGAGGCTGGGGATTGGTCCTCTCCATCAGATGGAGGGACCAGCGCATTGTTGACCCAATTTAATCAAGAATGGAATTGGTCATCTTCACTTCTCATGGTTCATTGTGGTTCTGTTTTGTTGGATGTTACTTGAGCACTTTCTGGGACTTGACAATGCATTAAAGCGCCAGTCTGTTTGGAAGCACCGGTTTGGAATTGTCTCGCTGCCATTTGTGTGAGCAGTACATGACATAGACGAATCGCACTCCCTCAAAGTCAGCATGTCAGTGTGTCTGGGAATGGGTCCGCCTTTTCTGTTTTGCTTCTGTCCCACGCTAAGAGCTGTCAGTTTTTGGATTCGCTGGAGTGCTGAGGGGGTAACACAATTTGTGTGGTATTTTTCTTCAGGCCAAACTCCACCCTCCAGGAAAAATAGCCAAACGCGCTGAGTAACAAACACCACGCGTTTTTTTCAGCAAATGGTCAATTCAAGCTGGTGTCAGCTTCTGGAGCATCTCAGAGTTGCCAAGCACGGAAACAGACCCTGCTATCTAACTTGCCACTGCTAAACAGATAACCGAAATTAATCTAACCAATATTTGCCAAAATTTGTCCCTTATCTCTCCGAACCCTTTCAGCTGCCTTTGAAATGTTGTGAGCGCACCAGTCTCTGCCCCTAAATATGGCAATTCATTCTGTACACACGGAAATGTCTGTGTTCAAAACAAGTGTCCCTCACATCCCCTTTAAATGTTACTGTTCTCACATTAAACCAATGTTATCTCGCTTTGAACTCATGTGCCTTGTGAAAAATTACTCCCTGACTCTTTTCTCTGTCCGTCTGCCTCATGACTTTATAAAATTCTGTAAGGCCATTCCTCAGCCCTGAAGCTCCAGGGAAAACTGTCGAAGTCTATTCAGCTTCGTGCTATTGTCCAAACAGTGCAAACCTTGGAAACCCTTTCAAATATTTTCGAAATTGTTCCACGTTCGTAACTGAATGCGCGATCTGTTCGTGCCTGAAGTGAAGCGATGCTGAAACGCTAGTAATGAGATTTTGGCGCTGGGCGCCTCTGTGATAGCGTGGCCGGGTGGTCTGAGGCGCTGGATGTAAGCTCCAGTCTCTATCGAGTCGTGGGTTCACATCCCACTGCAACCAGCGGTTGCTCCGCTGTCAGCAGCTGAACAAAGCAGAACCTCTGCAGGCCGTCTGTGTTTTTGTTGTTGTGTTTGCCGCTGCTCAGGTCAACACATTCCGACTGAGTCTGAAAACAGTGTGAGTCCTTGCTGTTGGACTCTCCTCAACCCCTCTCCTTTCGGATATCTGCATTGCCAGTTTCTGTGTCTCAAATAGTCAGTGCATTTGGCTGGAAGCTTGGTGGTTTGAGCCCGACCTTACCACCGAGCATCAACTATTTCAGTTCAAGCATTGAGACCAACCATGTCCCGACACGAGAACCCACCCGAGTCTGCAGCTGGATGTGGCCCCAATCCCTCCAAGGCCCCGCTGCCAACAGAAAGCGGCTACTGCAGCTTCAATCAGCGGCTTCCTGCTCAGCCCTGGGACACAGCACATGGAAAATCCTTCCCCAGGAACGGCTCTTCCCGTGTGAAAGGGACAACCATTCCACTTTAAATTGGACACGCCTTCAGAGGATTGTTCCTGTTCTTGGAACGTTTCATAAACAAAACTCCTGTCTCGCAAATAAGAAGTGGGAAAAGTTGTTGGCAGGAAGAATAGAGAAAGTGTTGACTGTGAGGACTCTGTCTCGTCAGCAGATGGGATTCCATCTTATGGGCAAGTGGAGACAGCTTTCACTCAGAAACCGAGGTGTGATCAAACACAGTCGGATCGACGTGTCCAAACCAACCCCTACACTGGGTTACAATACTGCAAGGGGAGCAGAGAGCTGGATTTCTTTAAAGGAGGGAAAGGGCCCATCGTGAGGCTTGAACCTACGGCCCTGAGATTAAGCATCTCATGCTCTACCGACTAAAGTCGCTGGGCCTGGCTCACGATTGATGAGTGTGTCATTTCATACTGAGCATATTTCACCCGGCATTGCAATTTGCAAGGATCCAGTTCATTCCTCCCAATCACAAATGTCATCATTCACACTTTCCATTTCTCAGCTATTATTCCTTCAGAACATTATTATTTATTTAACACTTGTCTCTGGATTTAAGACTCAATATAAAGATTTTCATATTTTTATCCTCATCTTTATGTCGCTTGGGAAATCAATCAATTGGGAAATTACCTAAGGAAACCCAATCATTTCGGTTTCGAGTCTAAGGAATCCCATCCGGGTGACATGGTGATATTTTTATCATTTTTATTTTTTATCATTTTTTATCATTTAGTGATGCACTGAACTGAATCTCCAATTTACCGATGCTTGCAACATTTCTTCTTTTTATTGATTCCCTGGACCCTATTCCCCAATTTCAAAATGCTTTGCTTGAATTTTCTAATATTTTGACATTCCCACCACTTTTCCAATGTAATGGCACCGTGCACCGAATCTCCCATTTATTGATTCCCACCAAATCTCCCAGTTACACATATCCCTGTACTAATTCTCCCATTTACTGATGCCCGAGCCCGATTCTACCATTTAAGGGTGCGCAACTCTAATTCTCCCATTTACTGTTGCCATGCACCCACTCTCTAATTTAGCTCCACTGTGCACCAAGTCTCCCATTCAGTATTTCTCTGCAACAATTCTCTCATTTAGTAACCAGCTGCCAGAATTCTCTAATCTTGGCGATCCCTGCATCAAATCTCCTAATTACTCATCCTACACATATCTTCCCTTTAGTGGTGAACAGCACCAACTCCCCCATTTCGTGGTGCACTGCATTGATTCTAGACCATTAATCCTTTGCAACATTTGTCCTATTTACTGATTCACTGCCCGGGGTCTCCCATTTGCTCCAATTCTCGAAGTTATCAGCACCCTACACCAGGTCTCTCATTTACTGATACCCCACACCAATTCTCCAATTCAGTGTTGCTGAGCACCACTTTCCCCAATTACTGAAGTCCTGAACCAGTTCTCCTCACAGTGCTGCCTTGCACAATCATCATATTGACTGAGAACGTCGAACGCTTTTTGGGTGCCCTCCTCTAAATCTCCCATCAAGTATTGCCCTGCCCAAATTCTCCCATTTAGTGTTACACTGCACCAATTCTTCCATGAAGGTCCTCAATAGGTTAAAAAGGCAAGGTGATTTCCCTGTGGTGGGGGAGTCCTGAAGCAGATGGTACATGTTAACGTTGAGAGGGGAAACATAAAAGGGACCTAAGAGGAACATTTTTCATGCAGAGGGCACTGTGTGCATGAGCTGCCAGAGGAAGTAGTGGAGGCTGGTCCAATTATATTTTGATAAGACCTTGCCCAATTCTCCCATTAAGTTGTTCCTTGCAATGGTTCAATTTAGTGGAGTGCTGCCAGAATTCTTAAATTGTGGCATGGACAAGTTAGACCGAAAAATCTTTTTCTGTGTTGTAAATCTCTATGATTGTATGACTCTATTTATGGCTATTTCCCCCGTTTCCCTATCCTGCACAAATCCTGGAAGTGCACCAACTCTCCCATTGAGTGTTGTCCTGCCCCCGTTCTCGCACTTCGAATTTAATGGCACCTGAATGAATTCTCCAATTATTGGCAACCTGCATTTTTTTTTTAATTTGATGGTGCACTGAACTGAATCTCCGATTAACTGATGCTTGCAACAACAATTCTTCTTATTGATTTCCTGCCCCTATTTCCCAATTTAGACATGCTCTGCTCCAATTCTCTCATATATTGACACTCACACCAGTTTTCCAATGTAATGGCGCTGTGCATCGAATCTCCCATTTATTGATTCCCACCAAATCTCCCATTTACTCATACCCCTGTACTAATTCTCCCATTTACTCATACCCCTGTACTAATTCTTCCATTTACTGATGCCCTAGCCCGATTCTACCATTTAGCAGGAGCCTCAGTTTTGCGAAGTGTGACTAGACCATGAAACCAGAAGGAACAGAAAGCTAATCAAGTGAGAGAAACTAAAAGCAATGGAGTTGTCAGAGGGAGATCACAGGAAGTGACCCCTTTTCATACAGCGAAGAACCGAAGACCAGGAGGCAGTGTTTCCTCCCCATGCTGGGTTTCAGGAAATATGGTCAGAGCTGAAGCTGGGTTTACAATGGGACGGGCAGGATACCATTTTACTGACCATGTAGGTGTGAACAACATACAAGGGTCTGCGTCGTCACTCTCAGGAACTCACTGTTTAACTAAGAAGCTGACCCACTGGATTAATATCTGTGTGCAGTGTTAATTAGCACAGAGCCAATCAGATCAGGGAGCTCCCTTGGTGCCTTGCAGACTGCTGTGGGAGAAATGGGTTCTGGTTCCCTTCTCACAGATGCTGCCTGACCTGCTGAGGTTTGATTTCAGATCCCCAGGAACAGCACGGGTTTCCCTTTATATATTTTCTTTCTCCTTACTCAATGGATCATTTGTGATGCTTAAGATCCCACATGTTTTCTATTCCCCCTTCAGCAGATCTTGTTACAGTAAAAGACCTGTGCACATGAACACCAAGGTAACTCTATCCATGTTCACATTTCACACTCTGTAGTTCGGTCGAATTTGTCTCTCTTTAGCCTTTTATCCCAAACTCCATCACAGCGGCTTCAATCTGTTCACTTCCCTCCACAACCTTCTGCTATTTCCTGGTGACATTATTATTCACCTGTCTGTACTATCAATCCTGTTGGCTGGAATCATCCACAGTATCTTCTCCAAATCCAAGTTAGATGTCAAAGAAAATATTGATTGTCTTTTCTGTCTCGATAATAAATGACCATCTGTAGAATTCATATATAGAGAACAACATGATTTAAATATTCATCCTTACAGTACAAAGCAAGTTGGATTTTAATTCTGCTGTTTGCAAGTTGCAGTAATTTATGATCTTTCTGCATTTTTCCATCCGAGCGCATTAATTCTCCATGGTGAGCTTGAGCCATTAATTACAGTAGCTTCAGTTTTTATCCAGCCTCTTTTGTAATAAGTTGTCAAACAGACTGGACGGCCTTACCTTCATTCATCTTTGATTTTATTTCATCACATTTGTTGAATTTTAACTCCACACTGACTCTCCTTATACAGAGCCACCCTCTCCAGTTGGGTTTGTGTTGTTCTGCTCCAGGTATATTCCAAGTGTAAACAGCACCGGTGGCAAACTGACCCGCCTGTTGGCATCAGGAATAGATTCTTGTTGGACTTTTGAAACTGGTGTCACATTGGCAAACTTGGAAGTTGGGGCAGTAGAATTACCCTTTGGGTAGAGAACTGGCTCGATGGTAGAAGACAGAAAGTGGTGGGGGAGGGTTGCTTTTCAGACTGGAGGCCTGTGACCAGCGGTGTGCCACAAGGATCGGTGCTGGGTCCACTGTTGTTTTGTCATTTATATAAATGATTTGGATGTGAACATAGGACGTATGGTTAGTAATTTTGCAGATGACAGTAAATTTGGAGGTGTGGAGGACAGTGAAGATGGTTATCTCAGAGGACAACGGGATCTCGATCAGATGGGCCAATGGGCCGAGGAGTGGCAGATGGAGATTCATTTAGATAAATGTGAGGTGCTGCATTTTGGAAAGACAAAAGAGAGCAGGATTTATACACTGAATGGACAAGGTACTAGGGATGTTGCTAAACAAATAGACCTGGAGTACAGCTTCATCGATCGGTGAATGTGGACTAACATTTCAATAGGATAGTGAAGAAAGCGTTTGTCATTTTTGTCTTTATTGCTCAGTTAATTGTGTAAAGGAGTTGGGAGGTCATGTTGCGGTATTGGTTCAGCCCCTTTTGCTACATAATGTGCAATTCTGGACTCCCTCCGATAAGAAGGGTGTAGTGAAACTTTAAAGGGTTCAGAAAAGATTTACATGGATGTCGTCAGGGTTGGAGGGTTTGTGCTGGAGGTTAAGACTGTATAGGTTGGGGCTATTATCCCTGGAGCGTCAGTGGCTGTGGGGTAACCTTATAGAGGTTCACAAATTCATGAAGGACCCTCAATAGGGTAAAAAGGCAAGGTGATTTCCCTGCGGTGGGGGAGTCCAGAAGCAGATGGCATATGTTAAAGTTGAGAGGGGAAACATAAAAGGGACCGAAGGGGAACATTTTTCACGCAGAGGGCACTGTGTGCATGAGCTGCCAGAGGAAGTAGTGGAGGCTGGTACAATTACAACATTTAAAAGGTATCTGGGTGGGTGTAGGAATTAAAAAGGGTTCAGAGGAACATGGGCCAAATTCTGACAAATAGGATGAGATTTACATCTGATATCAGTTCAGCATGGATGTGTTGGACTGAATGATTTGTTTCTGAGCTTATATTGCTCTGAGTGGGTTGAGCTCCGGATTGTAGATTTATGAAGCAGAAAATAAAGTATGGCACAGAGTTAGATCGAGAAATCCTGCTGATCTGATCACCTTTATTCTGTTTTTCTGATCTTCCTCCTTCAATCAATACACTCTTGAGATCCTCATTCAGAATTCCTGGAGCTCTGAAACTGCCCTGGAACAATGTGTTGAAAGTCCTATTGCAGTCCACACGAGGTACCTTTCCCACTGCCCTGCTCCCACAGCCTGCAATGCTGCAGACTGAGCAGACAACCCGAAGCACAATGATGAGCTCCTTCTGGCCCACGGCCCTCCTTCTCACTGAATGAAGACAATCACCAGAAACGGAATCCAGCTCTTGTTTGAGCCTTGAATACCTGACTCTGTCTCACTGAGTGAAGATTGGACTCAGAAACAGAAATGAAATCAACTTCCTATCTGCATTGTGTCACTCTTTAAGATCTCTGTGTGTCTGAGTTCAGGTCATTTGATTGGAGACTGTGGATAGTGGGTCCCCAGTGAAATGGAAAGAATGGTGAAGGAGCTCAGTCAGGGACATCTCTCAAAGTGAGAGTCAGAAAGATGCTATTCCACATTGGAAGGGTTTAAGGGGAATTGATGGTTCAGAAAAATGATATGCAGATGTTTGTAAAACTTAGGAACTCTGTTTTGAGGCTAGAGTTTATTTCATCCTTGTATAGATTTGACACATTAATCCTCCCTCCCCACCACTACAGAAGCTGTTGGAACTGTTCAGTGTTTCCAGCAGCTTCTGTAATTATTTCAGGTTCCTGACGGGAACAGTCTCTCACTTTTCGAACAAAACAAACGCATCCTTGTGCGGTACCCAATATTTCAGTAAGAAATGGGAAGCAGCAGAGGGGAAAGCTTCCGAGATGCCGAGCAATGCTGCCCGGTTCCACACTGCAATTCACAGGAACCATCGCCAGGAAAAGCTCTTTTCTCTGTGAACAAACGGAATATCAAGGAGTCGGATTGGGGAATGTATCCTCTCACAGAAACAGGAACAGGGAGATGTCATTCCCTCTGAAATAAACACAGGCCATGCTGAGAAATCTGATAAGGGCAGGCAGCATCTATAGGGAGAAGGGAAAGGTTACCCCGTGTATTATGAGGGTGGGGGGATTCAGCCGAGCGGAAGGAAGTTAGAAAAATAATGATTTCTGAGGAATTGGAATGGGGGGTAACGCTGAAGAAAGAATGAGATGGTTTGTAATAGGGTGGAGGCTGCAGAGATTTAATGATAAACGGTTTCATGGAACCAAATCCAAAAGGGATTGGGAATAAGTTCATTAAACATCTAAGAGCTCAGGAAATGTGAGCAGGAGGAGACTATACAGCCTGTTTAAACTGTTCAGTCTGTTCTGGCAGTCAATCCAATCAGAGCTGGTTTGAGATTTCAAATCCGGTTTCCTACCCACTCCCCATATTCCGTGACTCCTTGAGACCCCGGCAATCTGTCCATTCCAATCTGAAATGTACTCAGTGAGGGAGCATTCACAATCCTCAGGGAGCGAGAATATTAAAGACTCAGAAGCCTTAGAGTGAAGTACTGTCTCCTCATCTCAGCCCCAAATAACTTGCCCTTTACCCTGAGAGGGTGGTAATCAAAATCGAATGAACTGCGGATGCTGGAACATTAACGCTGATTTCTCTGCACAGATGCTGCCTGATCTGCTGAGCTTTTCCAGCAACTCCTGAGACTGTGTTATCGTGTTTCAGATTCCCAGACCCACAGGATTAATTTCTCAGCATCTCCCCTCTCAAGCCTCTTCGCAATCTGGGACATTCAAATGAAACCTCCTTTTAATTTTCTAGAATATCGACCCAATTTATTCAGATACTCAGCCCTGGAGTACACGGGTCCCAAATACTGAGCTTTATTTTGTGATTCATTAATGTGTTTGGGTCATTGCCGCTGGGTCCCCACCGATTGCTCAGATATAATTGCTCTGGTGAAGGTGACGGTGAGTTATTGCCTTGAACTGCTGCCATTTATTTGGGGCAGATAAACCCACAATGATGTCAGGGAGGGAGTTCCACGATTTCCAACCAATGGCACTAGTGGGATTGAGATGTTTTTCCAAGCCAGGGTGGGGAGTGTCTTGATGTGGAATTGTCACCTGGTGGTGTTCCCGTGGATCTGCTGTGTTCAGCATTCCACATGATAGTGCCGTGGGTCTGGAAGCTGCTCTGGAAGGAACCTTGGGGAATTCCTACAGAGCATCTTGTCTCAGCTGAACTATCCCAGTCAGGCACATGAGCACTAATCCTGTAATCCAGCTCTGAGAATGTAATAGCAGGTGGGACCCACCCTGTCCCCCTAATGTGGCCATGTTTGGGAAACCTCGGAGAGTCCAATCTCATTCATTCCATCTCGGCGTTTTTCCCCGTTTAAGATTGCTTTCAAAGTGCAACAGTGTGATGGCAGGGGTTCGAGCCCGGGTTAACTGCTGGGAAGGAGACATATCCAACCCTTTCCCAGTAATTGCCAAGGTATTCCCAAGGCCGTGGTCAGGACCAATTGGATTGGGACTGAAATACAAACAGAAACTGCTGGGGGAGCTCAGCAGGTCTGACAGCATCAGCATCAGATCCCTTCAGTTCTGAAGGACAATCCCTAGACTCTAGAGGTTCACTCGGATTCTCCCATAAATGATACCCCTCCGACTAAATCCCGCCAGTAATTTCTGTGTTATCTGTCAGCTCTCCAGGATCTGCAGTTCCTTGTTTTAAATACAGTAGATGTTGACCAACCGACGGGGATATTGGGTCAGGTGACGGTCTACCTCATTCATTGGGGCAGATGTCAAGGAGCATCTTAAACCGGAGAGGGATCAGGGGGGAATTGGAGCCGTTTAGAGAGAGAGTACAGAAGGTAAGACAGCTCAGCTTAAAGCACGGTGCTTAATGCTGCCCCGATTAAAATATTGAAGATGTCAGAGGGACAGATGAGCTGAGACAGGGTGGTAGCTGGGAGATATTGATGATGTGGAAGGACAGTGTGTGTATCTGATCACATTCTGTCAGTCTGACGAATAGCAGTCATTCCTGACACTGGATTCACTGAGGGGGTGAAGGGTCAGTGAACAGAGCGGACTGTCCCTGTTATTCTGTTCCTGACTCTCCAGCTCCCACTCTGTTAGTGACCTCTCAGTCTCCCGGGAAATGGGCTGTTTCCCAATTGTGCCGGATTCCTGACCTTTATCCTTGGCCGAGCTGACAGTTGATGGTCTGAGGAATATCATTCCCAAATGATTCCTGTCCAAGATAATCCCGATTAATGTGTCTGTGTATCCTCCATTAATCTGTAAACATCATTGGTCAGGGCTGGAGGGACATGGATTGATGACATTGAGGATGTTATGAACCAGACCAAACTCCTCTGCCTTAAGGAAATGGTCTAGATCCCTTTTCCTGATTTCCTGAAGGGAAGTGTAAGGCGTTACAATGTGATTGGTCAAACTGCCAGGCTGGAATCAAAACACACTTTACTCCACACTATCGTTGGAACACAAACATAAGGAAGAAAGATTGGACAAACCGAACTCGATTGGAAACCTGAACTAAATGAACATTATTTAACTATAAACAGCAACTGTTCGGATATAGTAACATTCCATAAACCACACAATTCTGGTCTTTCTGCTATCGGGAGAATGGTGTGAAACTTGTAAAGATTCAGAAAAGATTTACAAGGATGTTTGCAGAGTCAGGATTTCTGATTGTTTTGAGGCTGGAGTTTATTTTATCCTTGTGTAGATTTGACACATTAACCCTCCCTCCCCACCACTACAGAAGCTGTTGGAACTGTTCAGTGTTTCCAGCGGCTTCTGTAATTATTTCAGGTTCCTGACGGGAGCAGTCTCTCACTTTTCGAACAAAACAAACCCATCCTTGTGCTGCAACCAATATTTCAATAAGAAGTGGGAAGCGGCAGAGGGGAAAGCTTCCGAGATGCCGAGCAATGCTGCCCAGTTCCACACTGCAATGAACAGGAACCATCACTAGGAAAAGCAATGAGTAACGTGAGAGATCTGTTTTAACGGAGGATGTAAGATTTATTGCCTCGTTTCATTCCAGTGCTTTACCTGTTAAAGGCTATTTACCAATCGCGACACTGTGATGGCCGGGAATCAAACCCAGGTCAACTGCTTGGAAGGCAGCTATACTCCCCACTATCCCACCATCACCCTGCTAGCAGCTCCCTCCCCATTCCCAAACACACTTAACAAGGCCGTGATCATCACCAACTGGATTGGGGCTGAAATCCAAACAGACACATCCTCTGTATCTAACCCAGTGGTGGAGCTATCCTGATTGAGTTTGATGTGAACAGGATGGGGGAAGTGGGAGATTTAATCAGTACCTAACGCCGAGCTCAAAATGGCCTGGGAATTTGAAATGCCACAGTGTAGAGGGAGATTTACTCTGTATCTGACCCCATTCTCTACCTGCCCTGGGGATTTAAATGGGGACAGCTTAATGGGAGCTTTATTTTGTCTGGAACCCTGTGCTCCATCTGCCCTGGCAGTGTTTGCTGGGAACACTGTCTAACCTCTGTGATATGGATCCTATGAAGATTGATGGGAGACAGTGTAAATGGAATTGTCAGGATCCAATTCCTTCACGTGGATGAGAGAAGGTGAGGAAAATTGGTGCTCGTGGGACTGAAGGGGCAGTAACAGAATGAAGACACCATTGGCTCAGAGACAGGAGACAGGATAGAGGGTAATGAGGGTTTCAGACTGGAGGGAGCTACAGGCACATACAAGTTGGGAACTGTTTTCAGTAAAAGGTAATTGATCCCAGGTCACTGCAGAGTGTAAGAATCTGATGGTATTCCCTCACCATCCTCCTCCAATCCCTGGGAAGATCTGCTCCCACACCATGTTCCATCCTAACTGCTGACTGTGTTAGATACATTAATACATTGGGGATGGGCAGGGGATGCTTTTAACACTGGGATCTTGCTGTGTAACTTGCCTGCATAATGCTTTCGCTCCCCCATTCAACTAAATTTTTCTCCCTTTTATCCTGAAGAACTTTTGTTTGGAAAGCTGCAACGTGAAGATCCAAAATGTTCGAGGCCAGGAAAGAACAACATCCAGAGGGGGAGCACGGGCCTGAGGCCTGAGGCCTGGTCGACAGGCTGCACCCTGTGGGGACCCACAGTGAGTTGTGTGTTTATTTACCCCGAGGTTTAATCTCCTCTGGGGGGACGCTGGGTTTTAGGGGCCTCTGGTTAACTGGCTCCTGTCAGATTGTGGCCCTGAAATTTTTAAAACAGATTTGAAGCCTGGGGTAAAGAATATCAATCGCCAGGATCTGAGAGGCAGGACTCCCTGAGGGGGAATTAAAACCCAAATGCTGTGACCCTCTGTAAAGACTTCTCATAAAGTCAGAGTGAAGTGGGTTATCGAGAGGGCAGGATGAGAAAATTCAACAGTGAGAGAAAGAGAGTGAGAGAAACACTTACAAAAATGAAAGAGCTGGAGAAACAGAAGGGGAGAGAGAGAGAGAGACATTTTGAGATTGTGAAGTCGCTGCAATGTTTGATTCTGGGGTGACAGGAAATAATTAAACTGAAGCAGCGTCACGGAGGGGGAAATGGTCAGAGTAATTAGCTGCTGCTGCATTGTAGCATGTGGGATCTTGCTGTGCACCATCTCCCCCAATACTACCATTGCAGGCAGTGAGTGTTTTAATCAGCTAACCCATCATTTCAAACTTTTTCCAAGGCTTTAGCATAAAAATGCAGCTCATTGTCCGATATATTTGTGTTTGGATGTTGCTGAGAGATTGTCTGTGTCACTGAGAGCAGAAAACCTGGGATCTTGCTGTGCAATCATTCTGTACTCCTTTCAACTAATGCTGTCTCTTTCCTCCCACGGGCCACTTGAAGATTCAAAGAGAGAAACTTTAGGATCAGGAGACCTTTGAACAACAGCTTTCTCCAGAGGGGACACGGTCCTGAGGCCTGAGGCCTGGTCGATAGGCTGCACTGTGTGGGCGGGATTCTGTGTTTATTTACCTCAAGGGTTAATCTCATTTTGGGGACCCTGGGTTTTAGGGGCCTCTGGTTAATTGGCTCCTGTCGGATTGTGGCCCTGTTGGTTTTAAAACAGGTTTGAAGCCTGGGGTTAAAATAACCAGGGTCTGGGATTTGACACCAACACATCAATCCCCAGTGAGTGTCTGACAGACAGGACTCCCCCAAAGAGGGAATTAAAACCTTAAATGAGAAACTCTACCCAAAGACTTGTTCTAATATCAGAGTAATACTACTTGTGGGATCTTGCTGTGTCTCAAACCACCTACAGAGTGGCCTACATTGCAGCAAGGGTGACCAAATGTGATAATCACATAAATAAGACCCAGGTTGGCCCAATCCCTGAGTATCTGGGAGGGGATCTCTCTCTATCTATCTCTCTCTCTCCCTCTCTCTCTCTCTGTCCCCTCTCTCACACCCTCTCCAGCTTCTTTTGATGATATTTTAAACAAATAAAACCATCCCACACACAGCAATGTGACTCGTGGGTATTTGAAGTGGGGGAGATGGAAATATTTTGCAGCACAAAATATTTTGTTTTTGAGACAAAGGGGTAAAAGAACACAAGATGCACAGAGACAGTGTTTGTGGGAAGGAGGGAGTGATAGAGGGATAAGATGTGTCTTTGTAGCTGGTCTGGGAAAGGGAGAGAGGATCTGGGGGAGGGGGGAGAGAACGGGGCTCTCCAATATCCCATCACCGCCCAGCTCCAATCACTTCCTTCTGGAAAGTACCATCCACAAAATTAAATCCTGGGATGGAGGTTTTTTTTAAAAAAAAACAGGAGTCTCAAAGATATCCACAGTTTCTTGTTGGACAGAAAGTGAGATTGGAGCACATTCTGGAGCAGGAAGGGAGCACCCTGTGGGATCTCCCTGTGCGTCAATGGCCCACAGCATTGCTGGCACAGAGACTGCTGGGAAACTGTTTATCAAAGGGAATATTGTCAAATATAAATAATGCAATCTTTTAAAAGGTAAGATAAAGATTACCATGTACAAGGTTAAATCAGAGAAAGGGAAAAAGGTTAGAGATGGAGAAGGGGAGGGTGGAGAGAGAGAGAGAGAGAGAGAGAGAGAGAGTGCGTAGAGAAGAAACAATGTGGGAACTGGTTTGAATTTGTCAAACAGCAGGATCTCTGTCATCCTGAAGCCAGAATTGAACCTTTAACCAGCATCAGTGAAACACACAACCTGTCTGTGGTCCCACTGCTACTTGTGGGATCTTGCTGTGTCTGAAGGGTCAGTAACAGAATGAAGACACCATTGGCTCAGAGAGAGGAGACAGGAGAGAGGGGAATGAGGGTTTCAGATTGGAGGGAGCTACAGGCACATACAAGTTGGGAACTGTTTTCATTAAAAGGCAATTGATCCAAGATCACTGCAGAGTGTAAGAATCTGATGCTATTCCCTCACTATCCCCCTCCAATCCCTGGGAAGATCTGCTCCCACACCATGTTCCACTGTTGACTGTGTTAGATATTTTGATACATTGGGGATGGGCGGGGGTGATTTTAAACCTGGGATTTTAAGCTTGTCTTCAAAATACTCTCGCTCCCCCTTTCACATGATCTTTTCTCTCTTTTATCCCGAGGAACTTTTGTTTGGAAATCTGCAACATGAAGATCCAAAATGTTCGAGGCCAGGAAAGAACAACCTCCCGAGGGGGAGCACGGGCCTGAGGCCTGAGGCCTAGTCGACAGGCTGCACCCCGTGGGGACCCACAGTGGGTTGTGTGTTTATTTACCCCGAGGTTTAATCTCCTCTGGGGGTCCCTGGGTTTTAGGGGCCTCTGGGTAACTGGTTCCTGTCGGATTGAGGCCCTGTCATTTATAAAACAGATTTGAAGCCTGGGGTTAAAGTAACTGGGGACTTGCGATTTAATACAAATATATGAATCCGCAGAAAATGTCTGACAGACCAGACTCCCCAAGAAGGGAATTAAAACCTTAAATGAGAAACTCTCCCCAAAGACTTGTTCTAATGTCAGAGTACTGTGGGATGTGTACAGGCCTGGGTGATCAAATGTGATAATCGCCTAAATAAGGCACAGGTTGGCCGGTTCAATTCAATTCCCTGAGTATCTGGGAAGGGATCTCTCTGTCTGTCTGTATCTCTCTCTCTCTCTCTCTGTCCCCTCTCTCACACCCTCTCCAGCTTCTTTTGTTGATATTTTAAACAAATAAAACTGTCCCACACACAGCAATGTGACTGGTGGGTATTTGAAGTGGGGGAGATGGAAATATTTTGCAGCACAAGATGAATGTGTTTGAGACAAAGGGGTAAAAGAACACAAGATGCACAGAGAGAGAGTGGGGGAGGGAGGGAGTGATAGAGGGATAAGATGGAGGGGGGGAAGGAGCAGGGAAGGAGATGGGGGGAGGGAGGGGGGAAGGAGGGGGAGGAGGGAGGGTGGAAAGGAGGGGGGAAGGGTGTAATGCGAGGTGGGGAAGGAGAGAGGGGTAAGGAGAGGTGGGGAAGGAGGGGAGAAGGAGAGAGGGTGTAAGGAGAGAGGGTGTGAGGAGAGGGGGGAAGGAAAGGGGAAGGAGAGGGGATGAAAGTAGAGACGGAGTAAGGTGAGGGGGAAGCAGAGGGGGGGAAGGAGAGGAGGGAAAGGGGGGGAGGAGAGGGGGAAGGAGAGTGGGGGAAGGGGGCGGACAGAGAGAGGGTGAAAGTAGAGACAGGGTAAGGAGAGGGGGAAGAAGAGATGGGAAGAGGGGAAGGAGAGAGAGGGGTTTGAGAGTCAGGGGAAGGAGAGCGGGGGAAGGAGAGGAGGAAGAAGAGGGGGAATGGGGTGAAGGTGAGTAGGGGAAAGGGGGGAAGTAGAGGGAGAAGGAGGGGGAAGGAGGAGGACAAGGAGACGGAGGCAGAGAGTGGAGAGGAGAGATGTCAGAAGGAGTTGGGGGAAGGAGAGAGGGGAAAGGAGCGGGGAGGGAGGGAGGGGATGTTGGGGGGGGAAGGAGAGAGGGGGAAAGAGTGAGGGAAAGAGTGTGGTAAGGAGAGAGGGGAAGGGTGGAAGGAGAAGGGGGAAGGGCGAATGGACAGGGAGTGAAAGAGAGGGGGAGGAGGGTTGTCAGAAGGAGATAGAGTGAAGGGGGCGAAGGAGAGGGCGAAACGTAGATGTGGGGAAGTAGAGGGCGGAAGGAGAGAGGGGGGAAGTAGAGAGTGGGGAAGGATAGAGGGGAGAAGGAGTGGGGGAGGTAGAGAGTGGGGAAGGTGAGAGAGGAGGAAGGAGCGAGGGGGGAAGGAGAGGGGCAAAAAAGAGGGGAGGGATGGGGAGAGGGGAAGGAGAGAAAGGGGAAGGAGAGAAGGGGGAAGGAGAGTGGGGAGAAGGAGAGACCGGAATGAAGGGGGAAGTAAAGAGTGGGGAAGGACAGAGAGGTGGAAGGAGCAAGGGGGGAAGGAGACGGGGGCAAATGAGAAGAGGGAGAAGGGGAGAGGGGAAGGAGAGAGGGAAGGAGAGAGGGGAGAAGGAGAGAGGGAAGGAAGGATGAAGGAGAGAGGGGAGAAGGAGACGTGGGGAAGGAGAGGGGGAAGGAGAGGGGGGAAGGAGAAAGGATAAGGAATGGGGAAAGAGAGAGGGAGAAGGAAGAGGGAAGGAGAGAGGGAAGGAGAGGGGATAAGTAGAGAGTGGGGAAGGACAGAGGGGTGGAAGGAGCAAGGGGGGAAGGAGACGTGGGCAAATGAGAGGAGGGGGAAGGAGAGAGGGAGGGAAGGGGGAAGGAGAGAGGGGAGAAGGAGAGAGGGGAAGGAAGGTGGGAGGAGAGAGGGGAGAAGGAGACGGGGAAGGAGAGGGGGAGAAGGAGGGGGAGGAAGGGAGGGGGAAGGAGACAGGAGAGAGGGGAAGGAAGGGGGAAGGAGAGAGGAGAGATGGAGAGGGAGGAAGGAAGGGGGAAGGAGAGGGGGAGAAGGAGAGGGGGTAAGGAAGGGGAAAGGAGAGAGGGGAGACGGAAGAGTGGAGAACGAGAGGGAGAAGGAGAGAGGCGGAATGAAGGAGCAAGGAAGGGGGGAGGAGTGAGGGGAGAAGGAGAGAGGGGAGAAATCAAGGGGAGGAAGGAGAGAGGGGAGAATAAGAGAGGGGAAGGAGAGGGGAAATGAGAGAGGGGAGAAAGAGGGAGGAAACGAAGGAGGGAGAAAGAGAGAGCAGAAGAAAGGGGTAAAGAGAGAGGGGAAAAGAAGAGGGGGAAAGAAGGGGGAAGGAGAGAGGGGAGAACGAAAGGGGGAGAAGGAGAGGGGGAGGAGGGGGGAGAAGGAGAGGGTGAAAGGAATGGGGAGGAGAGAGGGGGAAGGATAGATGGGAGGGAAGGCAGGGGGCAGAAGAGAGGCCAAAAGGAGAGCGGGGAAGGAAGTGGGAGGAGAGAGGGCAGAAGGAGAGGGGGTAAAGAAGGGAGAAGGAGAGAGGGGGAAAGGAGAGAAGGGAGAGGGAGAGGGGGAAGAGTGGGGGAAGGAGAGAGGGGAGAAGGAGGGGTGGAAGGAAAAGGAAGGAGAGAGGGGAGAAGGAGAGGTGGGACAGAGAGGGGGGAAGGAAGGGGGAAGGAGAGGGGGTAAGGGGAGAGGGGAGAGGAGGGAGGGAAGGAAAGGGGGAAGGAGGGGGGGAAGGAAGTGGAAGGAAGGAGATGGGGAGAAGGAAGGAGATCGGGGTGAAGGAAGGAGATGTGAGAAGGAAGGAGAGGGGCGTGAAGGACGGGGGGAGGAAGGAGATGGCGGGAAGGAGAGGAGGGGAAGGAAAGGGGAAGGAAGGGGGAAGGAAGGAGAGGTGGAAGGAAGGGAGAAGGAAGGAGATGGGGGGAAGGAGGGGGAAGGAGGGGGGAAGGAATGAGGGGGAGGAAGGAGCGGGGGGAGGAAGGAGAGGGTGGAGAGAGAGGGGGGAAGGAGGGAGTTGGGGAAGGAGAGGGGGGAAGGAAGGGGGAAGGAAGGGGGAAAGAAGGAGAGGGGGAAGGAAAGCGGAAGGAAGGAGATGGGGGAAGGAGAGGGGGGAAGGTGTGGGAAAGAAGGAGAGGGGGAAGGAAAGCGGAAGGAAAGAGATGTGGGAAGGAGAGGGGGAAGGAAGGAGATGGGGGAAGGAGAGGGGGGAAGGCAGGAGATGGGAAAGTAGAGGGGGGAAGGAGGGTGGAAGGAAGGGGGAAGGAAGCAGAGGGGGAAGAAAGGGTGAAGGAAGGAGAAGGGGGAAGGAGAGGGGGAAGGAAGGGGGAAGGAAGGTGGAAGCAGGAGATGAGATGGAGAGGATGGGGGGAGGAAGGTGGAAGGAAGGAGATGGGGAAGGAGAGGGGGAAGGAAGGTGGAAGGAAGGAGATGGGGGAAGGAAGGGGGAAGGAAGGAGATGGGGGAAGGAAGGGGGAAGGATGGAGATGGGGGAAGGAGAGGAGGGAAGGAAGGGGGTAGGAAGGAGATGGGGAAGGAGGGGGGAAGGAGGGGGGAAGGAAGGGGATAGGAAGGAGATGGGGGAAGGAGGGGGAAGGAGAGGGGGTAAGGAAGGAGATGGGGGAGCGAGGGGGGAAGGAAGGGGAAGGAAGGAGTTGGGGGAAGGAGAGCAGGGGAAGGAAGGGGGAAGGAAGGAGATGGGGGAAGGAGAGCAGGGGAAGGAAGGGGGAAGGAAGGAGATGGGGAAGGAGAGGGCGGAAGAAGGAAGGGGGAACGAAGGAGCCGGGGGGAAGAAGGGGGGAAGGAAGGCGGAAGGAAGTAGTTGTGGGGAAGGAGAGGGGGGAAGGAAGGAGGAAGGATGGAGATGGGGGAAGGAGAGGGCAGAAGGAAGGAAGGGGGTAGGAAGGAGATGGGGAAGGAGGCGGGAAGGAAGGGAGAAGGAAAGAGATGGGGGAAGGAAGGGGGAAGGAGAGGAGGGAAGGAAGGGGGTAGGAAGGAGATGGGGAAGGAGGGGGGAAGGAAGGGGATAGGAAGGAGATGAGGGAAGGAGGGGGAAGGAGAGGGTGTAAGGAAGGAGATGGGGAGCGAGGGTGGGAAGGAAGGGGAAGGAAGGAGATGGGGGAAGGAGAGCAGGGGAAGGAAGGGGGAAGGAAGGAGATGGGGGGAAGGAGAGGTGGGGAAGGAAGGAGATGGGGTAGGAAGGAGATAGGGGAAGGAAGGAGATGGGGGGAAGGAGAGGGGGGAAGGAGGGGGAAGGAAGGAAATGGGGGAAGGAGATGGCGGAAGAAGGAAGGGGGAACGAAAGAGCCGGGGGGAAGGAAGGCGGAAGGAAGTAGTTGTGGGGAAGGAGAGGGGGGAAGGAAGGAGGAAGGATGGAGATGGGGGAAGGAAGGGGGAAGGATGGAGATGGGGAAGGAGGGGGGAAGGAAGGGGGGGAGGAAGGGGGTAGGAAGGAGATGGGGGAAGGAGGGGGAAGGAGAGGGGGTAAGGAAGGAGATGGGGGAGCGAGGGGGGAAGGAAGGAGATGGGGAAGGAGAGTGGGGGAAGGAAGGGGGGAAGGAAGGAGATGGGGTAGGAAGGAGATAGCGGGAGGAGGGGGGAAGGAGAGGGAGTAAGGAAGGAGATGGGGGAGCGAGGGGGGAAGGAAGGAGATGGGGAAGGAGAGGGGAAAGGAAGGGGGAAGGAAGGAGATAGGGGGAAGGAGAGGGGGGAAGGAAGGAGGAAGGAAGGAGATGGGGGGAAGGAGAGTGGGGAAGGAAGGAGATGGGGGAAGGAAGGAGGAAGGAAGGAGTTAGGGTGGAAGGAGAGGGGGGAAGGAAGGGGGAAGGAAGGAGATGGGGGAAGGAGGGGGGAAGGAGGGGGAAGGAAGGAGATGGGGGAAGGAGGGGGAAGGAGGGGCAAAGAAAGGAGATGGGGGAAGGAGAGGGGGGAAGGAGGGGGGAAGGAAGGAGATGGTGGAAGGGTGGGGAAGGAGTGGGAAAGGGAGGAGATGGGGGAAGGACGGGGGGAAGGAGGGGGGAAGGAAGGAGATGGGGGAAGGAGAGGGGGGAAGGAGAGGGAGGAAGGAGATGGGGGAAGCAGAGGGGGGAAGAAGGGGGGAAGGAAGGAGATGGGGGAAGGGGGAGAAGGAGGCGGGAAGGAAGGAGAGGGCGGGGAAGGAGGGGGGAAGGAAGGAGATGGGGAATGGAGAGGGGGGAAGGAGGGGGAAGGAGGTAAATGGGGGAAGGAGAGGGGGAAGAAGGGGGGAATGAGATGAGGGTAAGGGGGGGGAGGAGATGGGTGCAATGAGAGGGGTGGGAAGGAGATGGGGGAAGGAAGGAGATGGGGGAAGGGGGAGAAGGAGGCGGGAAGGAAGGAGAGGGCGGGGAAGGAGGGGGGAAGGAAGGAGATGGGGAATGGAGAGGGGGGAAGGAGGGGGGAAGGAACGAGATGGGGAGAAGGAGAGGGGGGAAGGAGGGGGAAGAAAGGAGATGGGGGAAGGAGAGGGGGGAAGGAGGGGGAAGAAAGGAGATGGGGGAAGGAGAGGGGGGAAGGAGGGGGAAGGAGGTAAATGGGGGAAGGAGAGGGGGGAAGAAGGGGGGAATGAGATGGGGGTAAGGGGGGGAGGAGATGGGTGCAATGAGAGGGGTGGGAAGGAGATGGGGGAAGGAAGGAGATGGGGAAAGAAGAGGTGGGGAAGGAGAGGGGGGAAGGAAGGGGCAAGGAAGGAGATGGGGGAAGGAGAGGGGGATGAAGGAGATAGAGGGGAAGGAGAGGGGAGATGGAAGGAGAGGGGGGAAGGAAGGAGATGGGGGAGGTTGGGGGGAAGGAAGGAGATGTGGGAAGGAAGTGGGGGAAGGAGGGGGGAATGAGATGGGGGTAAGGGGGGAGGAGATGGGGGCAAGGAGAGGGGTGGGAAGGAGGGGGGAATGAGATGGGGTAAGGGGGGAGGAGATGGGGGCAAGGAGAGGGGTGGGAAGGAAATGGGGAAGGAAGGAATGGGGGAAGAAGAGGTGGGGAAGGAGAGGGGGGACAGAAGGAGCAAGGAAGGAGATGGGGGTAAGGAGAGAGGGATCAAGGAGATGGGGGGGTAGGAGAGGGGAGACGGAAGGAGAAAGGGGAAGGAAGGAGATGGGGGGGAAGGAGAGGTGTTGAAGGAGATAGGGGGGGAGGAAAGGGGGGTAAGGAAGGGGGAAGTAGATGGGGGTAAGGAGAGGGGGAAGGAACGGGGAAGGAGATGGGGGAAAGAAGGGGGAAGGAGATGGGGGGGAGGAGAGGGGGAAGGAAGGGGGAAAGAGATGGGGAAGGAGAGGGGGGAAGGAAGGGGGAAGGAGATAGGGCGGAAGGTGGGGGGGGAAGGAGGGGGGAGGTGGAGGGGAGGACGGAGGGGGGAGAAGGAGAGGGGGGAAGGAGTGGGGTGAAGGAGATGGGGGGAAGGAGTTGGGGATAGAGAGGGGTGGGAAGGAGATAGTGGCGAAGGAGAGGGGGTTGAAGGAGAGGGGGGCGAAGGATAGGGGCAAAGGAGAGTGGAAGGAGATGGGGAAGGAGTGGGGGGAAGGAAGACGGAAGGAGATGGGGGGTAAGGAGAGGGGGGAAGGAGAGGGGGAAGGGGGAAGAAAACGGGGGGAAGGAGCTAGGAGGAAAGGAGAGGGGGTGAAGGAGGGGGGAAGGAGATGGGGGGAATGAGAGGGGGAAGGAGGGAGAGATGGTGAGGGGGGAAGAGGGGGGTGAAGGAGAGGGGGAATGAGAGGGGGGAACGAGATAGGAGGAAGGAGAGGGGGAAAGGAGGGGGGAAGGAGAGAGGGGGAAGGAGATAGCGGGGAAGGAGAGGGGTGTGAAGGATGGGGAAAGGAGATAGAGGGGGAAAGAGAGAGGGAAGAAGGGGGAAGGAGTGGGGGAAGGAGAGGAGGGGAAGGAGATGGGGGGAAGGAGGGGGGAATGAGATGGGGGAAGGGGGGGTAAGGAAGGGGGGAAGGAGATGGGGAAGGAGAGGGGGGAAGGAAGGGGGAAGGAGAGGGGGAAGGAGGGTGGAAGGAGGGGGGAAGGAGATGGGGGGGAAGGAGAGGGGGTGAAGTAGAGGGTGGGGAAGGAAGGAGGGGGAGGAAGGAGAGGGGGGAAGGAGATGGGGGAGGAAGGGGAGGAGAGGGGGGAAGGAGGGGGGATGGTGTGGGGGGGAAGGAGATGGGGGAATGAGGGTGGAAGGAGGGGGGGAAGGAGGGGGGGAAGGAGAGGGGAGAAGGTGATGGGGGAAGGAGAGGGGGGCGAAGGAAGGGGGGAAGAAAGGGGGAATGAAATGGGGGAAGGGGACGGGGGGGTAAAGGAGAGGTGGGGAAGGATGGGGGGTGGGATGGAGAGGGGTGGAAGTAGAGGGTGGGGAAGGAAGGAGGGGGGAGGAGGGGGGGAAGGAGAGGGGGGAAGGAGAGGGGGGAGGTGAGGTGGGAAGGAAGGGGGTGGGATGGAGAGGGGTGGAAGTAGAGGGTGGGGAAGGAAGGAGGGGGGAGGAGAGGGGGGAAGGAGAGGGGGGAAGGAGAGGGGGAAGGAGAGGGGGGAAGGAGGGGGGAGGAAGGAGAGGGGAAGGAGGGGGGGAAGGAGGGGGGGAGGAAGGAGATGGGGAAGGAGGGGGAGAAGGGTGGGAAGGAAGGGGAAGGAAGGCGGAGGAAGGGGTGTTGAAGGAAGGGGGAGGAGTGGGGGAAGGGTGGAAGTGATGGTGGGGAGGTTGGAGGGGGGAGGAGGGGGGGAAGGATATGGGGGAGGAGTGGGGGGAAGGAGAGGGTGTAAGGAAGGAGGAAGGAGAGGGGGAAGGAGGGTGGAAGGAGAGGGGGGAAGGAATGAGGAAGGAGAGGGGCAATGGAGTTGGGGAGAATGAGAGGGGGAGGGAAGGAGGAAGGGGGGAAGGAGAGGTGGCGAAGGAGAGGGGGATAAAGGGGGAGGGAAGGAGAGGGTGGGAAGGAGGGGGAAGGAGGAGGTGGTTGAAGCAGATGGGAGGAAGGAGAGGGTGTGAAGGAGATGGGGGGAAGGAGAGGGGAGGGAGGAGATGATGAAGGAGAGGGGGTGGAAGGATGGGGGAAGGAGAGGGGAGAAGGAGGGGGAAGGAGCTACGGGGGAAGGAGAGGGGGATGAAGGAGATAGGGGGTAAGGAAGGGGGGTGAGGAAGGGGGAGAAGATGGGGGTAAGTAGAGGGGGGAAGGAATGGGGAAGGAGATCCAGGAAGGGGGAAGGAGATGGGGGAAGGAGATGGGGAAGGAAAGGGGGGTGGAAGGAGAAGGGAGGAGATGGGGGGAAGGAGGGGGGGAAGGAGAGAGGGTGGAAGGAGAGGGGGGATGGAAGGGGGAAGGAGATGGGGGGAAGGAGGGGGGGGAAGGAGATGGGGGGAAGGGGAGGTATTGAAGGAGATGGGGGGAAGGACAGGGGGTAAGGAAGGGGGAAGAAGATGGGGTTAAGGAGAGGGGGGAAGGAACGGGGAAGGAGATGGGGGAAGGAAGGGGGAAGGAGATGGGGGAAGGAGAGGGGGGAAGGAAGGGAGAAGGAAGGGAGAAGGAGATAGGGTGGAAGGTGAGGGGGAAGAGAGGGGGGCAGGAGAGGGGGGACAGAGGGGGGAGAAGGAGAGGGGAGAAGGAGAGGGGTGAGGAGGTGGGGGAAGGAGCGGGGGATAGAGAGGGGGTGGGAAGGAGATAGTGGCGAAGGAAAGGGGGTTGAAGGAGAGGGGGGTCGAAGGAGAAGGGGGCAAAGTATAGGGGGCGAAGGACAGTGGGAAGGAGATGGGGAAGGAGTGGGGGGGAAGAAGAGGGAAGGAGATGGGGGGAAGGGAGAGGGGGGAAGGAGAGGGGGAAGGGGGAAGAAAAAGGGGGGAAGGAGATAGGAGGGAAGGAGAGGGGGTGAAGGAGGGGGGAAGGAGATGGGGGAATGAGAGGGGGAAGGATGGGAGATGGAGAGGGGGGAAGAGGGGGGTGAAGGAGAGGGGGGAATGAGAGGGGGGAACGAGATAGGAGGGAAGGAGAGGGGTAGGAGGGGGAAGGAGATGGGGGAATGAGAGGGGGAAGGAGGGGAGATGGAGAGGGAGGAAGAGGGGGGTGAAGGAAAGGGGGGAAGGAGAAGGGGAACGAGATAGGAGGGAAGGAGAGGGGGTGAAGGATGGGGAAAGGAGATAGAGGGGGAAAGAGGCGGTAAGGAGAGGAGGGGAAGGAGATGGGGGGAAGGAGGGGGGAAGGAGATGGGGGAAGGAGGGGGATAAGGAAGGGGGAAGGAGATGGGGGCAAGGAGAGGGGGATAGAGAGGGGTGGGGAAGGAGATAGTGGCGAAGGAAAGGGGGGTTGAAGGAGAGGGGGTCGAAGGAGAAGGGGGCGAAGTATAGGGGGCGAAGGACAGTGGGAAGGAGATGGGGAAGGAGTGGGGGGAAGGAAGAGGGAAGGAGATGGGGGGAAGGAGAGGGGGGAAGGAGAGGGGGAAGGGGGAAGAAAAAGGGGGGAAGGAGATAGGAGGGAAGGAGAGGGGGTGAAGGAGGGGGGAAGGAGATGGGGGAATGAGAGGGGGAAGGATGGGAGATGGAGAGGGGGGAAGAGGGGGGTGAAGGAGAGGGGGAATGAGAGGGGGAACGAGATAGGAGGGAAGGAGAGGGAGGAAGGAGGGGGAAGGAGATGGGGGAATGAGAGGGGGGAAGGAGGGGAGATGGGTGAGGGGGGAAGAGGGGGGTGAAGGAAAGGGGGGAAGGAGAAGGGGAACGAGATAGGAGGGAAGGAGAGGGGGGACAGGAGGGGGGAAGGAGAGAGGGGGAAGGAGATAGGGGGAAGGAGAGAGGGTGAAGGATGGGGTAAGGAGATAGAGGGGGAAAAGAGGGGGTAAGGAGAGGAGGGGAAGGAGATGGGGGGAAGGAGGGGGGAAGGAGATGGGGGAAGGAGGGGGATAAGGAAGGGGGAAGGAGATGGGGGCAAGGAGAGGGGGTGAAAGAAGAGGGGGAAGAAGAGGGGGGAAGGAGATGGGGCTGAAGGAGGGGGTGGAAGGAGGGAAGGAGATAGGGGAAGGACGGGGATGGAAAGAAGGGTGGAAGGAGATGGGGGAAGGAGAGTGGGGAATGAAGGGGGAAGGAGATGGGGAAGGAGAGGGGGAAGGAAGTGGCAAGGAGATAGGGTAAGGAGGCGGGAAGAAAGGGAGAAGGGGGGAAGAAGAGGGCGGAAGGGGGGAAGGAGAGGGGGACGGAGATAGGAGGGAAGGAGGTGGGCAAGGAAGGGGGAAGGAGATAGGGGAAGGAGAGGGGGGAAGGAGGGGGGAATGGGGAAGGAGAGGGGGAAGGAGAGGGGGGAAGGAGGGGGGAAGGAGATTGGGGGAAGGATAGGGGTGAAGGAGAGGGGGGAAGGAGATAGGGGCGAAGGAGAGGGGGTGAAGGAGAGGCAGGTGAAGGAGAAAGGGGCGAAGGATAGGGCAGCGAAGGTGAGGGGGGAAGGAGAGGGGGCGAAGGAGGGGGGGAAAGGTGATGGGGGAAGGAAGGGGGAAGGATATGGGGAACGTGGGGGACAGAGAGGGGGGTAAAGGAGAGGTGGGGAAGGAGAGGGTGGGGAAGGAAGGAGGGGGAGAAGAGGGGGGAAGGAGAGGGGGGAAGGAGAGGGAGGGGAAGGAAATAGGGGCGATGGAGAGGGGGCGAAGGAGAGGGGGGTGGAGAAAGGGGTGAAGGATAGGGCGGCGAAGGTGAGGGGGGAAGGAGAGGGGGTGAGGGAGAGGGGGGAAAGGTGATGGGGAAGGAAGAGGGGGGAAGAAAGGGGGAAGGAGATGGAGGAAGGGGGGTCAGAGAGGCGGTAAAGGAGAGGGTGGGGAAGGAAGGAGGGGGGAGGAGAGGGGTGGAAGGAGAGGGGGGAAGGAGATTGGAGTAAGGAGGGGGAAGGAAGGGGGCAGGAGATGGGGGAAGGAGGGGGGAAGGAGAGGGGGAAGGAGATGGGGGAAGGAAATGGGGGTGATGGAAGGGGGAAGGAGATAGGGGGAAGGAGAGGGGAAGGAGAGGGGGGAAGGAGATGGGGAGAAGGAGATGGGAGGGTGAAGGAAGGGGGAAGCAGATAGGAGGAAGGAGAGGGGGGAAGGAAGCGGGAAGGAGATGGGGGAACGAGAGAGGGGGAAGGAAGGGGGAAGGACATACGCAGGAGGGGAGGAGAAGGAGATAGGAAGGAAGGAGAGGGGGTGAAAGAAGGGGGAAGGAGATGGGGGGAATGAGATGGGGGAAGGAGATGGGGCGAAGGAAGGAGGGGGAAGGAGGGGGAGGAGATGGGGAAGGAGGGGAGTAAGGAGGGGGGAAGGAGGGGGGAGGAAGGAGATGGGGAAGGAGGGGGGAGGAAGGTTGGGAAGAAAGGGGGAAGGAAGGTGGGTGGGAAGGGGGGGAAGGAAGGGAGAAGGAGATATGGGGGAAGGAGAGGGGGGAAGGAGATGGGGCTGAAGGAGGGGGTGGAAGGAGATAGGGGGAAGGGCGGGGTGGAAGGAGGGGGGATGGAGAGGGGGGAAGGAGAGGGAGGAAAGAGGGGGGAAGGAGAGGGGGGAAGTTGATGGGGGAAGGAGATGGGGCTGAAGGAAGGGGGAAGGAGATAGGGGAGAATGAATGGGTGAAGGAGATGGGGGAAGGAGGGGGGAAGGAGAGGGGGAAGGAGATTGGAGAAAGGAGGGGGAAGGAAGGGGGCAGGAGATAGGTGGGAGGGGAGGGGAAGGAGATGGGGAAGGAGAGGGGGAAGGTAGGGGGAAGGAGATGGGGGTAAGGAGAGGGGGGAAGGAAGGAAGGAGGGTAGGAAGGAAGGGGGAAGGAGATAGGGGGAATGAGATGGGGGGTGGAGATGGGGAGAACGAGAGGGGGAGGGAAAGAGAAAGGGGGAAGGAGAGGGGGCGAAGGAGAGGGGGATAAAGGGGGAGGGCAGGAGAGGGTGGGAAGGAAGGGGGATGGAGGAGGTGGTGAAGCAGATGGGGGGAAGGAGAGGGTGGGAAGGAGATAGGGGGAAGGAGAGGGGGGAAGGAAGGGGAAGGAGATGGGGGAAGGAGATGGGGGAAGGAGAGGGGGGTAAGGAGATGGAGGGAAAGAGAGGGGAGGGAAGGAGATGGGGGAAGGAGAGGGGGTGGAAGAAAGGGGGAAGGAGAGGGGAGAAGGAGATGGGGGGAAGGAGATGGAGGAAGGAAGGGCGAAGGAGATAGGTGGGAAGGAGAAGTGGGGAAGGAAGGGGGTGGGAAGGAGATGGGTGGAAGCAGAGGTTGGGGAAGGAAGGGAGAAGGAGATGAGGGGAGGAGATGAGGGAAGGAAGGAGGAGGGAAGGAGAGAGGGAGGAGATGGGGGAAGGAGGGGGGAGGAAGGGTGGGAAGGAAGGGGAAAGGAAGGCGATGGGAGGGGGGAAGGAAGGGGGAAGGAGATATGGGGGAAGGAGTGGGGGGGAAGGAATGAGAAGGAGATGGGGAAGGAGAGGGGCGTAAGGAAGGGGGAAGGAGATGGGGGAAGGAAGGGGGAAGGAGATGGAGGGAGGAGAGGGGGGAAGGAAGGGGGAAAGAGATGGGGGAAGGAGAGGGGGGAAGGAAGGGTGAAGGAGATAGGGCGGAAGGTGAGGGAGGGGAGGAGAGGGGGCAGGAGAGCGGGGATAGAGGGGGGAGAAGGAGAGGGGAGAAGGAGAGGGGTGAAGGATATGGGGGAAGGTGCGGGGGATAGAGAGGGGTGGGAAGGAGATAGTGGCGAAGGAGAGGGGGTTGAAGGAGAGGGGGTCGAACGAGAAGGGGGCGAAGGAGAGTGGGAAGGAGATGGGGGAAGGAGTGGGGGGAAGGAAGAGGGAAGGAGATGGGGGAAGGAGAGGGGTAAGGAGAGGGGGAAGGGGGAAGGAAAAGGGGGAAGGAGATAGGAGGGAAGGACAGGGGGTGAAGGAGGGGGAAGGAGATGGGAGGAATGAGAGGGGGGAAGGAGGGGAGATGGAGATTGGGAAGAGGGGGGTGAAGGAAAGGGGGGAAGGAGAGGGGGAACGAGATAGTAGGGAAGGAGAGGGGGGAAGGAGGGGGAAAGGAGAGAGGGGGGGAAGGAGATGGGGGGAAGGAGATTGGGGGTGAAGGAAGGGGGAAGGAGATGGGGGAAGGAGAGGGGGAAGATAGGGGGAAGGAGGGGGGAAGGAGAGGAGGGGAAGGAGATGGGGGAAGGAGGGGGGAAGGAGGGGGGAAGGAGATGGGGAAGGAGGGGGTTAAGGAAGGGGGGAGGAGATGGGGGCCAGGAGAGGGGGCGGAAGTAGAGGGGGGAAGGAGAGGGGGAAAGAGATGGGGCTGAAGAAGGGGGTGGAAGGAGATAGGTGGGAAGGAGGGGGTGGAACAAGGGGGGGTGGAGAGGGGGGAAGGAAGGGGGGAAGGAGATGGGGGAATGAGAGTGGGGAAGGAAGGGGGAAGGAGATGGGGGGAAGGAGGGGAGGAAGAAAGGGGAAGGGGGAAGAAGAGGGGGGAAGGGGGGAAGGAGAGGGAGGGATGGAGATAGGAAGAAAGGAGATGGGGAAGGAGAGGGGGAAGGAGATTGGGGGAAGGATAGGGCTGAAGGAGAGGGGGGGAAGGAGAGGCGGGTGAAGGAGAAACGGGTGAAGGATAGAGCGGCGAAGGTGAGGGGTGAAAGGTGATGGGGGAAGGAAGGGGGGGAAGAAAGGGGGAAGGATATGGGGGAAGGGGGGGACAGAGAGGGGGTAAAGGAGAGGTGGGGAAGGAAGGGGGTGGGAAGGAGAGGGGTGGAAGGAGAGGGTGGGGAAGGAAGGAGGGGGCAGGAGAGGGGGGAAGGAGAGTGGGGAAGGAGAGGGGGGAAGGAGATAGGGGCGAAGGAGAGGGGGGTGAAGGAGAAAGGGGTGAACGATAGGGCAGCGTAGGTGAAGGGGGGAAGGAGAGGGGGCGAAGGAGAGGGGGGAAAGGTGATGGGGGAAGGAAGGGGGAAAGAAAGGGGGAAGGAGATGGGGGAAGGAGAGGGGAGAAGGAGAGGGGGTGAAGGAGAGGAGGGAAGGAGGGGGGAAGGAGAGGGGGGTAGGAAAGGGGGGAAGGAGATGTGGGAAGGAGATGGGGGAAGGAGAGTGGGGGTGAAGGAGAGAGGGGGCAATGAGATACGGGGGAAGGAGACGGGGTTTAGGAAGGGTCAAGGAGATAGTGGGGAAGGAGAGAGGGTGAAAGGAAGAGGGAAGGAGGAGGGGAAGGAGAGGGGAGGGAAGGAGATTGGAGGGAAGGAGAGGGGGGAAGGAGATGGGGGAAGGAAAGGGGGAAGGAGATGAGGGGAAAGGGGGGAAGGAGAGTGGGGTAAGGAGAGGGGGGAAGGAGAGGGTGGGAAGGAGGGGTGGAAGGAGATATGGGGAAGGAGAGGGGGCAAGAAGATTGGGGGAAGGAGAGTGGAGGGGAAGAAGGGGGAAGGAGATAGTGGGGAAGGAGAGGGGGAAGGAAGGGGGCAGGAGATAGGGGCGAAGGAGATGTGGGGGAAGGAAGGGGAAAGGAGATGGGGGGAAGAGATGGGGGAAGGAGAGAGGGGAAGGAGATAGCGGTGAAGGAGGGGGGGAAGGAATGGGGAAGGAGATGGGGGGAAGAATGGGTGGGAAGGAGATGGGGGGAAGGAGAGGGGGGGAAGGAGAGGAGGGGGAAGGAGAGAGGGGGGAAGGATAAGGGGAAGGAAGGGGTAAGGAAGGAGATGGGGGAAGGAGGGGGGAAAGAAGGGGAAGGAAGGAGATGGGGGAAGTAGAGGGGTGGGAAGTAAGGGGGAAGGAAGGGGATGGGGGAGGAAGGGGGAAGTGGATGGGGGAGGGGGCGAAGGAAGGGGAAAGGAGATGGGGTAAGGAGTGGGGGGGAAAAGGAAGGGGGAGGCAGAGGGGCGAAGGAGAGGGGAGGAAGGGGGGGAAGGAGAGGGTGGGGAAGGAGAGGTGCAAGGAAGGGGGAAGGAGATGGGGGAAGGATAGGGGGAAAAGAAAGAGGCAAGGAGATGGGGGGAAGGAGAGGGGAGGAGAAGAGGGGGAAGGAGATGGGGATGAGATGAGGAGAAAGGTGAGGGTGGGGAAGTAGTGGGGGGAAGGAGTAGGGGGTAAGGAGGGGTGGAAGGAAGGGGGAAGGAGATGGGGGAAGTAGATGGGGGAAGGGGATGGTGGAGAATGAGAGGTGGGGAAGGAGACAGGTGGGAAGGAGACGGGGGAAGGAAGGGTGAAGAAGATGGGGGGAAGGAGAGGGGAAGGAAGGGGAAGGAAATAGGGGTGAAGGAGAGGTGGGGGAAGGAAGGGGAGGGAGATAGGGGCCAAGGAGAGGTGGGGGAAGGAAGGGGGAAGGAGATGTGGGAAGAAGGTGGGGGGAAGGAAGGGGGAAGGGGATAGGGGAGGGGCGCGAAGGAATGGGGAAGGAGATAGGCGGGAAGTAGAGGGGGGGAAGAAGATAGGGGGAAGTAGAGGGGAGAAGGAAGCGGGAAGGAGATAAGGGGAAGGAGAGTGGGGAAGGAGAGGGGAAGGAGAGGGGGGAAGGGGGGAAGGAGATGAGCGGAAGGAGAAGGAGGAAGGAGAGGGGGTGGAAGGAAGGGGGAAGGAGATGGGGGGAAGGAGAGGGGAAGGAAGGGGGAAGGAAATAGGGGTGAAGGAGAGGTGGGGGAAGGAAGGGGGAAGGAGATAGGGGCCAAGGAGAGGTGGGGGAAGGAAGGGGGAAGGAGATGGGGGGAAGGAGAGGGGGGGGGAAGGAGTCGGGGGGAAGGAGAGGTGGGAAGGAGATAGGGGGAAGGAGAGGGGGGAAGGAAGGGGGAAGGAGAAGGGGGAAGGAAGCGGGAAGGAGTTGGGGGAAGGAGAGGGGGAAGGAGATTGGGGGAAGGAGGGGGCGGAAAGGAGATGGGGAAGGAGGGGGTGGAAGGAAGGGGGAAGGAGGGGTGAAGGAGAGGCGGGAAGGAGATGGGGGAAGGAGAGGGGGAGGTTGATGGGGGAAGGAGATGGGGAGAAGAAGAGGTGGGAAAGAGATAGGGGTAAGGAGAGGGGGGAAGAGAGAGGGTGAAGGATGGGGGAAGGAGATAGGGGAAAGGGAGGAAGGAAGGGGGAAGGAGATGGAGGGAAGGAGAGGGAAGGGAAGGAAGGGGGAAAGAAATAGGGGAAAGGTGGAAGGAAGGGGGAAGGAGATGGGGGTAAGGAGAGGGAAGAAAGAGAGAGGGGGAAGGAAGGGGAAGGAGAAAGGGGGAAAGGGGGGGAAGGAAGGGGGAAGGAGATAGGGGAGAAGGAGAGGGGGAGAAGGAAGGGGGAAAGAGGTAGGGGTGAAGGAGAGGTGAGGGAAGGAAGGGGGAAGGAGATAGGGGAAGGAGAGGGAGTGGAAGGAGAGGGGCGAAGGAGATGGGGGAGGTAGATGGGGGGGAAGGAGATGGTAGTGAAGGAGAGGGGGAAAGAGATAGGGGTGAAGGAGGGGAGAAAGGAAGCAGGAAGGAGATGGGGGAAGGAGAGGGTGGAAAGAGAGGGGGTGGAAGGAGATGGCGGAAGAAGACGGGGGAAGGGGAGGGTAGGGAAGGAGAGGAGAGGGAAGGAGAGAGGGGGGATGGATGGGTGGGGAAGGAAGGGAATGGGTGAAGGAAGGGGGAAGGAGATGCTGGGAAGGAGAGGGGGAACAAAGGGGGAAGGGGATAGGCGGGAGGGGAGGGGAAGGAGATGGGGGAAGGAGAGGGGTGAAGGACGGGGGAAGGAGATAGGAGTAAGGAGAAGGGGGAAGGAAGCAAGGAAGGAGAGGGGGGAAGGAAGGGGAAGGAGATGGGGGAAAGGAAGTGGGAAGGAGATGGGGGAAGGAGAGGGTGGGGAAGGAGAGGGGGGAAGGAGAGAGGGGGGAAGGAGGGGGGGAAGGCGAGGAAGGGGAATGAGAGAGGAGAAAGGAGAGGGGGAAGGAGAGGGGACGGAAGAGATGGGGGGAAGGAACGGTGACGGAAGGGGATGGGGAAGGAGAGGGGGAAGGAAGGAGATGGGGGAAAGGGAGGGGAAGGAAGGAAGGGGATGGGGAAGGAGAGGGGTGGAAAGGAAGTGGAAGAAACGGGTAGGAGATAAGGGGAAGGAGAGGGGGTGGGAAGGGGTTAGGTGGGAAGGAGAGGTGGGGGAAGGTAGGTGAAGGAGATGGTGGGAAGGAGAGGAAGGAAGGAAGGGGGAAGTAGAGGGGGGAAGGAGAGGGGGGAAGGAGAGGGGGAGGAAGTGGGAAGGAGATAGGGGAGAAGGAGAGGTGGGGGAAGGTAGGGGTAAGGAGATCGGGGGGAAGGAGGGGGGAAGGTAGGGGGAAGGAGATGGGGGATGGAGGGGGGAGAAGGAGGGGGGAAGGATATAGGCGGGAAGGGGGGGAAGGAGATGGGGGTAAGGAGGGGAGAAGGATGGAAGGAGAGGGGGGAAGGAAGGGGGAAGGAGATGGGGGAAGGAGATAGGGGTGAACGAGAGGGGGAGGGAAGGAGATGGGTTAAGGAGAGGGGGGAAGGAGAGTGGGGTGAAGGAGAGGGAGGAAGGAGAGGGTGGGAAGGAAGTGGGATGGAGAGGGGGGAAGGAGATAGGAGGGACGGAGAAGGGGGAAGGAAGGGGGAAGGAGATGTGGGAGGAGAGGGGGGAAGGAGATGGGGTAAGGAGAGGGGAGGGAAGGAAGGGGGAAGGAGAGGGGGGAAGTAGATACGGGGGAAGGAGAGGGGGAAGGAGATAGGGGGAAGGGGAGGGTGGAGCAGAGAGGGGGGAATGGTGGGGAAGGAAGGGGAAAGGAGATAAGGTGGAAAGGGGGGAGGAAGGGGGAGAAAGTGGGAAGTTGATGGTGGAGGAGAGGGGGGAGGAGATAGGTGCGAATGAGAGGTGGGGGAAGGAAGGTAGAAGGAGATAGGGGTGAAGGAGGGGGGGAAGGAAGGGGGAAGGAGAGGGTGGGGAAGGAGAGGGTGGGGAAGGAGAGGGTGGGGAAGGAGAGGGGGGAAGGAAAGGGGGGAAAGGAGAGAGGGGGAAATGGGGAGGAAAACATGGGAAAGGAGATAAGGGGGAAAGGGGGGTAGGAAGGGGGGAGAAAATGGGAAGGAGATGGTGGAGGAGTGGGGGGTAGGAAGGGGGAAGGAAATAGGTGCGAAGGATAGGTGGGGGAAGGAAGGGAGAAGGAGATAGGGGGGAAGGAGAGTGAGGGAAGGAAGGGGGAAGGAGATAGGGGCGAAGGAGAGGTGGGGGAAGGAAGGGGGAAGGAGATAGGGTGGAAGGAGAGGGGGGAAGGAAGGGGGAAGGACATAGGCGAAAGGAGAGGGGGAAGTCGATGGGGGAAGGAGAGGGGGCGCGGAGAGGGGCGTGAAGGAGAGGGGGTAAGGATAGGGTGGGAAGGAAGGGAAAAGGAGATAGGTGGGAAGGAGACGGTGGGAAGGAGATAGGGGGAAGGAAAGGGGGGAAGAGAGGGGGGAAGGAAGGCGGGAAAGGAGATCGGGGAAGGAGAGGAGGCCAAGGAGATGGGGGATGGAGGGGGGGGAAGGAAGGGTGAAGGAGAGGGGCGATGGAGATGGGGGGAAAGTAGAGGGGGGAAGGAGATGGGGGAGGAGAGGGGGTAGAAGGAAGGGGAAAGGAGGGGGGGAAGGAGATAGGGGGAAATAGAGGGGGAAGGAAAGGGGGGAAGGATATAGGTGGACGGAGAGGTGGGGAAGGGGAGGGGGGAAGGAAGGGTGAAGGATGAAGGAGAGGGGCAAAGGAGATAGGGGGAAAGGAGAGGGGGAAGGAGATGGGGGAAGGAGAGGGGGTAGATGGAATAGTGAAGGAGAGGGGGGAGGAGAGGTGGGAAGGAGATAGGGGGTAAGGACAGGGGGAAAGAAGGGTGAAGGAGATAGTGGGAAGGAGGTATGGGGAAGGAAGGGGGGAGGAGATGGGGAAGGGGGGAAGGAAGGGGAACAGAGATAGGCGGGAAGGAGAGGGGGGAAGAAGGGGGAAGGAAATGGGGGGAAGTGGGGAAGGAAGGGGGCAGGAGATAGGTGGAAGAGGGGGAAGGAGAGGGGGGAAGGAAGCGGGACGGAGAAAGGGGAACGCAGAGGGGGAAGGAGGTGGGAAGAAGATAGGCAGGAAGAGGGGGAACGAGACGGGGGTAAGCGGGGGGAAGGTTGGAAGGAGGGCGGAAAGGAAGGAGATTGGGGAAGTTGTTGGGGGGATGGAGATAGGGGTGAACGAGAGGGGGAGGGATGGAGATGGGGGGAAGGAGAGGGGGGAAGGAGAGTGGGGTGAAGGAGAGGGGGGAAGGAGAGGGTGGGAAGGAGAGGGGGGGAAGGAGATGGGGGAAGGACAGGGGTGAATGAAGGGGGAAGGAGATGGGGGAAAGGAAGGGGGAAGGAGATGGGGAAGGAGAGGGGGTGGAAGGAGAGGGGGGAGTAGATGGGGGAAGGAGAGGGTAGGGAAGGAGAGGGGGGAAGGAGATGGGGGGCAGGAGGGGGGAAGGCGAGGAGGTGGAAGGAGAGAGTGGGAAGGAGAGGGGGAAGGAGAGGAGGGGGAAGGAGAGAGGGGGGAAGGATGGGTGGGGAAGGAAGGGGATGGGTGAAGGAAGGGGGAAGGAGATGGGTGGAAGGAGAGGGGGGAACGAAGGGGGAAGGGGATAGGCGGGAGAGGAGGGGAAGGAGATAGGGGGAAGGAGAGGGGTGAAGGACGGGGGAAGGAGATCGGGGGTAAGGAGAAGGGGGGAAGGAAGGGGGAAGGAGATGGGGGAAAGGAAGGGGGAAGGAGATGTGGGAAGGAGAGGGGGTGGAAGGAGAGGGGGAGTAGATGGGGAAGGAGAGGGTGGGGAAAGAGAGGGGGTAGGAGATTGGGGGAAGGAGGGGGGAAGGCGAGGAGGGGGAATGAGAGAGGGGGAAGGAGGGGGGAGGAGTGGGGACAGAAGAGATGGGGGAAGGAGAGGTGACGGAAGGGGATGGGGCAAGGAGAGGGGGAAGGAAGGAGATGGGGAGAAAGGGGGGCGGGACATAAGGGGGAAGGAAGGAGATGGGCGGAAGGAGAGGGGTGGAAAGGAAGTGGAAGGAAGGGGATGGGGGAAGGGGGAAGGAGATGGGGAAACGGGGCAAAGGAAGGGTGAAGGAGATGGGGGAGGAGAGGGGGGAAGGAGAGGGGGAAGGAAGGAGTAGGAGATAGGGGGAAGGAGAGCGGGTGGGAAGGAGATAGGTGGGAAGGAGAGGTGGGTGAAGGTAGGGGAAGAAGATGGTGGGAAGGAGAGGGGGGAAGGAAGGGGGAAGTAGAGGGGGGAAGGAAGGGGGAAGGAGATGGGGGGAAGGAGAGGGGGGAGGAAGTGGGAAGGAGATTGGGGGGAAGGAGAGGGGGAAGGAAGGGGGAAGGAGATAGGCAGGAAGGAGGGGGGAAGGAAGGGGGAAGGAGATGGGGGATGGAGGGGGAGAAGGAACGGGGAAGGAGATAGGGGGAAGGGGGAAGGAAGGGGGAAGGAGAGGGGGAAGGAAGCGGGAAGGAGATGGGGAAGGAGAGGGGGCAAGGAGGGGGGAAGGATATAGGCGGGAAGGGGGGGAAGGAGATGGGGGTAAGGAGGGGAGAAGGATGGAAGGAGAGGTGGGAAGGAAGAGGGAAGGAGATGGGGGAAGGAGATAGGGGGAAGGAGATAGGGGTGAACGAGAGGGGGAGGGAAGGAGATGGGTTAAGGGGAGGGGGGAAGGAGAGTGGGGTGAAGGAGAGGGAGGAAGGAGAGGGTGGGAAGGAAGTGGGATGGAGAGGGGGAAGGAGATAGGAGGGACGGAGATGGGGGGAAGGAAGGGGGAAGGAGATGGGGGGAAGGAGAGGGGGGAAGGAGATGGGGTAAGGAGCGAGGAGGGAAGGAAGGGGGAAGGAGAGGGGGGAAGTAGATACGGGGGAAGGGGAGGGGGAAGGAGAGAGGGGGGAATGGTGGGGAAGGAAGGGGAAAGGAGATAAGGTGGAAAGGGGGGAGGAAGGGGGAGAAAGTGGGAAGTAAATTGTGGAAGAGAGGGGGAGGAATGGGGAAGGAGATAGGTGCGAATGAGAGGTGGGGGAAGGAAGGTAGAAGGAGATAGGGGCGAAGGAGAGGTGGGGGAAGGAAGGGGGAAGGAGAGGGTGGGGAAGGAAGCAGGAAGGAGATGGGGGAAGGAGAGGCGGAAGGAGATTGGGGGAAGGAGGGGGCGGAAAGGAAATGGGGATGGAGGGGGTGGAAGGAAGGGGGAAGGAGGGGTGAAGGAGAGGCGGGAAGGAGATGGGGGAAGGAGAGGGAAGGGAAGGAAGGGGGTAGGCGATAGGGGAGAAGGAGAGGGGGAGAAGGAAGGGGGAAGGAGGTAGGGGTGAAGGAGAGGTGAGGGAAGGAAGGGGGAAGGAGATAGGGGAAGGAGAGGGAGTGGAAGGAGAGGGGCGAAGGAGATGGGGGAGGTAGATGGGGGGGAAGGAGATGGTAGTGAAGGAGATGGGGGAAGGAGATAGGGGTGAAGGAGGGGGAAAGGAAGCAGGAAGGAGATGGGGGAAGGAGAGGGTGGAAGGAGAGGGCGGAAGAAGACGGGGGAAGGGGAGGGTAGGGAAGGAGAGGGTGGAAGGAGATAGGGGAAGGAGGGGGTGTACGAAATGGTGAAGGAGATAGGGGGAAGGAGGGGTGGGAATGAGATGGGGTGAAGGAGACGAGGGAAGGAGATAGGGGCGAAGGAGAGGGGGAAGGAGAGGAGGGGGAAGGAGAGAGAGGGGGGAAGGATGGGTGGGGAAGGAAGGGGATGGGTGAAGGAAGGGGGAAGGAGATGGGTGGAAGGAGAGGGGGGAACGAAGGGGGAAGGGGATAGGCGGGAGGGGAGAGGAAGGAGATGGGGAAAGGAGAGGGGTGAAGGATAGGGGAAGGAGATCGGGGGTAAGGAGAAGGGGGAAGGAAGCAAGGAAGGAGGGGGGGAAGGAAGGGGGAAGGAGATGGGGGAAAGGAAGGGGGAAGGAGTTGGGGGAAGGAGAGGGGGAGGAAGGAGATGGGGGAAGGAGATAGGGGGAAAGGAGGGTAAAGGTGAGGAGGTGGAAGGAGAGAGTGGGAAGGAGAGGGGGGAAGGAGAGGGGATGGAAGAGATGGGGGAAGGAGAGGTGACGGAAGGGGATGGGGGAAGGAGAGGGGGAAGGAAGGAGATGGGGGGGAAAGGGGGGCAGGACGTAAGGGGGAAGGAAGGAGATGGGGGAAGGAGAGGGGTGGAAAGGAAGTGGAAGGAAGGGGATGGGGGAAGGAGGAAGGAGATGGGGAAACGGGGCAAAGGAAGGGGGAAGGAGATAGGGGCCAAGGAGAGGTGGGGGAAGGAAGGGGGAAGGAGATGGGGGGAAGGAGAGGGGGGGGGAAGGAGTCGGGGGGAAGGAGAGGTGGGAAGGAGATAGGGGGAAGGAGAGGGGGGAAGGAAGGGGGAAGGAGAAGGGGGAAGGAAGCGGGAAGGAGTTGGGGGAAGGAGAGGGGGAAGGAGATTGGGGGAAGGAGGGGGCGGAAAGGAGATGGGGAAGGAGGGGGTGGAAGGAAGGGGGAAGGAGGGGTGAAGGAGAGGCGGGAAGGAGATGGGGGAAGGAGAGGGGGAGGTTGATGGGGGAAGGAGATGGGGAGAAGAAGAGGTGGGAAAGAGATAGGGGTAAGGAGAGGGGGGAAGAGAGAGGGTGAAGGATGGGGGAAGGAGATAGGGGAAAGGGAGGAAGGAAGGGGGAAGGAGATGGAGGGAAGGAGAGGGAAGGGAAGGAAGGGGGAAAGAAATAGGGGAAAGGTGGAAGGAAGGGGGAAGGAGATGGGGGTAAGGAGAGGGAAGAAAGAGAGAGGGGGAAGGAAGGGGAAGGAGAAAGGGGGAAAGGGGGGGAAGGAAGGGGGAAGGAGATAGGGGAGAAGGAGAGGGGGAGAAGGAAGGGGGAAAGAGGTAGGGGTGAAGGAGAGGTGAGGGAAGGAAGGGGGAAGGAGATAGGGGAAGGAGAGGGAGTGGAAGGAGAGGGGCGAAGGAGATGGGGGAGGTAGATGGGGGGGAAGGAGATGGTAGTGAAGGAGAGGGGGAAAGAGATAGGGGTGAAGGAGGGGAGAAAGGAAGCAGGAAGGAGATGGGGGAAGGAGAGGGTGGAAAGAGAGGGGGTGGAAGGAGATGGCGGAAGAAGACGGGGGAAGGGGAGGGTAGGGAAGGAGAGGAGAGGGAAGGAGAGAGGGGGGATGGATGGGTGGGGAAGGAAGGGAATGGGTGAAGGAAGGGGGAAGGAGATGCTGGGAAGGAGAGGGGGAACAAAGGGGGAAGGGGATAGGCGGGAGGGGAGGGGAAGGAGATGGGGGAAGGAGAGGGGTGAAGGACGGGGGAAGGAGATAGGAGTAAGGAGAAGGGGGAAGGAAGCAAGGAAGGAGAGGGGGGAAGGAAGGGGGAAGGAGATGGGGGAAAGGAAGTGGGAAGGAGATGGGGGAAGGAGAGGGTGGGGAAGGAGAGGGGGGAAGGAGAGAGGGGGGAAGGAGGGGGGGAAGGCGAGGAAGGGGAATGAGAGAGGAGAAAGGAGAGGGGGAAGGAGAGGGGACGGAAGAGATGGGGGGAAGGAACGGTGACGGAAGGGGATGGGGAAGGAGAGGGGGAAGGAAGGAGATGGGGGAAAGGGAGGGGAAGGAAGGAAGGGGATGGGGAAGGAGAGGGGTGGAAAGGAAGTGGAAGAAACGGGTAGGAGATAAGGGGAAGGAGAGGGGGTGGGAAGGGGTTAGGTGGGAAGGAGAGGTGGGGGAAGGTAGGTGAAGGAGATGGTGGGAAGGAGAGGAAGGAAGGAAGGGGGAAGTAGAGGGGGGAAGGAGAGGGGGGAAGGAGAGGGGGAGGAAGTGGGAAGGAGATAGGGGAGAAGGAGAGGTGGGGGAAGGTAGGGGTAAGGAGATCGGGGGGAAGGAGGGGGGAAGGTAGGGGGAAGGAGATGGGGGATGGAGGGGGGAGAAGGAGGGGGGAAGGATATAGGCGGGAAGGGGGGGAAGGAGATGGGGGTAAGGAGGGGAGAAGGATGGAAGGAGAGGGGGGAAGGAAGGGGGAAGGAGATGGGGGAAGGAGATAGGGGTGAACGAGAGGGGGAGGGAAGGAGATGGGTTAAGGAGAGGGGGGAAGGAGAGTGGGGTGAAGGAGAGGGAGGAAGGAGAGGGTGGGAAGGAAGTGGGATGGAGAGGGGGGAAGGAGATAGGAGGGACGGAGAAGGGGGAAGGAAGGGGGAAGGAGATGTGGGAGGAGAGGGGGGAAGGAGATGGGGTAAGGAGAGGGGAGGGAAGGAAGGGGGAAGGAGAGGGGGGAAGTAGATACGGGGGAAGGAGAGGGGGAAGGAGATAGGGGGAAGGGGAGGGGGAAGCAGAGAGGGGGGAATGGTGGGGAAGGAAGGGGAAAGGAGATAAGGTGGAAAGGGGGGAGGAAGGGGGAGAAAGTGGGAAGTTGATGGTGGAGGAGAGGGGGGAGGAGATAGGTGCGAATGAGAGGTGGGGGAAGGAAGGTAGAAGGAGATAGGGGTGAAGGAGGGGGGGAAGGAAGGGGGAAGGAGAGGGTGGGGAAGGAGAGGGTGGGGAAGGAGAGGGTGGGGAAGGAGAGGGGGGAAGGAAAGGGGGGAAAGGAGAGAGGGGGAAATGGGGAGGAAAACATGGGAAAGGAGATAAGGGGGAAAGGGGGGTAGGAAGGGGGGAGAAAATGGGAAGGAGATGGTGGAGGAGTGGGGGGTAGGAAGGGGGAAGGAAATAGGTGCGAAGGATAGGTGGGGGAAGGAAGGGAGAAGGAGATAGGGGGGAAGGAGAGTGAGGGAAGGAAGGGGGAAGGAGATAGGGGCGAAGGAGAGGTGGGGGAAGGAAGGGGGAAGGAGATAGGGTGGAAGGAGAGGGGGGAAGGAAGGGGGAAGGACATAGGCGAAAGGAGAGGGGGAAGTCGATGGGGGAAGGAGAGGGGGCGCGGAGAGGGGCGTGAAGGAGAGGGGGTAAGGATAGGGTGGGAAGGAAGGGAAAAGGAGATAGGTGGGAAGGAGACGGTGGGAAGGAGATAGGGGGAAGGAAAGGGGGGAAGAGAGGGGGGAAGGAAGGCGGGAAAGGAGATCGGGGAAGGAGAGGAGGCCAAGGAGATGGGGGATGGAGGGGGGGGAAGGAAGGGTGAAGGAGAGGGGCGATGGAGATGGGGGGAAAGTAGAGGGGGGAAGGAGATGGGGGAGGAGAGGGGGTAGAAGGAAGGGGAAAGGAGGGGGGGAAGGAGATAGGGGGAAATAGAGGGGGAAGGAAAGGGGGGAAGGATATAGGTGGACGGAGAGGTGGGGAAGGGGAGGGGGGAAGGAAGGGTGAAGGATGAAGGAGAGGGGCAAAGGAGATAGGGGGAAAGGAGAGGGGGAAGGAGATGGGGGAAGGAGAGGGGGTAGATGGAATAGTGAAGGAGAGGGGGGAGGAGAGGTGGGAAGGAGATAGGGGGTAAGGACAGGGGGAAAGAAGGGTGAAGGAGATAGTGGGAAGGAGGTATGGGGAAGGAAGGGGGGAGGAGATGGGGAAGGGGGAAGGAAGGGGAACAGAGATAGGCGGGAAGGAGAGGGGGGAAGAAGGGGGAAGGAAATGGGGGGAAGTGGGGAAGGAAGGGGGCAGGAGATAGGTGGAAGAGGGGGAAGGAGAGGGGGGAAGGAAGCGGGACGGAGAAAGGGGGACGCAGAGGGGGAAGGAGGTGGGAAGAAGATAGGCAGGAAGAGGGGGAACGAGACGGGGGTAAGCGGGGGGAAGGTTGGAAGGAGGGCGGAAAGGAAGGAGATTGGGGAAGTTGTTGGGGGGATGGAGATAGGGGTGAACGAGAGGGGGAGGGATGGAGATGGGGGGAAGGAGAGGGGGGAAGGAGAGTGGGGTGAAGGAGAGGGGGGAAGGAGAGGGTGGGAAGGAGAGGGGGGGAAGGAGATGGGGGAAGGACAGGGGTGAATGAAGGGGGAAGGAGATGGGGGAAAGGAAGGGGGAAGGAGATGGGGAAGGAGAGGGGGTGGAAGGAGAGGGGGGAGTAGATGGGGGAAGGAGAGGGTAGGGAAGGAGAGGGGGGAAGGAGATGGGGGGCAGGAGGGGGGAAGGCGAGGAGGTGGAAGGAGAGAGTGGGAAGGAGAGGGGGAAGGAGAGGAGGGGGAAGGAGAGAGGGGGGAAGGATGGGTGGGGAAGGAAGGGGATGGGTGAAGGAAGGGGGAAGGAGATGGGTGGAAGGAGAGGGGGGAACGAAGGGGGAAGGGGATAGGCGGGAGAGGAGGGGAAGGAGATAGGGGGAAGGAGAGGGGTGAAGGACGGGGGAAGGAGATCGGGGGTAAGGAGAAGGGGGGAAGGAAGGGGGAAGGAGATGGGGGAAAGGAAGGGGGAAGGAGATGTGGGAAGGAGAGGGGGTGGAAGGAGAGGGGGAGTAGATGGGGAAGGAGAGGGTGGGGAAAGAGAGGGGGTAGGAGATTGGGGGAAGGAGGGGGGAAGGCGAGGAGGGGGAATGAGAGAGGGGGAAGGAGGGGGGGAGGAGTGGGGACAGAAGAGATGGGGGAAGGAGAGGTGACGGAAGGGGATGGGGCAAGGAGAGGGGGAAGGAAGGAGATGGGGAGAAAGGGGGGCGGGACATAAGGGGGAAGGAAGGAGATGGGCGGAAGGAGAGGGGTGGAAAGGAAGTGGAAGGAAGGGGATGGGGGAAGGGGGAAGGAGATGGGGAAACGGGGCAAAGGAAGGGTGAAGGAGATGGGGGAGGAGAGGGGGGAAGGAGAGGGGGAAGGAAGGAGTAGGAGATAGGGGGAAGGAGAGCGGGTGGGAAGGAGATAGGTGGGAAGGAGAGGTGGGTGAAGGTAGGGGAAGAAGATGGTGGGAAGGAGAGGGGGGAAGGAAGGGGGAAGTAGAGGGGGGAAGGAAGGGGGAAGGAGATGGGGGGAAGGAGAGGGGGGAGGAAGTGGGAAGGAGATTGGGGGGAAGGAGAGGGGGAAGGAAGGGGGAAGGAGATAGGCAGGAAGGAGGGGGGAAGGAAGGGGGAAGGAGATGGGGGATGGAGGGGGAGAAGGAACGGGGAAGGAGATAGGGGGAAGGGGGAAGGAAGGGGGAAGGAGAGGGGGAAGGAAGCGGGAAGGAGATGGGGAAGGAGAGGGGGCAAGGAGGGGGGAAGGATATAGGCGGGAAGGGGGGGAAGGAGATGGGGGTAAGGAGGGGAGAAGGATGGAAGGAGAGGTGGGAAGGAAGAGGGAAGGAGATGGGGGAAGGAGATAGGGGGAAGGAGATAGGGGTGAACGAGAGGGGGAGGGAAGGAGATGGGTTAAGGGGAGGGGGGAAGGAGAGTGGGGTGAAGGAGAGGGAGGAAGGAGAGGGTGGGAAGGAAGTGGGATGGAGAGGGGGAAGGAGATAGGAGGGACGGAGATGGGGGGAAGGAAGGGGGAAGGAGATGGGGGGAAGGAGAGGGGGGAAGGAGATGGGGTAAGGAGCGAGGAGGGAAGGAAGGGGGAAGGAGAGGGGGGAAGTAGATACGGGGGAAGGGGAGGGGGAAGGAGAGAGGGGGGAATGGTGGGGAAGGAAGGGGAAAGGAGATAAGGTGGAAAGGGGGGAGGAAGGGGGAGAAAGTGGGAAGTAAATTGTGGAAGAGAGGGGGAGGAATGGGGAAGGAGATAGGTGCGAATGAGAGGTGGGGGAAGGAAGGTAGAAGGAGATAGGGGCGAAGGAGAGGTGGGGGAAGGAAGGGGGAAGGAGAGGGTGGGGAAGGAAGCAGGAAGGAGATGGGGGAAGGAGAGGCGGAAGGAGATTGGGGGAAGGAGGGGGCGGAAAGGAAATGGGGATGGAGGGGGTGGAAGGAAGGGGGAAGGAGGGGTGAAGGAGAGGCGGGAAGGAGATGGGGGAAGGAGAGGGAAGGGAAGGAAGGGGGTAGGCGATAGGGGAGAAGGAGAGGGGGAGAAGGAAGGGGGAAGGAGGTAGGGGTGAAGGAGAGGTGAGGGAAGGAAGGGGGAAGGAGATAGGGGAAGGAGAGGGAGTGGAAGGAGAGGGGCGAAGGAGATGGGGGAGGTAGATGGGGGGGAAGGAGATGGTAGTGAAGGAGATGGGGGAAGGAGATAGGGGTGAAGGAGGGGGAAAGGAAGCAGGAAGGAGATGGGGGAAGGAGAGGGTGGAAGGAGAGGGCGGAAGAAGACGGGGGGAGGGGAGGGTAGGGAAGGAGAGGGTGGAAGGAGATAGGGGAAGGAGGGGGTGTACGAAATGGTGAAGGAGATAGGGGGAAGGAGGGGTGGGAATGAGATGGGGTGAAGGAGACGAGGGAAGGAGATAGGGGCGAAGGAGAGGGGGAAGGAGAGGAGGGGGAAGGAGAGAGAGGGGGGAAGGATGGGTGGGGAAGGAAGGGGATGGGTGAAGGAAGGGGGAAGGAGATGGGTGGAAGGAGAGGGGGGAACGAAGGGGGAAGGGGATAGGCGGGAGGGGAGAGGAAGGAGATGGGGAAAGGAGAGGGGTGAAGGATAGGGGAAGGAGATCGGGGGTAAGGAGAAGGGGGAAGGAAGCAAGGAAGGAGGGGGGGAAGGAAGGGGGAAGGAGATGGGGGAAAGGAAGGGGGAAGGAGTTGGGGGAAGGAGAGGGGGAGGAAGGAGATGGGGGAAGGAGATAGGGGGAAAGGAGGGTAAAGGTGAGGAGGTGGAAGGAGAGAGTGGGAAGGAGAGGGGGGAAGGAGAGGGGATGGAAGAGATGGGGGAAGGAGAGGTGACGGAAGGGGATGGGGGAAGGAGAGGGGGAAGGAAGGAGATGGGGGGAAAGGGGGGCAGGACGTAAGGGGGAAGGAAGGAGATGGGGGAAGGAGAGGGGTGGAAAGGAAGTGGAAGGAAGGGGATGGGGGAAGGAGGAAGGAGATGGGGAAACGGGGCAAAGGAAGGGTGAAGGAGATGGGGAGGAGAGGGGGGAAGGAGAGGGGGAAGGAAGGGGTAGGAGATAGGGGGAAGGAGAGGGGGTGGGAAGGAGATAGGTGGGAAGGAGAGGTGGGGGAAGGTAGGGGAAGGAGATGGTGGGAAGGAGAGGGGGGAAGGAAGGGGGAAGTAGAGGGGGGAAGGAAGGGGGAAGGAGATGGGGAAGGAAATGGGGGAGGAAGTGGGAAGGAGATAGGGGCGAAGGAGAGGTGTGGGAAGGTAGGGGTAATAAGATGGGGGGGAAGGAGAGGGGGAAGGTAGGGGGAAGGAGATGGGGAATGAAGCGAGAAGGAGATGGGGAAGGAGAGGGGGCAAGGAGGGGGGAAGGTTATAGGCGGGAAGGGGGGAAGGAGATGGGGGTAAGGAGGGGAGAAGGATGGAAGGAGAGGGGGGAAGGAAGGGGGAAGGAGATGGGGGAAGGAGATAGGGGTGAACGAGAGGGGGAGGGAAGGAGATGGGTTAGGGAGAGGGGGGAAGGAGAGTGGGGTGAAGGAGAGACAGGAAGGAGAGGGTGGGAAGGAAGTGGGATGGAGAGAGGGGAAGGAGATAGGAGGGACAGAGAGGGGTGAAGGAAGGGGGAAGGAGATGGGGGGAAGAAGAGGGGGGAAGGAGATGGGGTAAGGAGAGGGCAGGGAAGGAAGGGGGAAGGAGAGGGGGGATGTAGATATTGGGGAAGGAGAGGTGGGAAGGAGATGGGGGAAGGGGAGGGGGAAGCAGAGAGGGGGGAATGGTGGGGAAGGAAGGGGAAAGGAGATAAGGCGGAAAGCGGGGAGGAAGGGGGAGAAAGTGGGAAGTAGATGGTGGAGGAGAGGGGGGAGGAGATAGGTGCGAAGGAGAGGGGGGAAGGAAGGGGGAAGGAGATAGTGGGGAAGGATATGTGGGTGATGGAGAGGGTGGGGAAGGGGAGGGGGAAGGAGTGGGGGGAAGGAAGGTAGGGGAAAGGAAGGGGAAGGAGATGGGTGAAGGATGGGTGGGAAGTAGATTTGGGGAAGGAGAGGGGAAAGGCGATAGGGGGAAGGAGAGGGGGGAAAGGAGAGAGGGGGAAATGGGGAGGAAAAAATGGGAAAGGAGATAAGGGGGAAAGGGGGGTACGAAGGGGGGAGAAAATGGGAAGGAGATGGTGGAGGAGTGGGGGCTAGGAAGGGGGAAGGAAATAGGTGCGAAGGATAGGTGGGGGAATGAAGGGAGAAGGAGATAGGGGGGAAGGAGAGTGAGGGAAGGAAGGGGGAAGGAGATGGGGGGACGGGGGTTGAAGGAAGGGCGAAGGAGATAAGGGGGAAGGAGAGTGAGGGAAGGAAGGGGGAAGGAGATGGGGAAGGAGAGGGGGGGAAGGAAGTGGGAAGGAGATAGCGGCGAAGGAGAGGTGGGGGAAGGAAGGGGGAAGGAGATAGGGTGGAAGGAGAGGGGGGAAGGAAGGGGGAAGGAGATAGGGTGGAAGGAGAGGGGGGAAGGAAGGGGGAAGGACATAGGCAAAAGGAGAGGGGGGAAGTCGATGGGGGAAGGAGAGGGGGCGCAGAGAGGGGGGTGAAGGAGAGGGGGGTAAGGAGAGGGTGGGAAGGAACGGGTAAGGAGATAGGTGGGAAGGAGAGGGTGGGAAGTAGATAGGAGGAAGGAGATGGGGAAGGAGAGGGGGGAAGGAGAGGGGGGAAGGAAGGCGGGCAAGGAGATGGGGGGAAGGAGAGGAGGCCAAGGAGATGGGGGATGGAGGGGGGGAGAAGGAAGGGTGAAGGAGAGGGGCGATGGAGATGGGGGGAAAGTAGAGGGGGAAGGAGATGGGGAGGAGAGGGGGTAGAAGTAAGGGGGAAGGAGGGGGGGAAGGAGATGGAGTGAAGGAGAGGGGGGAAGGAGAGATGGGAAGGAGATAGGGGGGAAGGATAGGAGGAAGGAAGGGTGAAGGAGATAGTGGGGAAGGAGGTATGGGGAAGGAAGGGGGGAGGAGATGGGGGAAGGGGGGAAGGAAGGGGAACGGAGATAGGCGGGAAGGAGGGGGGGAAGAAGGGGGAAGGAAATGGGGGTAAATGGGGGAAGGAAAGGGGATGGAGATAGGTGGAAGGGGGGAAGGAAGCGGGACGGAGAAAGGGGGAAGCAGAGGGGGAAGGAGGGGGGAAGAAGATGTGGGGGGAGGAGAGGATGGGCAAGGAGAGAGAGGTGAAGGAGATAGGGAGGAAGGAGGGGGGAAGGAAGGGGAAGGAGATGGGGGAAGGAGTGGTGGGAAGGAGAGGGGGGAAGGAGATAGTGGGAAGGAGAGGGGGAAGGAAGGTCGGGGAAGGAAGGGGGAAGGAGATGTGGGAACGAGTGGTGGGAAGGAGATAGGGGGCAGGAGAGTGGGGAAAGGAGATGGGGGAAGGAGAAAGGGGAATGAGATGGGGGAAGGAGAGGGGGGAAGGAAGAGGGAAGGAGATGGGGGAAGGAGAGTGGGGGAAGGAAGTGGGAAGGAGATGGGGCGAAGGAGAGGTGGGGGAAGGGAGGGGGAAGGAGATAGACGGGAAGGAGAGGGGGAAGGATATAGGGGGGAAGGAGAAGGCGGGGTAGCAAGGGGGAAGGAAATGGGGCGAAGGAGAGGGGGAAGAAAGGGGGAAGGAGATGGGGGAAAGGAGAGAGGGAAGGAAGGGGGAAGGAGATGGGGGAAGGAGAGTGGTGGAAGAAGGGGAAAGGAGAGGGGGGGAGGAGATGGGGTGAAGGAGAGGGTGGGAAGGAGATGGAGGAAGGAGAGGGGGATGGAAGGGGGAAGGAGATTGGGTATGAGAGGGGGGAAGGAGATGGGGAAAGAGAGGGGGGAAGGAAGGGGGAAGGAGATGGGGGAAGGAGATAGGGGGAAGGAGATAGGGAGGAACGAGAGGGGGAGAGAAGGAGATGGGGGAAGGAGTTGGGGGAAGGAGATGGTGTGAAGGAGAGGGGAGAAGGAGAGGGTTGGAAGGAAGGGGGGAAGGACCGGGGCAAGGAGATAGGGGGGAAGGAAATAGGGAGGAACGAGAGGGGGAGAGAAGGAGATGGGGGAAGGAGAGGGGGGGAAGGAGATGGTGAGAAGGAGAGGGGAGAAGGAGAGGGTTGGAAGGAAGGGGGAAGGACGGGGGGAAGGAAGGAAGGAGAGGGGGGAAGAAGTGGGAAGGAGATGGGGGAAGGAGAGTGGGGGAAGGAGATGGGGGAAGAAGGGGTGAGATGGAGAGGTGGGAAGGAGATAGGGGGGAAGGAGAGGGGGGAGAGATGGGGGAAGGAAGGGGGAAGGAGATGGGGGGAAGGAGACAGGGGAAGGAAGGGGGAAGGAGATGGGTGGGAAGGAGAAGGGGGAAGGAAGGGAGAAGGAGATAGGAGGATGGGCGGGTAAGGAAGGGGGAAGGAGAGGGGGAAGGAAGCGGGAAGGACCTGGGGGGAGGGGAGGGGCAAAGAAGGGTGGAAGGAGAATGGCGGGAAGTGGGGGTGAAGGGAATGGGGGAAGGAGAGGGGGAAAGAGATGGGGGAAGGAGAGGGGGTGGAAGGAGGGGGTAAGTAGATGGGGGGAAGGAGAGGGTGGGGAAAGAGAGGGGGAAAGAAGGGTGGAAGGAGAATGCCGGGAAGGGGGGTGAAGGAAATGGGGGAAGGAGAGGGGGGGTAAGGAAGGGGGGAGGATGGAAGGAGAGGGGTGGAAAGAAGGGGAAGGAGATGGGGGAATGAGAAGGGGAGAGAAGGAGATGGGGAAGGCGATGGGGGGAAGGAGAGTGGGGTGAATGAGGGGGGATGGAGAGGGAAGGAAGGAGGGGGGAAGGAAGGTCGGGGAAGGAAGGGGGAAGGAGATGTGGGAACGAGTGGTGGGAAGGAGATAGGGGGCAGGAGAGTGGGGAAAGGAGATGGGGGAAGGAGAAAGGGGAATGAGATGGGGGAAGGAGAGGGGGGAAGGAAGAGGGAAGGAGATGGGGCGAAGGAGAGGTGGGGGAAGGGAGGGGGAAGGAGATAGACGGGAAGGAGAGGGGGAAGTGTATAGGGGGGAAGGAGAAGGCGGGGTAGCAAGGGGGAAGGAAATGGGGCCAAGGAGAGGGGGAAGGAAGGGGGAAGGAGATGGGGGAAAGGAGAGATGGAAGGAAGGGGGAAGGAGATGGGGGAAGGAGAGTGGGGGAAGAAGGGGGAAGGAGAGGGCGGAAGGAGATGGGGTGAAGGAGAGGGTGGGAAGGAGATGGAGGAAGGAGAGGGGATGGAAGGGGGAAGGAGATTGGGTATGAGAGGGGGGAAGGAGATGGGGAAAGAGAGGGGGGAAGGAAGGGGGAAGGAGATGGGGGAAGGAGATAGGGGGAAGGGGATAGGGAGGAACGAGAGGGGGAGAGAAGGAGATGGGGGAAGGAGTTGGGGGAAGGAGATGGTGTGAAGGAGAGGGGAGAAGGAGAGGGTTGGAAGGAAGGGGGGAAGGACCGGGGCAAGGAGATAGGGGGGAAGGAAATAGGGAGGAACGAGAGGGGGAGAGAAGGAGATGGGGGAAGGAGAGGGGGGGAAGGAGATGGTGAGAAGGAGAGGGGAGAAGGAGAGTGTTGGAAGGAAGGGGGAAGGACGGGGGGAAGGAAGGAAGGAGAGGGGGAAGAAGGGGGAAGGAGATGGGGGAAGGAGAGTGGGGGAAGGAGATGGGGGAAGGAATGGGGAAGGAGGGAAAGGAAGGGGAAAGGAGGGGGCGAAGGAGATGGGGGAAGAAGGGGTGAGATGGAGAGGTGGGAAGGAGATAGGGGGGAAGGAGAGGGGGGAGAGATGGGGGAAGGAAGGGGGAAGGAGATGGGGGGAAGGAGACAGGGGAAGGAAGGGGGAAGGAGATGGGTGGGAAGGAGAAGGGGGAAGGAAGGGAGAAGGAGATAGGAGGATGGGCGGGTAAGGAAGGGGGAAGGAGAGGGGGAAGGAAGCGGGAAGGACCTGGGGGGAGGGGAGGGGCAAAGAAGGGTGGAAGGAGAATGGCGGGAAGTGGGGGTGAAGGGAATGGGGGAAGGAGAGGGGGAAAGAGATGGGGGAAGGAGAGGGGGTGGAAGGAGGGGGTAAGTAGATGGGGGGAAGGAGAGGGTGGGGAAAGAGAGGGGGAAAGAAGGGTGGAAGGAGAATGCCGGGAAGGGGGGTGAAGGAAATGGGGGAAGGAGAGGGGGTAAGGAAGGGGGGAGGATGGAAGGAGAGGGGTGGAAAGAAGGGGAAGGAGATGGGGGAATGAGAAGGGGAGAGAAGGAGATGGGGAAGGCGATGGGGGGAAGGAGAGTGGGGTGAATGAGGGGGGATGGAGAGGGAAGGAAGGAGGGGGGAAGGAAGGTCGGGGAAGGAAGGGGGAAGGAGATGTGGGAACGAGTGGTGGGAAGGAGATAGGGTGCAGGAGAGTGGGGAAAGGAGATGGGGGAAGGAGAAAGGGGAATGAGATGGGGGAAGGAGAGGGGGGAAGGAGGAGGGAAGGAGATGGGGCGAAGGAGAGGTGGGGGAAGGGAGGGGGAAGGAGATAGACGGGAAGGAGAGGGGGAAGTATATAGGGGGGAAGGAGAAGGCGGGGTAGCAAGGGGGAAGGAAATGGGGCGAAGGAGAGGGGGAAGGAAGGGGGAAGGAGATGGGGGAAAGGAGAGAGGGAAGGAAGGGGGAAGGAGATGGGGGAAGGAGAGTGGGGGAAGAAGGGGGAAGGAGAGGGGGGAAGGAGATGGGGTGAAGGAGAGGGTGGGAAGGAGATGGAGGAAGGAGAGGGGATGGAAGGGGGAAGGAGATTGGGTATGAGAGGGGGGAAGGAGATGGGGAAAGAGAGGGGGGAAGGAAGGGGGAAGGAGATGGGGGAAGGAGATAGGGGGAAGGAGATAGGGAGGAACGAGAGGGGGAGAGAAGGAGATGGGGGAAGGAGTTGGGGGAAGGAGATGGTGTGAAGGAGAGGGGAGAAGGAGAGGGTTGGAAGGAAGGGGGGAAGGACCGGGGCAAGGAGATAGGGGGGAAGGAAATAGGGAGGAACGAGAGGGGGAGAGAAGGAGATGGGGGAAGGAGAGGGGGGGAAGGAGATGGTGAGAAGGAGAGGGGAGAAGGAGAGGGTTGGAAGGAAGGGGGAAGGACGGGGGGAAGGAAGGAAGGAGAGGGGGAAGAAGGGGGAAGGAGATGGGGGAAGGAGAGTGGGGGAAGGAGATGGGGGAAGGAATGGGGAAGGAGGGAAAGGAAGGGGAAAGGAGGGGGCGAAGGAGATGGGGGAAGAAGGGGTGAGATGGAGAGGTGGGAAGGAGATAGGGGGGAAGGAGAGGGGGGAGAGATGGGGGAAGGAAGGGGGAAGGAGATGGGGGGAAGGAGACAGGGGAAGGAAGGGGGAAGGAGATGGGTGGGAAGGAGAAGGGGGAAGGAAGGGAGAAGGAGATAGGAGGATGGGCGGGTAAGGAAGGGGGAAGGAGAGGGGGAAGGAAGCGGGAAGGACCTGGGGGGAGGAGAGGGGCAAAGAAGGGTGGAAGGAGAATGGCGGGAAGTGGGGGTGAAGGGAATGGGGGAAGGAGAGGGGGAAAGAGATGGGGGAAGGAGAGGGGGTGGAAGGAGGGGGTAAGTAGATGGGGGGAAGGAGAGGGTGGGGAAAGAGAGGGGGAAAGAAGGGTGGAAGGAGAATGCCGGGAAGGGGGGTGAAGGAAATGGGGGAAGGAGAGGGGGGGTAAGGAAGGGGGGAGGATGGAAGGAGAGGGGTGGAAAGAAGGGGAAGGAGATGGGGGAATGAGAAGGGGAGAGAAGGAGATGGGGAAGGCGAGGGGGGAAGGAGAGTGGGGTGAATGAGGGGGGATGGAGAGGGAAGGAAGGAGGGGGAAGGAGGGGGGAAGGAGATGGGGGAAGGAGAGGGGGAAGGAAGGGGTAAGGAGATGGGGGAAGGAGAGGGGTGTGAAGGAAGCGGGAAGGAGAGCAGAGGAAGGAGATAGGGGGAATGAGAGGTGGGAAGGAGATAGGACGGAAGGAGAGGGGGAAGGGGGGGAAGGAGATAGGCGGGAAGGGGGGGAAGGAGATGGGGGAAGGAGAGGGGGTAAGGAAGGGGGAAGGATGGAAGGAGAGGGGTGGAAAGAAGGGGAAGGAGATGGGGGAATGAGAGGGGGAGAGAAGGAGATGGGGAAGGCGGGGGGGGAAGGAGAGTGTGGTGAATGAGGGGGGATGGAGAGGGAAGGAAGGAGGGGGAAGGAGGGGGGAAGGAGATGGGGAAGGAGAGGGGGAAGGAAGGGGTAAGGAGATGGGGGGAAGGAGAGGGGTGTGGAGGAAGGGGGAAGGAGAGCGGAGGAAGGAGATAGGGGGAATGAGAGGTGGGAAGGAGATAGGACGGAAGGAGAGGGGGGAAGGGGGGAAGGAGATAGGCGGGAAGGGGGGGAAGGAGAGGGGGTGAAGGAAGGGGGAAGGAGATAGGGTGTGAGTAGGGGGGAAGGATGGAAAGAGACGGGGGATGGAAGGGGGAAGGAGATGGGGTGAAGGAGGTAGGGGAAGGAGATGGGGAAGGAGATGGGGGAATGAGAGGGGGAGAGAAGGAGATGGGGGAAGGAGGGCGGGGAAGGAGAGTGGGGTGAAGGAGAGGGGGGAAGGAGAGGGAAGGAAGGAAGGGGGCAGGAGATAGTGGCGAAGGAGAGGTGGGGGAAGGAAGGGGGTAGGCGGTAGTGGGGAAGGAGAGGGTGGGGTAGGAGAGGGGGGAAGAAGATAGGGGGAAGGAGAGGGTGGGGAAGGAGAGGGGGGAAGGAGATAGGGAGAAGGAGGGGTGGGAAGGAAGGGGGAAAGAGATGGGGAAAGGAAAGGGGGTGGAAGGAGGGGGGAAGTAGATGGGGGGAAGGAGAGGGTGGGGAAAGAGAGGGGGGGTAGGAGATGGGGGTAATGAGGGGTGGGGGAAGGGAGATAGGGTGGAAGGAGGGGGGGAAGGAAGGTGGGGGAAGGAAGGAGATGGGTGGGAAGGAGAGGTGTTTGAAGGAAGGGGATTGGGGACATAGAACATAGAACATAGAACATTACAGCACAGAACAGGCCCTTCGGCCCACGATGTTGTGCCGAACTTCTATCCTAGATTAAGCACCCATCCATGTACCTATCCAAATGCCGCTTAAAGGTCGCCAATGATTCTGACTCTACCACTCCCACGGGCAGCGCATTCCATGCCCCCACCACTCTCTGGGTAAAGAACCCACCCCTGGCATCTCCCCGAAACCTTCCACCCTTCACCTTAAATTTATGTCCCCGGGGAAAAAGTTTCTGACTGTCTACTCTATCTATTCCTCTGATCATCTTATAAACCTCTATCAAGTCACCCCTCATCCTTCACCGTTCCAACGAGAAAAGGCCGAGAACTCTCAACCTATCCTCGTATGACCTATTCTCCATTCCAGGCAACATCCTGGTAAATCTCCTCTGCACCCTCTCCAAAGCTTCCACATCCTTCCTAAAGTGAGGCGACCAGAACTACACACAGTACTCCAACTGTGGCCTAACCAAAGTCCTGTACAGCTGCAACATCACTTCACGACTCTTGAATTCAATCCCTCTGCTAATGAACGATAATACTCCATAGGCCTTCTTACAAACTCTATCCACCTGAGTGGCAACCTTCAAAGATCTATGTACATAGACCCCAAGATCCCTCTGTTCCTCCACCTGACCAAGAACCCTACCATTAACCCTGTATTCCGCATTCTTATTTGTTCTTCCAAAATGGACAACCTCACCCATCTCTCCCCACTCTCCTTCCCGTCTATCTCCTTCCCACCTCTCCATTCCATCCCTCCTTCCCCCCATCTCCTTCGCCCCCTTCTTTGCCCTTCCTTTCCCTCCTCCACATTCCTTCCCCCCCTCTCCTTCCCCCATCTCCTTGGAGAGGGTTGGAAGGAAGGGGGAAGGACAGGGGGGAAGGAGATATGGAGGAAGGAGATGGGGGAAGGAGAGGGGTGGGAAGGAAGGGGGAAGGAATAGGATGGGGGGAGGAAGGGGAAGGAGATGGAGGTAAGGGGGGAAAGGAAGAGGGAATGAGATAGGGAGGAAGGAGAGGGGGTGGAAGGAGGGGGAGGAAGTAGATGGGGAGAAGGAGAGGATGGGGAAGGAGAGGGGGAAGGAGATGGGGGAGAAAGGGGGGAAGGAAGGGGGAAGGAGATGGTCGGGAAGGAGGGGTGGGAAGGAGATGGGGGAAGGAGAGGGGGGAAGGAGATGGGGGGAAGGAGAGGGGGATAAGGAGAGGAGGGGGTAAGGAGAGGGGGGGAAGGAGAGGGGGAAGGAAGGTGGGGGAAGGAAGGGGTAAGGAAGGAGATGGGGAATGAGGGGGGAAGGAAGGCGGAAGGAGGGAGATGGGGAAAGGAGAGGGGTGGGAAGGAAGGGGGAAGGAAGAGGATGGGGGAGGAATGGGGAAGGAGATGAGGGAAGGGGGAAAGGAAGGGGGAAGGAGATAGGGGTGAAGGAGAGGGGGCGAAGGATGGGTGGGGAAGGAAGGGTGAAGGAGATAGGGGGAAGGAGATCGGATGGGAAGGAGATAGGGGGAAGAAGAGGGGGGAAGGAAGGGGAAGTTGAGGGGGGAAAGTAAGGGGGAAGGAGATGGGGAAGGAAGGAAGAAGGAGTTAGGGTGGAAGGATAGGGGGAAGGAAGGGGGAACGAGAAAGGGGGAAGAGAGAGAAGGCAGCAGGAAGGAGATGGGGAAGGAGAGGGGTGAAAGGAAGGGGGAAGGAGATAGTGGGAAGGAGAGTGGGGGAAGGAAGCGGGAAGGAGATAGGCGGGAAGGGGGAGGGGATAGGGGGAAGGAGAGTGGGGGAAGGAAGGGGGAAGGAGATGGGGTGAAGGAGAGGGGGGGAAGGAGAGGGGGGAAGGACATGGGGGAAGGGGAGGGGGGCAAGGAGATGGGGGAAGGAGGGGGGAAGGAAGGGGGAAGGAGAGGGGGCAAGGAGAGGGGGGAAGGGGGGAAGGAGATAGGGGGAAGGAGAGGGGGAAGGAAGGGGGAAGGGGGAGGAGATGGGGGAAGGAGACGAGGGAAGGAGATGGGGAAGGGGAGGGGGGAAGGAGAGAGGGGTGGAAGGAGGGGGGAAGAAAGGGGAAGGAGATAAAAGGGTAAGGGGGGAAGGAAGGGGGAAAGAGATGGGGAGGAGAGGGCGGGAAGGAAGATGGAAGGAGATAGTGGCGAAGGAGAGGTGGGGGAAGGAAGGGGGAAGGGGATAGTGGCGAAGGAGAGGGTGGTGTAGGAGAGGGGGAAGGAGATAGGGGGAAGGAGAGGGTGGGGAAGGAGAGGGGGAAGGAGATAGGAGGGAAGGAGGGGTGGGAAGGAAGGGGGAAGGAGATGGGGGAATGAGAGGGTGTGAAGGAGAGGGGAGAAGGAGAGGGTTGGAAGGAAGGGGGAAGGACAGGGGGGAAGGAGATATGGAGGAAGGAGAGGGGGGAATGAAGGGGGAAGGAGATGGGGGAAGGAGAGTGGGGGAAGAAGATGGGGGAAGGAGATGGGGGAAGGAATGGAGAGGAGGGAAAGGAAGGGGAAAGAAAGGGGCGAAGGAGATGGGGGGAAGGAGGGGTGGGATGGAGAGGTGGGAAGGAGATAGAGGGGAAGGAGAGGGGAGAGAGATGGGGGAAGGAAGGGGGAAGGTGATGGGTGGGAAGGAGAAGGGGGAAGAAAGGGAGAAGGAGATAGGAGGATGGGCGGGTAAGGAAGGGGGAAGGAGGGGGGGGAGGAAGCGGGAAGGAGATGGGGGAAGGAGAGGGGGAAAGAGATGGGGGAAGGAGAGGGGGTGGAAGGAGGGGGTAAGTAGATGGGGGAAAGGAGAGGGTGGGGAAAGAGAGGGGGAAAGGAGATGGGGTAATGAGGGGTGGGGGAAGGGAGATAGGGTGGATGGAGAGGGTCTGAAGGAGAGGGGGAGAAGGAAGGTGGGGGAAGGAAGGAGAGGGGTGGAAAGAAGGGGGAAGGAGATGGGGGCATGGAGATAAGGGGAAGGAGATAGGGGGAATGAGAGGGGGAGAGAAGGAGATGGGGGAAGGAGAGGGGGAAGGAGAGTGGGGTGAAGGAGGGGGGATGGAGAGGGAAGGAAGGAAGGGGTAAGGAGATGGGGGGAAGGAGAGGGATGTGAAGGAAGGGGGAAGGAGAGCGGGGGAAGGAGATGGGGGAATGAGAGGTGGGAAGGAGATAGGACGGAAGGAGAGGGGGAAGGAGGGGGAAGGAGATAGGTGGGAAGGGGGGGAAGAAGATGGGGGGAAGGAGAGGGGGCAAGGAAGGGGGAAGGAGATAGGGGGTGAGTAAGGGGGGAAGAATGGAAAGAGAGGGGGGAAGGAAGGGGGAAGAAGATGGGGCGAAGGAGGTAGGGGGAAGGAGATGGGGGAATGAGGGGGGAGAGAAGGAGATGGGGGAAGGAGGGCGGGGAAGGAGAGTGGGGTGAAGGAGAGGGGGGAAGGAGAGGGAAGGAAGGAAGGGAGAAGGAGGGGGCAAGGAGAGAGGGGGAAGGAGATGGGGGAAGGAGAGGGGAGGGAAGGAAGGGGGAAGGAGGGAGGAAGGAGATGGGGGAAGGAGAGGTAAGAAGGAGAGAGGGGGAAGGAGGGGGAAGAAAGGGGAAGGAGATAAGGGGGTAAGGGGGGAATGGAAGGCGGGAAGGAGATGGGGAGGAGAGGGTGGAAAGGAAGGTAGAAGGAGATAGTGGTGAAGGAGAGGTGGGGGAAGGAAGGGGGAAGGCGGTAGTGGGGAAGGAGAGGGTGGTGTAGGAGAGGTGGGAAGGAGATAGGGGGAAGGAGAGGGTGGTGAAGGAGGGGGGAAGGAGATAGGGAAAAGGAGGGATGGGAAGGAAGGGGGAAAGAGATGGGGGAAGGAGAGGCGGTGGAAGGAGGGGGTAAGTAAATGGGGGGAAGGAGAGGGTGGGGAAAGAGAGGGGGGAAGGAGATGGGGGTAATGAGGGGTGGAGGAAGGGAGATCGGGTGGAAGGAGAGGGGGTGAAGTAGAGGGGGATAAGGAGAGGATGGGTAAGGACAGTGGGGAAGGAGAGGGGGAAGGAAGGTGGGGGAAGGAAGGGGGAAGGAAGGAGATGGGGAAGGAGGGGGGAAGGAAGGCGGAAGGAAGGAGATGGGGGAAGGAGAGGGGTGGGAAGGAAGGGGGAAGGAAGAGGATGGGGGGAGGAATGGGGAAGGAGATGGGGGCAAGGGGGAAAGGACGGGGGAAGGAGATAGGGGTGAAGGAGAGGGGGCGAAGGAGAGGTGGGGAAGGAAGGGGGAAGGCGGTCGTGGGGAAGGAGAGGATGGGGTAGGAGAGGTGGGAAGGAGATAGGGGGAAGGAGGGTGGGAAGGAGATCGGGTGGGAAGGAGATGGGGGAAGGAAGGAGGAAGGAGATAGGGGAAGACGGAGAAGGCAGCAGGAAGGAGATGGGGAAGGAGAGGGATGAAAGGAAGAGGAAGGAGATAGTGGGAAGGAGAGTGGGGGAAGGAAGCGGGAAGGAGATAGGCTTGAAGGGGGGAGGGGATAGGGGAAGGAGAGTGGGGGAAGGAAGGGGGAAGGAGATGGGGTGAAGGAATGGGGAAGGAGGGGAAGGAAGGGGGAAGGAGGGGGTGAAGGAGATGGGGGAAGGAGGGGTGGGAAGGAGAGGTGGAAAGGAGATGGGGAAGGAGAAGGGGAAGAGATGGGGGAAGGAAGGGGGAAGGAGATGGGGGGTAGGAGTCGGGGGAAGGAGAGGGGGTGAAGGAATGGGGAAGGAGGGGAAGTAAAGGGGAAGGAGGGGGGAAGGTGATAGGGGGAAGGAGAGGTGGGAATGAGATGGGGGAAGGAGGGTGGAGAGAAAAGGGGGAAGGAGGGGGGAAGGAATGGGGAAAGAGATAGGGGAAAGGAGATGGGGGAAGGAGAGGTGGGAAGGAGAGGGGGGAAGGAAGGGGGAAGGAGATGGGGGAAGGAGAGGGGGAAAGAAGGGTGGAAGGAGAATGGCGGGAATGGGGGTGAAGGAAATGGGGGAAGGAGGGGGGTAAGGAAGGGGGAAGGATGGAAGGAGAGGGGTGGAAAGAAGGGGGAAGGAGATGGGGAATGGAGATAAGGGGAAGGAGATAGGGGGAATGAGAGGGGGAGAGAAGAAGATGGGGAAGGAGAGGGGGAGAAGGAGAGTGGGGTGAAGGTGGGGGGGAAGGAGAGGGAAGGAAGGAAGGGGGAAGGAGGGGTGGAAGGAGATGGGGGAAGGAGAGGGGTGTGAAGGAAGGGGTAAGTAGAGCGGGGAAGGAGATAGGGGGAATGAGAGGTGGGAAGGAGATATGACGGAAGGAGAGGGGGGAAGGGGGGGAAGTCGATAGGCGGGAAGGGGGAAAAGGAGATGGGGGAAGGAGAGGGGGCAAGGAAGGGGGAAGGAGATAGGGGGTGAGTATGGGGAGAAGGATGGAAAGAGAGGGGGGAAGGAAGGGGGAAGGAGATGGGGCGAAGGAGGTAGGGGAAGGTGATGGGGGAATGAGAGGGGGAGAGAAGGAGATAGGGGAAGGAGGGCGGGGAAGGAGAGTGGGGTGAAGTAGAGGGGGGAAGGAGAGGGAAGGAAGGAAGTGGGAAAGGGAGGGGGAAGGAAGGTGGGGGAAGGAAGGTGGAAGGAAGGAGATGGGGAAGGAGAGGGGTGGGAAGGAAGGGGGAAGGAAGAGGATGGGGTGGAGGAATGGGGAAGGAGATGGGGGTAAGGGGGAAAGGAAGGGGGAAGGAGATGGGGTGAAGGAGAGGGGGTGAAGGAGAGGTGGGGAAGGAAGGGTGAAGGAGATAGGGGGAAGGAGATCGGGTGGGAAGGAGATAGGGGGAAGAAGAGGGTGGAAGGAAGGAGGAAGTTGAGGGGGAAACGAAGGGGGAAGGAGATAGGCTAAGGAGAGGGGGAAGGAGAGGGGGAAGGAATGGGGAAGGAGGGGAAGAAAGGGGGAAGGAGGGGGTGAAGGAGATGGGGGAAGGAGGGTTGGGAAGGAGAGGTGGGAAGGAGGTAGGGGGAAGGAAGGGGGAAGGAGATGGGTGGGAAGGAGAAGGGGGAAGGAGAGGGGGTGAAAGAATGGGGAAGGAGGGGAAGGAAGGGGGAAGGAGGGGGGAAGGAGATAGGGGGAAGGAGAGGGGGGAGAGATGGGGGAAGGAAGGGGGAAGGAGATGGGGGGAAGGAGTCGGGGGAAGGAAGGGGGAAGGAGATGGGTGGGAATGAGAAGGGGGAAGGAGAGGGGGTGAAAGAATGGGGAAGGAGGGGAAGGAAGGGGGAAGAAGGGGGGAAGGAGATAGGGGGAAGGTGAGGTGGGAATGAGATGGGGGAAGGAGGGGGGAAGAGAGAAGGGGGAAGGAGGGGGGAAGGAATGGGGAAGGAGATAGGGGAAAGGAGATAGGGGGAAGAAGAGGTGGGAAGGAGATGGGGGAAGGAGAGGGGGGAGGAGAGAGAGAGGAAGTGGGAGGGAAAGAAAGGGGGAAGGAGATGGGGGAAAGGAGATGGGGGAAGGAAGGGGGAAGGAGATGGGGGAAGGAAGGGGGAAGGAGATGGGGGGAAGGAGTCGGGGGAAGGAAGGGGGAAGGAGATGGGTGGGAAGGAGAAGGGGGAAGGAGAGGGGGTGAAAGAATGGGGAAGGAGGGGAAGGAAGGGGGAAGGAGGGGGGAAGGAGATAGGGGGAAGGTGAGGTGGGAATGAGATGGGGGAAGGAGGGGGGGAAGAGAGAAGGGGGAAGGAGGGGGGGAAAGAAATGGGGAAGGAGATAGGGGAAAGGAGATAGGGGGAAGAAGAGGTGGGAAGGAGATGGGGGGAAGGAGAGGGGGGAGGAGAGAGAGAGGAAGTGGGAGGGAAAGAAACGGGGGAAGGAGATGGGGGAAAGGAGATGGGGGAAGGAGAGGGGGGAAGGAAGGGGGAAGGAGAGAGAGAGGAAGGGGGAGGGAAAGGAAGGGGGAAGGAGATGGGGGAAAGGAGATAGGGGGAAGGAGATGGGGGGACGGAGATGTGGGGGAAGGAGATGGGGGAAGGAGGTGGGGGAAGGAAGGGGGAAGGAGATAGGGGAAGGGGAGAAGGAAGGGAGAAGGAGATGGGGAAGGATGTGGGGTAGGAATGAGGAAGGAGATAGAAGCGAAGGAGAGATGGGGGAGGAAGGGGGAAGGAGATGACAGAAGGAGGTGGGGAGGAACGAGAGGGGGAGGGAAGGAGATGGGGGGAAGGAGAGGTGGGAAGGAGAGGGGGGAAGGAGAGGGTTGGAAGGAAGGTGGAAGGAGAGGGGGGGAAGGAGATGGGGGAAGGAGAGGGGGAAGGAAGGGGGAAGAAGATTGGGGGAAGGAGAGGTTGGAAGGAGAGGTGGGAAGGAGATGGGGGAAGGAGAGTGGGGGAAGGAGATGGGAGAAGGAGAGGGGGGAAAGAATGGGGAAGGAGGGGAAGGAAGGGGGAAGGAGGGGGGAAGAAGATTGGGGGAAGGAGAGGTTGGAAGGAGAGGTGGGAAGGAGATGGGGGGAAGGAGAGGGGGGAGAGATGGGGAGGAAGGGGGAAGGAGATGGGGGAAGGAGGTGGGGGAAGGAATGGGGAAGGAGATAGGCGGGAAGGACGGGCAGAAGGAGATAGGGGAAAAGGGGGAAGTAGATGGGGAAAGGAGAGGGGAGAAGGAAGGGGGAAGGAGATAGGGGCGAAGGAGAGGGTGGGAAGGAGAGGGTCGGGAAGGAGGGGGGAAGGAGATGGGGGAAGGAGGGATGGAAGGAAGGGGGGGAAGGAGATGTGGTAAGGGGGAAAGGAAGGGGGAAGTAGAGGTGGGAAGGAGATGGGGGAAGGAGAGGGGTGTAAGGAAGGGGGAAGGAGATAGGGGAAGGAGATGGGGTGGGAAAGAGATGGGGGGATGGAGTGGGTGGGGAAGGAGAGGGGGAAGGAGATGGGGGAAGGAGGGGGAAGGAAGGGGGAAGGAGATGGTCGGGAAGGAGGGGTGGGAAGGAGATGGGGGGAAGGAGAGGGGTGGGAAGGAAGGGGGAAGGAAGAGAATGGGGAAGGAGATGGGGGTAAGGGGGAAAGGAAGGGGGAAGGAGATGGGGTGAAGGAGAGGGGGCGAAGGAGAGGTGGGGAAGGAAGGGGGAAGGAGATAGGGGGAAGGAGATTGGATGGGAAGGAGATAGGGGGAAGAAGAGGGGGGAAGGAAGCGGGGAGGAGATGGGGGAAGGAGAGGGGGAAAGGAAGGAGGAAGGAGTTGGGGTGGAAGGATAGGGGGAAGGAAGGGGGAATGAGATAGGGGAAGAGGGAGAAGGCAGCAGGAAGGAGATGGGGAAGGAGAGGGGTGAAAGGAAGGGGGAAGGAGATAGTGGGAAGGAGTGTGGGGGAAGTAAGCGGGAAGGAGATAGGCGGGAAGGGGGGAGGGTGTCGGGGGAAGGAGAGTGGGGGAAGGAAGGGGGAAGGAGATGGGGTGAAGGAGAGGGGGGAAGGAGAGGGGGGAAGGACATGGGTGGAAGGAGAGGGGGGCAAGGAGATGGGGGAAGGAGGAGGGAAGGAAAGGGGAAGGAGAGGGGGCAAGGGGAGGGGGAAGAGGGGGAAGGAGATAGGGGGAAGGAGAGGGGGAAGGAAGGGGGAAGGAGATGGGGGAAGGAGAGTGGTGGAAAGGAAGGGGGAAGGAAGGGGATGGGGAGGAAGGGGGAAGGGGGAAAGGAAGGGGGAAGTAGATGGGGAAGGAGATGGGGAAGGAGAGGGGTGTAAGGAAGGGGGAAGGAGATAGGGGAAGGAGATGGGGTGGGAAGGAGATGGGGGAAGGAGAGGGGGGAAGGAAAGGGGAGGTAGAGGGGGGAAGGAAGGGGAAAGAAGATGGGGGGGAATGAGAGGGGGGAAGGAACGGGGAAGGAGACAGGTGGGAAGGAGAGGGAGGAAGGAAGGGGGAAGGAGATGTGGGGAAGGAGAGAGGGAGAAGGAAGGGGGAAGGAGATGGGGCGAAGAGGGGGAAGGAAGGGGGAAGGAGATAGAGGGATTGAGAGGGGGGAAAGGAAGGGGGAAGGAGAATGGGGGAAGGAGGGTGGAAGGAAGTGGGAAGGAGATAGGGTTGAAGTAGAGGTGGGGGAAGGAAGGGGGAAGGTGATATTGGGGAAGGCGTGGTGGGAAGGAAGGTGGAAGGAGATGGGGGAAGGAGAGGGTGGGGAAGGAGAGGGGGAAGGAGATGGGGGAAGGAGATGGGGATGGAGATTGGGGAAAGGAGAGGGTAGGGAAGGAGAGGGGGGAAGGAGAGGGGGAAGGAGATAGGTGGGAAGGATTGGGGTAAGGAGTTAGGGGGGAGGAAGGGGGATGTAGATAGGGGGACAGAGATAGGGGGTAAGGAGATAGGGGAACGAGAGGGGGAGGGAAGGAGACAGTGGGAAGGAGAGGTGGGAAGGTGATGGGGAAAGGAGATGGGGAGAGATGTGGGAAGGAATGGCGAAGGAGATGGGGGGAAGGAGGTGGGGGATGGAAGAGGGAAGGAGATGGGGGAAGGATTGGGGGGAAGGAAGGGGGAGGGAGATGAGGGAAGTGGGAAAGGAAGGGAGAAGGAGATAAGGGGGAAGGATGGGGTGATAGAAGAAGGAAGGAGATTGAAGCGTAGGAGAGATGGGGGAAGGAAGGGGTAAGGAGATGGGGGGAAGGAGTGGGGGGAAGGAAGGGGGAGGGAGATGAGGGAAGTGGGGAAGGAAGGGAGAAGGAGATAAGGGGGAAGGATGGGGGGATAGAAGAAGGAAGGAGATAGAAGCATAGGAGAGATGGGGGAAGGAAGGGGTAAGGAGATGGGGGGAAGGAGTGGGGGGAAGGAAGGGGGAAGGAGATAGGTTGGAAGGAGGGGGGGAAGGAGATAGGTGAAGTGGGGGGGGTTAAGAAGGGGGAAGCAGATGTGGGGAAGGAGGGTGGAGGAAGAAAGGAGACATGAGATAGGGTTAAAGGGAGAAAGAAGGTGGAAGGAGAGGGGGTGAAGGAAGCGGGAAGGAGATGGGGGAAGGAGGGGAAGGAAGGTGGTAGGAGAGGGGGTGAAGGAATCGGGAAGGAAATGGGGGTATGGAGAGGGGGGGAAGGAGAGAGCGGGGAAGGAGATAGGGAGGAAAGAGAGGGGGAGGGAAGGAGATGGGGAAAGAGAGTGGGGGAAGGATACGTGGTGAAGGAGAGTGGGGAAGGAGAAGGTTGGAAGGAAGGGGGAAGGAGATGGGGGAAGGATGGGGGGAAGGAAGGGGGAAGGAGATGGGAAAGGAGAGTGGGGAAAGGAGATGGGGAAGGAGAGGGGGGAAGAAATGGGGAAGGAGGGGAAGAAAGGGGGTAGGAGGGGAAGGAGATAGGGGGAAGGAGAGGTGGGAAGGAGATAGGGGGAAGGAGAGGGGAGAAGGAGAGAGGGGGGAAAGAGGGGGGAAAGGAAGGGGGAAGGAGATGGGGGTAAGGAGAGGGGGGAAGGAAAGAAGGAGAGGGGAGAAGGAAGGGGGAAGGAGATGGAGGGAAGGAGATGGGGAAGGAGATAGGGAGGAAAGAGAGGAGGAGGGAAGGAGATGGGGTAGGAGAGTGGGTGAAGGAGAGGGGGTGAAGGAGAGGGGGGAAGGAGAGGATTGGAAGGAAGGGGGAAGGAGAGGGGGGAAGGAGATAGGGGAGAGATGTGGGAAGGAATGGCGAAGGAGATGGGGGAAGGAGGTGGGGGATGGAAGAGGGAAGGAGATGGGGGAAGGATTGGGGGGAAGGAAGGGGGAGGGAGATGAGGGAAGTGGGGAAGGAAGGGAGAAGGAGATAAGGGGGAAGGATGGGGGGATAGAAGAAGGAAGGAGATAGAAGCGTAGGAGAGATGGGGGAAGGAAGGGGTAAGGAGATGGGGGGAAGGAGTGGGGGGAAGGAAGGGGGAAGGAGATAGGTGGGAAGGAGGGGGGCAAGGAGATAGGGGAAGTGTGGGGGGTTAAGAAGGGGGAAGCAGATGTGGGGAAGGAGGGTGGAGGAAGAAAGGAGACATGAGATAGTGTTAAAGGGGGAAAGAATGTGGAAGGAGAGGGGGTGAAGGAAGCGGGAAGGAGATGGGGGAAGGAGGGGAAGGAAGGTGGTAGGAGAGGGGGTGAAGGAAGCGGGAAGGAAATGGGGGTATGGAGAGGGGGGAAAGAGATAGCGGGGAAGGAGATAGCGAGGAAAGAGAGGGGGAGGGAAGGAGATGGGGAAAGAGAGTGGGGGAAGGAGACGTGGTGAAGGAGAGGGGGGAAGGAGAAGGTTGGAAGGAAGGGGGAAGGTGATGGGGGAAGGAGAGGGGGAAGGAGATGGGGGAAGGATGGGGGGAAGGAAGGGGGAAGGAGATGGGAAAGGAGAGTGGGGAAAGGAGATGGGGAGGGAGAGGGGGGAAGAAATGGGGAAGGAGGGAAAGGAAGGGGGAAGGAGGGGGAAGGAGATAGGGGGAAGGAGAGGTGGGAAGGAGGGTGGAAGGAAGTGGGAAGGAGATAGGGTTGAAGTAGAGGTGGGGGAATGAAGGGGGAAGGTGATATTGGGGAAGGCGTGGGGGGAAGGAAGGTGGAAGGAGATGGGGAAGGAGAGGGTGGGGAAGGAGAGGGGGAAGGAGATGGGGGAAGGAGATGAGGGATGGAGATTTGGGAAAGGAGAGGGTAGGGAAGGAGAGGGGGGAAGGAAGGGGGAAGGAGATAGGTGGGAAGGAGGGGGTAAGGAGTTAGGGGGGAAGAAGAGGGGGAGGAAGGGGGATGGAGATAGGGGGACAGAGATAGGGGGTAAGGAGATAGGGGAACGAGAGGGGGAGGGAAGGAGACAGTGGGAAGGAGAGGTGGGAAGGTGATGGGGAAAGGAGATTTTTGAGAGATGTGGGAAGGAATGGCGAAGGAGATGGGGGAAGGAGGTGGGGGATGGAAGAGGGAAGGAGATGGGGGAAGGATTGGGGGGAAGGAAGGGGGAGGGAGATGGGGAAGTGGGGAAGGAAGGGAGAAGGAGATAAGGGGGAAGGATGGGGGGATGGAAGAAGGAAGGAGATAGAAGCGAAGGAGAGATGGGGGAAGGAAGGGGGAAGGAGATGGGGGGAAGGAGTGGGGGAAAGGAAGGGGGAAGGAGATAGGTGGGAAGGAGGGGGGAAGGAAGGGGGAAGGAGATGGGAAAGGAGAGTGGGGAAAGGAGATGGGGGAAGGAGAGGGAGGAAGAAATGTGGAAGGAGGGGAAGGAAGGGGGAAGGAGGGGGATGGAGATAGGGGGAAGGAGAGGTGGGAAGGAGATAGGGGGAAGGAGAGGGGAGAAGGAGCGAGGGGGGAAAGAGGGGGGAAAGGAAGGGGGAAGGAGATGGGGGTAAGGAGAGGGGGGAAGGAAAGAAGGAGAGGGGAGAAGGAAGGGGGAAGGAGATGGAGGGAAGGAGATGGGGAAGGAGATAGGGAGGAAAGAGAGGGGGAGGGAAGGAGATGGGGAAGGAGAGTGGGTGAAGGAGAGGGGGTGAAGGAAAGGGGGGAAGGAGAGGATTGGAAGGAAGGGGGAAGGAGAGGGGGGAAGGAGATAGGGGAAGGGGGAAGGAAGGGGGAAGGAGATGGGGAAGGAGATAGTGAGGAAAGAGAGGGGGAGGGAAGGAGATGGGGGAAGGAGAGTGGGTGAAGGAGAGGGGGCGAAGGAGAGGTGGGGAAGGAAGGGGGAAGGAGATAGGGGGAAGGAGATTGGGTGGGAAGGAGATAGGGGGAAGAAGAGGGGGGAAGGAAGGGGGAAGTTGAGGTGGGAAGGAGATGGGGGAAGGAGGGGGGAAGGAGGGGGGAAGGAACGGGGAAGGAGTTGGGGTGGAAGAAGACAGGTGGGAAGGAGAGGGGGAAAGGAAGGAGGAAGGAGTTGGGGTGGAAGGATAGGGGGAAGGAAGGGGGAATGAGATAGGGGAAGAGGGAGAAGGCAGCAGGAAGGAGATGGGGAAGGAGAGGGGTGAAAGGAAGGGGGAAGGAGATAGTGGGAAGGAGTGTGGGGGAAGGAAGCGGGAAGGAGATAGGCGGGAAGGGGGGAGGGTGTAGGGGGAAGGAGAGTGGGGGAAGGAAGGGGGAAGGAGATGGAGGAAGGACATGGGTGGAAGGAGAGGGGGCAAGGAGATGGGGGAAGGAGGAGGGAAGGAAGGGGGAAGGAGAGGGGGCAAGGGGAGGGGGGAAGAGGGGGAAGGAGATAGGGGGAAGGAGAGGGGGAAGGAAAGGGGAAGGAGATGGGGGAAGGAGAGTGGTGGAAAGGAAGGGGGAAGGAAGGGGATGGGGAGGAAGGGGGAAGGAGATGGGGGAAGGGGGAAAGGAAGGGGGAAGTAGATGGGGGAAGGAGATGGGGAAGGAGAGGGGTGTAAGGAAGGGGGAAGGAGATAGGGGAAGGAGATGGGGTGGGAAGGAGATGGGGGAAGGAGTGGGGGGAAGGAAAGGGGAAGTAGAGGGGGGAAGGAAGGGGAAAGGAGATGGGGGGAAGGAGGGGGGGAAGGAACGGGGAAGGAGACAGGTGGGAAGGAGAGGGGGGAAGGAAGGGGGAAGGAGATGTGGGGAAGGAGAGAGGGAGAAGGAAGGGGGAAGGAGATGGGGCGAAGAGGGGGAAGGAAGGGGGAAGGAGATAGAGGGATTGAGAGGGGGGAAAGGAAGGGGGAAGGAGAATGGGGGAAGGAGGGTGGAAGGAAGTGGGAAGGAGATAGGGTTGAAGTAGAGGTGGGGGAAGGAAGGGGGAAGGTGATATTGGGGAAGGCGTGGGGGGAAGGAAGGTGGAAGGAGATGGGGGAAGGAGAGGGTGGGGAAGGAGAGAGGGAAGGAGATGGGGGAAGGAGATGGGGGATGGAGATTGGGGAAAGGAGAGGGTAGGGAAGGAGAGGGGGGAAGGAAGGGGGAAGGAGATAGGTGGGAAGGAGGGGGGTAAGGAGTTGGGGGGAAGAAGAGGGGGGAGGAAGGGGGATGGAGATAGGGGGACAGAGATAGGGGGTAAGGAGATAGGGGAACGAGAGGGGGAGGGAAGGAGACAGTGGGAAGGAGAGGTGGGAAGGTGATGGGGAAAGGAGATGGGGAGAGATGTGGGAAGGAATGGCGAAGGAGATGGGGGAAGGAGGTGGGGGATGGAAGAGGGAAGGAGATGGGGGAAGGATTGGGGGGAAGGAAGGGGGAGGGAGATGGGGAAGTGGGGAAGGAAGGGAGAAGGAGATAAGGGGGAAGGATGGGGGGATGGAAGAAGGAAGGAGATAGAAGCGAAGGAGAGATGGGGGAAGGAAGGGGGAAGGAGATGGGGGGAAGGAGTGGGGGGAAGGAAGGGGGAAGGAGATAGGTGGGAAGGAGGGGGGTAGGAGACAGGGGAAGTGTGGGGTTTAAGAAGCGGGAAGCAGATGTGGGGAAGGAGGGTGGAGGAAGAAAGGAGAAATGAGATAGGGTTAAATGGGGAAGGAAGGTGGTAGGAGAGGGGGTGAAGGAAGCGGGAAGGAAATGGGGGTAAGGAGAGGGGGGGAAGGAGATAGTGGGGAAGGGGATAGGGAGGAAAGAGAGGGGGAGGGAAGGAGATGGGGAAGGAGAGTGGGGGAAGGAGTCGTGGTGAAGGAGAGGGGGAAGGAGAAGGTTGGAAGGAAGGGGGAAGGTGATGGGGGAAGGAGATGGGGGAAGGAGAGGTGGGAAGGAGATAGGGGGAAGGAGAGGGGAGAAGGAGAGAGGGGGGAAAGAGGGGGGAAAGGAAGGGGGAAGGAGATGGGGTAAGGAGAGGGGGGAAGGAAAGAAGGAGAGGGGAGAAGGAAGGGGGAAGGAGATGGAGGGAAGGAGATGGGGGAAGGAGATAGGGAGGAAAGAGAGGGGGAGGGAAGGAGATGGGGGAAGGAGAGGGCGTGAAGGAGAGGGGGTGAAGGAGAGGGGGTAGGAGAGGATTGGAAGGAAGGGGGAAGGAGAGGGGGGAAGGAGATAGGGGAAGGGGGGAAGGAAGGGGGAAGGAAATGGGGGTAAGGAGAGGGGGTAAGGAGATAGGGGGAAGGAGAGGGGGAAGGAAGGGGGAAGGAGATGGGGGAAGGAGAGTGGTGAAAGGAGATGGGGAAGGAGATGGGGAAGGAGAGGGGGAAGGCGGGGAAGGAAGGGGGAAGGGGGGAGGAGATGGGGGAAGGAGAGGTGGGAAGGAGATTGTGGGGAAGGAGAGGAGGGAAGGAGAGAGGGGGAGGAGGGGGGAAAGGAAGGGGGAAGGAGATGGGGAAAGGAGATGGGGAAGGAAAGATGGGAAGGAGAAGGGGGAGGATAGGCGGGAGAGATGGGGGAAATAAGGGGGAATGAGATGCGGGAAGGAGGTGGGGGAAGGCAATGGGGGATGGGGGGACGGTAGGTGGAAGGAGAGGGGGTGAAGGAAGCGGGAAGGAGATAGGGGGAAGGAGAGGGGGGAAGGAGGGGGAAAGGTGATGGGGAAGGAGAGGGGGAGAGATGGGGGAAAGTAGGGGGAAGGAGATGGGGAAGGAGGGAAGGAAGATGAAAGGAGAGGGGGTGAAAGATGCGGGAAGGAGATGGGGGGAAGGAGGTGGGGGAAGGAGGTGGGAAGGAGATAGGCGGGAAGGGGGGGAAGGAGATGGGGGAAGGAGAGGGGGAAGGAAGGGGTAAGGAGAGGGGGAAAGGAGAGGGGGAAGGAAGGGGGAAGGAGATGGGGGAAGGATATAGGGGGAAGGAGATAGGGAGGAACGAGAGGGGGAGGGAAACAGATGGCGGGAAGGAGAGGCAGGGAAGGAGAGGGTCGGAAGGAGGGGGGAAGGAGAGGGTTGGAAGGAAGGGGGAGGAGAGGGGGAAGAAGATAGGGGGAAGGAGAGGGGGGAAATGAAGGGGAAAGGAGATGGGGGTAAGGAGAGTGGGGGAAGGAGATGGGGAAGGAGAGGGGGGAAGGAATGGGGAAGGAGCGGAAGGAAGGGGGAAGGGGAGGAAGGAGATAGGGGGAAGTAGAGGTGGGAAGGAGATGGAGGGAGGAGAGGGGGGAAGGAGAGAGGGGGGAAGGGGGGGAAAGGAAGGGGGAAGGAGATAGTGGGGAAAGGAGATGGGGGAAGGAGAGGTGGGAAGGAGATGGGGGAAGGAGCGGGTGAGAGATGGGGGAAGGAGATATGGGGGATGGAGTGGGAGGAAGGAAGGGGAAAGGAGATAGGCGGGAAGGAGAGGGGGAAGGAGATGGGTGAAGGAGCGGGTGAGAGATGGGGGAAGGAAGGTGGAAGGAGATATGGGGGATGGAGTGGGAGGAAGGAAGGGGAAAGGAGATAGGCGGGAAAGGAGATAGGCGGGAAGGAGAGGGGGAAAGGAGACAGGGGGAAGTGGGGGGGGGGCAAGAAGGGGGAAGTAGGATGGGGGAAGGAGGGGGAGGAAGAAAGGTGGAAGGAGATAGGGGAAGGAAGGTGGAAGGAGAGGAGTTGATGGAAGTGGGAAGGAGATGGGGCAAGGAGAGGGGGGGAAGGCGAGGGATGGAGATAGGCGGGAAGGGGGGGAAGGAGATAGGGGAAGGAGGGGGGGAAGGAAGGGGGAAGAATAGGGGGTAAGGAGAGGGGGAAGGAAGGAAGGGCGAAGGAGATAGAAGCAAAGGAGAGATGGGGTAAGGAAGGGGGAAAGAAATGAGGGAAGGAAGTGGGGGAAGGAAGGGGGAAGGAGATAGGGGGAAGGAGTGGGGGAAGGAAGGGGGAAGGAGATAGGCTGGAAGGAGAGGGGTGAAAGTAGATAGGGGGAAGTAGAGGGGGCAAGAAGGGGGAAGTAGGATGGGGGTAGCAGGGGGAGGAAGAAAGATGGAAGGAGATAGAGGGAAGGGAGGAAGGAAGGTGGAAGGAGAGGGGGTGAAGGAAGCGGGAAGGAGATGGGGAAGGAGAGGAGGGGAAGGAGGGGGAAGGAGATGGGGGAAGTAGGTGGGGAAGGAAGGGGGAAGAAGATAGGGGAAGGAGGGTTGGGAAGGAGATGGGGGAAGGAGAGGGGGGAAGGAGATAGGGAGGAAGGAGAGGGGGTTAAGGAGAGGAGGGGGGAAGGAGAGTGGGGGAAGGAGAGTGGGGGAAGGAGAGGGGGGAAGGAGAGGGGACGGAAGGAGAGAGGACGGAAGGAGGGGGGAAGGAGAGGGTGGGGAAGGAGAGGGGGGAAGGAGAGGGTGGGGAAGGAGAGGGGGGAAGGAGATGGGGGGAAGTAGGTGGGGAAGGAAGGGGGAAGAAGATAGGGGAAGGAGGGTTGGGAAGGAGATGGGGGAAGGTGAGGGGGGAAGGAGATAGGGGGGAAGGAGAGGGTGTTAAGGAGAGGAGGGGGGAAGGAGAGGGGGGAAGGAGAGGGGACGGAAGGAGAGAGGACGGAAGGAGGGGGGAAGGAAGGTGGGGGAAGGAAGGGGGGAGGAAGGAGATGGGGGAAGGAGGGGGGGAAGGAAGGGGGAAGGAAGGAGATGGGAGTAATGAGAAGGGTGGGAAGCAAGTGGGAAGGAAGAGGATGGGGGAGGAATGGGGAAGGAGATGAGGGAAGGGGGAAGGAAGGGGGAGGAGATAGGGGGAAGGAGATTGGGTGGGAAGGAGATAGGGGGAAGGATAGGGGGAGGAAGGGGAAAGTAGAGGGGGGAATGAAGGGGGAAGGAGATGGGGAGAAGGAGAGGGGGGAAGGAAGGAGGAAGGAGATGGGGGGTAGGAGAGGGGGGAAGGAGATAGGGGGAATGGGGGTGCGGATGGGGGAAAGAGAGTGGGGGAAGGAATGGGGAAGGAGGTGGGGTGAAGGAGACGGGGGAAGGAGAGGGGGTAAGGAGAAAGGGGGGAAGGACGGGGGGAAGGACATGGGGGAAGGAGGGGGGCAATGAGATGGGGGAAGGAGGGGGGAAGGAAGGGGGAAGGAGAGGGGAGAGGAGATGGGGGAAGGTGGGAGAAAGAGATGGGGGAAGGAGAGAGGGGGGAAGGAGAGGGGCGGAATGAAGGGGGAAGGAGTTGGAGGAAGGGGGAAGGAAGAGGGAAGGAGATAGGGGAAGGATAGGGGGAAGAAAGGAGGAATGAAGGGGGAAGGAGATAGAAGTGAAGGAGAGATGGAGAAAGGAAGTGGGAAGAAGATGGGAAAAGGAAGTGGGGGAAGGTGGGGGAACGAGAGGGGGGAAAGGAGATGGGGGAAATAGAGGGGGTGAAAAGAAGGGGGAAGGAGTTGGGGGAAGGAGGGGGGCGAGGAAGGGGGAAGGAGATGGGGAAGGAGGGAAGGATGGTGGAAGGAGAGGAGGTGAAGGAAGCGGGAAGGAGATGGGGAAGGAGAGGGGGGATGGAGGGGGCAAGGAGATAGGCGGGAGGGGGGAAGGAGATTGGGGAAGGAGAGGGGGTGAAGGAGGGGGGGATGCAGAGGGTTGGAAGGAATGCGGAAGGAGATGGGGGAAGGAGATGGGGGAAGGAGACTGGGGGAAGGAGATGGGGAAGGAATGGGAAGGAGGTGAAGGAAGGGGAAGTAGGGTGGGAAGGAGATGGGGGGAAGGAGAGGGGGGAAGGAGAGAGGGGGAAAGGAGATGGGGGAAGGAGGTGGGGAAAGGACGTGGGGGAAGGAGGTAGGGGAAGGAAGTAGGAAGGAGATAGGGGAAGGAGAGGGTGAAAGGAGATGGGGGAAGTAGAGTGTGGGAAAGAAGGGGGAAGGAGATGGGGGAAGGAGGAGGGTGAAGGAATGAGGAAGGAGATAGTGGAAAGGGGGGAAGGAAGGTGGAGTGAGAGGGGGTAAAGGAAGGGGAAGGAGATTGAGGGAAGGAGATAGGGGGAAGGAGATAGGGAGGAACGAGAGGGGGAGGGAGGGAGATGGTGGGAAGGAGAGGGGGGAAGGAGATGGGGGAAGGAGAGGGGGGTAAGGAAGAGGGAAGGAGATAGGGGAAGGAAATGGGGTGGGAAGGAATGGGGGAAGGAGAGGGGGATGGAGGGGGCAAGGAGATAGGCGGGAGGGGGGTGGAGATTGGGGAAGGAGAGGGGGGTGAAGGAGAGAGGGGGAAGCAGAGGGTTGGAAGAAATGAGGAAGGAGATGGGGAAAGGAGAGGGGGGTAAGGAAGGGGGAAGGAGATGGGGGAAGGAGAGTGGGGGAAGGAGAGAGGGGGAAAGGAGATAGGGGGAAGGAGAGGTGGGAAGGAGATGGGGAAGGAGGTGGGGAAAGGAGGTGGGGGAAGAAGCTAGGGGAAGAAAGTCGGAAGGAGATGGGGGAAGGAGAGGGGGAAAGGAGATGGGGGAAGTAGAGGGGGGAAAGAAGGGGGAAGGAGGGTGGGAAGGAGATAGGGGAAAGGAGAGGTGGGAAGGAGATAGGGGGGAAGGAGAGGGGGGAAGGAGAGAGGGGGAAAGGAGATGGGGGAAGGAGAGGTGGGAATGAGATGGGGGGAAGGAGGTGGGGAAAGGAGGTGGGGGAAGGATGTAGGGGGAGGAAGTGGGAAGGAGATAGGGGGAAGGAGAGGGTGAAAGGAGATGGGGGAAGTAGAGGGGGGAAAGAAGGGGGAAGGAGATGGGGGAAGTAGGAGGGTGAAGGAATGAGGAAGGAGATAGTGGAAAGGGGAGAAGGAAGGTGGAGTGAGAGGGGGTGAAGGAAACGGGAAGGAGATAGGTGGGAAGGAGAGGGGGAAGGAGGGGGAAGGAGATAGGCGGGAAGGAGAGGGAAGGAGATAGGCGGGAAGGGGGGAAGGAGATGGGGAAGGAGGGGGTGAAGGAAGGGGAAGGAGATTGAGGGAAGGAGATAGGGGGAAGGAGATAGGGAGGAACGAGAGGGGGAGGGAGGGAGATGGTGGGAAGGAGAGGGGGGAAGGAGATGGGGAAGGAGAGGGGGGTAAGGAAGAGGGAAGGAGATAGGGGAAGGAAATGGGGTGGGAAGGAGATGGGGGGAAGGAGAGGGGGGATGGAAGGGGGAAGGAGAGGGTGGAATTAAGGGGAAAGAAGATGGGGGGAAGGAGGGGGGGAAGGAAGGGGGAAGGAGATGTGGGGAAGGAGAGAGGGAGAAGGAAGGGGGAAGGAGATGGGGCGAAGAGGGGGAAGGAAGGGGGAAGGAGATAGAGGGATTGAGAGGGGGGAAAGGAAGGGGGAAGGAGAATGGGGAAGGAGGGTGGAAGGAAGTGGGAAGGAGATAGGGTTGAAGTAGAGGTGGGGGAAGGAAGGGGGAAGGTGATATTGGGGAAGGCGTGGGGGGAAGGAAGGGGGAAGGAGATGGGGGAAGGAGAGGGTGGGGAAGGAGAGAGGGAAGGAGATGGGGGAAGGAGATGGGGGATGGAGATTGGGGAAAGGAGAGGGTAGGGAAGGAGAGGGGGGAAGGAGAGGGTGGGGAAGGAGAGGGGGGCAGGGGTTGGGGATGGAGATGGGGGTAAGGAAGCGGGAAGGAGATAGGCGGGAAGGGAGGTTGGAGATAGGGGGAAGGAGAGGGGCGAAGGAAGGAAGGAGAGGGGGGAAGGAAGGGGGAAGGAGATGGGGGGACGGTTAGGGGGGTAAGGAGATAGGGGGAAGGAGACGGGGGAAGGAAGTGGGAAGGAGTTGGCGGGAAGTGAGGTTGGAGAGAGGGGGAAGGAGAGGGGCGAAGGAAGTCGGAAGGAGATAAGGGGTAAGGAGAGGGGGGAAGGAAGGGGGAGGAGATGGAGGGATGGAGATAGGGGGTAAGGAGATGGGGAGAACGAGAGAGGGAGGGAAGGAGACGGGGGAAGGAGAGGTGGGAAGGAGATGGGGGGAAGGAGATGGGGAGAGATGGGGAAGGAAGGGGGAAGGAATTATGGGAAGGCGGTGGGAGGAAGAAAGTTGGAAGGAGATGGGGAAAGGGGGGAAAGAAGGTGGAAGGAGAGGGGGTGAAGGAAGCGGGAAGGAGATAGGGGGAAGGAGAGGGGGGAAGGAGAGGGGGGAAGGAGATAGGGGGAAGGGCGGAAAGAAGGGGGATGGAGATAGAGAGAAGGAGCAAGGGGAAGGAAGGGGGAAGGAGATAGGGGGAAGGAGAGGGGGAAAGGAGATGGTGGAAGTAGAGGGGGGGAAAGAAGGGGGAAGGAGATGGGGGGAAGGAGAAGGGTGAAGGAATGAGGAAGGAGATAGGTTAAAGGGGGAAGGAAGGTGGAGAGAGAGGGGGTGAAGGAAGCGGGAAGGAGATAGGTGGGAAGGAGAGGGGGGAAAGGAAGGAAGGGGAGGGGGGAAGGAAGGGGGAAGGAGATATGGGGGAACGAGAGGGGGGAAAGGAGATGGGGGGAAATAGAGGGGGTGGAAAGAAGGGGGAAGGAGTTGGGGGAAGGAGGGGGGAAGGAAGGGCGAAGGAGATGGGGGAAGGAGGGAAGGAAGGTGGAAGGAGAGGGGGGGAAGGAGGGGGCAAGGAGATAGGCGGGAAGGGGGGAAGGAGATGGGGGAAGGAGAGGGGGTGAAGGAGGGGGGTGAAGCAGAGGGTTGGAAGGAAGGGGGAAGGAGAAGGGGAAGGAGATGGGGAAGGAGGGGTGAAGGAATGGGAAGTAGTGGAAGGAAGTGGGAAGGAGATAGGGGAAGGAGAGGTGGGAAGGAGATAGGGGGAAGGAGAGGGGGGAAGGAGAGAGGGGGGAAAGGAGATGGGGGAAGGAGAGGTGGGAAGGAGATGGGGGGAAGGAGGTGGGGAAAGGAGGTGGGGGAAGGAGGTAGGGGAAGGAAGTGGGAAGGAGATAGGGGAAGGAGAGGGTGAAAGGAGATGCGGGAAGTAGAGGGGGGGAAAGAAGGGGGAAGGAGATGGGGGAAGGAGGAGGGTGAAGGAATGAGGAAGCAGATAGTGGAAAGGGGGGAAGGAAGGTGGAGTGAGAGGGGGTGAAGGAAACGGGAAGGAGATAGGTGGGAAGGAGAGGGGGAAGGAGGGGGAAGGAGATAGGTGGGAAGGGGGGAAGGAGATGGGGAAGGAGGGGGTGAAGGAAGGGGAAGGAGATTGATGGAAGGAGATAGGGGGAAGGAGATAGCGAGGAACTAGAGGGGGAGGGAGGGAGATGGTGGGATGGAGAGGAGGGAAGGAGATGGGGGAAAGAGAGGGGGGTAAGGAAGAGGGAAGGAGATAGGGGAAGGAAATGGGGTGGGAAGGAGAGGGGGGGATGGAAGGGGTAAGGAGAGGGTGGAAGGAAGGTGGAAGGAGATGGGGGAAGGAGAGGGGGAGAAGGAATGGGGAAGGAGATGGGGAAGAGGGGGAAGGAAGGGGGAAGGAGATTGGGGAAGGAGAGGGGGAAAGGAAGTGGGAAGGTGATGGGGGGAAGGAGAGGGGGAAAGGAAGTGGGAAGGTGATGGGGGGAAGGAGAGGGGGAAGGAAGTGGGAAGGAGATAGGGGTGAAGTAGCGGTGGGGGAAGGAAGGGGGAAGGCGGTATGGGGGAAGGCGTGGGGGGAAGGAAGGTGGAAGGAGATGTGGGGAGGAGAGGGTGGGGAAGGAGAGGGGGGCAGGAGATGGGGAAGGAGATGGGGGAAGGAAGCGGGAAGGAGATAGGCGGGAAGTGAGGTTGGAGATAGGCAGAAGGAGAGGGGCGAAGGAAGGAAGGAGAGGGGGAAGGAAGGGGGAAGGAGATGGGGGGTAAGGAGATACGGGGAAGGAGATGGGGGGAAGGAAGCGGGAAGGAGTTGGCGGGAAGTGAGGTTGGAGATAGGGGAAAGGAGAGGGGCGAAGGAAGTGGGAAGGAGATAAGGGGTAAGGAGGGGGGAAGTAAGGAAGGAGAGGGGGGAAGGAAGGGGGAGGAGATGGGGGGATGCAGATGGGGGTAAGGAGATGGGGAGAACGAGAGGGGGAGGGAAGGAGACGGGGGAAGGAGAGGTGGGAAGGAGATGGGGGAAGGAGATGGGGAGAGATGGGGAAGGAAGGGGAAGGAGATGGGGGAAGGCGGTGGGAGGAAGAAAGGTGGAAAGAGGCTGGGGAAGGGGGGAAAGAAGGTGGAAGGAGAGGGGGTGAAGGAAGCGGGAAGGAGATAGGGGGAAGGAGAGGGGGGAAGCAGGGGGGAAGCAGAGGGGGGAAGGAGGGGTGAAGGAGATTGGGGAAGGAGATTTTGGGAAGGAGAGGGGGTAAGGAAGGGGGAAGGAGATCGGGGAAGGAGATGGGGTGGGAAGGAGATGGGGGGAAGGAGAGGGAGGAAGGAAGGCGGAAGTGGATGGAAGAAGGAAGGGGGAAGGAGATGGGGGGAAGGAGAGGTGGGGAAGGAAGGTGGAAGGAGATGGGGGGAGGAGAGGGTGGGGAAGGAGAGGGGGGCAGGAGATGGGGGAAGGAGATGGGGGAAGGAAGCGGGAAGGAGATAGGCAGGAAGTGAGGTTGGAGATAGGCGGAAGGAGAGGGGCGAAGGAAGGAAGGAGAGGGGGAAGGAAGGGGGAAGGAGATGGGGGGGTAAGGAGATACGGGGAAGGAGATGGGGGGAAGGAAGCGGGAAGGAGTTGGCGGGAAGTGAGGTTGGAGATAGGGGAAAGGAGAGGGGCGAAGGAAGTGGGAAGGAGATAAGGGGTAAGGAGGGGGGAAGTAAGGAAGGAGAGGGGGGAAGGAAGGGGGAGGAGATGGGGGGATGCAGATGGGGGTAAGGAGATGGGGAAAACGAGAGGGGGAGGGAAGGAGACGGGGGAAGGAGAGGTGGGAAGGAGATGGGGGAAGGAGATGGGGAGAGATGGGGAAGGAAGGGGGAAGGAGATGGGGGAAGGCGGTGGGAGGAAGAAAGGTGGAAGGAGACTGGGGAAGGGGGGAAAGAAGGTGGAAGGAGAGGGGGTGAAGGAAGCGGGAAGGAGATAGGGGGAAGGAGAGGGGGGAAGCAGGGGGGAAGCAGAGGGGGGAAGGAGGGGTGAAGGAGATGGGGGCAAGGAGAGTGAGGGGAAGGAGAGGGGGGAAGGAGATAGGGGGAAGGGCAGAAAGTAGGGGGATGGAGATAAGGAGAAGGAGCAGGGGGGAAGGAGAGGGGGGAAGGAAGGGGGAACGAGATAGGGGGAAGGTGATGGGGGAAGGAGAGGGCGGGGAATGAGAGGGAGAGGAGCAGATGGGGAAGGAGGGGTGGAAGGAAGGGGGAAGGAAGGGGATGGGGGAGGAAGGGGGAAGGAGATGGGGGAAGGGGGGAAAGGATGGGAGAATGAGATTGGGGAAGGAGATTTTGGGAAGGAGAGGGTGTAAGGAAGGGGGAAGGAGATAGGGGATGGAGATGGGGTGGGAAGGAGATGGGGGGAAGGAGAGGGAGGAAGGAAGGCGGAAGTGGATAGAAGAAGGAAGGGGGAAGGAGATGGGGGGAAGGAGAGGTGGGGAAGGAAAGGGGAAGGAGATGGGGGGAAGGAGAGGTGGGGAAGGAAAGGGGAAGGAGATGGGGGGAAGGAGAGGGGGAAGGATGTGGGAAGGAGATGGGGGGAAGAAGAGGGGGAGAAGGAAGGGGGACGGAGATAGGGGGAAGAGGGGGAAGGAAGGGGAAGGAGATAGGAGGATGGAGAGGGGGAAGGAAGAGGGAAGGAGATAGGGGTGAAGTAGAGGTGGGGAAGGGGGAAGGCGATATGGGGAAGGCGTGGAGGGAAGGAAGGTGGAAGGAGATGGGGAAAGGAGAGGGTGGGGAGGGAAAGAGGGGAAGGAACTGGGGAAAGGAGATGGGGAAGGAGAGGGTGGGGAAGGAGACGGGGGGTAGGAGGGGGGGAAGGAGATGGGAGAAGGAGATGGGGGAAGGAGAGGGGGAGGAATGGGGAAGGAGGTAGGGGCAAGGAGAGGGGGAAGGAGATGGGGAAGGAAACGGGGGGAACGAAGTCGGAAGGAGATAGGCGGGAAGGGGGGGTGGAGATGGGGGAAGGAGAGGGGTGAAGGAAGTGGGAAGAAGATAAGGGGTAAGGAGACGGGGGAGAAGGAAGGAAGGAGGGGGGAAGGATGGGGAAGGAGATAGGGGGACGGAGATAGGGGGTAAGGAGACGGGGTAACGAGAGGGGGAGGGAAGGAGACGGGGGAAGGAGAGGTCAGAAGGAGATGGGGGAAGGAAGGGGGTAGGAGATGGGGGAAGGAGTGGGGGGATGGAAGGGGAAAGGAGATAGGGGTAAGGGGGGAAGGATGGGGAAGGAAGGGGGAAGGAGAAAGAAGCGAAGGAGAGATGGGGGAAGGAAGGAGGAAGGAGATGGGGGAAGGAGGTAGGGGATGGAAGGGGGAAGGAGATGGGGAAGGAGTGGTGGGAAGGAAGGGGGAAGGAGATAAGGGGAAGGGGGAAGGAAGGGGGAAGGAAATAGGGGAGAAGGATGGGGGAGAAGGAAGGGGGAAGGAGATAGAAGCAAAGGAGGGATGGGGTAAGGAAGGGGGAAGTTAATGAGGGAAGGAGGTGGGGGAAGGAAGGGGGAAGGCGATTGGTGGGAAGGAGTGGGGGAAGGAAGGGGGAAGGAGAGGGAGGAAGGGGTAAGGGGAGGAAGGAGATAGGGGGAAGTAGAGGTGGGAAGGAGATGGGGGAAGGAGAGGGGGAAGGAGATAGGTGGGAAGGAGAAGGGTGAAAGGTGATAGGGGAAGTGGGGGGGCAAGAAGGGGGAAGTAGGATAGGGGTAGGAGGGGGAGGAAGAAAGATGGAAGGAGATAGGGGGAAGGGGGGAATGAAGGTGGAAGGAGAGTCGGGTGAAGGAAGCGGGAAGGAGATGGGGGAAGGAGAGGAGGGGAAGGAGGGGGGAAGGAGATGGGGAAGGAGAGGGGGGAAGGAAGGGGGAAGGATAGGGGGTAAGGAGAGGAAGTAGAGGGGGGAACGAAGGGGAAGGAGATGGGGGAAGGAGATGGGGGAAGGAGATATGGAGGAACGAGAGGGGGAGGGAAGGAGATGGGGGAAGGAGAGGGGGGAAGGAGAGGGTTGGAAGGAACGGGGAGAAAAGGGGGAAGGTTTTCGGGGGAAGGAGGGGGGAAAGTAAGGGGGAATGAGATGGGGGAAAGGAAGAGGGAATGAGATGGGGGAAGGAGAGTGGGGGAAGGAGATGGGGGAAGGAGAGTGTGGAAGGAATGGGGAAGGAGAGGAAGGAAGGGGGAAGGAGGGGTGGAAGGAGATGGGGTCAGGAGAGGTGGGAAGGAGAGGTGGGAAGGAGATGGGGGAAAGAGAGGGGGAGAGATGGGGGAAGGAAGGGGAACGGAGATGGGTGAAGGGGGTGGGGGAAGGAAGGGGGAAGAAGATGGGGGAAGGGGTGTGGGGAAGGAAGGGGAAGGAGGTGGAGGTAAGGAGGGGGGAAGCATGGAAGGAGAGGGGGGAAGGAAGGGGGAAGGAGATGGGGGAAGGAGGTGGGGGGAATGAGAGGGGGAGAGAAGGAGATGGGGAAGGAGAGGGGGGAAGGATAGTGGGGTGAAGTAGAGGGGGGAAGGAGAGGGAAGGAAGGAAGGGGGAAGGAGAGGGGGAAGGAGATGGGGGAAGGAGAGGGTGGATGGAGGGGTAAGTCCATAGGGGGAAGGAGAGGGGGGAAGGAGAGTGGAGGGAAAGAAGGGGGAAGGAGAGGGGGTAAGGAGATAGGGCGGAAGGAGTGGTGGGAAGGAGATAGGAGGGAAGGAGAGGGGGAAGGAGGGGAAAGGAGATAGGCGGGAAGTGGGGAAGGAGATGGGAAGGAGAGGGGAGAAGGAAGGGGGAAGGAGATAGGGGGTGAGGAGGGGGGAAGGATGGAAAGAGAAGGTGGGGAAGGAGATGGGGAAGGAGATAGGGGGAAGGAGATGGGGGAAATGAGAGTGGGAGAGAAGGAGATGGGGAGAAGGAGAGGAGAGGGAAGGAAGAGGGAATGAGGGGGTGAAGGAGATGGGGGGAAGGAGACGGGGGAAGGAGATGGGGAAGGAGAGGGGAGGGAAGGAAGGGGGACAGAGGGGGGAAGGAGATGGGGGAAGGAGGGGGGAAGGAAGGGAGTAGGAGATAAGGGGGTAAGGGGGGAATGGAAGACGGTTAGGAGATGGGGAGGAGAGGGTGGAAAGGAAGGTGGAAGGGGATAGTGGCGAAGGAGAGGGGGAAAGAGATGGGGAAGGCGAGGGGGAAGGAGATGGGGTTAATGAGGGGTGGGGGAAGGGAGATAGGGTGGAAGGAGAGGGGGTGAAGTAGAGGGGATGGAAGGAGATGAGGGGGAAGGAGAGGGGGGAGGGAAGATGGGGGAAGGAAAGGGGAAGGAAGAAGATGGGGGGAAGGAGAGAGGGGTGAAGGAAGGGGGAAGGAAGGAGATGGGTGGGAAGGAGAAGTTTGGAAAGGAAGGGGATGGGGTGAGGAAGGGGGAAGGAGATGGGGTTAAGGGGGAAAGTAAGAGGGAAGGACATAGGGAGGAAGGAGAGGGGGTGGAAGGAGGGGGTGGAAGTAGATGGGGGAAGGAGAGGGTGGGGAAGGAGAGGGGGGAAGGAGATGGGGGAAGTAGGTGGGGAAGGAAGGGGGAAGGAGATACGGAAGGAGGGGTGGGGCCGAAGGAGAGGGGGGAAGGAGATAGGGGGAAGGAGAGGGGGTAAGGAGAGGAGGGGGAAGGAGAGGGGGTAAGGAGAAAGGGGGGAAGGACGGGGGGCTAGTACATTGGGGAAGGAGAGGGGGCAATGAGATGGGGGAAGGAGGGGGGTAAGGAAGGGGGAAGGAGAGGGGAGAGGAAATGGGCAAGGTGGGAGAAGGAGATGGGGAAGGAGAGAGGGGGAAGGAGAGGGGCGGAACGAAGGGGGAAGGAGATAGGGGGAAGGGGGAATGAAGGGGGAAGGAGATAGGGGTGAAGGATAGGGGAAGGGGGAAGGAAGGGGGAAGGAGATGGGGGGAAGGATAGGGGGAATGAAGGGGTAAGGAGATAGAAGCGAAGGAGAGATGGGGAAGGAAGTGGGAAGAAGATGGGAGAAGGAGGTGGGGGGAAGGAAGGGGGAAGGAGATACGGGGAACGAGAGGGGGGAAAGGAGATGGGGGAAATAGAGGGGGTGGAAAGAAGGGGGAAGGAGTTGGGGGGAAGGAGGGGGGAAGGAAGGGGGAAGGAGATGGGGGAAGGAGGGAAGGAAGGTGGAAGGAGAAGGGGTGAAGGAAGCGGGAAGGAGATAGGGGGAAGGAGAGGGGGAAGGAGGGGGGAGGAGATAGGCGGGAAGGGGGGAATGAGATGGGGGGAAGCAGAGGTGTGTGAAGGATAGGGGGGAAGCAGAGGGTTGGAAGGAAGGGGGAAGGAGAAGGTGAAGGAGATGGGGGAAGGAGAGGGGGGTAAGGAAGGGGGAAGGAGATGGAGGGAAGGAGAGTGGGGGAAGGCGATGGGGAAGGAGGAGGGGAAGGAATGGGAAGGAAGGGAAGGAAGGGGGAAGGAGGGTGTGAAGGAGATAGGGGGAAAGGAGAGGGGAGAAGGAGAGAGAGGGGGAAGGACGGCGGAAAGGAATGGGGAAGGAGATGGGGGAAAGGAGATAGGGGGAAGGAGAGGTGGGAAGGAGATGGGGGTAGGAGGTGGGGAAAGGAGGTGGGGGAAGGAGGTAGGGGAAGGAAGTGGGAAGGAGCGGGGGGAAGGAAGGGGGAAGGAGATAGGCGGGAAGGAATGGGGGATAGGAGATGGGGGAAGTAGAGGGGGGGAAAGAAGGTGGAAGGAGATGGGGGGAAGGAGGAGGGTGAAGGAATGAGGAAGGAGATAGAGGGAAGGGGGAAGGAAGGTGGAGGGAGAGAGGGTGAAGGAAGCGGCAAGGAGATAGGTGGGGAGGAGAGGGGGGAAGGCGGGGTAAGGAGATAGGCGGGAAGGGGGGTAGGAGATTGGGAAGGAGAGGGGGAAGGAAGGGGTAGGAGATGGGGGTAAGGAGAGGGAAGGAAGGAAGGGGGCAGGAGAGGGGGGGAAGGAGATGGGGGAAGGAGAGGGGGGATGGAAGGGGTAAGTCCATAGGGGGAAGGAGAGGGGGGAAGGAGAGTGGAGGGAAGGAAGGGGGAAGGAGAGGGGGTAAGGAGATAGGGGGGAAGGAGTGGTGGGAAGGAGATAGGAGGGAAGGAGAGGGGGGAAGGAGGGGGGAAGGAGATGGGGGTAAGTGGGGAAGGAGATGGGGGGTGAGGAGGGGGGAAGGATGGAAAGAGAAGTGGGGAAGGAGATGGGAAAGGAGATGGGGGAAGGAGATGGGGAAATGAGAGGGGGAGAGAAGGAGATGGGGGAAAGGAGGGAGGGGAGGGAGAGTGGGGTGACGGAGAGGGGGGAAAGAGATGGGGGAAGGAGATGGGGAGAAGGAGAGGAGAGGGAAGGAAGAGGGAAGGAGGGGGTGAAGGAGATGGGGGAAGGAGAGGGGAGGGAAGGAAGGGGGAAGGAGGGACGAAGGAGATAGGGGGAAGGAGAGGTAAGAAGGAGATAGGGCAAAGGGGAGGGGGAAGGAGAGAGGGGGAAGGAGGGGGGAAGAAAGGGGAAATAGATAAGGGGGCAAGGGGGAATGGAAGGCGGGAAGGAGATGGGAGGAGAGGGTGGAAAGGAAGGTGGAAGGTGATAGTGGGGAAGGAGAGGGGGGAAGAGATGGGGAAGGAGAGGGGGTGGAAGGAGAGGGGGAAGGAGATGGGGTTAATGAGGGGTGGTGGGAAGGGTGATAGGGTGGAAGGAGAGAGGGTGAAGGAGATGGGATGGAAGGAGAGGGGGAAGGAGAGGGGGGATGGAAGGTGGGGGAAGGAAAGGGGAAGGAAGGAGATGGGGGAAGGAGAGTGGGGTGAAGGAAGGGGATGGGGTGAGGAAGGGGGAAGGAGATGGGAGTAAGGGGGAAAGTAAGAGGGAAGGAGATAGGGAGGAAGGAGAGGGGGTGGAATGAGGGGGTGGTAGATGGGGGAAGGGGAGGGTGTGGAAGGAGAGGGGGAAGAAGATGGGGGAAGTAGGTCGGGAAGGAAGGGGGAAAGAGATAGGGAAGGAGGGGTGGGATGGAGATGGGGGAAGGAGATGGGGGGAAGGAGATAGGGGGAAGGAGAGTGGAGTAAGGAGAGGAGGGGGCAAGGAGAGTGGGGGAAGGAGAGGGGGGCAGGAGAGTGGACGGAAGGAGAGGGGACGGTAGGAGGGTGAAGGAAGGTGGGGGAAGGAAGGTGGGGGAAGGAAGGGGGAAGGAAGGAAATGGGGAGGAGGGGGGAAGGAAGGGGGAAGGAAGGAGATGGGGGAAGGAGAGTGGTGGGAAGGAAGGGGGAAGGAAGAGGATGGGGGATGAATGGGGAAGGAGATGGGGAAGGGGGGAAAGGAAGGGGGAAGGAGATAGGGGTGAAGGAGAGGGGGCGAAGGAGAGGTGGGGAAGGAAGGGGGAAGGAGATGGGGGAAGGAGAGAGAAGCGAAGGAGAGATGGGGGAAGGAAGTGGGAAGAAGATGGGAGAAGGAGGTGGGGGAAGGAAGGGGAAGGAGATACGGGGGAACGAGATGGGGAAAGGAGATGGGGGAAATAGAGGGAGTGGAAAGAAGGGGGAAGGAGTTGGGGGGAAGGAGGGGAGAAGGAGAGGTGGGAAGGAGATAGGGGAAGGAGGTGGGGGAAGGAGGTAGGGGAAGGAAGTGGGAAGGAGATAGGGGGAAGGAGCGGGGGAAGGAAGGGGGAAGGAGATAGGGGGAAGGAGCGGGGGAAGGAAGGGGGAAGGAGATAGGCGGGAAGGAGAGGGGAAAGGAGATGGGGGAAGTATAGGGGGGGAAGAAGGGGGAAGGAGATGGGGGGATGGAGGAGGGTGAAGGAATGAGGAAGGAGATGGGGGAAGGGGGGAAGGAATGTGAAGGGAGAGGGGGTGAAGGAAGCGGGAAGGAGATAGGTGGGAGGGAGAGGGGTGAAGGAAGGGGGAAGGAGATGGGGAAGGAGATGGGGAAGGAGATGGGGGATGGAGAGTGGGGGAAGGAGATAGGGAGGAACGAGAGGGAGAGGGAGGAAGATGGCAGGAAGGAGAGGGGGAAGGAAGGGGAAGGAGATGGGGGTAAGGAGATGGGGAAAAGGAAGGAAGGAGAGGGGTAAGGAAGGGGGAAGGAGATGGAGGGAAGGAGATAGGGGAAGGAGATAGGGAGGAACGAGAGGGGGAGGGAGGGAGATGGCGGGAAGGAGAGGGGGGAAGGAGATGGGGGAAGGAGAGGGGGGTTAAGGAAGGGGGAAGGAGATAGGGGAAGGAAATGGGGTGGGAAGGAAATGGGGGGAAGGAGGGGGGAAGGAAGGGGGAAGGAGAGGGTGGAAGGAAGGGGGAAGGAGATGGGGAGAAGGAGAGGGGGAGAAGGAATGGGGAAGGAGATGGGGAAGAGGTGGAAGGAAAGGGGAAGGAGATGGGGGAAGGAGAGGGGGAAAGGAAGGGGGAAGGACATAGGGGGAAGGAGAGGGGGGAAAGCAAGGGGGAAGGAATGGGGGATGGAGAGGGGGAAGGAAGTGGGAAGGAGATAGTGGTGAAGTAGAGGTGGGGGAAGGAAGGGGGAAGGCGATATGGGGGCAGGCGTGGGTGGAAGGAAGGTGGAAGGAGATGGGGGAAGGAGAGGGTGGGGAGGGAGAGAGGGGAAGGAGATGGGGGAAGGAGATGGGGTTAATGAGGGGTGGGGGGAAGGGAGATAGGGTGGAAGGAGAGGGGGTGAAGGAGATGGGATGGAAGGAGGGGGGAAGGAGATGGGGGAAGTAGGTGGGGAAGGAAGGGGGAAGGAGATAGGGAAGGAGGGGTGGGATGGAGATGGGGGAAGGAGATGGGGGGAAGGAGATAGGGGAAGGAGAGTGGGGTAAGGAGAGGAGGGGGGAAGGAGAGTGGGGGAAGGAGAGGGGGGGCAGGAGAGGGGATGGAAGGAGAGGGGACGGTAGGAGGGGGGAAGGAAGTTGTGGGAAGGAAGGTGGGGGAAGGAAGGAGATGGGGGAGGAGGGGGGAAGGAAGGGGGAAGGAAGGAGATGGGGGAAGGACAGTGGTGGGAAGGAAGGGGGAAGGAAGAGGATGGGGAGGAATGGGGAAGGAGATGGGGGTGAAGGAGAGGGGGCGAAGGAGAGGTGGGGAAGGAAGGGGAAGGAGATCGGGTGGGAAGGAGATAGGGGTAAGGTGAGGGGGGGAGGAAGGGGAAGGAGAGGGGGGGAAGGAGATGGGGGAAGGAGAGGGGGGTGGAAGGGGTAAGTCCATAGGGGGAAGGAGAGGGGGGAAGGAGAGTGGAGGGAAGGAAGGGGGAAGGAGAGGGGGTAAGGAGATAGGGGGGAAGGAGTGGTGGGAAGGAGATAGGAGGGACGGAGAGGGGGGGAAGGAGATGGGGGAAGTGGGGAAGGAGATGCGAAGGAGAGGGGGCAAGGAAGGGGGTTGGAGATCGGGGGTGAGGAGGGGGGAAGGATGGAAAGAGAAGGGGGGAAGGAGATGGGGAAGTAGATAGGGGGAAGGAGATGGGGGGAAGGAGGGGAGAAGGAGAGGTGGGAAGGAGATGGGGGAAGGAGGTGGGGGAAGGAGGTAGGGGAAGGAAGTGGGAAGGAGATAGGGGGAAGGAGCGGGGGGAAGGAAGGGGGAAGGAGATAGGAGGGAAGGAGAGGGGGAAAGGAGATGGGGGAAGTAGAAAGGGGGACAGAAGGGGGAAGGAGATGGGGAAGGAGATAGGGGGAAGGGGAAGGAATGTGAAGGGAGAGGGGGTGAAGGAAGCGGGAAGGAGATAGGTGGGAAGGAGAGGGGGGAAGGAAGGGGGAAGGGGATGGGGGAAGGAGATTGGGGGAAGGAGATGGGGAAGAAGATGGGGGATGGAGAGTGGGGGAAGGGGATAGGGAGGAACTAGAGGGGGAGGGAGGAATATGGCGGGAAGGAGAGGGGGAAGGAAGGGGAAGGAGATAGGGGGTAAGGAGAGGGTAGGGAAGGAGAGGGGAAGGAAAGGGGAAGGAGATAGGTGTGAAGGAGATAGGGGGATGGAGAGGAGGAGGAAGGGGGAAGGTGACAGGGGGAAAGGTAGGAAGGAGAGGGGGAAGGAAGGGGGAAGAGATGGAGGGAAGGAGATAGGAGGGAGGAGATAGGGAGGAACGAGAGGGGGAGGGAGGGAGATGGCGGGAATGAGAGGGGGGAAGGAGATGGGGGAAGGAGAGGGGGAGGGAAGGAGACAGTGGGAAGGAGAGGTGGGAAGGAGATGGGGGAAGGAAGGGGGGAAGGAGATGGGGGAAGGAGTGGGGGGATGGAAGGGGAAAGGATATAGTGGGGAAGAAGTGGGGGAAGGAAGGGGGACGGAGATGGGTGGGAAGGAGATTGGGGGAAGGAGGGAGGGAAGGAAGGGGGAAGGAGAGGTGGAAGGAAGGTGGAAGGAGATGGGGGAAGGAGAGGGGCGGAAGGAACGGGGGAAGGAGATGGGGGAAGAGGGGGAAGGAATGGGGAAGGAGATGGGGGAGAAGGAGAGGGGGAGAAGGAATGGGGAAGGAGATAGGGGAAGAGGGGGAAGGAATGGGGAAGGAGATGGGGGAAGGAGAGGGGGAAAGGAAGGGGGAAGGACATGGGGGAAGGAGAGGGGGGAAGCAAGGGGGAAGGAAATAGGGGGATGGAGAGGGGAAGGAAATGGGAAGGAGATAGCGGTGAAGTAGAGGTGGGGGGAAGGCAGGGGGAAGGCGATATGGGGGCAGGCGTGGGGGGAAGGAAGGTGGAAGGAGATGGGGGGAAGGAGAGCGTGGGGAGGGAGAGAGGGGAAGGTGATGGGGGAAGGAGATGGGGGAAGGAGATGGTGGGGAAGGAGAGGGGGGAAGGAGAGGGGGGTAAGGAGATGGGGGAAGAAGAGGGGGAGGAATGGGGAAGGAGATAGGGGCAAGGAGAGGGGGGAAGAGATGGGGGGAAGGAGACGGGGGGGAATGAAGCGGGAAGGAGATAGACGGGAAGGGGGGAGGAGATGGGGGAAGGAGAGGGGGAAAGGAAGTGGGAAGAAGATAAGGGGTAAGGAGAGGGGGAGAAGGATGGAAGGAGGGGGCGAATGAAGGGGGAAGGAGATGGGGGGATGGAGATAGGGGGTAAGGAGATGGGGGAAAGAGAGGGGGAGGGAAGGAGACAGTTGGAAGGAGAGGTGGGAAGGAGATGGGGGAAGGAGGTGGGGGAAGGAGGTAGGGGAAGGAAGTGGGAAGGAGATAGGGGGAAGGAGCGGGGGAAGGAAGGGGGAAGGAGATAGGGGGAAGGAGCGGGGGAAGGAAGGGGGAAGGAGATAGGCGGGAAGGAGAGGGGAAAGGAGATGGGGGAAGTATAGGGGGGGAAGAAGGGGGAAGGAGATGGGGGGATGGAGGAGGGTGAAGGAATGAGGAAGGAGATGGGGGAAGGGGGGAAGGAATGTGAAGGGAGAGGGGGTGAAGGAAGCGGGAAGGAGATAGGTGGGAGGGAGAGGGGTGAAGGAAGGGGGAAGGAGATGGGGAAGGAGATGGGGAAGGAGATGGGGGATGGAGAGTGGGGGAAGGAGATAGGGAGGAACGAGAGGGAGAGGGAGGAAGATGGCAGGAAGGAGAGGGGGAAGGAAGGGGAAGGAGATGGGGGTAAGGAGATGGGGAAAAGGAAGGAAGGAGAGGGGTAAGAAGGGGGAAGGAGATGGAGGGAAGGAGATAGGGGAAGGAGATAGGGAGGAACGAGAGGGGGAGGGAGGGAGATGGCGGGAAGGAGAGGGGGGAAGGAGATGGGGGAAGGAGAGGGGGGTTAAGGAAGGGGGAAGGAGATAGGGGAAGGAAATGGGGTGGGAAGGAAATGGGGGGAAGGAGGGGGGAAGGAAGGGGGAAGGAGAGGGTGGAAGGAAGGGGGAAGAAGATGGGGAGAAGGAGAGGGGGAGAAGGAATGGGGAAGGAGATGGGGAAGAGGTGGAAGGAAAGGGGAAGGAGATGGGGGAAGGAGAGGGGGAAAGGAAGGGGGAAGGACATAGGGGGAAGGAGAGGGGGGGAAAGCAAGGGGGAAGGAATGGGGGATGGAGAGGGGGAAGGAAGTGGGAAGGAGATAGTGGTGAAGTAGAGGTGGGGGAAGGAAGGGGGAAGGCGATATGGGGGCAGGCGTGGGTGGAAGGAAGGTGGAAGGAGATGGGGGAAGGAGAGGGTGGGGAGGGAGAGAGGGGAAGGAGATGGGGGAAGGAGATGGGGTTAATGAGGGGTGGGGGGAAGGGAGATAGGGTGGAAGGAGAGGGGGTGAAGGAGATGGGATGGAAGGAGAGGGGGAAGGAGATGGGGGAAGTAGGTGGGGAAGGAAGGGGGAAGGAGATAGGGAAGGAGGGGTGGGATGGAGATGGGGGAAGGAGATGGGGGGAAGGAGATAGGGGAAGGAGAGTGGGGGTAAGGAGAGGAGGGGGGAAGGAGAGTGGGGGAAGGAGAGGGGGGGCAGGAGAGGGGATGGAAGGAGAGGGGACGGTAGGAGGGGGGAAGGAAGTTGTGGGAAGGAAGGTGGGGGAAGGAAGGAGATGGGGAGGAGGGGGGAAGGAAGGGGGAAGGAAGGAGATGGGGGAAGGACAGTGGTGGGAAGGAAGGGGGAAGGAAGAGGATGGGGAGGAATGGGGAAGGAGATGGGGGTGAAGGAGAGGGGGCGAAGGAGAGGTGGGGAAGGAAGGGGAAGGAGATCGGGTGGGAAGGAGATAGGGGTAAGGTGAGGGGGGGAGGAAGGGGGAAGGAGAGGGGGGGGAAGGAGATGGGGGAAGGAGAGGGGGGTGGAAGGGGTAAGTCCATAGGGGGAAGGAGAGGGGGGAAGGAGAGTGGAGGGAAGGAAGGGGGAAGGAGAGGGGGTAAGGAGATAGGGGGGCAAGGAGTGGTGGGAAGGAGATAGGAGGGACGGAGAGGGGGGAAGGAGATGGGGGAAGTGGGGAAGGAGATGCGAAGGAGAGGGGCAAGGAAGGGGGTTGGAGATCGGGGGTGAGGAGGGGGGAAAGGATGGAAAGAGAAGGGGGGAAGGAGATGGGGAAGTAGATAGGGGGAAGGAGATGGGGGGAAGGAGGGGAGAAGGAGAGGTGGGAAGGAGATGGGGGAAGGAGGTGGGGGAAGGAGGTAGGGGAAGGAAGTGGGAAGGAGATAGGGGGAAGGAGCGGGGGGAAGGAAGGGGGAAGGAGATAGGAGGGAAGGAGAGGGGGAAAGGAGATGGGGGAAGTAGAAAGGGGGAAAGAAGGGGGAAGGAGATGGGGAAGGAGATAGGGGGAAGGGGGAAGGAATGTGAAGGGAGAGGGGGTGAAGGAAGCGGGAAGGAGATAGGTGGGAAGGAGAGGGGGGAAGGAAGGGGGAAGGGGATGGGGGAAGGAGATTGGGGGAAGGAGATGGGGAAGAAGATGGGGGATGGAGAGTGGGGGAAGGAGATAGGGAGGAACTAGAGGGGGAGGGAGGAATATGGCGGGAAGGAGAGGGGGAAGGAAGGGGAAGGAGATAGGGGGTAAGGAGAGGGTAGGGAAGGAGAGGGGGAAGGAAAGGGGAAGGAGATAGGTGTGAAGGAGATAGGGGGATGGAGAGGAGGAGGAAGGGGGAAGGTGACAGGGGGAAAGGTAGGAAGGAGAGGGGGAAGGAAGGGGGAAGGAGATGGAGGGAAGGAGATAGGAGGGAGGAGATAGGGAGGAACGAGAGGGGGAGGGAGGGAGATGGCGGGAATGAGAGGGGGGAAGGAGATGGGGGAAGGAGAGGGGGAGGGAAGGAGACAGTGGGAAGGAGAGGTGGGAAGGAGATGGGGGAAGGAAGGGGGAAGGAGATGGGGGAAGGAGTGGGGGGATGGAAGGGGAAAGGATATAGTGGGGAAGAAGTGGGGGAAGGAAGGGGGACGGAGATGGGTGGGAAGGAGATTGGGGGAAGGAGGGAGGGAAGGAAGGGGGAAGGAGAGGGTGGAAGGAAGGTGGAAGGAGATGGGGGAAGGAGAGGGGCGGAAGGAACGGGGAAGGAGATGGGGGAAGAGGGGGAAGGAATGGGGAAGGAGATGGGGAGAAGGAGAGGGGGAGAAGGAATGGGGAAGGAGATAGGGGAAGAGGGGGAAGGAATGGGGAAGGAGATGGGGGAAGGAGAGGGGGAAAGGAAGGGGGAAGGACATGGGGGAAGGAGAGGGGGGAAGCAAGGGGGAAGGAAATAGGGGGATGGAGAGGGGAAGGAAATGGGAAGGAGATAGCGGTGAAGTAGAGGTGGGGGAAGGAAGGGGGAAGGCGATATGGGGGCAGGCGTGGGGGGAAGGAAGGTGGAAGGAGATGGGGGGAAGGAGAGCGTGGGGAGGGAGAGAGGGGAAGGTGATGGGGGAAGGAGATGGGGGAAGGAGATGGTGGGGAAGGAGAGGGGGGAAGGAGAGGGGGTAAGGAGATGGGGGAAGAAGAGGGGGAGGAATGGGGAAGGAGATAGGGGCAAGGAGAGGGGGGAAGAGATGGGGGGAAGGAGACGGGGGGAATGAAGCGGGAAGGAGATAGACGGGAAGGGGGGAGGAGATGGGGGAAGGAGAGGGGGAAAGGAAGTGGGAAGAAGATAAGGGGTAAGGAGAGGGGGAGAAGGATGGAAGGAGGGGGCGAATGAAGGGGGAAGGAGATGGGGGGATGGAGATAGGGGGTAAGGAGATGGGGGAAAGAGAGGGGGAGGGAAGGAGACAGTTGGAAGGAGAGGTGGGAAGGAGATGGGGGAAGGAGGTGGGGGAAGGAGGTAGGGGAAGGAAGTGGGAAGGAGATAGGGGGAAGGAGCGGGGGAAGGAAGGGGGAAGGAGATAGGGGGAAGGAGCGGGGGAAGGAAGGGGGAAGGAGATAGGCGGGAAGGAGAGGGGAAAGGAGATGGGGGAAGTATAGGGGGGGAAGAAGGGGGAAGGAGATGGGGGGATGGAGGAGGGTGAAGGAATGAGGAAGGAGATGGGGGAAGGGGGGAAGGAATGTGAAGGGAGAGGGGGTGAAGGAAGCGGGAAGGAGATAGGTGGGAGGGAGAGGGGTGAAGGAAGGGGGAAGGAGATGGGGAAGGAGATGGGGAAGGAGATGGGGGATGGAGAGTGGGGGAAGGAGATAGGGAGGAACGAGAGGGAGAGGGAGGAAGATGGCAGGAAGGAGAGGGGGAAGGAAGGGGAAGGAGATGGGGTTAAGGAGATGGGGAAAAGGAAGGAAGGAGAGGGGTAAGGAAGGGGGAAGGAGATGGAGGGAAGGAGATAGGGGAAGGAGATAGGGAGGAACGAGAGGGGGAGGGAGGGAGATGGCGGGAAGGAGAGGGGGGAAGGAGATGGGGGAAGGAGAGGGGGGTTAAGGAAGGGGGAAGGAGATAGGGGAAGGAAATGGGGTGGGAAGGAAATGGGGGGAAGGAGGGGGGAAGGAAGGGGGAAGGAGAGGGTGGAAGGAAGGGGGAAGAAGATGGGGAGAAGGAGAGGGGGAGAAGGAATGGGGAAGGAGATGGGGAAGAGGTGGAAGGAAAGGGGAAGGAGATGGGGGAAGGAGAGGGGGAAAGGAAGGGGGAAGGACATAGGGGGAAGGAGAGGGGGGAAAGCAAGGGGGAAGGAATGGGGGATGGAGAGGGGGAAGGAAGTGGGAAGGAGATAGTGGTGAAGTAGAGGTGGGGGAAGGAAGGGGGAAGGCGATATGGGGGCAGGCGTGGGTGGAAGGAAGGTGGAAGGAGATGGGGGAAGGAGAGGGTGGGGAGGGAGAGAGGGGAAGGAGATGGGGGAAGGAGATGGGGTTAATGAGGGGTGGGGGGAAGGGAGATAGGGTGGAAGGAGAGGGGGTGAAGGAGATGGGATGGAAGGAGAGGGGGAAGGAGATGGGGGAAGTAGGTGGGGAAGGAAGGGGGAAGGAGATAGGGAAGGAGGGGTGGGATGGAGATGGGGGAAGGAGATGGGGGGAAGGAGATAGGGGAAGGAGAGTGGGGTAAGGAGAGGAGGGGGGAAGGAGAGTGGGGGAAGGAGAGGGGGGGCAGGAGAGGGGATGGAAGGAGAGGGGACGGTAGGAGGGGGGAAGGAAGTTGTGGGAAGGAAGGTGGGGGAAGGAAGGAGATGGGGGAGGAGGGGGGAAGGAAGGGGGAAGGAAGGAGATGGGGGAAGGACAGTGGTGGGAAGGAAGGGGGAAGGAAGAGGATGGGGAGGAATGGGGAAGGAGATGGGGGTGAAGGAGAGGGGGCGAAGGAGAGGTGGGGAAGGAAGGGGAAGGAGATCGGGTGGGAAGGAGATAGGGGTAAGGTGAGGGGGGGAGGAAGGGGGAAGGAGAGGGGGGGAAGGAGATGGGGGAAGGAGAGGGGGGTGGAAGGGGTAAGTCCATAGGGGGAAGGAGAGTGGAGGGAAGGAAGGGGGAAGGAGAGGGGGTAAGGAGATAGGGGGGAAGGAGTGGTGGGAAGGAGATAGGAGGGACGGAGAGGGGGGAAGGAGATGGGGGAAGTGGGGAAGGAGATGCGAAGGAGAGGGGGCAAGGAAGGGGGTTGGAGATCGGGGGTGAGGAGGGGGGAAGGATGGAAAGAGAAGGGGGGAAGGAGATGGGGAAGTAGATAGGGGGAAGGAGATGGGGGGAAGGAGGGGAGAAGGAGAGGTGGGAAGGAGATGGGGGAAGGAGGTGGGGGAAGGAGGTAGGGGAAGGAAGTGGGAAGGAGATAGGGGGAAGGAGCGGGGGGAAGGAAGGGGGAAGGAGATAGGAGGGAAGGAGAGGGGGAAAGGAGATGGGGGAAGTAGAAAGGGGGAAAGAAGGGGGAAGGAGATGGGGAAGGAGATAGGGGGAAGGGGGAAGGAATGTGGAGGGAGAGGGGGTGAAGGAAGCGGGAAGGAGATAGGTGGGAAGGAGAGGGGGGAAGGAAGGGGGAAGGAGATGGGGGAAGGAGATTGGGGGAAGGAGATGGGGAAGAAGATGGGGGATGGAGAGTGGGGGAAGGAGATAGGGAGGAACTAGAGGGGGAGGGAGGAATATGGCGGGAAGGAGAGGGGGAAGGAAGGGGAAGGAGATAGGGGGTAAGGAGAGGGTAGGGAAGGAGAGGGGGAAGGAAAGGGGAAGGAGATAGGTGTGAAGGAGATAGGGGGATGGAGAGGAGGAGGAAGGGGGAAGGTGACAGGGGGAAAGGTAGGAAGGAGAGGGGGAAGGAAGGGGGAAGGAGATGGAGGGAAGGAGATAGGAGGGAGGAGATAGGGAGGAACGAGAGGGGGAGGGAGGGAGATGGCGGGAATGAGAGGGGGGAAGGAGATGGGGGAAGGAGAGGGGGAGGGAAGGAGACAGTGGGAAGGAGAGGTGGGAAGGAGATGGGGGAAGGAAGGGGGAAGGAGATGGGGGAAGGAGTGGGGGGATGGAAGGGGAAAGGATATAGTGGGGAAGAAGTGGGGGAAGGAAGGGGGACGGAGATGGGTGGGAAGGAGATTGGGGGAAGGAGGGAGGGAAGGAAGGGGGAAGGAGAGGGTGGAAGGAAGGTGGAAGGAGATGGGGGAAGGAGAGGGGCGGAAGGAACGGGGAAGGAGATGGGGGAAGAGGGGGAAGGAATGGGGAAGGAGATGGGGAGAAGGAGAGGGGGAGAAGGAATGGGGAAGGAGATAGGGGAAGAGGGGGAAGGAATGGGGAAGGAGATGGGGGAAGGAGAGGGGGAAAGGAAGGGGGAAGGACATGGGGGAAGGAGAGGGGGGAAGCAAGGGGGAAGGAAATAGGGGGATGGAGAGGGGAAGGAAATGGGAAGGAGATAGCGGTGAAGTAGAGGTGGGGGAAGGAAGGGGGAAGACGATATGGGGGCAGGCGTGGGGGGAAGGAAGGTGGAAGGAGATGGGGGGAAGGAGAGCGTGGGGAGGGAGAGAGGGGAAGGTGATGGGGGAAGGAGATGGGGGAAGGAGATGGTGGGGAAGGAGAGGGGGGAAGGAGAGGGGGGTAAGGAGATGGGGGAAGGAGAGGGGGAGGAATGGGGAAGGAGATAGGGGCAAGGAGAGGGGGGAAGAGATGGGGGGAAGGAGACGGGGGGAATGAAGCGGGAAGGAGATAGACGGGAAGGGGGGAGGAGATGGGGGAAGGAGAGGGGGAAAGGAAGTGGGAAGAAGATAAGGGGTAAGGAGAGGGGGAGAAGGATGGAAGGAGGGGGCGAATGAAGGGGGAAGGAGATGGGGGGATGGAGATAGGGGGTAAGGAGATGGGGGAAAGAGAGGGGGAGGGAAGGAGACAGTTGGAAGGAGAGGTGGGAAGGAGATGGGGGAAGGAGTGGGGGGATGGAAGGGGAAAGGATATAGTGGGGAAGAAGTGGGGGGAAGGAAGGGGGAAGGAGATAGGGGTAAGCGGGGAAGGAAGGGGGAAGAAAGGGGGAATGAGAAAGAAGCGAAGAAGAGATGGGGGAAGGAAGGGGAAGGAGATGAGGGAAGGAGGTGGGGGAAGGAGTGGGAGGAAGGAAGGGGGAAGGAGATAGGCGAGAAGGAGGGGGCGAAAGGAGATGGGGGAAGTGGGGGGAGTAGAAGGGGGAAGTAGATTGGGGGAAGGAGGGGTGAGGAAGAAAGGGGGAAGGAGTTAGGGGAAGGGGGAAAGAACTTGGAAGGAGAGGGGGTGAAGGAAACGGGAAGGAGATAGGGGGAAGGAGAGGGGGGAAGGAGGGGGGAGGAGATAGGCGGGAAGTGGGGGAAGGAGATGGGGAAAGGAGATGGGATGAAGGAAGGTGGAAGGACAGGGGGTAAGGAGAGGGGGATGGAAGGAAGGAGAGAGGGGAAGGAAGGGGGACGGAGATGGGGGTGAAGTAGATGGGGAAGGAGATGGGGGCAACGACAGGGTGAGGGAAGGAGGTGGGGAAGGAGAGGGGGCAGGAGAGGGGGTGAAGGAGAGGGTTGGAAGGAAGGGGGAAGGAGAGGGGGAAGGAGATAGGGGGAAGGAGGGGGGAAGGAAGGGGGAAGGAGATGGGGGAAGGAGAGGGGTGAAGGAATAGGGAAGGAGATGGGGGAAGGAGAGTGCAGGATGGAGATGGGGGAAGGAGAGGGGGAAAGAATGGGGGAGGAGGGGAAGGAAGGGGAAGGAGGGGGAAGGAGATGGGGAAGGAGAGGTGGGAAGGAGAGGTGGGAAGGAGATGGGGGGAAGGACAGGGGGAAGCAGATAGGGGGAAGGAGAGGGGGGAAAGGAAGCATGAAGGAGATGGGGGTAAGGAGAGTGGGGGAAGGAGATGGGGAAGGAGAGGGGGGAAGGAGGGGAAGGAAGGGGGACGGGGAGGAAGGAGATAGGGGGGAAGTAGAGGTGGGAAGGAGATGGGGGAAGGAGAGGGGGAAGGAGAGAGGGGGAAGGAGGGGGGAAAGGAAGGGGGAAGGAGATAGTGGGGAAAGGAGATGGGGAAGGCGAGGTGGGAAGGAGATGGGGGAAGGAGAGGGAGAAGGAAGGGAGAAGCAGATAGGGGGAAGGAGAGGGGGGAAAGGAAGCGGGAAGGAGATGGGGGTAAGGAGAGTGGGGGAAGGAGATGGGGAAGGAGAGGGGGGAATGAATGGGGAAGGAGTGGGGGGAAGGAAGGGGGAAGAAGATAGGCAGGAAGGAGGGGGGAAGGTGATAGGGGGAAAGAGGGGGAAGGAAGGCGGAAGGAGGTGGGAAAAGGAGAGTGGGGAATGAAGGGGGAAGGCGATGGGGCGAAGAAGAGGGGGGAAGGAAGGGGGAAGTAGATAGGGGCGAAGGAGAGGTGGGGGAAGGAAGGGGGAGGAGATAGGGGGAAGGAGAGGGTCGGGAAGGAGAGGGGGAAGGAGATGGGGGAAGGAGATGGGGGAAGGAGAGGGTGGGGAAGGAGAGGGAGGAAGGAGAGGAGGGTAAGGAGAGGGGTGGGAAAGAAGAGGGAAGGAAGGGGATGGGGAGAAAGGGGGAATGCAGTGGGGGAGGTGGGGGGAAAGGAAGGGGGAAGGAGATGGGGATGGAGATGTGGAAAGAAGGGGGGAAAGGAAGGGGGAAGGAGATAGGGGAAGGAGATGGGGTGGGAAGGATATGGGGGGAAGGAGACGGGGAAGTAAGGGGGAAGTAGAGGGGGGAAGGAAGGGGGAAGGAGATGGGGGGAAGGAGATGGGGGGAAGGAACCGGGAAGGAGATCGGGGGGAAGGAGAGGGGGGAAGGAAGGGGGATGGAAATGGGGGGAGGGAGAGGGGGAGGGAAGGAGACAGGGGGAAGGAGAGGTGGGAAGGAGATGGGGGGAAGGAGATGGGGAGAGATGGGGGAAGGAAGGGGGAAGGAGATGGGGGAAGGTGGGAAGGAAGGTAGAAGGAGATATGGGGAAGGATGGGGGGAAGGAAGGGGGAAGGAGAAAGAAGTGAAGGAGAGATGGGGAAGGAAGGGGGAAGTAGATAGGCGGGAATGAGAGGAGGAAAAAGGAGATGGGGGGAAGTAAAGGGGGGAAGAAGTGGGAAGCAGATGGGGGAAGGCGGTGGGAGGAAGAAAGGGGAAGGAGATGGGGGAAGGGGGGAAAGAAGGTGGAAGGAGAGGGGGTGAAGGAAGCGGGAAGGAGATGGGGGAAGGAGGGGGAGGGAAGGAGAGGGGGGAAGGAGAGGGGGGAAGGAAGGGGAAAGGAGATGGGGCAAGGAGAGGGGGAAGGAAGGGGGAAGGAGATAGGGGTGAAGGAGAGGTGGGGGAAGGAAGGGGGATGGAGATAGGGGAAGCAGATGGGGTGGAAAGGAGATGGGGGGAAGGAGAGGGATGAAGAAAGGCGGAATTTGAGGGGGGAAGGAAGGGGAAGGAGATGGGGGGAAGGAGACGGTGGGGAAGGAGAGGGGAGAAGGAGATGGGGGAAGGAGATGGGGGAAGGAGATGGGGGAAGGAGATGGGGAAGGAGGGGGGAGGAAGGGGGAAGGAGATAGGGGCAAGGAGAGGGGGAAGGAGATGGGGGGGAGGAGACGGGGGGAACGAAGTGGGAAGGAGATAGGCGGGAAGGGGGGCTGACGATAGGGGGAAGGAGAGGGGGAAAGGAAGTGGGAGAGAGATAAGGGGTAAGGAGGGGGGGAAGGAAGGAAGGAGAGGGGAAGGAGATGGGCGGAACGAGAGGGGCGGGAAGGAGACAGGGGGAAGGAGAGGTAGGAAGAAGATGGGGGAAGGAGATGGGGAGAGATGGGGGAAGGAAGGGTGAAGGAGATAGTGGGGAAGGAGTGGGGGAAGGAAGGAGGAAGGAGATAGGGGTAAGGGGGAAAGGAAGGGAGAAAGAGAAGGGGGAAGGATGGGGAAGGAAGGGGAAGGAGAAAGAAGCAAAGGAGAGATGGGAGAAGGAAGGGGGAAGGAGATGAGGGAAGGAGGTGGGGGAAGGAATAGGGAAAAGAGATGGGGGAAGGAGTGTGGGGAAGGAAGTGGGAAGGAGATAGGTGGGAATGAGGGGGGGAAAGGAGATGGGGGAAGTACGGGGGGAAGAAGGGGGAAACAGATGGGGGAAGGAGGGGTGAGGGGGAAGGGGGGAAGGAGATAGGGGGAGGGGGAAAAGAAGGTGGAAGGAGCGGGGGTGAAGGAAGCGGGAACGAGATAGGGGGAAGGAGGGGGGGAAGGAGGGGGGAAGGAGATAGGCAGGAAGTGGCGGAAGGAGATGGGGAAGGAGGGGGGAAGGAAGGGGGAAGGATAGGGGGTAAGGCGAGGGGGAGAAGGAAGGAAAGAGAGAGGGGAAGGAAGGTGGAAGGAGATGGGGGTGAAGGAGATAGGGGAAGGAGATGGGGGGATGGAGGGGGGAGGGAAGGAGATGGCGGAAGGAGAGGGTGAAGTAGAGGGGGTGAAGGAGAGGGGGGACGGAGATGGGGGAAGGAGATGGGGAAGGAGAGGGTGGGGAAGGAGAGGGGGGAAGGAGAGGGGGTAAGGGGATGGGGAAGGAGAGGGGGAGGAAGGGGGAAGGAGATAGGGGCAAGGAGAAGGGGAAGGAGTTGGGGGAAGGAGACGGGGAAAGGAGAGGGGGAGGAAGGGGGAAGGAGATAGGGGCAAGGAGAGGGGGAAGGAGATGGGGGGAAGGAGACGGGGGAACGAAGTGGGAAGGAGATAGGCGGGAAGGGAGGCTGATGATAGGCATAAGGAGGGGGGGAAGGAAGTGGGAAGGAGATAAGGGGTAAGGGGGGGAAGGAAGGAGAGAGGGAAGGAGATGGGCGGAATGAGAGGGGGCGAGAAGGAGACAGGGGGAAGGAGAAGTGGGAAGGAGATGGTGGAAGGAGATTGGGAGAGATGGGGGAAGGAAGGGGGAAGGAGACAGTGGGGAAGGAGTGGGGGGAAGGAAGGAGGAAGGAGATAGGGGTAAGGGGGGAAGGAAGGGAGAAGGAGATGCGGGAAGGATGGGGAAGGAAGGGGAAGGAGAAAGAAGCAAAGGAGAGATGGGGGAAGGAAGGGGGAAGGAGATGAGGGAAGGAGGTGGGGGAAGGAATAGGGAAAGGAGATGGGGGGAAGGAGTGGGGGGAAGGAAGTGGGAAGGAGATAGGCAGGAATGAGGTGGGGAAAGGAGATAGGGGGAAGTACGGGGGGAAGAAGGGGGGAAGCAGATGGGGGAAGGGGGGTTGAGGAAGAAAGGGGGAAGGGGGAAAGAAGGTGGAAGGAGAGGGGGTGACGGAAGCGGGAAGGAGATAGGGGAAGGAGGGGGGAAGGAGGGGGGAAGGAGATAGGCAGGAAGCGGCGGAGGGAGATGGGGAAGGAGGGGGGAAGGATTGGGGAAGGATAGGGGGTAAGGCGAGGGGGGGAAGGAAGGAAAGAGAGAGGGGAAGGAAGGAGGAAGGAGATGGGGGTGAAGGAGATATGGGGAAGGAGATGGGGGGATCGAGAGGGGGAGGGAAGGAGATGGTGGAAGGAGAGGGGGAAGGAGAGGGGGTGAAGGAGAGGGGGAAAGGAGAGGGTTGGAAGGAAGGGGAAGGAGAGGGGGAAGGAGTGGGGGGAAGGAAGTGGGAAGGAGATAGGCGGGAATGAGGGGGGAAAGGACATAGGGGGAAGTATGGGGGAAGAAGTGGGGAGCAGATGGGGGAAGGAGGGGTGAGGAAGAAAGGGGGAAGGAGATAGGGGGAAGGCGGGAAAGAAGGTGGAAGGAGAACGTGTGAAGGAAGCGGGAAGGAGATGGGGGAAGGAGGGGGGGAAGGAGGGGGGAAGGAAGGAGTAAGGATAGGTGGTAAGGCGAGGGAGGGAAGGAAGGAAAGCGAGAGGGGAAGGAAGGAGGAAGGAGATGGGGGAAGGAGATGGGGGGGATTGAGAGGGGGAGGGAATGAGATGGCGGAAGGAGAGTGGGAAGGAGAGGGGGTGAAGGAGAGGGGGGAAGGAGAGGGTTGGAAGGAAGGGGAAGGAGAGGGGGGAAGGAGATAGGGGGAAGGAGAGGGCGGAAGGAAGGGGGAAGGAGATGGGGGAAGGAGACTGGGGGAAGGAGATGGGGGAAGGAGAGTTGGGAAGGAGAGGTGGGAAGGAGATGGGAGGAAGGAGAGGGGAAAGGAGATAGGGAGAAAGGGGGGGAAGGAAGGCGGAAGGAGATGGGGAAAGGAGAGGTGGGATTGAAGGGGGAAGGAGATAGGGGCGAAGGAGGGGGGGAAGGAAGGGGGAAGGAGATAGGGGAAGGAGAGGGTGGGGAAAGAGAGGTGGGGAAGGAGAGGGTGGGGAAGGAGAGGGGGAAGGAGATAGGGGAAGGAGAGGGTGGGGAAGTAGAGGGTGGGGAAGGAGGGGGGAAGGAGATGGGGGAAGGAGATGGGGGAAGGAGATGGTGGGGAAGGAGAGGGGGAAGGAGATAGGGGGAAGGAGAGGATGGGGAAGGAGAGGGTGGGGAAGGAGAGGGGGGAGGAGATAGGGGGAAGGAGATGGTGGCAGGAGAGGGTGGGGAAGGAGATAGGGGGAAGGAGAGGGGTGGGAAAGAAGGGGGAAGGAAGGGAATGGGGAGGAAGGGGTAATGAGATGGGGGAAGGGGGAAAGGAAGGGGGAAGGAGATGGGGGAAGGAGATGGGGAAAGAGAGGGTGGTAAGGAAGGGGGACGGAGATAGGGGAAGGAGATGGGGTGGGAAGGAGATGGGGGGAAGGAGAGGGGGAGAAGGAATTGGTAAGGAGATGGGGGGAAGAGGAATAAGGAAGGGGGAAGGAGATGGGGGGAAGGAGAGGGGGGGAAGGAAGGGGGAAGGCGATATGGGGGAAGGCGTGGGGGGAAGGAAGGTGGAAGGAGATGGGGAAGGAGAGGGTGGGGAAGGAGAGGGGGGAAGGAGATGGGGCAAGGAGAAGGGGAAGGAGATCGTGAGGAAGGAGAGGGTGGGGAAGGAGAGGGGGAAGGAAAGGGGATGGAGATAGGTGTGAAGGAGATGGGGGATGGAGAGGAGGAGGAAGGGGGAAGGTGATGGGGGCAAGGAGAGAGGGGTATGAAGTGGGGAGGAGATAGGGTGAAGGAGACAGGGGGAAGGAAGCGGGAAGGAGATAGGTGGGAAGGGGGGGAGGAGATAGGGGGAAGGAGATGGGGGAAGGAGGGGTGGAAAGAAGGGGGAAGGAGATGGCGGGAAGGAGGGGTGGAAGGAAAGGGGAAGGAGATGAGGGGAAGGAGAGGGGTGGGAAGGAACGGGGAAGGAAGGGGATGGGGGAAGGGGGAAGGAGATGGGGGAAGGTGGTGAAAGGAAGGGGGAAGGAGATGGGGGAAGGAGATGGGGATGGAGAAGGGGGTAAGGAAGGGGGAAGGAGATGGCGTGGGAAGGAGATGGGGAAGGAGAGGGGGGAAGGAAGGGGGAAGTAGAGGGGGGAAGAAAGGGGGAAGGAGATGGGGAAGGAGAGTTGGGGAAGGAACAGGGAAGGAGACGGGTGAAGGAGAGGGGAAAAGAAGGGGGAAGGAGATGGGGAAAGGAGAGGGGGAAGGAAGTGGGAAGGAGATAGGGGTGAAGTAGAGGTGGGGGAAGGCAATATGGGGGAAGGCGTGTGGGGAAGAAAGGTGGAAGGAGATGGGGGAAGGAGAGTGTGGGGAAGGAGAGGGGGGAAGGAGATGGGGAAGGAGGTGGGGGGAAGGAGAGGGTGAAGCAGAGGGGGAAGGCAGGGGGAAGGAGATAGGCGGGAAGGAGAGGGGGGGGAAGGAAGCGGTAAGGAGATAGGCGGGAATGGGGTGGAGATAGGGGGAAGGAGAGGGGGGAAGGAAGTGGGAAGGAGATAAGGGGTAAGGAGAGGGGGTGAAGGAAGGAAGGAGAGGGGGGAAGGAAGGGGGAAGGAGATGGGGGAACGAGAGGGGAGGGAAGGAGACAGGGGGAAGGAGAGGTGGGAAGGAGATGGAGGAAGGAGATGGGGAGAGATGGGGGAAGGAAGGGGGAAGGAGATGGGGGAAGGAGTTGGGGGATGGAAGAGGGAAGGAGATGGGGAAAAAGGAGTGGGGGAAGGAAGGGGGAAGGAGATAGAGGGAAGGGGGGAAGGAAGGGAGAAGGCGATGGGGGGAAGGATGGGGTGAAGGAAGGGGGACGGAGATAGAAGCGAAGGAGAGATGGGGGAAGGAAGGGGGAAGGAGATGAGGGAAGGAGGTGGGGGAAGGAAGGGGGAACTAGGCGGGAAGGAGAGGGGGACAAAGGAGATAGGGGGAAGTAGAGGGGTGGAAGAAGGTGGAAGCAGATGGGGGAAGGACTGGGGAGGAATAAAGGGGGAAGGAGATGGGGGAAGGGGGGAAAGAAGGTGGAAGGAGAGGGAGTGAAGGAAGCGGGAAGGAGATGGGGGAAGGAGAGTTGGGGAAGGAACTGGGAAGGAGACGGGTGAAGGAGAGGGGAAAAGAAGGGGGAAGGAGATGGGGAAAGGAGAGGGGGAAGGAAGTGGGAAGGAGATAGGGGTGAAGTAGAGGTGGGGGAAGGCAATATGGGGGAAGGCGTGTGGGGAAGAAAGGTGGAAGGAGATGGGGGAAGGAGAGTGTGGGGAAGGAGAGGGGGGAAGGAGATGGGGAAGGAGGTGGGGGGAAGGAGAGGGTGGGGAAGCAGAGGGGGAAGGCAGGGGGAAGGAGATAGGCGGGAAGGAGAGGGGGGTAAGGAGATAGGGGGGTAGGAGATGGGGGGTAGGAAGCGGTAAGGAGATAGGCGGGAAGGGGTGGAGATAGGGGGAAGGAGAGGGGGGAAGGAAGTGGGAAGGAGATAAGGGGTAAGGAGAGGGGGTGAAGGAAGGAAGGAGAGGGGGGAAGGAAGGGGGAAGGAGATGGGGGAACGAGAGGGGAGGGAAGGAGACAGGGGGAAGGAGAGGTGGGAAGGAGATGGAGGAAGGAGATGGGGAGAGATGGGGGAAGGAAGGGGGAAGGAGATGGGGGAAGGAGTTGGGAGATGGAAGAGGGAAGGAGATGGGGGAAAAGGAGTGGGGGAAGGAAGGGGGAAGGAGATAGAGGGAAGGGGGGAAGGAAGGGAGAAGGCGATGGGGGGAAGGATGGGGTGAAGGAAGGGGGACGGAGATAGAAGCGAAGGAGAGATGGGGGAAGGAAGGGGGAAGGAGATGAGGGAAGGAGGTGGGGGAAGGAAGGGGGAACTAGGCGGGAAGGAGAGGGGGACAAAGGAGATAGGGGGAAGTAGAGGGGTGGAAGAAGGTGGAAGCAGATGGGGGAAGGACTGGGGAGGAATAAAGGGGGAAGGAGATGGGGGAAGGGGGGAAAGAAGGTGGAAGGAGAGGGAGTGAAGGAAGCGGGAAGGAGATGGGGGGAAGGAGAGTGGGGAAGGAGGGGGGAAGGAGATAGGTGGGAAGGGGGGAAGGAGATGGGGGAAGGAGATAGGGAATAACGAGAGGGTGAGGGAAGGAGATGGGGGTAAGGAGAGGGGAGGGAAGGTGGGTGGGAAGGAGGGGGGAAGGAGAGGGGGGAAGCAGAGGGGGGAGAGGAGGGGGAAGGAGATGGGGGCAAGGAGAGTGAGGGGAAGGAGAGGAGGGAAGGAGATAGGGGAAGGGCGGAAGGAGGGGGGATGGAGACAGGGAGAAGGAGCGGGGGGAAGGAGAGGGGTAAGGAGATGGGGCGAAGGAGAGAGGGAAGGAAGGGCGAAGGAGATAGGGCTGAAGAAGAGGTGGGGAAGGAAGGGTGAACGAAATGGGGGAAGGAGAGGGTGGGGTATGAGAGGGTGGAAGGAGATAGGGGGAAGGAGATGGGGGGGAAGTAGACGGTGAGGAAGGAGAGGGGGAGAAGGAGATGGGGGAAGGAGGGGTGGAAGGAAGGGGGAAGGAGATGGGGCGAAGGTGAGGGGTGGGAAGGAAGGGGGAAGGAAGGGGATGGGGGAGGAAGGGGGAAGGAGATGGGGTGAAGAAGGGGAAAGGAAGGGGGTAGGAGATGGGGAAGGAGAGAGGGAAAGGAACGGGGAAAGAGATAGGAGGAAGGAGGGGGGAAGGAAGGGGGAAGGAGATTGGGGAAGGAAGGGGACGAAGGAAGGGGGAAGGAGATGGGGGGAAGGAGAGGGGGGAAGGAAGGGGGAAGGAGATAGGCGGGAAGGAGAGGGGCGGAAGGAAGCGGTAAGGAGATAGGCGGGAATGGGGTGGAGATAGGGGGAAGGAGAGGGGGGAAGGAAGTGGGAAGGAGATAAGGGGTAAGGAGAGGGGGTGAAGGAAGGAAGGAGAGGGGGGAAGGAAGGGGGAAGGAGATGGGGGAACGAGAGGGGAGGGAAGGAGACAGGGGGAAGGAGAGGTGGGAAGGAGATGGAGGAAGGAGATGGGGAGAGATGGGGGAAGGAAGGGGGAAGGAGATGGGGGAAGGAGTTGGGGGATGGAAGAGGGAAGGAGATGGGGAAAAAGGAGTGGGGGAAGGAAGGGGGAAGGAGATAGAGGGAAGGGGGGAAGGAAGGGAGAAGGCGATGGGGGGAAGGATGGGGTGAAGGAAGGGGGACGGAGATAGAAGCGAAGGAGAGATGGGGGATGGAAGGGGGAAGGAGATGAGGGAAGGAGGTGGGGGAAGGAAGGGGGAACTAGGCGGGAAGGAGAGGGGGACAAAGGAGATAGGGGGAAGTAGAGGGGTGGAAGAAGGTGGAAGCAGATGGGGGAAGGACTGGGGAGGAATAAAGGGGGAAGGAGATGGGGGAAGGGGGGAAAGAAGGTGGAAGGAGAGGGAGTGAAGGAAGCGGGAAGGAGATGGGGGGAAGGAGAGTGGGGAAGGAGGGGGGAAGGAGATAGGTGGGAAGGGGGGAAGGAGATGGGGGAAGGAGATAGGGAATAACGAGAGGGTGAGGGAAGGAGATGGGGCTAAGGAGAGGGGAGGGAAGGTGGGTGGGAAGGAGGGGGGAAGGAGAGGGGGGAAGCAGAGGGGGGAGAGGAGGGGGAAGGAGATGGGGGCAAGGAGAGTGAGGGGAAGGAGAGGAGGGAAGGAGATAGGGGAAGGGCGGAAGGAGGGGGGATGGAGACAGGGAGAAGGAGCGGGGGGAAGGAGAGGGGTAAGGAGATGGGGCGAAGGAGAGAGGGAAGGAAGGGCGAAGGAGATAGGGCTGAAGAAGAGGTGGGGAAGGAAGGGTGAACGAAATGGGGGAAGGAGAGGGTGGGGTATGAGAGGGTGGAAGGAGATAGGGGGAAGGAGATGGGGGGGAAGTAGACGGTGAGGAAGGAGAGGGGGAGAAGGAGATGGGGGAAGGTGGGGTGGAAGGAAGGGGGAAGGAGATGGGGCGAAGGTGAGGGGTGGGAAGGAAGGGGGAAGGAAGGGGATGGGGGAGGAAGGGGGAAGGAGATGGGGTGAAGAAGGGGAAAGGAAGGGGGTAGGAGATGGGGAAGGAGAGAAGGAAAGGAACGGGGAAAGAGATAGGAGGAAGGAGGGGGGAAGGAAGGGGGAAGGAGATTGGGGAAGGAAGGGGGCGAAGGAAGGGGGAAGGAGATGGGGGGAAGGAGAGGGGGGAAGGAAGGGGGAAGGAGATGGGGAAGGAGACTGGGGGAAGGAGATGGGGGAAGGAGAGTTGGGAAGGAGAGGTGGGAAGGAGATGGGAGGAAGGAGAGGGGAAAGGAGATAGGGAGAAAGGGGGGGAAGGAAGGCGGAAGGAGATGGGGAAAGGAGAGGTGGGATTGAAGGGGGAAGGAGATAGGGGCAAAGGAGGGGGGGAAGGAAGGGGGAAGGAGATAGGGGAAGGAGAGGGTGGGGAAAGAGAGGGTGGGGAAGGAGAGGGTGGGGAAGGAGAGGGGGAAGGAGATAGGGGAAGGAGAGGGTGGGGAAGTAGAGGGTGGGGAAGGAGGGGGGAAGGAGATGGGGGAAGGAGATGGGGGAAGGAGATGGTGGGGAAGGAGAGGGGGAAGGAGATAGGGGGAAGGAGAGAATGGGGAAGGAGAGGGTGGGGAAGGAGAGGGGGGAGGAGATAGGGGGAAGGAGATGGTGGCAGGAGAGGGTGGGGAAGGAGATGGGGGAAGGAGAGGGGTGGGAAAGAAGGGGGAAGGAAGGGAATGGGGAGGAAGGGGTAATGAGATGGGGGAAGGGGGAAAGGAAGGGGGAAGGAGATGGGGGAAGGAGATGGGGAAAGAGAGGGTGGTAAGGAAGGGGGAAGGAGATAGGGGAAGGAGATGGGGTGGGAAGGAGATGGGGGGAAGGAGAGGGGGAGAAGGAATTGGTAAGGAGATGGGGGAAGAGGAATAAGGAAGGGGGAAGGAGATGGGGGGAAGGAGAGGGGGAAAGGAAGGGGGAAGGAGATAGGGGTGAAGTAGAGGTGGGGGAAGGAAGGGGGAAGGCGATATGGGGGAAGGCGTGGGGGGAAGCAAGGTGGAAGGAGATGGGGAAGGAGAGGGTGGGGAAGGAGAGGGGGGAAGGAGATGGGGCAAGGAGAAGGGGAAGGAGATCGTGAGGAAGGAGAGGGTGGGGAAGGAGAGGGGGAAGGAAAGGGGATGGAGATAGGTGTGAAGGAGATAGGGGGATGGAGAGGAGGAGGAAGGGGGAAGGTGATGGGGGCAAGGAGAGAGGGGTATGAAGTGGGGAGGAGATAGGGTGAAGGAGACAGGGGGAAGGAAGCGGGAAGGAGATAGGTGGGAAGGGGGGGAGGAGATAGGGGGAAGGAGATGGGGGAAGGAGGGGTGGAAAGAAGGGGGAAGGAGATGGGGGAAGGAGGGGTGGAAAGAAGGGGGAAGGAGATGGCGGGAAGGAGGGGTGGAAGGAAAGGGGAAGGAGATGAGGGGAAGGAGAGGGGTGGGAAGGAACGGGGAAGGAAGGGGATGGGGGAAGGGGGAAGGAGATGGGGGAAGGTGGTGAAAGGAAGGGGGAAGGAGATGGGGGAAGGAGATGGGGATGGAGAAGGGGGTAAGGAAGGGGGAAGGAGATGGCGTGGGAAGGAGATGGGGAAGGAGAGGGGGGAAGGAAGGGGGAAGTAGAGGGGGGAAGAAAGGGGGAAGGAGATGGGGGAAGGAGAGTTGGGGAAGGAACAGGGAAGGAGACGGGTGAAGGAGAGGGGAAAAGAAGGGGGAAGGAGATGGGGAAAGGAGAGGGGGAAGGAAGTGGGAAGGAGATAGGGGTGAAGTAGAGGTGGGGGAAGGCAATATGGGGGAAGGCGTGTGGGGAAGAAAGGTGGAAGGAGATGGGGGAAGGAGAGTGTGGGGAAGGAGAGGGGGGAAGGAGATGGGGAAGGAGGTGGGGGGAAGGAGAGGGTGGGGAAGCAGAGGGGGAAGGCAGGGGGAAGGAGATAGGCGGGAAGGAGAGGGGGGGAAGGAAGCGGTAAGGAGATAAGGGGTAAGGAGAGGGGGTGAAGGAAGGAAGGAGAGGGGGGAAGGAAGGGGGAAGGAGATGGGGGAACGAGAGGGGAGGGAAAGGAGACAGGGGGAAGGAGAGGTGGGAAGGAGATGGAGGAAGGAGATGGGGAGAGATGGGGGAAGGAAGGGGGAAGGAGATGGGGGAAGGAGTTGGGGGATGGAAGAGGGAAGGAGATGGGGAAAAAGGAGTGGGGGAAGGAAGGGGGAAGGAGATAGAGGGAAGGGGGGAAGGAAGGGAGAAGGCGATGGGGGGAAGGATGGGGTGAAGGAAGGGGGACGGAGATAGAAGCGAAGGAGAGATGGGGGAAGGAAGGGGGAAGGAGATGAGGGAAGGAGGTGGGGGAAGGAAGGGGGAACTAGGCGGGAAGGAGAGGGGGACAAAGGAGATAGGGGGAAGTAGAGGGGTGGAAGAAGGTGGAAGCAGATGGGGGAAGGACTGGGGAGGAATAAAGGGGGAAGGAGATGGGGGAAGGGGGGAAAGAAGGTGGAAGGAGAGGGAGTGAAGGAAGCGGGAAGGAGATGGGGGAAGGAGAGTTGGGGAAGGAACAGGGAAGGAGACGGGTGAAGGAGAGGGGAAAAGAAGGGGGAAGGAGATGGGGAAAGGAGAGGGGGAAGGAAGTGGGAAGGAGATAGGGGTGAAGTAGAGGTTGGGGAAGGCAATATGGGGGAAGGCGTGTGGGGAAGAAAGGTGGAAGGAGATGGGGGAAGGAGAGTGTGGGGAAGGAGAGGGGGGAAGGAGATGGGGAAGGAGGTGGGGGGAAGGAGAGGGTGGGGAAGCAGAGGGGGAAGGCAGGGGGAAGGAGATAGGCGGGAAGGAGAGGGGGAAGGAAGCGGTAAGGAGATAGGCGGGAATGGGGTGGAGATAGGGGGAAGGAGTGGGGGGAAGGAAGTGGGAAGGAGATAAGGGGTAAGGAGAGGGGGTGAATGAAGGAAGGAGAGGGGGGAAGGAAGGGGGAAGGAGATGGGGGAACGAGAGGGGAGGGAAGGAGACAGGGGGAAGGAGAGGTGGGAAGGAGATGGAGGAACGAGATGGGGAGAGATGGGGGAAGGAAGGGGGAAGGAGATGGGGGAAGGAGTTGGGAGATGGAAGAGGGAAGGAGATGGGGGAAAAGGAGTGGGGGAAGGAAGGGGGAAGGAGATAGAGGGAAGGGGGGAAGGAAGGGAGAAGGCGATGGGGGGAAGGATGGGGTGAAGGAAGGGGGACGGAGATAGAAGCGAAGGAGAGATGGGGGAAGGAAGGGGGAAGGAGATGAGGGAAGGAGGTGGGGGAAGGAAGGGGGAACTAGGCGGGAAGGAGAGGGGGACAAAGGAGATAGGGGGAAGTAGAGGGGTGGAAGAAGGTGGAAGCAGATGGGGGAAGGACTGGGGAGGAATAAAGGGGGAAGGAGATGGGGGAAGGGGGGAAAGAAGGTGGAAGGAGAGGGAGTGAAGGAAGCGGGAAGGAGATGGGGGAAGGAGAGTTGGGGAAGGAACAGGGAAGGAGACGGGTGAGGGGGAGGGGTAAAGAAGGGGGAAGGAGATGGGGAAAGGAGAGGGGGAAGGAAGTGGGAAGGAGATAGGGGTGAAGTAGAGGTGGGGGAAGGCAATATGGGGGAAGGCGGGTGGGGAAGAAAGGTGGAAGGAGATGGGGGAAGGAGAGTGTGGGGAAGGAGAGGGAGTGAAGGAAGCGGGAAGGAGATGGGGGGAAGGAGAGTGGGGAAGGAGGGGGGAAGGAGATAGGTGGGAAGGGGGGAAGGAGATGGGGGAAGGAGATAGGGAATAACGAGAGGGTGAGGGAAGGAGATGGGGGTAAGGAGAGGGGAGGGAAGGTGGGTGGGAAGGAGGGGGGAAGGAGAGGGGGGAAGCAGAGGGGGGAGAGGAGGGGGAAGGAGATGGGGGCAAGGAGAGTGAGGGGAAGGAGAGGAGGGAAGGAGATAGGGGAAGGGCGGAAGGAGGGGGGATGGAGACAGGGAGAAGGAGCGGGGGGAAGGAGAGGGGTAAGGAGATGGGGCGATGGAGAGAGGGAAGGAAGGGCGAAGGAGATAGGGCTGAAGAAGAGGTGGGGAAGGAAGGGTGAACGAAATGGGGGAAGGAGAGGGTGGGGTATGAGAGGGTGGAAGGAGATAGGGGGAAGGAGATGGGGGGGAAGTAGACGGTGAGGAAGGAGAGGGGGAGAAGGAGATGGGGGAAGGAGGGGTGGAAGGAAGGGGGAAGGAGATGGGGCGAAGGTGAGGGGTGGGAAGGAAGGGGGAAGGAAGGGGATGGGGGAGGAAGGGGGAAGGAGATGGGGTGAAGAAGGGGAAAGGAAGGGGGTAGGAGATGGGGAAGGAGAGAGGGAAAGGAACGGGGAAAGAGATAGGAGGAAGGAGAGGGGGGAAGGAAGGGGGAAGGAGATTGGGGAAGGAAGGGGGCGAAGGAAGGGGGAAGGAGATGGGGGGAAGGAGAGGGGAGAAGGAAGGGGGAAGGAGATAGAGGAAGAGGGGGAAGGAAGGGGGAAGGAGATGGGGGAAGGAGAGGGGGAAAGGAAGGGGGAAGGAGATAGGGGAAGAGGGGGAAGGAAGGGGGAAGGAGATGGGGGAAGGAGAGGGGGAAAGGAAGGGGGAAGGCGTTAGGGGGAAGGATAGGGGAAGGAAGTGGGAAGGCGATAGGGGTGAAGTAGAGGTGGGGGAAGGCAGGGGGAAGGCGTGGGGGGGAAGGAAGGTGGAAGGAGATGGGGGAAGGAGAGGGTGTGGAAGGAGAGGGTGGGGAAGGAGAGGGGGAAGGAAGGGGGAAGGAGATAGGCGTGAAGGAGAGGGGGTTAAGGTGATAGGGGGAAGGAGAGGGGGAGGAAGGGGGAAGGAGATAGGGGGCAAGGAGAGAGGGGTAGGAAGGGGTGAGTAGATAGGGGGAAGGAGACAGGGGGAAGGAAGTGGGAAGGAGATAGGTGGGAAGGGGGAGGAGATAGAGGGAAGGAGATGGGGAAGGAAGGGGGAAGGAGATGAGGGGAAGGAGAGGGGTGGGAAGGAATGGGGAAGGAAGGGGATGGGGAGAAGGGGGAAGGAGATGGGGGAAGGTGGTGAAAGGAAGGTGGAAGGAGATGGGGAAACGAGATAGGGAAGGAGAAGGGGGTAAGGAAGGGGGAAGGAGATGGCGTGGGAATGAGATGGGGAAAGGAGAGGGGGGAAGGAAGGGGGAAGTAGAGGGGGGAGGAAGGGGGAAGGAGATGGGGGAAGGAGAGGGGGAAGGAAGGGGGAAGGAGATCGGGGAAGGGGGAAGGAAGGGAGAAGGAGATAGGGGGGCAGGATGGGGGGAAGGAAGGGGGAAGGAGAAAGAATCGAAGGAGAGATGGGGAAGGAAGGGGGAAGTAGATAGGGGGGAGCGAGTGGGGGGAAGGAAGGGGGAAGGAGATAGGTGGTAAGGAGAGGGGAGGAAAGGAGATAGGGGGAAGTAGAGGGTGTGGAAAGAAGGGGGAAACAAATGGGGAGGACGAGGGGGGAGGAAGAAAGAGGGAAGGAGATAGGGGAAGGGGGAAAGAAGGTCGAAGGAGAGGGGGTGAAGGAAGCGGGTAGGAGATAGGTGGGAAGTGGGGGAAGGAGATGGGGAAGGAGGGGGAGAAGAAGGGGAAGGACAGTAGGTAAGGAGAGGGGTGAAGGATGGAAGGAGAGGGGGGAAGGAGATGGGGGAAGGAGATGAGGGGAACGAGAGGGGGAGGAGAGGGGGTGAAGGAGAGGGGGGAAGGAGATGCGGGAAGGAAAAGGGGGAAGGAACGGGGAAGGAGATGGGGGAAAGAGAGTGGGGGAAAGAGATGGAGGAAAGAGAGGTGGGAAGGAGAGGTCAGAAGGAGATGGGGGGAAGGAGAGGGGGAGAGATGGGGGAAGGAAGGGGAAAGGAGATGGGTGAAGGAGTTGGGGGAAGGAAGGAGGAAGGAGATAGGGGAAAAGGGGGGAAGGAAGGCGGATGGAGATGGGGGAAAGGAGAGGGGGAAGGAAGGGGGAAGGAGATGGGGCGAAGGGGGAAGGAGATGGGGGAAGGAGAGGGTCTGGAAGGAGAGGGGGGGAAGGAAGGGGGAAGGAGAGGGGGAAAGGAGATGGGGGAAGGAGAAGGGGGAAGGAAGGGGGAAGGAGATGGGGGAAGGAGATGGTGGAAGGAGAGGTGGGAAGGAGAGGTCGGATGGAGATGGGGGAAGGAGAGGGGGAAGGAAATGGGAGGAAGGAGAGGGGGGAAGGAAGGGGGAAGGAGATAGGCAGGTTGGGGGGAAGGAGATAGGGGTGAAAGGGGGGAAGGAAGGCAGAAGTAGATGGGGGAAAGGAGAGGGTCGAAGGAAGGGGGAAGGAGATGGGGGAAGAGGGGAAAGGAAGGGGGAAGGAGATGGGGAAGGAGATGGGGAAAGGAAGGGGGAAGGTGATGGAGGAAGGAGAGGGGAAAGGAAGTGGGAAGGAGATAGGGGTGAAGTAGAGGTGGCGGAAGGATGGGGGAAGGCGATATGGGGGATGGTGTGGGGGAAGGAAGGTGGAAGGAGATGGGGGAAGGAGAGGGTTGGGAAGGAGAGGGGGGAAGGAGATAGGGGGTAAGGAGAGGGGGTTACGGAGATGGGGGAAGGAGGGGGGAGGAAGGGGGAAGGAGATGGGGGCAAGGAGAGGGGGGTAGGACAGGGGAAAGAGATGGGGGGAAGGAGACGGGGAAGGAAGCGGGAAGGAGATAGGTGGGAAGGAGGGAGGAGATAGGGGGTAGGAAAGGGGGGAAGGACATGGGAAAGAGATAAGGGATAAGGAGAGGGGGAAAGGAAGGATGGAGAGGAGGGGAAGGAAGGGGGAAGGGGATGGGGGGAAGGAGATGGGGGTAAGGCGATGGGGGAACGAAAGGGGGAGGGAAGGAGACAGGCGGGAAGGAGATAGAGGGTAAGGAGAGGGGGAATGAGAGGAGTGAAGAAGATGGGGGAAGGAGAGGGGGAAGGAGATTGGGAAGGAGATGGGGGGAAGGGGGGGAAGGAAGGGGGAAGGAGATGGGGGAAGGAGAGGGGAGAACGACCGGGGAAGGAGATATGGGCGAATGAGAGGTGGGGAAGGAAGGGGGAAGGAGATAGGGGCGAAGGATGGGGAAGGAAGGGGGAAGGAGATATGTGGAAAGAGAGAGGGGAAGGAAGGGGGAAGGAAGTAGGCGGGAAGGAAGGGGGAAGGATGTAGGCGGGAAGGAGAGGAGGAAAGGAGATAGGGGGAAATAGAGGGGGGGAAGGAATGGGGAAGGAGTTGGGGGAGGGGGGAAGGAAGGGGGAAGGAGATAGGGGGAAGGAGGGGGAAGGAAGGGGTAAGGTGAAAGTGGGGAAGGAGTAGGGGGAAGGAAGCGGGAAGGAGATAGGTGAAGGAGAGGGGTGGATGGAGGGGGAAAGGACATAGGCAGGAAGGGTGGGGAGGTGATGGGGGAAGGGAGGAGGGGGAAGGAAGGGGGAAGGAGATAGGGGGGAAGGAGATGGGGGAATGAGGGGGGAGGGAAGGAGATGGGGGAAGGAGATGGGGGAAGGAAGGGGGAAGGAGATGAGGGGAAGGAGAGGGGTGGGAAGGAAGGGGGAAGGAAGGGGATGGGGAAGAAGGGGGAATGAGATGGAGAAAGGGGGTAAAGGAAGGGGGAAGGAGATGGGGGAAGGAAGTGGGATGGAGATGGGGTGAAGGAGAGGGTGGAGAAGGAGAGGGTGGGGAAGGTGAGGGGGAAGGAAGGAGGAAGGAGATAGGCGGGAAGGAGAGCGGGTTAAGGAGATAGTGGGAAGGAGGGGGGAGGAAAGGGGAAGGAGATAGGGGGCAAGGAGAGGGGGTTAGGAAGGGGGAAGGAGATAGGGGTAGGAAGCGGGAAGGAGATAGACGGGAAGGAGATGGGGAAAGGAGATAGGGGGGAATAGGGGGTGAAGGAATGGAGAAGGAGTTGGGGGGAGGGGGGAAGGAAGGGGGAAAGAGATAGGGGGAAGGAGGGGGAAGTAAGTGGTAAGGTGAAAGTGGGGAAGGAGTAGGGGAAAGGAAGCGGGAAGGAGATAGGGGAAGGAGAGGGGTGGATGGAGAGAGGAAGGAGATAGGCAGGAAGGATGGGGAGGAGATGGGGGAAGAGGGGGGAAGGAAGGGGGAAGGAGATAGAGGGTAAGGAGAGGAGGGAAGGAAGGAAGGAGAGGGTGGAAGGAAGGGGGAAGGATATGGGGGGAAGGAGATAGTGGGGAATGAGGGGGACGGAAGGAGATAGGGGAAGGAGAGGGGGGTGAAGGACAAGGGGGAAGGAGAGGGTGAGAAGGAAGGGGGAAGGAGAGAGTGGGAAGGAGAGGGGGGGAAGGAAGGGGGAAGGACATAGGGGAGGAGGAGTGGGGGGAAGGAGATGGGGGGAAGGAGATGGGGAAGGAGGGGGGTGGAGAAGCAGATGTGGGGAAGGAGACGGGGTGGAAGGAAGCGGGAAGGGGAGGGGGGAAGGAGATAGTGGGAAAGGAGAGGGGTGGAAGGAGAGAGGGTGGAAGGGGGGGGAAGGAGATAAGGGGGAAGGAGATGGGGGGAACAAACGGGGGAGGGAAGGAGAAGGAGGGGGGAAGGACGGGGGAAGGAGAGGGGGTAATGAGAGTGGGGGAAGGAGATGGTGGCGAAGGAGAGTGGGGGGATTGTGATAGGGGGAAGGAGAGGGGGGCAAGGAGATCAGGGGAAGGAGAGTGGGGGGAAGGAAGGGGGAAGGAGATGGGGGAAGGAGAGCGGGGGAAGGAAGGGGGAAGGAGAGGGGGAAGGAGGAGGGCGAAGGAGGGGGGAAGGAGAGGGGAGGAAGGAGATGGGGGGAAGGATATGGGGGAAGGAGATGGGAGGGAAGGTGGGTGGGAAGAAGAGGGGGGAAGGGGGAAGGAGATGGGGCAAGGAGAGTGGGGGGAAGGAGAAGGGGGAAGGAGATGGGGGATGGGCGGAAGGAAGGGGGATGGAGATAGGGGGATGGTGGGGGAAGGAGAGGGGGTTTGGAAGGAGGAATGAGAGGGGGAGAAGGAGAGGGTGAAGGAGATGGTGCGGAAGGAGATGGGGAAAGGAGAGGGGGGAGGAGATCGAGGGAAGGAGGTGGGGAAAGAGACGTGGGGTAAGGAGGGGGGAAGTAGATCGGATGGAAGGTGAGTGGGGGGAAGGAAGGGGGAAGGAGATAGAGGGGAAGCAGAGGGGGGGAAGGAGAAGGGGGGAAGGAGAGGGGGACAGGAGAGGGGGGAAAGAGAGGAGGGTAAGGAGATGGGGTGAAGGAGAGGGGATGAAGGAAGGGCGAAGGAGTTCGGTGGGAAGGGTGGGGTAGGAAGGGGGAAGGAGATAGGGGGAAAGACAGGGGGGAAGGAAGAGGGAAGGAGATAGGCGGGAAGGAGAAGGGGAAAAGAGATGGGGGGAAATAGAGGGGGGGAAGGAATGGGGAAGAAGATGGGGTGGGGAGGTGGAGGAAGGGGGAATGAGATAGGGGGAAGGAGGGGGAAGGAAGGGGGAAGGAGAAAGTGGGGAAGGAGAGGGGGAAGGAAGCGGGAAGGAGATAGGGGGAAGGAGAGGGTGGAAGGAGGGGAGAAGGAGATAGGCAGGAAGGGCGGAAGAGATGGGGGAAAGAGGGGGGAAGGAAGGGGGAAGGAGACAGGGGGTAAAGAGAGGGGGAAGGAAGGAAGGAGAGGGGGAAGGAGGGGGGAAGGAGAGCGCGGAAGGACCGGGGAAGGAGATGGGGGGAGGAGAGTGGGGGGAAGGAGATGGGGAAGGAGGGGGGAAGGAGAGGGGGAGGAGATAGTGGGGAAGGGGGAAGGAGAGAGGGGGAATGAGATAGGGGAAGGAGAGGGGGTGAAGGAAGGGTGAAGGAGATGGGGGAAGGAGAGGGCGGAAGGAAGGGGGCAGGAGAGAGGGGAAGGAGAGTGGGAGGTAGGTGATAGGAGGGAAGGAGTGGGGGCAAGGAGATCAGGGGAAGGAGAGTGGGGGGAAGGAAGGGGAAGGAGATGGGGAAGGAGAGCGGGGGAAGGAAGGGGGAAGGAGATGGGGGGAAGGAGGACGGCGAAGATGGGGGGATGGAAAGGGGAGGAAGGAGATGGGGTAAGGAGATGGGAGGGAAGGAGGGGGGAAGGAGGGGGGTAGGAGAGGGGGGGACACAGATGGGGGAAGGAGGGGGGAAGGAGAGTGCGGGGAAGGAGAGTGGGGGGAAGGAGGGGGGAAGGAGATGGGGAAGGGGAAAGGAAGGGGGAAGTAGATAGGGGGAAGGAGAGGGGAAGGAGGGGGGTAGGAAGGAGAGGGGGGAAGGAGACGGGGAAGGAGATCGGGTGGAAGGAGATATGGGGGAAGGAGAGGGGGAAGGAGATGGGGGAAGGAGAGGGGGAGAAGCGGATGGGGAAGGAGACTTGATGGAAGGAAGTGGGAAGGAGAGGGGGGAAGTTGATAGTGGGGAAGGAGAGGGGGGCGAGGAGAGAGGGGGGAGGAGAAAGGAGGAAGGAGAGGGGGGTGAAGGAAGGGGGAAGGAGATGGGGGACGGAGGGCGGGGAAGGAAGGGGGGAAGGAGAGGGTGGAAGGAGGAGGGCGAAGGAGGGGGGAAGGAGAGGGGAGGAAGGAGATTTGGGGAAGGAGATGGGGGAAGGAGATGGGAGAAGGAGATGGGAGAAGGAAAGGAGAGGCGGGGAAAGAGATTGGGGGTAGCAGGGGGGTAAGGAGAGGGGGTGAAGGAGAGGGTGGAAGGAGAAGTGGTGAAGGAGATGGGGGAAGGAGGTGGGGGAAGGAGAGGGTGGGGAAGGAGGGGGGGAAGGAGAGGGTGGGTCGGAGGGGGGAGGAAGGGGAAACAGAAGGAGATGGGGGAAGGAGAGGGGGAAGGAAGGGGGAAGGAGATGGGGGAAGGAGAGGAGGGGAAGGAGAGGAGGGGAAGGAGGGGGGGGAAGGAGATGGGGGGAAGGAGAGGGTGGGTTGGAGGGGGAGGAAGGGGGACGGAAGGAGATGGGGGAAGGAGAGGGGGAAGGAAGGGGAAAGGAGATAGGGGGAAGAAGAGGGGGAAGGAGATGGGGGAAGGGGATGGAGAAGGAGAGGGTAGGGAAGGAGAGGGGGGAAGGAGAGGGTGGGAAGAGGGGAGGGAAGGAGAAAGGGGGGAAGGAGGTAGGGAGAAGGAGAGAGGGGCAAGGAGATGGGTGGAAGATGAGGAGGGAAGGAGATGGGGGGAAGGAGAGTGTGGGGAAGTGGTGGGAAGGAGGGGTTAGGGGTGGGGGAGGAAGGGGAAGGAAGGAGATGGGTGAAAGGAGAGGGGGAAGGAAGGGGGAAGGAGATAGGGGGAGGAGGGGGGAACGAAGGGGCAAGGAGTTGGGGGGAGGATAGTGGGGAAGGAGAGGGGGGAACGAAGGAGCAAGGAGTTGTGGGGAGGAGAGTGGGGAAGGTGGGGGGGAAGGAGATAGGGGAAAGGAGATGGGGGAAGGAGAGGGTGGGAAGGAGAGAGGGGAAGGAGATGGGGGAAAGGAGGGGAGAAGAAAAAAGGGGGAAGATGGGGGAATGAGAGGGGGTGGAAGGAGAGGGGGAAAGAGTTGGGGAAAGGAGAGGGTGGGGAAGGAGATGGGGGAAGGAGAGGGGGGGAAGGAAGGGGGAAGGAGATGGGGGAAGGAGATGGGAAGGAGTGGAGGGTTAGGAGATGGGGGGAAGGAGGGAAGGAAGGGGGAAGTAGAGGGGGGGAAAGAGATATGGGGAAGGAGAGGCAGGGAAGGAGATGGGGAAAGGAAGGGGGTAGGAGAGGGGGAAGGAGATGGGGGAAGGAGAGGTGGGGAAAGAGATTGGGGGTAGCAGGGGGGGGGCAGGAGAGGGGGGGAAGGAGAGTGGGGTAAGGAGAGGGGGTGAAGGAGAGGGTGGGTCGGAGGGGGGTAGGATGGGGGACTGAAGGCGATGGGGGGAAGGAGAGGGGGGAGGAGATGGGGTGAAGGAAGGGGGAAGGAGATATGGGGGAAGGAGAGGGGCGAAGGAAGAGGGAAGGCGATAGGGGCAAAGGAGGGGGGGAAGGAAGGGGCACGTAGATGGGGGAAGGGGAGGGAAGGAGAGGGGGAAAGGAGATGGGCGGAAGGAGATGGGAAAGGGGCACGTGGAAGTAAGGGGGAAGGAGAGAGGGGGAAGGAGGGGTGGGAAGGAGGTAGGGGGAAGGAGATGGGGGAAGGAGAGGGAAAGGAGATGGGGGAAGGAGAGGCGGGGAAGGAGATCGGGAAGGAGAGGGGTGGAAGGAAGGGGGAAGGAGAGTGGGGAAGGAGATGGGGGAAGGAGAGGTGGGAAGGAGATACGGAGGAAGGAGGGGGGAAGGAGAAGGGGCGAAGGAGGGGGGAAGGAAGGGGCAAGTAGATGGGGGGAAGGGGGAAGGAGAGGGGGGAAGGAGAGGGGGGAAGGAGAGGGTGCAGGAAGGGAGAAGAAGATGGGGGAAGGAGGGGGGATGGAAGGGGCAAGGAGATGGGGGAGAAGGAGAGGGGGAAGGAGAGTGTGGGGAAGGAGATGGAGGGAAGGAGAGGGTGGGGAAGGAGAGGGGCGAAGGAAATGGGGGAAAGAGGGGGGAAGGAAGGGGGAAGGAGATGGGGGAAGAAGAGGGGGAAGGAGAGAGGGGGAAGGAGATAGAGGGGAAGGGGGGAAGGAGAAAAGGGGAAGGAGGGGGGAAGGAGAGGGGGGAAAGAGAGGCAGGAAGGAGATGGGGAAGGAGGAGGGTTCAGGAAGTGGGGGAAGGAATGGGTAAGGAGGGGGGGTGAGAAGGAGATGGGGGAAGGAGAGGGGGAAGGAGAGGGGGAAGGAGATAGGGGTGAAGGGGGGAAGGATGGGGAAGGAGATAGGTGGGAAGGAGAGGGGGGCAAGGCGATGGGGGAAGGAGGGGAGGGAAGCAATGGGGCGAAGGAAGGAGGAAGGAAGGAGTTGTGGAATGGGGTGGAAGGAAGGGGGAAGGAAGAAGATGGGGAAGGAGAGGGGTGGAAGGAAGGGGGAAGGAGAGGGGTTGGGAAGGAGATGGGGGAAGGAGAGGGGGGAAGGAAGGGGGTAGGAGATGGGGAAGAAGGAGGGGATAAGGAAAGGGGGAGGAGATAGGTGTGAAGCAGGGGGGGATGATAGGGGAAAAGGAGATAGGTGGAAGGAGAGCGGGGGAAGAAAGGGGGAAGGAGATAGTGGGGAAGGAGGGTGGGAAGGAAGGGGGAAGGAGATCGGGGGAAGGGGAGGCGAAGTAAGGGGGAAGTAGATAAGGGGGAAGGAGAGGGGGGAAGGAAGCAGGAAGGAGATCTGGGGAAGGAGAGGTGGGGGAAGGAAGGGGGAAGGAGATAGGAGGTAAGGAAAGGGGATAGGAAGGGAGGAGAGGGGGAAAGGAAGGGGAAGGCGATGGGGGAAGGAGATAGGGGGAAGGAGATAGGGGGCACGAGAGTGGGAGGGAAGGAGATGGGGAAGGAGGGGGGAAGGGGATGGGGGAAGTAGAGGGGAGACAAGAAGATGGGGGAAGGAGGGGAAAGCATGGGGTAAGGAGAGGGGGAAAGGAGAAAGGGGCACGGAGTGGGGGAAGGAGATGGAGGGGAAGGAGAGGGGTGGAAGGATATGGGGGAAGGAGAGGGGGAGAAGGAAGGGGGAAGGAGAGGGGGAGAAGGAAGGGGGAAGGAGATAGGGGGTAAGAAGAGCGGGGGAAAGAAGGAAGGAGAGGGGGGAAGGATGGGGAAGGAGATGGGGGAAGTAGATTGGGGGGAGGAGATAGGGGGAAATGAGAGGGGGTGGGAAGGAGATGGGGGAAGGAGAGGGGGGAAGGAGAGGGTGGGAAGGAAGGGGGAAGGAGAGGTGGAGAAGGAGATTGGGGAAAGGAGAGGGGGGAAGGAGAGGGGGAAAGGAAATGGGAGGTAGGAGGGGGGCAAGAAGATGGTGTGGAGGAGGGGTGGAAGGAAGGGGGAAGGAGAGGGGGAAGGAGATGGGGAAAGGAGGTGGAAAGGAGAGGGGGTGGAAGGAAGGGGGAAGGAGATGGGGGAAGACGAGGGAGGAAGGAGAGGTGGGAAAGAGATAAGGGGAAGGAGTGAGGGGAAGGAAGGGGGAAGGAGATGGGGGGAAGGAGAGGCGGGAAGGAGAGGGGTGGGACGAAGGGAGAAGGAGATGGGGGAAGGAGAGGAGGGGTAAGGAAGGGGGAAGTAGATAGGGGGAAGGAGAGGGGGGAAGGAGGGGTGGAAAGAAGGGAGAAGGGGTTAGGGGGGAAAGAGAGGGGGGAAGGAAGGGGGAAGGAGATGGGGAGGAGGGGGGAACGAAGGGGCAAGGAGTTGGGGGGAGGAGAGTGGGGAAGGAGAGGGTGGAAGGAGATAGTGGGGAAGGAGAGGGGGAAGAAGATGGGGGAAGGAGAAGGGGTGGAAGGAGAGGGGGAAGGAGAGGGTGGGGAAGGAGATAAGGGGAAGGAGAGGGGGGAAGGAAGGGGGACGGAGATAGGGAGAAGGAGAGGGGGGAAGGAGAGCGGCGGAAGGAGATGGGGGCAAGGGGGGAAGGAAGGGGGAAGTAGAGGGGGGAAGGAGATGGGGGAAGAAGAGGCGGGGAAGGAGATGGGGGAAGGAGCGCGGGTGGAAGGAAGAGGGAAGGAGAGGGGGGAAGGAAGGGGGAAGGAGATAGGGGAAGGAGGGGGAAGGAAGGGGGAAGGAGATGGGGGTAGTAAGGGGGAAGGAGATAGGTGGGAAGAAGAGGGGGGAAGGAAGGGGGAAGGAGATAGTGGGGAAGGACAGGGGGGAAGGAGGTGGGAAGGAAGGGGGAAGGAGATGGGGAGAAGGAGATGGGGAAGGAAGGGGGAAGGAGATGGGGGTAGTAAGGGGGAAGGAGATAGGTGGGAAGGAGAAAGGGAAGGAAGGGGGAAGGAGATAGGGGGAAGGAAGGGTGAAGGAGATGGGGGAAGGTGAGGGGAAGGAGATGGGGGAAGTAAAGAGGGGGGGAAGGAGTGGAGGGGGGAAGGAGAGAGGGGGGAAGGAAGTGGGAAGGAGATCGGGGAAGGAGAGGGGGAAGGAAGGGGGAAGGAGATAGGAGGTAAGGTGAGGGGGGAAGGAAGGAAGAAGAGGGGGAAAGGAAGGGGAAGGGGATGGGGAAGGAGATAGTGGGGAAGGAGATAGGGGGAACGAGAGGGGGAGGGAAGGAGATGGTGGGGGAGGAGAGGGGGAGGGGGCGAAGGAGAGGAGGTGAAGGAGAGTGGGGAAGGAGAGGTTTGGAAGGAATGGGGAAGGAGAGGGGGAAGGAGACGGTGGGAAGGAAATGGGGGGAATGAGAGGGGGAAGGAAGGGGGAAGGAGATAGCGGGGATGTTGAGGGGGAGGGAGGGGGGAAGGAGAGGGGGGAAGGAGAAAGGGGCACGGAGAGGGGGGAAGGAGATGGAGGGGAAGGAGAGGGGGTGGAAGAAAGGGGGGAAGGAGAGGGATGGAAGGAGTTAGAGGTGAAGGAGAGGGGGGAGAAGGAAGGGGGAAGGAGGTAGGGGGTAAGGAGAACGGGTTGAGGAAGGATGTAGAGGGGGGAAGGATGGGGAAGGAGATGGGGGAAGAAGATAGGGGGAAGGAGATGGGGGGAAGGAGATAGAGGGGAAGGAGAGGGGGGAAGGAAGCGGGAAGGAGATGGGGGAAGGAGAGGGTGGAAGGAGAGGGGGAGAACGAAGGGGGAAGGAGATAGGGGGAAGGAGAGAAGGGGAAAGGAAAGGGAAAGGAGATAGGGGAAGGAGAGGGCGGAAGGAGAGGGGGAGGAGATGGGGAAGGGGGATGGAAGGGGAAAGGAGAGGGGGGAAGGAGATGGGGGAAGGAGAGGCGGGGAAGGAGATGGGGGAAGGAGAGGGGTGGATGGAATGGGGAAGGAGAGGGTGGGAAGGAGATTGGGAAAGGAGATAGGGGAAAGGAGAGTGGTGGAAGGAGAGGGGGGAAGGAGGGTGGGGGAAGGGGAGTGTGGGAAGGAGGTGGGGGGTAGGAGGGGGGAAGGAGAGGGTGGGACGGAGGGGAGAGGAAGGGGGAAGGAGATAGGGGAAGGAGAGGGGGGAAGAATGGGGCAAGGAGATGGGGGAAGGAGAGGGGGAAGGAGATGGGGAAGGAGAGAGTGGGGAAGGAGAGGGGGAAGGAGATGGGGGGAAGGAAGAGAGAAGGCCATGGGGGAAAGGAGGGGTGGGAAGGAGAAAGGGAGGAAGGAGATGGGGGAAGGAGAGGGGGTCAAGGAGATGGTGGGAAAATGAGGGGGGAAGGAGATTGGGGGAAGGAGATAGGTGGAAGTAGAGGGCGGGGAAGGAGAGAGAGGGGGGAAGGAGGGGGAAAGGAAGGGGGAAGGAGATGGGGGAAGGAGAGGGGGAAGGAGAGAGGGGGAAGGAGGGGGGAAGTAGAGGGGGGAAGTAGAGGGGGGATGAAGAGGAGTGAAGGAGAGGCGTAAGGAGGTGGGGGGAAGGCGAGTGTGGGGAAGTGGTGGGAAGGAGGGGTTAGGAGTGGGGAGGAAGGGGAAAGGAAGGAGATGGGTGAAAGAGATAGGGGGAAGGAAGGGGGAAGGAGATAGGGGGAAGGAGGGGGAAAGGAAGGGGGAAGGAGATAGGGGAAGAGGGGGGGAAGGAAGGGGGAAGGAGAGGGGAGGGAACGAGATAGGGGGAAGGAGGGGGGAAGGAGTGGGGGAAGGAAGGGGGAAAAAGATGGGGGAAGGAGAGGGTGGGGAAGAGATGGGGAAGGAGGGGTGGGAAGGAGAAAGGGGGGAAGGAGATAGCGGGAAGGAGAGGGGTGCAAGGAGATGGGGTAAGGAGGGGGGGGAAGGAGATTAGGGGGAAGGAAAGGGGGCAAAGAAGAGCGGGGGAAGGAGATGGGGAAGGGGTTGGGGCAAAGGTGAGTGTGGGAAAGTGGTGAGAAGGAGGGGTTAGGAGTGGAGAGGAAGTGGGAAGGAAGGAGATGGGGAAAGGAGAGGGGGGAAGAAAGGGGGAAGGAGATGTTGGAAGGAGGGGGAAGGAAGGGGCAAGGAGATGGGGGAAGGAGAGGGGGTGGAAGGAGAGGTGGTGAAGGAAGGGGGAAGGAGATAGGGGGGAAGGAGATGAGGGGAAGGAGAGGGGGGAGGAGATAGGGGGGAAGGAGATGGGGGAAGGAGAGGGGGTGGATGGAATGGGGTAGGAGAGGGTGGGAAGGAGATGGGAAGGAGATGGTGAAGGAGGGGGTGGAAGGAGAGGGGGGAAGGAGATAGAGGGGAAGGAGATGGGGGGAAGGAGAGGGGGAAGGAGATGGGGAAAGGAGGGGAGGAGAAGGAAGGGGGAAGGAAGGAGAGGGGGGGAAGGAGGGGGTAGGAAGTAGAGGTGGGGAAGGAGATGGGGGAAGGAAGGGGGAAGGAGATAGGGGGGAAGGAGGGAGGGAAGGAGAGGGGGGAGGAGATAGGGGAAGGAGAGGCGGGGAAGGAGATGGGGGGAAGGAGGGGGTGGAATTAGAGGGGGGAAGGAGAGGGGGAAAGGAGAGTGGGGGGAAGGAAGGGGAAACGAGATGGGGGAAGGAGAGGGGGAAGGAGATTAGGGGGCAGGAGAGGGATGCAGGTGAAGGGGGAAGGAGGGGGGGTAAGGAGAAGGGGTGAAGCAGAGGGGGGAAAGAGAGGGGGTGAAGGAGAGGGGGAAGGAGGTGGGGGTGTAGGAGAGGATGGGGAAGGAGGGGGAAGGAGAGTGTGGGACGGAGGGGGGAGAAGGGGGAAGGAAGGAGATGGGGAAGGAGGGGGGAAAGGAAGGGGGAAGGAGATAGGGGAAGGAGAGGGGGGAAGGAAGCGGGAAGGAGATGGGGGAAGGAGAGGGTGGAAGGAAAGGGGGGCAAGGAGATGGTGGGAAGATGAGGGGGGAAGGAGATGGGGGAAGGAGGTGGGGGGAAGGAGAGGGTTTAAGGAAAGGGGGGGAAAGAGATAGGAGGAAGGAGATGTGGAAGGAGAGGGTGGGGAAGTAGGGGGGGAAGGAGATGGGGGAAGGAAGGGAGAAGGAGATGGGGGAAGGAGAGGGGGGCAAGGAGATGGTGGGAAGATGAGGGGGAAGGAGATGGGGAAGGAGAGAGGAGGAAGTAGAGGGTGGGGAAGGACAGAGGGGGGAAGGAGGGGTGGAATGAAGGGGGAAGGAGATGGGGGGAAGTAGAGGGGGGAAGTAGAGGGGTGAAGAAGAGGGGTGAACGAGAGGGGTAAGGAGGTAGGGTGAAGGCGAGTGTGGGAAAGTGGTGGGAAGGAGGGGTTAGGAGTGGGGAGGAAGGGGGAAGGAAGGAGATAGGGGAAAGGAGAGGGGGAAGGAGATAGGGGGAAGGAGGGGGAAAAGTGATGGGGGAAGCAGTTGGGGGAAGGAGGGGGGTGGAAGGAAGGGGGAAGGAGAGGGGAGGGAAGAAGATGGGGAAGGAGGGGGTAAGGAGAGGGTGGAAGGAGGGGGGGATGGAAGGGGGAAGGAGATTGGGGGAAGGGAATGAAGGAAGGGGGGACGCGATGGGGGGAAGGAGGGGGAGGAAGGGGGAAGGAGATAGGGGCGAAAGAGGGGGAGAAGGAAGGGGGAAGGAGAGGGGTGAAGGAGATAGGGGGAAGGAGAGGCGGGGAAGGAGGGGGATGAAGGGGGAAGGAGATGGTGGGAAGTGTGTTAAGGAAGGGGGAACGCGATAGGGGGAAGGGGGGAAGGAAGGGGGAAGGAGATAGAGGCGAAGGGGGGGATGGAAGGGGGAAGGAGATGGGGCAAAGGAGAGGTGGGGGAGGAAGGGGGTAGGGGATGGGGAAGAAGAGGGTGGGGAAGGAGAGTGAGGGAAGGAGATGGGGAAGGAGATGGGGGAAGGAGGGTGGAAGGAAGGGGTTAGGAGATGGGGGAAGGAGAGGGGGTTGAAGGAGGGGGCAGGAGATGGATGGGAAGGTGATGGTGGGGAAAGTGAGGACGGAAGGAGATAGGGGGAAGGAGGGTGGGGAAGGAAGGGGGTATGAGATAGGGGGAAGGAGGGGTGGGAAGGAGATGGGGGAAGGAGAGCGGTGGATAGAGATAGAGGGGAAGGAGAGAGGGAGAAGGAGAGGAGGGAGAATGAGAGGGGGAAAGAGAGGGGGGAAGGAGAGGGGACGGAAGGAGATGGGGGAATGAGGGGGGAAGGAAGGTAGGGGAAGGAAGGGGGAAGGAAGGAGATGGGGGAGGGGGGGAGGAAGGGGGAAGGTGATGGGGAAGGAGAGTGGGGAAGGAGAGGGGGAAGGAAGGGAGAAAGAGATGGGGAAGGAGAGGGGGTGGGAAGGAGATGGGTTGAAGGAGAGTGGGGAAGGACGGGGGAAGTAGAGGGGGGAAGGACGGGGAAAGGAGATAGGGGTGAAGTAGAGGTGGGGGAAGGAAGGGGAAGGAGGTATGGGGGAAGGCGGGGGGAAGGAAGGGGAAGGAGATAGTGGGAAGGAGAGGGTGGGGAAGGGGGGAAGGAGATAGGAAGGAAGAAATGGGGGGTAATGAGATAGGGGAGGGGAGGAAGAGGGAAGGAGATAGGGGGCAAGGAGAGGGGGGAAGGAAGTGGGAAGGGGATGGGGGCAAGGAGAGGGGGGAAGGAAGCGGGAAGGAGATAGGGGGCAAGGAGAGGGGGGAAGGAACTGGGAAGGAGATGGGGGAAGGAAGCATGAAGGAGATAGGCGGGAAAGGGGGGAAGAGATAGGGAGGAAGGAGAGGGGGGAAGGAAGTGGGAAGGAGAAGGGGGTAAGGAGAGGGGGGAAGGAAAGGGGGAAGGAGATGGGGGAAGGAGATAAGGGGGAAGGGGAAGGAAGGGGGGAAGGAGAGGGGGGAAGGAGGAGGGCGAAGGAGGGGGGAAGGAGAGGGGAGGAAGGAGATGGGGGAAGGAGATGGGGAAGTAGATGGGAGGGAAGGAGGGGGGAAGGAGAGGGGGGAAGCAGAGGGGGAAGGAGGGGGGGAAGGAGATGGGGGAAGGAGACAGGGGGAAGGTGGAAAGAAGAGGGAAGGAGATGGGGGAAGAAGATGGGGCGGAAGGAGATGGGGGTAAGAAGAGGGGGGAGGAGATGGGGAAGGAGGTGGGCGGAAAGAGACGTCGGGTAAGGAGAGGAGGGAAGGACATCGGGTGGAAGGAGAGTGGGGGGAAGGAAGGGGGAAGGAGAGGGGGGAAGGATGGGGCAAGGAGATGGGGGAAGGAGAAGAGGGGAAGGAGAGGGGGAAGGAGATAGTAGGGAAGGGGATGGGGGAAGGAGAGGGTGGGGAAGGAGAGGGGGAAGGAGAGGGGGAAGAGGGGTGGGAAGGAGAAAGGGGGGAAGGAGGAAGGGAGAAGGAGAGGGGGGCAAGGAGATGGGTGGAAGATGAGGGGGGAAGGAGATGGGGGGAAGGAGAGTGTGGGGAAGTGGTAGGAAGGAGGGGTTAGGGGTGGGGGAGGAAGGGGGAAGGAAGGAGATGGGTGAAAGGAGAGGGGGAAGGAAGGGGGAAGGAGATGGGGGAGGAGAGGGGGGAAGGAAGGGGGAAGGAGATGAGTGGATGGAGAGGGAGGGAAGGAAGGGGGAAGGAGATAGGGGGAAAGAGGGGGGAAGGAAGGGGGAAGCAGATAGGTGGGAAGGAGAGGGGGGAAAGAAGGGGGAAGGAGAGAGGGGGAAGGAGACGGGGTAAGGAAGGTGGAAGAAATAGGGGGGAATGAGAGGGGGAAGGAAGGGGGTAAGGAGATAGGCGGGAAGGTGAGAGGAGAAGGAGATGGGTGGATGGAGAGGGGGGAAGGGGGGAAGGAGAGAGTGGGGGAAGGAGAGGGGAAGGAGATGGGTGGACGGAGAGAGGGGGAAGGAGATGGGGGAAGGAGAGGGTGGGGAAGGAGATGGGGCATAGGAGGGGGGAGAAGGAAGGTGGAAGGAGATGGGGGAAGGAGAAGTGGTGGAAGGAGAGGGGGAAGGAGATGGGGAGAAGGCGAGGGGGGAAAGAAGGAGGAAGAATTTAGGGGAAGGAGGGGGGAAGGAGAGGGGTGGAAGGAGATGGGTGAAGGGGAAAGGAAGTGGGAAGTAGGGGGGAAAGGAGATGGGGGAAGAAGAGGCGGGGAAGGAGATGGGGGAAGGAGAGGGGGTGGAAGAAAGGGGGAAGGGGGGGAAGGAGATGGGGGAAGGAGATTGGGGGAAGGAGGGGGAAAGGAAGGGGGAAGACGACAGGGGGAGGAGAGGAAGGGGAAGGAGAGGGGGAAGGAGATGCGGGAAGTAGATGGGGGAAGGAGAGGGTGTGGAAGGAGAAGGGGGAAGGAAGGGGGAAGGAGATGGGGGAAGGAGATGGGAGGCAAGGAGATGGGGGTAGGAGGGGGAAAGGATGGGGGAAGGAGTTCGGGGGAAGGGGGAGGAAGGGGGAAGGAGATGGGGGAAGGAGATGGGGAAAGGAGAGGGGGAAGGAGAGGCGGGATTGATGGGGGAAGGAGATGGGGGAAGGAGAGGGTGGGAAGGAAGGGGGAAGGATATTGGCGGGAAGGAGAGGGGGCAAGGAGATGGGGAAAGGAGGGGAGGAAAGAAAGGGGGGAAAGGAAGGGGGAAGGAAGGAGAAGGGGAAGGGGAAGGAAGGGGAAGTAAGAAGATGGGAGGAAGGAGAGGGGTGGAAGGAAGGGGGAGGAAGGGGATGGGGTGGAAGGGGGAAGGCGATAACAGGGAAGGAGATTGGGGAAGGAGGGGGGAAGGAAGGGGGAAGGAGAGGGGGTGCAAAGGAGATGGGGGAAGGAGAGGGGGATAAGGAAGGGGGAAGGAAATAGTCGTGAAGGAGAGGGGGGAAGAAAGGGGGAAGGAGATAGCGGGGAAGGAGAGCGTTGGAAGGAAGGGGGAAGGAGATAAGCGGGAAGGAGGGGGGTGCAAGGAGATGGGGGGAAGGAGGGGGTGAAGGAAGGGGGAAGGAGATCAGGGGGAAGGGGAGGCAAAGTAATGCGGAAGGAGATGGGGGAAGGAGGGGCAAAGGAAGCGGGAAGGAGATCTGGGGAAGGAGAGCTGGGGGAAGGAAGGGGGAAGGAGATCGAAGGTAAGGAGAGGGGGGAAGGAAGGAAGGAGAGGGGGTAAGGAAGGGGAAGGAAATGGGGGAAGGAGATATTAAGGAACGAGATGGGGGAACGAGAAGGGGAGGGAATGAAATGGGGGGAACAGGGAGGGGCGGAAGGCGATGGGGGAAGGGGGGAAGGAAGGGGGAAGTAGAGGGGGAAGGAAATAGGGGGAAGAAGAGGCCGGGAAGGTGATGAGAGGAGGAGAGGGGTGGAAGGAAGGGGGAAGGAGAGGGGTGAAGGAGATGGGGGAAGGAGAGGGGTGAAGGAGAGGGGGAAGGAAGGGGGAAGGAGATCGGGGGAAGGGGGTGAAGGAAGGGGAAGGAGATGGGGGAAGGAGAGGGTGGAAGGAAGGGGGAAGGAGATAGGCGGGAAGGAGAGGGGGGAAGGAAGGAAGGAGAGGGGGAAAGGACGGGGAAGGCGATGGGGGGAAGGAGATAGCGGGGAAGGAGTTAGGGTGAACGAGAGGGGGAGGGAAGGAAATGGGGGGAAGGAGAGGGGGAAGGAAGTGGGAAGGAGATAGCGGGGATGGTGAGGGGGAGGGAGGGGGGAAGGAGAGGGGTGGAGGAGATGGGGGTAGGAGATGGGGGAAGGAGAGGGTGTGGAAGGAGAAGGGGGTAGGAAGGGGGAAGGTGATGCAGAAGGTGATGCGGGGCAAGAGATGGGGGCAGGAGGTGGGGAAGGATGGGGAAGGAGATTGGGGGAAGGGGGAAGGAAGGGGGAAGGAGATGGGGGAAGGGGGGGAAGGAAGGGGGAAGGAGATTGGCGGGAAGGAGAGGGGGCAAGGAGATGGGGAGAAGGAGGGGAGGAAAGGAAGGTGGGGAAGGAAGGGGCAAGGAAGTAGTTGGGGTAAGGGAGAAGGAAGGGGGAATTAAGAAGATGGGGGGAAGGAGAGGGGTGGAAGGAAGGGGGAAGGAAGGGGATGGGAGTAGAAGGGGGAAGGAGATAGCAGGGAAGGAGATTGGGGGAAGGAGATGGGGAAGTAGATGGGAGGGAAGGAGGGGGGAAGGAGAGGGGGGAAGCAGAGGGGGGAAGGAGGGGGGAAGGAGATGGGGGAAGGAGATAGGGGGAAGGGGGAAAGAAGAGGGAAGGAGATGGGGGAAGAAGATGGGGCAGAAGGAGATGGGGGTAAGTAGAGGGGGGAGGAGATGGGGAAGGAGGTGGGCGGAAAGAGACGTCGGGTAAGGAGAGGAGGGAAGGACATCGGGTGGAAGGAGAGTGGGGGGAAGGAAGGGGGAAGGAGAGGGGGAAGGATGGGGCAAGGAGATGGGGGCAGGAGAAGAGGGGAAGGAGAGGGGGAAGGAGATAGTAGGGAAGGGGATGGGGGAAGGAGAGGGTGGGGAAGGAGAGGGGGAAGGAGAGGGGGAAGAGGGGTGGGAAGGAGAAAGGGGGGAAGGAGGTAGGGAGAAGGAGAGGGGGGCAAGGAGATGGGTGGAAGATGAGGGGGGAAGGAGATGGGGTGAAGGAGAGTGTGGGGAAGTGGTAGGAAGGAGGGGTTAGGGGTGGGGGAGGAAGGGGGAAGGAAGGAGATGGGGGAAAGGAGAGGGGGAAGGAAGGGGGATGGAGATAGGGGAAGGAGAGGGGGGAAGGAAGGGGGAAGGAGATGAGTGGAAGGAGAGGGAGGGAAGGAAGGGGGAAGGAGATAGGGGGAAAGAGGGGGGAAGGAAGGGGAAGCAGATAGGTGGGAAGGAGAGGGGGGAAAGAAGGGGGAAGGAGAGGGGGAAGGAAGTTGGAAGGAGATGGGGGAAGAAGAAGGGGATAAGGAAGGGGGAAGGAAATAGTCGTGAAGGAGAGGGGGGAAGAAAGGGGGAAGGAGATAGCGGGGAAGGAGAGCGTTGGAAGGAAGGGGGAAGGAGATAGGCGGGAAGGAGTGGGGTGCAAGGAGATGAGGGGAAGGAGGGGGTGAAGGAAGGGGGAAGGAGATCAGGGGGAAGGGGAGGTAAAGTAATGCGGAAGGAGATGGGGGAAGGAGGGGCAAAGGAAGCGGGAAGGAGATCTGGGGAAGGAGAGCTGGGGGAAGGAAGGGGGAAGGAGATCGAAGGTAAGGAGAGGGGGGAAGGAAGGAAGGAGAGGGGGTAAGGAAGGGGAAGGAAATGGGGGAAGGAGATATTAAGGAACGAGATGGGGGAACGAGAAGGGGAGGGAATGAAATGGGGGGAACAGGGAGGGGCGGAAGGCGATGGGGGAAGGGGGGAAGGAAGGGGGAAGTAGAGGGGGAAGGAAATGGGGGGAAGAAGAGGCCGGGAAGGAGATGAGAGGAGGAGAGGGGGTGGAAGGAAGGGGGAAGGAGAGGGGTGAAGGAGATGGGGGAAGGAGAGGGGTGAAGGAGAGGGGGAAGGAAGGGGGAAGGAGATAGGGGGAAAGAGGGGGGAAGGAAGGGGGAAGCAGATAGGTGGGAAGGAGAGGGGGGAAAGAAGGGGGAAGGAGAGGGGGAAGGAAGTTGGAAGGAGATGGGGGAAGAAGAAGGGGATAAGGAAGGGGGAAGGAAATAGTCGTGAAGGAGAGGGGGGAAGAAAGGGGGAAGGAGATAGCGGGGAAGGAGAGCGTTGGAAGGAAGGGGGAAGGAGATAGGCGGGAAGGAGTGGGGTGCAAGGAGATGAGGGGAAGGAGGGGGTGAAGGAAGGGGGAAGGAGATCAGGGGGAAGGGGAGGTAAAGTAATGCGGAAGGAGATGGGGGAAGGAGGGGCAAAGGAAGCGGGAAGGAGATCTGGGGAAGGAGAGCTGGGGGAAGGAAGGGGGAAGGAGATCGAAGGTAAGGAGAGGGGGGAAGGAAGGAAGGAGAGGGGGTAAGGAAGGGGAAGGAAATGGGGGAAGGAGATATTAAGGAACGAGATGGGGGAACGAGAAGGGGAGGGAATGAAATGGGGGGAACAGGGAGGGGCGGAAGGCGATGGGGGAAGGGGGGAAGGAAGGGGGAAGTAGAGGGGGAAGGAAATGGGGGGAAGAAGAGGCCGGGAAGGAGATGAGAGGAGGAGAGGGGGTGGAAGGAAGGGGGAAGGAGAGGGGTGAAGGAGATGGGGGAAGGAGAGGGGTGAAGGAGAGGGGGATGGAAGGGGGAAGGAGATCGGGGGAAGGGGGTGAAGGAAGGGGAAGGAGATGGGGGAAGGAGAGGGTGGAAGGAAGGGGGAAGGAGATAGGCGGGAAGGAGAGGGGGAAGGAAGGAAGGAGAGGGGGAAAGGACGGGGAAGGCGATGGGGGGAAGGAGATAGCGGGGAAGGAGTTAGGGTGAACGAGAGGGGGAGGGAAGGAAATGGGGGGAAGGAGAGGGGGAAGGAAGTGGGAAGGAGATAGCGGGGATGGTGAGGGGGAGGGAGGGGGGAAGGAGAGGGGTGGAGGAGATGGGGGTAGGAGATGGGGGGAAGGAGAGGGTGTGGAAGGAGAAGGGGGTAGGAAGGGGGAAGGTGATGCAGAAGGTGATGCGGGGCAAGAGATGGGGGCAGGAGGTGGGGAAGGATGGGGAAGGAGATTGGGGGAAGGGGGAAGGAAGGGGGAAGGAGATGGGGGAAGGGGGGGGGAAGGAAGGGGGAAGGAGATAGGCGGGAAGGAGAGGGGGCAAGGAGCTGGGGTAAAAGGAGGGGAGGAAAGGAAGGTGGGGAAGGAAGGGGCAAGGAAGTAGTTGGGGTAAGGGAGAAGGAAGGGGGAATTAAGAAGATGGGGGGAAGGAGAGGGGTGGAAGGAAGGGGGAAGGAAGGGGATGGGAGTAGAAGGGGGAAGGAGATAGCAGGGAAGGAGATTGGGGGAAGGAGGGGGAAAGGAAGTGGGAAGGAGAGGGGATGGGAAGGAGATGGTGGAAGGAGAGGGGGGAAGGAAGGTGGAAAGAGATGGGGGATGAAGAAGGGTATAAGGAAGGGGAAAGGAGATAGGCGTGAAGGAGAGGGGGAAGAAAGGGGGAAGGAGATAGCGGGGAAGGAGAGTGGGGGGAAGAAGGAGAAAGGAGATAGGTGGAAGGAGAGCCGGGGAAGGAAGGGGGAAGTAGATAGAGGGGAAGGAGAGGGTTGGAAGGAAAGGGGAAGGAGATAGGCGGGAAGGAGAGGGGGGCAAGGAGATGGGCAGGAAGGAGGGGGGGAAGGAAGGGTTAAGGAGATCGGGGGGAAGGGGAGGCGAAGTAATGGGGAAGGAGATGGGGGAAACAGGGGGGGAAGGAAGCAGGAAGGAGATCTGGGGAAGGAGAGGTGGGGGAAGGAAGGGGGAAGGAGATAGGAGGTAAGGAGAGGGGGGAAGGAAGGGAGGAGAGGGGGAAAGGAAGGGGAGGCGATGGGGGGAAGGAGATAGCGGGGAAGGAGTTAGGGTGAACGAGAGGGGGAGGGAAGGAAATGGGCGGGAAGGAGAGGGGGAAGGAAGTGGGAAGGAGATAGCGGGGATGGTGAGGGGGAGGGAGGGGGAAGGAGAGGGGGGAAGGAGAAAGGGGCACGGAGGGGGTGGGAAGGAGATGGTGGGGAAGGAAAGGGGGTGGAAGAAAGGGGAAAGGAGAGGGGTGGAAGGAGATGGGGAGGGAGAGCGGGGAGAAGGAAGGGGGAAGGAGATGGGGGAAGGAGATGGGGGGAAGGAGATGGGGGTAGGAAGGGGGAAGGAGATGGGGGAAGGAGATGGGGGCAGGAAGGGGGGAAGAGATAGCGGGGAAGGAGAGTGGGGGGAAGGAAGGTGTACGGAGAAAGTGGGGAAGGAGGGGGGAAAGGAAGGGGGAAGGAGATAGAGGGGAAGGAGAGGGTTGGAAGGAAGGGGGAAGGAGATAGGAGGGAATGAGGGGGGAGCAAGGAGATGGGGGAAGGAGGGGGTGAAGGAAGGGGGAAGGAGATGGGGGGAAGGAGATGGGGGAAGGAAGGGGGAAGGAGATGGGGGAAGGAGATAGGCATGTAGGAAGGGGGAGGAGATAGAAGGGAAGGAGAGGGTTGGAAGTAAGGGGGAAGGAGATAGGCGGGAAGGAGGGGGGTGCCAGGAGATGTGGGGAAGGAGGGGGAGAAGGAAGGGGGAAGGAGATAGGGGGGAAGGAGATAGGGGGGAAGGAGATGGGGTGAAGGAATGGGGAAGGAGATGGGGGAAGGAGATAGGGGGAAGGAATGGGGAAGGAGATGGGGGAAGGAGATAGGGGGGTAGGAAGCGGGGAGGAGATGGGGAAAAGAGAAGGGGAAGGAAGTTAGAAGGAGATGGGGGAAGGAGATAGAGGGGAAGGAGATAGGGGTTAAGAACATCGGGGGGAAAGAGAAGGGGGAAGGAAGAGTGAAGGAGATGGCGGCAAGGAGATGGGGGAAGCAGATGGGGGAAGGAAGGGTGAAGGAGATGAGGTGGGAAGGAGATACGGGGGTAAGGAAGTGGGAAGGAGATAGTGGGTAAGGAGATAGGGGAGAAGGAGATGGGGGGAAGGAGATGGGGGGAAGGAGATGGGGGAAGGAGATGGGGAGAATGAGAGGGGGAAGGAGATAGGGGAGAAGGAGATAGGAAAGAAGGAAGAAGGAAGGAGATGGGGAAGGAGATCGGGGCAATGAGATGGGGAGAAGGAGATATGGGGAAAGGAAGGGGAAGGAGATGGGGGAAGGAGATGGGGGAAGGTAGGGGGAATGAGATAGGTGGGAAGGAGATGGGGAAGGAAGGTGGAAGGAGATGGGGGAAGGAGATAGGGGAAGGAAGGGGGAAGGAGATGGGGGAAGGAGATGGGGGAAGGAAGGGGGAAGGAGATGGGGTAAGGAGATGGGGGAAGGAGGGGGGAAGGAGATAGGGCTGAAAGAGATGGGGAAGAAATGGGGAAGGAGATGGGGGAAGGATATGGGGGAAGGAGATGGGGGAAGGAGATTGGGCAGTAGGAAGGGGAAGGAGATGGGGGAAGGAGATGGGGGTAGGAAGGGGGAAGGACGTAAGGGGAAAGAGATGGGGGCAAGGAAGGGAGAAGGAGATGGGGGAAGGAGATGGGGGAAAGGAAGGGGGAAGGAGATGGGGGAAGGAGATAGAGGGGAAGGAGGTAGGGGTGCAGGAGATCGGGGTGGGAGAGAAGGGGGAAGGAAGGGCGAAGGAGATGGGGGAAGGAGATGGGGGGAAGCAGATGGGGGAAGGAGGGGGAAGGAGATGGGGTGGAGAGAGATGGGGGAAGGAAATGGAGGGAAGGGAGGGGCAAGGAGATGGGGGAAGGAGATGGGGAAGGAAGGGGGAAGGAGATAGGGGGAAAGAGATGGAGGCAAGGAAGGGGGAAGGAGATGGGGAAGGAGATGGGGGAAGGAGGTAGGGGGAAGGATGGGGGAAGGAAGGGGGGGGAAGGAAGGGGGAAGGAGATTGTCGGGGAACGAAGGGGGAAGGAGATAGGGGAAGGAGATAGGGGAAGGAGTGGGGAAGGAGACAGGGGGAAGGAAGGGAGAAGGAAAAGGGGGAAGGAGATGGGGGAAGGAAGGGGGATAGGTGATAAGGGGAGAAGGAAGGGGGAAGGATATAGGGGGAAGGAGATGGGGATGGAAGGGGAAGGAGATGGGGGAAGGAGAATGGGGTGAAGGAAGGGGGAAGGAGATGGTGAAGGAAGGGGGAAGGAGTTGGCGGGAAGGAGATAGGGTTTCAAGGAAGGGGGAAGGAGATGGGGGATGGAAGGGGGAAGGAAGGGGGAAGAAGATGGGAGGAAGGAGATGGGGGGAAGGAAGGCGGAAGGAGATAGGAGATGGAAGGGGGAAGGAAGGGGGAAGAAGATGGGAGGAAGGAGATGGGGGGAAGGAAGGCGGAAGGATATAGTGGGTGAAGGGGATAGGGGAGGAAAGAAGGGGAAGGAGATGGGGGAAGTAGATGGTTGGGAAGTTAGTGGGTAGGAGATAGGGGGGGGGGCGAGATGGGGGGGATGGAACTGATACCCCCTGGGAACAAAGGAGAAAATCTGCACTTAGATACGTTTTTTTTTAATTTAGAAGTAGTTTTTTATTATACTGTTGGGATTGTATTAGAGAGCCTTTATTTTTGTAAATTTTATATACTCTATGCTCGGGATGTTCTGGATAGGGTTTCCCCTCCCGAGGGGTCTCGGATTTGCCAGATGATTATGGTTGATCAGTCGGTTATGTGGTGCACCTGGAATGTCAAGGGGAGTAATTCGCCAGTCAAAAGGAAGAAAATATTATCGAATCTTAAGAAAGAAAGAGTTGATATAGCTCTCCTACAGAAGACACACCTGTCGGACAAAGAACACTTGAAATTACGACAGGGTGGATTTGATCAGGCCTTTTTTTCTTCTTTTAGCTCCAAAAGCAGGGGAGTTGTTATTCTTGTTCGGAAGAACTTCCCTTTCAAAATTCTAAATCAGATAAAAGACGAATCGGGACGATATATTTTGATTAAAGCCCTCATAAATGGAGAGGAATATGGGATTTTAAATTTGTACTGCCCCCCCCCCCCCTCCCCCAGCACGCCCCTTTAAATTTATAACGGAAGCCTTTTCAAAATTGATGGCTTTTGGTGCCGGTCATACAATTATAGGGGGAGACTTTAATTGTATTATGGATCCGGAAGTAGATAGGATTCCCAAGAGTACTGTCGGAGAATCTCCCAAATCTAGACAATTGGTGGATCTGAACAAAGAATTAGGATTAGGAGATGTATGGAGATGTCTTCATCCACAGGGCAGAGATTTTTCTTTCTACTCCAATCCACATAAATGTCATACCAGAATTGATATGTTTTTTGCCCCCTCAATTTTTTTAAATTCCATATCATCCTGTAAAATAGGTAGTATAGCAATTTCCGACCACGCTGCTGTATATATGGAAACTAAGGTGAGGAACAATGGGACATCCCCTCGGCATTGGCGTATGGACCCCTTCCTGATGAAAGACAGTAAATTTGTAAAGTACTTCTCTCAAGAATTTAAAACTTTTTTACAAATTAATTCAGGTACGGCTAGCAACCCACCAATGATGTGGGAGACCATCAAAGCTTACACGTGAGGTTTGATCATCTCCTACTCAGTGACCCAGAAAAAATTAAAGGGAGAACAACACCGTCTGCTCGAAGCTCGCTTGAAAGCAGCTGAAACAGCAAATACTGATAGACCTTCTATTATTAAATTGCAAAGGATTACGGCTCTTAGAACAGCTCTAAACACGACGCTTACTCAAATGGCTAAGAGGGAAATATTATTTGCAAAACAAAGGTTATATGAATATGGCGACAAACCGGGTAGATACTTAGCATTTCTCACAAAGGAAAAAAAGGCGCCTCAGACTATTACATCTATCAAGGAAAGTACAGGAATTTTGACTCATGATCATAAAAAGATTAATGCGATCTTTAGAGAATTTTATTCTGAGTTATATAACTCGCAGGATTGTGAAGATAGAACTAGGAGGATGCAGTCATTTTTAAAAAAATTTGACCTTTCTGGGCAGAACTCCGGAACAGGTATCAGTCCGAAATGCTCCTCAAACAGTCCAAGAAATACTTGATGCAATTAGGCAATTTCAGAGCAGTAAGGCACCGGCCCAGATGGTTTTCAAGCTGATTTCTATAAAGAATTTACAGAAATATCGGCTGGTCCACTTATGGACATGTATAATATATTTAACCAGGAGATTTTAACTCTACTCAGTTCAGGTCACTGACTCCGTGTTGGCTGGTTAAATATATATGACCAGGAGATTTACACTTTCCTCAGTTTAGGGCACTGACTCTGTGCTGGCTGGTTAAATATATATAACCAGGATATTTACACTCTCCTATGTTTAGGGCACTGACTCTGTGCTGGCTGGTAAAATATATATAACCAGGAGATTTACACTCTCCTCAGTTTAGGGCACTGACTCTGTGCTGGCTAGTTAAATACATATAAGCACGTATTTTACACTCTCTTCAGTTGAGGGCACTGACTCTGTGCCGGCTGTTAAAATATATATATAACCAGGAGATTTACTTTCACCTCAGTTTAGAGCAATGACTCTCTGCTGGCTGGTTAAACAAATACATTACCAGGAGATTTACACTCTCTTCAGTCAAGGGCACTGAGTCTGTGCTGGCTGGTTAAATGTATATAACCAGGTGATTTACACTCTCCTAAGTTTTGGGCACTGACACTGCAATTTCTGGTTACATATATATAACACGGAGATTTACACTATCCTCAGTTTAGGGCACTGAGTCTGTGCTAGATATTTAAATATATATAACCAGGAGATATACACTCTCCTCAGTTTAAGGCAATGACTCAGTGCTGGCTGGTTAAATGTGTATAACCACGACATTTACACTCTACTCAGGTTAGGGCACTGAATCTGTGCTGGCCGGTTAAATATATATAACCAGGTGATTTGCACTCTCATCAGTTTAGGGCACTGAATCTGTGCTGGTCGGTTAAATATATATAACCAAGAGATTTACACTCTCCTCAGTTTTGGGCACTAACTCTATGCTGGCTGTTTAAATATATATAACCAGGAGATTTACACTCTCCTCAGTTTAGTGCAATGACTCTACTGGCTGGTTAAACGTATATAACCAGGAGATATAAACTCTCCTCAGTTTAGGGCAATGACTCTGTGCTGGCCGGTTAAATATATATAACCAGGAGATTTACACTCTCCTCAGTTTAGGGCAGAGTCTGTCCTGGCTGGTTGACGATAAAAATCCAGAAGATTTACACTCTCCTCAGTTTAGGGCACTGAATCTGTGCTGGCTGGTTAAATATATATTACCATGAGAATTACACTCTCCTCAGTTTAGGGCACTGACTCTGTGCTGGTTGGTTGAATATATCTAGCCGGGAGACTTACACGACCCTCAGATTAGGGCACGTCTCTCAGCTGGCTGGTTAAATATATATAACCTGGAGATTTACACTCTCCTCAGTTTAGGGCACTGGATCTGTGCTGGCTTTTTAAATATATGTAACCAGGTGATTTAAACTCTCCTCAGTTTCAGGCACTGGATCTGTGTTGGCCGGTTAAATATATATAACCAGGAGATTTACACTCTCCTCAGTTTAGGGCACTGACTCTGTGCTGGCTGGTTGAATATATCTAGCCGGGAGACTTACACTAACCTCAGTTTAGGGCACTGACTCTAAGCTGGCTGGTAAAATTTGTATAACTCGGAGATTTACACTCTCCTAAGTTGAGGGCACTGACTCTGTGCTGGCTGTTAAAATATATACAACCAGGAGATTTACACTCTCCTTCGTTTAGAGCTTTGACTCTGTGCTGGCTTGTTAAATATATGTAACCAGGAGATATAAACTCTCCTCAGTTTAGAGCAATGACTCTGTGCTGGCTGGTTAAATAAATACATAACCAGGAGATTTACACTCTCTTCAGTTTAGGGCACTGACTCTGTGCTGGCTGTTAAAATATATATAACCAGGTGAATTACACTCTCCTCAGTTTAGAGCAATGACTCTGTGCTGGCTGTTAAAATATATATAACCAGGAGATTTACACTCTCCTCAGTTTAGGGCAATGACTCTGTGCTGGCTGGTTCAATATATATAACCAGGAGATTTACACTGACCTCAGTTTAGGGCACTTACGCCATGTTGGCTGTTTAAATATATATAACCAGGAAATTTACACTCTCCACAGTTTAGGGCAATGACTCTGTGCTGGCTGTTTCAATATTTTTAACCAGGAGATTTACACTCTCCACAGTTTAGAGCAATGACTCTGCTGGTTGGTTAAATAAATACATAACCGGGAGATTTACACTCTCTTCAGTTTCGGGCACTTACACTGTGCTGGTTGGTTGAATATACATAACCAGAAGATTTACACTCTCCTCAGTTTAGGTCACTGAATCTGTTCTGGCTGGTTAAATATATATAACCAGGAGAATTACACTCTCCTCAGTTTAGGGCACTGACTCTGTGCTAGTTGGTTGAATATATCTAGCCGGGAGACTTGCACTACCCTCAGTTTCGGGCACTGACTCTAAGCTGACTGGTTAAATATATATAACCCGGAGATTTACACTCTCCTAAGTTTCGGGCACTGACTCTGTGCTGGCCTGTTAAAATATATATAACCAGGAGATTTACACTCTCCTTAGTTTAGAACACTGAATCTGTGCTGGCTGGTTGAATATATCTGGCCGGGAGACTTAACTAAACTCATTTTAGGGGACTGACTCTAATCTGGCTGGTCAAATATGTATAACCCAGAGATTTACACTCTCCTAACTTGAGGGCACTGATTCTGTGCTGGCTGTTAAAATATATCTGACCAGGAGATTTACACTCTCCTTCGTTTAGAGCACTGACTCTGTGCTGGCTTTTAAAATATATATAACCTGGAGATTTGCATTCTCCTCAGTTTAGGGCAATGACTCTGTGCTGGCTGGTTAAATATATATAACCAGAATATTTCCACTCTCCTCAGTTTAGGGCAATGACTCTGTGCTGGCTCGTTCAATATATATAACCAGGAGATTTACACTGACCTCAGTTTAGGGCACTTACGCCGTGCTGGTTGTTTAAATATATATAACCAGGAAATTTATACTCTCCACAGTTTAGGGCAATGACTCTGTGCTGGCTCTTTCAATATATATAAACAGGGGATTTGCCATCTCCTCAGTTTAGGGCACTGACTCTGTGTTGGCTGGTTAAATATATATATATATATATATATAAAACCAGGAGATTTACCCTCTCCTCAGTTTGGGGTTCTGACTTTGTGCTGGCTCGTTAAATATATATGACCAGGAATTTTACTCTCTCCTCAGTTTAGGGCACTGACTCTGTGCTGGCTGGTTGAATATATCTAACCAGTAGATTTACTCTCTCCTCAGTTTAGGGCACTGAGTCTATGCTGGCAGGTTAAATATATATAACCAGGAGATTTACCCTCTCCTCAATTTAGGGCATTGATTTTGTGCTGGCTGGTTAAATATATATGACCAGATGATTTACGCTCTCCTCAATTTAGTGCAATGACTCAGTGCTGGCTGGTTAAATGTATATAACCAGGAGATTTACACTCTCCTTCGTTTACAGGACTGACTCTGTGCTGGCTTGTTAAATATATACACCCACGAGTTTGACACTCTCCACAGTTTAGAACAATGACTCTGTGCTGGCTGGTTAAATAAATACATAACCAGGAGATTTACACTCTCTTCAGTTTAGGGCACTGAGTCTGTGCCGGCTGGTTAAATGTATATAACCAGGAGATTTACACTCTCCTCAGTTTAGGGCACAGACTCTGCGCTGTCTGGTGAAATATATATAACCAGAAGACTAACACTCTCCTCAGTTTAGGTCACTGAATCTGTGCTGGCTGGTTAAATATACATAACCATGAGATTTAAACTCTCAGTTTAGGGCACTGACTCTGTGCTGGCTGGTTGAATATGTCTAGCCGGGAGGCTTACACTAACCTCAGTTTAGGGCACTGACTCTAAGCTGGCTCGTCAAATATGTATAACCCGGAGATTTACACTCTCCTAAGTTGAGGGCACTGACTCTGTGCTGGCTTACACTCTCCTTTACACTCTCCTTCGTTTACAGGACTGACTCTGTGCTGGCTTGTTAAATATATATATCCACGAGTTTTACACTCTCCACAGTTCAGAGCAATGACTCTGTGCTGGCTGGTTAAATAAATACATAACCAGGAGATTTACACTCTCTTCAGTTTAGGGCACTGAGTCTGCGCTGGCTGTTTAAATATTTCTAACCTGGAAATTTACACTCTCCTCAGTTTAGGGCACTGACTCTGTGCTGGCTGATTGAATATATATAACCAGGAGATTTACACTCGCCTCAGTTTAGGGCACTGAGTCTGTGCTGGCTGGCTAAATATATATAACAAGGAGAATTACACTCTCTTCAGTTTAGGGCACTGACTCTGCACTGTCTGGTTAAATATATATAACCAGGAGATTTACACTCTTCTCAGTTTAAGGCAATGACTCTGTGCTGTCTTTTTAAGTATATATAACCAGGAGATTTACACTCTCCTCAGTTTATGGCACTGAATCTGTGCTGGCTGGTTAAAATTATATAACCAGGAGATTTACACTTTCCTCAGTTTACAGGACTGACTCTGTGCTGGCTTGTTAAATATATATACCCACGAGTTTCACACTCTCCACAGTTTAGAACAATGACTCTGTGCTGGCTGGTTAAATAAATACATAACCAGGAGATTTACACTCTCTTCAGTTTAGGGCACTGAGTCTGTGCCGGCTGGTTAAATGTATATAACCAGGAGATTTACACTCTCCTCAGTTTAGGACACAGACTCTGCGCTGGCTGTTTAAATATATATAACCAGGAGATTTACACTCTCCTCAGTTTAGGGCAATGACTCTGTGCTGGCTGGTTCAATATATATAACCAGGAGATTTACACTCTCCTCAGTTTAGGGCACTGACTCTGCGCTGTCTGGTGAAATATATATAACCAGAAGACTAACACTCTCCTCAGTTTAGGTCACTGAATCTGTGCTGGCTGGTTAAATATACATAACCATGAGATTTAAACTCTCAGTTTAGGGCACTGACTCTGTGCTGGCTGGTTGAATATGTCTAGCCGGGAGGCTTACACTAACCTCAGTTTAGGGCACTGACTCTAAGCTGGCTCGTCAAATATGTATAACCCGGAGATTTACACTCTCCTAAGTTGAGGGCACTGACTCTGTGCTGGCTGTTAAAATATATATAACCAGGAGATTTACACTCTCCTTCGTTTACAGGACTGACTCTGTGCTGGCTTGTTAAATATATATATCCACGAGTTTTACACTCTCCACAGTTCAGAGCAATGACTCTGTGCTGGCTGGTTAAATAAATACATAACCAGGAGATTTACACTCTCTTCAGTTTAGGGCACTGAGTCTGCGCTGGTTGTTTAAATATATATAACCTGGAAATTTACACTCTCCTCAGTTTAGGGCACTGACTCTGTGCTGGCTGATTGAATATATATAACCAGGAGATTTACACTCGCCTCAGTTTAGGGCACTGAGTCTGTGCTGGCTGGCTAAATATATGTAACAAGGAGAATTACACTCTCTTCAGTTTAGGGCACTGACTCTGCGCTGTCTGGTTAAATATATATAACCAGGAGATTTACACTCTTCTCAGTTTAAGACAATGACTCTGTGCTGTCTGTTTAAGTATATATAACCAGGAGATTTACACTCTCCTCAGTTTATGGCACTGAATCTATGCTGGCTGGTTAAAATTATATAACCAGGAGATTTGCACTCTCCTCAGTTTAGCACACTGTGTCTGTGCTGGCTGGTCAAATATATATAACTAGGAGATTTACACTCTCCGCAGTTTAGGGCACTGAGTCTGTGCTGGCTGGTTGAATATATATATAACCAGGAGATTTACCCTCACCACAGTTGAAGGCATTGAATCTGTGCTGGCTGGTTAAACATATATAACCAGGAGATTTACACTCTCCTCAGTTTAGGGCAATGACTCCATGCTGTCTGGTTAAATATATATAACCAGGAGATATACCCTCTACTCAGTATCGGGCACTGACTCTGCACTGTCCGGTTAAATATATATAACCAGGAGATTTACGCGCTCCTCAGTTTAGAGCAATGACTCTGTGCTGGCTTTTTAAATTTTTATAACCAGGAGATTTACACTCTCGTCAGTTTAGAGCAATGACTCTGTGCTGGCTGATTAAATAAGTACATAACAAGGAGATTTGCACTCTCTTCAGTTTAGGGCACTGACTCTGCCCTGTCTGGTTAAATATATATAACCAGGAGGTTTCCACTCTCCTCAATAGAGGGCACTGAATCTGTGCTGGCTGGTTAAATATATATAACCAGAAGGTTTACACTCTCCTCACTTTCGGCCACTCACTCTGTGCTGGCTGGTTGAATATATCTAGACAGGAGACTTACACTATCCTCAGTTTAGTTCACTGCCGCTAAGCTGGCTGGTTAAATATATATATATATAAAACCAGGAGATTAATACTCTCCTAAGTTTAGGGCAATGACTCTGTGCTGTCTGTTAAAATGTATATAACCAGGAGATTTACACTCTCCTAAGTTTAGGACAATGACTCTGTGCTGTCTGTTAAAATATATATAACCAGGAGATTTATACTCTCCTCAGTTTCGTGCACTGACTCTCTGCTGGCTGCTTAAATGTAAATATAACCAGGAGATTTGCACTCTACTCAGTTTAGGTCACTGACTCTGTGTTGTCTGGTTAAATATATCTAACCAGGAGATTTACACTCTACTCAGTTTAGATCAATGACTCTGTGCTGGCTGGTCAAATATATATAACCTGGAGATTTGCAATCTCCTCAGTTTAGGGCACTGAGTTTGTGCTGGCTCATAAAATACATGTAACCAGTTGATTTACACTGTCCTCAGTTTAGGGCAATAATTCCGTGCTGTCTGGTTAAATATATATAAAGAGAAGATTTACAGTCTCCTCAGTTTAGGGCACTGAGTCTGCGCTGGTTGGTTAAATATCTATAACCAGGAGATTTACACTCTCCGCAGTTTAGGGCAATGTCTCTATGCTGGCTGGTTAAATATATATATATAACCAGGAGATTTACATTCTCCTCAGTTTAGGGCACTGACTCTGTGCGGGCGGGTAAATTATATATACCAAGGAGATTTACACTCTCTTCAGTTTAGGGCACTTACACTGTGCTGGCTGGTTAAATAAACACATAACCAGGAGATTGACCTTCTCTTTACTTTCGGGCACTGAATCTGTGCTGGCTGGTTAAATGTATATAACCAGAAGATTTACACTCTCCTAAGTTTCAGGCACTGACTCTGCGCTGGCTGTTTATATATATATATATAAAACCAGTATATTTATACTCTCCTCAGTTTAGGGCACTGAGTCTGCGCCTGCTGGTTAAATATATATAACCAGGAGATTTACACTCTCCTAAGTTCAGGGCACTGAATCTGTGCTGGCTGGTTAAATATATATAACCAGGAGATTTACACTCTCCTCAGTTTAGCGCACTGTGTCTGTGCTGGCTGGTCAAATATATATAACTAGGAGATTTACACTCTCGCATTTTAGGGCACTGAGTCTGTGCTGGCTGGTTGAATATATATATATTACCAACCGCAGTTGAAGGCATTGAATCTGTGCTGGCTGGTTAAACATATATAACCAGGAGATTTACGCTCTCCTCAGTTTAGAGCAATGACTCTGTGCTGGCTGGTTAAATATATGTATATAACCAGGAGATTTCCCCTCTCCTCAGTTTAGGGCACTGAGTCTGTGCTGGCTAGTTAAATATATATAACCACTAGTTTTACACTCTCCTCAGTTTAGGGCACTGACTCTGTGCTGGCTGGTTAAATATATGTAACCAGGAGATTTACCCTCTCCTCAGTTTAGGGCACGGTGTCTGTGCTGGCTGGTTAAACATATATAACCAGGAGAGTTACACTGTCGTCAGTTTAGTGCATTGTCTCTGTGTTGACTGGTTAAATATATATAACCAGGAGATTTGCACTCGCTTCAGTTTAGGGCACTGACTCTGTGCTGGCTGGTTAAATATATGTATAACCAGGAGATTTACACTCTCCTCAGTTTCTGGAAACTGACTCTGTGCTTGCTGGTTAAATATATATAAGCACTAGTTTTACACTCTCCTCAGTTTACGGCACTGACTCTGTGCTGGCTGGTGAAAAATATATAACCAGAATATTAACACTTTCCTCAGTTTAGGGCAATGACTCTGTACTGGCTGGTTAAATATATATAGCCAGGAGTATTACGCTCTCCTCAGTTTAGGGCAAAGACTCTGTGCTGGATTTTTAAATATATATAACCAGGAGATTTACCCTCTCCTCAGTTTAGGGCACTGACTTTGTGCGGGTTGGTTAAATATATATAAGCAGGAGATTTACACTCTCCTCAGATTAGGGCACTGACTCTGTGCTGGCTGGATAAATATATATAACCAGGAGATTTACAATCTCCTCACTTTAGTGCAATGACTCTTTGCTGGCTGGTTAAATATATATGTAACCAGGCAATTTAAACTCTCCTCAGTTTAGGGCACTGACTCTGTGCTGGCCTGTTAAATATATATAACCAGGAGACTTACCCTCTCCTCAGTTGAGGGCACAGAGTCTGTTCTGGCTGGTTGAACATACATAACTAGAAGATTTCCACTCTCCTCAGTTTAGGGCACTGACTCTGTGCTCGCAGGTTGAATATGTTTAGCCAGGAGACTTACTCTACCCTCAGTTTAGGGCACTTACGCTGTGCTGGCGGTTTAAGTATATATAAAACCAGGATATTTGCAATCTCCTCAGTTTAGGGCACTGACTCTGTGCTGGCTGATTGAATATATGTAACCAGGAGATTTACACTCGCCTCAGTTTAGGGCACTGAGTCTGTGCTGGCTGGCTAAATATATGTAACAAGGAGAATTACACTCTCTTCAGTTTAGGGCACTGACTCTGCGCTGTCTGGTTAAAATTATATAACCAGGAGATTTACACTCTCCTCAGTTTAGCACACTGTGTCTGTGCTGGCTGGTCAAATATATATAACTAGGAGATTTACACTCTCCGCAGTTTAGGGCACTGAGTCTGTGCTGGCTGGTTGAATATATATATAACCAGGAGATTTACCCTCACCACAGTTGAAGGCATTGAATCTGTGCTGGCTGGTTAAACATATATAACCAGGAGATTTACACTCTCCTCAGTTTAGGGCAATGACTCCATGCTGTCTGGTTAAATATATATAACCAGGAGATATACCCTCTACTCAGTATAGGGCACTGATCTGCACTGTCCGGTTAAATATATATAACCAGGAGATTTACGCGCTCCTCAGTTTAGAGCAATGACTCTGTGCTGGCTTTTTAAATTTTTATAACCAGGAGATTTACACTCTCGTCAGTTTAGAGCAATGACTCTGTGCTGGCTGATTAAATAAGTACATAACAAGGAGATTTGCACTCTCTTCAGTTTAGGGCACTGACTCTGCCCTGTCTGGTTAAATATATATAACCAGTAGATTTCCACTCTCCTCAATAGAGGGCACTGAATCTGTGCTGGCTGGTTAAATATATATAACCAGAAGGTTTACACTCTCCTCACTTTCGGTCACTCACTCTGTGCTGGCTGGTTGAATATATCTAGACAGGAGACTTACACTATCCTCAGTTTAGTTCACTGCCGCTAAGCTGGCTGGTTAAATATATATATATATAAAACCAGGAGATTAATACTCTCCTAAGTTTAGGGCAATGACTCTGTGCTGTCTGTTAAAATGTATATAACCAGGAGATTTACACTCTCCTAAGTTTAGGACAATGACTCTGTGCTGTCTGTTAAAATATATATAACCAGGAGATTTATACTCTCCTCAGTTTCGTGCACTGACTCTCTGCTGGCTGCTTAAATGTAAATATAACCAGGAGATTTACACTCTACTCAGTTTAGGGCACTGACTCTGTGTTGTCTGGTTAAATATATATAACCAGGAGATTTACACTCTACTCAGTTTAGATCAATGACTCTGTGCTGGCTGGTCAAATATATATAACCTGGAGATTTGCAATCTCCTCAGTTTAGGGCACTGAGTTTGTGCTGGCTCATAAAATACATGTAACCAGTTGATTTACACTGTCCTCAGTTTAGGGCAATAATTCCGTGCTGTCTGGTTAAATATATATAAAGAGAAGATTTACAGTCTCCTCAGTTTAGGGCACTGAGTCTGCGCTGGTTGGTTAAATATCTATAATCAGGAGATTTACACTCTCCGCAGTTTAGGGCAATGTCTCTATGCTGGCTGGTTAAATATATATATAACCAGGAGATTTACATTCTCCTCAGTTTAGGGCACTGACTCTGTGCGGGCGGGTAAATTATATATACCAAGGAGATTTACACTCTCTTCAGTTTAGGGCACTTACACTGTGCTGGCTGGTTAAATAAACACATAACCAGGAGATTTACCTTCTCTTTACTTTCGGGCACTGAATCTGTGCTGGCTGGTTAAATGTATATAACCAGAAGATTTACACTCTCCTAAGTTTCAGGCACTGACTCTGCGCTGGCTGTTTATATATATATATATAAAACCAGTATATTTATACTCTCCTCAGTTTAGGGCACTGAGTCTGCGCCTGCTGGTTAAATATATATAACCAGGAGATTTACACTCTCCTAAGTTCAGGGCACTGAATCTGTGCTGGCTGGTTAAATATATATAACCAGGAGATTTACACTCTCCTCAGTTTAGCGCACTGTGTCTGTGCTGGCTGGTCAAATATATATAACTAGGAGATTTACACTCTCGCATTTTAGGGCACTGAGTCTGTGCTGGCTGGTTGAATATATATATATTACCAACCGCAGTTGAAGGCATTGAATCTGTGCTGGCTGGTTAAACATATATAACCAGGAGATTTACGCTCTCCTCAGTTTAGAGCAATGACTCTGTGCTGGCTGGTTAAATATATGTATATAACCAGGAGATTTCCCCTCTCCTCAGTTTAGGGCACTGAGTCTGTGCTGGCTAGTTAAATATATATAACCACTAGTTTTACACTCTCCTCAGTTTAGGGCACTGACTCTGTGCTGGCTGGTTAAATATATGTAACCAGGAGATTTACCCTCTCCTCAGTTTAGGGCACGGTGTCTGTGCTGGCTGGTTAAACATATATAACCAGGAGAGTTACACTGTCGTCAGTTTAGTGCATTGTCTCTGTGTTGACTGGTTAAATATATATAACCAGGAGATTTGCACTCGCTTCAGTTTAGGGCACTGACTCTGTGCTGGCTGGTTAAATATATGTATAACCAGGAGATTTACACTCTCCTCAGTTTCTGGAAACTGACTCTGTGCTTGCTGGTTAAATATATATAAGCACTAGTTTTACACTCTCCTCAGTTTACGGCACTGACTCTGTGCTGGCTGGTGAAAAATATATAACCAGAATATTAACACTTTCCTCAGTTTAGGGCAATGACTCTGTACTGGCTGGTTAAATATATATAGCCAGGAGTATTACGCTCTCCTCAGTTTAGGGCAAAGACTCTGTGCTGGATTTTTAAATATATATAACCAGGAGATTTACCCTCTCCTCAGTTTAGGGCACTGACTTTGTGCGGTTGGTTAAATATATATAACCAGGAGATTTACACTCTCCTCAGATTAGGGCACTGACTCTGTGCTGGCTGGATAAATATATATAACCAGGAGATTTACAATCTCCTCACTTTAGTGCAATGACTCTTTGCTGGCTGGTTAAATATATATGTAACCAGGCAATTTAAACTCTCCTCAGTTTAGGGCACTGACTCTGTGCTGGCCTGTTAAATATATATAACCAGGAGACTTACCCTCTCCTCAGTTGAGGGCACAGAGTCTGTTCTGGCTGGTTGAACATACATAACTAGAAGATTTCCACTCTCCTCAGTTTAGGGCACTGACTCTGTGCTCGCAGGTTGAATATGTTTAGCCAGGAGACTTACTCTACCCTCAGTTTAGGGCACTTACGCTGTGCTGGCGGTTTAAGTATATATAAAACCAGGATATTTGCAATCTCCTCAGTTTAGGGCACTCACTCTGTGCTGGCTGATTGAATATATGTAACCAGGAGATTTACACTCGCCTCAGTTTAGGGCACTGAGTCTGTGCTGGCTGGCTAAATATATGTAACAAGGAGAATTACACTCTCTTCAGTTTAGGGCACTGACTCTGCGCTGTCTGGTTAAAATTATATAACCAGGAGATTTACACTCTCCTCAGTTTAGCACACTGTGTCTGTGCTGGCTGGTCAAATATATATAACTAGGAGATTTACACTCTCCGCAGTTTAGGGCACTGAGTCTGTGCTGGCTGGTTGAATATATATATAACCAGGAGATTTACCCTCACCACAGTTGAAGGCATTGAATCTGTGCTGGCTGGTTAAACATATATAACCAGGAGATTTACACTCTCCTCAGTTTAGGGCAATGACTCCATGCTGTCTGGTTAAATATATATAACCAGGAGATATACCCTCTACTCAGTATAGGGCACTGACTCTGCACTGTCCGGTTAAATATATATAACCAGGAGATTTACGCGCTCCTCAGTTTAGAGCAATGACTCTGTGCTGGCTTTTTAAATTTTTATAACCAGGAGATTTACACTCTCGTCAGTTTAGAGCAATGACTCTGTGCTGGCTGATTAAATAAGTACATAACAAGGAGATTTGCACTCTCTTCAGTTTAGGGCACTGACTCTGCCCTGTCTGGTTAAATATATATAACCAGTAGATTTCCACTCTCCTCAATAGAGGGCACTGAATCTGTGCTGGCTGGTTAAATATATATAACCAGAAGGTTTACACTCTCCTCACTTTCGGTCACTCACTCTGTGCTGGCTGGTTGAATATATCTAGACAGGAGACTTACACTATCCTCAGTTTAGTTCACTGCCGCTAAGCTGGCTGGTTAAATATATATATATATAAAACCAGGAGATTAATACTCTCCTAAGTTTAGGGCAATGACTCTGTGCTGTCTGTTAAAATGTATATAACCAGGAGATTTACACTCTCCTAAGTTTAGGACAATGACTCTGTGCTGTCTGTTAAAATATATATAACCAGGAGATTTATACTCTCCTCAGTTTCGTGCACTGACTCTCTGCTGGCTGCTTAAATGTAAATATAACCAGGAGATTTGCACTCTACTCAGTTTAGGTCACTGACTCTGTGTTGTCTGGTTAAATATATATAACCAGGAGATTTACACTCTACTCAGTTTAGATCAATGACTCTGTGCTGGCTGGTCAAATATATATAACCTGGAGATTTGCAATCTCCTCAGTTTAGGGCACTGAGTTTGTGCTGGCTCATAAAATACATGTAACCAGTTGATTTACACTGTCCTCAGTTTAGGGCAATAATTCCGTGCTGTCTGGTTAAATATATATAAAGAGAAGATTTACAGTCTCCTCAGTTTAGGACACTGAGTCTGCGCTGGTTGGTTAAATATCTATAATCAGGAGATTTACACTCTCCGCAGTTTAGGGCAATGTCTCTATGCTGGCTGGTTAAATATATATATAACCAGGAGATTTACATTCTCCTCAGTTTAGGGCACTGACTCTGTGCGGGCGGGTAAATTATATATACCAAGGAGATTTACACTCTCTTCAGTTTAGGGCACTTACACTGTGCTGGCTGGTTAAATAAACACATAACCAGGAGATTTACCTTCTCTTTACTTTCGGGCACTGAATCTGTGCTGGCTGGTTAAATGTATATAACCAGAAGATTTACACTCTCCTAAGTTTCAGGCACTGACTCTGCGCTGGCTGTTTATATATATATATATAAAACCAGTATATTTATACTCTCCTCAGTTTAGGGCACTGAGTCTGCGCCTGCTGGTTAAATATATATAACCAGGAGATTTACACTCTCCTAAGTTCAGGGCACTGAATCTGTGCTGGCTGGTTAAATATATATAACCAGGAGATTTACACTCTCCTCAGTTTAGCGCACTGTGTCTGTGCTGGCTGGTCAAATATATATAACTAGGAGATTTACACTCTCGCATTTTAGGGCACTGAGTCTGTGCTGGCTGGTTGAATATATATATATTACCAACCGCAGTTGAAGGCATTGAATCTGTGCTGGCTGGTTAAACATATATAAGCAGGAGATTTACGCTCTCCTCAGTTTAGAGCAATGACTCTGTGCTGGCTGGTTAAATATATGTATATAACCAGGAGATTTCCCCTCTCCTCAGTTTAGGGCACTGAGTCTGTGCTGGCTAGTTAAATATATATAACCACTAGTTTTACACTCTCCTCAGTTTAGGGCACTGACTCTGTGCTGGCTGGTTAAATATATGTAACCAGGAGATTTACCCTCTCCTCAGTTTAGGGCACGGTGTCTGTGCTGGCTGGTTAAACATATATAACCAGGAGAGTTACACTGTCGTCAGTTTAGTGCATTGTCTCTGTGTTGACTGGTTAAATATATATAACCAGGAGATTTGCACTCGCTTCAGTTTAGGGCACTGACTCTGTGCTGGCTGGTTAAATATATGTATAACCAGGAGATTTACACTCTCCTCAGTTTCTGGAAACTGACTCTGTGCTTGCTGGTTAAATATATATAAGCACTAGTTTTACACTCTCCTCAGTTTACGGCACTGACTCTGTGCTGGCTGGTGAAAAATATATAACCAGAATATTAACACTTTCCTCAGTTTAGGGCAATGACTCTGTACTGGCTGGTTAAATATATATAGCCAGGAGTATTACGCTCTCCTCAGTTTAGGGCAAAGACTCTGTGCTGGATTTTTAAATATATATAACCAGGAGATTTACCCTCTCCTCAGTTTAGGGCACTGACTTTGTGCGGGTTGGTTAAATATATATAACCAGGAGATTTACACTCTCCTCAGATTAGGGCACTGACTCTGTGCTGGCTGGATAAATATATATAACCAGGAGATTTACAATCTCCTCACTTTAGTGCAATGACTCTTTGCTGGCTGGTTAAATATATATGTAACCAGGCAATTTAAACTCTCCTCAGTTTAGGGCACTGACTCTGTGCTGGCCTGTTAAATATATATAACCAGGAGACTTACCCTCTCCTCAGTTGAGGGCACAGAGTCTGTTCTGGCTGGTTGAACATACATAACTAGAAGATTTCCACTCTCCTCAGTTTAGGGCACTGACTCTGTGCTCGCAGGTTGAATATGTTTAGCCAGGAGACTTACTCTACCCTCAGTTTAGGGCACTTACGCTGTGCTGGCGGTTTAAGTATATATAAAACCAGGATATTTGCAATCTCCTCAGTTTAGGGCACTCACTCTGTGCTGGCTGTTAAAATATATATAACCAGGAGATTTACATTCTCCTCAGTTGAGGGCACTGACTCTGTGCTGGCTAGTTAAATATATAAAACCACGAGTTCTACACTCTCCTCAGTTTAGGGCACTGACTCTGTGCTGGCTGTTTAAATGTATATAACCAGGACATTTACATTCTCCTCAGTGTCAGGCAAAGATTTTGTGTTGTCTGTTTAAATATTTATCACCAGGAGATTTACACTCTCCTCAGTTTGGGGCACTGACTCTGTGCTGGCTGGTTAAATATATATAACCGGGAGATTTACACTCTCCTCAGTTTAGGGCACTGAGTCTTGCTGGCTGTTTAAATATATATTACCGGGGGATTTACCCTCTACTCAGTTTAGGGCAATGACTCTGTGGTGGCTGGCTAAATATATATCACCAGGAGATTTACCCTCTCCTCACTTTAGGGCGCTGAATCTGCGCTGGCTATTCAAATATATATCACCAGGAGATTTACCCTCTCTCAGTTTAGGGCAATGACTCAGTGCCGGCTTGTTAAATATATAAATATAACGAGGAGATTTCCACTCTCCTCAGTTTCGGGCAATGACTCTGTGCTGGCTGGTTTAATATACATAACCAGGAGATTTCTCCTCTCCTCAGTAGAGGGCACTGTGTCTGTGCTGGCTGGTAAAATATATAAAACAACGAGATTTACACTCTCCACTGTGTAGTGCAATGACTCTGTGCTGGCTGGTGAAATATATATAACCAGGAGAATTCCCGTCTCCTCAGTTTAGGGCACTGACTTTGTGTTGGCTGGTTAAATATATATATAACCAGGAGATTTACACTCTCCTCAGTTTCGGGCACTGACTCTGTGCTGGCTCGTTAAATATATATATAAACAGGAGATTTACACTCTCCCCAGTTCAGGGCACTGACTCTGTGTTGACTGGTTAAATATATATAACCAGGAGATTTCTCCTCTCCTCATTAGAGGGCACTTTGTCTGTGCTGGCTGGTAAAATATATAAAACAACGAGATTTACACTCTCCACTGTGTAGTGCAATGACTCTGTGCTGGCTGGTGAAATATATATAACCAGGAGATTTCCCCTCTCCTCACTTTAGGACACTGTATCTGTTCTGGCCGGTTAAATATATATAACCAGGAGATTTACACTCTCCTCAGTTTCGGGCACTGACTCTGTGCTGGCTCGTTAAATATATATATAAACAGGAGATTTACACTCTCCCCAGTTCTGGGCACTGACTCTGTGTTGTCTGGTTAAATATATATAACCAGGAGATTTACACTCTCCTCAGTTTCGGGCACTGAGTCGGTGCTGGCTCGTTAAATATATATAACCAGGATATTTACCCTCTCCTCAGTTTAGGGCACTGACTCTGTGCTGGCTGGTGAAATATATATAACCAGAAGATGAAAACTTTCCTCAGTTTAGGGCACTGACTCTGTGCTGGCTGGATAAATATATATAACCAGGAGATTTACACTCTCCTCACTTGTGTGCAATGACTCTGTGCTGGCTAGTTAAATATATATAACTCGGAGATTTAAACTCTCCTCTGTTTAGGGCACTGAATGTGTGCTGGCCGGTTAAATATATATAACCAGGAGACTGACCCTCTCCTCAGTTGAGGGCACAGAGTCTATGCTGGCTGGATGAACTTACATTACCAGGAGATTTACGATCTCCTCAGTTTAGGGCACTGACTCTGTGCTGGCTGGTTGAATATATTTAGCCAGGAAACTTAGTCTATCCTCAGTTTAGGGCACTTACGCTGTGCTGGCTGTTTAAATATATATAAAGCCAGGAGATTTGCAATCTCCTCAGTTTAGGGCACTGACTCTGTGCTGGCTGTTACAATATATATAACCAGTGGATTTACTCTCTCCTCAGTTTAGGGCACTGACTCTGTGCTGGCTGTTGAATATATATAACCAGGAGATTTACACTCTGCTCAGATTAGGGCACTGACATTGTGCTGGCTGGTTACATACATATAACCAAGTGATTTACCCTCTCATCAGTGTAGGGCACTGTCTCTGTGCTGGCTGTTTAAATATATATAACCATGATATTTACACTCTCTTCATTTTCAGGCACTGAGTCTGTGCTGGCTGGTTAAATATATATATCCAGGAGATTTCCACTCTCATCAGTTTAAGGCACTGACTCTGTGCTGGCTGATTATATATATACAAAACCAGGAGATTTACACTCTCCTCAGTTTAGGGCAATGACTATGTGCTGGCTGTTTAAACATTTATATAACCAGGGGATTTACAGTCTCTTCAGTTCAGGGCACTGAGTCTGTGCTGGCTGGTTAAATATATAACCAGGAGATTTATACTCTCCTCAGATTAGGGCACTGACATTGTGCTGGCTGGTTAAATATATATAACCAGGAGACTTACCCTCTCCTCAGTTTAGGGCACTGACTCTGTGCTGGCTGGTTGAAAATATATATAACCAGGAGATTTGCCCACTCCTCAGTTTAGGGCACTGAGTCAGTGCTGTCCGCTAAAACATATATAACCAGGAGACTTACCCTCTCCTCAGTTGAGGGTACTGACTCTGTGTGGGCTGGTTGAATCAATATAACCGGAAGATTTACACTCTCCTTAGTTTAGGTCACTGACTCTGTGTTGTCTGGTTAAATATATATAACCAGAAAATTTATGCTCTCCTCAGTTTTTGGCACTGACTCTGCGCTGGCTAGTTTAAATATATATAAAACCAGGATATTTACAATCTCCTCAGTTAAGGGCAATGACTATGTGGAGACTCATTAAATATATATATATATAATACCATAGATTTACGGTCTCCTCACTTTAGGTCACAGAGTCTGTGTCTGCTGGTTAAATATACGAAACCAGGAGATTTACATTCTCTTCAGTTTAGGGCACTGAGTCTGTGCTGGCTGGTTAAATATATATAACCAGGAGATTTTCACTCTCGTCAGTTTTGGTCACTGGCACTGTGATGTCTGGTTAAACATATATAACCAGGAGATTTACGCACTCCTCAGGTTAGTGCAAGGACTGTGTACTAGCTGTTTAAATATATATAACCAGATTTACCCTCTCCTCCTTTTTGGACACGAACTCAGCGCTGGATATTTAAATATATATCACCAGGGGTTTTCCAAATCTCCTCAGTTTAGGGCATAGACTCTGTGCTGGCTGGTTGAATATATATAACTAGGAGATTTATACTCTCCTCAGTTCAGGTCACTGACTCTGTGCTGGCTGGAAAACTAAATATAACCAGGAGATTTACATTCTCTTCAGTTTAGGGCACTGAGTCTGTGCTGGCTGGTTAAATATTTTTAACCAGGAGATTTGCACTCTCCTCAGTTTAGGGCACTGACTCTCTGCTGGCTGGTTAAAAATATATAACCAGGAGATTTACACTCTCCACAGTTTAGGGCACTGAGTCGGTGCTGGCTTGTTGAATATAAATAGCCAGGAGATTTACAGTCTTCCCAGTTTAGGGCACTGAGTCTGAGCTGTCTGTTTAAATATATATAACCAGAAGATTTACACTCTCCTCCGTTTAGGGCACTAATTCTGTGCTGGCTGGTTAAATATATGTTACCAGGAGATTTACACACTCCTCAGTTTAAGGCACTGAGTGTTTGCGGCTGTTTAAATATATATAACGAGGAGATTTACACTCTCCTCAGTTGAGGGCAATGACTCTGTGCTGGCTGGATAAATATATACAACCAGGAGATTTACACTCTCCTCAGTGAAGGCAATGACTCTGTGCTGGCTGGTTAAATATATATAACAAGGGGATTTACCCTCTCCTCAGTTTCGGGCACTGATTCTGTACTGGCTGGTTAAATATATACAACCAGGAGATTTACCCTCTCCTCAGTATAGGGCACAGACTCTGCTGGCTGGTTGAATATATACAACCAGGAGATTTACACTCTCCTCAGTTTAGGGCAATGACTCGGTGCTGGCTGGTTAAATATATATAACCAGGAGATTTACACTCTCCTCAGTTTAGGGCAATGACTCTGTGCTAGCTGGTTAAATATACATATGACCAGGATAATTACACTCGCCTCAGTTGAAGGCACTGACTCGGTGCTGGCTGATTAAGTATATACTTAACAAGGAGATTTTACGTCTGCTCTGTTAAGGGCACTAAGTCTGTGCTGGCTGTTTAAATATATAAAACCAGGAGATTTAAATATATATAACCAGGAGATTTACCCACTCCTCAGTTTAGATCACTGAATCTGTACTGGCTGGTTAAATATATATAACCAGGAGATTTACACTCTCCTCAGTACAGGGCACTGACTCTGTGCTGGTTGGTTAAATATATATATAACCAGGAGATTAACACTCTCCTCAGTTTAGGGCACTGACTTTGTGCTGGCTGGTTAAATATATATAACCAGGAGATTTACACTCTCCTCAGTTTCTGGCACATGATCTGTGCTGGCTGTTTAAATTTATATAACCAGGATAATTATACTCTCCTCAGTTTAGGGAAATGACTCTGTGCTGGCTGGTTAAATATATATTTAACCAGGAGATTGACCATCTGCACAGTTTAGGGCACTAAGTCTGTGCTGGCTGTTTAAATATACATAACCAGGAGATTTACCCTCTCCTCAGTTTAAGGCATTGACTCTGTGCTGGCTAGTTAAATATATATATATAAAACCAGGAGATTTACACTCTTCTCAGTAGAGGACACTGACTCTGCTGGCTGGTTTAATATTCATAACCAGGAGATTTTCCCTCTCCTAAGTTTAGGGCACTGACTCTGTTCTGGTTGTTTACATTGATAAACGGGAGGTTTGCACTCTCCACAGTTTAGGGCAATGACTCTGTGCTGGCAGTTTAAGCATATACATAACCAGGAGATTTACTCTCTCCTCAGTTTTGGTCACTGACTCTGTGCTGGCTGGTTAAATATATATAACGAGGAGATTTACACACTCCTCAGTTTGAGGCACTGAGTCTGTGATGACTGTATAACTATGGATAACCAGGAGTTTACACTCTCCTCAGTTTAAGGCAATGACTCTGTGCTGGCTGGTTGAAAAAATATAACCAGGATATTTACCCTGTCCTCAGTTTAGTGCAATGACTATGTGCAGACTCTTTAAAGATATATATATATATATATATATATATATAAAACCATAGATTTGCCCTCTCCTCATTTGGGTCACAGATTCTGTGTCTGCTGGTTAAATATATCTAACCAGAAGATTTACATTCTCTTCAGTTTCGGGCACTGAGTCTGTGCTGGCTGGTTAAATATATATAACCAGGAGATTTTCACTCTCCTCAGTTTTGGGCACTGATTCTGTGCTGGCTGTTTAAATATCTATAACCATGAGATTTATTCTCTCCTCAGTTTAGGCCACTGACTCTGTGCTGGCTGGTTAAACATATATAACCAGCAGATTTACCCTCTCCTCAGTTTTGGGCACTGATTCTGTGCTGGCTGTTTAAATATCTATAACCAGGAGATTTACCCTCTCCTTAGTTTAGGCCACTGACTCTGTGCTGGCTGGTTAAATATATATAAGAAGGAGATTTACACTCTCCTCAGTTTAGGGCACAGACTCCATGCTGGATGGTTAAATATATGTAACCAGGAGATTTACACTCTCCTCAGTTTAGGGCATTGACCTTCTACTGGCTGCAAAAATCTATATAAGAAGGAGATTTACACTGTCCTCAGTTTGGGGAAGTGCTGGCTGGTTAAATATATATAACCAGGAGAATTCCCCTCTCCTCAGTTTAAGGCAATGACTCTGTGCTGGCTGTTAAAACTTATCCAACAAGGAGATTTATGCTTTCCTCAGTTTAGAGCACTGACTCTGTGCTGTCTGGTGAAATATATATAACCAGGAGATTTCCCCTTTCCTCAGTTGAGGGCACTGACTCAGTGCTTGCTGGTTGAATATATATAGCCAGGAGAATTCCCCTCTCCTCAGTTTCGGGCACTGAGCCTGTGCTGGCTGGTTAGATATGTACATAAGCAGGAGAGTGACCCTCCCCTCAGTTGAGGGCACTGACTCTGTGCTGGCTGCTTAAATATATATAACCAGGAGATTTACCCTCTCCTCAGTTTAGGCCACTGACTCTTTGCTGGCTGGTTAAATATGTACATAACCAGGAGAGTGACCCTCCCCTCAGTTGAGGGCACTGACTGTGTGCTGGCTGCTTAAATATATATAAGAAGGAGATTTACACTCTCCTCAGCTTAATGCAATGACACTGTGTTGGCTGGTAAAATATACATAACCAGGAGGTTTCCCCTCTCCTCGATTTAGGGCACTTACTCTGTGCCGACTGGCTAAATATATATAACCAGGAGATTTACACATTCCTCAGTTTCGGGTACTGACTCCGTGCTGCCTGGGTAAATATATATAACCAGGAGATTTACGCTCTTGTCGGATTGGGGTAGTGACTCCGTGCTGGCTGGTTAAAAATATATAACCAGGAGATTTCCCCTCTCCTCAGTTTAGGGGGCGGAATCTGCGCTCGCTGGTTATATATATATAACCAGGAGATTTCCCCTCTCCTCAGTTGAGGGCACCTACTCTGTTCTGACTGGCTAAATATATATAACAAGGAGATTTACACTCTCCTCAGTTTAGGGCAGTTACGCTGTGCTGGCTGGGGAAATATATATAACCAGGATATTTCCCCTCTCCTCAATTTAGGGCACTGACCCTGTGCTGGCTGGTTAAATATATATAAGAAGGAGATTTACACTCTCCTCAGTTTGGGGAAGTGACTCCGTGCTGGCTGGTTAAAAATATATTACCAGGAGATTTACCCTCACCTCAGTTTAGGGCAATGACACTGTGCTGGTTGTATAAAGATATATAACCAGGAGAATTACACTCTCCTCAGATTCGGGCAATGACTCTGTGCCGGCTTTTGCAATTTATACAACCAGGAGATTTACGCTTTCCTCAGTTTAGAGCACTGACTCTGTGCTGTCTGGTGAAATATATATAACCAGGAGATTGACATCTCCTCAGTTGAGGGCATGGACTCTGTGCTGGCTGGTTAAATATATATTACCAGGAGATTTACATTCTCCTCAGTTTAGGGCAATGACACTGTGCTGGTTGTATAAATATATATAACCAGGAGAATAACACTCTCCTCAGTTTAGGGCAATGACGTTGAGCTGGCTGGTTAAATATATATAACCAGGACATTTGTACACTCCTCAGTTTCTGGCAATGACTCTGTGCTGGCTTTTGCAATTTATACAACCAGGAGATTTACGCTTTCCTCAGTTTAGAACACTGACTCTGTGCTGTCTGGTGAAGTATATATAACCAGGTGATTTACACTCTTCTCAGTTTCGGGCACTGAGTCTGTGTTATCTGGTTAAATATATAAAACCAGAATATTTACCTTTTCCTCAGTTTCGGGCAATGACTCTGTGTTATCTGGTTAAGTATATGTAACCAGAAGATTTACAATCTCCTCAGTTTAGGGCAATGACTCTGTGCTGGCTGGTTAAATATATATATAACCAGGTGATTTACACTCTTCTCAGTTTCGGGCACTGAGTCTGTGTTATCTGGTTAAATATATAAAACCAGAATATTTACATTTTCCTCAGTTTAGGGCACTGACAATGTGTTATCTAGTTAAATATATATAACCAGGAGATTTATGCTCTCTTCTGTTTAGGGCACTCACTCTGTGCTGGCTGGTTGAATATATATAACCAGGAGATGTCCCCTCTCCTCTGTTCAGGGCACTTACTCTGCTGACGAGATGAATACAAATAACCAGGAGATTTACACTGACTCCGTACAGGCTGGTTAAATATATATAACAAGGAGATTTCATTGCTCCTCAGTTTCGGGCAATGGCACTGTGCTGCTTGTGTAAATATATATAACCAGGAGATCTACACTCTCCTCAGTTTTGGGCAATGACTCTGTGCTGGCTATTGAAATTTATACAACCAGGAGATTTGCGCTCTCATTTTAGAGCACTGACTGTGCTGGCTGGTTAAATATATATAACCAGGAGATTTATACTCTCCTCAGTTGAGGGCACTGACTCAGTGCTGGCTGGTTAAATATATATAACCAGGAGATTTCCACTCTTCTCAGTTTAGGGCACTGAGTCTGAGCTGGCTGGTTAAATATATAAAAAAAGGAGATTTATACTCTCCTCAGTTTAGGGCAGTGACTCCGTGCTGGCTGGTTAAATATATATAACCAGGAGAGTTACACTGTCCTCAGTTTAGGGCACTGACTGCTGGCTGGTTGAATATATATAACTAGGAGATTTACACTCTCCTCAGTATAGGGCACTGAGTCTGTGCTGGCTTGTTGAATATATATAGCCAGAAGATTTACAGTCTTCTCAGTTTTGGGCACTGAGTCTGAGCTGTCTGTTTAAATATATTTAACCAGGAGATTTACACTCTCCTCAGTTTAGGGCACAGACTCCGTGCTGGCTGGTTGAATATATATAACCAGAAGATTTACACTCTCCTCAGTTTAGGGCACTAATTCTGTGCTGGCTGGTTAAATATATATAACCAGGAGATTTATATTCTCCCCAGTTTGGGGGCGGAATCTGCGCTCGCTGGTTAAATATATATATAACCACGCGTTTTACACTCACCTCAGTTTAGGGCACTGACTCTGTTTTGTCTGGTTACGTATTTATAACTGGGAGATTTGCACTCTCCTCAGATTAGGGCACTGACTCTGTGCTGGCTGGTTAAATATATATCACCAGGATATTTACACTCTCCGCAGTTGAGGGCAATGACTCTGTACTGGCTGGTTAAATATATATTTAACCATGAGATTTAACGTCTGCACAGTTTAGGGCACTAAGTCTGTGCTGGCTTGTTAAATATATATAACCTGGAGATTTACCCTCTGCTGAGTTTAGGGCACTGACTCTGGGCTGGCTGTTTAAAAAAATACAACCAGGAGATTTACACTCTCCACAGTTTAGGGCAATGACTCTGCGCTTGCTGGTTAAATATATATTTAACCTGGAGATTTACCATCTGCACAGATTAGGGCACTCAGTTTGTGCTGGCTGGTTAAATAGATATAACCAGGAGATTTACCCTCTCCACAGTTTAGGGCACTGACTCTGTGCTGGCTGTTTAAATATATATAACCAGGAGATTTACGCTCTCCTCAGTTTAGGGCACTGACTGCTGGCTGGTTGAATATATATAACTAGGAGATTTAAACTCTCCTCAGTGTAGGTCACTGAGTCTGTGCTGGCTTGTTTAATATATATATAGCCAGAAGATTTACAGTCTTCTCAGTTTAGGGCACTAAGTCTGTGCTGGCTGGATAAATGTATATAACCAGGAGATTTACCCTCTCCTCAGATTAGGGCACTGACTCAAAGCTGGCTGGTTAAATACATATAACCCGGAGATTTACATTCTCCTCAGTTTCGGGCACTGACTCCGTGCTGGTTGGTTAAATAAACATAACCTGGAGATTTACACAGTTCTCAGTATAGGTTACTGACTCTGTGCTGGCTGGTTAATTACATATAACCAGGAGATTAACACTCTCCACAGTTTAGGGCAATGACTCTGTGCTGGCTGGTTCAATATACATAACCAGAAGATTTACACTCTCCTCTGTTTAGGGCACTGAGTCTGTGCTGACTGGTTAAATATATATAACCTGGAGATTTACACACTCCTCAGTTTAAGGCACTGACTCGGTTCTGGCAGGTTAAATATATCGTTAACAAGGAGATTTAACGTCTGCTCTGTTAAGGGCACGAATTTTGTGTTGGCTGATTAAATATATATAACCAGGAGATTTACACTCTCCTCAGTTTAGTGCACTAAGTCTGTGCTGGCTGGTTAAATGTACATAACCAGAAGATTTACACTCTCCTCAGTTTAGGGCAGTAATTCTGTGCTGGCTGTTTAAATATATATAACCAGGAGATTTTCATACTCCTCAGTTTAAGGCACTGACTCGGTGCTGGCTGGTTAAATATATATTTAACAAGGAGATTTAACGTCTGCCCTGTTAAGGGCACGAAGTTTGTGTTGGTTGATTAAATATATATAACCAGGAGATTTACACTCTCCTCAGTTTAGTGCACTAAGTCTGTGCTGGCTGGTTAAATACAAATAACCAGGAGATTTGCCCTCTCCTCAGTTTCGATCACTGACTCTGTACTGGCTGGTTAAATATATATAACCAGGATATTTACACTCTCCTCAGTTTCGGGCACATGATCTGTGCTGGGTTTTTTAATTTATATAACCAGGATAATTGCACTCTCCTCAGTTTAGGGCACTGACTTTGTGTGGCTGGTTAAATATATATAACCAGGAGATTTACCCTCTCCTCAGTTTAGGGCACTGACTCTGTGCTGGCTGTTAAAATATATATAACCAGGAGATTTATACTCTCCTCAGTTGAGGGCACTGACTCAGTGCTGGCTGGTTGAATATATATAACCAGGAGATTTCCCCTCTCCTCAGTTGAGGGCACTGACTCCGTGCTGGCTGGGTGAATATATACAACCAGAAGATTTACACTCTCCTCAGTTCAGGGAACTGACACTGCTGGCTGGTTGAATATGTGTAACATGAGATTTACACTCACCTCAGTTTAGGGCACTGACTCCGTGCAGGCTGGTTAAATATATATAGCCAGGAGATTTCCACTCTTCTCAGTTTAGGGCACTGAGTCTGAGCTGGCTGGTTAAATATATAAAAAAAGGAGATTTACACTCTCCTCAGTTTAGGGCAGTGACTCCGTGCTGGCTGGTTAAATATATATAACCAGGAGAGTTACACTGTCCTCAGTTTAGGGCACTGACTGCTGGCTGGTTGAATATATATAACTAGGAGATTTACACTCTCCTCAGTTTAGGGCAATGACTCTGTGCTAGCTGGTTAAATATACATATGACCAGGATAATTACACTCTCCTCAGTTGAAGGCACTGACTCGGTGCTGGCTGATTAAGTATATATTTAACAAGGAGATTTAACGTCTGCTCTGTTAAGGGCACTAAGTCTGTGCTGGCTGTTTAAATATATATAACCAGGAGATTTACCCACTCCTCAGTTTAGATCACTGAATCTGTACTGGCTGGTTAAATATATATAATCAGGAGATTTACACTCTCCTCAGTACAGGGCACTGACTCTGTGCTGGTTGGTTAAATATATATATAACCAGGAGATTAACACTCTCCTCAGTTTAGGGCACTGACTTTGTGCTGGCTGGTTAAATATATATAACCAGGAGATTTACACTCTCCTCAGTTTCTGGCACATGATCTGTGCTGGCTGTTTAAATTTATATAACCAGGATAATTATACTCTCCTCAGTTTAGGGAAATGACTCTGTGCTGGCTGATTAAATCTATGGTATTGAATGACATAGCGTCGGATGATATGGAGTCTGTGTGGGTGGAATTGAGGAACCACAAAGGCAAAAAAACCATAATTGGAGTTGTGTACAGACCTCCTAACACTGGTCAGGACCAGGGACGCAACATGTACCGGGAAATAGAGAAGGCATGTCAGAAAGGCAAGGTTACATTGATCATGGGTGACTTCAATATGCAGGTGGACTGGGTAAATAATGTTGCTAGTGGATCTAAAGAAAGGGAATTCATGGAATGCTTACAGGATGGCTTTTTGGAACAGCTAGTCATGGAGCCCACAAGAGAGCAGGCTATTCTGGACCTAGTGCTTTGCAATGAACCAGACTCTATAAAAGATCTTAAAGTAAGGGAACCCTTAGGAAGTAGCGACCATAATATGGTAGAGTTCAGTCTGGAGTTTGAAAGGGAGAAGGCGAAATCTGATGTAATGGTGTTACAGTTGAATAAAGGTAATTATGAGGGCATGAGAGAGGAACTGACTAAAATAGACTGGAAGCAGAGGCTAACCGGGAAGACACTAGAGCAAAAATGGCAGGAGTTTGTAGGTATAATTGAGGACACTGTACAGAGGTTCATTCCCAAGAAAAGAAAGATTAACCGGGGAGGGATTAGACAACCTTGGCTGACAAAGGAAGTCAGGAAATGTATTAAAGAAAAAGAGAGATCCTATAAAGTGGCTAAGAACAGTGGGAAATCAGAAGATTGGGAAGGATACAAAAGCAAACAGAGGATAACAAAGAGTGTAATAAGAAATGAGAGGATCAAATATGAAGGTAGGCTAGCCAGTAATATTAGAAATAATAGTAAAAGTTTCTTTCAGTACATAAGAAACAAACGACAGGCAAAAGTAGACATTGGGCCACTTCAAACTGATGCAGGGAGCCTAGTGATGGGAGATAAGGAAATAGCAGGAGAACTTAACAAGTACTTTGCGTCAGTTTTCACAGTGGAAGACAGGAGTAATATCCCAAAAATTAAAGGGTGTCACGGGGCTGAGTTGAGTATGGTTGCCATTACGAAAGAGATAGTGCTAGAAAAGTTAAAAAGTCTTAAAATTGATAAATCTCCTGGCCCCGATGGGATACACGCTAGAGTTCTGAGAGAGGTTGCTGAGGAAATAGCAGAGGCATTGGTTGAGATCTTTCAAGAGTCACTGGAGTCAGGAAAGGTCCCGAACGATTGGAAGATGGCTGTAGTAACCCCCTTGTTCAAGAAAGGATCAAGGCAAAAGATGGAAAATTATAGGCCAATCAGCTTAACCTCGGTTGTTGGTAAAATTCTAGAATCCATCATTAAGGATGAGGTTTCTAAATTCTTGGAAGAGCAGAGTCTGATTATAACAAGTCAACATGGATTTAGTAAAGGGAGGTCATGCCTGACAAACCTGTTGGAATTTTTTGAAGAGGTAACAAGTAGGTTAGACCAGGGGAACCCAGTGGATGTGGTCTATCTGGACTTTCAAAAGGCCTTTGATAAGGTGCCACACGGGAGACTGCTGAGCAAGGTGAGGGCCCATGGTGTTCGAGGTGAGCTGCTGGGATGGATTGAGGATTGGCTATCTAACAGAAGGCAGAGAGTTGGGATAAAAGGTTCCTTTTCAGAATGGCAGCCGGTGACGAGCGGTGTCCCGCAGGGTTCGGTGCTGGGGCCACAGCTGTTCGCATTATATATTAATGATTTGGATGAGGGAACCGGGGGCATTCTAGCGAAGTTTGCCGATGATACGAAGTTAGGTGGACAGGCAGGTAGTACTGAGGAAGTGGGGAGGCTACAGAAGGATCTAGACAGGTTGGGAGAGTGGTCCAGGAAATGGCTGATGGAATTTAACGTGAGCAAGTGCGAGGTCTTGCACTTTGGCAAAAAGAATATAGGAATGGACTACTTTCTAAATGGTGAGAAACTTAATAAAGCCAAAGCACAAAGGGATCTGGGAGTGCTAGTCGAGGATTCTCTAAAGGTAAACATGCAGGTTGAGTCTGTGATTAAGAAAGCGAATGCAATGTTGTCTCTTATCTCAAGAGGGTTGGAATATAAAAGCAGAGATGTACTACTAAGACTTTATAAAGCTCTGGTTAGGCCCCATTTGGAGTACTGTGTCCAGTTTTGGTCCCCACACCTCAGGAAGGACATACTGGCACTGGAACGTGTCCAGCGGAGATTCACATGGATGATCCCTAGAAGGACAGGTCTAGCATATGAGGAACGGCTGAGGATACTGGGATTGTATTCGTTGGAGTTTAGAAGATTAAGGGGAGATCTAATAGAGACGTACAAAATAATACATGGCTTTGAAAAGGTGGATGCTAGAAAATTGTTTCTGTTAGGCGAGGAGACTAGGACCCGTGGACACAGCCTTAGAATTAGAGGGGGTCATTTCAGAACGGAAATGCGGAGACATTTCTTCAGCCAGAGAGTGGTGGGCCTGTGGAATTCATTGCCACGGAGTGCAGTGGAAGCCGGGACGCTAAATGTCTTCAAGGCCGAGATTGATAGGTTCTTGTTGTCTAGAGGAATTAAGGGCTACGGGGAGAACGCTGGCAAGTGGAGCTGAAATGCGCATCAGCCATGATTGAATGGCGGAGTGGACTCGATGGGCCGAATGGCCTTACTTCCACTCCTATGTCTTATGGTCTTATATATATTTAACCAGGAGATTTACCATCTGCACAGTTTAGGGCACTAAGTCTGTGCTGGCTGTTTAAATATATATAACCAGGAGATTTACCCTCTCCTCAGTTTAAGGCATTGACTCTGTGCTGGCTAGTTAAATATATATATATATAAAACCAGGAGATTTACACTCTTCTCAGTAGAGGACACTGACTCTGCTGGCTGGTTTAATATTCATAGCCAGGAGATTTTCACACTCCTCAGTTTAGGGCATTGACTCTATGCTGGCTTGTTAAATATATATAACCAGGAGATTTTCCCTCTCCTCAGTTTAGGGCACTGACTCTGTTCTGGTTGTTTACATTGAGAAACGGGAGATTTGCACTCTCCACAGTTTAGGGCAATGACTCTGTGCTGGCAGTTTAAGCATATACATAACCAGGAGATTTACTCTCTCCTCAGTTTTGGTCACTGACTCTGTGCTGGCTGGTTAAATATATATAACGAGGAGATTTACACACTCCTCAGTTTGGGGCACTGAGTCTGTGATGACTGTATAACTATGGATAACCAGGAGTTTACACTCTCCTCAGTTTAAGGCAATGACTCTGTGCTGGCTGGTTGAAAAAATATAACCAGGATAGTTACCCTGTCCTCAGTTTAGTGCAATGACTATGTGCAGACTCTTTAAAGATATATATATATATATATATATATATATATATATATATATATATATAAAACCATAGATTTGCCCTCTCCTCATTTGGGTCACAGAGTCTGTGTCTGCTGGTTAAATATATCTAACCAGAAGATTTACATTCTCTTCAGTTTCGGGCACTGAGTCTGTGCTGGCTGGTTAAATATATATAACCAGGAGATTTTCACTCTCCTCAGTTGTGGTCACTGGCGCCGTGTTGGCTGGTTAAATATACATAACCAGGAGATTTACCCTCTCCTCAGTTTTGGGCACTGATTCTGTGCTGGCTGTTTAAATATCTATAACCATGAGATTTATTCTCTCCTCAGTTTAGGCCACTGACTCTGTGCTGGCTGGTTAAACATATATAACCAGCAGATTTACCCTCTCCTCAGTTTTGGGCACTGATTCTGTGCTGGCTGTTTAAATATCTATAACCAGGAGATTTACCCTCTCCTTAGTTTAGGCCACTGACTCTGTGCTGGCTGGTTAAATATATATAAGAAGGAGATTTACACTCTCCTCAGTTTAGGGCATTGACCTTCTACTGGCTGCAAGAATATATATAAGAAGGAGATTTACAATCTCCTCAGTTTGGGTAAGTGCTGGCTGGTTAAATATATATAACCAGGAGATTTCCCTCTCCTCAGTTTAAGGCAATGACTCTGTGCTGGCTGTTAAAATTTATCCAACAAGGAGATTTATGCTTTCCTCAGTTTAGAGCACTGACTCTGTGCTGTCTGGTGAAATATATATAACCAGGAGATTTCCCCTCTCCTCAGTTGAGGGCACTGACTCAGTGCTTGCTGGTTGAATATATATAGCCAGGAGATTTCCCCTCTCCTCAGTTTCGGGCACTGAGCCTGTGCTGGCTGGTTAAATATGTACATAACCAGGAGAGTGACCCTCCCCTCAGTTGAGGGCACTGACTCTGTGCTGGCTGCTTAAATATATATAAGAAGGAGATTTACACTCTCCTCAGCTTAATGCAATGACACTGTGTTGGCTGGTAAAATATACATAACCAGGAGATTTCCCCTCTCCTCGATTTAGGGCACTTACTCTGTGCCGACTGGCTAAATATATATAACCAGGAGATTTACACATTCCTCAGTTTCGGGTACTGACTCCGTGCTGCCTGGGTAAATATATATAACCAGGAGATTTACGCTCTCGTCGGATTGGGGTCGTGACTCCGTGCTGGCTGGTTAAAAATATATAAAGAGGAGATTTCCCCTCTCCTCAGTTTAGGGGGCGGAATCTGCGCTCGCTGGTTAAATATATATAACCAGGAGATTTCACCTCTCCTCAGTTGAGGGCACCTACTCTGTTCTGACTGGCTAAATATATATAACCAGGAGATTTACACTCTCCTCAGTTTAGGGCACTTACGCTGTGTTGGCTGGGGAAATATATATAACCAGGATATTTCCCCTCTCCTCAATTTAGGGCACTGACCCTGTGCTGGCTGGTTAAATATATATAACCAGGAGATTTACACTCCCCTCAGTTTAGGGCAGTGACTTTGTGCTGGCTGCTAAAATATATATATAAGAAGGAGATTTACACTCTCCTCAGTTTGGGGAAGTGACTCCGTGCTGGCTGGTTAAAAATATATCACCAGGAGATTTACCCTCTCCTCAGTTTAGGGCAATGACACTGTGCTGGTTGTATAAAGATATATAACCAGGAGAATTACACTCTCCTCAGTTTCGGGCAATGACTCTGTGCTGGCTTTTGCAATTTATACAACCAGGAGATTTACGCTTTCCTCAGTTTAGAGTACTGACTCTGTGCTGTCTGGTGAAATATATATAACCAGGAGATTGACATCTCCTCAGTTGAGGGCATGGACTCTGTGCTGGCTGGTTAAATATATATTACCAGGAGATTTACATTCTCCTCAGTTTAGGGCAATGACACTGTGCTGGTTGTATAAATATATATAACCAGGAGAATAACACTCTCCTCAGTTTAGGGCAATGACGTTGAGCTGGCTGGTTAAATATATATAACCAGGACATTTGTACACTCCTCAGTTTCGGGCAATGACTCTGTGCTGGCTTTTGCAATTTATACAACCAGGAGATTTACGCTTTCCTCAGTTTAGAGCACTGACTCTGTGCTGTCTGGTGAAGTATATATAACCAGGTGATTTACACTCTTCTCAGTTTCGGGCACTGAGTCTGTGTTATCTGGTTAAATATATAAAACCAGAATATTTACCTTTTCCTCAGTTTCGGGCAATGACTCTGTGTTATCTGGTTAAATATATGTAACCAGAAGATTTACAATCTCCTCAGTTTAGGGCAATGACTCTGTGCTGGCTGGTTAAATATATATAACCAGGTGATTTACACTCTTCTCAGTTTCGGGCACAGAGTCTGTGTTATCTGGTTAAATATATAAAACCAGAATATTTACATTTTCCTCAGTTTAGGGCACTGACACTGTGTTATCTAGTTAAATATATATAACCAGGAGATTTATGCTCTCTTCTGTTTAGGGCACTCACTCTGTGCTGGCTGGTTGAATATATATATAACCAGGAGATGTCCCCTCTCCTCTGTTCAGGGCACTTACTCTGTGCTGACGAGATGAATACAAATAACCAGGAGATTTACACATTCCTCAGTTTCGGGCACTGACTCCGTACAGGCTGGTTAAATATATATAACAAGGAGATTTCATTGCTCCTCAGTTTCGGGCAATGGCACTGTGCAGCTTGTGTAAATATATATAACCAGGAGATCTACACTCTCCGCAGTTTTGGGCAATGACTCTGTGCTGGCTATTGAAATTTATACAACCAGGAGATTTGCGCTCTCATTTTAGAGCACTGACTGTGCTGTCTGGTGAAATATATATAACCAGGAGATTTCCCCTCTCCTCAGTTGAGGGCACTGACTCAGTGCTGGCTGGTTAAATATATATAACCAGGAGATTTATACTCTCCTCAGTTGAGGGCACTGACTCAGTTCTGGCTGGTTGAATATATATAACCAGGAGATTTCCCCTCTCCTCAGTTGAGGGCACTGACTCCGTGCTGGCTGGTTGAATATATACAACCAGAAGATTTACACTCTCCTCAGTTCAGGGAACTGACACTGCTGGCTGGTTGAATATGTGTAACAAGGAGATTTACACTCACCTCAGTTTAGGGCACTGAGTCTGTGCTGGCTTGTTGAATATATATCGCCAGAAGATTTATAGTCTTCTCAGTTTAGTGCACTGAGTCTGAGCTGTCTGTTTAAATATATTTAACCAGGAGATTTACACTCTCCTCAGTTTAGGGCACAGACTCCGTGCTGGCTGGTTGAATATATATAACCAGAAGATTTACACTCTCCTCAGTTTAGGGCACTAATTCTGTGCTGGCTGGTTAAATATATATAACCAGGAGATTTATATTCTCCTCAGTTTGGGGGCGGAATCTGCGCTCGCTGGTTAAATATATATATAACCATGCGTTTTACACTCACCTCAGTTTAGGGCACTGACTCTGTTTTGTCTGGTTAAGTATTTATAACTGGGAGATTTGCACTCTCCTCAGATTAGGGCACTGACTCTGTGCTGGATGGTTAAATATATATCACCAGGATATTTACACTCTCCTCAGTTGAGGGCAATGACTCTGTACTGGCTGGTTAAATATATATTTAACCATGAGATTTAACGTCTGCACAGTTTAGGGCACTAAGTCTGTGCTGGCTTGTTAAATATATATAACCTGGAGATTTACCCTCTGCTCAGTTTAGGGCACTGACTCTGGGCTGGCTGTTTAAAAAAATACAACCAGGAGATTTACAATCTCCACAGTTTAGGGCAATGACTCTGCACTTGCTGGTTAAATATATATTTAACCAGGAGATTTACCATCTGCACAGATTAGGGCACTCAGTCTGTGCTGGCTGGTTAAATATATATAAGAAGGAGATTTACACTCTCCTCAGTTTAGGGCACAGACTCCATGCTGGATGGTTAAATATATGTAACCAGGAGATTTACACTCTCCTCAGTTTAGGGCATTGACCTTCTACTGGCTGCAAAAATATATATAAGAAGGAGATTTACACTCTCCTCAGTTTGGGGAAGTGCTGGCTGGTTAAATATATATAACCAGGAGAATTCCCCTCTCCTCAGTTTAAGGCAATGACTCTGTGCTGGCTGTTAAAATTTATCCAACAAGGAGATTTATGCTTTCCTCAGTTTAGAGCACTGACTCTGTGCTGTCTGGTGAAATATATATAACCAGGAGTTTTCCCCTCTCCTCAGTTGAGGGCACTGACTCAGTGCTTGCTGGTTGAATATATATAGCCAGGAGATTTCCCCTCTCCTCAGTTTCGGGCACTGAGCCTGTGCTGGCTGGTTAAATATGTACATAACCAGGAGAGTGACCCTCCCCTCAGTTGAGGGCACTGACTCTGTGCTGGCTGCTTAAATATATATAACCAGGAGATTTACCCTCTCCTCAGTTTAGGCCACTGACTCTTTGCTGGCTGGTTAAATATGTACATAACCAGGAGAGTGACCCTCCCCTCAGTTGAGGGCACTGACTGTGTGCTGGCTGCTTAAATATATATAAGAATGAGATTTACACTCTCCTCAGCTTAATGCAATGACACTGTGTTGGCTGGTAAAATATACATAACCAGGAGATTTCCCCTCTCCTCGATTTAGGGCACTTACTCTGTGCCGACTGGCTAAATATATATAACCAGGAGATTTACACATTCCTCAGTTTCGGGTACTGACTCCGTGCTGCCTGGGTAAATATATATAACCAGGAGATTTACGCTCTCGTCGGATTGGGGTCGTGACTCCGTGCTGGCTGGTTAAAAATATATAACCAGGAGATTTCCCCTCTCCTCAGTTTAGGGTGCGGAATCTGTGCTCGCTGGTTAAATATATATAACCAGGAGATTTCACCTCTCCTCAGTTGAGGGCACCTACTCTGTTCTGACTGGCTAAATATATATAACCAGGAGATTTACACTCTCCTCAGTTTCGGGCACTTACGCTGTGCTGGCTGGCGAAATATATATAACCAGGATATTTCCCCTCTCCTCAATTTAGGGCACTGACCCTGTGCTGGCTGGTTAAATATATATAACCAGGAGATTTACACTCCCCTCAGTTTAGGGCAGTGACTTTGTGCTGGCTGCTAAAATATATATATAAGAAGGAGATTTACACTCTCCTCAGTTTGGGGAAGTGACTCCGTGCTGGCTGGTTAAAAATATATCACCAGGAGATTTACCCTCTCCTCAGTTTAGGGCAATGACACTGTGCTGGTTGTATAAAGATATATAACCAGGAGAATTACACTCTCCTCAGTTTCGGGCAATGACTCTGTGCTGGCTTTTGCAATTTATACAACCAGGAGATTTACGCTTTCCTCAGTTTAGAGCACTGACTCTGTGCTGTCTGGTGAAATATATATAACCAGGAGATTGACATCTCCTCAGTTGAGGGCATGGACTCTGTGCTGGCTGGTTAAATATATATTACCAGGAGATTTACATTCTCCTCAGTTTAGGGCACTGATTCTGTGCTGGTTGTATAAATATATATAACCAGGAGAATAACACTCTCCTCAGTTTAGGGCAATGACGTTGAGCTGGCTGGTTAAATATATATAACCAGGACATTTGTACACTCCTCAGTTTCTGGCAATGACTCTGTGCTGGCTTTTGCAATTTATACAACCAGAGATTTACGCTCTCCTCAGTTGAGGGCACTGACTCTGTGCTGGCTGCTTAAATATGTATAAGAAGGAGATTTACACTCTCCTCAGTTTAGGGCAGTGACTCCGTGCTGGCTGGTTGAAAATATATAACCAGGAGATTTGCACTCTCCTCAGATTAGGGCACTGACTGCTGGCTGGTTGAATATATATAACTAGGAGATTTAAACTCTCCTCAGTGTAGGTCACTGAGTCTGTGCTGGCTTGTTTAATATATATATAGCCAGAAGATTTACAGTCTTCTCAGTTTAGGGCACTAAGTCTGTGCTGGCTGGATAAATGTATATAACCAGGAGATTTACCCTCTCCTCAGATTAGGGCACTGACTCAAAGCTGGCTGGTTAAATACATATAACCCGGAGATTTACATTCTCCTCAGTTTCGGGCACTGACTCCGTGCTGGTTGGTTAAATATACATAACCTGGAGATTTACACAGTTCTCAGTATAGGTTACTGACTCTGTGCTGGCTGGTTAATTACATATAACCAGGAGATTTACACTCTCCTCAGTTTAGTGCACTGACACTCTGTTATCTAGTTAAATATATATAACCAGGAGATTTATGCTCTCTTCTGTTTAGGGCACTCACTCTGTGCTGGCTGGTTGAATATATATACCCAGGAGATGCCCCCTCTCCTCTGTTCAGGGCACTCACTCTGTGCTGGCTGTTTAAATATATATAACCAGGAGATATCCCCTCTCCTCAGTTTAGGGCACTTACTCTGTGCTGACGAGATGAATACAAATAACCAGGAGATTTACACATTCCTCAGTTTCGGGCACTGACTCCGTACAGGCTGGTTAAATATATATAACAAGGAGATTTCATTGCTCCTCAGTTTCGGGCAATGGCACTGTGCTGCTTGTGTAAATATATATAACCAGGAGATCTACACTCTCCTCAGTTTTGGGCAATGACTCTGTGCTGGCTATTGAAATTTATACAACCAGGAGATTTACGCTCTCATTTTAGAGCACTGACTGTGCGTCTGGTGAAATATATATAACCAGGAGATTTCCCCTCTCCTCAGTTGAGGCCACTGACTCGGTGCTGGCTGGTTAAATATATATTTAACAAGGAGATTTAACGTCTGCCCTGTTAAGGGCACGAAGTTTGTGTTGGTTGATTAAATATATATAACCAGGAGATTTACACTCTCCTCAGTTTAGTGCACTAAGTCTGTGCTGGCTGGTTAAATACAAATAACCAGGAGATTTGCCCTCTCCTCAGTTTAGATCACTGACTCTGTACTGGCTGGTTAAATGTATATAACCAGGAGATTTACCCTCTCCTCAGTTTAGGGCACTGACTCTGTGCTGGCTGTTTACATTGATAAATGGGAGATTTACACTCTCCACAGTTTCGGGCAATGACTCTGTGCTGGCAGTTTAAGCATATACATAACCAGGAGATTTACCCTCTCCTCAGTTTAGGGCACTGACTCTGTGCTGGCTGTTAAAATATATATAACCAGGAGATTTACACTCTCCTCAGTTTCGGGCAATGGATCTGTGCTGGCTGGTTGAAAATTTATAACCAGAAGATTTACATTCTCCTCGTTTAGTGCACAGATTCTGTGTTATCTGGTTAAATATATGTAACCTGAAGATTTACCCTCTTCTCAGTCCATGGCACATGATCTGTGCTGGCTGTTTAAATTTATATAACCAGGAGATTTACACTCTCCGCGGTTTAGGGCAATGACTCTGTGCTGGCTGGTTAAATATATATTCAACCAGCAGACTTACCGTCTGCACAGTTTAGGGCACTAAGTCTGTGCTGTCTAGTTGAATAAACATAACCAGAAGATTTACACTCTCCTCAATTTAGGTCACTGAAAATGTACTGGCTGGTTAAATGTATTTAACCAGGATATTTGAACTCTCCTCAGTTTAAGGCACTGACTCGGTGCTGGCTGGTTTATTATATACATAACCAGGAGATTTAAAGTCTGCTCTGTTAAGGGTACTAAGTCTGTGCTGGCTGGTTAAATATATATAACCAGGAGATTGACACTGTCCACAGTTTAGGGCAACGACTCTCTGTTGGCTGATTCAATATATATATATATATCCAGGGGATTTACCCTCTCCTCAGTTTAGGGCACTGACTCTGTGCTGGCTGTTTAAATATATATAATAAGAATATTTACACTCTCCTCAGTAGAGGGCAATGACTCTGTGCTAGCTGTTTAAATTGATATCCGGGAGATTTACACTCTCCTCAGTTTCGGGCAATGACTCTGTGTTATCTGGTTAAATATATGTAACGTGAAGATTTACACTCTTCTCAGTTTAGGGCATTGACTCTGTGATGGCTGTTTAAATATATATAACCAGGTGTTTTACACTCTCCTTAGTTTAAGGCAATCATTCGGTGCTGGCTAGTTAAATATATATAACCAGAAGATTTACACTCTCCTCAGGTTTGGGGAATGACTCTGTGCTGGCTGGTTAAATATATACAACAAGGGGATTTACCCTCACCTCAGTTTAGGGCACTAAATGTGTGCTGGCTGGTTGAATATATCCAGCCAGGAGATTTACACTCTCCTCAGTTTCGGGCACTGACTCTGCTGGCTGGTTGATTATATATATAGCCAGGAGATTTACACTCTCCTCAGTTTAGGTCACTGACTCTGCGCTGGCTCGTTAAATATATATAACCAGGAGATTTACACTCTCCTCAGTTTCGGGCACTCACTCCATGCTGGTTGGTTAAACATATATAACCAGGAGATTTACACTCTTCTCAGTGTCGGGTACTGACTCTGTGCTGGCTGGTAAAATATATATAACCAGGAGATTTATCCTTACTCAGTCCAGGGCACATGATCTGTGCTGGCTGTTTAAATTTATATAACCAGGAGATTTACACTCTCCTCGGTTTAGGGCAATGACTCTGTGCTGGCTGGTTAAATATATATTCAACCAGGAGACTTTCCGTCTGCACAATTTAGGGCACTAAGTCTGTGCTGTCTGGTTGAATATACATAACCAGAAGATTTACACTCTCCTCACTTTAGGTCACTGAAACTGTGCTAGCTGGTTAAATGTATTTAACCAGGATATTTGCCCTCTCCTCTGTTTAAGGCACTGACTCGGTGCTGGCTGGTTTAATATATATTTAACGAGGATATTTAAAGCCTGCTTTGTTCAGGGCACTAAGTCTGTGCTGGCTGGTTAAATATATATAACCAGGAGATTTACACTCCCCTCAGTTCAGGGCACTGACTCTGCTGGCTGGTTGAATATATATAGCCAAGAGATTTACTCTCTCTTCAGTTTGGGGCACTGACTCTGCTGGCTGGTTCAATATCTTTAGCCTGGAGGTTTACACTCTACTCAGTTTAGGGCATTGACTCTGTGCTGGCTGGTTTAATATATCTTTAACCAGGAGATTTAAAGTCTGCTCTGTTAAGGGCACTAAGTCTGTGCTGGCTTGTTAAATATATATAACCAGGAGATTTACACTCTCCTCAGTTTCGGGCACTGACTCCATGCTGGTTGTTTAAACATATATAACCAGGCGATTTACACTGTTCTCAGTGTAGGGTACTGACTCTCTGCTGGCTGGACAAATATATATAACGAGGAGATTTACCCTCTACTCAGTCCAGGGCACATGATCTGTGCTGGCTGTTTAAATTTGTATAACCAGGATATTTACATTCTCCGCGGTTTAGGGCAATGTCTCTGTGCAGGCTGGTTAAATATATATTCAACCAGGAGACGTACCGTCTGCACAGTTTAGTGCACTAAGTCTGTGCTGTCTGGTTGAATAAACATAACCAGAAGATTTACACTCTCCTCAATTTAGGTCACTGAAACTGTGCTGGCTGGTTAAATGTATTTAACCAGGATATTTGCACTCTCCTCAGTTTAAGGCACTGACTCGGTGCTGGCTGGTTTAATATATATTTAACCACTAGATTTAAAGTCTCCTCTGTTAAGGGCACTAAGTCTGTGCTGGCAGGTTAAATATATATAACCAGGAGATTTACACTGTCCACAGTTTAGGGCAACGACTCTGTGTTGGCTGATTCAATATATATATCCAGGGGATTTACCCTCTCCTCAGTTTAGATCACTGAATCTGTACTGGCTCGTTAAATATATATATCCAGGAGATTTACACTCTCCTCAGTACAGGGCACTGAACTCTGCTGGCTGGTTGAATATATATAGCCAGGAGATTTACACTATCCGCAGTTTCGGGCATTGACTCTGTGCTGGCTGGTTAAATATATATATATAAAACCATGAGATTTACCCTCTCCTCAGTTTAGGGCACTGACTTTGTGCTAGCTGGTTAAATATATATTTAACCAGGAGATTTACCGTCTGCACAGTTTAGGGCACTGACTCTGTGCTGGCTGTTTAAATATATGTAACCAGGAGATTTACACTCTCCACAGTTTAAGGCAAAGGCTCTGTGCTGGCTGGTTAAATATATATAACCAGGAGATTTCCCCTCTCCTCAGTTTCGGGCACTGAATTTGAGCTGGCTGGTTCAATATATTTAACCAGGATATGTACCCTCTCCTCAGTTTAGGTCACTGACTCTGTGCTGACTCGTTAAATATATATAACCAGGAGATTTACACTCACCTCAGTTTAGGGCACTGAATTTGAGCTGGCTGGTTCAATATATTTAACCAGGATATGTACCCTCTCCTCAGTTTAGGTCACTGACTCTGTGCTGACTCGTTAAATATATATAACCAGGAGATTTACACTCACCTCAGTTTAGGGCACTGAATCTGTGCTGGCTGGTTCAATATATATCACCAGGAGATTTACACTCTCCTCAGTTTAGTGCAATTACTCTGTTCTGGCTGGTTTAATATAGAAAACCAGGAGATTTAAACTCTGCTCAGTTATGGGCACTGATTCTGTGCTGGCTGTTTAAATATCTATAACCAGGAGATTTATCCTCTCCTCAGTTTAGGGCACTGACTCTGTGCTGGCTGGTTAAAAATATATAACAAGGAGATTTCTTCTCTCCTCAGTTTATGGCCCTGAATATGTGCTGGCTCGTTAAATATATATAGCCAGGAGATTTACACTCTCCTCAGTTTAGGGCACTGAGACTGTGCTGGCTTGTTGAATATATCTAGCCAGGAGATTTACACTCTCCTCATTTTAGGGCACTGACTGTGAATTGTCTGGTAAAATTTATCGAACCAGGAGATTTACACTCTCCTCAGTGTATAGCACTGACTCTGTGCTGGTTAGTTAAATATATATAACTAGGAGATTTACATTCGCCTCTGTTTTGGGCACTGACTCTGCGCTGGATATTTAAATATATATCACCAGGAGATTTATGCCCTCCTCAGTTTAGGGCACTGAATCTGTGCCGGCTGGTTAAATATATATAACCAGGAGATTTACACTCTCCTCAGTTTAGGGCAATGACTCTGTGCTGGCTTGTGAACTATATATAAAACCAGGAGATTTCCCCTCTCCTCTGTTCAGGGCACTTACTCTGTGCTGATTGGATGAAAAGATATAACCAGGAGATTTACACATTCCTCAGTTTCGGGCACTGACTCAGTGCTGGCTGGTTGAATATATATAAGCAGAAGATTTACACTCTCCTCAGTTAAGGGCACTGACACTGCTGGCTGGTTGAATATGTATAACTAGGAGATTTACACTCACCTCAGTTTAGGGGCAGTGACTCCGTGCAGGCTAGTTAAATATATATAACAAGGTGATTTCCCCTCTCCTCAGTTTAGGGCACTGAATATGTGCTGGCTCGTTAAATATATATAGCCAGGAGATTTACACTCTTCTCAGTTTTAGGGCACTGACTCTGTGCTGGCTGGTTAAATATATATAACCAGGAGATTTACCCTCTCCTCAGTTTAGGGGGCGGAATCTGCGCTCACTGGTTAAATATATATAACCACGCATTTTACACTCTCCTCAGTTTAGAGCACTGACACTGTTTTGTCGGCTTAAGTTTTTATAACCGGGAGATTTGCACTCTCCTCAGATTAGGTCATTGACTCTGCGTTGGCTGGTTAAATATATAAAACCAGGAGATTTACACTCTAGTCAGTTTAGGGCACTGACTCTGTGTTGTCTGGTTGAATATATATAACCAGGAGATTTAAAGTCTCCTCAGTTTAGGGCACTGACTCCATGCTGTTTGGTTAATTATATATATAACCAGGAGATTTATGCTCTCCTCAGTTTCGGGCAATCACTGTGTGCTGGCTGGTTTAATATATATAACCAGGAGATTTCCCCTCTCCTCAGTTTAGGGCACTGAGTCTGAGCTGGCTGTTTAAATATATATAACCAGCAGATTTACACTCTCTTCAGTTCCAGGCACTGACTCTGTGTTATCTGGTTAAATATATGTAACCAGAAGATTTACAATCTCCTCAGTTTAGGGCAATGACTCTGTGCTGGCTGGTTAAATATATATAACAAGGGGATTTACCCTCTCCTCAGTTTTGGGCACTGAATGTGTGCTGGCTGGTTGAATATATTCAGCCAAGAGATTTACACTCTCCTCAGATTTGGGCACTGACTCCATGCTGGTTAGTTAAATATACATAACCAGGAGATTTTCGCTGTCCTCAGTTTCGGGCCCTGACTCTGTGCTGGCTGTTTAAATAGAAAACCAGGCGATTTACCCTCTACTCAGTTGAGGGCACATCAGCTGTGCTGGCTGTTTAAAATTATATAACCAGGATATTTACACTCTACTCAGTTTAGGGCAATGAATCTGTGCTGGCTGGTTAAATATATATTTAACCAGGAGATTTAACGTCTGCACAGTTCAGGGCACTAAGTCTGTGCTGGCTTGTTAAATATTTATAACCTGGAGATTTACCCTCTGCTCAGTTTAGGGCACTGACTCTGTGCTGGCTGGTTGAATATATAACAAGGGGATTTACACTCTCCTCAGTTTTGGGCACTGACTCCATGCTGGTTAGTTAAATATATATAACCAGGAGATTTACACTGTTCTCAGTATAGGGAACTGACTCTGCGCTGTCTGGTTAAATATATCTAACCAGGATATTTACACTCTCCTCAGTTTAGGGCAATGACTCTGTTCTGCTGGTTCAATATATCTCGCCAGGACACTTTCACTGTCCTCAGTTTAGGCCAATGACTCTAAGCTGGCTGGTTAAATATACATAACCATGAGTTTTACACTGTCCTCAGTTTCGGGCACTGGTTGGTTAAATATATCTAACCAGGAGATTTACACTATTCTCAGTATAGAACACTGACTCTGTGCTGGCTGGTTAATAATATATCACCAGGAGATTTACCCTCTCCTCAGTTTAGTGCACGGGCTTTGTGCTGGCTGTTTAAATTGAAAACCAGGAGATTTACACTCTCCTCAGTTTATGGCAATGACTCTGTGCGGGCAGGTTAAATATATATATATATATAACCAGGAAATTTACACTCTCCTCAGTTTCGGTCCCTGACTCTGTGCTGGCTGGTTAAATATATATTTAACAAGAAGATTTACCCTCTGCTCACTTTAGGGCATTGACTCTCTGCTGGCTGGTTGAATATATATAGCCAGGAGATTTACACTCTCCTCAGTGTAGGGCATTGACTCTGTGCTGGCAGGTTAAATATATATTACCAGGGGATTTACCCTCTCCTCCGTTTAGGGCACTGAGTCTGTGCTGGCTGGTTAAATATATATAACCAGGTGATTTACACTCTAAGTTTAAGGCAATGACTCGGTGCTGGCTGGTTAAATTGATAACTGGGAGATTTACACTCTCCTCAGTTTGGGGCACTAACTCTGTGCTTGATGGTTAAATATATATAACCAGGAGATTTACACTCTCCTCAGTTTAGGGCACTGACTCTGTGCTGGCTGTTTAAATATCTGTAACCAGGAGTTTACACTCTCCTCAGTTTAAGGCAATGACTCTGTGCTGGCTGGTTAAATATATATAACAAGGAGACTTCAACTCTCCTCATTTTAGGGCAATGACTCTGTGCTGGCTGTTTAAATTGATATCCGGGAGATATACACTCTCCTCGGTTTAGGGCAATGACTCTGTGCTGGCTGTTTGAATATATATAACCAGGAGATTTACACTCTCCTCAGTTTAGGGCAATGACTCTGTGCTGGCTGGTTAAATAAAAAACAAGGGGATTTACCCTCTCCTCAGTTTCGGGCACTGAATGTGTGCAGGCTGGTTGAATATATTCAGCTAAGAGATTTACACTCTCCTCAGTTTTGGGCACTGACTCCATGCTGGTTAGTTAAATATATATAACCAGGAGATTTACACTGTTCTCAGTATAGGGAACTGACTCTGTGTTGGCTGGTTAAATATATCTAACCAGGATATTTACACTCTCCTCAGTTTAGGGCAATGACTCTGTGCTGCTGGTTCAATATATCTAGCCAGGACACTTTCACTGACCTCAGTTTAGGCCAATGACTCTAAGCTGGCTGGTTAAATATACATAACCAGGAGTTTTACACTGTCCTCAGTTTCGGGCACTGAATACGTGCTGGTTGGTTAAATATATATAACCAGGAGATTTACACTGTTCTCAGTATAGAATACTGAATCTGTGCTGGCTTGTCAATTATATATTACCTGGAGATTTACCCTCTCCTCAGTTTAGGGCACTGAATCTGTGCTGGCAGTTTCAATACATATAACCAGGAGATTTACACTCTCCACAGTTTAGGGCAATGACTAAGTGCTGGCTTGTTCAATATATATAACCAGGAGATTTACACTCTCCTAAGTTTAGGGCACTGACTCTGTGCTGGCTGTAAAAACAGATATGACCAGGAGATTTACACTCTCCTCAGTTTCCGGGACTGAGTCTGTGCGGCTGTTTAAATATATATAAGCAGAAGATTTACACTCTCCTTAGTTTTGGGCTCTGACACTGTGCTGGCTGTTTGAATATTTCTAAATAGAAGATTTACACTCTCCTCCGTTAAGTGCACTGACTCTGTGTTGGCTGGTAAAATATATATAACCAGGAGATTTCCCCTCTCCTCAGTTTCGGGCACTGAGTCTGTGCTGGCTGGTTAAATATATATAACCAGGAGATTTACACTCACCTCAGTTTCGGGCACTGAATCTGTGCTGGCTCATTGAATATGTATAACCTAGGAGATTTACCCTGTCCTCAATTTAGGGCACTGAATCTGTGCTGGCTGGTTAAATATATACAGCCAGGAGATTTACTCTCTCCTCAGGTTAGTGCAATGACGCTGTTCTGGCTGGTTGAATATATATAACCAGGAGATTTAAACTCTCCTCAGTTTCGGGCACTGAATATGTGCTGGCCGGTTAAACATATATAACCAGGTGACTTACCCTCTTCTCAGTTTAGGGCACTGAAACTGTGCTGGCTATTTAAATACATAAAACCAGGAGATGTACACTCTCCTCAGTTTAGGGCAATGACTCTGTGCTGGCTGTTTAAATATATATAACCAGGAGATTTACACTCTCCTCAGTTTTGGGCACTGAATCTGTGCTGGCTGGTTGAATATATATAAACAGAAGATTTACACTCTCCTCCGTTTAGTGCACTGACTCTGTGTTGGCTGGTAAAATATATATAACCAGGAGATTTCCCCTCTCCTCAGTTTTGGGCACTGAATTTGTGCTGGCTGGTGAAATTTCTATAACCAGGAGATTTCCCCTCTCCTCAGTTTAGGGCACTGAATCTGTGCTGGCTGGTTAAATATATACAGCCAGGAGATTTACACTCTCCTCAGATTAGTGCAATGACTCTGTTCTGGCTGGTTGAATATATATAACCAGGAGATTTAAACTCTCCTCAGTTTCGGGCACTGAATATGTGCTGGCTGGTTAAATATATATAACCAGGTGACTTACCCTCTCATCAGTTTAGGGCAATGACTCTGTGTTGGCTTTTTAAATATATATAACCTGGTGTTTTACACTCTCCTCAGTTTAAGGCAATGACTCAGTGCTGGCTGGTTGAATATATATAACCAGGAGAATTACACTCTCCTCAGTTTAGGGCACTGAATATTTGTTGGCCAGTTTCATTTATATAAAACCAGGAGATTTACACTCCCCTCAGTTTAGGCCACTGACTCTAAGCTGGCTGGTTATATATACATAACCAGGAGATTTACACTCTCCTCAGTTTAGTGCAATGACTCTGGGCTTGCTGGTTAAATATATATAACCAGGAGATTTACACTTTCCTCAGTTTAGGGCACTCACTCTGTGTTATCTGGTTAAATATATATAACCAGGAGATTTACACTCTCCTCAGTTTAGGGCAATGATTCTGTGCTGGCTGGTTAAATGTATATAACCGGGAGTTTTACCCTCTCCTCAGTTCAGGGCACTGTCTCTGCGCTCGATGTTTAAATATATATTACCAGGAGATTTAAGCTCTCCTCAGTTTAGGTCACTGAATCTGTGCTGGCTGGTTAAATGTATCTAACCAGGAGATTCACACTCTCCTCAGTTTAGGGCACTGACTCTGTGATGGCTGCTTAAATATATATAACCAGGAGATTTAGCCTCTCCTCAGTTTAGGGCAATGACTCTGTGCTGGCTGTTTAAATATATATAGCCAGGAGATTTACACTCACCACCGTTTAGGGCAATGACTGTGCTGGCTTGTTCAATACATATAACCAGGAGATTTGCCCTCTCCTCAGTTTCGGGCACTGACTCTGTGCTGATTGGTTCAATACTTATAACCAGGGGATTTACCCTCTCCTCAGTTTAGATCACTGAATCTGTACTGGCTGGTTAAATATATATAACCAGGAGATTTACACTCTCCTCAGTGCAGAGCACTGACTCTGCTGGGTGGTTGAATATATATAGCCAGCAGATTTACACTCTCCTCAGTTTAGGGCATTGACTCTGTGCTGGCTGCTTAAATATATCTATACAACCAGGAGATTTACCCTCTCCTCAGTTTCGGGCACTGACTTTGTGCTGGCGGGTTAAATACATATAACCAGGAGATTTACCCTCTCCTCAGTTTAGGGCACAGACTCTGTGCTCGTTGTTTAAATTGATATCCGGGAGATTTCCCCTCTTCTAAGTTTAGGGGCAATGACTCAATGTTGGCTGGTTAAGTATACATAACCAGGAGATTTACACTCTACTCAATTTAGGGCACTGAGTCTGTGCTGGCTATTTAGATATCTATAAGCAGGAGTTTACACTCTCCTCAGTTTAAGGCAATGACTCTGTGGTGGCTGGTTAAATGTATATAACCAGGATATTTACACTCTACTCAGTTTAGGTCAATGACTATGTGCTGGCTGGTTAAATATATATACTTAAAACCAGGAGATTTACCCTCTCCTCAGTTTATGGCACTGACTTTGTGCTGGCTGGTTAAATATATATTACCAGGAGATTTACCCTCTCCTCGGTTGAGGGCACTGACTCTGTGCTGGCAGTTTAAATATATATAACCAGAAGATTTATACGCTCCTCAGTTTAGGGCAATGACTCTGTGTTGGCTGGTTAAATATATATAACCAGGAGATTTACACTCTCCTTGGTTTAGGGCACTGACTCTGTGCCGGCTGTTAAAATATATATAACCACGGGTTTTACACTCTCCTCAGTTTTGTGCACTGACTCTGTGCTGGCTGGTAAAACGTATATATCTAGCAGATTTACACTCTCTTCAGTTTAGGGCAATGATTCTGCACTGTCTTGTAAAATATATATAACCAGGAGATTTACACTCTCCTCAGTTTAGGGCACTCAATCTGCACTGGCTGGTTAAATATATATTACCAGGAGATTTACACTCTCCTTAGTTTCGGGCACTGTCTCTGCGCTGGCCTGTTTAATATATATATAACCCGGAGATTTTCCCTCTCCTCAGTTGAGGGCACTGACTCTGTGCTGGCAGTTTAAATATATATAACCAGAAGATTTATACGCTCCTCAGTTTAGGGCAATGACTCTGTGTTGGCTGGTTAAATATATATAACCAGGTGATTTACACTCTCCTCAGTTTAGTGCAATGACTCTGTGCTGGCTGGTTAAATATATGTAACCAGGAGATTTACACTCTCCCTGGTTTAGGGCACTGACTCTGTGCCGGCTGTTAAAATATATATAACCACGGGATTTACACTCTCCTCAGTTTTGTGCACTGACTCTGTGCTGGCTGGTAAAACGTATATATCCAGCAGATTTACACTCTCTTCAGTTTAGGGCAATGATTCTGCACTGTCTTGTAAAATATATATAACCAGGAGATTTACACTCTCCTCAGTTTAGGGCACTCAATCTGCACTGGCTGGTTAAATATATATTACCAGGAGATTTACACTCTCCTTAGTTTCGGGCACTGTCTCTGCGCTGGCCTGTTTAATATATATATAACCCGGAGATTTTCCCTCTCCTCAATTTTGGGGACTGTCTCTGTGCTGGCTGTTTAAAAAGATATTTCCCGGAGATTTAGAATCTCCTCAGTTTAGGGCACTGACTCTGTGCTGGCTGGTTAAATATATATTTCCCGGAGATTTAGAGTCTCCTCAGTTTCGGGCACTGATTGTATGGAGGCTGGTTAAACTTTTTAAAACGTGAATATTTAGAGTCTCCTCAGTTTGGGGCATTGACTCTGGGCTGGCTGGTTAAATAAACATATACAAACAGGTGATTTAGAGTCTCTAGTTTAGGGCACTGACTGTGTGTTGGCTGGTTTAATATATATAACCAGGAGATTTAGAGTCTTCTCAGTTTAGGGCACTGACTATCTGCTGGTGAGTTAAATAAATACATGTAACCAGGAGATTTAGAGTCTCCTCACTTCAGGGCACTGATTCCGTGATGTCTGGTTAAATATGTATAACCAGAATATTTATACACTCCTCAGATTAGGGCACTGACATTGTGCTGGCTGGTTAAATAAATACATATAATCAGGAGATTTAATGTCTTCTCAGTTTAGGGCACTGACGCTGTGCTGGCTTGTTAAATAAATTTTTATAACCAGGAGATTTAGAGTCTCCTCATTTTAAGGCACTGATTCTATGCTGGATGATTAAATAAATATGTACAACCACGAGATTTAGATTCTGCCCATTGCAGGGCACCGACTTTGTGCTGGTTGGTTAAATAAATATCTAAAACCAAGAGATTTAGATTCTCTTCATTTAAGGGCACTGACTCTGCGCTGTCCATATATATAACCAGGAGATTTAGAGTCTCCTCAGCTTAGGCCACTGACTGTGGACTGGCGGGTTACATACATTTATACAACTAGGAGATTTACAGTTTCCTCAGTTTAGGGCTCAGACTATGTGCTATATAGATATATAACCAGCAGAATTAGAATCTCCTCAGTTTAGGGCATTGACTCTGTGCTGATGTTTAAATATATACAACCAGGAGATTCAGAGTCTCCTCAGTTTAGGGCACTGACTCTGTGCTAATGTTTAACTATATACAACCAGGAGATTCAGAGTCTCCTCAGTTTAGGGCACTGACTCTATATATTTATTTAACCAGGCAGCATAATCAGGAAATTTAGTGTCTCCTCAGGTTAGGGCACTGACTGTGTTGGCTGGTTAAATATACACAACCAGGAGATTTAGAGTCTCCTCATTTTGGGGCACTGAATCTGTGCTGGCTGACTAAATAAATATACATCACCAGGAGATTTAGAACCTGCTCATTGTAGGGCACTGACACTGAGCTGGATAGTTAAGGAAAAACATATAACCAGGATATTTAGAGTCTCCTTAGTTTCGGGCACTGACTGAAGCTGGCGGGTTAAATAAATATATAACCAGGAGATTTAGAGTCACCTCAGTTTTGGGCTCAGACTATGTGATGGATGAATAAATACATATATATAAAACCAGGAGAAAGTAAGTGCCCAAAACTGAGGAGACTCTAAATCTCCTGGTTACATATAATTAACCAGACAGCACAGAGTCAGTGCCCTAAACTGAGGAGACTCAAACTCTTGGTTATTTATGTGTATTTATCCATCCAGCACGTAGTCTGAGCCCTAAACTGAGGAGATTCGAAATCTCTTAGTTATAAATATATTTAATTAACCCACCAGCACAGAGACAGTGCCCTAAACTGAGGAGACTCTAAATTTCTGGTTATATATATTTAAACAGACAGCACAGAGACAGTGCCCTTTACAGAGACCACTCTAAATCTCCTGTTGTTTTGAAATTAGTCAGCCAGCATAAAGTCAATGATGACTCTGTGTTGGTTGGTGAAATAAATATATGTAACCAGGACATTTAGAGTCTCCTCAGTTTGGGGCACTGATTCTGGACTGGCTGGGTAAATCAATATATAACCAGGAGATATAGAGTCTGCTCATTTTAGGATCCAGACAATGTGCTGGCTGTGACCATAACTGTGCAGACTCTAATTCTCCTGGTTATATATATTAAACCAGCCAGCACAGAGTCAGTGCCCTAAACTGAGGAGACTCTAAATCTCCTGATTATATATATATTTATGTAACCAGCCAGCACAATGTCAGTGCCCTAACGTGTGGAGAATTTAAATCTCCTGGATATGGATGTTTATTTAACCATCCTGCACAGAGTCTCTGCCTTGACTGAGGAGAATCTGAATCTCGTGTTTATATATATTTAAACAGACAGCACAGAGTCAGTGCCCTCACCTGAGGAGACTCTAAATCTCCAGGTTATACATATTTGTTTAACCAGCTTACACAGAGTCAGTGCCCAAACTGAGGAGAATTTAAATCTCCTGGTAATTTATATGTATTTATAAATTCAGCACATAGTCTGAGCCCTAAACTGAGGCAACTCTAAATTTCCTGGTTATATCTATTTATTTAATCCGCCAGCCCACAATCAGTGCCCCAAAATGAGGAGAATCTAAATCTCCTGGTTATATACATTTAAACAGATAGCGCAGAGTCAGTGCATTAACTGAGGAGATTTGAATCTCCTCGTTATATATGTTTATTTAATCGTAGAGTTGAGAGTCAGTGCCCAAAACTGGGGAAACCCTAAATATCCTGGTTATTTTTATTTAAACAGCAGGCACAGAGCCATCACACTAAATTGACAGACACTAAATCTCCTGATTATATCTATTTGTTTAAGCAGCCAGCCCAGAGTCAGTATCCCAAACTGAGGAGACTCTAACCCTCCTGGCAAAATACATTTAACCAGCTAGCACAGAGTCAGTGCCCTAAATTGAACAGAATTTAAATCTCCTGGTTACATGCATATATTTAAGCAGCCAGCACAGAGTCAGTGATCTAAAGTGAGGATTCTCTACATCTCCTGATTATGTATATTGACCCAGCCAGCCCACAGTCAGTGCTCCAAACTGAGGAGACTTGAAATCTCCTGGCTATATATATATGTATTAATCCATTCAACACATAGTCTGAACCCTAAACTGGGGAGACTCCTAGTTATATATATATTTATTTAAGCTGCCAGCCAACAGTCAGTGCCATAAACTGAGGAGACTCTCAGTCTCCTGGTTATATATATTTAACCAGCCAGCACCGAGTCTGTGCCCTATAATGATCAGACTCTAAATTTCCTGTTTACATATATTTATTTAAACAGCCAGCTTACAATCAGTGCCCTAAACTGAGGAGTTTCTAAATTTCCTGGTTATATATATATTTAATCAGCCAGCCCAGACTCAGTGCTCTTAACTTAGTAGAATCTAAAGCTCCTGGTAGTATATATTTGTTTAACCAGCTAACACAAAGACAGTGCCCTAAACTGAAGAGATGCTAAATATCCTGGTTATATATGTTTATTTAACCAGCCAGCAGCAAGTCAGTGACCTAAACTGAGGAGACTGTAATTATCCTGGTTATATTTATTTAACCAGCCAACACCGAGTCAGGCTCCTAAACTGAGAAGATTCTATATATTCTGGTTATATCTATTTATTTAACCAGTCAACCCAGAGTCAGTGTCCCAAACTGTGGAGACTCTAAATACTCTGTTTACAAAAAAATAACCAGCCACCACACAGTCAGTGCCTTAAAAATAAGGAGACTAAATCTCCTGGTTATATATTTATTTAATCAGCTAGCATAGAAACAATGCCCCAAAATGAGCAGACTCGAAATGTCCTGGTTCCATCTGTTAATTTAAACAGCTAGCCCATAAGCAGTGCCCTAAACTGAGGAGTTTCTAAATTTCCTGGTTATATATATTTATACAGACAGCACAGACTCAGTGCGCTTAACTGAGTAGATTCTAAATCTCCTGATAATATATATTTGTTTAACCAGCCAGCCAGCCCAGAATCAGTATCCCAAACTAAGGAGACTCTAACCCGCTGGCTATATACATTGAAAGAGACAGCGCAGAGTCAGTGCCCTTACTGAGGAGATGCTAAATCTCCTGGTTATAAATATTAATTTAACCAGCCAGCACAGAGTCAGTGTACTAAATCAAACAGAATTTAAATCTGCTGGTTACATGCATATATTTAACCAGCCAGCACAGATTCAGTAACCTAAAGTGAGGATTGTCTACATCTCCTGGTTATGTATATTGACCCAGCCAGCCCAGAGTCAGTGCTCCAAACTGAGGAGACTCTAAATATCCTGGATGTATGTATTTAAACAGACAGCAAAGAGGCAGTGCCCTAAACTGAGGAGACTCGAAATCTCCTAGCTATATATATGTATTAATCCATCCAGCACATACTCTGAGCCCTAAACTGAGGAGACTGCAAATCTCCTAGTTATATATATTTATTTAAGGCACCAGCCCACAGTCAGTGCTATAAACTGAGGAGACTCTCAGTCTCCTGGTTATATATATTTAAACAGCCAGCTCCGAGTCTGTGCCCTAAACTGAGGAGACTCTATATCTCCTGGATATATATATATATTTATTTAATCAGCCAGAACTGAGAGAGTGCCCAAAACTGAGGAGACTCTAAATATCCTGGATGTATGTATTTAAACAGACAGCAAAGAGGCAGTGCCCTAAACTGAGGAGACTCGAAATCTCCTAGCTATATATATGTATTAATCCATCCAGCACATACTCTGAGCCCTAAACTGAGGAGACTGCAAATCTAGTTATATATATTTATTTAAGGCACCAGCCCACAGTCAGTGCTATAAACTGAGGAGACTCTCAGTCTCCTGGTTATATATATTTAAACAGCCAGCTCCGAGTCTGTGCCCTAAACTGAGGAGACTCTATATCTCCTGGATATATATATATATTTATTTAATCAGCCAGAACTGAGAGAGTGCCCAAAACTGAGGAGACGCTAAATATACAGGTTTTATATATTTAACCAGAAGGCACAGAGTCAGTGCCCTAAACTGAACAGGTTCTAAATCTCCTGGTTATATCTATTCATTTAACCAGCCAGCCCAGAGTCAGTGCCCCAAACTGTGGAGACTCTCAATATCCTGGTTATAAAAGTTTTAACCAGTCACCTCACAGTCAGTGCCTTAAAATGAGGAGTCTACATCTCCAGGTTATATTTTATTAACCATTTGGCACAGAGTCGGGGCCTTAAAATGTGTAGACTCTAAATCTCCTGGTTATATATATTTAACCTGCGTGCACAGAGTCTGTGCCCCAAACTGAGGAGACTCTAAATATCTTGGTACTGTTTCAGCATTTAACCAGCCAGCACAGGGTCAATGCCCTATAATGAGCAGAGTCTAAATGTGCTGCTTATATTTATTTATTAAACCATCCAGCACAGAGTCAGTCCCTAGACTGAGGAGACTCGAAATACCCTGGTTATATATATTTAAATGAACAGCATTGAGTCAGTGCACTAAACTGAGGAGACACTAAATCCCCTGGTTGTAAAGATGTATTTAACCAGCTCGCACAGAGATAGTGCCCTATAATGAGCTGACTCTACATCTCCTGGTTACATATATTCATTTAATCAGCCAGCACAGAGTCAGTCACCTAAACATGAGGAGACCCTCAATCTTCTGTGTATATATAATTATTTAACCACCCAGCACATAGTCAATGCCCTAAACTGAGGAGAATCCGAATCAGATGGTTTTATATATATATTTATTCCACCAGCCAGCAGAAACTCAGTCCCCTTCAATGACGAGGCTCTGAATCTCCAGGTCATATATATTTAACCAGCCAACAGAATCAGTGCCCTAAACTGAGGAGACTCTAATTTTCCTTGTTATATATATTTATTAAAATGTAGAGTTGAGAGTCAGTGCCCAAAACTGGGGAAATCCTAAATATCCTGGTTACATATTTATATATTAAAACAGACAGCACAGAGTCAGTGCCCTTAACTGAGGAGACACAAAATCTCCTGGATATATCTATTTATTTAAACAGCCAGCCCAGAGTCAGTGCCCCAAACTGAGGAGACTCTAAATCTCCTGGTCATATATATTTAAACAGACAGGACAGAGTTAATGCCCTTAGCTGAGGAGACTCTAAATACTGTTCTATACACTTAACCAGCCAATACCGCGTCACTGCCCAAAAATGAGGAGAATGTGAAACTAGTGGTTATATATACTTATTTAACCAGCTAGAAGAATGTCAATGCCCTAACCTGAGGAGACTCTAAATCTCCTGTTTATATATATATTTATTTAACCAGCCAGCACAGTGTCAGTGCCCCATAATGTGTAGACTCTAAATCTTTGGTGATATATATTCAACCATCCAGCATAGAGTCTGTGCCCTAAACTGAACAGACTCTAAATCTCCTGGTTTTACATATATTTATTGAACCATTCAGGACAAAGTCAATTCCCTATACTCAGGAGATTCTGAATTTCCTAGTTATATATATTTATTTAACTAGCCAGCAAAAAGTCAGTTCCCGAAACTGAGGAGGCTCTAAATCTCCTGGACATGTGCAAACTCCACACAGTCAGTCACCTGAGACGGGAAACAAACCTGGGTCTCTGGAACTGTGAGGCAGCAGTGCTAACCACTGTGCCACCGTGCCGACCACATTGAGGAGATTCTAAATCTCCTGGTTTTGTGGCGACTCTAAATCTCCTAGTTATATCTATTTAACCCGCCAGCTCACGGTCAGTGCCCTAAAATGAGGAGAATCTAAATCCCCTGGTTATATATATTTAACCAGATAGTGCAGAGTCAGTGCATTAACTGAGAAGATTCTAAATCTCCTCGTTACATTTATATATTTCATCAACCAGCACAGAGTCAGCGCCCTAAAATGAGGAGACTCTAAATCTCCTGGTCATATTTCTGTATTTAACCAGCCAGCACAAGGTCAATGCTCTATAATGAGCAGACTCTAAAATGAGGAGTCTCTACATCTCCAGGTTATATTTAATTAATCATCTCGCACAGAGTCAGTGCCCTAAACCGAGGAGACCCTAAATCGTCGGGTTATATATATTTATTTAATCAGCCAGCAGAATGTCAATGCCCTAACCTGAGGAGACTCTAAATTTCCTGTTTATATGTATTTATTTAACCAGCCAGCACAGTGTCAGTGCCCCATAATGAGCAGACTCTAAATCTTTGGTGATATATATTTAGCCAGCCAGCACAGAGTCTGTACCCTAAACTGAACTGGTTTTACATATATTTAATTAACCATCCAGCAAAAAGTCAATGCCCTAGACAGAGGAGATTCTGAATCTCCTGGTTATATATATTTATTTTACTAGCCAGCAAAATGTCAGTTCCCGAGACTGAGGAGACTCTAAATCTCCTCGTTATATTTCTGTATTTAATCAGCAAGCACGGAGTCAGTGCACTAAACTGAGGAGACCCAAAATCGTCTGTTTATATATTTATTTAACCACCCAGCGCAGAGTCAATGCCCTAAACAGAGGAGAATCTGATTCACCTGGTTATATATATATATATTTATTCCACCAGCCAGCAGAAACTCAGTCCCCTTCAATGACGAGGCTCTGAATCTCCAGGTCATATATATTTAACCAGCCAACAGAGTCAATGCCCTAAACTGAGGAGACTCTAAATTTTCTCGTTATATATATGTATTAAAATGTAGAGTTGAGAGTCAGTGCCCAAAACTGGGAAAACCCTAAATATCCTGGTTATATATAAATTAAAACAGCAGGCACAGAGACAGTGCTCTAAACTGAGGAGACACTAAATCTCCTGGATATATCTATTTATTTCATCAGCCAGCCAAGAGTCAGTGCCCCAAACTGAGGAGACACTTAATCTCCTGGTTATATATATTTAAACAGACAGCACAGAGTTAATGCCCTTAGCTGAGGAGAATCTGAATCTAATGGTTATATATACTTATTGAACCAGCCAGCAGAATGCCAATGCCCTAACCTGAGGAGACTCTAAATCTCCTGTTTATATGTATTTATTTAACCAGCCAGCACAGTGTCAGTGCCCCATAGTGTGCAGACTCTAAATCTTTGGTGATATATATTTAACCATCCATCATAGAGTCTGTGCCCTAAAGTGAACAGACTCTAAATCCCATGGTTTTACATGTATTTATTGAACCATTCCTCACAAAGTCAATGCCTTAGACTGAGGAAATTCTGAATCTCCTGGTTATATATATTTATTTAACTAGCAAGCAAAAAGTCAGTTCCTGAAACTGAGGAGACTCTCAATCTCCTGGACAAAAGTATTTATTGAACCAGCTAGAAGAGAATCAGTTCCCTAAACTGAGGAGATTCAAAATCTTCTGTTCATAGATAATTAACCAACAAGCCCAGTGGCAGGATCCAAAATTGAGGAGATTCTGAATCTCCTGGATATATATATTTATTTAACCAGCCAGCTCAGAATCTGGGGCCCATAGCTGAGAAGACTCTAAATCTCTTGAATGTATGTACTTAATTAGCCAGCCCGGAGTCAGTGCCCTTAACTGAATACACTTTAATTTTCCAGGTGATATATATACATACATATATATATATATATATATATATATATATATATATATATATATATATATATTTAACCAGCCCAGCCCAGAATCACTGCCATGAGCAGAGGAGACTCTAAATCTCCGGGTTATATATATTTATTTAACCAGCCCAGCCCAGAGTCAGTGCCCTAAAATGAGGAGAGTTTAAATCTCCTGGTTATATATATTTTAACACAGAGCACAGAGTCAGTGCCCTAACATGAGGAGACTGTAAATCTCCTGGTTATGTATATTTTTTAACCATCCAGCACAGAGTGAGTGATCTAAACTCAGGAGAATCTGAATCTCCTGGTTATATATAATTATTTAACCAGCCAGCAGAACGTCAGTGCCCTAAACTGAGAAGATTCTAAATATCCTGGTTATAAAAATTTTAGCCATCCACTACACAGTCATTGTCCTAAACTGAGGAGACTCTAAATCTCCTGGTTATATATATTTAAACAGACAGCACAGACTCAGTGCCCCATACTGCGGAGATTCGAAATCTCCTGGCTATATATGAATGTATTTTTCCATCCAGCACATAGTCTGAGTCCTAAACCGAGTAGAATCTAAATCTCCGAGTTATAAATATTTATTTAACCTGCCAGTGCACAGTCAGTGCCCTAAACTGTGGAGATTCTAAATCTCCTGGTTATATATATTTATTTAACCAGCCAGCACAGCGTCAGTGCCCTAAATTGATGAGACCTGAAATCTTCTTATATATATTTTTAAATCATTCAGCACAGCATGAGTGCTCTAAACTCAGAGAAGAATTTGAATCTACTGGTTATATATATTTATTTAACCAGCTAGCACAGAGTCAGTACCCTAAACTGAGGAGACTCTAAATCCCCTGTTTATATGTATGCATTTATCCATCCAGCACAATGTCTGAGCCCTAAACTGAACAGAGTCTAAATCTCCTGGATATATCTACTTATTTAACCAGCCAGCCCAGAATCAGCGCCCCAAACTAAGAAGACTCAAAACGTCCTGGTTATAAAAGTTATATCCAGCCACCACACAGTCAGTGCCCTTAACTGAGGAGACACGAAATATCCTGGTTTTATATATATTTATCCATCCAGCACATTGTCTGTGCCCTAGAATTAGCAGACTCTAACTCCCCTAGTTATGTATATTTATTTAATCAGCCAGCATAGAATCAGTGTCCTAAAGTGAGCACACACTGAATCTCCTGGTTTTATATATTTATTTAACCAGCTAACACAGAGTCAGTGCCCTAAACTGAGGAGACTCAAAATCACCTGGTTATATACATTTATTTAATCAGCCCAGAATCAGTGCCCAAACTGAGGAGACTCTAAATCTCCTGGTTATATATATTTATTTAATCAGATAGCCCAGAATCAGTGCCCTAACTGAGGAGAGTGTAAATCTTCTGATTATATATATTTAAACAGACAGCACAGATACAGTTCCCTAAACTGAGGAGATTCTAAATATCCTGGTTACATATAATTAACCAGCCAACACACAGTCAGTGCCCTAATCTGAGGAGACTCTAAATCTCCTGGTTATATATATATATTTCTTTTACCCGCCAGTCCACAGTCAGTGCCCTAAACTGAGGAGACTCTAAATCTTCTGGTTATTTCTATTTAAACAGACAACACAGTGTCAGTGCTCTGATCAGAGGAGACTCTAAATCTCCTGGTTATATATATTTAACCAGCCAGTTCAGAGTCAGTTCCTTGACTGAGGAGACTGTAAATTAGATTAGATTACTTACAGTGTGGAAACAGGCCCTTCGGCCCAACAAGTCCACACCGCCCCGCCGAAGCGCAACGCACCCATACCCCTACATCTACCTCTTACCTAACACTACGGGCAATTTAGCATGGCCAATTCACCTGACCTGCACATCTTTGGACTGTGGGAGGAAACCGGAGCACCCGGAGGAAACCCACGCAGACACGGGGAGAATGTGCAAACTCCACACAGTCAGTCGCCTGAGGCTGGAATTGAACCCAGGTCCCTGGCGCTGTGAGGCAGCAGTGCTAACCACTGAGCCACCGTGCCGCCAAAATCTCCTGGTTACATATATTTAACCAGCCAGTACAGAGTCAGTGCCTTGACTGAGGAGACTGTAAATCTCCTGGTTATATATTTTTAACCAGCCAGTACAGAGTCAGTTCCTTGACTAAGGAGACTCTAAATCCCCTGGTTATATTCGTTTAACCAGCCAGTACAGAGTCAGTGCCCTAAACCGAGGAGACTCAAAATCTCCCCATTATGAGGACCTAAAATTTGAATTAGGCAACAAGTTTGTGCACATTTTTATTTACTCCAAAATGGTTTCTTGATTTAAAATGGCCTGATTTGCAGAATTAAGCTGAAATTCAAAGATAAGGACACAATAGAGTTGTCATAAATTGAATACTGACGCACTAATTTCCCATTTGAACTAACACTGAACTGACACATAAGATGACAATTTATGTAAATAAGATTTCTTTATTAAGGAATACCACAGGATTAGCCTGTTCTCAATTATATCACCACATTGCAGTTGATCGGTCTTTCTTGTAATTAAGAAGCCTTTCCCAGGAAATAAGATTGGATTAACTTGCTGGAAATCATGTCACCTTACTATATGTGATTGGTCTTTCTTGTAATTAAGGCTGTACTATTTCTTAAAGAACATATAAATAATGTGTAATTTTCAAATGGAATTGTGCAACTTCACCACGGAACACAGAAGCTTCAATCTCTGTGTTGCTGGACAGAATCGCATCAAGGTACTTCAATTCAATAAACTCATGGCCCCTGCTTTTTGAACAGACCACATGTGTCGATTCTTTTGACCAATCTTGAACCAAGAAGCCCCTCTTGAGGGGTGTAGCTCTTCATTTTGGTGCTGTGACACGTTTTCGGTTCAGACAGATTGAGAACAGTGTAAGAGTTAAATGTCCTTCACTATTGAGTATTTTGGTTTTCCTCTCATTCAAGTGGTGTCTGACATGACCCCTCCCTGTTTGTTTTCCAGTCCAGCCCGAAAGGATCGGCCTGAGCAAGGGTTGGGTCTGGGGGACTTCTTAAATGTTCAAAGAAAGTGGGGAGAGATTAATTGAAGTTGAAGCTGCTTTGGTACTGGGCAGTGCGCTTCGAAAATTGCTCAACTCTGAGGGGAGTGTTGAAATCTGAATTCCCAAGCCTTGTTAATTTTTGGGTTTTAAAAAATAACTTTGATTGCGTAAACGTTTTTCTTTTATTTGGATCGTTTGAACTTCGTTTCTTTGCAGTTTTAAAATAAAACTTCGATCATTTGAACTTCATGAATTTCCGGGTTTTTGAAAAAATTTTCGATCTCCCCCAAGCTTTTTACATTTCCAGGTTGTACAGAAATTGGATGTTTGTATTTTCAGCAGTATTTTCGGAAGCTGTTGCCCTCAACAGGTCCAATATAGGCAGGTATTAAAGAAGTACGATATTTAAAGTGTTTAGGGAGGCAAGAGGCCCCCAGTTTTTAATGATAGGTTATTATTAATATAATAAAATATAATACTTAATGTAAGGTATCGGGTTAAAATTGTGCACAATAAGAGAACAGGTGTTGCTTCTGCAAAAGCTTACATTATAAAATTGGGCTGCGCATCCAAATTCTCGACAATGAGAAGCGAAAACAGGTGGAATTCGCTCTGACTCATAGGGCAGAGTGACCGTGTAGCGGGATGGACCAGTAACAGGAGAATAGTGTGCCAGTCTCAGGAGGGATGTGGCCAACAGATGGAATTTAGTTTGGCAGGATGATCGCACGGAGACAGCAAACTATGCCAGGATAGTCCCATGTAAGGAATGAGATAAATAGGAGTAAGGGGCAGCAGGCTGAGAGTAATGGGAGAAGTAAACAGAGGCGGAGAGAAGCTAGAGCTTGTGATAGGCTACGTGCTACAGCAAAAGTAACCAATGGGATGAAAGGGGAGGACCGAGAGATGCAGCTGAGCAGCACAAATCGGAATGTAACCCTCAGATCGGGATGCTCACTCATTAGGCACCCGTTCTTGCAAGTACATATCAATAAAATTCACTGCTTCAGAATTTGACTCCGACTGAAATTTATGAATATGTGAGTTTTGTTTCTCACAATTAAGTATTGAGTTTTTATTTATTAAATTATTAAGTTGATTTTTAAAATGTAGTTATATCGCAATATTTTATAATAAAAGTAAATTTTAAAAAAAGGTTTTGTGAAATACTTTGTCTTTGTAGAAGTGTGATTAGTGAGTAATTTTTAAAAAAACTAGTTGCTATAAAACTGAAATAATTTTGGTTAGCACTGCGACCTCACAGTGCTATAGAGACCCAGGTTCAATTCCCGCCTCAGGCGACTGACTGTGTGGAGTTTGTACATTCTCCCCGTGTCTGCGTGGGTTTCCTCCAGATGCTCCGGTTTCCTCCCACAGTCCAAAAATGTGCAGGTTAGGTGAATTGGCCATGCTAAATTGCCTTTAGTGTTAGGTGCAGGGGTAAAAGTAGGGGAATGGGTCTGGGTGGGTTGCGCGTCGGCGGGTCAGTGTAGACTTGTTGGGCCGAAGGGTCTGTTTCCACACTGTAAGGAATGTAATGTAATGTAACCGTGTACATAGACAGAACAAATGATCCATCTTCAGTTAGTGAAATTATTTGAAAAATTTCCCTAAAAGTCTGGGGCCTTTAGAAAACTGTCTGGATGTCTAAACAAAACAAAATATTCCCACTGCTGCATCTGTTATATTCACAAAGCCTATTGGCTTTACACGTATCCTTGAACTTCACCCCCAAAATAAGGAGTATGCTGAGGATTTTTTTGGAACGTTTTAGATAATTTTCTGAGTCCTATTCCGGTGATCGGGCTTGGAATTTAAATGCTATTAATGCTCAGTATAATTCTATGCTATTAAACTGCCTGTCTCTCTCTGTAGTTACAGCAGTCTAAACAAACCATCAAGGCTGGGTTGGACCCCCAATCAACTCCATCGTTCTATTAGGGCCTTGTGGAAGAGGCAGAGGATGAATCACCAGTTTTTCACAAAATAATCCCCTTTCCCCACTCAAAGGTTCGATGGTTGGACACTCACTAGTTTTGTTGTTTGTTGTACCTGTTACATCTGTCCAGCTCGGCCTGTCTTGGTTTGTTGATTTTTCTGATGTTTAGGTGATTATTCTTTGTTTATGGAATATGGAAGGTGGCTGTTCTTTCTTGATGTGTTAAAAGATAAGGCTGGCCAGCAGTAACAATTCTTCCACACTTGGTTAAGCAATGATGCCACAGCCAGGATTTATCAGACTAAACTCCCAAGCTAAAAACTGTGATATGGTGTGTGTGTGTGTGAGAGAGGAAAAAGAGCTGTCCAGCTGGTAGAAAGTTTAACCCTTTGTGATTCGGTTTGAATGCACACTTGGTGATTGAATGTTTGTACTTTGTTCCCTGGAGCTTGAGAACCGGGACTGTTTTGAATCTAATTTCTATTATGGAAATTTAACATGATTTCTTTTAAGGTTAAGGTTTTTTCAGTGATTATGAAATAAAATATTAGCTCCTGTTCTTTTTACAGGTCATGCCTGCCTTACTGTCAGTTTCTAACTAATCTCTGTTATCCTTACATGAAAGCCAACCTTATTAGATTTCAAATCAGCTTAATACAGAGGAAAACAACATTATAACCTTTTTTATTGTTTCAGACTCATTTGTTTCCACTTAATGTTAAGACTGATGTGTTTCATTGGTGTATATGATGTGCCAGCCATAGTTTTATTCAGGAAGTCCACTCCCTCAATACAGTTGCAGTTTCAGTTCAACATTAGATTGTAATAAATCATCAAAAGAAAATCCCATGGTTAATATCTGTGTCCTTGGATGTGAACATTATACATACATTAGAAGTTTTTTTAACTTGAAGAAACAAATGCTTTCAAGGCAGCTCCAGTTATTTTACGACCCATAGCATTATAATGGAGCAATGACTAGTCACGGGGACTTAAGGAACTTAATTTTGGATTTAAACTAAGGGACTAAAACTGGGTAGTTATAGTGGATTTCAAAGTTGGGAACTGTATGTATTTTACATTTTAAATATGAAATACTGAATAAATGAATTTCATATATATAAGTTAAATAAGAAAATAAAATATTGTATAATACTTAGGTATATATATTGTAAAAATAATATTCATTGATATATTAAACAGAGAAGATCTGCTCTCAAAACAAGACAATGAGAACTAAGCTCTGTTGATCCTCCAATATACACAAAAGTAACTGAAAACGTATTTTCCATCATCTGCTTCAGCTGGATCCCCACTCAGTAATACATAAAGTCTGCTTGGTACCACTCCAATCAGTGCTCTCTTCAGAAATTCAAACTGAATTCTATCCATATCATTAGGTGTCCCGAACGGATGAAAAAGAACTACTGCCTGACTTAAACAGGTATTGCTGTCACCCAGTATTCCGACCTTTGGGAAAACAGGGACAGGCAAACATATCGAGGAATAGGATGGTATACCAACTACTTTCTTTTGTAGCATCACTGCCACGTTGCCATGGAGCTGGCAAGTTCCATAATGTCACAACCATGTGATACAGTGACCAGGACAAGTGAATGAGACAAATCACCGATTTAGTTATTCTCCTCTTGCAATTTTTGATTAGCTGAAAATTCAAATCTTAAAACTAGCTTTCAGATTATGACAATTAAGATTCCAAAATGTATAGTTAGGAACAGGCTTTAAAGTTAGACAAGCATAAATTGGTAAATTGGTTAAATGAAGTTAAAATGAAAATCGAGGCAAGGAGATCAACTACAGAAGGGAAGAGAATGATGTAATAAGAAGGATAAAACAGCAGAGTACAGTTTTAAAATTTTTTAGTCACTTGTTAGGTTTCCACACTGAATTACAGATAATTATTATATTTATTATCATAAATATTTGTTATTTATTATATGTAATATTATTTATGTTTATAAATAAATAATGTTTATAAATAAATAATTGCTCGTTGTTGTGGTTCTGTTCGCCGAGCTGGGAATTTGTGTTGCAGACATTTCGTCCCCTGTCTCGGTGAGATCCTCAGTGCTTGGGAGCCTCCTGTGAAGCGCTTCTGTGATCTTTACTCCGGCATTTATAGTGGTTTGAATCTGCCGCTTCCGGTTGTAAGTTCCAGCTGTCCACTGCAGTGGCCGGTATATTAGGTCTAGGTCGATGTGTTTGTTGATAGAGTCTGTGGATGAGTACCATGCCTCTAGGAATTCCCTGGCTGTTCTCTGTTTGGCTTGTCCTATAATAGTAGTGTTGTCCCAGTCGAATTCATGTTGCTTGTCATCTGTGTGTGTGGCTACTAAGGATAGCTGGTCGTGTCGTTTCGTGGCTAGTTGGTGTTCATGGATACGGATCATTAGCTGTCTTCCTGTTTGTCCAATGTAGTGTTTTGTGCAGTCCTTGCATGGGATTATGTACACGACTTTGGTTTTGCTCATGTTGGGTATCGGGTCCTTCGTCCTGGTGAGTTGTTGTCTGAGGGTGGCTGTTGGTTTGTGTGTTGTTATGAGTCCTAGTGGTCGCAGTAGTCTGGCTGTCAGTTCAGAAATGTTCTTGATATATGGTAGTGTGGCTAGTCCTTTGGATTGTGGCATGTCCTCATTCCATTGTCTCTCCCTTAGGCATCTGTTGATGAAATTGCGGGAGTATCAGTTTTTGGCAAATACCTTGTATAGGTGTTCCTCTTCCTCTTTTTGCAGTTCTGGTGTACTGCAGTGTATTGTGGCCCTTTTGAAATATACACATAGACAAGGAAGAAACTATGGTCTCATTCGATGTAACGGCACTGTTCACCTCTATCGACAAAACCCTAGCCAAAGAAACAATAGCCAACCTGCTGGACATACAGAACAGACAACAGGACGGGGAACCTATCAACAAAGACGGCATACTCAAACTACTGGACCTGTGTCTCACAACACACTTCACATTCAACAACCAAATATATGAACAAATCAACGGCACACCCATGGGCTCACCCATCTCTGGACTCACAGCAGAAGCAGTAATGCAAAGATTAGAACAAACAGTCTAACCGCAAATTCACCCCAAACTCTGGGTCAGATATGTGGATGAGACCTTTGTAATCATTAAAAACACAGAAATAGAGAACACACACCGGATCATCGCCACACTCACAGGAATCCGATTCACTAGAGAGGAAGAAAAGGACAACCAACTCCCATTCCTAGACGTGATGGTACAGAGAACACTGAACGGAGAATTCACCACAAAGGTATACAGGAAAGGTACACACAGAGACCAAGTCCTATACTACGTAAGCAACCACCCCAACACACACAAAAGAAGTTGCATCAAGACACTGTTCAAAAGGGCCACAGATTCAATCAATAAGCACATCGACCTGGACCCAATATACCGACCACTGCAGCAAACAGCTGGAATTGACAACTGGAAGCGGCAGATTCAACCCACTATAAATGCCGTAGGAAAGATACCGAAGCGCTTCACAGGAGGCTCCCAAGCACTGAGGATATCACCTAGACAGGGGACGGAACATTTGCAACACAAATTCCCAGCTCGGCGAACAGAACCACAAAATAAAGCTCAGTATTTGGGACCCGTGTGCTCCAGGGCTGAGCTTCTGAATAAATTGGGTCTATATTCGAGAAAATTGAAAGGCGATTTCATTTGATTATCTCAGATTGTGAAGAGGCTTGAGAGGGGAGATGCTGAGAAATTAATCCTGTGGGTCTGGGAATCTGAAACACAATAACACAGTCTCAGGAGTTGCTGGAAAAGCTCAGCAGGTCAGGCAGCATCTGTGCAGAGAAATCAGCGTTCATGTTACAGCATCCGCAATTCATTCGGGTTTGATTACCACCCTCTCAGGGTAAGGGGCAGGTTATTTGGGACTGAGATGAGGAGACAGCGTTTCCCCCTAAGGTCTCTGAGTCTTTAATATTCTCTCTCCCTGAGGATTGTGGATGCTCCCTCACTGAGTTCATTTCAGATTGGAATAGACAGATTGCCGGGGTCTCAGGGAGTCACGGGATATGGGGAGTGGATAGGAAACCGGATTTGAAATCTCAAACCAGCTCTGATTGGATTGACTGCCAGAACAGACTGAACAGTTTAAACAGGCTGTATAGTCTCCTCCTGCTCACATTTCCTGAGCTCTTAGATGTTTAATGAACTTATTCCCAATCCCTTTGGATTTAGTTCCATGAAACCGTTTATCATTAAATCTCTGCAGCCTCCACCCTATTACAAACCTTCTCATTCTTTCTTCAGCGTTACCCCCATTCCAATTCCTCAGAAATCATTACTTTTCTAACTTCCTTCTGCTCTGCTGAATCCCCCCACCCTCATAACACACGGGGTAACCTTTCCCTTCTCCCTATAGATGCTGCCTGCCCTTATCAGATTTCTCAGCATGGCCTGTGTTTATTTCAGAGGGAATGACATCTCCCTGTTCATGTTTCTGTGAGAGGATATATTCCCCAATCTGACTCCTTGATATTCCGTTTGTTCACAGAGAAAAGAGCTTTTCCTGGCGATGGTTCCTGTGAATTGCAGTGTGGAACCGGGCAGCATTGCTCAGCATCTCGGAAGCTTTCCCCTCTGCTGCTTCCCATTTCTTACTGAAATATTGGTTGCAGCACAAAGATGGGTTTGTTTTGTTCGAAAAGTGAGAGACTGCTCCCGTCAGGAACCTGAAATAATTACAGAAGCCGCTGGAAACACTGAACAGTTCCAACAGCTTCTGTAGTGGTGGGGAGGGAGGGTTAATGTGTCAAATCAACACAAGGATAAAATAAACTCCAGCCACAAAACCGAGTTCCTAAGTTTTACAAACATCTGGATAACATTTTTCTGAACCATCAATTCCCCTTTAATCCTTCCAATGTGGAATAGCATCTTTCTGATTGTCACTTTGAGAGATGTCCCTCAGTGAGCTCCTCCATCATCCTTTCCATTTCACTGGGGACCCACTATCCACAGTCTCCAATCAAATGACCTGAACTCAGACACACAGAGATCTTAAAGAGTGACACAATGCAGATAGGAAGTTGATTTCATTTCTGTTTCTGAGTCCAATCTTCACTCAGTGAGACAGAGTCAGGTATTCAAGGCTCCAACAAGAGCTGGATTCTGCTTCTGCTGATTGTATTCATTCAGTGAGAAGGAGGGCTGTGGGCCAGAAGGAGCTCATCATTGTGCTTCGGGTTGTCTGCTCAGTCTGCAGCATTGCAGGCCGTGGGAGCAGGACAGTGGTAAAGGTACCTCGTGTGGACTGCAATAGGACTTTCAACACATTGTTCCAGGGCAGTTACAGAGCTCCAGGAATTCTGAATGAGGATCGGAAAAATGCATTGATTGAAGGAGGAGGATCAGGAAGACAGGATAAAGCTGCTGAGATCAGCAGGATTTCTCAGTCTAACTCTGTGCCATTCTTTATTTTCTGCTTCATAAATCTAAAATCCAGAGCTCAATCCACTCAGAGCAATATCAGCTCAGAAACAAATCATTCAGTCCAACACATCCATCCTGAACTGATATCCGATGTAAATCTCATCCTATTTGTAAGAATCTGACCCAACTTCCTCTGAACCCTTTTTAATTCCTGCACCCACCCAGACACCTTTTAAATGTTGTAATTGTACCAGCCTCCACTACTTCCTCTGGCAGCTCATGGACACAGTGCCCTCTGCTTGAAAAATGTTCCCCTTAGGTCCCTTTTATGTTTCCCCTCTCAACTTTAACATATGCCATCTGCTTCTGGACTCCCCCACCACAGGGAAATCACCTTGCCTTTTTACCCTATTGAGGGTCCTTCATGATTTTGTGAACCTCTATAAGGTTAACCCTCAGCTACTGACGCTCCAGGGATAATAGCCCCAACTATACAGTCTGAACTTCCAGCACAAACCCTCCAACCTTGGCAACATCCTTGTAAATCTTTTCTAAACCCTTTAAAGTTTCACAACACCCTTCTTACAGGATGGAGTCCAGAATTGCACATTATATACCAAAAGTGGCCGAACCAATACTGCAACATGACCTCCCAACTCCTTTACACAATTAACTGACCAATAAAGACAAAAAGAAAAACACCTTCTTCACTATCTTATCAAAATGTTTGTTTGTCCAATTTCAACGATCTATGAAACTGCACTCCAGGTCCATTTGTTTAGCAACATCCCCAGTACCTTGCCATGAAGTGTGTAAGTCCTGCTCTCTTTTGCTTCTCCAAAATGCAGCACCTCAGACTTGACTAAATTAATCTCCATCTTCCACTCCTCAGCCCAGAGGCCCATCTGATCAAGATTCCATTGTAATCTGAGATAATCATCTTCACTGTCCTCGACACCTCCAATTTTACTGTCATCTGCAAACTTACTAACCATTCGTCCTCTGGTCACATCCAAATCATTGATATAAATGACAAAACAACAGTGGACCCAGCACCGATCCTTGTGGCACACCGCTGGTCACAGGCCTCCAGTCTGAAAAGCAAACCCTCCCCCACCACCCTCTGCCTTCTACCTTTTGTAAAAAGAAGTGTTGCAAGCATCAGTTAACTGGAGATTCAGATCAGTGCGTCACTAAATGAAAAAAAATGCAGGGCATCATTAATTGGAGAATTCATGCAGGTGCCATTGAAATTTGAAGTGGGAGAACTGGAGCAGGATAACACTCAGTGGGAGAATTGGTGCAGTTCCAGGATGTGTGCAGGATTGGGAAATGGGGGAAATAGAGATGTACAACACAGAAACAGATCCTTCGCTCTAACTTGTCCATGCCACAATTAAAGAATTCTGGCAGTGCTCCACTAAATTGGAGAATCATTGCAAGGAACTACTGAATGGGAGAATTGGGGAAGAGCTTATCGAAATGTGAGAAATGTAACAGGGCATCAGTTAATGGGAGAATTGGGGCAGTGTAACACTAAATGGGAGAATTCGGGCAGGACAATACTTGATGGGAGATTTAGAGTTGGACACCCGTAAATTGTTCGAGGACATCAGTCAGTATGAGGTTTGGTGTAAGGCAACACTGTGAGGAGAACTGGGTCAGGACTTCAGGAATTGGGTGAAATGGTGCTGAGCAACACTGAATTGGAGAATTGGTGTGGGGTATCAGTAAATGAGAGACCTGGTGCAGGGTGCTGTTAACTTCGGGAATTGGAGCAAATGGGAGAAACACGGGCAGTGAATCAGTAAATAGGACAAATGTTGCAAAGGATTAGTGGTAGAGATTCAATACAATGTACCACGACATGGGAGCATTGGTGCAGATCACCACTAAAGGGAGCATATATGTAGGATCGATAATTTGTAGATATGATGCAGGAATCGCAAAGATTAGAGAATTCTGGCATCAGACTAGTAAATTGGAGAAGTGTTGGAGAGGAATAAAAAAATGGAAGACCTGGTGCACAGTGGAGCTTAAATACAAAATGGGTGCATGGCACCAGTAAATGGGAGAATTAGAGGAGCGCACCTTTAAATGGTAAACCGGGCAAGGGCACCTGTAAATGGAAGAGTTAGTACAGGGGGATGAGCAAATGGGTGATTTGGCGAGAATCAATAAACGGGAGATTCGGTGTATAGTGCCATTACTTTGGAAAACTTGTGTGAGTATTAATATATTCGAAAATTGGAGCACAGCTTGTCTAAATTGGGGAATAGGGGCAGGGAATCAATAAAAAGTGTTGCAAGTATCGGTAAATTGGAGATTCAGTTCAGTGCATCACTAAATGAAAACAAATTCAGCAGGGCACCCGTACGTGGAAGAAGTGCATCAGGGAACAATTAAAAGGAAGTAATTGATGCAGGGCAACAATAACTGGAGAATTCATGCAGGTGCCTTTACATTGGGCAGGATAATACTCAATGGGAGAGTTGGTGCAGTTTCAGGATTTGTGCAGGATTGGTAAATGGGAGAAATGGTGCAGAGCAGCGGAGTCATAAATAGAGTCATACAATCATAGAGATGTACAACATGGAAACAGACACTTCACTCCAACTTGTCTATGGGTCAATTTTAGAATTCTGGCAGCGCTCCATGAAACTGGAGAATCATTCCCAGGAAATACTAAACGGAAGAATTGGGCAAGGGCTTATCGAAATCAGAGAATTTGGAATGGGGCATCTGATAATGGTAAATTGGTGCAGTTAGAACCAAATGGGAGAGTTTCAGTTTAGCAGTAAATGGGAGAATTGGGGCAGGACAATACCTCTTGGAAATTTAGAGTAGGGCACCCCTAAACTGGGCGAGGGCACCAGTCAGTATGAGGATTGGTGAAAGGCAACACTGAGTGGAGAACTTGTTCAGGACGTCAGTAATTGGGGGAAATGGTGCTCAGCAACACTGAATTGGAGAATTGGTGCGGGCCATCAGTAAATGAGAGACCTGGTGCAGGGTGGAGCTAAATTAGAGAATTGGTGCATGGCTACAGGAAATGGGAGAATTAGAATAGCGCACCCTTAAATGGTAGAATCGGGCTCAGGCATCGGGAAATTGAAGGATTGGTACAGGGATATGAGTAACTGGGAGATTTGGGGGAAACAATAAATGGGAGATCTGCTGCACAACGCCGTTACATTCGAAAATTTGTGGGAGTGCCAATATATTGGAAAATTGGAGCAGAGCATGTCTAAATTGGGGAATAGGGGCCAGGGAATCAAGAAAAAGAAGAAATGTTGCAAGCATTGATAAATTGGAGATTCAGTTCAGAGCATCACTAAATGAAGAACAAATTCAGCAGGGCACCCGTACGTGGAAGATGTGTATCAGGGAACAATAAATGGAAGGTATTGATGCATAACAACAATAATTGGAGAATTTATGCAGATGCCATTAACTTCTCAGTGGGAGACCTGGGGCAGGATAACACTCAATGGGAGAATTGATGCAGTTCCCGGATTTGTGTGGGATTGGTAAATGGGAGAATTGGTGCAGGGAAGCAGAGCCCTAAATAGAGCCTTAGAGATGTACAACAGCTATATCTCCCACAACAGTGACAACACCTCACAAGGACTTTGATTGCTATGAATGTGTGAAAATACATTTATAAATACAAATCAAGTCTTTACAATGAATTAAAGACCCAAGACCAGGGCAGGAAATGAAAATCTATCGGTCTCATCTCACCGGAGAGAAATCAGTAGGTAAAAACTGTGTTTTTGATGTGATTGATACCTGAACAATTAAACACCAGTTCAATTAAAGAGGTAATTCACATCCAGTGAAGTAAACTATTGCTAACAGAATGAACACAGTTCAGTTCTGATTGCAATAACAGCAGAATACTATCACATGTGACCTCACTGGAATGTTCACTTGCACATGGACTCCCAAGTCCCCACTCATTCCTGCCTTTCCCTGTTTATAAAGTCACTGTCAGTTCTGTGCTAACATAAAATGGCTGCTGTGAACAAACCTAAAATGGCTAACTGACTGACACTTCTGAAAACATTTGTCTTGCTTTACAGATTAAAACACACCTCACACTTTGGACATTATCATCTCTCAGCCTCCTGCAAATGAAATAAAGCGAGATGTGAACCGATGTATTTTGGATGTTAGAGGAGGGACAATCTAAACTAAATGGTACAATGTTAATCTGGGTGCAGGGACAGAGAAGGCTTCAGTTTGAGTCTGGAATTCAGTCAGCACAGGAGAGGGGCCTTTATACATTCATACATTCCGGCATTATAGAAATGTTAATTTACAAATTAGACTGCAAATGCAGTATATGGAGAGCGATGTTACAAAGTTTCAATTGATTAAGATGGGATTCGAGAATCTGTTTAAAGTCAGTGCCCTGAGATAATTAAAAATGTCAGGATTCTGTCTGACTTTCCAAACTTCAACCATTAAAAACTATAGGAATACACAAAAGGTAACATGACAGGTTTTCCTACAGAATTGTAGGTGTGTGGCCTTGTTCAGAATCTGTCAGAGTTTTGGCGTGGAATTAAGCGCATCTTAACCAGAAAACGGGCATTTACCAAGTGTCACACTGACCCACTTTGTGTATTTGAATCTTCATTGACTGCCAGGGCCATTCATTAACATGTCTCCCTCTGTGCTGTAAGGAACAAACAAACACAAGATAAAGGAGCTGGAGTCAGGAATTCGGTCCCTCGAACCTGCTCCGATATTTAACACAGTCATGGCTGAACTCATCTATGAAGTGCTTTGAGAGGTTAGGAATGGCACACATTAACTCCAGCCTCCCAGAATGCCTTGGTACACTATAATTCACCTCCCATCGAAACAGATCCATGCAGACACCATCTTCCTCCCCTTCACTCATCCCTGGAATGTCTGGATAACAAGGACACCTACATCAGACCCCTATATATTGACTTTAGCTCTGCCTTGATCACCATAATGCCAACAAGACTCATCGAGACAGTCTGAGCCCTGGGAATCCTTCCTCACTTCTCCAACTGGATCCTCAACTTTCTGACCTGCAGATCCGAATCAATAAGGATGGTTGAGAACACCTCCTCTATGATAATCTGCAATACTGGTGCCCTGCAAGGCTGTGTAATCAGCCCCCTTCTATATTTCTTACACTCTCATGTCTGTATGGTCAAATTCAGCTCCAACTCCATTTACAGATTAGCTAAAGACACCACCTTAGTGGGTAGGATCTCAAACAATGGTGAGACAGAGTACAGGAAAGAGACCTTAGTGGTATGGTGTAAAGACAACAATCTCTCCCTCAATGTCAGCAAGACAAAGGAACTGGTCATTGACTTCAGGAAGTGGACTGAAGGACAGACCCTGGTCGCTGTCATTGGTGCTGAGGTGGAAGTGATTGAGAGCTTTAAGTTCTGAGGAATTAATATTACCAACAATCAGTCCATCCATGTCAACTCTACAGCCAAGAAAGCTCATCAATGCCTCTACTTCAGAAGGTGAAGGAAATTTAGCATTTCGGCAATGACTCTGACCAATTTTTATATTGCACTGTGGAAAGCATCCTATCCCGGTGTATCACACCTTGGTATGGTACCTGCTCTGTCCGTACTGCAAGAAATTACAGAGGCATGAACCCAACCCAGTCCATAACCCAAAATCACATTTCCTTCCATCTGACTCGGTCTCGAATTCCCACTGCTTCAGGAAAGCAGCCGTCATAATCAAAGGCCCTTCCCACCCCTGCAATACTCTCCTCCACCTTCTTCCATTGGACAGAAGATATAAAAGTTTGTAAAAATGACCAATAAGTTCAGGAGCAATTTCCTCCCTGCTGTTATCAGACGTATGACTGAGCCTGTCATAGATTAGAGTTCATCCTTCTCTGCACCTGTTCTATGGCCACAACACTATATTAACCCGATGTCCTTATATAAGGCATGATTTGTACTGGATATCACGCAGAACAATACTTTTCACTGTGTCTCGGTATATGTCACAATCATAATTATCAAATAAATCAAAGCTCCTCACCAATAGGTTTGGGTCTGGTCTGGTCCATAATACCAGGTTTGTACTTTGGTTTACTATGTCTCCTGTAGCCTGTGTATAAGACTTTGACTATCCATTACATCCATGCCTGTCATAATTTGGTAAGGATCTATTAGATAACCCTCAGTCTCGACATTCAAGTGAAAGCAATGGTTTATTAAATTGTCCCCCATCATTCACTATGGGATGTGACAGGACTGCAGAGCTTATGTCTGATCCATGGGTGCAGGAGTCACTTAGCCTTCTCTATCTGTTGCTGCTCATGGTTTCTGACATACAAGAATTTCTGTGTTGTGCCTTCACCAGGTTGACAACTTACTTTTAGATTTACCCAGTGAATGCACTCGTGTACTCTTCATTTAACCAGGTTTGATAACTGGCTCCATGTCATAACTTTCCCATTCATCTGTTTCACCAGCCCCTCCATTTCTTCGTTGTCATGTCTTTGAAATGTACTTCCTTTAGAGCCTTGGTAAATTTGTGCACTGCATCTTGCAGGCTCTCGTTGATTTGCAAGAGGTCGAAGGACTGGTTAATACTTATAGACAGTCCCTAACACACTTATTAAAAGGCCGAGCTCATAGGAACAGCTGAAACAAAAATAAACCAGGTTTCTTCAGGATTGGAGTAACTTGCACTGCAGAGAACAGAGAGAGTTCCTGAGCAGCTGAAGACTTCTCTGGATCTTGTTCAGGGTCCCAAGCTGTTTAGCTGCCTGAGAACCAATCACATCACTGTTGGCAGGCAGACAGCCTTTGTCATTGGTGAACTAGTGGCCAATTATCAATCAGCTCCTTGTTTCAAACCAAAGTTCGTTCTGTGAATAACTCCGTTCATCTCCAACCAGACTTCAATCATTGAGTCACTCTCAGGTGAATCGCTGTCAAACCGTGCAGCAATCTTCCACTAATCGGCTGTTTGTAGGGTCGTTCTTTTCATATTTTAGTCCAAAATTAAACTCAAGATTAAAAAAAAGGCTTTGATTTGCAGTCGTCCTGAAAAAACTAAAATGTCATTTCAAAAACGCGTTTCCTTGCAAACTACAAGATGCACAAAATTTACAAAAATCTGCAATCTCTTTATTCTTTCTTCTTTCTTACAATGTTATTCATTCCTTAAATCTTTTCCATATTCCAGCATCTGACTCTTGGGACAATCCATCTGAATTCCCATTAAATTATCCAGTAATGTGTATGACGTTTACATAAAATGGTGACAACAAAAGATTCGATCGGAACAATCTTACATTGTTTATTTGATCCTTTGTAAAGAAGGCCAGTGGATTACAATCAGTGTCATTTAGTATGTCATTGTTCTTTGTTGGATAGACTTCAAAGTGCTGAAGAGCCAACAGTAATCCCAAAGCCCCCTTTCCTATGGGAGAGGATTTTTCCCAATGACTGGTATTGTTTCTAATAGCAGCATCCTCCAGGTTTCACAATTCCTAACTCATCATCCTGGAACAAGACAGCACTTCACCCCAATTCACCAGCATCAGCGGCCATTTTGATAAGACTGGAAAACTCAGGGATGGCCAAAAGTGGTTCATTGATTCAAACCGCTTTCACCTTTCAAAGGTAACCTCGCTCTCTGATAACTAGGCCACTTTTTCTTATTTCCATCACAAATCTGTAAAAGGCACAGCCATCCAGCTAAAATAATGGGAAACTTTCGAGTAAAGTCAAATATTCCCAAAAAAATCTATTAGTTTCTCATTTAGTTTTAGGAACAAGGAATTCTGTCAGTGTCTTCACTTTTGCTGTCTCCATCAATATCTGTGTGTTTGTGTGTGTGTGTGCCTGTGTGATTGTATCTGTATGTGTGTCTCTCTATGTGCTGCTATACGTTTCTCTGCACGTCTCTGTGTGTCTGTCTCTGAGTATCTGTATGTATTGACATCTGTCACACACACACACAGACACGAAACAAACAAACACATTCACACAAACACGCATCATCATGACCAAAAGCATTGTGTCACTTTAAACATAAGAGAAATAGACAGAGACAAAGATAGAGGCGAGTTTAAGCCCCACTTTAATACATACAGTTCCCATAACAACAGGGAGTCCGCTGCACAGAGATACAGACACAGAGATAGAGAAAAATGGAGACACTCACTAATAAACACAATGAGACACACACATACTCACACAGACACTGGTCACCAGACAGAGATAGATGGGAAGACAGAGACGGAAACACAGAGACAGAAACACACACGATAATGCGCACATACATTCAGAGAGACACGTACACAAAGACAGACAGAATCGGTGTGCAGTGAGTGAGAGTCCCCCCTGAGTGTAACCATCTGTAACACAGTCTGGGTCCCATCAGCTCATTCCCAGCTTTTACAGATGGAATGTCCAGGAGAAAGTGTCACAGTCACGGGATGTCCCTCAGACCATTGTCAGGGAAGAGGGGAATCTGGTTACAATCTCATGGTCATTTGGACAATTAACAGATCCGTGTAATCACTGGGTGTCCGTCTGGGAAATGGATTGATGGTGATGGAGGGGAGTTGGGTTCTCCAGAATTAGGTGGAATAAACTTGCAGTGCAGCTTGTTCAGCACCACAGCTACAAACATCCCCTGTCTCCACCACCGACACTCAGTAACAGCAGTGTGTACCATAGACAAGATGGACTGGAGAAATTCCCCAAGGTTCCTTCCAGAGCAGCTTCCAGACCCACGGCACTATCATGTGGAATGCTGAACACAGCAGATACACGGGAAGACCACCAGGTGACAATTCCACATCAAGCCACCCCCCACCCTGGCTTGGAAAAACATCTCAGTCCCACAAGTGCCATTGGTTGGAAATCCTGGAACTCCCTCCCTTACATCATTGTGGGTTTATCTGCCCCAAATAAATGGCAGCAGTTCAAGGCAATAACTCACCGTCACCTTCACCAGAGCAATTATATCTGAGCAATCCGTGGGGACCCAGCGGCAATGACCCAAACACATGAATGAATCACAAAATAAAGCTCAGTATTTGGGACCCGTGTGCTCCAGTGCTGAATATCTGAATAAATTGGGTCGATATTCTAGAAAATTGAAAGGCGATTTCATTTGATTATCTCAGATTGTGAAGAGGCTTGAGAGGGGAGATGCTGAGAAATTAATCCTGTGGGTCTGGGAATCTGAAACACAATAACACAGTCTCAGGAGTTGCTGGAAAAGCTCAGCAGGTCAGGCAGCATCTGTGCAGAGAAATCAGCGTTAATGTTACAGCATCCGCAATTCATTCGGGTTTGATTACCACCCTCTCAGGGTAAGGGGCAGGTTATTTGGGACTGAGATGAGGAGACAGCGTTTCCCACTAAGGCCTCTGAGTCTTTAATATTCTCTCTCCCTGAGGATTGTGGATGCTCCCTCACTGAGTACAGCTCAGATTGGAATAGACAGATTGCCGGGGTCTCAGGGTGGCACGGGATATGGGGAGTGGATAGGAAACCGGATTTGAAATCTCAAACCAGCTATGATTGGATTGACTGCCAGAACAGACTGAACGGTTTAACAGGCTGTACAGTCTCCTCCTGCTCACATTTCCTGAGCTCTTAGATGTTTACTGAACCAACTCCCAATCCCTTTGGATTTGTTTCCATGGAACCGTTTATCATTAAATCTCTGCAGCCTCCACCCTATTACAAACCATCTCATTCTTTCTTCAGCGTTACCCCCCATTCCAATTGCTCAGGAATCATTACTTTTCTAACTTCCTTCTGCTCTGCTGAATCCCCCCACCCTCATAACACATGGGTTAACCTTTGCCTTCTCCCTATAGATGCTGCCTGACCTTATCAGATTTCTCAGCATGGCCTGTGTTTATTTCAGAGGGAATGACATCTCCCTGTTCCTGTTTCTGAGAGAGGACACATTCCCCAATCTGACTCCTTGATATTCCGTTTGTTCACAGAGAAAAGAGGGATCGCTCTGTCCAAATTCATAACATGCACAAAAGGACATCTATATATTGTGGTGATATTAAAATTAAAACATCTTAAACCAAATGAAATCCATGAGGAAATGGAATGTTGCAATGGGATCTGTGTGGGGCAGGAATTCAATCCGCCCTCCCCCTGTTGTTATTGAGTATGATGCTCCTGACCCACCAATCCACAGATCTGACTGAATGCACAAACAACCCCTCTCCATCCATTTCATTTAGAATAAGGTCAATATCAGGACGGATTAAAACACAATACAAACTGTGATGAATGCTGCATGTAGGGAGGCATGTTACTGTAGAGTTTTTACAGCACTGAGATCAGGCTGTTCGGCCCATCATTCACATACCAGTCTAACCGTCTGGACTCCCTCTCTAAACCTCTCCAATTCGCCAGATCCCTGTCTGATTGAAGACTGTCTGTGTGGGGTTTGCACATTCTCCCCGTGTCTGCGTGGGTTTCCTCCCACAGTCCAAAGATGTGCAGGTCAGGTGAATTGGCCCGTAGTGTTAGGTAAGGGGTAGATATAGGGGTATGGGTGGGTTGCGGTTCGGTGGGTCGGTGTGGACTTGTTGGGCCGAAGGGCCTGTTTCCACATTGTAATGTCATCTAATAAATCTTTCATTCTGTGCTCTCAGATTCTTCCTTGCTTTTCCTGGCGATGGTTCCTGTGAATTGCAGTGTGGAACCGTGCAGCATTGCTCAGCATCTCGGAAGCTTTCCCCTCTGCTGCTTCCCATTTCTTATTGAAATAATTGGTACAGCACAAGGATGGGTTTGTTTTGTTCGAAAAGTGAGAGACTGCTCCTGTCAGGAACCTGAAATAATTACAGAAGCCGCTGGAAACACTGAACAGTTCCAACAGCTTCTGTAGTGGTGGGGAGGGAGGGTTAATGTGTCAAATCTACACAAGGATAAAATAAACTCCAGCCACAAAACACTCAGAGTCCTAAGTTTTACAATCATCACTATATCATTTTTCTGAGCCATCAATTCCCCTTAAACCCTTCCAATGTGGAATACCATCTTTCTGACTCTCACTTTGAGAGATGTCCCTCAGTGAGCTCCTCCATCATTCTTTCCATTTCACTGGGGACCCACTATCCACAGTCTCCAATCAAATGACCTGAACTCAGACACACAGAGATCTTAAAGAGTGACACAATGCAGATAGGAAATTGATTTAATTTCTGTTTCTGAGTCCAATCTTCACTCAGTGAGACAGAGTCAGGTATTCAAGGCTCAAACAAGAGCTGGATTCTGCTTCTGGTGATTGTCTTCATTCAGTGAGAAGGAGGGCCGTGGGCCGGAAGGAGCTCATCATTGTCCTTCGGGTTGTCTGCTCAGTCTGCAGCATTGCAGGCCGTGGGAGCAGGGCAGTGGGAAAGGTACCTCGTGTGGACTGTAATAGGACTTTCAACACATTGTTCCAGGCCAGTTACAGAGCTCCAGGAATTCTGAATGAGGATCGGAAAAATGCATTGATTGAAGGAAAAGGATCAGGAAAACAGGATAAAGCTGATGAGATCACCAGGATTTCTCGATCAAACTCTGTACCATACTTTATTTGCTGCTTCATAAATCTACAATCCTGAGCTCAACCCACTCAGAGCAATATAAGCTCAGAAACAAATCATTCAGTCCAACACATCCATGCTGAACTGATATCCGATGTCAATCTCATCCTATTTGTCAGAATTTGGCCCATGTTCCTCTGAACCCTTTTTAATTCCTACACCCACCCAGATACCTTTTAAATGTTGTAATTGTACCAGCCTCCACTACTTCCTCTGGCAGCTCATGCACACAGTGCCCTCTGGGTGAAAAATGTTCCCCTTAGGTCCCTTTTATGTTTCCCTTCTCAACTTTAACACATGCCATCTGCTTCTGGACTCCCCCACCACAGTGAAATCACCTTGCCTTTTTACCCTATTGAGGGTCCTTCATGATTTTGTGAACATCTATAAGGTTACCCCTCAGCCACTGACGCTCCAGTGATAATAACCTCAACCTATACAGTCTTAACCTCCGGCACAAACCCTCCAACCTTGACAACATCCTTGTAAATCTTTTCTGAACCCTTTAAAGTTTCAAAACAGCCTTCTTATAGGAGGGAGTCCAGAATTGCACTATATACCAAAAGTGGCCGAACCAATACTGCAACATGACCTCCCAACTCCTTTACACAATTAACTGACAAAAATGACAAACGCCTTCTTCACTATCCTATCAAAATGTTAGTCCACCTTCAACGATCTGTGAAGCTGCACTCCAGGTCTATTTGTTTAGCAACATCCCTAGTACCTTGTCATTCAGTGTAAATGTCCTGTTCTCTTTTGCCTTTCCAAAATGCAGCACCTCACATTTATCTAAATTAATCTCCATCTGCCACTCCTCAGCCCATTGGCCCATCTGATCAAGATCCCATTGTACTCTGAGGTAACCATCTTCACTGTCCTCTGCACCTCCAAATTTACTGTCATCTGCAAACTTACTAACCATACATCCTGTGTTCACATCCAAATCTTTTTTTATAAATGACAAAACAACACGGATCCTTGTGGCACACCGCTGGTCACATGCCTCCAGTCTTCTACCTTCGAGCCAGTTCTCCACTCAAAGGGTAATTCTACTGTCCCAACAAACAAGTTTGAAAATATGACACCAGTCTCAAAACTCCAACAAGAATCTATTCCTGATGCCAACAGGCGGGTCAGTTTGCCACCGGTGCTGTTAACACTTGGAATATACCTGGAGCAGAGCAACACAAACCCAACTGGAGAGGGTGGCTCTGTATAAGGAGAGTCAGGGTGGAGTTAAAATTCAACAAATGTGATGGAATAAAATCAAAGATTAATGAAGGTAAGGCCGTCCAAAATGGTTCACAAATTATTGCATAAGAGGCTGGATAAAAACTGAAGCTATTGTAATAAATGGCTCAGGCTCACCATGGAGAATTAATGCGCTCGGATGGAAAAATGCTGAGTGATCATAAATTGCTGCAAGTTGCAAACAGCAGAATTAAAATCCAACTTGTTTTTTTACTGTAAGGATGAATATTTTAATCCTGTTGTTCTCTATATATGAATGATACAGATGGTCATTTATTATCCAGAAAGAAAAGACAATCAATATTTTCTTTGTCATCTAACTTGGATTTGGAGATGATACTGACGATGATACCAGCCAACAGGATTGTTTGTACAGACAGGCGAATAATAATGTCTCCAGGAAATAGCGGAAGGTTGTGGAGGGAAATGAACAGATTGAAGCCGCTGTGATGGAGTTTGGGATAAAAGGCTAAAGAGAGACCAACTCAACCGAACTACAGAGTGTGAAATGTGAACATGGATAGAGTTACCTTGGTGTTCATGTGCACAGGTCTTTTACTGTAACAAGATCTGCTGAAGGGGGACATAGAAAACATGTGGGATCTTAAGCATCACAAATGACCCATTGAGTAAGGAGAAAGAAAATACATAAAGGGAAACCCCGTGCTGTTCCTGGGGATCTGAAATCTAACCTCAGCAGGTCAGGCAGCATCTGTGAGAAGGGAACCAGAACCCATTTCTCCCACAGCAGTCTGCAAGGCACCAAGGGAGCTCCCTGATCTGATTGGCTCTGTGCTAATTAACACTGCACACAGATATTAATCCAGTAGGTCAGCTTCTTAGTTAAACAGTGAGTTCCTGAGAGTGACGAGGCAGAACCTTGTATGTTGTTCACACCCATATGGTCAGTAAAATGGTATCCTGCCCGTCCCATTGTAAACCCAGCTTCAGCTCTGACCATATTTCCTGAAACCCAGCAAAGGGGAGGAAACACTGCCTCCTGGTCTTAGGTTCTTTGCTGTAGGAAAAGGTGTAGCTTCCTGTGATCTCCCTCTGATAACGACATTGCTTTTAGTTTCTCTCACATAATCAGCTTTCTATCCCTTCTGGTTTCATAGTCTAGTCACTCTTCCCAAAGCTGAGGCTCCTGCTAAATGGTAGAATCGGGCTAGGGCATCAGTCAATGGGAGAATTAGTACAGGGGCATGAGTAAATGGGAGAATTAGTACAGGGCTATGAGTAAATGGGAGAATTAGTACAGGGGTATGGGTAAATGGGAGAATTAGTACAGGGGTATGAGTAAATGGGAGAATTCGTACAGGGGTATGAGTAAATGGGAGAATTAGTACAGGGGTATGAGTAAATGGGAGAATTAGTACAGGGGTATGGGTAAATGGGAGAATTAGTACAGGGGTATGAGTAAATGGGAGAATTAGTACAGGGGTATGAGTAAATGGGAGAATTAGTACAGGGGTATGAGTAAATGGGAGAATTAGTACAGGGGTATGAGGAAATGGGAGAATTAGTACAGGGGTATGGGTAAATGGGAGAATTAGTACAGGGGTATGAGTAAATGGGAGAGTTAGTACAGGGGTATGGGTAAATGGGAGAATTAGTACAGGGGTATGGGTAAATGGGAGAATTAGTACAGGGGTATGAGTAAATGGGAGAATTAGTACAGGGGTATGAGGAAATGGGAGAATTAGTAAGGGGTATGAGTAAATGGGAGAATTAGTACAGGGGTATGAGTAAATGGGAGAATTAGTACAGGGGTATGAGGAAATGGGAGAATTAGTACAGGGGTATGAGTAAATGGGAGAATTAGTACAGGGGTATGGGTAAATGGGAGAATTAGTACAGGGGTATGAGTAAATGGGAGAATTAGTACAGGGGTATGAGGAAATGGGAGAATTAGTACAGGGGTATGAGTAAATGGGAGAATTAGTACAGGGGTATGAGTAAATGGGGGAATTAGTACAGGGGTATGAGTAAATGGGAGAATTAGTACAGGGGTACGGGTAAATGGGAGATTTGGTGGGAATCAATAAATGGGAGATTCGGTGCACAGCGCCATGACATTGGAAAACTGGTGTGAGTGTCAATTTATGAGAGAATTGGAGCAGAGCATGTCTCAATTGGGGAATAGGGGCAGGAAATCAATAAGAAGAATTGTTGTTGCAAGCATCAGTTAATCGGAGATTCAGTTCATGCACCATCAAATGAAAAAAAAATGCAGGTCGCCAATAATTGGCGAATTCATTCAGGTGTCATTAAATTCGAAGTGGGAGAACGGGGGGTGGGGGGGCATTAACACTCAATGGGAGAGTTGGTGCAGTTCCAGGATTTGTGCATGTTTGGAAAATGGAAGAAATAGCCATAAATGGAGTCATACAATCATAGAGATTTACAACACAGAAACAGATCCTTCGGTCCAACTTGTCCATGCCTCAGTTTAAGAATTCTGGCAGTGCTCCAGTAAATTGAAGAATCATGGAACTACTCAATGGGAGAAATGGGCAAGGGCTTATCGGAATGTGAGAAATGTAATAGGGCATCAGATAATGGGAGAATTGGGGCAGTGTAACACAAGATGGGAGAATTCGGGCAGGACAATACTTGATGGGAGATTTAGAGTAGGGCACCCAAAAAACATTCAAGGGCCTCAGTCAATATGACGATTGGTGTAAGGCAACATTGTGACGAGAACTGGTTCAAGACTTCACTAATTGGGGAAAGTGGTGCTTAGCAACACTGAATTGAAGAATTGGTGTGGGGTATCAGTAAATGAAAGACCTGGTGCAGGGTGCTGATAACTTCGAGAATTGGAGCAAATGGGAGAACACGGGCAGTGAATCAATAAATAGGACAAATGTTGCAAAGGATTAGTGGTCGAGATTCAATACAGTGTACCACGAAATGGGGGAGTTGGTGAAGTTAACCACTAAAGGGAAGATATGTGTAGGATCGGTAATTTGGAGATTTGATGCAGGGATCTCCAAGATTAGAGAATTCTGGCAGCTGGTTTCTAAATGAGAGAATTGTTGCAGAGAAATACTGAATGGAAGACCTGGTGCACAGTGGAGCTAAATTAGAGAGTGGGTGTATGGCAACAGGAAATGGGAGAATTAGAGTAGCGCACCCTTAAATGGTAGAATCAGGGTCGGACATCAGTAAATGGAGGAATTAATACAGGAATATGTGTAACTGAGAGATTTGGTGGGAATCAATAAATGGGACATTCGAAATGCTTTGCTTGAATTTTCTAATATCTTGACACTCACACCAGTTTTCCAAAGTAATTGCACTGTGCACCGAAATTGGGGAATGGGGCCAGGGAATCAATAAAAAGAAAAATATTGCAAGTATTGGTAAGTTGGAGATTCAGTTCAGTGCATCACTAAATGAAAAGAATTCAGCAGGGCACCCGTACGTGAAAGAAGTGTTTCAGGGAACAATTAAATGGAAGGAATTGAGGCAGAGCAACAATAATTGGAGAATTCATGCAGGTGCCTTTAAATTGGGCAGGATAATACTCAAAGGGAGAGTTGGTGCAGTTTCAGGATTTGTGCAGGATTGGTAAATGGGAGAAATGGTGCAGAGCAATGGAGCCATAAATAGAGTCATACAATCATAGAGATGTACACCATGGAAACAGACACTTCAATCCAACTTGTCTATGACACAATTTTAGAATTCTGGCAGCGCTCCACGAGATTGGAGAATCATTCCAAGGAACTACTAAATGGAAGGATTGGACAATGGCTAATCGAAATGAAAGAATTTGGAAAAGGGCATGTGATAACAGGAGAATTGATGCAGTTAGCACCAAATGGGAAACTTGGGGCAGGATAAGACTTGATTCGGGAATGAGAGTAGGGCACCCCTAAATTGGGCGAGGGCAAGAGTCAACATAACGATTGGAGTAAGGCACAACTGAATGGAGGATTTGTTCAGGACGTCAGTAATTGGGGGAAAGGTGCTAAACAACACTGAATTGGAGAATTGGTGCGGGCCATCAGTCAATGAGAGACCTTGTGCACAGTGGAGCTAAATTAGAGAATTGGTGCATGGCAACAGTAACTGGGAGAATTAGATTAGCGCACTCTTAAATGGTAGAATCGGGCTCGGGCATCAGTAAATGGAAGGATTGGTACAGGGATGTGAGTAAATGGGAGATTTGGTATGAAACAATAAATGGGAGAGTTGGTGAAAATTGCCATTACTTTAGAAAATTGATGGGAGTGCCAATGTATTGGAAAATTTGAGCAGAGCATGTCTAAATTGGGGAATAGGGGCCAGGGAATCAATAAAAAGAAGAAATGTTGCAAACATCGGTAAATTGGAGATTCAGTTCAGTGCATCACTAAATGAAAACACTTCAGCAGGGCACCCATACGTGGAAGAAGTGTTTCAGGGAACTTTTAAATGTAAGGAATTGATGTAGGGCAACAATAATTTGAGAATTCATGTAGGTGCCCTTAAATTCTAAGTGGGAGGATTGGGGCTGGATCACCTCAATGGGGTGAAATTCCCGAATTAGAGCAGGATTGGAAAATGGGAGAATTGGTGCAGGGAAGCGGAGCAGTGATTACAGCCTTAGAGATGTACAGCACGAAAATAGACCCTTCAGTCCAATTTGTACATGCCTAAATTTAAGAATTCTGGCAGCTCTCCACGAAATTGGAGAATTATTGGAAGCAACTACTAAATGGAAACAATTGGGAAAGAGCTTATCGAAATGTAAGAGTTTGCAACAGGGCATCAGAAAATGGGAGAATTAGTGCAGTTCAGCACTAAATGGGTGGGTTATGCTGTGTTGCACGAAATGGGAGAATTGAGGCACGACAATACCTTTTGGGAAACTTAGTGTAGGGCACCGCTAAATTGGGCGAGGGCATCCGTCAATTTAAGGATTGGTGTAAGACAAAACTGAATGGAGAACTTGTTCCGGACATCAGTCATTGGGCGAAATGGTGCTTAGCAACACTGAATTGGAGAATTGGTGTGGGGTATCAGTAAATGAAAGACCTGGTGCACAGTGAAGCTAAATTAGAGAATTGGTGCAGGACAACAGGAAATGGGAGAATTAGCATAGCGCACTCTTAATAGTAGAATCGGGATAAGGCATCATAAATGGAAGAATTAGTACAGAATGTGTAAATGGGAGATTTGGTGGAAACAAAAAAGTGGGAAATCTGCTACACAGTGCTGTTACATTAGAATATTGGTGTGAGTGCCAATATGTTGGAAAATTGGAGCAGACCATGTCTAAATTGGGGAATAGGGGCCAGGGAATCAATGAAAAGAAGAAATGTTGCCAGAATTGGGAAATTGGAGATTCAGTTCAGTGCATCACTAAAAGGGAAAAAAATCAGCAAGGCATCTGTACGTGGAAGATGTGTATCAGGGAACAAATAAATGTAAGGAATTGATGCAGGGCAACAATAATTGGCGAATTCATGCAGGTGCCATTAAATTCTAAGTGGGAGGACTGGGGCAGGATAACCTCAATGGGTGAGTTGGTGAAATTCCCGAATTAGTACAGGATTGGTAAAGGGGAGAATTGGTGCAGGGAAGCGGAGCACTAATTACAGCCTTAGAGATGTACAGCACGGAAACAAATCCTTCAGTCCAACATGTCCACGCCTAAATTTAAGAATTCTGTCAGCTCTCCACTAAATTGGAGAATCATTGCAATAAACTACTAAATGGAAAAATTGGGAAAAGGCTTATTGAAATGTGAGAATTTGCAACGGGGCATCAGATACTGGGAGAATTAGTGCAGCGCTAAATGTGTGGGTTATGCTGTTTTGCACTAAATGGTAGAATTGGGATAGGACAATGCTATTTCGGAGATTTAGTGTAGGGCACCCCTAAATTGGGCGAGGGCATCAGTCAGTATGGGGATTGGTGTAAGGCAACACTGAGTGGAGAACTTGTTCAGGGTATCAGTAATTGGTGGAAATGGTGCTAAGCAACACTGAATTGGAGAATTGTTGTGGGGTATCAGTAAATTGGAGACCTGGTGCAGGGTGCTGATAACTTCAAGAATTGGAGCAAATGGGAGAACACGGGCAGTGAATCAGTAAATAGGACAAATGTTGCAAAGGATTAGTGTTCGAGATTCAATACAGTGCACCACGAAATGGGGGAGTTGGTGCAGTTCACCACTAAATGGGAGATATGTGTAGGATCGGTAATTTGGAGATTTGATGCAGGGATTGCCAAGATTACAGAATTCTGTCAGCGGTCGACTAAATGGGAGAATTGTTGCAGGGAAATACTGAATGGAAGACCTGGTGCACAGTGGAGCTCAACTACAGAATGGGTGTATGGCACCAGGAAATGGGAGAATTAGAGTAGCGCACCCTTAAATGGTAGAATCGGGCTTGGGCATCAGTAAATGGAAGATTTAGTACAAGGTCTGAGCAAATGGGAGATTCGGTGCACATTGGAAACCTGGAGTGAGTGCCAATATATGAGAAAAGTGTAGCACAGCATGTATAAATTGGGGAATAGGGGCCAGGGAATCAATAAAAAGGAGAAATGTTGCAAGCATCGGTAAATTGGAGATTCAGTTCAGTGCATCACTAAATGAAAAGAAAACCCAGCAGGTCATCCGTACCTGGAAGATGTGTATCAGGGAACAACTAAATGATGCAGGGCAACAATAATTGGAGAATTCATGCAGGTGCCATTAAATTCGAAATGGAAGGACTGGGGCAGGATAACCACAATGGGTGAGTTGGTGAAATTCCCGAATTAGAGCAGGATTGGAAAATGGGAGAATTGGTGCAGGGACACGGAGCAGTAATTACAGCCTTCGAAATGTACAGCACAAAAATAGACCCTTCAGTCCAACTTGTCCATGCCTAAAATTAAGGATCCTGGCAGCTCGCCACTAAATTGGAGAATCATTGCAAGGAACTACTAAATGGAAAAAAATTGGGAAAGGGCTGATCGGAATGTGAGAATTTGCATCAGAGCATCAAATAATGGGTGAATTAGTGCAGTTCAGCACTAAATGGGTGAGTAATGCTAAGTTGCACTAAATGGGAGAATTGGGGCTGGACAATGCATTTTGGAAGATTTAAAGCAGCGCACCCCTAAATTGGGTGAGGGTATCAGTCAGTATGAGGATTGGAATGAGGCAACACTGAGTGGAGAACTTATTTAGAACATCAGCAATTGGGGGGAATGGTGCTAAGCAAAGCTGAATTGGAGAATTGGTGCGGGCCATCTGTAAATGAGAGACCTGGTGCACAATGGAGCTATATGAGAGAGTTGGTGCATGGCAACAGTAAACGGGAGAATTAGAGTAGCGCACCCTTAAATGGTAGAATCGGGCTCGGGCATCAGTAAATGGAAGAATTAGTACAAGGATATGAGTAAATGGGAGATTTGGTGGGAAACAATAAATGGGAGATCTGGTGCACATTGCCGTTGCTTCACAACACTGAATTGGAGAATTGGTGTGGGGTATCAGTAAATAAAAGACCTATTGCGGGGTGCTGATAACTTCGAGAATTGGAGCAAATGGGAGATCACGGGCCGTGAATCAGTAAATAGGGCAAATGTTGAAAAGGATTAGTGGGAGAGATTCAATACAGTGTACCACGAAATGGGTGAGTTGGTGCAGTTCACCACTAAAGGGAAGATAGTGTAGGATCGGTAATTTGGAGATATGATGCAGGGATCGCAAGATTAGAGAATTCTGGCAGCGGACTATGAAATGGGAGAATTGTTGCAGGGAAACAATTAAATGGAAGGAATTGATTCAGGGCAACAATAAATGGCAAATTCATGCAGGTGCCATTAAATTGTGCAGGACAATACTCAATGGGAGGGTTAGTGCAGTTTTAGGATTTGTGCAGGATTGGTAAATGGGAGAAATGGTGCAGAGCAGAGGAGCCATAAACAGAGTCATACAATCATAGAGATGTACACCATGGAAACAGAGACTTCAGTCCAACTTGTGTATGACTCAATTTTAGAATTCTGGCAGCGCTCCACAAAATTGGAGAATCATTCCAAGGAAATACTAAATGGAAGAATTCAACAGTAGGAGTAGGGCACTACTAAATTGGGTGAGGGCATCAGTCAATATGAAGATTGGTGTGAGGCAAAACTGAATGGAGGACTGGTTCAGGAAGTCCTGAATTTGGGGAATTAGTGCTCAGCAACACTGAATTGGAGAATTGATGTGGGACCTCAGTCAATGAGAGACCTGGTGCACAGTGGAGCTAAATTAGCGAATTGGTGCATGGCAACAGTAAATGGGAGAATTAGAGTAGCGCACCCTTAAATGGTAGAATCGGGCTCGGGCATCAGTAAATGGGAGAATTAGTACAGGGATATGAGTAAATGGGAGATTTGGTGAAAGCAGTAAATGGGAGATCTGGTGCACTGTGCAATTACAGTGCAGGAGTGGGGCAGGGTAACCTCAATGGGTGAGTTGGTGAAATTCCCGAATTAGTGCAGGATTGGTCAATGGGAGAATTGGTGCAGGGAAGTGGAACCCTACTCTAATTGTCCCATTTAATGGTGCCATGTGAACAATCTCTAATTTAGCTCCACTGTGCACCAGTTCTTCTGTTCAGTATTTCCCTGTAACAATTTTCCCATTTCATAGTCCGCTGCCAGACTTCTCTCATCTTGCGATCCCTGCATCATATCTCCAAATTACCGATCCTACAAATACCTTCCTTTTTGTGGTGAACAGCACCAACTCCCCCATTTCATGGTGCACTGTATTGAATCTCCACCACTAATCCTTTGCAGCATTTGTCCTATTTAGTGTTTCACTGCCCGTGTTCTCCCATTTGCTCCAATTCTCGAAGTTATCAGTACCCTGCACCTTTTCCCCCCCAATTCCTGATGTCCTGAACAAGTTCTCCACTCAGTGGTGCCTTACACTAATCTTTATACTGACTGATGCCCTCGCCCAATTTAGGGGTGCTATAATCGAAATCTCTCACAAGGTATTGTCCTTCCCCAATTCTCCCATTTAGTGCAACGCAGCATAACTCACCCACTTCGTGCTGAACTGCATTAAGTCACCAATTATCTGATGCCCTGTTGCAAATTCTCACATTTCGATAAGCCCTTTCCCAAGTTTTCCATTTAGTAAGTTCTTGCAATGATTCTCCAATTTCGTGGAGAGCTGCCAGAATTCTTAAATTTAGGCGTGGACAAGTTGGACACGAAGGGTCTGTTTCCGTGCTGTACATCTCTGAGGCTGTAATTAGTGCTCCCCTTCCCTGCTCCAATTCTCCCATTTCCCAATCCTGCACTAATTCGGGAATTTCACCAACTCACCCATTCAGGTTCTCCTGCCCCAGTCCTTCCCCTTAGAATTTAATGGCACCTGCATGAATTCTCCAATTATTGTTGCCCTGCATCAATTCCTTCCATCATTCCCTGATGCACGTCTTTCACGTACGGGTGCCCTGCTGAACTTTTTTTAATTTGGTGATGCACTGAATTGATCTTCAATTTACCAATGCTTTCAACATTTCTTTTTATTGATTCCCTGGCCCCTATTCCTCAATTTAGACATGCTCGGCTCCAATTTTCCAATATATTGACACTCCCCCCAATTTTCTAATGTAATGGCACTGTGCACCAGATCTCCCATTTATTGATTCCACTAAATCTCCCATTTACTCATATCCTTGTACTAATTCTCCCATTTACTGATGCCCAAGCCTGATTCTACCATTTAAGGGTGTGCTACTCTAATTTTCCCATTTCCTGTTGCCATGGACGTACTCTCGAATTTCGCCCCACTGTGCACCAGGTCTTCCATTCAGTATTTCTCTCCCATTTATTCATCTTGGCGATCACTGCATCAAATCTCTAAATTCCCGGTGCTACACATATTCTCCATTTTGTGGTGAACTGCACCAACTCCCCCATTTCGTGGTGCACTGTATTGAATCTGGAACACTAATCCTTTGCAACATTTGTCCTATTTACTGATTCACTGCCCGTGTTCTCCCATTTGTTCCAATTCTCGAAGTTATCAGCACCCTGCACCAGGTCTCTCATTTACTGATGCCCCACATCAATTCTCCAATTCAGTGATGCTGAGCACCATTTCACCCAATTACTGAAGTCCTGACCCAGTTCTCCTCAGAGTGTTGCCTTCCCCCAATCCTCATACTGACTGATGTCCTCGAACAATTTAGCGGTGCACTACTCTAAATCTCTCACAGTGTTTTCCTGCCCCAATCATCCCATTTAGAGTTACACTGCACCAATTCTCCCATTTCGTGTTAAACTGCCCCAATTCTCCCATTTAGTGTTACACTGCACCAATTCTCACATTTAGTGTTACACTGCACCAATTCTCCCATTTCGTGTTAAACTGCCCCAATTCTCCCATTTAGTGTTACACTGCACCAATTCTCCCATTACCTGATGCAGCGTTACAATTCTCACATTTCGATAAGCCCTTCCCCAATTCTCCCAGGAAGTAGTTCCTTGCAATGGTTCTCCAATTTAGTGGAGCGCTGCCAGAATTCTTTGAGGCATGGACAAGTTAGAACGAAGGATCTGTTTCTGTGTTATCAATCTCTATGATTGTATGACTCCATTTATGGCTATTTCTCCCATTTTCCAATCCTGCACAAATCCTGGAACTGCACCAACTCTCCCATTGAGTGTTATCCTGCCCCCGTTCTCCCACTTCGAATTTACTGGCACCTGAATGAATTCTCCAATTATTGACGACCTGCATTTTTTTCATGTAGTGATGCACTGAACTGAATCTCCAATGAACTGATGCATGCAACATTTCTTCTTTTTATTGACTTCCTGGCCCCTATTCTCCTATAAAGACATGCTCTGCTCCAACTCTCTCATATATTGGCATTCCCAACAATTTTATAATGTAATGGCACTGTGCACTGAATATCCCATTTATTGATTCCCACCAAGTCCCCCATTTACTCATACCCCTGTACTAATTCTTCCACTTACTGATGTCCTAGCCCGATTCTACCATTTAGCAGGAGCCTCAGCTTTGGTAAGAGTGACTAGACCACGAAACCAGAAGGAACAGAAAGCCAATCAAGTGAGAGAAACTAAAAGCAATGGAGTTGTCAGAGGGAGATCACAGGAAGTTACCCCTTTTCCTACAGCGAAGAACCTAAGACCAGGAGGCAGTGTTTCCTCCCCATGCTGGGTTTCAGGAAATATGGTCAGAGCTGAAGCTGAGTTTACAATGGGACGGGCAGGATACCATTTTACTGACCATGTCGGTGTGAACAACATACAAGGGTCTGCCTCGTCACTCTCAGGAACTCACTGTTTAACTAAGAAGCTGACCCACTGGATTAATATCTGTGTACAGTGTTAATTAGCACAGAGCCAATCAGATCAGGGAGCTCCCTTGGTGCCTTGGAGACTGCTGTGGGAGAAATGGGTTCTGGTTCCCTTCTCACAGATGCTGCCTGACCTGCTGAGGTTAGATTTCAGATCCCCAGGAACAGCACGGGTTTCCCTTTACGTATTTTCTTTCTCCTTACTCAATGGGTCATTTGTGTGATCCCACATGTTTTCTATTTCCCCCTTCAGCAGATCTTGTCACAGTAAAAGACCTGTGCACATGAGCACCAAGGTAACTCTATCCATGTTCACATTTCACACTCTGTAGTTCGGTCGAGTTTGTCTCCCTTTAGCCTTTTATCCCAAACTCCATCACAGTGGTTTGTGCACTTTAGATAGTCCATAGAATCTGGGGGTGTTGTTGCTTTCAGGTTTCATTCTCTGTAGGTCAAACCTGGTGATCTGTCCGTTTTTTTTGTCGGTTCCTCAGTGCGTTGTTTATCCTATTGATGGGCTGTGGGGTGGGGTCAAACTCCCTCTTTTGGTAGGTGTTGTGCTTTTTGGATGTAGTCTGCTTTGTCCAGGGTGACTATCATTCTGCCTTTGTCTGCTGGTAGTATGATCCGCTTCCATGAACACCAACTCGTCACGAAACGAGACGACCAGCTATCCTCAGTAGCTACACACGCAGATGACAAGCAACATGAGTTTGACTGGGACAACACTACTATTATAGGATAAGCCAAACAGAGAAGAGTAAGGGAATTCCTAGAGGCATGGCACTCATCCACAGATTCAATCAATAAGCACATCGACCTCTACCCAATATACCGGCCACTGCAGCAGACAGCTGGAACTGACAACGGGAAGTGGCAGATTCAAATCACTACAAATGCCGGAGGAAAGATCACAGAAGTGCTTCACAGGAGTCTCCCAAGCACTGAGGATCTCACCTAGACAGGGGACAAAGTCTGCAACACAAATTCCCAGCTCGGCAAACAGACCCCAGCAGATTAGATGAGATTCCCTACAGTGTGGAAACAGGCCCTTTCGCCTAACCAGCCCACAGTGACCCTCCGAAGAGTAACCCACCCAGACCCATTTCCCTCTGACTAATCACTATGGACAATTTACCAAGGCCAATTCACCGAACCTACACATTTTCGGCCTGTGGGAGGAAGCCGGAGCACCCGAAGAAACCCACACAAACATGGGGAGAATGTGCAAACTCCACACAGACAGTCGCCTGTGGCTGGAATTGAACCTGGGACCCTGGTGTTAACCACTGAGCCACCTTGCCGCCCAAATTCTGGTGCTGTCAGACCTGCTGAGATCCCCCAGCAATTTCTTGTTTGGATTTCAGCCCCAATCCAGTTGGTGATGATCACGGACTTGTTAAGTGTATTTGGGAATGAGGAGGGAGCTGGGAGCGGGGTGATGGTGGGATAGTGGGGAGCACAGCTGTCTTCCAAGCAGTTGACCCAGGTTCTATTCCCGGTTATCGCAGTGTTGTGGTTTCTAAGTCGACTTTTAAAGGTAAATTACCAGGATGGAACCGGGTCGGTCAGATTGCTCCATGCTTTTCCAGGCGATGGATCCTGTGAATTAAAGTGTGGAACCGGGCAAAATTGCTCGGCATCTCGGAAGCTTTCCCCTCTGCTGCTTCCCATTTCTTATTGAAATATTGGGTACAGCACAAAGATGGGTTTGTTTTGTTTGAAAAGTGCGAGACTGCTCCCGTCAGGAACCTGAACTAATTACAGAAGCTGCTGGAAACACTGAACAGTTCCAACAGCTTCTGTAGTGGTGGGGAGGGAGGGTTAATGTGTCAAATCTATACAAGGAGAAAATAAACTCCAGCCACAAAACAGAGTTTTAAGTTTTACAAACATCTGTATAACATTATTCTGAGCAATCAATTCCCCTTAAACACTTCCAATGCTGAATACCATCTTTCTGACTCTCACTTTGAGAGATGTCCCTCAGTGAGCTCCTCCATCATTCTTTCCATTTCACTGGGGACCCACTATCCACAGTCTCCAATCAAATGACCTGAACTCAGACACACACAGATCTTAAAGAGTGACACAATGCAGATAGAAAGTTGATTTCATTTCTGTTTCTGAGTCCAATCTTCACTCAGTGAGACAGAATCAGGTATTCAAGGTTCAAACAAGAGCTGGATTCTGTTTCTGGTGATTGTCTTCATTCAGTGAGAAGGAGGGCCGTGGGCCAGAAGGAGCTCATCATTGTCCTGCGGGTTGTCTGCTCAGTCTGCAGCATTGCAGGCCGTGGGAGCAGGGCAGTGGGAAAGGTACCTCGTGTGGACTGCAATAGGACTTTCAACACATTGTTCCAGGTCAGTTACAGAGCTCCAGGAATTCTGAATGAGGATCGGAAAAATGCATTGATTAAAGGAGTAGGATCAGGAAAACAGGATAAAGCTGATGAGATCAGCAGGATTTCTCGGTCTAACTCGGTACCATACTTTATTTTCTGCTTCATAAATCTACAATCCGGAGCTCAACCCACTCAGAGCAATTTAAGCTCAGAAACAAATCATTCAGTCCAACACATCCATGCTGAACTGATAGCCGATGTAAATCTCATCCTATTTGTCAGAATTTGGCCCATGTTCCTCTGAACCCTTTTTAATTTCTACACCCACCCAGATACCTTTTAAATGTTGTAATTGTACCAGCCTCCACTACTTCCTCTGGCAGCTCATGCACACAGTGCCCTCTGCATGAAAAATGTTCCCCTTAGGTCCCTTTTATGTTTCCCCTCTCAACTTTAACACATGCCATCTGCTTCTGGACTCCCCCACCACAGGGAAATCACCTTGTCTTTTTACCCTATTGAGGGTCCTTCATGGTTTTGTGAACCTTTATAAGGTTACCCCTCAGCTACTGACGCTCCAGGGATAATAACCTCAACCTATACAGTCTTACCCTCCAGCACAAACCCTTCAACCTTGGCAACATCCATGTAAATCTTTTCTGCACCCATTAAACTTTCACAACATCCTTCTTTAGGAGGGAGTACAGAATTGCACGATATACCAAAAGTGGCTGAACCAATACTGCAACATCACCTCCCCACTGCTTTACACAATTAACTGAGCAATTAAGACAAAAACGACAAACGCTTTCTTCACTATCCTATCGAAATTTTAGTCCACCTTCAATGCTCTATGATGCTACACTCCAGGTATATTTGTTTAGCATCATCCCTAGTACCTTGTCATTCAGTATATATGTCCTGCTCTCTTTAGCCTTTCCAAAATGCAGCACCTCACATTTATCTAAATTAATCTCCATCTGCCACTCCTCGGCCCATTGGCCCATCTGATCAAGATCCCATTGTACTCTGAGGTAACCATCTTCACTGTCCTCCACACCTCCAAATTTACTGTCATCTGCAAACTTACTAACCATTCGTCCTACGGTCACATCCAAATCATTTATATAAATGACAAAACAACAGTGGACCCAGCACCGATCCTTGTGGCACACCGCTGGTCACAGGCCTCCAGTCTGAAAAGCAACCCTCCCCCACCACACTCTGTCTTCTACCTTCGAGTCAGTTCTCCACCCAAAGGGTAATTCTACTGCCCCAACATACAAGTTTGAAAATATGACACCAATCTATTCCTGATGCCAACAGGCGGGTCAGTTTGCCACCGGTGCTGTTTACACTTGGAATATACCTGGAGCAGAACAACACAAACCCAACTGGAGAGGGTGGCTCTGTATAAGGAGAGTCAGGGTGGAAATAAAATTCAACAAATGTGATGGAATAAAATCAAAGATCAATGAAGGTAAGGCCGTCCAAACTGGTTCACAACTTATTACATAAGGGGCTGGATAAAAACTGAAGCTATTGTAATAAATGGCTCCGGCTCACCATGGAGAATTAATGTGCTGGGACAGAAAAATGCTGAGTGATTGCTGCAAGTTGCAAACAGCAGAATTAAAATCCAACTTGTTTTTTTACTGTAAGGATGAATATTTTAATCCTGTTGTTCTCTCTCTCCGAATGATACAGATGGTCATTTATTATCCAGAAAGAAAAGACAATCAATATTTTCTTTGTCATCTAACTTGGATTTGGAGATGATACTGACGATGATACCAGCCAACAGGATTGTTTGTACAGACAGGTGAATAATAATGTCTCCAGGAAATAGCGGAAGGTTGTGGAGGGAAATGAACAGATTGAAGCCGCTGTGATGGAGTTTGGGATAAAAGGCTAAAGAGAGACAAACTCGACCGAACTACAGAGTGTGAAATGTGAACATGGATTGAGTTACCTTGGTGTTCATGTGCACAGGTCTTTTACTGTGACAAGATCTGCTGAAGGGGGACATAGAAAACATGTGGGATCTTAAGCATCACAAATGACCCATTGAGTAAGGAGAAAGAAAATACATAAAGGGAAACCCCGGCTGTTCCTGGGGATCTGAAATCTAACCTCAGCAGGTCAGGCAGCATCTGTGAGAAGGGAACCAGAACCCATTTCTCCCACAGCAGTCTCCAAGGCACCAAGGGAGCTCCCTGATCTGATTGGCTCTGTGCTAATTAACACTGTACACAGATACTAATCCAGTGGGTCAGCTTCTTAGTTAAACAGTGAGTTCCTGAGAGTGATGAGGCAGACCCTTGTATGTTGTTCACACCGACATGGTCAGTAAAATGGTATCCTGCCCGTCCCATTGTAAACTCAGCTTCAGCTCTGACCATATTTCCTGAAACCCAGCATGGGGAGGAAACACTGCCTCCTGGTCTTAGGTTCTTCGCTGTAGGAAAAGGTATCTCTTCCTGTGATCTCCCTCTGACAACTCCATTGCTTTTAGTTTCTCTCACTTGATTGGCTTTCTGTTCCTTCTGGTTTCGTGGTCTAGTCACACTTACCAAAGCAGAGGCTCCTGCTAAATGGTAGAATCGGGCTAGGGCATCAGTAAGTGGAAGAATTAGTACAGGGGTATGAGTAAATGGGGGAATTAGTACAGGGGTATGAGTAAATGGGAGAATTAGTACAGGGGTATGAGGAAATGGGAGAATTAGTACAGGGGTATGAGTAAATGGGAGAATTAGTACAGGGGTATGAGTAAATGGGAGATTTGGTGGGAATCAATAAATGGGAGATTCAGTGCAGAGCGCCATTACATTGGAAAACTGCTGTGAGTGTCAATATATGAGAGAATTGGAGCAGAGCATGTCTAAATTGGGAAATAGGGGCAGGAAATCAATAAGAAGAATTGTTGTTGCAAGCATCAGTTAATCGGAGATTCAGTTCAGTGCACCATCAAATTAAAAAAAATGCAGGTTGCCAATAATTGGAGAATTCATTCAGGTGCCATTAAATTCGAAGTGGGAGAACGGGGGCAGAATAACACTCAATGGAAGATTTGGTGCACTTCCAGGATTTGTGCAGGATAGGGAAACGGGGGAAATAGCCATAAATAGAGTCATACAATCATAGAGATTTACAACACAGAAAAAGATCGTTCGGTCTAACTTGTCCATGCCACAATTTAAGAATTCTGGCAGAACTCCACTAAATTGAACCATTGCAAGGAACAACTTAACGGGAGAATTGGGCAAGGTCTTATTAAAATGTAATTGTACCAGCCTCCACTACTTCCTCTGGCAGCTCATGCACACAGGGCCCTCTGCATGAAAAATGTTCCTCTTAGGTCCCTTTTATGTTTCCCCTCTCAACGTTAACATGTACCATCTGCTTCAGGACTCCCCCACCACAGGGCAATCACCTTGCCTTTTTAACCTATTGAGGACCTTCATGAAAGAATTGGTGCAGTGTAACACTAAATGGGAGAATTCGGGCAGGGCAATACTTGATGGGAGATTTAGAGTAGGGCACCCAAAAAACGTTCGACGTTCTCAGTCAATATGATGATTGTGCAAGGCAGCACTGTGAGGAGAACTGGTTCAGGACTTCAGTAATTGGGGAAAGTGGTGCTCAGCAACACTGAATTGGAGAATTGGTGTGGGGTATCAGTAAATGAGAGACCTGGTGCAGGGTGCTGATAACTTCGAGAATTGGAGCAAATGGGAGAACACGGGCAGTGAATCAGTAAATAGGACAAATGTTGCAAAGGATTAATGGTCTAGAATCAATGCAGTGCACCACGAAATGGGGGAGTTGGTGCTGTTCACCACTAAAGGGAAGATATGTGTAGGATCAGTAATTAGGAGATTTGATGCAGGGATCGCCAAGATTAGAGAATTCTGGCAGCTGGTTACTAAATGAGAGAATTGTTGCAGAGAAATACCGAATGGGAGACTTGGTGCACAGTGGAGGTAAATTAGAGAGTGGGTGCATGGCAACAGTAAATGGGAGAATTAGAGTTGCGCACCCTTAAATGGTAGAATCGGGCTCGGGCACCAGTAAATGGAAGAATTAGTACAGGGATATGTGTAAATGGGAGATTTGATGTGAATCAATAAATGGGAGATTCGGTGCACGGTGCCATTACATTGGAAAAGTGGTGGGAATGTCAATATATTAGAAAATTCAAGCAAAGCATTTTGAAATTGGGGAATAGGGTCCAGGGAATCAATAAAAAGAAGAAATGTTGCAAGCATCGGTAAATTGGAGATTCAGTTCAGTGCATCACTAAATGATAAAAAAAATCAGCAGGTCACCCGTACGTGGAAGATGTGTATCAGGGAACAACTAAATGTAAGGAATTGAAATAGGACAACAATAATTGGAGAATTCATGCAGGTGCCATTAAATTCTAAGTGGGAGGACTGGGGCAGGATAACCTCAATGGGTGAGTTGGTGAAATTCCCGAATTAGTGCAGGATTGGTAAATGGGAGAATTGGTGCAGGGAAGTGGAGCAGTAATTACAGCCTCAGAGATGTACAGCACGGAAACAGACCCTTCGATCCAACTTGTCCACACCTAAATTTAAGAATCCTGGCAGCTCTCCACGAAATTGGAGAATCATTGGAAGGAACTACAAAATGGAAACAATTGGGAAAGGACTTATCGAAATGTGAGAATTTGCAACGGGGCATCAGATACTGGGTGAATTAGTGCAGTTCAGCGCTAAATGGGTGAGTTATGCTGTGTTGCACTAAATGGGAGAATTGGGGCAGGACAATATCTTTTTGGCAGACTTAGTGTACGGAACCCCGAAATTGGGCGAGGGCATCAGTCAGCATGGGGATTGGAGTGAGGCAACACTGCGTGGGCTTCTGTAATTGAGGGGAATGGTGCTAACCAACACTGAATTGGAGATTTGGTGCGGGCTATCCGTAAATGAGAGACCTGGAGCACAGTGGAGCTAAATTAGAGAATTGGTGCATGGCAACATTAAATGGGAGAATTAGAGTAACGCACCCTTAAATGGTAGAATCGGGCTCGGGCATCAGTTGCTGTGGTGAAACGGGGGCAACTGCTCCCTCGACCATGACCCCACCCCCCATCACCAAACCATCATCTCCCAGACCATACAGAACCTCATCACCTCAGGAGATCTCCCACCCACAGCTTCCAACCTCATAGTCCGGGAACCCCGCACTGCCCGGTTCTACCTCCTTCCCAAGATCCACGAGCCTGACCACCCTGGCCGACCCATTGTCTCAGCATGCTCCTGCCCCACTGAACTCATCTCTACCTACCTTGACACTGTCCTATCCCCTCTAGTCCAGGAACTCCCCATATACGTTCGAGACACCACCCACGCCCTCCACCTCCTCCAAGACTTCCGTTTCCCTGGCCCCCAACGCCTTATCTTCACCATGGATATCCAATCCCTCTACACCTCCATTCGCCATGACCAGGGCCTCCAAGCACTCTGTTTTTTCCTCACCAGACGTCCCCAACAGTACCCTTCCACTGACACTCTCATTCGTTTGGCCGAACTGGTCCTCACCCTTAACAATTTCTCCTTTGAATCCTCCCACTTCCTCCAGACCGAAGGCGTAGCCATGGGCACATGTATGAGCCCCAGCTATGCCTGTCTCTTTGTTGGCTATGTCGAACAGTTGATCTTCCGTAATTACACCGGCACCACTCCCCACCTCTTCCTCCGCTACATTGATGACTGCATTGGCGCCACCTCGTGCTCCCGCGAGGAGGTTGAGCTATTCATCAACTTCACCAACACATTCCACCCTGACCTTAAATTTACCTGGACTATCTCTGACACCTCGTCCCCTTCCTGGACCTCTCCATCTCCATTAGTGACGACCGACTTGACACTGACATTTTTTACAAACCCACCAATTCCCACAGCTACCTGGATTACACCTCTTCCCACCCTATCTCTTGCAAAAATGCCATCCCGTATTCCCAATTTCTCCGCCTCCACCGTATCTGCTCCCAGGAGGACCAGTTCCACCATAGGACACACCAGATGGCCTCCTTCTTTAGAGACCGCAATTTCCCTTCCCACGTGCTTAAAGATGCCCTCCAACGCATCTCGTCCACATCCTGCACCTCCGCCCTCAGACCCCACCCCTCCAACCGTAACAAGGACAGAACGCCCCTGGTGCTCACCTTCCACCCTACAAACCTTCGCATCAACCAAATCATCCACCGACATTTACGCCACCTCCAAACAGACCCCACCACCAGGGATATATTTCCCTCCCCACCCCTTTCCGCCTTCCGCAAAGACCGTTCCCTCTGTGACTACCTGGTCAGGTCCACACCCCCCTACGACCCACCCTCCAATTCTGGCACTTTCCCGTGCCACCGCAGGAACTGTAAATCCTGTGCCCACACCTCCTCCCTCACCTCTATCCAAGGCCCTAAAGGAGCCTTCCACATCCATCAAAGTTTCACCTGCACATCCACCTATATCATTTATTGTATCCGTTGCTCCCAATGTGGTCTCCTCTACATTGGGGAGACTGGGCGCCTCCTAGCAGAGCACTTTAGGGAACATCTCCGAGACACCCGCACCAATCAACCAAACCGCCCCGTGGCCCAACATTTCAACTCCTCCTCCCACTCTGCCGAGGACATGGAGGTCCTGGGCCTCCTTCACCGCCGCTCCCTCACCACCCGACGCCTGGAGGAAGAACGCCTCATCTTCCGCCTCGGAACACTTCAACCCCAGGGCATCAATGTGGACTTCAACAGCTTCCTCATTTCCCCTTCCCCCACCTCATTCTAGTTTCAAACTTCCAGCTCAGTTAGTGTCTCCTTGACTTGTCCGACCTGCCTATCTTCTTTTCCACCTATCCACTCCACCCTCCCCTCCCTGACCTATCACCTTCATCTCCTCCCCCACTCACCCATTGTACTCTATGCTACTCTCTCCCCACCCCCACCCTCCTTTAGCTTATCTCTCCATGCTTCAGGCTCACTGCCTTTATTCCTGATGAAGGGCTTTTGCCCGAAACGTTGATTTCGCTGCTCGTTGGATGCTGCCTGAACTGCTGTGCTCTTCCAGCACCACTAATCCAGTATTTGATTTTCAGCATCTGCAGTCATTGTTTTTACCTTGTTTTAACCCATGGTTCCTGTCTACCAGCATGTTGTGCTGACTCGACTCTATCTTCCTAAATTATAGGAGACAAACAGGGGGAGGGAAGAACACAGCAAGCCAGGCAGCATCATGAGGTATGAAAGTAAAAATTTAAGGTAAAACAGTTCTTCAGGACTGGGAGTGGGAGGTAGTGGGAGCTGCAGATGAAGAGGAAAGGGAGTGGTTGGGATCGGGAGAGCAGCGGGATGGTGAGGTACGGCTACGTGGACACAGGTGATGGATGCAACCTGGTTGGGCGATGGGAGGGAAGAATCCAGTTGGGAGCTGGATGGCGGAGTCGTTAGATGGAATGGAAGGGAGGAGTATGGGAAGAAAATGGAGTAAGGAGATGGGTAGTAAGGTTACTTCAAACTGGAGAACTCAATGTTACATCTTCCAGGTGGTAGGATTGCCAGGCAGATGAGCAGTTGTTCCTCCAATTTGCGGTCTGCCTCACCAAGGCAACAGAGGAGGCCAGGGGTGATTATGTCGGAAAGGGAGTGGGAAGGGGAATTCAAACGGGCGGTGACTGGGAGGTCAGGTTGGCCCCTGCAGGCCCGGCTGTGATGCTCGGTGAAATGTGCACTTAGTTTATGTTCGGTCTCTCCAATGTAGAAAAGACCACATCGGGAGCATCTGATGCAGTAAACTCGGTTGGAAGAGAGGCAGGTGAACCTCTGTCTAACCAGCAAGTACTGATTGAAGCCCTATAAGGAGGTGGAGGAGATGGTGTGCCAGCAGGTGATGCATCTTTTGCGGTTGCAGGAGAAGGTACCTGGGGGTTATGGGGGAGATTGGTGGGGAGTGTTGCACGATAACGAAGGGGACAGTCTTGTGGGAGATGTGCCAGATGGTGGGATCCAAACCTAGTTTCCTGCACCTGATGCACCCGATGTGGTCTCACTGCATCAGGAAGACCAAATGTAAATGAAGTGAATGATTTGAGAGTGTTGCAGTCAGGCTTCTAAGGGCTGATCTGACCTCCCAATCACTTCGTATTTCAATTCTCTCCCCCCAACCCCCGCCAATCCCTTTCTGACATGGCCATCCTTGGCCTCCTCCATTGCCACAATGAACCAAACCAAAAACTGGAGGAACAAGACCTCATATGTCACTTGTGCAGCCTACACCCCGGGGACTCAACATTGAATTCTCCAATTTCAAATAACCTTCCTTCTAATCCTACGATTCCCTTCCCAGGCCTTGCCCTCCTTGCCTTCCTCTGATCAACACTTGATCCAGCTACCAACTGGATTCAGTCCTCCCATCACCAACCGGCTAATACACTTTATCTGTGTTCACTTATGCCCATCTCGCCACTCTGCCTCCTCCACCTTCACCCGCCCCTTTATCTATAGACCCCTTTACTCCTAACCCCAGTCCTGATGAAGGGTTATATCCTAGGCGTTGACTTCTCAACGTCTTGACGCTGCCTTGATTATTCTGTACTTCCAGTCTCCTGCGTGTCTATTTTGGATTCCAATAGCTTCTGTATTTTTTTTAATTGTCTTCTTGTGGAATAGACAGGAGAGAGGGAATGCGTTGCACCTGTTTTTATCCAATAGTTTTGATGGGCTGAATGGCTTTCTTATATTATTGTTAAAGCAGCTAGAGTTGCTGTAAGGGTTCCTTCTTTTTAACCGTGGAAATGTTTCGTGCCCAGCAGTGCTTTTGATTAATGTTACCTATATATTAACAGCACAAGCTTGAATGTTGGTCAGATTTGATACTTTCATACCCGAGGAGGTGACTCATTGTTCTGAAAATTATATAATCTTCACAGAACATCCCCACCTCAGATCGTATGACAGAGTGAAAGACATTGATCTAGCATCTGACGATGTTTGTGCCGAAGAAGCTATCCTGCGATTGTCCACAGAGATATCTAGGGACTGAGAGGATTGATGTCCACACGCCCCATTGTGTTCTGAATGATCCAACCAGTGGGGACTTTACAACTGATTTCCATCAAGTTCAATTTTGTTCAGTCTCCTTGACACCTTGCTCAGTCAATTACTGCCATGATATCAGGGACAATCACTCTGATTGTATGTTCATATCTTTTGTTCATGTCAATTGGCCAAGGTATATGTGTGGGACGTGTTTCCTTCTCTCAGAGGATAGTGAGGGTTGGGACTAGACAGTTAGGGGAGGCTACATCACTGAAATGTTTGGTGGGTGCGAGTGGGTGTCAATGGATTTTGACACATCAGAGAGTCGAGGACTACAATGCATGAAAGAGCAATTGCGTCCAAAATTTTCTCTACTATGATATTGGTTGTCGCTGAGATATCACTACTAACTTCCTCAAGTTCCCAAGTATTCATGTATTTCTCCACGGTAAATATAGTGTAGAAATATTCATTGAGGACTTCACCCATCTCTAATAGTTTCACACGTACTTGTCCACTTTGATCTTCGAGGGGTCCTATTTTCACTGTAGCTATTGCTTTTTCTTTTAATATTTTTAAAGAACCTTTTTGGATTTATTCTAATCTTCTCCGCCAAGGCTCTTTCTTGCCCCCTTTTCACCCTACTGATTTCCTTCTTCAGTAAACTCCTGTATCTCTTATATATCTCCAGGGATTCCCTTGATCCCAGCTTCCTGGACCTGAGCCACGCCCCAAGTTCGAACATGAATCTGAGGACCAGTTTTGTCCTTCCCCATAACTATTTGAAAATTAATAGAATTATGGTTACTGGTCCCAAAGTGCTCCCCAGTATTAACTCAGTCACCTGTCCTGCCCTATTTCCTGAGAAAAGTTTGAGTTTTGCCACTTCCAAAGTTGGACACTCTGTATACTGCTTGAGGAAACTTTCCTGACGCATTTACAGATTTTATCTCATCAATCCCTTAACGCTCAGGCAGTTCCAGTCTATGTTGGAAAAATTAAAATCCCCTATTATGATAACCCTATTGCTCCTGCAGGTCTCCCCTTTCTCCCTGCATATTTGTTACTCTTATTCTTGTTGACTATTTGGGGGCCTATAGTACAACCCCAATGACGTCACCATCCCCTTCCTATTTCTTACCTCCACCCACAAAGCCTCACTGGGTGATCCATCAGTTATTTTATCTCTGATTACTGCTGTTGTACTCCCCTTAATCAGATGTGCAACTCCCATCTCCTCCTTCTGTTATCTCTGTTTAAAGCACATTTACCCTGGTACATTAAGCTGTCAGTCCTGTCCATCACTTAGCCATGTTTCTGTAATGGCTATAATGTACCATTCCCACCTACCTATCCATGCCCTGAGTCCATTGGCCTTACCTGTAGGCCGCCTTGAATTGAAATAGATGAAATTTAATCCAAAAGGCAGGACTTTCTCTCTGTCGTTTTCCAGCCTAATCTTACAGACTTCTGATTACTGTATCTCCTTCCAGCCTCGCAATTTCCTCCCTGCTCCTGAGGATACCACCCCCTGCCAATCTAATTTAAGCACTCCCTTGTAACACTAGCAAATCTGGCTGCCAAGATATTGGTGCTCCCTCCAGTGCAAGTTTCTGACGGTAATCTCCCTCTCAGGAGCTTACCACTGTCAAGGTTTCTTTTTAAAAAATGTTTCTCCTAGCTCTCTGAAATCACACTGCAGAGCCTCGTCCCTATTTCTACTGGTATCATTTGTGCCAATGTGCATAATGGTTTCTGGCTCCTCCCCCTCCCCCTTGAGAATGTTCTGCAGCCACTTGTAGATATCCTGGACCCTAGCACCTGGGAAGTAACCCACCATCCTGGATTCCCGTCTGTGGCCACAGAATCTCCGATCTGTCCCTCAAACAATCGACCCTCCTATCTTTAACGTCCTGTTTAATTTTATTCTTTCCCGCTGTGCCCCAGAGCCAGTGGTAGTACGACCAACCTGTCTACTGCTGCTTTCCCCTGAACGGTCATCGGCCCCAACAATCCAAAATAGTATACTTGTTTTCGAGTAACTTTGACTCGGTCTGCATTATCATTCTAGGACAGGCCAAACAGAGACAAGCACAAGAATTCCTAGACGCACGGCATTCCAACCGGAACTACAAAAACAAACATATCAAGTTTGACTCCATGTACCACTCTCTGAGAAAAAGGGCCGGAAATTACATCATCGACACAGGAAATTACAATCCCAATTCAAGGAAACCAAAACACTCGAATAGAAAGTGGATGATAACACCAGCACTTCACTGGAGGCTCACTTATTGAGTACAGTCAGTGGAACAAACCAGGAACTTCCATTAGCTATTGCTTCAGATTACATCAGAGTGCTCATGGCTGCCACCACATAGAATCATTGAATGAAAATGCGAGCCTGCACCACCAAGTGCATATCCAAAGGGTTTTTAGACAGTTTGTGAGATTACCTGCTCAATCACCCACCGAGGGAATGCACTCCAGACACATGTCACCAGGGGCAGAATGGCAGATTCGTGATTAGCAATTTTGCCTGAGAGCACTGGGGACCCAGGTTTGATTCCAGCCTCGGGTGACTGCCTGTATGGATTTTGTGCATTCTCCCTGTGTCTGCGTGGTTTCCTTGAGGTAATCCAGTTCCTTCCCACAATACGATGATGTGCATCTCAGGTGAATTGGCCATGCTTAATTGCCAATAGTGTTCAGGGATGTGTAGGTTAGGTGCATTAGTCATTGGTAAATATAGGAGGAAAATGTTTGGGTAGGTTAGTCTTTGAAGGGTCAGTGTGGATTTTCGGGCAAAAGAGCCTAAGTTCGCACAGTAGGGATTTTATATTCTATGTCTGTGCCACCCTCTCAGTTCTAAACACACTCACAAATCCTCTCTGAATCCCCTGCCTTTCAATTTAAGTATGTATCCCTTTGGTTTTGACCTTTCGAGTAAGGGAACCATTTGCTGTCTGTTCATCATCTCCATTCCCGTTATGCTCTTGTACACCTGTACCAGGTTTCCTCCTCAACCTTCCCTACTGCAATGAAAAAAAGGAGTAAAGCTATCCCTCGCCCTTCAAAGTCTGAGTACTCATTTGTCTTGTTAATTCAGATGTGCATCATCTCACATTTATCAGTGTTAAACTTCATCGGCCATTAATCTGGATATAGAAATCATCTGTTTATATCGTCCTGTAGCCTAACCATTTCCTCCTCACTGTGAACCACCCAGCGAATCTTTGTGTCATTCCCATTAGTTATCATTCCACTGCCATCCATCTTCCACATTCTCACCATCATCATTTATGAATATCACAAACAAATCTTGATTTCCTTCCTATTCTCCAGATGTTATTCACAGTAGAAGAATTAAGAATTCCAGTCAGTTGCTATTCTTATTTTTGGGAATTTACAAAGTGATGTAGTTAATACCTATCATGAGGGAGCTGCAAATTGCACTTTCAACATAGAGTTGAATTCACCTTTTAAACTCTGCCCCTCAGCATGTCTTATTCATAAAGTGTGTACCTAATTTAGAATGAACAATGGTTTGGCACCTTGCGGTGGAACATTCGCCTTTTGTGTGGCACTGTTCTTTGTAATAATAGTCAGAACTGAAGAATTTTTCATCTGCAGGATGGACGCAAACTCATTGCTTGAATCAGCTAATGTGATGAGGATAAATACTCAATTCACTTCTACGTTATGGACAAACTGCAGGAGTTCAAATCATATTCTCATGTCTACCTTGAATTGGAAGCAAATACATACTGTTAAAAAAATCAAACATGTTGAGACACCATACCAGGGAAAAGAATACATTTCATCTGATTTTGATGGAGATGCAGAAATACAAAGTGAATGTGCAATCTGAACAAGAATCAAGTGATAGAAAAAGAAATACATCAAATCATAATTTTCAATGGTACCAGATCCCAATTTTCCTGAACAGTGATGTTTTTTCACCCAACCTCACTTTTGCTAAAGAAAGTTTTTCTCAGTCACTAAAACTTCATTAGCCATTCTTCCTCCGCCTTCCTACTCTTTTTTTACACTCCTACCTCCCTTGCATTACCCCTTCTGATGCTACATACCCTTCCACGGATGATATCTCTTCACATCTTTCTTCTCCCACTCCCACTGTAAGTTATACCAGTTCCCTAGTTACTCTCACTTCCACTGGCCATCACTTGCCCTTTTTGCTTTCCAACTAGGGAGATCGGAACTGCTAGTTTCGTGCTGCGATTGGTCATCTGTCAACAATGAGATTGGGATGATCAATGTCCAAGAGGAACAGACAATAGTGTATGTCTGTCACTGTCCAATACAAAATGAAAAGGATGGTTCTGTTCCCCATCCAGAATGGAACTTTTTGTCTGTCTCTGTGTCACAGCGCTTAAGCAAACAGCCTCATCACACATAGGACAAACCTCTCCTCAGAATCAGACGTCCATGCATCAGTTTTTCCTAAAACGTTGTGAGGACAGTGACCATATTGTTCAAACAAGCCATGTTCGATCATTTTGCTCTTTACCATTTTAACTCATTTTCCAATGTCATTTGAAGTGAGATCAGAGTAATTTCCCTCGCATGAAAGCAATATTTATCTCACGTAGCATCATTACCCCTCAGCAAACTGTGGTTAATGGGAATCAGAGGAAATTCTGTGCTGGTAATTTCCTCATTGAAAAATGGCACCTTCCCTCGAGCTGTTGGGAATGACAAATAAACTCAGCCTTTGCTAGTGCCTTCCAAAACCATGGATGGATTTGTCTTATTAATAACATGAAGACAAATCTGTTTTCACAGTTTGGTCTAAATTCTCAGAACAGTAAGACGTTGCTGGTTGAGTGTCACCCCAATAAAATCAGAAGTTTACAATAAGATAATGATTCCGATTATTTTCAATCAGTTACTTTCTGAGGACTGATCGTACGATGTCAGTGCCACTGAGATCAACATTTTCTCTGTCCAACAGCATCTCATCACATTGGCTCAAGGCTGCAACATTCCTCAATTCTACTTCATTCTCCAGCTCATTTGCCATGCTCGCCAGATATATGAGGCCCACAAGATGGAGTAACTTAGAGATGCCTATGAGCCTCTGGAACACGCCACCCCACCCATGCCCTGCGCTCTGAGTCCACCCCGTCTCCTTTTCACATTTCTCACATTTGGGGACCTAGATGATGCACATCTGAATCTCTCCTTCTTGCATTTCATCTGAGTCCATCCCCTCTCAAAAGTCCACCTCTTGTTGTGTATTCAATATTCCTGCTAAACTTCCACGCTCTAATGCTGAATGTTCTGTACTCAGCAAAAGTCTCAGCTTTATCCCGCTGTGCCCCCACTTTAACGAATTTCAGGAACGACATAATGTTGAACTCCTCTTCCACCGTGTTCTCCTCGGTGTCCATTTCTTTGGACAAGAGTCCACTCCCCATCCCACAGACCCTTCACCCAGCTCCAACACTGTCCGTCCACCTGGGCACATTCCACTGGCGTTTACTTGAACTCAATCTGTTCATTGAGAACTTCCAGTCGTTGTCTTAATTTCTCTGCATCCACCTCACTTTATCCAACCTATCACCCTCTGAACATACTGTACGCTGTATGCTTTGATCCAACCCTGACTGTGTTATTCAGCCTGTGTCGATAAGGGTGGTGGACTCACTTCTCCATTTCAGAGGCTGATTTCCAGCTCTCAGATAACTCCACATATCAACTGGTGGTCTATAACCTTTCCATGGCACATCAGGCCATTTTATGAACTAAATCTGACGACATTTCATCTGGAGATTCCCACCCACTCGCCCCAAAGGTGATGGTCCTCTGATAGCAGGGCTTGCTTTTATCTTCTCCTGAAAATCCATAAACAGAACTGCCTGGGCAACCCATTGCTTCCGCCAGCTCCTGCCACACAGAGGGGTGCGCATGGATACATATGTGGGCTCAAGTTATACCTGTTCCTTCATGGGGTACGTAGACCATTCCTTGTTCCAGTTCTTTCCACCTCCCATCCACAACACTTTCTCCGATACGTAGATGATATCATAGCTGCTGCACCTCTCTCTTGTCCAGAAATTGAAAAGGTTTCGTTTCCAATTTGCACCCCTCCCTCAATTTCACAAGCTCTATCTCTGACTCCTCCCTTCCTTTCCTTGACACCTCTGCTTCCATTTCTGGGGATAGACTGGTCACTGATATCCAGTATTAACACACCGACTCCCACAGCTACCTGGAGTATATATTCTCACACCGTGTTTCTTACAAAGGCTCCATTCCATTCCCCCAGATCCTCCGTCTCCACCACATTGCTTCTGATGATGTCAACTTCAGAAATGTGGCCTCTGAAATATCCACCTTCTTCCTCAACCGAGAATTCCCCAGCACTGTTGTCGATAGGGCCCCCAACTAGTTCTGACCCACCTGCTGCTATTCTACCCTCACCCTCTCTCCTCCCTCCTGTAACAGTATTAGAGTTCTCCTGGTCCTTACCGACCATCCCAGCAGCATTCACATGCAGAAGATCATCAGTCTGCATTTTCCCCACCTCCAGTGAGATGCCACCACCAGACACATATTTATTCCTCTTTCTTTTCTGCCTTCTGAAGTGACCATTTCCTCCAGGACACCCTGGTCCGCTCATTATTCACTACCCACACATCCACCCACCCCCCCACTCCACCACAGGTATACTTCACATTCCCCTGCCGGAGGTGTAACACTTTACCTCATCCCTCGTCACTATTCAAGGGCCCAAACATACCTTCCAGGTGAAGCAGCAACATTCCCCACAATCCGGTCTACTACATTTGCTGCTCACATTGTGGTCTGCTCTTCATTGGGGAAGCTAAAAGTAGACTGGGTGACCACTTCACAGAATAACCAAGATGTACCTATACCAAAGACCCTGAATTTCCAGATTCCTGCCAGTTTAATACCCCATCCTGCTCCCTGGTCAATATCTCTGCGTCAGACTTGTTGCAGTGTTCCAGGACATTTCAACGCAAGCTGGAAGGACAACACCTCATTTTCCCCGGGTGGACCCTGCAGCCCTTCAGACTCAAAATAATGTTCAATAATTTTAGGGACTGAACTCCTCAATACACCCTACACATACACCAGGCCTAGTTCTCACATAGCCTTCAATTACTCACCCCCTATTAAGTTAAAAATCACACAACACCAGGTTATAGTCCAACAGGTTTAATTGGAAGCACACTAGCTTTCGGAGCGACGCTCCTTCATCAGGTGATTGTCTAAGTTGTCGGTACACTTCCTTGCAGTAATCTGTTCTATTCTGAATGACAATGGCTCCTCCTTTATCTGCTGGTTTGATGACAATGTTGTCATTGGTTTTGAGAGCCTGGTTGGCATTGCATTGTGAACGGGTGATGTTTTGCTCTACCTTGTGGGTACGGCTGATGAATCTGGCATTTATATATTCCCTGACAGTTTGAGCATACATGTCAAGCCCAGGGCAGCGGCCCTCCGTTGAGGTTCTTTGGTCGCTCCTCTACAGATCCCTGTGATGACTGTTCAAGTTCATCAGTGGGCTCAGTGGGATCACTGCTGGCACCTTGAAAGAATTCCTGGAGTCTCATTCATCTGATGAACTCCTCTGTGTCTGCTGCCAGAACCAATCGGTCCATTTTGGTGGTGGGGCAGAAGTTGAGACCCCTACTCAGGGCTTCAATCTCTTCCGGTCATAGGGTGTGGTCCAATACGTTGACAATAGACTTCCCCGCAGTGATAATGTTGTCTACTCTGGTTCCAGGGCGGGCTTTGCTATTACTGGTAAGAATGCCAAGCTTCTCCAGTGTTTTGTTCTTGGCGTGCATGTACGTGGTGTAGTTTTGTCGCCTTGTCTGTTTGGCAATGTCACGTAATTGTACTGATGTATCCTGTGTGCAGGCTGAGAGTGTGGACTCCATCTGAATTTTAAGGTTGTGGCGCCTGCTGCAGAGTTGGTGCATGAGATGATTGAGAAGTTTACGAGTGGTGTGGTGGCAAAGTCTCTCTGCATAGTCTGTGTTGTAGGTCGACCTAAGTGGGTTCGTGATCCGTAATCATTTCGGGATCTTTCCTGCTTGCCTGCATTCCTGTAGAAAATGGATGTCTGTATCGATATGTGTAATCTTCTTGGAGATCCTCTCCACTTTAAGCCGGCAGTTAGTGGTGTCGATAGTAGTCATGATTTGGAGATGCCGGTGTTGGACTCGGGTGTACAAAGTTAAAAATCACACAACACCAGGTTATAGTCCAGCAGCTTTAATTGGAAGCACACTAGCTCCTTGATCAATCACCTGATGAAGGAGCGTCACTCCGAAAGCTAGTGTGCTTCCAATTAAACTTGTTGGACTATAACCTGGTCTTATGTGATTTTTAACTTTGTACACTCCAGTCCAACACCGGTATCTCCAAATCATCATCCCCTATTGTTAGCTACTAACAGTCTCCGTTAACAGCTATTCAGTCTCTTCTGTATATTAATCAACTTTTAAGGGCTACCATCCGTTCTGAGGAAGGGCCACTGAACTAGAAACGTTAACTCTGATTTCTCTGCACAAAAGCTGCAGATCCTTTGCAGCAACGTCGGTTTTTGTTTCAACAATATCTCACAATGTTTTTGTATCGCAATACAACACATCATGGATATTTAGAGCTCTGTTAAACATAGGAACTTTGTAATTTCTTATTTAATGTCCATATAAAATCCTCGAGATTCAACTGAGATAGCAGCTTTGCTTATATCGTTCAGATCAGTCAATTTGTCACAGTTCAGAAAGAAAAAGTAATCGATAGAGGGAAACTCAGCAGGTCTGGCACCCTCTGAGCAGAGATACACAGAATTACCTTTGATTTCAATATGACTTTTTCAGAGCAGTGTCACATCATATTCGATATGTTAACTCTGTTTCTCTCTGCAGATACTTCCTCATCTGTTGCGCTTCTACCATCATTCTCTGTTTGCATTTCATGTTTCGTATCACTATATTTCATGTTTCTTGACAGGGCTACATGCTGAATTCGGTTACATATGGACAATGTAGCCCTTTTCTGTTCCTATTATAGTTGGTGTGTCTGTGTCACGGCCGAAATCTGTTTCTTCTTTCAGAGTCAAAGGAAAAAAGAATATTTTTCTGATTATCCTGCAAATCTCAGGAACTCCACTTTGTTTGAAAAGACATTTTAGAGGCAGCTGACATTTCATAAGGTAATAGGAATAGGTTATTGATGGTGGAGCACTCTGTGACCTTCGTTGAACTAGCTTGTCTACCACTTCTGCAAAGGCTTTGGTTTCATATCACAGAATTATTTACAGCAGAAGTGGGGGAAACTCAGCCCATTGTCTCTTCCAGCTTGGAATGAATATATCGCTACTGTTAGTCTCCTTTACTGTCCCCATAGCCCTCCACATTTTGTTTTTAGCGGCTGCTTTTAATTGTAAGTATCCTGCCAGATATGAACAATATGATCAATCTCAAACAAAAAAAAACAGAACTTAAGGGCAAGCTCAACAGGTCTGGCAGTATCTGTAAAGAGAAATCAGAGTTAATGTTTTAGGTCCGCTGACCTTACTCAATCTGTATTCCCAATGATTAAATGGCTTGTATATACAATATAATTCAATTTATCACATTTAATATTATCCTTTTAGTTCACACTGTCATTCAGCATTGCACCTCCCAAATGTTGGCTGTTTCCTTGTTATGCATTAGATTTAATTCTATCTGTCAGAAAGAGTGATGATGACTGGGGATTATCATTGTACTCCCCATGCAGTCTCCACAGCCACTGCTCCCATTCCACCTATCTCCCAGCCAATAACATGTTCATTCGAACCTGACTCATTTATGCATAAGTCTTAATGAATACGTTCATTGTAATTATCACTTTTAGTTTTGGACTGAGGCCAAAATGCAGAAAAAAAACGGTTTACAGCAAATAAAACTGCATTTAGAAGTCTGTAAATTTATATAAATACATTACTGAAGCATATTCCCAATGGAAGTTCCAAAGTTGCCTTATTAGAGCAGTGAGAGGAACATTCGGAGAAGTCCACATTTCCTGTCTATATTCAGGGCGACTGTGCTCAATGACAGTCTGTTCGCTAGCGTTTGTTCCCGTGGAGGAGAGATCAGCACAGTAACAACACCCTGATTGTGATTCTTTTGGGGGTGGAAGGATTTTTGGAGAGATGGTTACAGCACTTAAACAGACAAGAGAGCAGAATCATGTAGCCTACGAAAGGAAAATATTCTTATTCTCCCTCACAACGGACTTCACTCGAGCAATTGGTGATGGGAGATGTGACCAATAGCCAGCAATGTCAACATGTAGTCCAGTCCAGATATATTGCGAACTGAATGTGCTGTATTGAAAGCTGGGACTGTTTGCTCTAACTGTGATTGATGTCAGTCTCCATGCAATGCAACATTGTCACTGGAGGCTTTCTCTCTCCTATTAGTAAGAGGCTTTATTCAGTGCGCTATCCCACTGTAGTAACAAATGCATCAGCTCCAACAGTAACAGAGATCAACAGCTGCATAGATCTGAATCTGAGAATAGCGGACTGGAGCATTACAACAATGGAGAGGAGGTTTTCCTTGAGTCTTTTCAAGATTTCCCCCACTTGGGGATTTCTACCATATCGGATATCAGCAGTACTGATGATTATTCTGGGCAGGGTGGAGGGTGAGCTACTCACCTATTCTCGCTATTGTTGGTGTTCTCTTCCTCTCTCCATTCATTAATCCCATAAACAAGTTTGAACTCCGTTGTAATTTCTGTTATCGATATTTGTCAGAGAAAGAAACTATTGTCTTCAGTTTCAATTGCAGTCTCCATTCATTATCTATGAATTACAGACCACTCCCTCACTAACATCTGAGAACAAAACTGTGCACAACCTCGAGATCCTTTTTTGCCCTGAACTGATTTATGTCTCCTGTTCTCTCTGTCACCAAACTTGTCCACTCCCAGCTCATAATATCCCCAATCTTCACCGCTGCATCAGTGATGTTGCTGAACAAACCATTGGCTGCACGTTGGTAAAATTCAGACTTAATGTTTCAAGCTCTCTTCTGACCACTTTTCCAATTACAAATATTTCAATCACAAAATTGCTCTTGCCTCGGACGTTACTTTATGATTAGGACAATGTATGAAAGTAGGAATGTCGCTGGATGTAATTCAGAAGCAAAGCCTATTAAACGAAAGATATTGTTTCAAATGATTTGTTTCAAGACCACTACAGCTGATGACAGAACTTAAATAAAAAATGATAAGAATTGGAATAAAAGTGAATTTCACGAAAAAACAAACATAAAAGCAACATTTTGTCTGAAAACCTTCATCTTTCACTGATCACCTTCAGTCAAGAAATTTAATTTTATTACCCGGTCTGGATTAATTGTAACTTGAGACCCATGACAATGTGTGTAACTTTATATTGGCTTGTGGAATGGCCTCATAATCAGAGCAATTAGTGATGGTAACCAAATGCTGCCCTTCCCACGAATGCCAACATCCCACGAATTAACAAAATTGAAGGTGAAATCAAATAGAGGAAGATGCTGAAAATCTGCAATTATAGAAAGAAATGCAAAGAAACGAACAGAAAGTGCTGGGGAACTTTCCTGAACTGAAAGCAGCTGGAAAGGAGTGTGATTAATACCGTTGACAGGGAAGTCTGCTTTGAAGAGGAGGAGAAATCAATAGAGAAAGAGAGATATAGAAGAAAAAGAGCAAACAAAGAGAATGATGATCAGCTGGACTGGCAATCAAATGTGAGATTCACCTCATTTATTTTTCGCCTTTCCCATTTTCCTGAATATCTTGCCCTTGTAAATATAGGTATCCACACTTTTCAAAAGTTCGCTTTTCACCACTTCCCTCTCTGAATGACTTACATTAGGTCATTTTTTCGCTAACCAAAAGATATCCGAACAGGATTTTCACTTTTATGAAGAAAGCCGAATTTTTTCCCATATGAATTAGTGCTACTGCACTTTACACCATATCAGCTTGCGAATGGTTTCATAGGAACGCTCTATTTATAAATAGTGAGGGAAACCTATATATATCTAAGATCATGTTTAAAGTGATTTGATTCCCTCTGTCTGTCTTCCCGAAGTGTTGTCATCTTCTTATATTCAGTAATTAGATATGGGTATCTCTGACTGGGGCAGCATGAGTTCATTTTTCCAGTTGAGAAGACCTTGAGCCACTGCAGTCCACGTGTTTGATCTGATTTGGTTTCATTTATTTTAGTCAAATGCACAATGGAAAGGTTTGTTTTTATTGTAGTGCAGGCACATGACCCTAAACAAGAAAACAGATATCACAGGGTCTTTGGACAGAGTGAGGCAGACATGGTTACAGCTTCACAGGAGGTGTGCAAATTAAGATCGACACTAGCAAAATTAATATTATTTGAAAAGTGAGAGATGTCAATTTGTCACTCTAATAATGGTAGGGAAGGAAGTGTTCCTGAGCATGCTGCTCCATGCTTTCAAGCCTCTGTGTCTCCTCCCTGTTGGAAGAGGTTGTAGGAGGTTATGGTCAGTTTGGGAGAGAGATCTTTGATGTTGCCAGCCTTTCTGTGACAATGACAAGTTTAATGGACGGAAGGTTGTCTTCCGTGATGGTCTGGACTGTGAACACAACCGTCTGTAATTCCTTATGGTCCTAGACAGAGCAGTTACCATGTCAGGTCATTATGCACCCGAATAGAATGCTTTGAGTTGCCAGTATCCAGAGCACTGGGAGATGGGCGGTTTCAAAATAGTTCGATGTAACAATTGGCTGTTAAGTGGATACCCACGTTCTGGTTGCTGTTTTGATAACAATTCAAATTTAACTGATAATTTTAAATTATGTCCTCTATACAAAAACCTTGCTGAGTGTATTGTATTGCCAACATCGAACTAATGAGCCATCACTTGCTTCAAACGAAGCCATCACCATGACAACGAAGGAGAAAGAAACAGAAACAAAGAGAAGGAGAGAGAGGACACAGCGAGGGAAACAGATGGACATTCAGTCAAAGAGAGAAAGGAAACAAAACAAGGAAACAGACAAGTCGCATGTGCAGGGAGAAAGGAAGGTAATAGGTTCAGGGAAAGAAACAGAAGACAAGGAAAAGGAAAACACAGGGAAATAGGTAGTGTGAGAGAAACAGTGAGAGACAAAGGTCACAGCGAGCTGGGGCTAGGGTCAAGGGGAGCCGGGGGAATGGGAGGAGCTGGGGGTGATGACCGGAGAGACCTGGCCGTGAGCACGGCAGTGACCTGGGGGTAGGGAGTTGAGGATTTATTTTGTCCTGTGCCAAGATGTCCAGGAAGATCATGGTAAGAATGGATGTACTGAACGATGGCCAGAAAACATGTCTGAGAGGTTACACTGCACAGGGCGTGCGCTAGGCGAGATCAATATGAATAAAATCAGCACTATCTGAGATGAGAGCCCATTCATCAGTCTAATAACAGCTAGGAAGAAGCTGTTTCTGAACTTGTTGCTCTGTGTGTTCAAGCGTCTGATTTTTTTTAGTCTGATGGAAGAGGTTGTGGGAGATCTTTACAGGTTTATGATGGGTCTTTGGTAATGTTAGAACAAAGAGCATTCCAGTACAGGAACAGGCCATTTGGCGGTCCAAGCCTGCGCCGATCCAAATCCTCCATCTCAACCTGTCTCATATTTTCTAAAGGTCTGTATCACTATGCTCCCTGCCCATTCATGTATATTTCCAGAACTATCTTAAATGGAGCACCACTGGTCACAGTTCTCCATTTTGAGAAACTCGCTTCCCCTACTACGTTCTGTCCCCTGTTGACAAGCCAGTTCTTCATCCATGTAGCTAGCACACCCTGGACACCACGTGACTTCACTTTCCCCATAACGCAACCATGGGAAATCATATCAAACGTCTTCCTGAGGTGCATGTACATGACATCTACAGCCCCTCCCTCATCAATCAACTCTGTCACTTCTTCAAATAATTCTATTAAATTGATAAGACATGACCTTCACTGCACTAAACCATGTGGCTTCTCACTGATAATATCATTTTCATCCAAATGAGAATAGATCCTACCCCTCAGTATCTTCTCTCGCAGCTTCCCTACTACAAACGTCAGGCTCACCAGTCGATAATTAACTGGATTATTCATGCTACTCTGCTTAAACAAGGCGATTAGAAACTTTCCAGTCCTCTGGGACCTCAGTTGTGTTCAACGACATTACAAAGATATCTGTTAAGTACCCTAGCTCTTTCCTCTCTCCCTTCCCTCAGTAATCTTGGATAGATGTTGGCATCGTTTTTGCGGCAACGAGCCTTGTAAATAGAGTCAATGGTTGGGAGATTGGAGTCCGTAGTAGACTGGGCTGTGAGCACAATCTTGTGTAGTTTCTGATGGTCCTAGGCAGAGTGTTGCTGAACCAGGACATTATGTACCCGGACAGTACGTTCACAATAGTGCATCTGTAGAAGTAGTAAATGCTAAATATCCTTAGCCAACTGAGGAAGGAGGGACGTTTTTGAACCTTCTTGACTGTCACACCTATGTGAGAAGTCCAGGGTAGGTTGCCAGTTATCATCACTCCGAGGCACCTGACGCTCTGCATTCTCTCAACCGTTGATGTAGATAGGGGCTTGTTCCCCTCCTTTCCTTCTAAAGTCAATGATCAGTTCTTTACGTCTGCGGAATCTGAGAGGGAGGTTATTATCATTCCATCATGCCACCAAACCCACTATCTCCTTTCTGTGTTCAGACTCATCGTTGTTTGATATCCCTCCTGCTTTGGTGATGTCATCAGCAAACTTACAGTTGGCATTGTTTGGAATTTGGCAACACAGCCACGTGTGTACCGGAGTACAGTAGGGGGCTGAGGACACAGTCCTGTGTGTACAGGGAGTACAGTAGGGGGCTGAGGACACAGCCGTGTGTGTACAGGGAGTACAGTAGGGTTCTGAGGGACACAGCTGTGTGTATAGGGAGTACAGTAGGGGGCTGAGGGACAGTGCCATATGTGTACAGGGAGTACAATAGGGGGCTGAGGACACAGCCATGTGTGTACAGGGCGTACAATAGGGGGATGAGGACACAGCCACGTTTGTACAGGGAGTACAGTAGGGGGCTGAGGACACAGGCGTGTGTCTACAGGGAGTACAGTAGGGGGCTGAGGGACACAGCCGTGTGTGTACAGGGAGCACAGTAGGGGGCTGAGGACACAGCCGTGTGTGGACAGGGAGTACAGTAGGGGGCTGAGGGACACAGCCGTATGTATAGGGAGTACAGTAGGGGGCTGAGGGACACAGCCGTGTGTGGACAGGGAGTATAGTAGGGGGCTGAGGGACACAGCCGTGTGTGTACAGGGAGCACAGTAGGGGGCTGAGGGACACAGCTGTGTGTGTACAGGGAGTACAGTAGGGGGCTGAGGGACACAGCCATATGTATAGGGAGTACAGTAGGGGGCTGAGGGACACAGCCGTGTGTGGACAGGGAGTATAGTAGGGGGCTGAGGGACACAGCCGTGTGTGTACAGGGAGTACAATACGGGGCTGAGGGACACAGCTGTGTGTGTACAGGGAGTAGAGTAGGGGGCTGAGGACACAGCCGTGTGTGTACAGGGCGTACAGTAGGGTTCTGAGGGACACAGCTGTGTGTATAGGGAGTACAGTAGGGGGCTGAGGGACAGTGCCATGTGTGTACAGGGAGTACAATAGGGGGCTGAGGACACAGCCATGTGTGTACAGGGCGTACAATAGGGGGATGAGGACACAGCCACGTTTGTACAGGGAATACAGTAGGGGGCTGAGGACACAGGCGTGTGTCTACAGGGAGTACAGTAGGGGGCTGAGGGACACCAGCCGTGTGTGTACAGGGAGCACAGTAGGGGGCTGAGGACACAGCCGTGTGTGGACAGGGAGTACAGTAGAGGGCTGAGGGACACAGCTGTGTGTGTACAGGGAGTACAGTAGGGGGCTGAGGGACACAGCTGTGTGTGTACAGGGAGTACAGTAGGGGGCTGAGGGACACAGCCGTATGTATAGGGAGTACAGTAGGGGGCTGAGGGACACAGCCGTGTGTGGACAGGGAGTATAGTAGGGGGCTGAGGGACACAGCCGTGTGTGTACAGGGAGTACAATAGGGGGCTGAGGGACACAGCTGTGTGTGTACAGGGAGTAGAGTAGGGGGCTGAGGACACAGCCGTGTGTGTACAGGGCGTACAATAGGGGGATGAGGACACAGCCACGTTTGTACAGGGAGTACAGTAGGGGGCTGAGGACACAGGCGTGTGTCTACAGGGAGTACAGTAGGGGGCTGAGGGACACAGCCGTGTGTGTACAGGGAGCACAGTAGGGGGCTGAGGACACAGCCGTGTGTGGACAGGGAGTACAGTAGGGGGCTGAGGGACACAGCTGTGTGTGTACAGGGAGTACAGTAGGGGGCTGAGGGACACAGCTGTGTGTGTACAGGGAGTAAAGTAGGGGGCTGAGGGACACAGCCGTATGTATAGGGAGTACAGTAGGGGGCTGAGGGACACAGCCGTGTGTTGACAGGGAGTATAGTAGGGGGCTGAGGGACACAGCCGTGTGTGTACAGGGAGTACAATAGGGGGCTGAGGGACACAGCTGTGTGTGTACAGGGAGTAGAGTAGGGGGCTGAGGACACAGCCGTGTGTGTACAGGGAGTACAGTAGGGGGCTGAGGGACACAGCTGTGTGTGCACAGGGAGTACAGTAGGGGGCTGAGGACACAGCTGTGTGTGTACAGGGAGTACAGTAGGGGGCTGAGGACACAGCCCTGTGTGTACAGGGAGTACAGTAGGGGGCTGAGGGACAGTGCCATGTGTGTACAGGGAGTACAGTAGGGGGCTGAGGGACACAGCTGTGTGTGTACAGGGAGTACAGTAGGGGGCTGAGGACACAGCCTTGTGTATATTGACTACAGTAGGGGGCTGAGGGACACAGCCGTGTGTGCACAGGGAGTACAGTGTGGGGCTGTGGACACAATCTCCAGGAGCACCAGAGTTGAGTGCTATTATGGCAGAGGTGAGGATACCTACCTTCACTAATTGTGGTCTGTGGGTCAGAAACTCGGGGATCCATTTGCAGAGGGTGGAGGTGGGACTAAGGTCACGGAATTTTGAGATCAGTCTGGAGGGGATAATGATGTTTAAGGTGGAGCTGTCGTCAATGAGCAGGAGTCTGGTGTAGGTGTCTTTGTTGTCCAGATGTCCTAGGGATGAGTGCAGGGCTCGGGATATGGCATCTGTTGTGGACCCATTACATCAGTTAGCATATTATATAGGATCAAGTCAGGCTGGGAGATTGGAGGTGATGTGGGCCATAACCAGCCTTTTAAATCACTCCATGTTTATTGAGGGGAGAGCCACTGGGCGGTAATCATTAAGTCATTAAAGCATGAGCTTTCTCACTTACAAGGTTGATGTTGGTCTTCTTGAAGCAGGTTGGGATTTCAGCTTGTCGGAGGGAATGGCTGAAATTGTATATGAATACCTCTTCCAGTTGGTCCTCCCAGGATCTGAGTGCTCAGCCGGGAACACTATCCAGGCCCATCGCTTTCCATGATTTGACCTGCAGGAAGACTGATCATGCCTGCAGCAGTGACAGCGGGCACAGGTATATCCGAGGGTGTCGGGGCAGGTTTCAGCCTGGCAGTCACACAGTCATTCATCGCAGACATCCCTTCGCCGACCTCCCTCCATCGTCATCAATACACAGTGACATGGTTCGTGTGAGCACCACTCAGTTAGTGTTGAGACAGAGTGACATCAATGGACTGGGATTGTGTGCCACAATGAAGTAAACTCACACCAAAAGGGGGTAGCGTGTGCTTCTACTGAGAGTCAGTGCTGCAGGGAGTGAAGACTTTACAGGTGTAATTCAAGTCAATCCACTGCTTCAACCTGAATGGTGTCAAGCACCTTGACTGTTGTGCCTTGGAGAGGGTGGACGGTCCTTAATGAGCCAGGAGTTATTCTGGAATCTCATCCTTCATAAAATCCTGATTGATATACACACTCATGGACGTCTTCTCGACTGCTCGAATTTCATTCAGTCTGTTTTGTTTGAACAGACATTTCAAGGCAGTTGTACACCAGAGAAGAGTAGGAAAAGAGAATGGGTGATTGTGCACTGTACCTGTCACCGGACCAGCATGTCTGCCCCAGAAATATTTATTGTGGGTCAGATAATCTCAATTATTATGACATGGATGAAGGCCATTCAGCCCATCGTGGAGTCACAAGTTCTCTAATTGCACAATTGGAGATAGAGAGAGTGTGTAAAGAGACATTGTGTGAGAGAGAAATAAACAGAGAGAAATCAAGTGAAGGGAGATAAACTGAGAGAGGATAGAAAAGGGGGAGTGACTGACTGAGTGAGAGAGGAAGAGGTGTTAGATGAGGGTGAAGTTAGGTAGATCAGAAGACTGCATTACGTTCGATAAATATGGACAGACAGAAGTTAGAATCTTTATTTAGAAATTCCTCTGGACGGCAAGCCCTTTGTCTGGGCTTCATACACTGTGAGCACTGTGCTGATACTGGCTGTCATCCCAAATTATTTATTTACAACAATATCACAGAGCTGGGTTACTGACAGCTAAACAGAACCCATTAGGTCAATAGATTGGTTCCATGGAGAAAGCAGAGTTTTTAAATAGACTGTGCCAAGAGCAGCAGGAAATGATAACCACCACCCCGCCTCCACGATCCCCCCACCCCCTCCCACACCGATACTGTATGAGAGATTAGGCCAGAGAATCTCAGTGAGGGGATTCACTGACAGAGGTGACATCACGATCTTAGCTGTAGGTCAAATAATGATTGATAAAGTTTGCATACCACTTTCCTAGTTATCTAATTCACATTTCAATTTATATAGCTCAATATCAGGAATGTATTTTAACAACTTTATCTCTTTGTACTTTGCATATATTGGTGTGTGCAGAAAATCATTTTGTTCCTGTATTTTGCATTGCATAAATGCATTTCATTAATATTGTCTCTGCTAATTCCTCATTGTAGATGTATTCTTGAATCTGTTCTTCATATGAGTAATAAAGAGTAACATTCCAATACTGGTAAATGGGGAACATCACTGTCCCTCAACCCTCCGCCATGTCCTCCAGACCTCTCCGTCTTCTGCCTTTTCCCCAATATCATAATCACAATGTAATTGAAGTCCATTAAATGACACTTCATGACAGCTCCTTAACATCGATAACATCAACAGCATGACCCAAACCTGCGCTCTCTGATCCTGGAATAACAATCTGCACTGTGTTTGCAATGTGCACTTCTCTGTTAACGTATCCATGCCATTTATTTTGTTGTAACCCACGTTTTTTTTGGTACATTTTGCGATCAGATCATGGATGATAGTTGTTTTCTCAATGTTTTACAGATATTGCAATGACTGATCAGTTGTTGCAGGATTCATTTCTGTATTTATGAGCAGAGAAGCATTTTTATGTTCCGTTAAACTTCTGGCCTTACATCCATATCCAAGGCCGACTGAATGGTTACACACAATCAATCTGCCATCTTTAACATTCCTTCCTTCAGTCACACTCACATATCACACCCAGAATGCATAAATGTTCAACGTTATTTATTTAGAATTTTAATAAAGTAGCTTTGAATTCAAAGGGGTTAAGTGGAGCTATTTGTTCAGCGATTGTAATTACGTCAGTCTCCGTGGATCGTAAGCGTCCCTAGAGAGATTTTCTCATCTATCAATCAGGGAATACTTTCAGTGTTTTATCCCATAGTGTGAGCGGGAGCATGTACAACAGCAATAAGAGAGATTAGCAGCTTCAGAGAGAAGGGCACGAAAGATGGAAATCTAGGAACATTAGACTGGAATGTTCCAACAATGGATAGGAGTTTATCCTATGGTCTTTACTGGCTTTCCCAACCTTGGATATCATTACCATCGCGGATTGAAGATGTACTGAAGGTTATTCAAGGTGGTTACTATCCTATCCTTGCTATAGTTGGTGTTCCTGGTAAGTCACTCTTCTGTTTAGTGAAAAGGCCTGAACTGAATCGATGCTCATGATATGCAGATTTTGGAAAGGTGCAAGCCAACGTTTTCAGTTCCAGTCAAAGATTCTATTCCTTAGGAATTATAACTAGCAAACTATTATTTACATATTACTCTGCAATACGCGAGGATAAAACATACTGTTCTCAACATCTTTGATTCGTTTTCTCCTGCAAAGTGTACATCTCCATATCCTCCCCACATACCAATCCTGTCCAGTACCACCATTAAGCCGTCCCAGTCTCCTCCTCAGCCTCAGTTCAATTCCTGAATAAACCATCGTTTGTGCCTTTGTTAATTCAAGATACATCTGTTTCAACGCCCTTCTAACCACGTGTCCATTGCAAAATAATTGCACTTGAGATGTTTAACTTGTTCTCTGCACAAAATCTAGAAGATGGGCAGCCAGTGTATGGTGGGTCACGTCATTGGCTCGTATTCTAGAACCACAGAATAATAACCTGTTGATATTGGCTTCCCTTTGCCCATTAGAGAAGGCAGTGGATCATCCTTCTCTGGTTAAGTCTCTGTTTAACTGAAAACCCACGACAATGTGTTGTACTATTTATTGTCGTGTGGAACAGCTGAAACAGCGACTCAGTTCAAGATCAGCATAACGTGCTGGCCTGAGCATGGCTGCACAAATCCCGTGAGGGCAGAACAAAAGGAAAGGTAGCTCCCTTCCTCTGCCTACATCCCATATTCCAATGGCTCATTTCCATTCAGGTAGGTAGCCATTCACTGTTTTAGATGGATTCTTTGTGATTGAGTCTCTTCCAAGAGCGATGACCACCTCCATGGGCACCTCTGGTGCTTGCTTTATTGATGCTGACCTACGGATGTAAGGATGTTTTTAAATTCTACATCAATGGCATTGCAATGTAAATGAATTGCTTCTTGTGTCAAATGAAAGAAATGCAGCCAGCTAAGTGAGGGAAAGAAATTATTGTAATCAAACCTGAGAGTGTTGTTGATGCAATATTTGGGGTATTGTGGACAGATTTTCTTTACTTTATATGGAGTGATCTCTTTACCACAGAGAGAGTGATGAGGGGTTCCACCAGATTAATCCCTGGGATTAAGACACCGTGAGGAGTGAGTGAAGCTTGATCTATAGCGCTCTGAGGGAATAAGAGGTGATTGCTTTGAACCCTGAGAGGGATGGACAATCACTCCTGATGTACTAAACAGACAATGAGAAGGTGATAAATTTCACGACTGCTATTTCATTCAGGATGCGTGATTCGGGATAGTTTAAGTGCCTGGGCGGACTACACCCACCCACCCCAACCCCTACTCCCCATTGAAAGATACAGAGAGGTCCAAGTTTTGAATAAACACTCCCCACATTAATACAGTGCAGTTGGTGTGTGATCCTGAACTGAATGTCATATTATCCACCACCTTTACAGCAGGCACAGTACATTCATTCTAAAGCTTAACTATTTCCAACATCTCTGACCTTTATGAAGAACATGAATCTATCTTCTCAGAGATACAAGGTCCTTCCTTAAGGTTTAGACCAGAAGACTATAAGACATTGGAGCATAAATTAGGACAGTTAGCCCATCGGGTCTCTCCGTCATTCAATCATCGCTGATAGGTTTCTCAAACCCATGCTTCGACCTTCTACCCATAACCCTTCATCCCCTGGATAATCAAAAACTATCTCCGTCTCAAATATACTCAATGACCTTCCCCCACAGCCTTCTGTGGCAATAAATTTCAAAGGTTCCACCCTTCTAGAGTTAAATAACTTTCTCCTTATCACTCTCTAAAAAGTGTTCCCTTTCATCTAAGGCTGTGCCCTCGGATTCTAATCCAATGGATACATCTTATCAGCATCCACTCTCTCCGGGTCATTCAGTATCCTGTCTATTTCAATTACATTCCCTCTCATCCTTTCAAACTTTACCAAGTATAACCCAGAGTACTCAAACATTCCTCATGCAATAAGCTTTTCATTCCGATGACCATTCTCGTGAAAATCTTCTGAACACGCTCCAGGACCAGTACATCCTTCCTGAGGTATGGAGCTCAAAAATGAGCACAATACTCCAAATATGGTCTGTTCAGAGCCGTATACAGTCAGTTCTTACGTTCAATTCTTGTCAGAGTAAATGCTCCCAATCATAATTACAATTGCCATCCTAACTACTGCCTCAACCTGCAAGCTGACCTTGAGAGAACCCTGCACTAGAACTCCCAACTCCCTTTGCACTTCAGATTTCTGAATTTTCTCGCCATTTAGAAAATAGACCATGCCTCTATTCTTCATGCCAAAGTGCATGACCTCACACTTTCCAACGTTGGAATGCATCTGACGATCTCTTTACATGTCCAAATCCTTGTTCAGCCTCTCCACTTCCTCAATATGACCTGTCCATCTCCTTGTCTTTGAATCGTCTGCAAACCTAGCCAGAGTGCCCTCAATTCCTTCATCTAGATTCGTTAATGTAACAAGTAAATAGTTATAATTCCAACACTGAGCATTCTGGATCACCACTTGTCACCGGCTGCCATCCTGAGAAATACACATTTATCCCCACTCTTTGCTTTCTGCCAGACAGACAAGCTTCTATTCTTGCCACTGCCTTGCCTCGAACACCACGGACCCTTATCATACTCAGTAATCTCCTGTGTGACACCATGTCAAAGCCCTTCTTGAATTCCAGGTGGATAACATCCATTGGCTGTGCTTGATCGAGCCTGTTCATTTCCTCTTCAAAGAATTCCAATAGATTTGTCTGGCATTAACTTCCCTTGATGAAATCATGCCGACTTTGCCCTATTTTACCAAACACTGTCAACTATTCAGAAATCTCATCCTTCAGAGTGGATTCCAGGATCTTACCCATGACAGAGGTTAAACTATTCATGGTGGGATTTTTTTGTCTTTTTCCTTACTTCCTTGTTAAAAAGGAGAGTCACGTTAGTGGGTTTCCAGTGCTCTGGGATCGTTCCTTACTCTTGTGATTCCTGAAAGATAACCACGATTGCCTCCACTCCCTCTTCAGCTATCTCCCTGATAATACTGGGATGTAGTCCATCTGGTCAAGGTTATTTACCCATCTTCGGGCCATTACATTTTTTTCTAGCATGTTCTCCATGGTGGGGGCCATCATACTCAGCTCTGGCCCATCAATCTCTTGAATGTTTAAGGTATTACTCGTGCCTTCCACCATGAAAGCTGATGCAAAGTAATTATTCAGTTCCTTGGCCATTTTCTCGTTCCTCCACTGCTATCTCTCCAATGTCATTTTCCAGCAGTCTAATGTTCACTTTTGCCGCTCTTTTGTACTTTATATATCGAAACAAACTGTTCCAGTCTTCCTATATGTTACTGGCGAGCTTACCCCCATATTTAATAATCTCCCTCCTTATTTTATTTTATTTGCCCTCTGTTTTGTCTTTGTAAGTTTTCCAATCCTCAGGTTTCCCACTGCACTTTACCACATTATATCATTTCTCTTTTGCTTTTATGCTATACCTGACTTCCCTAGTCAGCTATGGTTGGCCCATCCTCCCTGTACAAGCCTCTTTTTCCTCTGGATAAATCTCTGCCTTATTCTGAATTACTCCAAATATGTCCTGCCATTGCTGTTGCACTGTCTTTCCTGCTGGGCCCGAATCCCAGTCAATTCCACCCAGCTCCTCACTCATGTCTGTGTAATGGCCTTTATTCAGCTGCAATACCGTCACTTCTGATTCTAACTTCTCCACCTGAACTTGAAGAGTAAATTCAATCATATTATGATCACTGTCACTTGCAGCTCCCCTCATCCAGTCTGCCTGCACAAGCTGCTTCAAAAAGCCACCTCGTAGACGTTCCACAAATTCCTTTTCTGCCAACCACTATCAATCTGAATTCCCAGACCATCTGTATAATAAACTCTTACATGATCACTGTAACTTTGCATTTCCTGCAGATCCTTTTAACTCCTGATGTATCTTACACCCCAGCTCCCTACAGTTTTTCACCTTTTTGATTCATCAATTCTACCGACACAGATTCTACACCATCTGACCTTATTTAATTTCTTATTATTGATTATTGATTCAATTCCATTCTTAATACTGAGCCAACTCTATCTCTCTGCCCACTTGCCTATCTTTTCGACAGGATGAATATCCTTGAATATTCAGCTCCCAATCCTGATCCTCTTGCAGCGATGTCACTGTTCTGCCCAGTATGTCGTACCTACCAATTTATGGATGAGTCACAAGCTCATTTACCTTATTCCTTATCCTGCATGCATTTCGATATAATACTTCAGTCCTGTATTACCCGTCGCTCTTCTCATTGCCATTTGTTTGTCCAGCTACTGATACCTAAATGGACCCTGACCACTGGATCATTCCCCTCCCGCTCCAAGTTCTGCAACCCAGATGATATATCTCAAACCCAAGCTCCATGTAGGCAGAACTCTTAATCCCGATCACGGAGAACAGTATCTATGCTTTTAACTATACTATCCCCAATTATCCATCATTGGGCTGCATAGTGACACAGCAATGCTGCCTCACAGTGCTAGGGACTTGGGTTCATTTTCAATCTCTGCACCCTGTCTGTGTGGACTTTGTATATTCACCCGTGTCTGCATTGGGACCGTTAACTCTTTTCTCTCTCCACAGTACGTCTCTGTGTTTGCTTCATATTTCTACCACATAAACTATTTTTGCTTTTGTTCGATGGAGAAACGCAGCAAATGTGACAGGTTTTTGTAAAAGCAGCCGTGGTTCGCGGGTTCCTCTGGGTGTTTAGGAATCTTGCCCGGCCACTAGTCTGAGTGAAGTGTCCCTGGATGCCTATTCCATCTCTCTCAGTTCCCTCAGTCCATCGTCACTACATGCAGCCTTTCCTTGTGCTACCCCGGGACTCCCCACACCCCATTCCCTGGCACTGGATGCTCTCTTCACAGGACTGTGCACACGACACTGAGAACTTTCTGACCCGCTGGGGATGTTGGGTAAAGACCCTGCCATTGAAAGGAACAGAATAACTAGAATCCAGTTGAATCGCAAAGCTGAGTAAACAGGCTGAATTACATCCATCTGCTCTCACATTTTCTAATCTTCTGCTTATCCTCGGCCATCTGCCGACTCGGGAATCCCAATGATCCACATATCGGAAGTGCTGCCTCCCCGACCAGCTCTTTGGCCGTTTATTTATCTGTTCTACTTGACCATTCCTAACCTCACTCGCACGTGACATATTCTAATGTCTCCAAAACTCAAATATCCTTTCAGCACAACTCCAGCAAGGCCTTTTCTTTAATCTGGATAGACTTGATAATAAGCCCTTTGTCTGGTGCGATACCCTGTGAGTACCGTGCTGATACTGGCTGTCATTCTAGATCATTTATCGCCAATGACATCACAGACCTGAGTTGCTGACAGCGAAACACAATCCAATAGACCAATAGATTGGTTCCATGGAGAAGATGGATTAAGTTAAATATTCTGGGCCAACAGGTACTTGTAGCCCCTCTCGACACTGCGTGAGAGGCAGGGTGGAATCTCAGTGAAGGGAATCACTGGCAGAGGGGAAATCAGGATCTCAGCTCTGGGTCAAATAATGATTGATAAAGTTTGCACATCACTTCCATCGTTTTGCAATTCACATTACAATTTATATAGCTCACATAGTAATTGTATTTTAACAACATTGTCTTTTTGTAGTTTTCATACTTTGGTATGTACACAAAAGCCTTTTTATCCTTGTATTTTGTGTTGAATAAGCATATTTATTACTGAGGAAGAAAGGACCTGCTCCGATGGGACAGTTATCATCTGAACCATGCTGGGAGCAGAATCCGAGTCAATCCTAACCAGGGCTGTCAACTGAGCTTTAAACTGATTAGGAGTGTGTGTCTGTGTGTGTCTGTGTGTGTGTGTGTGTGTGTGTGTGTGTGTGTGTGTGTGTGTGTGTGTGTGTGTGTGTGTGTGTGTGTGTGTCGCGGTTGGGGGGGGGGAGTGGGGATGCACTTATAGGGTTTAATTAGGAAAGCCAAATTAAAAGAGGAGGTAAGAGTACAGAACACAGGAGACGTTATTAAAATCTCCATCTCAGACACAAATAGGATAGAGCATCTGGAAATGTTTAACATATCACACTTCAAACGCACTGCACAAATGAATGACAATGAGAAGGTGGACGGTTAATGCAGGACTGAAGGGGGTTCCAACTGAATGCATGCTGCAGAAGGGATAAGGTAAATGAGCTTGTGGCGCAGAATTAAATTGGCAGATATGAAGCGATGGGCATCACAGAGATGTGACTACAAGGGGATCTGAATATTTAAGGATATTTATCCTATCGAAAAGATAGGCAGGTGGGCAGAGGGAGTGGGTTTGCATTGTTAGTAAGAAATGAAATTAAATCAATAGTAAGAAAGAAAGTAAGATCAGATGGTGTAGAATCTCCGTGAGTAGAATTGAGGAACCACAAAGGTGAGACAACCACAGATGAAGTCTTGTACAGGGCTGCAAAGAGTAGTCAGGAGCTGGGGCACAGGATACCCCAGGAGATAAGAAAAATGTGTTAAAGATGCAAAGTACAGTAATCATGGGTGATTTCAGTATGCAGGGAAACTGGGAACATTAGATTGGTAGTGGTTCACAAGGAAAGGAATTTTAGGAACGTTTATGAGATGGCTTTTTGGAACAACTTCTGGTGGAGTCCACTTAGGAACAGATGATACTGGATTTAATGACGCAGGATTCGTAAGGATGAAGGTAAACTTCGGAAGCAATGATCAGAACATGGACGAATTTATTGTGCAATTTGAGAGAGAGAAGATAGAATCAGAGATAACAGTATTTCAGCTGAATAAAACAACTGCAGAGGCTTAAGGGAGAAGCTGGGTAGAATTAACTGGGAGAGGGGTCAAGCATGAAAGACAGGGGAACAGCAATGGCAGCAGATTCCAAGATTAATTCAGGAGACACAGCAGAGATTCTTGCCGAGAAATAGAGGCATGGTACTGGGAGGATGAGACAACCAGGGCTGACGAGGGAAGTCAGGGATTGCATACAAGCAAAAGAGCAAGCGCATAATATGGTGAGGGACAGTGGGAAACTAGAGAATTTGGGAAACGAACAGAGGGCAAAAAAGGACAGAGAAGATTAGTAATGGAGGTAAGCTAACCAGTAATAGAAAAGAGACTGTCAGAGGTTCTTTCGATCTATAAAATGCAAAAGAGAGGCAAAAGTGAATATGGAAAACTGGAAGATTATGCTGGAGAAACAGTAGCGGAAAACAAAGAAATGAATGAGGAACTTTGCATCAATGCTCATGGTGGAAGACACGAGTAATCTCCCAAAAAATGAAGGGAGTGATAGGGCAGAGCTGGGTCTGGTGGGCATCAGCAAGAAGAACATGCTAGAAAACTGAATGACCTGAATTTGGATAAATCACCTGAACCATATGGACTATACCCCAGCATTTTAAGGGAGATAGCTGAAGACGTAGTGAAAGTGAAAGTGGTAACCTTTCAGGAATGACTAAAATCAGGATAGGCTGAAAAATTGCTAACGTGACACTCCACGTAATAAGGGAATTATGCAGAAGATGGAAAATTGCAGACTGATTAGCCTAACCTTGGTTGTGGGTAACATCTTGGAATCCATCGTGAAGGATGGGATTTCTGAATACTTCGAAGTATTTAGTAAAACAGTGCAAAGTCAGCATAATTTCATCAATGGGAGGTCATGCCTGACAAACCTGCTGGAATACTTTGAGGGAGTAACGGGCAGATTTGACCAAAGAGAACCAGTAGATGTTATACACCTGCTTCTCTAAATTCCATTGATAAGGTGCCACGCAGGAGGGCTTTGAGAAAGATTGGGGCCCTGGTGTTACAGGCAAGGTGCTAGCTTGGATAGATGCATGGCTGTATGACAGAAAGCAGAAAGTGGGATAGAAGTGTCCTTCTCAGGATGGAAGCCAGTGACAAGTGGTCTTCCTCAAGACTCAGTGTTGGGACCACAAAATTTGCTTTGAGCATCAATGGTCTACATGAAGGAACTGAGGGCATTCTGGCTAAGTTTTCAAACAGTGCAAGGATGGAATAGAGGGATAGGTAGCATCGAAGAGGTGGTTCGGCTGCAGGAGGGCGCAGAAGCACCCTCTAGCACCCCTCTGATGTTCGCCTTCCAGACCACCATCCTCAGGATACAATGCATCATCCTCCGCCATTTCTGCCACCAACAGTCAGACCACACCACCAGAGATATACTTCACTCCCCACCCCTATCAGCATTCTGCAGTGACCATTTCCTTCACGACTCCCTCGTTAGGTTCACGCATCCCCCATCCCACACCTCAACATTGCAAGAGGTATGAAACATGTGCCAACAACTTCTTCCTCACCTCCATCCAAGGCCACAAGGGATCCTTCCACATCAGAAAGAAAATATCCTGTGCATCCAAACACCTCATCTACTCTCTCCATTGCTCCTGGTCTCCTCTACATTGGGGAGACAGGACATCAACTTGCAGAACAGTCCAGAGAACACTCTCCATCACACACCCAACAACCCCACTTCCCAGTGGATGAATACTTCGCCTCCCCCTACCACTCCTCCAAAGACATGCAAGTTCTTGGCCTCCTCCACTGCCACATTCTAGCCACCAGACGTCTGGAGGATGAGCGCATCGTCTTCCACCTTGGAACCCTTCAATCATATGGTATCCAGTGCAATGTCACCATTTTCCTCATCTCCCCTCGCTCCACCTTATCCCAGATCTAACCCTCCAACTGAGCACCTCTTATTCAACTGTCCTATGTGTCTATCTTCCTTCCCATCTATCCACTCCACTTTCCACTCTCACCACTCACCTCAATTTAGCCATCGCCTTCCAAGCTACCTTCCTCCAGCCCCTTCCATTCATCTATCAACCTCCTTCTGCCAACCCACTTCATTCCTGATAAAGGCTTTATGACAGAAACATCGAATATCCTGTTCCTCAGAGTCTGCCTGACTGGCTGTGCTTTTCTAGCAGCACACTTTTTGACTCTGATCTCCAGCATCTACGGTCCTCACGTTCTTCTGATAAAGGATTTGCACAGGTTAGGGGAGTGAGCAAAGAAGTGGCAGGTAGAGTATAATGTGGGTAAGTGTGATGCCATGCAATTTGCCAGGAAAAATAAAGGCATGGACTATCTTCTAAATAGCGAGCAAGTTCAGAAGACTTGGTTGTGGGGGGGATCAGTGGGAGGGTTCTAGTCCAATGATCTTGAAAGGTAAACCTGCAGGTTGTCAGCAGTTGGGAAGGCAAATAAAATGGTTCCATTCATTTCAAAAGGCTTTGAATATAAATGCAGGGATGTACTTCTGAGGCTTTATAAGATTTTGGTCAGACTACATTTGGATTATTCTGTTGGATCTGGAACATTTTCTGATGAGATTCACGAAAGTGGTCCCACGAATGAAAAGCTTAACATATGAAGAACATCTGAGGGTTCTGGTCTATATTTGATAGAGTTCAGAAGGATGTTAGGAGGTCTAATTGAAACTTACAAAAAATTGAATGACCTGGACAGGGTGGATTTTGGGAAGATATTTCCAATGGAGGGGAGGACAGAGTAAAGAGAAGACCTTTTCAAACACAGATAAAGACGATCCTCTTCAGCCAGAGAGTGGTGAATCTCAGAGATTCACTGCCACAGAAGGCTGTCGAGGCCAGATAATATAGTATATTTAAGACCGATAGGTTCTTGATTGTAAAAGGGATGAAAGGTTACAGATAGAAAGCGGAAGAATGGGGTTGAGAAGCTTAACACCCATCATTAAATGGCGGAGCAGGCTCAATGGGCTGAAAGGCCAAATTTCTGCTCCAATGTTCCTATGGTTAATATTGGTTCTCCTCATTTTTCATTGGAGATGTATCCTGGAATTTGATCCTTTTATGCCTTATAAAGAGTAACATCCCAATACTGATGACTGGGAAATATCTTGTTCCCTCCCTCCAGTCTCTGCAGCCATGTCCCCATTATCATAATCACACTCAAATTGAAAACCAGTGCATGGTATTTAATCACAGTTGATTGACATCGACAACATTAACCGCATGACCCTCACCTGCCCTCTCTGATCCTCGACTAACCATCTGAATTGTCTGTCGCATCATATTCTCTGTTAACATTTCCATGCCATTTGTCTGTTATAACTCATGTTGTCGTAGGCACATTTGCCTGTCAGATTATGGACTAGAAAATTTCTCTCCATATTTTACTGACATTATAATCACTGATCAGTAGTTACAGACTGTATGTTTCAATTTATAAATGGAAAAACTTGTTTATCCTGACAATCCTTTGACTTTACTCCCATATCTAAGGCAGATTGAATGTTTACACTTAATCAATCTACCATCTCCAATATTCCTTCCCTCAGTCACCCCCAATATATCCTAAGCTAAATGAGTAAATTTTAAACATTCTTTTGATTTTTAATAAAATCAATATTGAACTCAAAGGGCTTAAATGAAGCTATTTGTTCAGTGACAGTAATTAATGTCCACCTCCATGGATCCTAATTATCACATTCGAAAGTTTCCATCGTTGAAAGATAATGGACTCTATTCAATGTGTTATCCCATAGTTTGAGTAGGAACATCACTGACAGCACTAACAGGGATCAGCAGCTCGAGGGAGAGGAGGAGGAGAGATCAGAATCTGAGAACATGAGGCAGGAGTGTTAAAATAATTGTTCATAATCTGAGGACCATGGATTGGAATGTTCCAACAATGGATCAGAATCTGAGAACATTAGACTGGAATGTTCCAACAATGGATCAGAAACTGAAAACATTAGAATGTAATGCTCCAACAATGGACAGGACTTTATCCTTGAGTCTTTTCTGGTTTTCCCAGCCTTGGATATCATAAGCATATCGGATCCAGAGTATTCTGTGGATTATTCAAGGTAGTTACTATCCCATCCTCGCATTAGTTAGTGTTCCTGGATTATTCAAGGTAGTTACTATCCCATCCTCGCATTAGTTAGTGTTCCTGGTAAGTCATTATATTTGTCTACTAAACTGGGTTGAACTGAATTTCTGCGCATGATATGTACATTAAGTAAGTGCAAGTCAATATCTTCAGTTCTTAACCAAAATTCATTTCCTTATATATTATAACCATCAAACTACGATTTATAAATTACTCACTGATATGCGAGAAGGAACCAGACTCTTCTCAAACTCCATAATCCATTTTGTCCTTCACAGATTTAGATCTCCATGTCCTCCCCACTCACCAATCCTGTCCAATATCACCATCATGATATCCCAATCTCGCCTTCAGTCTCAGTTCGATATCTGAATAAAACATTTGGGCGTTTGTTCAATCCATATGCAACAGTTTCACGTTCCATGTGACCACATGTCCGTCACTATATAATTGCTGTTGAGAATGTTTAACTTGTTCTCTGCACATAAGGGAAGACAGTTTATGGTGGTCAAGCCATTTGCTCATAATCTAGAGTCACAGAATAATGGTCTGATGATATCTCATGAAGGAAATTGGGTAGTTTAAAAGCAACCATTATTATTTGTTATAAAAACTAATCTGCTTGCCTTAAGGCCTTTAGGGAATTCAAAGTGCCATTCTTCCATCGTCAAGTTTCCATGTGACTTCTGTGATAAACACGTGGGTGTACTGTACCTTTGAGAGAATTAAAAACCAACACTAACTACCTGACAGCACCAAGAGTTCTGAAAAATAGATAAAATGTAACATTTGGTCAAATAAACCAATTAGCTCATTACCTGAAAACAAATTCAGCAAAACATATTAAAGTTTAACCCAAAATACCCACCTACCAAGATTCAATTTATTATATTGACAATCTTAACACCCAATAATATAATCCAATAGTTTGGCAGTACAAGACCATGGAAAATTGAACAGTTGAGAGGAGAACCTCCAACCTACCAGCATCCAAAGACAGCCTTAACAATAGCTCTCCTATAGATACCTTTATTGATTAGTAGCTGGTGAAGCAGAGACCCCAAGAAGAAAAGAAGACAGGAATATGGAGAAGAACTGAAAGCTTCCTGGTTTCGATATAAGAAGTTTTGTTTTGTAAATCTTAATTAGGTGTCTTATAGGACTAGTATTGTGGAGTGGGAAGGTAAATGACAGGTTAGAGGAAGAAGTTGGAAATAGTCGTTCGTTTATTATTCTCTGTTATACTTTAAGAAATAAAGTTGTTATTTTTTACTTTAAATAGATTTGGACTCTAGAATTATCACAGATTACTGCATGGGATAAATATTTTCTCTGTTGCTGGTTTTAATTAAGCAGGAAGATTTATCTTGTGTTGCAACCCTACAAACCCATAGCAATGTGTTTTACTCTTTATGGTACTGTGGAATAGCTGAATCAGCCACTCAGTTCAAGATCTGCATAACATGCTGCCCTGACCAGGGCTTCATACATCCTGTGAGAAAAGAACACAGGTAGAGATTGCTCCCTTTCTCTGCCTGTTTTCTGTATTGCTACATCTTATTTCCATTCAGGTACGTGATCATCCCCTATTTTAGGTTCAATCTCATTGAAATTCTCCCCGAGAGTGATGCAGAGCTCCATAGGTATCCCTGGTGCTCGCTTTATTGATGTTGACGTACAGATGTAAGGGACTTATAAATTCCATGTCAGTCGTCGTTCATAGAGAAGGAATGACTTTTTGTGGCACAGGAAAGAAATAGCGATGTCTAAGTGAGAGAAAATATGTTTTTTGACAATCCCTGAGAGTGTTGTTGAGGCAGTATTTGGGGTCCTGTGGATAGACTTTCTCTCAAGTTTCACCAGATTAATCGCTGGGATGTTGTCACCATGAGCAGTGAGTGAAGCTCAGTGAGTGAATAAGAAGTGATTGCATTGAACCTCAAGGGGGATGGACAGTCAATCATGATGTTCTAAACAGACACTGATATGGTGATAGGTTTCATGGCTTTTTTTCCCTCACAGATTGCATGCTTCTCGACAGTTTAAGAGCCCTACGAACGTTCCACCCACCCACCCCACTCCCTATTTCAACTGAGACAGAGAGAGAAAGAGAGCAGAAAGAAAGGAGAGACAGAGAAAGCGAGAGAGAGGGGGGGGGGTGTGCTTTCATGCTTTTGAATAAACTTTCCCAACATTAATACAGTTCAACTGATGCGTGATCCTGCCATGAACGTCATGTTATCCATAATCATGACAGCAGCAACAATACCTTCATTATAAAAGTGTTAACTCTTTCCAGCAGTGTAGAGAAAGTCTTTTTTTACACGACAGGAAAGAAACGGAGATGTGTAAGTGGAAAAGGAGTTGTTGTGATCATCGCTAAGAGTGTTGCTGTTGCTGTTGCTGTTGCTGTTGCTGTTGGGATATTGTGGACAGACTTTCTCTCCTTTATAAGGAATGATCGCCTTGCCACAAAGAGAGTGCAATGGACTTTCACCAGACTAATCCCTGGGATGTTGGTACCATGAAGAGATAGTGAAGATTAATCTCTGGCGTTGTGAGAGAATGAGACGCGATTGCCTTGAAACTTGAGGGGGAGGGACAGTCACTCACGATGTTCTAAATAGACACTGATACAGTGAAAAATTCCATGGCTTCTTTTTTACTCGGGTTGCATGATGGTTGATAGTTTAAGAGCCTCTGAGAATATTCACCTCATTCCACACCCAATCCCCATGTCACATGAGAGAGACAGAGGGCCAGTCTTTGAATAAACTCTCTCCACATTAATACAGTTCATTTGCTGTGTAGTCCTGCACTGAAAGTCTCGCTATCCGCAATCCCGTCAGCAGCCACAATACCCTCATGCTAAAACTGTTAACTATTCCACCAGATTCTGACTCCCATGGAGAACATGGGTGTGTCTTCTCGGAGATGGAAAATACCTCCTTGAGACTTGGCACAAATCATTTGGCTTTCCTCCTCATTACCAGCAAACCACGTTAAAGCAGCACTCGTTCTACAAACAATTGAACCATGATTAACATCATTGAGTCCTCTATCAGTGCAGTCCCGGTTTCATTGGTTTGTCATGTTGGAATATCAATGACCCCCTCTTGTTCCTGTATAACAGTCTCGTGGGGATGAATAGCCTCCTCCTGGTCTCATGGAACAGGTTTAAGGGTCTGATTGGGCTCTGCCTGTTCCTGTTTACGAGCTCGATGCACTGAACAGACCACTCTTCTTCCTGTGTAACAGGCAGGAGTATTGAATCTGCTGTCACTCTTTCTGTTCCTGAATGTTAGTTCATACCCGTGCTCAACCAGCTTGAGATGCTGAATGAGCTCCTCTTTTAACTGTGACAATGTGCAGTGTCTGGCCGTACTATTACATAAATGTTACCGACACTTTAACAACACAAACCGGAATGCTGTCTGGGTCTTGCTACACATGGACACAGAATGGTTTAAGAGCTGATGGGGACAAAATGTTCTGATCATTCTGTGATCTTCAGTCATCATACCTACTTCTGATCTTATGATGGGAAAAGACATTGAAGGAGCAGCTGAAGATGTTTGTGCTGAGGAGTATAACCTGAGGATCTCCTGCAGAGATGTCCTGGGATGAGAGGATTGTTGGTGACTGACCCTAAACCTCTTTATTTGTGTTCGGAAAGACCCCGTCCAGTGGGAAGGTTACACCTGATCCACATTCAGCTCAAATAAGTAGGTGGTCCCGATGCCATCCTCAGTCAAATACTGCCTTGGTATCAAAGCCATTCGCTCTTTCCTGAGCCCCTGTGTTCACCTCTTGGTCATATCAATAGGTGACGGTGTATGTGTAGGGAGTGTTTTCCTCTCACAGAGGGTAATCACTGTCAGGAAGGATCTGGGCTGGAGACCTAGGGGAGCTAAATCACTGAAAGCATTTAAGGAGGAGTTAGATGGATTTTTGACCTGTCGGAGAGCTATGGGGTGAAGAATTGGGCATTAAAGAGGAGTTAATGACAACAGTAGATCAGCCATGATGTTATGCAATGGCTTGATCATCCGAATTACCTGACCCTGTTTCTTCGGTCCTCATATTCAGCAATTGCAAAGTTAATGGCTGCAAGTTTCCTGAATGTTCTTTTATTGAACGTTCAGTATTTTGTGAGTCATCTCTGTTTGAGGTATGGGGACTGTACTCACGGTGAATCTGGGTCTATAATATCACCAACAAATGAACCAGAAGTTGCAGAGAGGAAACACTCTGTAAAGAGACCAGAGGCGTCTTTCGAACCAAATAACATTTTCCAACGGAGACCAAACCATGTGTGACAGTCTTGAGGGAGTGGATGAGATCCTGTGTTACTGCTGACCAGGTATTTGGAGCAAGTGGCCTCCATCTGCTCCTTGCAGGAGATGTGGGGGATTGAATATAACATAGCAACACAGGACTGAGCAGCAGGAGTGGGCCATTAGATACTTTGTCACCGCTCTGTGTGCTTTTGGTCTCAGCAGCACGTTTCTGTCTGTATACCATTTTACACATACCAAAAACAACTTTGAATCAATGCAAACATCCAGAAACCACAATCCTCTGGGGAAGGGAATTTCTACTTGAACATCCCTTTGAGAATTTCTCATTTGTGTTCCAACAAATGTTGAAGGGTCACGATGCCCTAATCCAGTCCCACCCCTCCATTGGTTACACCCATATTAAAAGCAGGCAGTTTAATGAGGTGTCCAATGATTTAGGTCTTAGACTAGACCATTTTCTAGAAAAATGTGAGGCACAGAAAGTTGAACTCATAACAAATGGTAAAATGATAGAGTGCCACAAATGTTATTCTGCCTTTGAAGTTATTCTGCTCACACAAGCAGTGGGATTTCTTTCTCTAACAGTGGGATTTGGCTGAATTCCCTTCGTTTCAGGCAGTGGAGAGATTCCAATGAGTCCTCACCAGGAATCCTTCACAAGTGGTAAATATGACACGAGGATTTCATGGTCTCACACTTTGCTATCTGGCGGAACAAAGTAAGAGAGAGGGATCAATCGGCTGCTCCTTCTCAGACAGGGGACATTTTTCACCCTCTCTGTGTTGGAAAATACAATTTTGTCAACGGAACACCCAACTGGACCATTATGTGGAAAACCTTATTATGGATTATATGCAGGTGCGTCATTGCTCTTGTTGTACACAATTCCTTCCAATCGCAAAAAAATGTCCCTTCTTTATAATTTGAAGACATGCTTACCTGTGTCTGTGTAATTTGTAAATATTGGTATGTGCCTTCATAGTATGTGTGTTAATATAAATGCATCTTCTTCTTAAAGTTTTTTCTCTAGCTTTCGTCTCCCTGACAGGAGATAATATGCATCCAGTTGATACACTCTTCAGAAAGTCATGGATGGTTCAATACTATTTCTCAGCTAAGATCAAAACTGATAATCCCCCATAACAAAAGGCCGGCATTCCAGGAATGAGTACAGTGAAACCGATTTGAAAATCTTCGAAAATAATTATATCTTTTTATTTTAGTTGAGGGGATCAATCCTGCACACAGTGCATCAGGTGTGGTCTCGGCAATGCCTGTACAGATGCAGTAAAACATTCCTGCGATTAACCCTGATGCCTTTTGCCAAAAACAGCATCATTCCACTTACCTTCCAAATCACTTGCTGCATCTGCAGACTGACTTCATATGATTCATGTCGCAAGAACATGGAAACATGTATCACAGAGTTCGGCAATCTCTCTCCATTTAAATTGTTTACCATTGTTTAATCTTTCACGCCAAAATAGACAACTTACCTTATATTATTTCTGCTGAAGGTTTGCTCACTAACCTTCCCTGTCTGTATCACATTGCAGACTCACTACCTCCATTTGACGACACGTTGAATGACCATCTTGGTGTACGAGCTAATGGAGCTCCAAGCGAATCGCTCTCCTTCCTCCAGATCTTTGATACAGATTATTGATCACTGATAACCCCACAGTGATCTCTGAGGCACTCCATCAGTTACAGCCTGAAAATAAATATCTACCTCTACTCTCTATTTCCTGTTAGCGACAGCTTCCCTTTTCCTGTGTAGTGGCTCAGGTGGGTTGAATGGTCATCTCCTGGACTGTGTAGTGTACTGAACGAGCTGAATTACTTCATTCTATACTCCTGTGTAATTCCTGACAAGGGCGGAATGGTCTCCTCCTGTGTCATTGTAATGACCCTGTCTGACTGAATGGAGTGGTCCCCAACTTGTTGGATTAAGGAAACAACACATGGGGTAGGGACAGCAGTATATCTCTGAAAGAGCCTGGAGGAGTGAATTGAGGGAGCAACACATGGGATGGGCAGAAGTTGCCCATTCCGCTGCACCATTCAGAATGTTCATGGCTGATCCGAGTGTGTCTGATCATCCATTTCCTGTCTGTTCCCAATAAACATAGACACTTCTGTCCAGTAAAGATGAGCCGAGCTCAGCCTTCAATATCTTCAATAACCGAGTCTTCACTGCTCCCTGAGGATGAGAACACCACAGGTAGCACAACACTAAAGTGAAAGAGACGTCCTTATTTCATTGTGGGACTGTTATTTTTAAACTGTGTTAACTGAACATCAAATCACCACATTTTTTCAGACATAAGAACAGAATAATATGGAATAATTAGGAACATAATTCATTCCGGACTCCAAACCTATCCCACATTCCCACTGTCCCTTTCCAATTAAATATGTATCATACCCAGCCTCTGCTGCTGTCTCAGGAAGAGAATGCCTGATAGCAGAAGACCGCAGGAGCATTAAGGAAATGAGTAGATTGAGGCCATTCAGCCTATCGAGTCGGAAATTCCGGACAATAATTTCTTATATGTACCTCGACCTCATTCTTCTGCCTTCTCCCTAGTATCCTTGATCCCCTTACAAATCAAAACACATCGATTTGTGTCTTAATGACACTAGTGTCTGTGCATCTGTGTATCTGTATGTAAGTGTTTGTGCGTGTGTCTGTGTGTATGTGTGTCTGTGCCTCTGTTTGTGTGTGTCTGTATGTGTGTGTGTGCGTGTGTGTGTCCAAATGCTTGTAATCTGTGTGTTTGCGTGTCTACATCTGTCTGTCTGTGTTTCAGCCTGCGTTTCGATCTGTATTTATGTCGATTTGTATGTGACTGTATATGTATTTGTGTGTTTATAGGTGTATGTATATCTATATCCTTCTAAGTATTGTGTGTGTTTCGTCTGTGTATTTCTGTGTCTGCGTCTCTGTGCAGTGAGGTATCTGTGGGGTTTTTTTTGCGAGTGAAAGGACTGTTGTTGGAACTGCCAGTGGGTTTAAACTAAGAACTGTATTTCACTGAACATTGCTACTTAACATTGTCAGTAAGACGTGGATGTTTCAGATTCTCCACACGAGGCATCCTTGTCCTCTCCAGCTCTTTAAGAGTCCTTCCCACATGACGGGGTGAGGGGAGTGAGAGAACGGATATCTGTCAGTCCACTACCTGGATTGGCCCTTTCTATCCTATTCCAGGCTGTTTCTCCTGGAATGGGAGAAAGGGATGGAGGCAGAGTGTGAATGGGTGACCCTGCTGTTTATGCTGGTGTAGGTGGAGGGAGTTGTGAGGTGTCTGCAATGAGTCAGTCGACAGTTTTGAATTCATATAGTATGATTAGTTGCTGAATTCAATCGTGAGAGTGGTAGTGCCTGAGCCTTATTTGGAGATAGAGCGTGAACCTTGTTCGGGGTTAGGTGCTATAACAGATATACAGTGAGTGTGAGGGAGCAGAGAGTATATGGTAAGTCTTATCCTAACAGAGCGAGGAGGATATTGTTGCTTGTCAAGTATTGTGGGACATTCCTTCAGATCATCTCAGCGTCGAAGTGAGCCTCCCTGAATGTTTTGTCGAGGCCTATCACTAATAACGACACAGACCTGTCCCTCAGGTTCCGCAGTATCAGTTGAGGTAGAATTTACAGATAGCAAGGAGAAGCAAATATTAGTGTATTATATATCGAAACCAAATGGTAGCAGAAAATCTGAGCATCATATGTCCTGGAAATTAGATAGGCAAGTATTGTGGATACCGCAGTCTTATTGAATGGTGTCAAGTTGTATCTAAACTGCGTTAAGTAAGCGACTGCTGAAGCTGTGAAAAATAAGTTATGTTAGTTTATATGAGGTGAGTTGAAGAGTATGTTGCGAAGCAAACTAGAGAGCAGGTTATTTCGGATTTGATGTTGCGTGGTCAGAAGGTCGAATTATTAACCTTCGTCCGAAGCAGCCTTTAAGGAATAATGACATTTATAAGTTGCATTTTACAAGGTGTCTGCATACAATATAGAATGCTTGAATAGTCCAGTCAAACATCATTGAAGATTGGAGGCTAGAGTTCAATATATATACAGTAAATTTGGAAAGTACAATATAACATTCAGTGGGAGACAAGCAATGGTTGTTAGAGTCATAGAATCCGACATCACGGAGACAGGCCCTCCAGTCCAAACTGGTTCATTTCGACCGAAATGCCCACTCACGCTAAACCCATTTCCCTGCAATTGTCCCGTATCTTTCTAATCTTTTACTATCCATGTATTTGTTCAAATGCCCCACTTCTCATTCCATCTGCATAACAGCCACTGAGTTAAAAAGTTGTTCCTCAGATTCCCTTTTATTGTGTCCCCTCTGACCTTAAACTGATGCTCTCTAGTCTGTGATCGCCCAACCCTGGGAAAAAAGACTGTGCATTCACTCTATCCATGCCTGACTTGATCTTATAAACTACAATATGATCCTCATCATCTTCATGCACACAAAAGTAAAAAGCCCTAGCTTGTCCAACCTCTTTCTAAAACTCAGACCATTGAGACCTTGGCAACATCCTTGTAAGTTTTTTTTCTGCACACTTTCCAGTTTAATAATATCCTTCCTATAGCAAAATGAACAAAACTGAACATAACGCTACCAATATGGCCTCACCAGCGTCCTGTATAACTGCATCATAACTCCCTAATTTCGATACTCAGTGATATAAACCAATTAAGGCCACTGTGCCAGAAGCTTTCTTCAATGTCTACCTCTGAATCAACTTCCAGAGAACCATGCACCTGAATTCCAAGGTCCCTCTGTTCCACTACACTCCTTAGGACTCAAAAATTCACCATGAAACTCCAACCTTGATTTGACTTTCTAAAATACAAGAACTTACACTGATCTCTATTAAAATCCATTTGCTAATTCTCAGCCCACTTCTCCAGCTGATCAAAGTACTGCTGTAAATTCTGAAATTTCTGATAACCTTCCTCACTCTTCATGATGCCGCTTGTTTTAGTGCCGTCTTCACACTTACAAATCATGCCTGTACATTCTCATGTAAATCATAGATATATGTAATATGTAGTGGTGCCAGCATTAACTCCTGAGGCATTCCACTATTCCAGTCCGACCAGCATGTTTCCAGTATTATTCTCTGCTTCCTACCATCAAGGCAATTTTGTACCTAATTTGCCAGTTCCCCCTCAATTCCATGCGACCTAACCTTCCAGAGCGGCGTACCATGTGGAACCTTATTGAAGGCCTTGCTGGAATCCATCCAGACTACGGATACCACCCAGACCTCCTCAACATTGCTGGTTACTTTATCAAAGAACTCCAACAAAATTGTGAGTCATGATCTTCCTTGCACAAACTCCTGTGCTGAATTTCATGAAGGGCTTTTGCCCAAAACATCGATTATCCTGCTCCTCGTATTGTTGCCTGACCTGCTCTGCTTTTCCAGCACCACTCTAATCTTAGTCCGAACCACACCCTGTCTTTCCAAATGCATGTATATCCAATCTCTCCGAATCTTCTAAAGTAACCTACCCACTAGATTTTAGGATTACTGGTCTTTAGTTCCCAGGTTTATCTTTGTAGCATTTCTTGAATACGGGCTCAGCATTCACTATGCTCCAGTCATCCGGGATCTCATTCGTTGGCCAGCGATGATAGAAAAGAGCCAAGTAGTGCTCCTGCATTTTCTTCTCTATCCTCTTATCCTCCTGTTGTGTTCCTAAATATAACTGGTCAGGACCAGGAGTTTTTAGAAATACTGTAAAGTCTGCAACATACATCTATTTATTTCAGGTACAAACACCAAAGAGTGAGCAAGTGACTCAATGATGGTTAACATCACAAATTAGAAAATATGTTAATCATAGGAAGTGACTTCAGAAGAATTCCAGCTATTGTGAAAACCTGAGAATTCTCAGACATTAACGACCAAAAAAGAAAGGCCGTGAAACTGTAAAGGAAATCAAAAAGAGAACGTACATGTTAACAAACAGGAACACAAAGACTGCATCAATCTGCGATCTATATTTCAAAGGAACCAAAATAAAAGCAGGATCAAATGTGGAAATTTGTAATCGGGAGAGGAGAGGTCATTGTGCAGAACAGGGAAATGACCGAGAAATAACCAGTTACTATGCATCTGTCTTCATGGAGGAAGAGCCAGAAAATCCCCCAGTAATACCAAGTGATCATATCGGACTCCTGGAGCTAAAGACATAAAGTCAATTCATATCAGAAACAAGCTAGTACTTGAACATGGAGCTGGATTGAGCATTGCTAAGTCTGACGAAACAGATGTACGTCCTATCACGATGTCAGAAATAAACCACCAATAGAAGTATTAATTGCCCTGTCGATGACTGTCTTTTATTTTCCTGTACATTCTGCAGAGACCGGAAACTGTTGTGGATAAACGTGATCCAAGAACGACCGACGAATGGAAGGGATCCAAACAGCGACAAAGGGAAAAAGACATAGTGTGGCTAACTGCAGACCAGTTAACTTGACATTTGTAGGGAAACTGTTGGAATCTATTACACAGGGTGACATTTTTGCGATTTAGAAATTAACAGCAACAATGGAGAGAATCAGCATGCATTTCTGATAGAGAAATCATACTTGATAAACTTCGGAATTGTTCGAAGTTGTTCCTTACATTATAGATAATGGGGAATCAGTAGAAGTGGCATAGATTGGATTTTCCGAAGGGTTTCTATAAGAACTCAAAAAACGAGGTTGTAAATGTCAATGAATGTGAAGGGTATTTGGAGGAATATATGTAAGTGTAAAGTTAAAGTTTGGTTCGCCTTCATATAAGAGAGTCAGAACATTGATACAAAGACATGTTGAAGCAGTTTCACAGCGTGTTGGTGGGACTGTACCTGGAGTATTGTGTACAGTTTTGGTGACCGAATCTCAGAAAGGATATACTGACCACAGAGGAAGTGCAATGGACATTCTCCAGATTAATCCCTCAGATGGTGAGATTGCCTGATGAGGAAACTCGGCCTGTGTTCGCTAGAGTTTCAAAGAATGACAGGTGGGTCACAGTGAAATTTAAAATATTCACAAAACATATGACAAGTTGAAAATTAACATGAACGCTTCCCTCGCTGTCTATTCCACATTCAAGGCAAATAATGGCAGGATCTGGGACAGGTCACTTAAGACTGCAATAAGGAGGAAATTCATCAGTTGGAGGAGACTAACTAACACAGGGGGATGGGAACCTACTAGCAGGCAAGATGAGGGAGAATGTCCTGACATTCTACAAGTGTCTCCAGGAGAACAGAATAACCAGGGAACAGGTAGGACTCATTAATGACTTGCCAACCTACATCCAAATCAACTTTAGTGGTAGGAGACAGAGGAGAGTGGTAGAAGGCTGTTTGTGTGATTGGAGGCTAGTGTCCAATGGTTTACCACAGGGATCAGTGCTGTGTCTCTTATTATTTCTGATTCAGAGGTGTTGGTGTTGGACTGGGGTGGACAAAGCTAAAAATTGCATAACACCAGGTTATAGTCCAAAAGGTTTATTCGGTGGCACGAGCTTTCGAAGTGCTTCATCAAACCGCACAACCACCTGATGAAGAAGCAGCGCTTCGAAAGCCCGTGCCTCCAAATAAACCTGTTGGACTATAAGCTGAAGTTTTCTGATTTTAAACCTTATCATAAAGGATGCAGCTGTGAATATGGACGAGCGGTGGGGAGTGTCATAAGTAAGTTTGTTATTGATATGAAGATTGGCCGGGTAGATGACAGTGTGGAGGAAGGCCTTATGTTACAGGAAGATACAGATGGAATGGTCAGATGGTCACATAAATACAGAGAAAATGGTCAGATGGGTGGATCAATGGCAGATGGAATATAACTCTGAAAAATATGAAGTGATGCACTTTGCAAGAAGGAACCAGACAGGGGAGGACTAAATAAATGACAGCACACTAGGACGGTCAGAGGGTGCTTCTCCACACATCCGTGAATGCGACTGGACAGGTTATTGCACAACTTGGGAACGCATAGGGGAGCGTAAACACAGCCTTTATTCATCGAAGCATAGATTATAAGAGCTATGGGGAACTTTGGTAAGGCCAAGATGGAATACTGTGTGTAGTTATGGGGGCCACATTACAGGAAGGATATGATTGTACTGGAGGGAGTGCAGAGGAGATTCACCAGAATGTTCCCTGGGGTGGAGTATATCAGCTATGGAGAGAGGCTGGATAAGCTCGGGTTGTTTACTTTGGAGCAGAAAAGGCTGGGGGGGGGGGGGATGTGAATCAGAAGGATAAGATTCAGGGTGGATAGACAGCAGCTGTTCCTTTTCGTCAAAGGGCCACATTTTTAAAGTGAAGAGTTTGAGGTTTAGTGAGGATTTGAGGACTGTTTTTCACCCAGAGTTTGTGGGGTCTGGAATGCACTGCTTGAGAGGGGAGCTGTCATGATAACCTCAAAATCTTTAGAAAATACATAGTTGTGCAGTTGAAATGCCATAAGATTCACAGCTACAAGCTTGTGTCGGAAAGTGGGCCGAATGTAGGTCGTGCTGTATTTCTGATGGAACAGAGACTGTGCTTCTGTTATTGTATGGATGTGGGAGGTCAATCATTGAGTAGCTTAAGATAAGAATTGATGGGTTTCTGAAGAATATCTTACCAAAGGATGTAAGAGGGAACTTGTAATATCTTCTAAAAATATAACAATGGCAAAATTAACAGAAAAGGTTGCAGCTTTCTTATAGTCTGATACCAGAGAATTGAGGACAGGGAAATAGCAGATCAATGGAGCAAATACTTCAGTTAGGCCTTCACAGAAGATAAAAAAACAAAAAAAAATCTTCTTAGAAATACTAGAGAACTTTAGGCTGGTGAGAAAAAGGGAATAGCAACTAAATTAGCAACTAAACAGTTTTAGAGAAAAATATTGGAGTGAAATTAATGGGCATAGACAAAGTCAACAGAGATTTATGAAATGGGAATCATATTTGAGAAAGTGGCTTTAAACAAAATTATGAGAAGGTATCCATGCAATACGATTGGAATCTCAGAAAGACTTTTGATAAAGCCCCAAGCCTATTGTGCAAATTCGAATCCTGTGGGACTGGGGCTAATATATGGTCATGGTTTTAGAATGGGAGAGCTGGCAGGAAAGAATGAGTAAGAATAGAACCATGTCTTTCTTTGAATGGAACACTTCGAGGAGATAACAAGGATATATCGAGATTTGACATCAAATATTCCCAATACACATCATATCTTTGGTTGAGTGGCTCATATGCTATATTCCCCAGTCTGCTGACAGTAATAAACGATGTCAGCTTGTGAGTGGATGAGGAGGATGTAAAAAAGATTCCAAGGTGATGCAGATATGTGGAGAGACTGGGCAAATACGTGGTAGATGGAGAGCAATCGGAGAGATGAGATGTTGTACACTTTGATGGGAACAATAGAATGGCATCCTATCATTTGCAAAGGGAGTGGTTGAAAAATGTTGCACTATAAGTGAACTTAAGCTGCATTTTCATTTTATTTCTGCGCGGCCCTCCGAGTCCATGTAAGGCAGTGAGTTCTGAAGCCAGAAGTCAATACTAGGAATAGCATTGGCACGCTGACCAGTGTATATATAACCAACAAGTGGGGAGCTGTAACATTGAAAACGATCTGTATTTCCCTGTACACCAATCAGTGAAAGTAATATTGTAGGAGCAGAAAGCAGGAAGGCAGAGAAATGGTGTATTCACCTTCATTTCAGGGAGATTTGAATACAGGAGTAAGGATGATTTACTGCAGCTGTATAGAGCGTTAGTAGGGTCCCATCTCGAATATTGTGCAATATTGTTCGCAGTTTTGGTCTCCTTGCCTAGTAAAGGACATTGAGGGAGAGCAGTGGAGGATGACCAAACTGATCTCTGGGATGACAGGCTTGTTGTGGGACCAGCGATTTGGGGTGACTGGGCCTGTATTTTATGGGGTTTAGTAAAATGAGTGGAGATATCATTAGACAATAGACAACAGACAATAGGTGCAGGAGTAGGCCATTCTGCCTTTCAAGCCTGCACCACCATTCATTATGATCATGGCTGATCATCCTTAATCAGTATCCTATTCCTGCCTTATCTCCATAACCCTTGATTCCACTATCCTTGAAAGCTCTATCCAACTCTTTCTTAAATGAATCCAGAGACTGGGCCTCCCTCTGGGGTAGAGAATTCCACACAGTCACCACTCTCTGGGTGAAGAAGTTTCTCCTCATCTCTGTCCTAAATGGTCTACCCCATATTTTTAAGCTGTGTCCTCTGGTTCGGCACTCACCCATCAGCGGAAACATGTTTCCTGCCTCCAGAGTGTCCAATCCTTTAATAATCTTATATGTCTCAATCAGATCCCCTCTCAGTCTTCTAAACCCAAGGGTATACAAGCCCAGTCGCTCTAGTCTTTCCGCACAAGGTAGTCCGGCCATTCCAGGAATTGACCTCGAGAACCTACTCTGCACTCTCTCAATAGCCAGAATGTCTTTGCTCAAATTTGGAGACCAGAATGCACACAATACTCCAGGTGTGGTCTCACCAGGATCCTGTAGAGCTGCAGAAGAACCTCTTTGCTTCTATACCCAATCCCTCTTGTTATGTAGGCCACCATGCTATTAGCTTTCTTCACTATCTGCTGTACCTGCATGCTTACCTTCATTGACTGCTGTACAAGAACACCCAGATCTCTCTGTACTGCCCCTTTACCTCAATTGATTCCATTTAGGTAGTAATCTGCCTTCCTGTTCTTGCCACCAAAGTGGATGACCATACATTTTCCGACATTAAACGGCAACTGCCATGCATCTGACCACTCACCTAACCTGTCCAGGTCACCCTGTAATCTCCTAGCATCCTCCTCACATATCACCCTGCCACCCAGCTTAGTATCATCATCAAATTTGCTAATGTTATTACTCATACCATCTTCTATATCATTAATATATATTGTAAAAAGCTGCGGTCCCAGCACTGATCCCTGCGGTGCCCCACTGGTCACTGCCTGCCATTCCGAAATGAAGCCGTTTAGCACGACACTTTGTTTCCTCTCAGCCAACCAGCTTTCAATCCAAGTTATTACTTTGCCCCCAATACCATGCGCACTAATTTTGCTGACTAATCTCCTATGTGGGACATTTTCAAAAGCTTTCTGAAAGTCCAGGTACACTACATCTACTGGATCTCCCTCGTCCATCTTCAGAGTTACATCCTCAAATAATTCCAGAAAATTAGATTTCCCCTTCATAAATCCATGCTGTCTCTGACCTATCCTGTTACTACTCTCCAGATGTGTCGTAATTTCGTCCTTTATAATTGACTCCAGCATCTTTCCCACCACTGAGGTCAGACTAACTGGTCTTTAATTTCCTGTTTTCTCTCTCCCACCTTCCTTAAAAAGTGGTACAACATTAGCCACCCTCCAATCCGCAGGAACTGATCCCGAATCTGCGGAATTCTGGAAAATAATTACCAACACATCCACGATTTCTCGAGCCGCCTCCTTCAGTACCCTGGTATGTAGACCATCAGGCCCTGGGGACTGATCAACCTTCAGACCTAACAGTCTCTCCAGCACCAATTCCTGGCAAATATAAATTCCCTTAAGTTCAGGTCCTTCAGCCACTGTTACCTCAGGGGGATTGCTTGTGTCTTCCCCAGTGAACAGAGATCTGAAGTACAAATTTAATTCTTCTGCCATTTCTTTGTTCCCTGTAATATGTTCCCCTGTTTCTATCTTCAAGGGCCCAATTTTATTCTTAACCATTTTTTTTGCCTTTCACTTATGTAAAAAAGCTTCTTCTACCCTCCTTTATATTTTTGGCCAGGTTACAATCGTACCTCTTTTTTTCTCTGTGTATTTCCTTCTTAGTAATCCTCTGTTGTTCTTTAACAGCTTCCCACTCCTCCGTTTTCCCACTTATCTTTGCTATGTTATACTTTTTTCTCTTTTAACTTTATATGTTTCTTAACTTCCCTCGTCAGCCACAGCCACCCATGCCTCCTCGTAGGAGCTTTCTTCCTTTTTGGAATGAACTGATCCTGCATCTTCTGCATTATACACAGAAATATCTGCCATTGCTGCTCCACTGTCATCCCTGCTAAGGTATTGCACCATTGAACTTTGGCCAGCTCCTCCCTCATAGATCTATAGTTCCCTTTATTCAACTGAAATATTGTCACTTCCGATTGTACCCTCTCCCTTTCAAATTGCAGATTGAAACTTATTGTATTATGGTCACTACTTCCTATGGCTCATTTACTTCGAGGTCTCTGATCAATTCTGGTTCGTTGCACAATACCAGATCCAGAATTGCCTTCTCCCTGATCGGCTCCAGCACCAGCTGCTCTAAAAATCCATCTCTGAGGCACTCCACAAAGTCTCTTTCTTGAGGTCCAATACCATCCTGATTCTCCCAGTCTACCTGCATGTTGAAATCCCCCATAACAACTGTAGTAACATCTTTGCGAGAGGCCAATTTCAGCTCCTGATTCAACTTACATCCGACATCCAGACTACTGTTTGGGGCCTGTAGATAATTCCCACGAGAGTCTTTTTACCCTTAGAATTTCTCAGCTCTATCCATACTGACTCTACATCCCCTGATTCTAGGTCCCCCCGGGCAAGGGACTGAATATCATCCCTTACCAACATGGCCACCCCACCCCCTCTGCCCGTCAGTCTGTTCTTACGATAGCACGTGTAGCCTTGAATATTTATTTCCCAGGCCCTGTCCACTTGAAGCCACATCCCAGTTATCCCCACAATATCGTATCTGCCAATTTCCAAAAGAGCCTCAAGCTCATCCATCTTATTTGTAATGCTTCGTGCATTCATATACAGTATTTTTAATTTGTTACTATCCTCACCCTTCCCAAAAAAACTCATATTTCACTCAACCTTATAGCATGATCCCTTTTTGAGTTTTCTGCGTCATTGATACAGTTGTCTTTCTTGACTTCCCTTTTTCTAACCTTCCCTTCAATTTCCTTCTCAAACATCCAGTTTGTCCCCTCCCCCCAGCTACTTAGCTTAAATGCAGCTGTGTTGCAATAGCAAACCTGCCTGCGAGAATGCTGGTCCCCCAACCTATTAAGGTGCAAACCGTCTCTCTTGTATAATTTATGCTTACCACAAAACATACCCCAGTGATCCAAGAATTTACATCCTTGCTTCCTGTGCCAGTTCCCCAGCCACACGTTCAAGTCCATTATCGCCTTGTTTCTGGCCTCACCAGCCGGAGGAAATATATCAAACTCTGACAGTGTGAGACAGATTGGAATCAGGGATGATAGTTCACTTTAAAGAAAACAGTCAAATCGTATTTAATACACAAGCGTTATCAAAGAACCGCGTGTATATCGAATAGAGAAGCAAACTTGATGGGCCGAAAGCACTACATCCGTTCTCATTTTATATTTCACAATGTTTAAACATATTATTTGGGATATGAACATTGTATGAGGAAAACTGCATTGAGGAGATGTGCGGCCCTGAATTAGCATGACGAAAGCTCAACGTATTGAATAACCTCCTCCTTTCCCGATGTTTCTGTGCAGTCTGTGGGAAAGCTCTGTAAATGTTGTCACAAGTTCTCAGATGTTAGGAAGGAGATCTCTGCAGGATCGATAGGACTGTGTTTCCCGTTCCCTTTTCTGATAACGAGGCTGGTGCCAGGTGTTCTGTCCTGGTTTATTCTTTAAGACCTCAGAGCAGTTTGATACAATTGAGTGTCTTACTTGGCCGATTCAGAGACCATTGAAGAGGTGATCACATGTCTGTGTGTCTGGAGTCACTTTTAGGCCACACCAGGAAAGCACAGGAGATTCACTTCCTGAAAGTACATTGGGGAAGGAGATCGATGTTTACAATCAACATTGGACACAAGAGCACTATTACTGACACCAGATTTTCGGACTCGATATTTTATTAATTGTTTCTAGCTTCCACCAGCTGCTAGACATTGAACTGGTCTGCATTCGTAATCCAATGATATTTCCACAACAGCACCATCTCCACATGGGGACCTATCGGAAACCACACTGAGCAGGTTATTTCTGTGCTTCTTGACAGCTCTGTCAAAAAGAATTCCCACCAATTTGACTGTCGTGATTGGAGTTCGAGGTGGTAATTGGTAAGATTGTAATTATTCTCCTCTTCGGGGACTGGACATAGCTGAGTAATTTTCCGCATTGCCAGGGAGATGTCAGAGTTGAATCTGGAATGAAAAAGCTTCCCCAGGGACGCGGCTTGTTGTGCAGCACAAGTATTCAGTCCCATTGCAGGAATGGTTTCAGGGCCCATTGCCTTTGTCATATCTACTGTGTCGAGCTGTTTCTTCACGTCACATACAGCAAATCGAATTGCTTGAAGACTGGCATCTGTGAGTCTGTGGGCATCATGATGAGTGTGAGTGTGAGTCAACACCTGAGGGTAGTGCAGACTTTTTTTCACTGATTTAGAGTTGTTCCGATATTTAGGATGAGGATATTTATGGCGTCTTCTGCTCCAGTAAATTGTTTAAGAATCCATCGACATTTATGATTGGATTTCGCAGGATGACAGAGCTTAGATCCGATCTGTTAGTCTTGGGATCATTTCCCCTTCTCCATCAGAAGTTATTTCTGCTGTTTGGAATGCAACCACTCACGTGTGGGTTGTCAACAGGTTTAGGTGCACGTGATTCCGACGTTGGCATCAGCCCTGTATTCAGTGACCTAACCTGGTTTCTGATGCGGTAACACTTCCATTTTCATATTCTTATTCTGCTGAAGGCATCTCTCTGGTGTCACACCTCCAATTTGTTACTTTATCTCAATCCATTTAAGGTAATAATCTAAATCGTTTCTTTTCCACAATGTCAACTTCGGTATTTGAAATGAATGTGTTTCCCTCTGTTTTTCTCCCTGACCTGATTAAGAGCTCTGCAGTGTCAATGATGTCAGTCTTGTGCAGTTTTAGAATCTAGGAATTTGTGCACCATGCATTATCGTTCAGTCCCTAGTTTACGGCGCTAAAGGTTGGATGGGATGTTTCAGCATCATTGACATCCTTCATTGGAAATTGTCCAAAAACAGAAATTGCTGAAGAAATTACTGTAAGTGTTGCAGTATCTTCTGGAATGAATGCAGAGTTGAACTTTCAGATCCAACGACCCTTTACAAAGCTCCCAGTTCTTCAAGCAATTTTTGTATTATTATTTCCAGTAGCCACAGTTATTTGTTTTAGTGAAAATTTGTTCTGTGCCTATTCATTTCTGGAGAAACTCACCATTTCGGTCAGCATCTGCAGAGACAGAGAAACGGCGTTAGCATTTCAAGCCCAGTGTGACACTTCTTCAGAACTGAAAAGGATTGGAACCTGGGATTTTTAATCCCTTGTCAGAGGTGGGGGATGGATTACAGGGAAAAGAGAGTGTGGCAATAATTAACGGGCTTTTAGCACTGCTGAACGAGTGCATGATGTAAAATGTGTTTAAATTAAAGTGTGAATGGGGGAAAGTGGTTCTCTCAATTGAGTGCAAGATAAAGAAGACACAACCACACAAGGTCATAGCGAGGCCAGGAGGGAGAGTGTTGACTATGTGGCATTATATAGATCTGGCTATAGATACGTTTTCACTGTCGAGATCATCGCACCCTTTAGACAAAGGAATCCAAGTGTTTGACTTCTTATTGGCACTAGTAAGCATTTCATGCTGCCTTAGTATTGTAATATGGAGAAAAGACAAATCAGCATATGAAGTTTGCGCTGAGTATTGTTTACCTGTCATGTTTAATATTGTTTAAATTTGCAGTGCTTATCTTTAAATGCTTGTTCTTGAAATTAGTATCAGATGGAGTGTAGGGGGTTGGGTGGTGACATTGTAAAAGCGTCTAAAATCATGCGAGATATGGATAGGGTGAATAGCCAAGATCTTTCCAACGGCATGGGGGAGTTCAGCCATAGAAGGTACAGGTTTAAGCTGTAAGAGGAAAGATTTAAAAGGAACGAAGGGACAACTTTTTTACACAGAGGGTGGTTGGGTTTGGCATAAGCTGTCAGAGGAAGTGGGGTAGGTGCCAGTATAACTACAACATTATAAACTCATTTGGACAAACATATGAATGGGAAACATTTCGCGGCATATGGGCCAAATGAAAGCAGGTGGGACGAGCTTAATTTGGAAAACTTGGCCAGCATGGACAGTTAGAAGTGCTTCACGCAGGGTCCAAGTGGTTTTGTGAAAGAGAAATTATACTTTGCCCTGTAAAATTATGCAAAGTATTTCTGGAGATGCCTGAGAATGTAAAAAGCAGACTTGATAAAAGGGATCTGGTGGACACTAGGCTTTCCAGAGATTTTCCACAAGGTATTACAAAACAAAAGTTCTTACACATGACAGAAGGTTGTAGGATGATGGATAATGTATTAACATGGGATGATGATTGGTTCGCACATAGAAATCGGAGAGTCAGGATTAATGAATCTTCATGATAAAGGTGTATCTGCTGGAGTACCACAGCTCTGAGTCCGATGGCATCAGTTATTTACAATCTATACTGATAGCCTGAAAGAGGGAGTTGAGTGCAACATACATCTGAATTTATGGATGACACTGAGAACCAAAGGCAGGCTGTTATTTAATGGAGAGGACTTCCAGAAAAGGAGCAGTACAAAGGGATTGGAGTCTTCCCGTGTATGAAACTTAAAGTCAGCATGCTGGTGCAGCAAGTAACTGGGTTGTTTCAAACGATGGGTTCCTGGGACGAAAGGATTGTGTTAATGAGAATCTCTAAAATGGTGAGGCGATTATTCATTGGGGTTTAAATGAATGAGGAGTGATACTGCTGAAACATACAAGACACACAGAGGGGTTGACACTGTAGATGTTGAGAAGTTGTTACCACTCCTGGGTGGAGTCCCGAACTTGAGGACATAGATACCGAATATGGAACATCGATTTCAGTCTGAGATGCAAAGTGATGTCTTCTCTCAGAAGGTAGTGAATGTCTAGAATTCCCTAACCCGGAAAGGTGTGGAGGGACAACAAATTTGGACTATACAAACACCCAGCCGCTATATATAACTCATTCACTCTCCTCAAGGAGTCGGCAAGAAAGTGGAGTCGAGTCCTGGAGTAGATCAGCCATGTTCATATTAAATGACAGGGCAAGCTTGAGGGGCCGAATACTGTTGTTCCTACTGTTATTAATTTCACATGTTATGCTTTTGAAAAGTAACTGGTTATTTTCCTGGAAGTTGTGTTGTGAAATGCTACATTCGGATGAGCAGAGGATTTGTTTGAGTTTACCCTGGGTGGGGTATGGGGGCTGGAGTTACAGCGAATCTGGGTCTGGGACATGGCTTAAATTTGGAGCAGAAGTTACAGAGATGGGAAGCCTGGAAACAGGGATTGGGGGTGAGGGTCACTTCCTGATCCAGGCTAGATTTTCCAAGTACATTTCCAAAACTACACCTAACCATCGGAGTGGCCTCGATTTGCAGGTCGGAAGGGCGGAATGGAACATCAGAACACAGGGCTGAGGGATAGGAGTGGGCCATTCGGCCCTTTGACACTACCCCACCAGTAAATTAGATCGTGGCTCATCTCATTGTGGTCCCAGCTGCACTTTTCTCTCCATGCACCATTATCCCTGATTCACCTCTCTGTGGACAATCAGATGAAGCCAGCCGCGATATAATATAAAGATTCAGCCATCCCAAACTTCTGGGAAAGAGGATTTCCACTTGACTGAATTCCCACTTTGTGAATTTCTTCTCACTCCATTTGTGACTGAGGATGAAGGGTGTTTCTATTTCCTTTTCTAGTCCCAATCCTCCACTGCTCACAACAAATTTTAAATGTAACCACGTTGGTGATATGGCCGATGATAAAGGTCACAGACTGGCTTAGGTTCAGTGATAAGAAGTCAGGCAGATTTCTTTCGTCAGCCACAAGTTACTAACAGAACTAACGGAGGAGTATGGTGGATCTGTGGGTGGCACTGCTTCCTCACATCACCAAGGAGCTGGGTTCGATTCCAACCGCGGGCAACCCTCCATGTGGAGTTTGAACATTCTCCTCGTGACCGTGTTGGTTTCCTTTCAGTGCTCCAGTTTCCTGCCACAGTCCAAAGATGTGCAGTTTAAAGTGGATTACCCATAGTGCCCAGGGATGTGTAGGTTAGGTGGGTTAGTTATGGGAAATGTAGGGTTACATGGATAAGGTAGGGGGCCATGTCCAGGTAGGATGCAGTTTAGTGCATCGGTGCGGACTTAATGGACGGAATGTCCAGCCTCCACACTGCAGAGGTTCTATGACAATGACAACAAATTTGGCCTATACAAACACCCAGCGGGTATATACCTAATCCACACTTATCAAGGTGTTGTATGTTTCATTCTCATTCCAAGAGTACCCTGTTAAAGACTTCATAATATAAGCCCTTCACCCCAAGAATATGTGAAATGAAACATCTCTGAACTGCTTTCAATGTAATTATATCCTTTCTCAGATAAGGAGACACAAAAAAATAATCTCACATTCAGATCATAAAGTTTATATTTGTTTTCTCAAAGTGCTGAGAGTCTTTGGAACTCTCTTCCCCACACACCGTTGGAGGCAGAAATATTGAATATTTTTGAGGCACCAACAGAAGGTTCATAAATAACAACAGAGTCAAGGATTATCGAGGAATGGGAAGCAATTAACAGCGTAGGGGAAAATGTAGACAGTGGTATCAAATTACACGGGTCCGGAACATCCAGAAATATAATACAAAATGAAATGCTAATATCGATAAAACATTAAGGGGGAATCCAAGATACCGGAGATCCGGAAGGTCTGTTTTGCTGGGCTCTGCATCATAGCACGGGCAAAGTGGTTCCCATCCCAGATCATTTACGTAAAGTTCAACACTAAAAGAGCGATAGAATCTTTACTAATCCCGTTTTATCAAGTGGAAATGAAAAAACATGGGAAAGGATCAAGTAAGTCCCAACACACGGTGCACCCGTCAGAAGCATCGAGCATGCCTGAGGCTGTAGCTCTAACCCACTCTGCTCGTTCCATAGACCCAGTTACTCACCAGGCCTTGGTGACTGAGTTCACCAAGTATATGAAATGATTGAAGTAATGATTGAAGAAGGGTTCAGCAGTGGCGAGGTCCGCTCTCAGCCATGCTCCAAAAACATGAGCAGCAACTTGACAGCCTTGGAAACGGAACAGATTATGCCAAGCGCCGAACTGCAGCGACAGATACCGTGATCAGTTCTTTTCAGGAGAGGATCCTCGCCTTTGAAAAGCAGGTCCATAACTTAACTGAACATGACAACCACCTCGAGAACAGGGATAGGATGAAGAATGTTCACATCGTCAGTTTGCTGGACCGGATGGAAGGTGGTCAGCCAGTGAGTTTATTGAGAACTGGCTGCAGCGATTCCTTCACTTCAAAACTGAAAAGGGGCAGGAGAAGACTGAAACAGTTAGTCGAGTTATGGTGCGGAGGTCAGACTAAGACCAACGCCTTCGCCCTGTCCTTGTGCGGTTACATAGTTATGGGAATAAACATAGGCAGATGGAATCTTCCAGAACCCAGGGGAAAGATCCGATGGTTTTAATTCACGAGGGCTCCAGGATTATGATCTTTCAGGACTTTTCAACGGCGGTGATTCAGGAAAGAAAATCTTTTGATGATATCAAGAGAAAAGTAAGGGAACTCGGAGTCATTATTCCTTAATATCCCATCGGTGCTCCGTATTGCTTTCAATGGATCCATACACTCGTCTGACTCTCCAGAGAAAGCGAAAACTTTGTTGACATTTTAAAATAAGATGGATGTTTAGATAATCATGTTTCTCTCAAAGACATTTCCTTGGATTTTTCTGGTATTAACCAGTGTTAAATTATAGTCGGGAATGGGTAGAGTACTCACTTTTAACTTCTTCATTAGTATTACTACTCTTATTCTCTTTCCTTGCTTGCGTCTGGGGTGCGACTCAAGCTGGAGCAGGTTACAGAGAAAGTTGTGATGATTAAATACCGACCAAAGGGCCGTTGAAGCCCGATTTTTGTCGTTAATTGCCCTGGATGTCATATTGGTAGCAGGCAAAAGATGAAGTTTTGGGGTATGTAACCGTCCCCACTAGATGGGCGTGGTTGGGGGGGGGTGATAAATTCCTTATGGAGTGTCATTGGCACGTTGGATTTTGTTTCTTTTTTTGTTTTTTTTGTGTGTTTAGTTTTGGAAAGTTTTCAGAGCTTGTTAGATGTAGTAGTCTTAGTTCGTGTTGTTTTTAAGCTCTATGAGTCATTTTTCATTCATGATCAGTGATGTATAATTCGATTTCTTCCTCGATGCACCTTGATGATAAGGAACATTTGACATTACAGCAGGGCGGGTTTGATCGGGTTTATTTCTCGTTTTATTAATAGTAGGAGTCGGGGAGAAGCCATATTGGATAGGAAGAATCTTCCAGTTAATTGACTAGATTACATTAGACATTCACAGGAGGATCATAATCCCCAAACCCTTGAACTTTGGGAAAGAATAGAGTATTTTGAATGGTTATTGCCTCACGGCGCACCCTCTAAAACCGTGGAAGATGCATTTTGCAATTTAAGTTATTTTGTCTCATGGTGCATTAGTGTAGATGGTTTCAGCTGTCTTATGGACCCCACAGTGGACAGAATGTCCAAAGGTCCCCCAATACCCTCGTCAAAATGTAAACAATTAGTTGATTCTTCTGCATAACTAGAGCTGGTGGATATCTGGAAGCAGATCCATAATACAATTAGGGATTTTATTTTCTCCTATAACCCGCATAAATGCCACACGAATGTTGATCTCTTCTTCATCCCTGCAACAATCTTAAATTCGGTGGCGTCCTGCACAATTGGGAAAATTACCATTTCTGACCATGAAGAAGTATAACCGTTTCGAGAAGCTGACGAATTGATCCTTTTTTTCTTAAGGCTAGTTAGTTCATTGAGTATTTCTGTAAAGATTTCAGATCTTTCTGAGCCATTAATGCCGATTCAAACAGTAACACATCCAAATGTATGTGAAACTACTAACGTTCATGCCAAGGAAATAGTTATTCATTAGGAAGCGGCAGAAGGGGGAGCAGGAACGCTGGCTTGAGGCACAGCTGAGGACAGCCGAGAGTGCATACTGTGATTGCCCCTCAGTGCTTAATCTGCAGAGGATCACAACGCTTCGGTCTACGTGAATTCCTCGCTCACACAGACAGCCAGGAAGGAACTTACTTTTGAATAACAAAGGCTGTTTGAACATGGTGATAAGCCAGGCAAGTATTTAGCCTAACTTGCCAGGAAAATGAGCGCCCCCTCAAGCCATTACCTCAATTAGGGAAGGTACTGGGATCTTTCCCTCTGATTCCAAAAAGATTAATGCAGCCTGTCCGAGATTTTTCTCCGAATTATTTCAGACTGAACATTTTGAGGATAGATGGATTAAGATGGAGTCATGTTTCAAGAACCTGGGTCTTCCAGAAGTAACCCCTGAATAGGTGTTGTGTCTAAATGCACCATTGTCGGCACGGGAGGGTGTGAAGCAGCTTCAGAATGTAAAGGTGCACATTCCTGACGGATTTCTGAGTGAAGTTTATAAATAATTTATCAACCTTTTGTCACTGCTGATGTTTAACATGTTCTGTCACTCATACAGTCACGAACCCCTCCCTCCATCCTTTAGAGAGACTCATATCTCTCTGATGCTTAAGAATGGAAGACCCTGGAGGATTGTGCTTCTTACACGCCAATCTCACTTTTAAATGTTGGTTTCAAAATCCCGTCTGTGACCTTTACATTAAGGTGGAAACTTTGCTGCCTTCCGTTACCAAAGAGGACCAAACAGGCTTTATAAAGGGCCACAGATCTTCCTAAAATGTTAAGAGTTTACTCAATATGATCCAAGAGTGTCAACAACAATCTGTCCAAGGATTATTGATCTCTTTAGATGAGAGAAGGCATTTGATTGGGTTGAGTGGCCGGATCTATTCTGTACATTAGAATGGTTTGGTCGATGCAAAGTTTTTATCAAGTGGGTGTGGGTACTTTACCGCGATCCTCTGGCTGCGGTTCTCACTAATGGTGTGCCAACCAGTAACATTAATATTTCTCCAGGCAGCCGACAAGGTTAACACCTTTCATCATTGTTATTTACGTTGGGGATTGAGTCACTGGCCGAGGCCATCCGTAGGGATGCCCACATATCTGCCCCAGAAGTAGGATAGAAGTCACGTAAGATTACATTGTATGCTTTGTGACAAATTCCACAATTTCCGTAGTTCATGTGGGAGGTCTTAGGGAAATATCTAATACTGAGGCTAAATCCTGGTTTCCTTTTAAACGGTCACTGGGGTGGTTTCCCTGTTTCAGTATATTCATTGCATCTGTTTTTGATCATTTATTTAACGTGAACTGTATCCATTTGTTTGACAAAATTAAACAAGACCTTCATAGATGGGAGACATTTCCGATATCATGGCTAGGTCGGATAGCTGTTATTAAAATGAATGTATGGGTAAATGTAGGGGAATGGGTCTGAGTTGGTCGCGCTTCAGCGGATCAGTGTGGATTTGTTGGGCCGAAGGGCCTGTTTCCAAACTTGAAGTAATCTAAGATGATTTTTAGAAAAAATGGCTGGTTTAGCTCTTTTATATGGCACCATAAGTGATTCTTTATCAAGCTAACAAAATCGCAACTGCCCCACAGATTTTGGGGAGTTGATCTCCCCAATTAAAAACAATCAATTTTGTTTTTTTCATCCCATGTGAGTGCCTGGGCCACTGTGGTCTCGGCATCAATATGGCTAGACATTGAGCCCTCTCAGACAAAGTGAACCCTTATTAGTCTGTTATTCTGAGATAAAATGACAACTTTTATGGAGTATTGTCATAAACTAATGATGATCAATACTGTTAAAACTTGAAGAACAATGCGTCAGATCGAGGGCAATACAGACAAAACCATGTTTCTTACCCCTATAATTGATATACCGATTGTCAACCGGGGATGATGGATTCCAGGTTTAGACTATGGGCAGCGAGGGTGATACCTTGCTTGAGCGATTTAGAATTAGTAGAATCCCTACAGTGTGGAAACAGGTCATTGGGCCCAGCAAGACCACTTCGACCCTCCGAAGAGTAACCCACCCAGACCCATTCTCCTACCATCTTATATTTACCCTGACTAATGCCCCAACTTACAGATCTTGGAACACTATGAGCGATTTAGCAATGGCCAATTCATCTAACATGCACATGTTTGTGACTGTTTGAGGAAACCTACGCAGACACAGTTGAGAATATACGAAGTCCACACAGCTAGTCACCCAAGGCTGGAACCAAACCCGTGACCCTGGTTGTGTGAGTCAGTGCAAACCACTGAGCCACCACGTGTTACTTGAGGGAGAAACAATGATATCATTTGGCCAAATAACTCGTAAAGTATGGACTACCTAGGAGAGACTTCTTCTGTTTTGTTTTCCAGATTAGAGATTTGATTTTTAAAAAATTAACCGAGACTGATAGATCCGATACAGAGAAGTGGGTTCTTTTTGCTAAGAATACACTCTCTGTCAGTACCCTTTATCATCAGTTCGATAGTGTACCCTCAGACAAGACTGTGCAGCTTCGTGACGTCTGTGCGAGAGAGTTGAGGGTTTAGATCTCTTCGGAGACGTTTCAGGATATTTGTGAAAATGCTCAAAGGATTTTGATGTGTAACAGGACACATTCCATGCAGTTGTAAATTCTTCATAGGGCCAATCTGACACCAGTGTTTCTCTCAAAATTCAAAATGGGATTATCTTCAGCGTGTCCTAAATGCAGAATAACTACAGGCACTCTTGCTCATTGCATGTGGTCCTGCTGCAGTTTTTGTATATATTGGAGCACTGTGGTAGGTGTGGTAGAGTGGGTCTTGTGGACCGAATTGGAGATGGACACGGTTTCTCTTTTCCTGGGCCTGCCCAGAGTATCTTACGCATGGGAACAAAAATCCTTACTTTCTGTGCTAGGAAACTTATTCTGTTGTGTTGGATGTCTGAAAACTCCTCGGGGCTGTTGGCCTTTGTAAGCTCCTCATGGAAAATATCCCTTTGGACTTTCTCACCAATAAGGTGCACCAAAAAAACAGAGATTAGTATAAGTCATAGAGCCAGAGAGATGTAAAGCATGGAAACATTCGGTCCAACCCATCCATGCCGACCACATATCCCAAACCAATCTAGTCCCACCTGCCAGCACCCGGCCCAAAAGGCTCCAAATCCTTCGTATTGATATACCCATCCAAATGCTTCTTAAATGTTGCACTTGTATCAGCCTCCCCCACCTCACCGGGCAGCTCATTCCATACACATGCTACCCTCTGTTTGAAATAATTGCCCCGTAGATCTCTTTTATATCTTTCGCCTCTCGCCCTAAACCTATGCCCTCTCGTTCCGGAGTCCCCAACCCTAGGGAAAAGACTTTACCTATTTACCCTATCCATGCCCATCATAATTTTGTAAACCTCTATAATGTCACCTTTCAGCCTCCGGCGCTCCAGGGAAAACAGCCCCAGCCTATTCAGCATCTCCCTGTAGCTCGAATCCTCTCACCCTGGCAACATCCTTGTAGAAGCTTTCTGAACCCTTTCAAGTTTCACAACATATTTCCGATAGGAAGGAGACCAGAATTGCACGCAATATTACAACAGTGGCCTATCCAATGTCCTGTACTGTCACAACATGATTTTCTAAATCCTGTACTCAATACTCTGACCAATAAAGGAAAGCATAAAAAACGCCTTCTTCACTATCCTATCTACCTGCGACTCCACTTTCAAGGAGCTATGAACCTGCACTCCAAGGTCTCTTTGTTCAGCAACACTCCCTGCGACTTGACCATTAAGTGTATAAGTCCTGCTAAGATTTGCTTTCCCAAAATGCAGCACATTGGATTTATCTGAATTAAACTCCATCTGCCACTTCTCAGCCCATTGGCAATTTGGTCAAGATCCTGTTGTAATCTGAAGTGACCTTCTTCGCTGTCCACTACACCTCCAATTTTGGTGTCATCTGCAAACTTACTAACTGTACCTCTTACGCTCGCATCCAAACCATTTATGTCAATGACAAAAAGTAGTGAATCCAGCACCGATTCTTGTGGCACTGCACTGGTCACAGGCCTCCAGTCTGAAAAACAACCCTCCACCACCAATCTCTATCTTTTACCTTTGAGCCAGTTATGTATCCAAATGGCTAGCTCTCCCTGTATTCCATGAGATCTAACCTTGCTAATCAGTCTCCCATGGGGAACCTTATGAAAACCCTTACTGAAGTCCATATAGATCAGATCTACCTCTTTGCCCTCATCATTCCTCTTTATTACTTCCTCAAAAAACTCAATCAAGTTTGTGAGACATGATTTCTCACGCACAAAGCCATGTTGACTATCCCTAATCAGTCCTTGCCTTTCTACATACATGCACATCCTGTTCCTCAGGATTCCTTCCAACAACTTGCCCACCACCAACGTCAGGCTCACTAGTCTATAGTCCCCTGGCGTGTCCTTACCACCCTTCTTAAACTGTGGTACCACGTTATCCAACCTCCAGTCTTCCGGCACCTCACCTGTGACTTTCCATATTACAAACATCTCAGCAAGAGGCCCAGCAACCACTTCTCTAGCTTCCCATAGAGTTCTAGGGTATACCTGATCAGGTCCTGGGGACCTGTTTCAAGACATCCTTGGGTATTTATCCACCTTTACCCATTTTAATACATCCAGCACTTGATCCTCTGTAATATGGACATTTTGCAAGGTGTCACCATCTATTTCCCTACATTTTATGTCTTCCACAATAAATACTGATGCAAAATACTCGTTTAGTATCTCCCCCATACTTCCTGTGCTAGGAAAAATATTCTGTTATGTTGGATGTCTGAAAACCCCCCGGGCCTGTTGGGTCCTTGTAAGCTTATCATGGAGAATATCCTTTTGGAATTTCTCATGAGTATGGTGCACAGAGATTTATATAAGATATGGCAACCCTTTTTGGATTACCGCGGTTCAGGCTTATCTGCCAATCTAAAAAGGGCTTTTACATAGCCATGACGATATTGTCTAATGAATCTAGTATGTAGAATTATGAACATATGAATGTGTAATGCTCTCGAAGAACGAGAACAACCATTTTGTTATGCTGAACCATATTATTTATTTATTTTTTATTGTTTATTTTTTGTTTTTCTTCTGTCCATTTAGAGACTTTAACTTGTTTTGCATGTACATGCAATTGGGTGCAATTTTGTTCAGTTATTTGAGTTGTTTTGTTATTGGTTTAATATAATAATAAAAACCTATTTTTCAATAAAAATGTTTGTTAAAAAATTAAAATGCCAGAATTGTTAGAATAGAGTCCCAAAGAACTCTCATTAGAGAGACTACTCATGGTGGTTTATCCTGAGGGTCACCACACCCCAGTGACAGCGTGAGGTTGAGAGAGTATCCCCTTCATGGTAACTTCTGTCGGTGTGGGGAATTGAACCTGGGCTGGTGTCCTCCCTCTGCATCACAAACCAACCATCCAGCCAACTGAGTGGGAGACTGTGTAACTGTTACACACAGAATCAGTCACAGACAAAGGGCAAGAGAAACAGTCATGACCAGGAAAAAGGTGTATTTGAGATAATCGTCATGATAACGGCTGAGGATAGTAACGTTCTCTGCTAGAAACTGTATTTTATAATAAGACAAGTGTTTGGAAGCTTTCTTTGGCTGAATACAATAAGGTGAGACAAGTGAAATAACCAGAATGTCTAATTGTGGTTTGATATCGATAACCATAAAATAAGTGCATGTTTTTGATTGGTCTGTGTAAAGCATGATGACTGTTGCATGAATTTATAAATCAGATGAAATATATTGTTAGGAGAGTCCGTCCCCATGAGAAATGCCTTCTGAACACATGCGAGGTGAATCCCGGGGTATGAAGTGTCTGAGAATCGTCTGCTCGGTAACAGGAACCTGTGGGTTGAATGACTAAAAGTTCCTGTAACATGGAGCTGAGAAAACCATCAGATCACCCCCAAACGTATTGAACGTTGGAGCATGTTTGAAATACTGAATGGCCTCATGATGGATTTTAATTGTGTGTGATTTGAGAAACGTACATCTCTACTCCATCCTCTTACATGTTACACACTGGGGCACAGCCGTTTTCCTGAAACTGGGAATAAGTTGGAACATTATCTGGAACATTCCATAATTGGCATTCTCCAGAATATTTTAGAACTGTGTGTGTGTATGTGTGTGTGTCGTGGGGGGGGGGGGGGTGGCATTAGAAAAGCAAGAGAGAAAGAGAGGGAAGATGCTGCATGCAGTAGTCAGAGTGGAGGAGCATGAGCCTTGTTTGGGGGTCGGTGCTATAACTGATATGCAGTGAGTGTGAGGGAGCAGAGAGAATACGGTGACCCTTATCCTGACAGAGCAGGGAAGGTTATTGATGCTTGTCCTGTTTTGCTGGACATTTCCTCAGACCGCACACTGCACTGAGCTGGGTGAGGAGTTCAGACCATGCTCGGTGGGTCTGGTGGTGTGATCCCTCTGGGAAGAGAATGGTCTCCCTCTGCACTAGCCCATCCACCAGGACCTCCGTGCCCCTGTTGACAAACCGTGGTGTAATTTCCCCTTAGCTGCTATGCTCGGGGTAAACTGTGCAGGGCAGTTCTGAACTGAGAAAGCACAACCATGTACCCATTGGCTTTTTAAAGATTGCACAAGTGTCAGGGATCACGGAATATCCGGGGCATCCCGGCAATGGTGAGTATCTCCAGTCTTGATGGGTTGGAGAATCGGGCTAGCATTGTATGAGAGGGACACTATGGAGTGCGGTGGGTAGTTAATGAGATGAGTTTGGTAAGATAGCACCAGGAAACGAGCTCGGCCTCGTGCAGACAACCCCTCTGTCACACTTGATAAAAATGTCACTGCGACAGTTTTTTGTTAGATTCAGCCCAGTGAGGCGAAGACTCTGCTGTCCTCATTCCCAGTTACAAAGCTGCAGAACAAATGCTCATCCAAAACTCTCCATCATCTGAACTCACAGCAATATCCCTTTCACTCATAATTCTTCGAAATACAGACCCGTGTTGCATGATACTATCGAAATGTCTTCATTCTGAAACCTGTGAACATCTCCTTCCATGACATTTTATCTCAGTCTCTCCACCCCGCCCCCCCCGCATCCTATCTCCACCCCAAAACACACTCATTTACATATTACTCGAGACTGCCAGTATGACTGGCCATTTGGCCTAGCTGGTCCATGGCAACCAAAATGTTCATCCAGACTCACCCCATTTCCCTGCCCATGTTCTGTATCCCTCTAATCCTTTCCTATCTGTGTATTTGTCCAATTGCCTTTTCAATGTTGTTATTGTACCCACCTCATTCACTTCCACTGACAGCTCAGTCCATATGCGTACCACAGTCTATGTAAAAAAGTTGCCCCTCAGTTTCATTTTTATATTTTTTATCCTTTCCAAACATTACTGGATGTCCTGTAGTCATCGATTCACCAAACTTGAGAAAAAAAGTTTGAAGTATTCACCACATGCACACCTCTCATGATTTTATAAGGGCTACACTTCTATAAGAACACCCTCGGTTTCCTACGCTGTAAAGAAATAAGTTCTAACCTGTCCAACCTCTGCCTGTAACTTAGAGCTTTTAGCCCAGGAAACATCTTTGGAAGTTTGTTCTGCATACTTTCTAGTTCAATAATATCCTTTCTAGAGCAAGATGAACAAAACTGACACAATACTCCAACTGCAGCCTTACCAACATCCTGTACAATTGAAACATAACGTCCCACCTTCCATACTCAATGCGTTGATGAAGGCCAATGTGCCAATAGCCTTCTTCACTGTCCTGTGTATCTGTGACTCAAATTTCAGACAACCGTGCACCTGATCTCCAACATCCTTTTGTTCCACTACACGTCTTAAGGCACTATCATTCATCATTAAACTCCTACCTGGATTTGACTTTCCAAAATGCAAGACGCCACACTTATCTAATTTAAACTCCATTTGCTATTTCTCAGCCCACTTCCTCAGCTGGTCAAGGTACTGCTGCAATTTCAGATAACGTTCCTCACTGTAAATGATGTCTCCTAATTTAGTGTCATCTGCAAACCTACTAACGTTGCGTTGTGCACTCTGGTCCAAATCATTGGTATAGATAACAAACAGCAATGGGCCCAGGACCGACCACTAAGGCACTCCAGTAATTACAGGCCTCCAGTCCGACAAGCATGGCTCCACCATAGCCATTTGTTTCAGAACATTAAGCCAATTGTGTCGCCAATTTGTCAGTTTACATTGGAGTCCATGCGATCTAACCTTCTAGAGCGGCCTACCATGTGGAACCTTATCAAAGGCCTTACTGAAATCCATATAGACTATGTCCACCATCTTTCCTCGTCAACCTTCCAAGTCACTTCCTCAAAAATCTCTATCAAAATTTGTAAGGCATGATCTGCCACGCACAAAGCTATGCTGACTGCTCCAAGTCAAACTCTGTCTTCCCAAATGCATCCATATCTTATATCTCCAAACCTTCTCAAGTGGTTTCCGAAACAGAAGTGAAGCTTACTGGTCTATATTTCCCAGGCTTTTCTTTGCAGCCCTTCTGAATAAGGGCACAACATTTGCTACTGCCCAGTCTTTCGGGACCTTGCCCCTGAACTATCTTCTCTCGCCTCGTGCAGTGCTCTTAGATATATCTGGTCAGGACCAAGAGATTTATCTGACTTTGTGCATTCTAATATGTCCAACAACACCTCTACTTTGAAAGGGACTGTACCAAGATATCGCAACTAACCTCCTAAAGGTCACAGGTCTTCATGTCTTTCTTCATGATAAACACAGAGGGGAAATTGAGGACCTCGCCCATCTCTTGAAGTTTTACACATGCATGTCCATTTTGGATTTTAAGGCGTCGTATTCACTCTCCAGTTGTTCTTTTTCTTTCCTATACTGAATTTGAATTCACCCTAATCTGCTCAGCCAAGGCTATCTCATACCCCCTTTTTCGCCTTGCTGATTTCCTTCTTCAGTAAACTCCTCTATCCCCTGTGTACCTCCAGAGATTCCCTTGGTCCCAGCTGCCTGTACTTGAGTGACGCCTCCTTTCTTTCTGGTCAGAGACTCAATATCTCTTGTCATCCAGGGTTCTCTCTTCCAGTCTCACTTTCCCTTCACCCTCACAGAAACATGCAGACCTTGAACTCGAGATATCTCACTTTTGAAGCCCTCCCTCTTGCCCGGGATACTTTTACCTGGAAACACACTACTCCAATAAAGCCCTGCAATCCCCTGTCTAATTCCAACAAAATTCGCCTTGCCCCAATTTGGAACTTGAATCTGTGGACCAATTCTGTCCCTACCATACCTATTTTAACATTAATATATCTCTGGTCACTTTTCCCAAAATGCTCCCCCACTTTACTACCATCACCTATCCATTCCTATTTCCCAACAGTAGGTCGTATTTGTCCCTTCCCGAGTAGGAGACTCTATATATTGCTTGTGGAAACTTCGCTGAACATACTTAACAAATTACGTTCCATCTAAGTTCTTAACCCTCTGGAAGTCCCAGTCTATGTTCGGATAATTAAAATCACCTATTATGACAAGTCTCGCCAGTCTCCCTGCATATTTGTTCTTCTAATTCCCATTGATTATGTGAAGGCGTATAGTACAACGACTAAAACATCACCATGCCCCTCTTACTTGTTTGCATCATTTGCAAAATCTCATTGGATATTATCTCAGTTATTTCATCTTTAAATATTAGAGTGATACGTGCCTAATTCAGAACTATTGGTATTTAAATTGTTTCCATTTACATCTCTTCCTCGCAGTGACTTTCACATTCGCAGCATCCCTTGTCAAGGCACAGTGAAGATATGGAGCTGTAAATGGATGGGAGCTGCACATCCTGTCAGTTCCAAAATTGGCTGCAAGTTTCCCCACACTGGGCTGCGATCGAACACAGTGTTACCGAACAATGCAACAGCCTGGGTTTATATATGAATGAACCAGTGTGGGCTGCACAGCCCCCCACTCCGGACACTTAGTCCAGGATTATAGATCAAGTATTGGTGTGGGCTGCACAGAGTTTCACTCTGGACATTGCTGGGTTACATACAGCTGTACACTAGCCGGATCTACACAGTGCTCCATTCTGAATATGTAATGGATGGGCTGGTTATGTGAGTTAAATTGCGAATGTGAGAGAACTAAACATCTGGCAATGCCTTTATTTTGTGTTTCAATTCTTGTTAATAGACCCTTCAAATCCAGACTCATCCAGTTAGACCCAACCCTCTGGATGAGTCATGGTGACTGTTATTGCAGCATCTGAGTCTGCAACATGACCAACAAATGGAGCAGAGGCTGCAGAGAGGACAATCTCCGTAAAATGGAATGAGGGAATCACCATCAGATCAGACATGGTCTTAGTGAATGGTGGGGCAGGATTGAATGGACCACTGATGCAATTTATCATATATTTCTGTTTGTTCCAAGCAAACTCCCCTTCTCTCCCAGTGTCCCGTACTGGTGGGGACTGAGTCACCTCCTCCTGTTCCTGCGTAACAGGATCCTCGGGCCTCACTTGCCTCCATATTTCCCTGTGCCCCAGTTTTGAGCAGTTGAGTGACTGCCTCCTGTTCCTGTGTCCCAGTCTTGAGAAACTGAAAGATTCCCTCCTGATCCCAAGTTTTGTGAAAGTAGATGTCCTCCTCCTGCTCCAGAGTAACAGGCTCCAATAGCTCTGTGCTCACCTGCTGCTCCTGTGGAATGGAGGTGAGGGACTGAATGGCCTCTTCACATTCTTTACAGCTTTTCTTGAATAAAGGGCTTTCCCCTGTTTCTGTAAAACACCGTCAAATTCTGAATGATGTATTTTTGTATTTGACTCTCAGTAATTGAGCAAACAAGCCGACTGGCAGAATTCAGAAGCTGAATAGCCTCCTCCTGTTCCTGTGTTATACACTGAAGGGTCAATAGACTCTCAGAGATGTCCAGCAAGGAAAAAGATCGTTCTGTCTGGTCATCCATACCGCCAAATATCCTAAATGAATCGCGTCCCCCTTGCCAGCTGGTGGCCCAGCTCCCTCTAAACACTTCCCATGCATATATCCATCCGAATGCCTTTTAAATGGTGTAACTGTCTTTTGTCTGTTCAATCCATACACACAGCAGTCTCTGTGTGAAAATGTTGTCCCTCATGTCCCTTTTTAAAATCTTTCCCCTCTCACCTGAAACCTTTGTCTTCTAATTTTGGAGTCGTCTATCATGGGAAAAGACATTGACTGTTTACCTTATCTATGCCCCTCATGATTTTATAAACCACTTTAAGGTCCCTCCTCAGCCTCAACACTTGATAATAGCCCCAGCCTATTCAAACTCTCCCTGTGACTCTAACTCTCCAACACCTGCAACATTCTTTTCCATCTCTTCTGCACCCTTTCAAGTTTGACAACATCTTTCCGACAGCAGGGAGACCAGAATTAAAGGCAATATTACAAAAGTGGGCAAACCAATGTCCTGTACAGATTTTGTCATGCAAATGTTTCAACTCAAAGCACGCACCAATACAGGGAAGATCACCAAATGCCTTCATCACTGCGCTGTCTACCTGTGACAGCACTGTTAAGGAACGGAGAACCTGCACCACTAGTCTCGCTTTGCTGCCTCACAGGGCAGCGACCTGGGTTTAATTCCATTCTTGAATGACTGGCTGTGTGGAATTTGTACATTCTCCACGTGTCTGCGTGAGTTTCCTGTGGGTGCTATGTTTTACTCTGACAGTATAAGGATATACAGGTACGGGTAGATTGGCCATGCTAAATTGCGCACCGTATCCAGGGATGTTCAGGGAAGGTGGATTAGCCATGGGAAATGCAGGCTCAGAGGGATAGGCTATTTGTCCAGTGGGATACTGTTTAGAGGGTCGGTGTGGCCTCGACGGGCCGAAAAGCCTGTTTCCTAACTGTAGGGATTCAATAATTTCTATGGAGTTCTATCATGTCTTGCCTTGATTTGTCTTGCCAAAATGCAACACCTCACATGAAACTAAAATATACTCTATCTGCCACTCCTCGGCTCACCTAAACAAGGTCCTATTATAGTCTGAGAGATCATTCTTCACGGTCACAAAATTTGTAATTATCTTACAGACCATACTTCATATACTCAAATACAAATGATTTGTATAAGTGACAAAAGGCAGTGGACACCCTATTGATCTTTGCGGCACGCCACTCGTCACAGGTCTCCAAGTTTAATGAACAAATGCCCACTGTCACGCCCAGTCTTCAAACTTCAAGAAAATTTTGGATCTAAATGGCGAGTTCTCCCTGGATCCGAGGAAGTCTAACCTTGCTAACCAGTCTACCATGTAGAACATTTTGGTAATCTTACTGAATTCCATAAAGACAACATCCACTCTCCTGCCTTCATCAATCATCGTCATCACTTCCTCAAAAGATTACACCGAGTCAGTGAGACGTGATCTCCAATGTACAAAGCCCTCTTCAGTCCTTGTCTTTTCAAATGCATGTACATCCTTTCCAACAAAATCCCCTCCAACAATTTAGACACCATTGACGTCAGGCTCACCGATCTATGGTTACCTGTTTTTTTTCCTTACTTTCTTAAATAATGACACTATGTTAGCAGCCCTCCAGTCTTTTGACACCTCACCTGTGGAAATCAATGTTACAAATATATCAGCAACATGCTGAACAATCTCCTTCTTGGCTTCCCACAGACATTTGGGATACAATTGATCAGGTCCCAGGGATTTGTTCACCATTATGTGTTTTAAAATGTCAAACACCTCCTTGTAATATAGACACCTTTCAATGTATCACTGTATATTTATTCATTCTCTCGCCCTTGTAACCTCCTCCTCATTAAATACTGAGGAGAAATTTTTGTTTCATATCCCTCCAATCTCGGGTGGTTCCACACATAGGTAGTCTTACTGATCTTTAAGGGGCGCAGTTCTCCCCCTAGTTAATCGTTTACCATTAAAGGATTTGTAGAATTTCTTCAATGCCTCGTTAACCCTATTTCTAAAGCCATCTCATGTCCACATTTTTCTGGCCCGAATTCCCCGTTGACTATACACTTATTGCCCTTATACTCCTCTCGGGATTCACATAATCTCAGCTCTGTTTACCTGACATATGCCTCCTTCCTTACCTTGACCATAACATCAATATATCTAGCCATCCAGCACTCCCTGCACCCACCAGCCTTGCCCATCTCTCTAATAGGAACATGTTGGCTCTGGACTCTCTGAAACCACGTTTTGATGGCCTTGCATTTTCCAACCATCCCTTTACCTGTGAATAGGGTATTTCAATCAGCCTTTCACAGGGCTCACCTAACACTTTCAAAATTGGCCTTGTTAAAAGATGGAACTTTAATGTTTACATCAGGTCTTTCCTATTCCACAACTAATTTAAAACTAATATTTATGCGTAACAGAAAGTTAAAGAAACACTTCCTGCCCTTCTGTAACAGGCGCGAGAGGCTGAATGGGCTCCTCGTGACCCTCTGTAATAGATTGGAAAGGCTGAATGGCCACCTCCTGCCCTTGTGTAACAGAACCAAGACATTAAATGCGACAGCTGCCCGTAGATTACGATCGGGTGTTAAACTGTATCTGGTGGAGGTCCATCCCTTCTCAGTTACAGTATCACAACCAACACAATATATTCCCAGTGCCCACTCAGTAACACCTTATATAGCTGCACTGACACATCTCTTTGTTTTGAATGATTCTGTTGGCAAAATGTGCTGAAAAATGTGTTGTTGGAAAAGCACGAAACGTCGATTCTCCTGCTCCTTGGATGCTGCCTGACCTGCTGCGCTTTTCTAGCAACACATGTTTCAGCTCTGATCTGCAGCGTCTGCAGTTCTCACTTTCTCCTTGTTGGCAAAATGTGTCAACGTTCTAGATTTCCACCTTTTCAAGTAGCAACAGGTGAATATGGGCTGAATGGCCTTATATTATCCCTCTGTAAGAGGTCCATAGGGACAGAATAGCTTCGGCCTGTTGTTGAGCAGCAGTCTCAATGCTCTGTCTCAAGATTATGAAAGGATTTGGTAGCAGGGCACATAAAACCAGGAACAGCCTCACACTGGTCAATAAGGAATCTAGAAACTTGCTCACCCGACCTTTCTTTATGCAACCGATCTGATATTTTCTAACTGCTTCTTTCGTAAATAGAGTGGAACATATATAGACTCCTGCAGTGTTCCAGATTTATGGTCCATTCCATTTTTTTATTATCCATTACATCCAAACTCAGTAAATGTTCTCTTTTGTAGTTATATGAAAAGTGATGTGTAGAACTGATTAATTGAACCTGTTTTCTCAGTCATGATTTGGAGATGCCGGTGTTGGACTGGGATGCACAAAGTTAAAAATCACACAACACCAGGTTATAGTCCAACAGGATTAATTGGAAGCACACTTGCTTTCGGAGCGCCGCTCCTTCATCAGGTCATAGTGCAGGACACACTTCTAAGACACAGAATTTATAGCAAAAATTTAGAGTGTGATGTAACTGAATTTATACATTGAAAAATACATTGATTGTCTGTTGGGTCTTTCATCTGTTCGAATACCATGATAGTTTCACTTCTTTCTTGTGTAAATCACAAAACCTTTGTTTAAAAAAATGTTGCATTCTCAGGTTAGCTGTAACAGTGTGTTTTAGCTAGACAATATGTTGAAGGTGTTAGCCCCCTGTGTTCTCTCGTCTATGCCATGATGTTTAGATTGATTCTAATCTGAAAAGTGAGATAACAGAGTTTTACATGAATCCATGCCGTTTTTGAGCAAACTACAATGTAACTCTGCAAGTGCAAATTCATCCCACAAAATATATGTGTGCATGTGGGTCTTTGTCGGTTTATGTGTCTGTGTCTGTCTGGGTTGGGGGGTTTGTGAGTGTGAGAGAGAATGTATATATGTGTGTAGTGATGTACAGTCTCTTAAGTCTGTGAGGGGGTGCATGTGTGAGTGTGGGAGTGTGTGCATGTCTGGGGTGGGGGGTTTTGACTATCAGTGAGAGAGAATGTATATGCTTGTGCATGAGTGTAGAGTGGTCTCAGTCTCTAAGAGGATGCCGTGTGAGTGTGCGAGTGTGTGTGTGTCTGTAAGGGTGTGTCTGAGTGTCTGTATGCGTGTCTGCGTACATGTGTGTCCGTATGTATGTGTGTGTATAGGAGTGTCTGTGTGTATATAGTACAATGGCGGTCACCTGTAATGTGACATGAACTCAAGGTCCCGGTTGAGGCCCTCCCTATGTGTATCGAAATTAGCTATCAGCCTCTGCTCGGCCACTTTTCGCTGCTGCCTGTCCTGAAGTCCGCCTTGAAGGATGGTCACCAGAAGGTCCGGGTTGAAGATCCTGGACCACTGAAGTGTTCCCCAACTGGGAGGGAACCCTCCTGTCTGTTGATTGTTGTGTGGTGCCCATTCATCTGTTCTCGTAGCCTTTGCTCGGTTACCCAGTGTTTGTTCAGTGACTGTGATTAATGCCAATCTCCATGGATTCTAATTATTCCAGTGGAGGGTTTCCATCTTTAAATGATAAATAGGCGCCATTTAATGTGTTATCCCATAACATGGGCGGGACCATCACCGACAGCACTGACAGGGATCAGCAGATTTGGAGAGAGGGCGAGGAGAGATCAGAATCTGAGCACATTAGACTGGAATGTTCCAACAATGGATCAGAATCTGAGAACATTAGACTGGAATGTTACAAAAATATATCAGAATCTGGGAACATTAGACTGGCATGTTCCAACAATAGACAGGAGTTTATCCAATTATGTTTGGTATCTTTCTGCATTTAATTGATTGTCATTATCATTGCGGATCTATTATGCTCTTCTCATTATTCAATATTTTTATTATCCTTTCTTGGCTATCGTCGGTGTTCCTGGTGAGTGTCACTGTCCAGATTTTTCTTTCTAAACAACAGTTATGACTGTATTACTGTTCTTTTATATCATCTACACTTCTTGTCCCTATTATCTTCCTGTTGAAACTCTCAATCCATAGATTCACTCTACAGACTACTACTAACTACATCAAAGATTGTGTTCCATTCCTGTCTCCCTCTCTGCGATGGCAGTATTACTCATGGGTCTCTATGTTGACCTACTCAGTTTCAGCGGAGAACTACAATTTATTGTATCATTGCTCTTTTTAGTGAAGTATTACCAGCATGGAGACCATTCTCTACTGTTCTGGTTACAAACTCCACTTCCTTTCCACTGTTTCCCTCACATCCCTGGCCAATATATGCGCCTGAAGCAGACAAGTCACAACTGTGGGAGATCCCTTTGACGATGAGCTGATTCCTGACACCATACCCTGAACATTTCTAACTTGAAATACTCACCATTCCAGAATATATCTCACTGGCTTATTCCATCTCCGGTTTGATACTTGAGCTATGAAATACAGGCTTAAGGAAGCCAAAAATCTGCTGAAGCAAATCTGATTAGATCTCACACCAAACTCCCATCCATCTGTCATTCATGTGCACGCCGATGTATATTGCTATTGTGTCTGGCAATGCCTTCATTTTGCCTTTATTTTAACATTCTCAAACACTTTACCTTATCTGTCCATGAAACTTCCCCCGTTTTCTCTCCGTCGATTTACAAAAAGCCTGCCAGTTGTTCTTATTTAAAATAATTTCCTCCATGTGTGTTCCTTCTCAAACAATGAGTTTGGCATTCAAACACGCCTATCATACACACACAGTCTCCCTCAGTTTCTGATGAACACACACACGCAGCAAATCTTCCCATTGTAGGCAGTAATCTGATGCAAGTATGGTTAGCATATGATAGTAAAGTCTGCAATACTGTCATGCTGTGCAGATAGTGTAGTTTACAGAGCAACACACTAGCATGGTGTGCACAGCTCTCCATGGTGGGCTGTCATCTTGTCCCAGTTTATGTTTGTTTGTGATGTTCTGTGAAGCAGATTCAGAATTTGATGTAACAAACCATTTCAGCTGATCTGACAATGCCTTTATTCAATGTTCTCATTCTTGTAAGTTTTCTGTCGAAGATCTCACTTCTCCAGTTCGTCCCACTGCCCTGTCCTTTTCCCCATATTTCCACAACATCTTTTGAGTTAATTAACTGTCTGTTTCTGTCTTTAATGTGAATCTTTCTGTCCCTCTGTATCTTTCCCTGGCCTTGGGTTTTGGCTCCCTAGTGTATCGAGTGCAATCATTGTGAAGCTGAGAAACAGTGAAATGGTGTGAGTCAGGCTGTTGTTCACTTCCTGGTATGTCCCATGCATGGTTCATGGACAGGGCGGTTTCAGAAGTTATGAGACACATCCTTGTAACTTGGTCTGTACCTGAATTTGTCCCTCTCAGGTGATCTTGCAGTCAGTAGCACGAGGAAGCCCCGAGAGGAAAGGACCAGGCATCTAAATTGTGTGGCAATGCTGTCACATAAAAAAAAAGTTATTTTCTCCTTTTTTAAATAAGAGATCGTAAAGGCCAAACTGCCTGCTGAAAACGGCTCAAGTAAATAACTTACGATGCTTTTAGGGTTTTTCATAAATAGTAGTAACAACGGCCTCGTAACTTATCCCCAGCTGCTACTCTCTCTGAAACCTGACTTGATGCTGCTTCCTCCTGGATTGGAGAATTGTATGTGAGAATGTCTGCCTGAATGTTCCTTTTTGCCAAGGGGTGTATTTATGGGATGTTAGTGTGTTGGAACAGTTCATCTGTAGAAGGTACTGTATCCATTATTCGGTTATGGTTTCCAATAGTTAAATTATTCTAAATTCCTCTTCATTTTGAATGGATTTTCATTAGAGTGTTTAAATATATTGTTTTTTGCTTAATGGTGAGTGGTTTGACTAGTTGCATCACATCTGGAACTCCCACTTCACATCCACCTTTAAAATTAGAAAGGTTTGGCATCCAAGCTACCTTCTTAAACTAGTTTGAGGCAGTCTGGTTGGTCTATAGCAAACTGGGGACTCTTGTCTTGTTCTAAATCGATAATACCAAATTGGGTTTAGAATTACAATCCCTACAGTGTGCAAAAAGACCATTCGACCCAAGAAGTCCACACCGACCCTCCGAGGTGTAACCGACCCAGACTCATTCCTCTACCCTATTATTACACATTTACCCCGACTAAGGCACCTAACCCACACATCCCTGAAAACTACAAACAATTTAGCATGGCCAATTCACCTGACATGCACATCTTTGGATTGTGGGAGGAAACCAGAGAATCCAGAATAAGCTCATGCAGACACTGGAGAGTATGCAGCGAGAGACTATTGGGTTCAACGTCGTGTATGGTAATTGTTAGCGTCTTTTGTTGTGGATGTTGAATTCGGTTGGTTTAAATAGTGTTTTGTGTATAAAGATTCTTTCAGTCATTAAGAGTTCTCTGGGTGTGGAGGAAGTGAAGTTGGCGGTTTTACAAAAGGTAATGAAGGCAAAGCTCTAGGAATTGACAGACAAGCTGGAGGTGGGGTTGCGTTTGTCTGTGAGAAAATGAGAGATAGTTTCAGCCATAGCTCGGCAATTACATTTGGTAGAACTGCCATCAGACTCTTTGGAAATGGCTGCAATTCAATTTCAAATGAGGCACTTTGAGCATGAGAAGGAATTGAAACAGTTTGAATTATGATGAAAAGTAGAAATAAAAGAAACAGGTTCGAAGGCCTGAATATCCTTCTGTTGTTCCTGTATAACAGGTTGGAGAACGGAATGGATTCCTCCATTATCTGTGTAATTCGCTTCACTTGTTGACTCCTTCTGTCATCTATGTTGAAATAAGATCATCCTTAATTTATGTATACTCCAATGGCTACTGGGTCAAACTGATCATCCTTTCGTTATAAGTTAGCACCTTCATTGCAGGAATGAGGTGCTTCCAATAAAACAACATCCTTTCTTCATTGAAGAGATTAAATCTGTACATACTACTCCAGATGTGATCTCACTAAGACCCTGTACAGCAGCACCAACACCATACCAGCCTGTTGTAAGGTTCCCACCCAGCTTAGAGCAGTCTCAGCTCTCTGGCGGAATATAGAGCATTGTTGGAAGATTATTGTCCTTCTCTACTCCATCAGCATAATGGGAGCTCTGTAGAAATTAAAGTTTGAGAAGATCATAAATGATGTGGTGAGATGACCTCTACATAATCTCTCCAGAGTCCACGTCGCTCAGATTCCACAGAATCGAGTAAGGTGGAGCACAAAAATAGCAAGGAGAAGCAAACATTGATGGGAGTTATATATCAAAGTGAAAGCTGCAATTGAAATACTGGACACGTTATAAAACAGGAAATGAGATATTCACATTTGTGGATACTTCAGTAATAATGTACTGTTTAAATTATATCTAAACTGTGTTCACTCAATTGAATGCCAATGCTGGGAAAAAAGGATTTAATGACCACGTGTGAGATGGTTTACATTAACATTATGTCGAGCACTGATTTCGAGATCAGGTTATTTAGGAATTGTGTTGAGTGATCAGAAGAGCTAATTGAAACTTTGCTGGAAATGACCTTTTGGGAACAGTGACCACAATGGATTGGTTTTCTTTTATGCTGTCTGAGTACACGACAGTTCTTGTTTTATTTGAAGTAACCGTTATAAATCTGATTCATGCCAGCCATGAAGGTGTGAGGAGAAAGTGGGGACTACAGATGCTGGAGATCAGAGTTGAAGAGTGTGGTGCTGGAAAAGCACAGTCAGGCAGCATACAAAGAGCAGATAAATCAATGTTTCGGGCATAATCCCTTCATCAGGAATGAAGCTTTTGGGCTAAGGGGGCTGAGGGATAAATGAGAAGAGGGTGCGGCAGGGGAGAGGTTAACAGGGATTGCGATAGGTAGATGAAGGTGGGGTTTAAAGTAATAGGTAATGAAGGAAGACAGAACGCCTCACCTACTGCATTCATTAAACCCAATGTACTCTTCCCTACATTGGCGAGGCAGGAGGTCAACTTGTGGATCATTTCAGAGAACATCTCTGGGACAGCCACTTTGAACATCTCCATCGCCTTGTGGCTGAGCATTTTAACTCCCCTTCCTACTCTGCCAAGGACATCACGGCCCTAGGCCTGATCCATCACCAAACCCGAGCTACGAGAAGCCTGGAAGAAAATAGCCTCTTCTTCTGCCTTGGGACCCTCCAACCACAGGGGATTATAGTGTATTTCACCTTTTGCCCATTTCCCCTAATCCCACCTTATCTCGCTCCAACCTTCCAAGTCAGCACCGCCCTTTTGAATGTTCTTAAGTGTCCACCTTCCTTCCTATCAATCTGGTCCACCCTCCTCTCCACTATCACTTTCAACTCCACCTTCATCTACCTGTTAGATGAAAGGAGGCAGCTTAGAAAAATGCCAAGTGTTGCAGTAAGCCGGAGGATTCAGAGAAATGTCGGACCCAGCAAAGGATGACCAAGAAACTGAGAAGAAAATTAAAAAGAGAAAAAGCCGGCAAATGAAAGAAAGACATGAAGACTGTTAAAAAGCGTCTATCAATATATGAAAAAAAATTAAAAACAAGGTCAAATGTGGAACAGTTGGTGTGCGTTCAGGATAATTTATTGCAGAGAACAGAGAAATCGCAGGGAAAAGAAACAGTTTCTTTGTGTCTATCTTCATGGAAGAATGTCCAGAAATTCTCCCAGAAATACCAAGTGACCATGGGACTTTTGTAAGTAATGTCTAAGACCATTCTTATCAGTGTTGGGGTTATCTTTGAAAAGAAAGCTGGATTGAGTATTTATAAATCTGACAGTCTAGATGTACTTTCCAAGAATTTCAGAAGAAGCAGCAATAGACATGTTGATTGCATTGCAGATTTTCACTTTATTTTCTGACACATTCCCGAAAGTCATTTAGCCAATCTGGATAAGGCAAAGGTTATTAAAAAATATCCAACAGTTCAAGAAAGGATGAATTTGGGAATGGTGAACTACAGACCAGTTATCTTGTCATCCACAGTCAGGTATCTGTTGGACTGCAATACAAAGAACATGCAACTAGATATATAGAAAGTAATAACATAACTGGGGAGTGTGAGAATGTATCGATGAAAGGAAAACCAGAAGTGGCAAACATTTTTTTAGAATGGTTTGAAGATGATTCTTGTGAACATAGGCAATGAAGAACCAATGTATAACGTATAGTTGGATATTCATGAGCTTTTCTTTCAAAGAACTCACACAGTAAGTTCATCAGAAAAGTTAAAGCGAGAGGTATTGGGGAGAACATATGCAAATGGGATAGTAAAAATTAGGTTTACATTCACGTGAATGTAATTGGAATATAGAGGATGTCGTGCACCAGTTGTATCAAGTGTTCATGAGATTACACTTAAAGTATTTTGTATCATTTGGAGTCCCAATCTACGAAAGGATATATTGACTACAGAGGAAATGCAAAAGGTATTATCCAGATTAATCCCTAAAATGGCAAGATTGTCTGATGGGGAACCTCAGCCTGTAATCTCGAGTTTCAAAACATGAGAGTTGATTGCAGTGAAACTTAGAAACATAAGGGGACTGAATAACAGAGGGGCATGGAGAAGTACAAGTACGCGAGATCAGGAAGAATCCCACGATATTCTACACGGACAAGTCAAACAGAATAATCAGCAAACAGTTAGTGTCCATTAGAAACCAAAGGGGCAATCTCTGTGTCAAGCTGGAGAACATTGATGGATTGTTACATGAGACCTTCACATCTATTTTACTTGGGAGAAGGAGGACACAGGTACAGACTTCAAGAAGATGGGCTAGGAAGCTCTTGAACAGATTGATTCAAAATATGAGCAGCAATTTGAGGCTTTGTTCTGTATAAAGTTGGATCAATCTCTATGTCTGAATGAGTTGTATCACAGAAGGCTGTTGGGGTCAAGGGACGAAAGACCCTGACTGAATATTTTAATTAGACTCTGACCATAGGGGAGGTGCCAGAGAACGGGAGAACACCTAATACGATTCCACTTCACAGTAAGGGTGGGAGAGATAGGCCAGGTAACTATAGACGAGCGAGTATTAGATCACTATTAAGGAAACTACTGGATAAAATAGGGAATGAGAAAATCGAACTCCAATCAGAGTCACAAGGTTTGATCAGGAATACTCATCATGACTTTATCAGAAGGAAGTCACATCCAATGGATTTGATTGAATTAGTTTGAGGAGGTGGATTATTTAGTTTTGTAGGAAGGCCTCTGACAAATTTCCACCTGGGAAACTGGAAAATAAAGTAAAATCTCACAACATGAAAGATAACGTGACAAGCTACAACGAAAATTGTCTTAGTAGCAGGAGAGAGAGGGTGGTGACAGAAGGCTGTTTGTGTGACTGGAGACTAGTGTCCCCTGGTGTACCACAGGGATCAGTGCTGTGTTCCGTATTGTTTGTGTTATTCATAAAAAAATGTGAATGTGGTGGGGGCTAGGTGGAGAGTGGGGGATGTGTGATTAGTAAGTGTATGTTTGACATAAAGATTGGCTGTGTGGTTAGCAGTGAGGAGGAAGGCCTTAAGTTACAGGAAGATACAGATGGAATGGTCAGATGGGCAGATCAATGGCAGATGGAATGTAACCCTGATAAATATGAGGTGATGCATTTTGGGAGATGGAACCAGACAGGGGAGTACTCAATGAATGGCAGCACACTAGGAACCTCAGATTGTGCTTCGCCACACATCCTTGAATGTGACTGGACAGGTTAATAGACTAGTTAAGAATTGGACATTGGGTGTTGTGTTTCCTAATCAGGGTGTAGATTATAAGAGCAATCCAGGGCTTTTGTTCGGCCAAAATGGAGTACCGTATGTGGTTCCGGGAGCCACATTCCAAGAAGGATGTGATTGTACTGGAGTGGGTGCAGAGGTGATTCACCAGGATGTTCCCTGGAATGGAGCATATCAGCTATGGAGAGAGGCTGGATAAGCTCGGGTTGTTTACTTTGGAGCAGAGAAAGCTGAGGGGTCAGTGATTCAGAAGGATAGGATTATGAGCAACACGGACAGGGTGGATGGACAGCAGCTGTTCCTTTTCGTCAGAAGGTAAAGAACAAAGGAGCACACTATTAAAGTGATGAGTTTGAGGTTCAGAGAGGATTTAAACTTTTTTACACCTCGAGGGTGTTGGGTTCTGGGATTACTTCCTGAGAGGGGAATTATCACAAGTAACCTCACAATCATTAAAAAGTACTGGACGAGCACTTGGAATTGTCATAACATTCCAGACTATGGGCCTGCTGTAGGAAAGTGGGACGAATATCGATCGTGCTATACTTCTATTGGCACAGAGGCAATGCCCCTGTGAGTTTATGGTGTGGAAGGTCAATTATTGAACAGCTTAAGGCAGGAATTGATGAATTTCTGAAGAGTATATTCATAAGGGTTATAAGAGTGAACTGTATTAGCTTGTTAAATTATGTCAGTGTGAGAAATATGAGAAAACAAGTGCAATTTCCTTACAGTTTGAAACCAGAGAATGGAGAATGGGGAACAAGGAAATGGAAGAACTATGAAGCCACTACTTCAGTTCTATCTTCACAAAACTTTCTAACAATACAAGGAAAACCGAGTCTGGTGTGGGAAAATGATAGAATACATGAAACATAGAATATAGTAACTAAATGGTTGAGGAGAAAATATTGCGGTTGAAAGTAATGGTCACAGACAACACTAACATAGATTTATGAAATGGGAATTATGTTTGAGAGAAAGAATGGGAGACAAATGAAAGAGAAAGCAATGGATGTAAAACATTTTGATTTTTAGAAAAGTTTTGGTAAAGCTCCAAGTCCAGTTTGCAAAATCAAATCTGAGTGAATTCGGGCTAATAGATGGCTATGTTTCTAGAATGGGAGAGCTGGCAGGAAACAGTGATTAGAAATAATCAGACTCGTCAAGCAACAGCCTGACATTGTCTGTAAGGTATGATTCTGTAAGGTATAAGTCCTTCCACATCTAGTCAAGAAACTTTGGGGACAATTAAACAATTCACTGGAGGAAGAGATTCCACAAACAACCCCTTCCTCCATGAAGGAAGAGCCCAGCACTTCAGTGTATAAGATAAGGCTGATTTATTCGCAACAATCTTCAGTCAGAAGTACTGAGTCAATGATCTATTTCAGACTATGTCCCAGACTCCCAATCACCTTCCCCGGATATCTCCTGTCTCAAGAGCAGGACGGACACAGCAGAAGTGGCGGCAAATTTGGATACAGTTGGAAGGGAATTGCTCTAGACTCCGTATCCCATGAAGTCTCATGGCATTAGTTTATACATGGGAAAGGAAACCTTCTGCTGATTACCAGTGCCAGTCTCTTTCAACTGATGAATCAGTACTCCTCCTTGGAGGAAGTGCTGAGGGTAGCACGGACGTAAGATGTACTCTGGGTGGAGGACTTCAATGTCCACCTCCAAGAGTATCTCAGCTACAGCATTACTGATCGAGATGGCCGGTTCCTCAAGGATATAACTGCTAAACTGGTTCTGCGGCAGGTGGTGAAGGAACCAACAAGAGGAAAATACATACTTGACCACAGCCTTACTAACCTGCCAGTTACAGAAGTATCTGTCCATGACAGTATCAGTAAGAGTGACCACCGCATAGTCATTGTGGTGACAAAGTCATACCTGCACATTGAGAATAACCCCTTCCATTTTGGGTGGTAATATCACGGTGCTAAATAGGGCAGACTTCGAACAGATCTAAAAGCTCAAATCTGGCTGTCCACAAGGTGCTGTGGGTCAACTATAGGAGCAGAATTGTACAGCCACACAACCTCATGGCCTGGCATATCCCCCTCTCACAATTACCATCAATCCAGAGGATCAGCCTTGGTTTAATGGAGTGTGCAGGATGGCAGGAGCTGCACCAGGCATATCTGAAAATGGGGTGTCAGCTTGGTGAAGCCACCAAACAGGACTATTTGTGCGCCAACCAGCATAAGCAGTAAGTGATACACAGAGCTAAGTGATCCCACAAGCAAATGATCAGATCTAAGCTCTGGAGTCCTTCCACATCTTGTCGAGAAACGTTGGGGACAATTAAACAATTCACTGGAGGAAGAGATTCCACAAATAACCCCTTCCTCCATGATGGAAGAGCCCAGCACTTCAGTGTATAAGATAAGGCTGATGCATTCGCAACAATCTTCAGACAGAAATGCGGAGTGGATGATCCATCTCAGCCTCCTCCAGTGGTCCTCAGCAATTCAGTTACCAGTCATCAACCAATTTGGTTCAGTCCACACGATATCCAGAAACGGTCTGAGATACTGCATACTCCAAAGGATCCATACTCTGACAACATTCTGGCAACAGGACTGAAAACTTGTGCTCCATAACTTGCAACTCCCCTAGCCAAACTGTCTCAATACAGTTACAATGGCTTTCCCCGATTATGTGGAAAATTACCCCAAGTATCTCCTGTATATAAAAAGCAGAACAAATCCAATCCGGCCAATTACCACCCCATCAGTCTACACTCGATCGTCAGTAAAGTGGTGGAATGTCTCAGTGTTTTTAAGCAGCACCTGCTCAGCAATACCCTGGTCAATGATGCCCAGTTTGGGCTCCACCAGGGCCACTCAGCTCCTGACCTCATTACCGTTGGTCAAACATGGACAAAAGAGCTGAATTCCAGAGGTGGGGTGAGAGTCACATCACTTTAAGTCAAGGCTGCAATCGACCCTGTGTGGTATCAAGGGGATATAGGAAAACCGGATTCAATGGGTATCAGGGGCAAACTCCCTGCTGGTTAGGATTATACCTGACACGTAGGATGATGGTCATGATTGTTGAAGGTCAGTCAACTCAGCTCCAAGTCTGCAGGAGTCCCTCAAGCAGTGGCCGAAAACTTCTTCAGGGCTGCTTAAGTAATGACCTTCCCTCCATTTTAAGGTCAGCAGTGGGGATGTTCGCCAATGATTGTACAATGTTCTGCAACATTTGTGGCTCCTCAGATACTGAAGCAGTCCATGTTCAAATGCGAGAAGATCTGGACAGTATCCAGGCGAACATGTGGCAAGTAATATTCAGGCCACACGAATGTCAGACCGTGACCATCACCAATAAAATACATTCTAACCTTCCCCTTGACATTCAATGGTGTTACTATCACTGAATCTCCCAGTATCAAAGTCCTGGTGGGTAATCATTGCTCAGAAACTCACTGGTCTCACCAAATGAACACAGCAACTGCAAGAGCAGGTCCAAAGCTTGGAATACTGCGGCGAGTAACTCACATCCTGACTTCCAAACGTCTATCCATCATCTACTATGCATAAGTCAGAAGTGTGGTCGAAGACTCCCAATTTGCCTGGAGGAGTGCAGCCCCAACAACACTCAAGAAGCTTTACACCATCCAGGACAAAGCAGCCAGTCTGACTGTCCCTTCATCCACAATGCTCCACCATCAACGCTCAGCAGCAGCAGATGTGTTTTACTATCTCCATGCTACAATGAAATGATTCACCAAAGATCCTCAGAGACCACATTCCCAACTCACGACCACATCTATCTAGAAGGACAAGGGCTACAGATGTATGGGGATACCATCATCTTCAGGTTCCCTCCAAGCCATTCACCATCCTGACTTGGAAATTTATCACCGCTCCTTCACAGTCACTGGGTCAGAATCCTGGAATTCCCTCCCTAATGGCATTGGAGGTCAACTGCAGCAGGTGGACTGCAGCGGTTCAACAAGGCAGCTCACCACCACCTTCTCAAGGGCAATTAGGGACAGGACAATGCTGGCCCAGCCAGTGACACCCAGATTCACGAAATAAATCAATAGAAATTAACAGAGGACGGTTGCTGAGGTGTGGTAGGGATCGGTGCTTGGGGCCCAGCTGTTCACAATGCCCTTTAAACATTTGGTTGCTGGTTTCAGATGAACTATATCCCAGCCTGCTGGCAGCACGAACGGATGTGGGATTGTGAGTGGGTGAGGAGGTTGTAAAAAACACCAATATTGCAGGACAAAAAGCAGTTAAAAATATAAATGGTGTGCTGACCTTCATTTCAGGAGGATTTGAGTCCAGGAGGAAGGGTGTCTTACTGCAGCTGTGCATGGCCTTGGTGAGACATCATCTCAAACATTGTGCAGCATTATGTGCAGTTTTGATCTCCATATCTAATAAAGGACAACCCTGACATTGATGGAGAGCAGTGAAGGATGACCAGACTGATCTATGGGATGACAGGCTTGTTGTGGGAGCAGAGTTTGGGGAGACTGGACCTGTATTCCAAGGGGTTTAGGAAAATGAATGGGGATGTCAATGAAATATACAAAAATCTGACAGGGTGAGACAGATTGGAAGCAGGGATGATAATTCTCCAGGCTGGGACGTCTAAAACCAGGTGCCACAGTATTAAGTACAGGCAGGTCACTCTGCATTGAGATGAGAATAAATGTGTGCACTCACAGACTGGTGAACCTGGGGAATTAGCTCGCACCTGGAAACTGAGACAGTGATTATAAATAAGGATTTCGAGACAGTAAATGGATGGTGGGAGAGCAGGAGTACGGTGGGGAAATGAAAGGCCAAGCATTATTACGTTGAATTGGGTAGCAAACTCGATGGACCAAACATACTACTGCACCACCTATTTTATAGCTTCCCAAGGTTACTCACATTAACGGATATGTATATTGTGTGGGGTAAGTGCATTGAGGAGATCTTTTCCATGAACTAGAATGGGAGAGGCTCACTGTGTTGTATGATCTACTCCTTTCCTGCTGTTTCTGTGCAGTCTGTGGGAAAGCTCTGTAAATGTTGTCAAAAGCTCACAGATGTTAGGAAGGAGGTTTCTGCAGGGTCGACAGGACTGTGTTCCCATTCCCTTTTCCGACACTGATGCTGACGCCGGGTGTTCTGTCCGGTTTCATCTTTTCAGACCTCGGAGTAGTTTGATACAAATGAGTGCCCTTGATTGACCATTTCAGAGACCATTGAAATGTTTATCACATGTCAGGGTCTTTGGAGTCAGTTTTAGGCCAGCCCAGGAAATCATGGGAGATTCACTTCCTAAAAGTACATTGGAGAAAGAAATTCTGTTTTTAATCGATATTGGCTTCAAGGTCACTGTTACTGATCCCAGATTTTAGATCTCGATGCTTTATTAATTGTCTTTAACTTCCACCCGCTGCCAGATCATTAGCCTGATCTGGATTGGTAATCCAGTAACATTTCCACAGCAGTATCATCTCCACATGGGGACCTACAAAAACTATACTGAGCAGGTTATTTCTGTGCTGCTTGACAGCTCTGTCAAAAAGAACTCCCACCAATTTGACTGTCGTGATGGGACTGAGGGGGTGGTAATTGGTCAGATTGTAATTATTCCCGTCTTCGGGGACGTAACTTAGTTTAGTAATTTTCCACATTGCCAGGGAGATATCAGAGTTGGAGCTGGAATGAAACAGCTTCCCCCAGGGACACGGCTTGTTGTGCAGCACAAGTCTTCAGTTCTATTGCAGGAATTGTGTCAGGGCCCATTGCCTTTGTCGTATCTACTGTGTTCAGCTCTTCTCCATGGCACATGCAGCGAATCAAATTGGTTGAAGACTGGCATCTGTGATTTTGTGGGCATCATGATATGGGTGAGGTGAATCATCGACTCAACACTTCTGGCAGAAGATGGTGCCAGATAAAAGATAAAACATCCTTCTCTTTTACACTGATGTGCAGGTCTGTTCCATGATTTAGTGTGGGAATGTTTGTGGAGCCCTCTCCTCCAATCATTTGTTTAATCGTCCATCACCATTTATGATCAAATGTGACAGGACTGCAGTGCTTCGTTCAGATCTGTTGGTCAAGTCTGGTAGCTTTAATGAGTTAGCGTCAGGTTAAGGATCGTGTGATTCTGACTCTGACATGTTCACCCACACTCGTCACTGAGCCTTATTTTCCATTACCATGGTGTTGATGGCAATGACAGACTGAAGTGTTACCCTGGCAAAAAGTTACAGGTTGTGGTTGATTGGTGTTCTCCTTCGCCTGCTGCTGTGGTCTACAGCACTACATGAATACGCAGTTTAGAGCTGCAATATCTGCAATGCAATTCTGCTGTCTGTTCCCCAATTCTCACTGAGACCCATTCACCCATCAGCCCTGCACTCAGTGACCTAACCTGGTTTCTGATGTGGAAATACTTCCATTTCCAAAATCTTATTCTGCTGAGGGTCTGTCTCCCTGGGTCTTGCTTCCAATATGATACATTTCGCAAAAGCATTTAACTGATCTTAATTCAAATATTTAATTCACCTGAATCTTTTTCCTTTCTGTGTTTAAAGTGAATGTGTTTCCTCTGTTTCTCTCCCTGACCATGATAAAGAGCTCTGTAGTGTCAGTGATGCCAGCGTTATGTAGTTTCAGAGCCTATGAATTCTCTGGATTCCCAACCACCTTCACCTCATTGTGTGTATTCCCTTTTGGTTTGATGCCTTATCACTCATGGCTGCCTTGTTCTCCCATGAGTATGTTTCAAGTTCTTTGGGGTTGCATTTCTGGTATTATCTTCCGAATTATCCCCAGAACCTCCTCCCATTGCTCCTCCATGGTCTTTTCTGCTCAGCTCCCCTTCCAATTAACTCTGTGTTGGGAGTTACATTGCATAATTATAACCACATTACATCTTGAAGAGAGCGTTAGATATAAACCGAAAGAAGGAGTTTTGGGAGATGTGACACGAAGAATAATTGGTGGATTTCTTAACTTGATACAAAGGGAGAACGAGAGAGAGGATATAGATCTGGAGATGTGGAAAATGAGAAAACTACATTATCGAAAGAAGTAGACGAACATTCCCCAATGGTTTGGCAATGCCTGTGTGCTGTGGTCCTTGGTAAAGTGCATGTATAACAGAGTAATATGTTCAAATGCTGAGTCTGATGCCAGAATATTTATCTCCGATTATATGACAGACACTAGCTTTGGAAAGAACCCAACAGGCCAACATATTGAAGGGGGTTAACTGGAATAATTTGGGACACTAGAATCAAGAATTTGGAGCACACATCCTGGTAAGAATGAGAGAGTAGAGTAGGGAATTCTAGAAAAGGAGGGAACGTTGAGAGTTCAAATCATGTTTTAATGTTTTATTAATTTTATACATCATATGCATCATTTTTCGTTAACTGTGTCTCGGTTGTTCATTTACAATTTGTTGTGCACATGTGAAAAATGCTACTTTACTGCACACAAACATTGATTAAACAGTGTGTATAAAATCACTTTTCCACCATTGAAACTGTCCTGTTGTCGTGTTACGAGGATACATGAACACCAACTAGCCACCAAAAGACATGATCCACTATCACTATGTTCCATACATACAGACAAAGAAAGGCACAATTTTGACTGGGACAAAGCACACACACATGCTAAGACACGCAAGGATCTCCTTAGAGGAATGGTATTATAACCAGAAGTCCATCAATAAACGCATCAATTTAGATCCTGTCTACATTCTCTTGTTAAAATAACCGGAAATGACATAACCCACTTTAAGAAACCAAGACCTATAAATAGAGAGGTGGGACATATCACCGGAGATTCAGCGGAGACTCTCACTGATGATGTCATCTAGTCATGGTAACGAAACTTCTGAAAACAAACCTTCAAGCTCAGCGAGCTAACTGGCAGAGATATAAATTATTACTTTTTGTTTATTAGTGGAATTTAGGAGTTCTCTGTCGCTCACGTTTTAACAGATTATGATGTGAGGTGAGCTTTTCTGGGTGTGTGGTTTTAATTAACAGAGGGATTCGACATTGATGTTATAACAGTTTGGGGCCTTGCCGTATGGGATTTGGACAAACATGAACAGATTTGGGGGACAAAAGGTCCTAGCAAATTCCAACTCATTCCAATTAGTGACTTTGATCTTCAAATAAAACCAGTGGGAAAATTCGTTTAATTTTGTTACTTGTGGTTGATTAAATCAAAAGTGAGGGAAATTCCTTTTAACGTTACTAAAGAGGTTCCCAAATTTTGCAAGGAAGTTTAGAAAGACAGAAGGAGGACATCGTTTAGAATTAGCAAATAGGTTGGAATTGGGTTTCACCAGGGAGAAAAGGGAAGCTGTAATTGTAATGGAGTTGGGTAAGCACTGTGATGTATCAGAGAAACAGGCAACTGCAGTAGAGTTAGAAAAAAAAACTTAAATTGCAAATATGGCAACTGGAGTTAGAAGATAAATAAAGGGAAGGAAATAGAGAGAGAAGAAAGAGAAAGAGAGGAAAAAGAAAGAGAGAGAGGATTTGAAATTCAGAAGTTAGGAATTAGACAAGAAAGTTAAGTTAACAGGATGGAGATGAAGGGAGAACATAGGGATGTATACAACTATGTTAATAACTTGCCATATTTCGGTGAGAAAAATGTCAAAACCTTTTTTATTTCATTTGAAAAAATGGCTAGGCAGATGACGTGTCCAGTGAACTTGTGGGTAATGCTAGTTCAGACTAAGCTGGTGGGCACAGCTGGTGAGGTATGTGCAGCGCTATCAGATGTGGGGTCAAGAGATTATCAAGATGTCAAATTGGCTATTTTGATTTGTTATGAATTGGTACGAGAAGCATATAGACAGAAGTTCAGAAAAATAGAGACGGAAACAGGTCGGTCTTATATTGAGTTTGAAAGAAGTAACCACAGTCATTTTGGTAGGTGGGTGCTGGCCTTAAAATTGGATAAGACCTGTGAGGCTTGAAGGGAGATTAATTTGCTGGAGAAGTTACAAGACTTACTTCCAGAGATAGTAAGAATTCATGTGAATGAATAGAAAGTTCAGGAAGTGGGAAGCACGGCAGAAAGGGCAGGTAAATATGCACTGGGGCATGAGATGATATTTAGCTTCTGGCAAGATTTTCATCCTGTGAGGGATAGAAATTGGGAGAAGGGAAGATCACCCATTTCAAAGCGAACAGTAAATCACAATACTTTACCACAGGTGAAGAAAGAAGCCCAAAGGGGTTGAAAGGTGGTGAAAGGCCTCAGGTATTCTCACTATAAGGGAGTGGAAAACATAAAATGACAGTTCCGATGGTTTAAGAAGGGCACTGGGAAAAGGTGGTTTCACTGCAGTAAGCTGGGACACACCGTGATGGGCGTTGAATGAAGGCACTTTGGGGAAAGATGTGTTAGTAGAGGCTAAGCCCAGTGGCATTAGTGAAACTGGTAAAGGAGACCCCAAGTAGAGCTGAGGAGCAGCAGGAGAGTGCACAGCCGAGGCAGGGTCTGGGTATGGAGGCAGTGCCTGATCTCTGAAAGAATTCACCTCTGTAGATAAAGTTTACTCAGAAAGAACAGGGAGAGAAGGACAAGAAGTTATAATTTTGTGAGATATGGGATCTTCTCAGTCTGTAGTAGTTGAGAAATGAGACGCTGGAAAAGCACAACAGATCAGGCAGCATCCAGACAGCAGGACAATTGAATATCAGGCAGAAACCCATCGTCAGGAATGTGATGGGGGGACAATGGAGGTGAAAGATAAATACGAGGGGAGTAGCTGGGCTGGTGGGAGGGTCTTTGGGAAGGCAATAAGAAGATGTAGGTGGGAGTGATAGTGATATGTCGGAGGGTAAGGTGGAGTCGAGAGGTGGAAAGGAAGATGGCTAGTTAGGGCGGTTCAAGAGGGCAGTGCTAGGTTGAAAGGTTGGATCTGGGACATGTTGGTGGAGGGGAGATTTGGAATTTGGTGAAGTCAACATTGATGCGGAACAGTTTGAGGGTTCCATCTGTCCTACCACCGATAGGAGTCCTATCACCCTCCTGTCCGACCTATCACCATCACACCCCACCTGCATCTACCTATCGCCTTCCAAACTCCCTTCCACCCAGCTCCACCCCACCCTCCTATTTATTTTTCAACATCCTTCCCCCTCCCTTACCCCCCACTTTCCTGATGAAGGATTTATACCTGAAACGTTAACTCTCCTGCACCCTCGGATGCTGCCGACTTGTTGTGCTTTTCCAGCCACACACTTTACAACTCTCATCTCCAGCATCTGCAGTCCTCAATTTCTCTCGGCCGCAAATACTAAGAGATGAAAGTATTTTCACTCTTTCTGGCATGTTAATCAAGAGCATGTTACGTTGTGGAATGGGAACAGAAGTTAAGCATTCCCTTGTGTAACATTAGGATGGAATGCCAAATCAAGATTAGGGAAGTAACAGTGACAGTGAGTAACAGAGTGTCAGTTCCAGGAATACAGTTTGTTCTTAGGAACGATTTAGAAGGAGGCGAGGTGGGATAGGCACCCCTTGTGGTGGAGAAGCGAACAGAAGTCTAGGGAATTGGGGTGTTAAAAGAAAAATACCGAGGAATCTTTCCAGAGTGTGTAGTAACAAGATCCCACTGTCATAAGTTACAGCAGGAAGGAAAAACGAACGAAAAAGACAAATGAATTGATGCTCAGTGAACTGACCCCCTGTTTGATGTAACGGTGCAGGAAAAACCTGAACAGGCAGAGGATCAGACAGAGGGTTTTAGTCCAGAAAGGCTAATGGACCTACAACAGATATATACACACACATTCACAAACACATACACATGCACACACACAGAAAAGGATTCAGAATATATGGTCGAACGTTATTATCTTAAAGATAGAATCCTAAAATTAAAATGGAGACCCCGATAGGTTACTGCAGAAGGGAAATGGGCTGAAGTGCACCAGATTGTGTTAGCAGTAACGTACAGTGTTACGGGTAGCACATAAACTAACTGCAGGCGGTCACCTAGGTGTACAGAAGACTCAGGCTAAGGTACAGAAGCATTTCTAGTGGCCTGGAATGCACAAGGACGCTGTTAATTTTTGTTGTACATGTCATACATACCAAATGGTAGGTAAGTAACAGGCAGCAATAAAATCAGCACCTTTCTTGCCAATTCCTGCATTCGAAGAACCTTGCACGTGGGTTCTGATTAATTGTGTAGCCCCCCTTTCTAAAGTAAAAGTGGAAACCAATATTTGCTGACCATAATGGGTGTGTCTACCAGATTTCCAGAGGCAATTCCATTCTTGGAGTGTCAAGGCAAAAAGGGAGGTGGAGGAGTTGGTAGCTTTCTTTACTCGCTGTGGACTGCCCAGAGAGATTCAGTCAGACCAAGCGTCTGAATTTACCACTCAGCTGTTTAAGGAAGTCATGGATGGCTTAGGCATACAACAATTCAAATCAAGGGCGTCCCATCCTGAATCCCAGGGAGCCTTGGAAAGTTAGCATCAGACGCTGAAGACCATATTAACAGCGTACTGTCAGGGTTGGCCAAATGATTGGGATAAAGGTGCCCCGTTAAATTGTTTGCCATTAGAGATGTCCCAAATAAATCTACTCACTTTACTTCCTTTGAGATAATATTCATACATGAAGTGAGAGGTCCTTTGAAATTAATTAAATATAAATTGACAGGACTGAAGTCAGAAATCTCACACCTGGATTATGTGCATGAAGTGAAGGAGAGAGTAGACGGAGTAGGTGAGTTTGCTAAACAGTATCTGAAAAGCACAGCATAGAATGATGCAGGTGGCAGATAAAAACACTGAAACTTTGAAGATTTCCCGTCGGGATGATGTATTAGTATTGCCACCAGTGGTAAGAAATCTCTTCAAAGCCAGGTTTAGTGGCCCCTTTCAAATAAATACAAAACGTGGAGTCAGTTAAACTATCTAGTAAAGATACCAGAGATGACAAAAAAACTTTATCGAGTATTTCATATGGATGAATAATGCACAGCCACATTTCAGACTCAGAAACAGAGTTGTGGCCAGATGAACAAATTGTGTTGTTTATCTGTATGATGTAGTGACCTTTAGCAAGTGATTGAAAGCTCACATGTTACAGTTGGCTGAGCATGTTGAACGATTACAAGAAGCAAACTTGGTAATAAACTTAAAGAAAACAGAATTCTCGAAGGCAGAGGTGACGTTCTTGGGACATTACATTGGACATGGAAGATTGATCCCATGGAACATAAAAACGAAGGACTTTGAGGAATTTCCACAACCATCCTCGAAGAAAGAGGTGCTTCAATTTTTGGAACTGAGTGGATTCTATCGGAAGTTTGTTCCAAACTTCAGCAGCGTATTGGCACCACTGATGGATTTATTAAAGAAGGAAACAGAATTGTGGTGGACAGAACAATGCCAGGAGGCATTTGAGAATTTTAAAGCAGTATTAATCACAACACCAGCTTTAGCTACACCAAATATTCTGAAACCCTTCGAAAATTGTGTTTGATGCTCGGGATATAGGGGTCGGAGATATATTGATACAGAAAGAGAATAATGGAATTGAATGGATAATTGGTTACTTGTTAAAAAAAGCACAATATCCACCAGAAAAAAAATACAAAATCTCCATTATTGAACAAGAATGATTAAGTTTCACACTGGCCTGACAATATTTTAATGTGTATATGACAAACAAATTGTCGGAGATGGTTGTGGACAATGACACATCTCTGGCATTTTTGGAATATTTAAAGACCAGAATATGAGACTATTTCATTGGAGTCTTACCTTACCGACTTTAAACTCACAAAATGTACATGCTATGGCTCCTACAATGTGATAGCAGATGGGTTTTCGCGGTTTTAAAGGAAAAAGTCTGGATAAGATTTGACTTATTCCAGTGTTGTATTGGTGTGCAGAATTAAAATGAATGATATAACTGAGACTAATACTTTTATATTTCATATAGTTGGGATTCAGAATTAGAGGGAAAGAAATGTAGCCATCTTTTCATTCTGCTGGTTCATTTTATTTTCTGAAGTGGGAAGGTGCTATGAAAACAAAAACATGTATGGGCACTTTAAGACAGATCGGGTTTTGTTGAATAGAACTTAAAGCCACAGATGCCAGCTAAAGGTCACACTGTTTCACATGTCACCATGAGCTGAGAAATGGATACCTGAGTTTTGGTTGCTGTTTTGACAGCAATTTAAATCCAACCAAAGAGTTTAAATAACGCTCAGGATACGCAAACCAACAGAATTTGAATATTATTGTTTGGACACCTGGACAGCAATCAAATTATGAGAATTATTATATCATGGGGAGTATATAAACCCAGCATTTTGAAAATAGAGGGAGAGCCACTGCCATCCAACAGCAGAGGAACTGCTGTAGAGCAGGAGTGCTAACTGGCCATCTCAAAACCTCTCTATCAAAGATACATGTTCATTTAAACCTACTGCAATTAACAAAAAAATGACGGAGGGAGATCAGCAGCTGAAAGAGTGAACACAGCAGGGAAGATAGAGTCTGTGTGGTCTTAAGATTTTAATGTTTCATGTGTGGGTTGTTGGAACAGCATATCTACAGAGTTGGAGTCAGATAGTAACTAGCTAAGAAAAGAGGGTCTTGTATTTGTGAATAGTTGTTGTTTAGTGTTCACTATTAAAGTTAAGAAAAAAACTTGATAATTTTTGTTTAAATAGTGGAATGTAGGAGATCTGTGTGGCTCATATTTTAACAGATTACGAGGTGATGCCAGCTTTTCTGGGTGTTTGGGTTTAATTAACAGAGGGGTTTCGACTCTACCTTGTAAATGTCCATCCACGCTAACCCCAATTCCCTGCAGTTGGCCCATATCCTTCCAGTCCTTTCCTATCCACATATTTATCCAAATGTTTTTGAAATGTTGTTAATGTACCCCCCTCAACCACATCTGCTGGCAGCTCATCCATGTATCAGCCCTCCGTATAAAGAAGTGGCCCCTCAGGTTCCCTTTCATTCCTTCCCCTTTAACCTTAAAATGATCCCCTCATTATCCTCGAATCTCTACACCTTGGAAAAAGACTGAGAGCATTAACCCTATCCGTACCCCTCGTGATTTTATACAGCCCTCTAAGGACTCCCTCAGTCTCTTACACGCTAAAGAAAAGGTCCTAGCTTTTCCAACCTCTCCATGTAACTCAGACCATTGGGTTCTGGCAACGTCTTTGTAAATTTCTTCTGCACTCTTTTTAAATTAATAACTTCCTCCCTATAACAAGTTGACAAAACTGAACACAATACTCCAAGTGCGGCCTTACCAAAGTCCTGTGTAACTGCAACATAAGGTGCCAACTTCTATCCTCAATATCCTGCCTGATGAAGGCCAATGTGCCAAAAGCCTTCTTCACTGCCCTGTCTACCTGTGACTCTACTCTTCGAGAACCGTGCACCTGAACACCAAGGTCCCTCTGCCCACTGCACCCCTTAAGACCCTCCCATTCACCATGAAACTCCTACCTTGATTTGAGTTTCCAAAATGCAAGACCTCACGCTTCTATATTAAATTCCATTTACCATTTCTCGGCCCATTTCCCACCTGATTAAGGTCCTGCTGCAATGTTTGATAAACCTCCTCACTGATCATGCTCCCAATTACTTTAGTGTCATCTGCAAACTTACTAATCATACCTTGTACGTTCTCAACCAAATCATAGATAACAGACAGCAATGGACCAAGCCTCCGGTCTGACAAACATCCTTCCACTCAACCCTCTGCCTCCTACCATCAAGCCAACTGTGTATCCAATTGGACAGTTCCCCCCGCATTCTACGAGATGTAACCTTCCTGAGCAGCCTGCCATGTGGAACCTTATCAAAGGCCTTACTGAACTCCATCGAGACTACGTCTATCACTTTGCCCTCATCAAATGTCCTCGTAACTTCAACAAAGGACTCTAAGAAATTTGGGCAGCATGATCTCCCACTCACAAGTCTATGCTGACTGCTCCTAATCAAACCCTGTGTACATAATTGGTGCAGACAATGGTATGCTGTCCTTCATTGTAAGATGATTCGAGTACATAAGTAAAGCCATCTTCCTGCTGTTGTAGAGCCTTGCTGAGAGAGCATTTGGGGCACTCTCAACAGATTTGATCTCCTTTGTAAGGAATGATCTCCTTACCACAGACACGGGTGATGGTAACATGAGGATAGAGTGAATAAGCTGAGTGTTTAATCTGTAGAGCTGTGAGAGACGAAGAAATGGTGATGCTGAAACACGAGGAGTGGCAGCGATCACTTATTTCCAAAAGAGACATTGACAGGGTGAGAAATTCCATACTTTACCCAGGATTGATTGGTTTGATTTATTGTCACGTGTACCTCAGTACAGGGAAACACTTTGTTTATGAGCAGTGGAGGAAGATCATAGTAAGCATGGCCAGAGAGATCATAGGGTGGAAATAGACTTGGACAGAGTAAGGCATACAGGTTACACTGAACAGGACGTGCACTAGACAAGATCAACATGAACAAGACCACCATTATTTGAACTTAGAGAGTCCATTCATCAGTCGAATGTGACTTTCCTAATAGTTTATATGCCTCAATTAACTCTCCCCATGTTATTGTGCAGTCGGTGTGTGGACTCTGTTCTGAACATCAGGTTGTTCACAATCCCCAACAGCAGCCACAATACCTTCCATCGGAAACAGGTAGCCATTCCCACCAGCTTCCGCCCTACATAGAGAACACCAGGCTGGCTTCTCGGAGATGGAACATGCCGTCTTGAGACTTCACACAAGACATATGGCTTCCCTCCTCACCACGAGAAAACCACATTAATGTCCCACATGTGTATCATCAGCAACAGAGCCAAGAGGAACAACGTGGAACAGTCTGTGCAGCCTCTGCCCCACTTGTTCATCATGTTGAAGCATCAATTACGAGACAATTAAGACTGCCGATGCTGGAGATCAGAGGAGAGCATCAATTGCTGGACAAGTACAGCGGGTCAGGAAGCATCCAAGGACCAGGAGAATCGACGCTTTGGGCATAAGACATTCATCAGGAATCAGCAAAAATTACCTCATTCTGCTCCCGTGTAAATGCATTGAGGTGGGAATGGCCTCCCGCTGTTCCTGTGTGGGTGACTCAAGGGAGTGATTGGCTTCAATCTCGTCCGATTGGACAGGGCCAAGGGCCTGACTGGTTAACCCTGGTTCCTGTTTGACAGCTCATTGTACTTACTCGTGTGACAATGCTGCAGCTTTAAGTGGTTATTTTGTCCTGGTTTCTTTTAAGAGTGAGATTGAACGATCTTTACCAAGCTGGATAGTTAAGACCACTTGAGTAAACAGCTAGGGAGGCCTTGTGTTTATTTTAATGCAGCCTGAATGGGCGTGGCCAGTTTTCACAGATTAGGATCACTGGGGTTTGTTTTCTCAGTAACATCAGAAACGATTGGGGTCTCCACAGAGTTGGAAGCTTCAGGGAATGTTTCCTGGTTGCTACTCTCTCTGAAATTTCTCTTGATGCTGTTTTTAATTCCTGGATTGGAGAAATGTTTGTGATATTCTGTGTCTGAATATTCCTTTTTGCCAAGGGCTGTGTTTATGGGATTTTCCTATATTGGAACTGTTCTTTAGTAATAGTTCCTAGATGAATTTTTCTGCTAACTTGTCCAATAGAATTACGTTATTCTAAATTCCTCTTTCTTTGGTTTCATTTCATCTTTCGTGTTTAAGTAGATGGTGTTTTGCTTCACACCGAGTAGTATGACCAGTCACATGGCATCTGGTACAGACATTTTACATTTCCTTTAAAATAAGAAAACATTAGGATCCATGCTACCGCCTTCAAAATCTTTCGAGGCGCTCTGTGTGGTCCAACACACCAGACTCCCTATCTTCCTGGGTAATAGGCTGGAGGCACTGAATGGGCTGTCCCTGTTCTTCTCCAATAGTGTCAATGGGTTGAATGGCTTCCTCATATTCCTGTGAAACCAGCGTGAGGTGCTGAATGAACTCTTGTTTTACTGTGGCAATGTACAGTTCCCGCCAGTGCTGTTACATGAATGTTACGGACACTTTAACGGCGCAAGCCTCAATGGAGTCTGGGTCTTGCTGCACATGGACACAGACCAGTTCAGGAGCTGACGGGGGACAAAATGTTCTGAACATTGTGGAATCTTCAGTGATCATCCCCACTTCTGATCTTATGGTGAGGAGGGTGGGGGCGGGGAGACATTGATGAAGCAGCTGAAGATGTTTGTGAAGAAAAAGCTACCCTAAGGATCTCCCACAGAGGTGACCCAGGACTGAGATGATGACCATCTTCCTTTGTGCCATGTTTGACCCCAAACACTGGAGAGTTTACTCTGATTCCCATTAAGTTCAGTTTTGTTAAGCTCCTTGATGTCAACAGAAGGCAACCACTGCCTTGATATCGGGGCCAGTCATTTTTACCTGAACCCTTGTGACAACCTCTTTTGTTCACATCAATAGGCCATGATATAGGAGCAGCAAATGTTTTCTTCAAACAGGTGGGATTGAATGTCAGGATTTCTCTTTTCAAGAGTGTTTGGGGAGCTAGATGACTGAAAGTATTTGAAGAGGTGGTCGATATATATTGACCTGTCAGAGAGTTGAGGGCTATGAAGAATTAGGTATGAAAGAGGATTTGTGGTCAGGAGCAGATCAGCCACGATCTTAGTGAAGGGCAAGGCAGGTTTGGGGAGTAAACAACATGCCCCTGTTTCTGATGTTCTCACATTCTGTTATTCGAAAGTTAGTGGGTGTTATTTTTATAAATGTTCTGGTATTGCATATTGCAGTCAGGGCGACCAGATGAATTTGTGAGCCATCTCTGGGTGAGGTATGTGGGCTGTATTCACAGTGAAGCAACATGACCAACAAATGGAGCACAAGCTGCAGATAGGGGAAGCTTTCTAAAGAGAGATGAGGGGCCTTTTTCGTACCCAGCCTGGGTTTTCCAATTACATTTCCCAAATCACCTCAAAGCGTGTGGGACCATCTTGAGGGACTGAATGGTCTCCTCTGTTTCTGTGCACCAGGTCATAGGAGTAAGCGTCCTCCAACTGTTCCTGTCTAGCAGGTATGAGGGGCTGAATGGCACACAGGAACATGGGACTGAGGAACAGGAGTGGGTCATTAGATACTTTGAGCCTTCTACACCTGGCAGTAAGATTGTGGATGATCAGGTTGGGGTCTCAGCCCCACTTTCCTGTCTGTATCCCATTATCCGTGACTCACTTCTTTGTCAAATATTTCACTAATGCAGCTTTCAATCAATGTGAACAAAGAGGCACGATAAACTTCCAGAGAAGAGAAGTACGACTTGAAAGGACCTTACAGAATTTTTCATCATCCCTCTTATAGGATCAGAGAGTCATGCAGAATGAAAGCAGACCCTTTAGTCCAATCTGTTCACTCCGATCAGATATCAGTCCCATTTGCCAGCATTTGGTAAATATCCCTACTTTTTTAAATGTGTGATTGTAACCGCCTTCAGCACTTCCTCTGACAGCACTTTCTGTACACTCACCACTCTCTGTGTGAATCATTTATCTTCATGTCCCTTCTAAATCAATCCCTCTCGCCTTCAAACCATGCCCACTTGTTCTGGACTCCCCTACCCTGGAGAGCAGAACGTGGCTGTTCAGAATATCCATGCCCCTGATGGTTTTATAAACCTCTATAATGTCACCCCCCAGCCTCTGACAATCCAAGGGGAAACACCTCAACTTAATCAACCTCTCCCTAAAGCTTAAACCTCCAGTCCTGGGACATCTGTGTAAGTCATTTATGCAGAAAACCGAGTTGTACGCAGTATTCTTAAAGTGGCCTCACCAACGTCCTGTACAGATACAACAAACCACCACAACTCCGATACTCAATACTCTGATTGATTAAGGCAAATGTGCCAAATGTGTTCTGCACCACACTCTCTACCGCGTTTCCACTTTCAAGGAACAATGCACCTGCAGCCCTTTGCCCCTTTGTTTCACAACACTCCCCAGGACCTGACCATGAAGTATATAATGTCTGCCCTGATTTGCCTTCCCAAAATGCAAAGCTTCATTTTTCTCTAAATAAAACTTCATCTGTTACTACTTGCATCTTTGTCCCATCTAATTGCGGTCTTGTTGTACTCTGAGATAATCTACTACATCACCATTCTGATGTCATCTGTAAACTTACTAACTGTTGCCCCTATATTCACATCTAAATCCTTTACATAAATGATAAAATGCAGTGAACTCAGTCCTGATTCTTACAGCACACTGCTGCTCACAAGCCGCCAGTCTGAAAAATTTCCCTCTTTCTTCAAGCCATTTGTGACTAGCTCCTTCTGTATCTTATGTCAATGAAATTTACTAATCTGTCTACCAATCAGAATGAAATACTAGCTACGAAGAGAGGCTGAGTAGGTTAGGTTTATTTTCACTAGATAAAAGGAGATTGAAGGGGGACCTGATTAAGATTTGCAAAATCATGAAGGGTATAGCCAGGGTGAATAGAGACAAGCTTTTTCGCACGTTGAGGGATTCAATAACGAGAGGTCGTGCTTTCAATGTGAGAAGAGGAAAGTTTAAGGGGGATACACGCGGTAAGTACTTCACACAGAGGGTGGTGGGCATTTGGAACGCGTTGCTAGCAGAGGTGGTAGAGGCAGGCACGGTCGATTCATTTAAGATGCGTCAGGACAGATGCATGTGTAGGTGGGGAGCAGAGGGATACAGATGGTTAGGGATTGACCGACAGATTTATTCAGTACATTTGGATCGGCTCAGGCTTGGAGGGTGAAGGGCCTGTTCCTGGGCTGTAAATTTTCTTTGGTCTTTGTTCTTTAAAAGAACACCTTGCTGAAGTCCATTTAGACAATGTCTACCAAATTGTCTTCATCAATCTTCTTTGTCATCTCTTCAAAAAACTCAACCAAATTAATGAGACATGATTTCCCATGCAGAAAGCTACGTTGTCTACTCCGATCAGCCCTTGCCTTCCCAACTGTATGTAAATGGTATTCCTCAGAATCCCCTCCAACAACCTACCCACCACTGACATCAGGCTCACCGGTCTATAGTTCCCCGGCTTTTTGGGGTCACTGTTTCCTTTTCTAGTCCCACTCCTCCACTGCTCACAACAAATGTTAAATGTAACCAGGTTGGTGATATGGCCAATGATATCGGTCTCAGACTGGGTCAGGGTCAGTTTTAGGAACAAGTCAGGCTAGTTTCTTTAATCTGCTAAAACAACACGTTTATGATCCAGAGCAATGTTACTCAAACTATGATGGAAAGATGAATGGCAAACTGTTTGGGTATTGCAATTATATAATCAATATTTCCCTTTCTAAAACCACTGACACACACACATCACACACAAAATCTCTGCAATTTTAACTTGAAATAACTTGGTCCAAATATTATTGGAACTCATGACAAAGGAAAAATTGTGAGATTGTCCAAAACGTTATTCTGCTTCTGAAGATATTGTACTCATGCAAGATGCTTGCAATGGGATTTCATCCTGGGAGAGTTGGGATTTGGCTGAATTCCCTTTGCTTTAGGCAGTGAGGAGATTCCAGTGAATTCTGGTCAGGGAGCACCCAAAGGGAAGCACGGTGGTTTGCACTGCTGCCTCACAACACCAGGGACTTGGGGTCGATTCCAGCCTTGGGTGACTGTCTGTGTGGAGTTTGCACATTCTCCCCTTGTCTGTGTGAGCTTCTAATTGGTGATCCAGTTTCCTACCACAAACTGTGTAGGTTCGGTGGATTGGTCATGCTAAATTGTCTGTAGTGTTCAGGGATTTCTAGGTTATGTGTAATAGTCAGGGGTAAATATAGGGAAATGGCTTGGGAAGGTTGGTATGGACTTGTTGGGCCAAAGGGCCTGTGTCAACACTGCAGGGATTCCATAAAAATAAGAATGGTAGCGATGACTGTAAAGGTTTTTTTTTAGCTCGTGCACATTGCTGTGATGAGGAACAATGAAGGATAGAGAGTGCAATAGGCCATTCCTTCTCAAGCAGGTTACATTTTCTCCCTCTCTGAGCTGAATCACACAGTAATGTCATCCTCTCCCAAACTGGACCATGTGAGGTCTCCTTGTACATTGTCCAAACTATGTCTCCATCACATTCCCTGTTCCATGTAGGTGCATCATTCCTGCTGTCATAGACAGAGCCATACCCTGAGCAGAAAAATGGTCTCGGTCAATTTGAAGATATTTCTATATGTCCCTGCGTCATGAAAAAATAAAAATGTTTAATTTATTCAGAATATCTGCGTTAAACTGAATGCATTTTTTACAGAAATACAGAAATTGCTGGAAAAGTTCGCCAGGTCTCTCAGTACCCAGATGCTGTAGTTGTACCAGCCTCCACCACTTCCTCTGGCAGCTCATTCCATACACACACCACCCTCTGTGTGAAATGATGCCCTTTGGGTCTCCTCAAAACCTTTCCCCTCTCACTTTCCACGAATGCCCTCTAGTTTTGGAAAAACCTTGATACTCACCCTATCCATGGCCATTCTGATTTTATAAACTTTTACTGCTGCGAAATGTAACTACAATCAACATGAATGGCTGTACTTTTAGTCATCCTGGGCCGAAATTCTGAAATGCAATACTGACACCTCTTCCTTCTCCATCAAGTCACAATTCTAAATCCATTTTAATCAGTTTGTTCAGATGTATCCTGAGACACTTCTGTGGGCTTTAAACCGAGACCTTTGTGCACGGAGGTAGGGACACTAGCATCACTCAGCAATACCCAGAAAGCTGTAATATTATTCTCCTGTGTGTTTGTTCATCAGCCTGTTCTGCTATGCTGGGACATACCTCTGCAACAGGCAGGACTTGAATCCAGGCCTTCTAGCCCAGAGCGAGGAATACTACCACACAAGTTCAGGAATTGGAATCAAATCCAAGGCTCTGGTTCAGAGACAGGAACACTACCCACCACACTACCATACCCAGATTTTGGGTCATATTTTAGTGCCCACTTTCAGCTTGATGTGGGTTTATTATAGTCAGGTTACCATTACTGAATTACAAACAACACTTTGTATTATTAAACAAATACAAGTTATTTGTCTCAACTATAGGATATTGAGTGTACTTGCTATGCTATCGAAATTAACTATAAACATCTTTAAGTGCTATTATCTGCAGTCTGCAATATTAAGGAAAGAAATCCTGCAGACACACTCTGCCCCATGAAGGGTCTCAAATAGATATTTATTACCGAACACCAGAGATGAAGGAAGAGCTTAATTTCTGGTCCCAAAACACCGATCACTCTTACCCAACTTTCACGTGCGACTGCCCTCTTCCTAAAACCATGAAATGATACCTGGCCGCTGATTACTGTCCAGCCTCTCCTCCCCACTGACTGTGTCTGCAATCTGTCCCACCTCCCCCTAACCACACAAGGCAACCCAAGCTCAGGATCTTTGTGAAAATCAAGGCCGGAGTATGTAGGCCTCCTGGAGAGGGATGGGCATTTTAAAATTGAAGGGGGAGGGGGAGGTGACAGTAATATCACACACTGGGCTGAGGGGTGGCTGATGGAGTTAAGTTTGGATTAATGCGAGGGATTGGATTTGGTAAATCAAACAAGAACAGGACCTATACAATTAAAAGCAGGGCCTTTGGCAGTGCTGTAGTACAGAAACCTAGGCCGTCAGGTTTAATTCTTTGAAATTTGCATCTCATATAGATAGTGTGGTTAAGAAGGTGTTTAACACACATGTCTTCATAGGACAGACCTTTGAGTATCTGAACTGGGATGTCATTTTGTGTTTGTACAGGACATTGGAGAGCCCTCTTCTGGAATACTGTGTCCAGTCTGGTCATCCTGCCCGCTCATTCCATAGGCACACCACCCTCTGTGTGAAAAAGCTGCCCCTTAGGTCACTTTTAAATGTTTCCCCTCTCACCTTAAGCCTATGTCCTCTAGTTTTGGACTCCCCGTTCCCTTAGAAAATACCTTGACTATTCACTTTGATGTTACTGATGTTGATATTATTAAGCTGGAGAGGATTGAGAAGAGATTAACCTGGATGTGGCTGGGAAAGGAGGGAGTGAGCTATAAGGATAGGCTGGATCGGCTGGGACTTTTTTCACTGAAGAATATGAGATTAAGCAGTAATTTAACAGACTTTTCTAAAATAATGAGGGTTACAGAGAAGCTGAAGGGCTGATGTCTTTTCTCTAGAGTTGGGGATTCAAAACTGAGGGAGTTTTAAGGTGCGAGGAAAAAAGATTTATGTTAGACAGAAGCTGGCTTGTGTGTGGAATGAACTTCCAGAGGAAGTGGTGAAAGCAGGGACAGTTACAACGTTTAAAGGACATTTAGATCAGTAAATGGATGAGACATCAGTTTGGATGGTGCTGTGAGCAGCTGCCCACTCCCTCCCCCTCTCTGAATGAATCCCTGTTGGTTTTCACCCTCTGTCAATGTCTGTGCAGTGGCGTGGGGAGGCCAGCAGAGGGTGGCATTGCATCACTTTAAGCACCACAGAGACTGCCAGACCTGCCCCACACAGAGACACACAGATACACACACGAGGATGGTTAGGACACGGCGTGAAGCTCATCTGGTAATTTAAATGAAACATTAAAAAATGCTCAATTCGCCTCGTAAACTGTTAAAATATGAGGGACAGAGAACTCCCAAATTCCACTGTTTAAATAAATACATCAATTTATTTTTTCACTCTGAAAGTGAACATTTTACATGAACTATTCACAACTCTGGGACCCCCTTTCTCTTAACTGCTTATTACCCGAGTCCAGCTCTATAACAATATACTGTTTCTGGGTCTGCCATCCTCTCATATCACAGGTGCTTGTAAGCTCTCAGTTCAGAACAGCATTCACCCTCTCTCTTAAAGGTACAGTACACACTTTCAACTTCATCACATTATACCCTGATGAATATCGATAAGTGGGACCTATCCGGATTTCTCTTGTTCTGTGGTTTGTCAAAATTTCATTCGCTCAGTCTGGTGTGTGTCAGGACTGTTGTTGTTCCATTGACAGCATGTCAATTCGACTCAGTCCGTGGGAATATATCAGTATTTCACATGCTCACACTCGTGTGTGTGGGGCAGGATTTCAGTTTTTTCATGGGGACTGTGATGCTATGACAATCTCAATGTTTGTAGATAAGACCAAACTGGAAGACTTGTAAAGTCTATGGAGGAGAGTGTGGAACTCTAACAGGACAGTGACACGTTGGAGTAGTGTTCAGGTTTATGGCAGATGGGGATCAGTGCAGAGCAGTTTGAGGTGAGACACTTTGGTAGGAAAGACAATGAAAGACAGTTTAAAACAGGCTGTGCCATTATAAAGGGGGTACAGGAGCAGAGGGCGCTGGGTGTATATGAACTCAGATTGTTGAAGATGTCAGGACAAGTGGTGAGAGCAGTAATGATCACAGATTAGTTTCAGTATCTGAGCTGTTTACAGGGGGAGGTGTAGGACGGAGTCTCCGTGCTCCCTTCCTGGGAGATGCTGGTGACGATGTGTTGTGAGCCCACCCTCCTGCCCACCGAGACCATGGGGATTCCATCTGTACCAGCTCGACACAAAAGGGAGATGGCATCAGGGCCACGGCTTCTAAGTTGTGCTGGGGGGCAACAGAGCTGCCAGTGGGTTTAAAGTGAGAATTGTCCTTCACTGAACATTGCTCCTTAATCGGTCGATGGGAAGTGGATGTTTCAGAATCTCCACACGAAGCGTCCCGGTCCTCTCCTGCTCGAACCAGGGTCCTCCCCACATGGCAGCGGGATGGGGTGAGGGAACGGATATTGGGCCCTCCACCACCCGGCGTGGCCCTTTCAGTCCTATTCCAGGCTGGTGGTGGTGACGATGTGTTGTGAGCACACCATCCTGGAATGGGAAGGAGGGAGGCAGGGAGGGTGGGAGTGGGTGGCCCTGCTGTTAGTGCTGGTGTAGGTGGGGAGGGGGTCATGGTGAGGTGTCCGGAGGGAGTCAGTCCACAGTGTTGTATCCATGCAGTGTTATTAGTGTGGGGGTGAAGTGGAGGGGGGGAGGAGAGAGAGTCAGAGACAGAGAGAGAAGGTGCAGCATGCGACAGTGAGAGTGTTGGACCATGAGCCTTGTTCGGGGGTCGGTGCTATAACAGATGTACAGTGAGTGTGAGGGAGCAGAGAGAATACAGTGACCCTTATCCTGACAGAGTGGGGAAGGTTATTGATGCTTGTCCTGTATTGCTGGACATTTCTTCAGACCACAGATATTGTACTGAGCTGGGTGGTGAGCTCAGACCATGCTCGGTGGGTCTGGTAGTGTAGTCCCCTTTGGGAAGAGAATGGTCCCCCTCTGTACTAGCCCATCCAACTGGAGTTCCGTACCCCTGTTGACAAACCGTGGTGTAATTGTTATTTAGTCCCCAGGCTCGGGGTAAACTGTGCAGGGCAGCTTCTAACGGAGAAAGTTCAATCATGTGCCCATTGAGCTTTTAAAGATGGCCCCAGTGTCGGGGATCACGGAATATCCAGGAGCATCTGGGAGATGGTGTGTACCTCCAGCCGTGAAGGACTCCATTTACAAAGCTGTAGAACAAATTGTCATCCAAAACTCTCCATCATCTGACCTCACAACAATATCCCATTTGCCCATCTTTCCTGGGAAGACAGGCTCATGTTACAGGATGCTATCGAAGTGTCTATATTTCAGTATTCTGAAACCTGGGAACACATCCTTCCATGACACTGTCTCTCAGTCTCCCCCTCCCTGTCTATACCTCAAACCCCTCCCATGTGGTGATATCTAAACGGAATCCCCCGCTATCTCTCTCTGGCAGTGAGGTTCACACACACAGTACCCGCTTGTCAGGGCACAATGGAGAGATGGAGCTGCAAATGGATGGGAGCTGCACATTCTGTCACTTCCAGCATGGGCTGCAAGTTTCCACAAACTGGGCAGGGATATAACACAGTGTTACTGAGCAATGCACTGGGGTGGAGTACACAGTCCTACATACTGGGAGGGTAACTGCTCCTGGGTTACAGATCAATGCACTGGGGTGGTGTACACAGTCGTACATGCTGGGAGGGTAACTGCTCCTGGGTTACAGATCAATGCACTGGGGTGGGGTACACAGTCCTACATGCTGGGAGGGTAACTGTTCCTGGGTTACAGATCAATGCACTGGGGTGGGGTACACAGTCCTACATGCTGGGAGGGTACCTGCTCCTGGGTTACAGATTAATTCCCGTGCGATCACTGCACATCCTGCTGTGCTGGTCAGACTATCTGCGGTTTATCGATAATGCAATGATGTGGTCAGTGCAGCTCCCCACGCTGGATGGATATTTGTTTCAGGTTCACACATTTGTGCCCTGCTGTGGTCTGCACAGCTCCCGGTGCTGGACAGATATCTTGTCCGGGGTTATAGATCAATGCACTGCTGTGGTCTGCACAGCTCCCCGTGCTGGACAGATATCTAGTCCGGGGTTATAGATCAATGCACTGCTGTGGTCTGTGCATTGTTCCACTCTGGCCAGATTGCTGGGTTGTATTGACCAGTGTAATGGATGAATCTGGACAGATTGCTGGGTTGTACTGAGCAGGACACTGGCTTGGTCTGTACAGTGTTCCACGGTGAACAGATATCTCCTCTGGGTGTCTGGTGTCTGGGCTGGTTCTGGGAGGTGGATTGAGAATGTGGTATATCTCACCATTTCAGCTGATCTGGCAATGCCTTTCGTTCCCATTCTTGTGATTGGACCCTCTGTCTCTCACCCCATTAGTGTTACAGTGTGTCCAGGCACAGTACCTCATGTTGGTGGGGTGGGTAGGGGAAGGGGGAAAGGTCATGGACAGGTCAAGGGATTCCCCGGAACGTTCTGTCCTCGACATTCTATAACTGACATTCCCCGGAACGTTCTGTCCCTGACATTCTATAACTGACATTCCCCGGAACGTTCTGTCCCCGACATTCTATAACTGACATTCCCCGGAACGTTCTGTCCCTGACATTCTAGAACTGACATTCCCCGGAAAGTTCTGACCCCGACATTCTATAACTGACATTCCCCGGAACGTTCTGTCCCTGACATTCTATAACTGACATTCCCCGGAACGTTCTGTCCCCGACATTGTATAACTGACATTCCGCGGAACGTTCTGTCCCCGACATTCTATAACTGACATTCCCCGGAACGTTCTGTCCCTGACATTCTATAACTGACATTCCCCGGAACGTTCTGTCCCCGACATTCTATAACTGACATTCCCCGGAACGTTCTGTCCCCGACATTCTATAACTGACATTCCCCGGAACGTTCTGTCCCCGACATTGTATAACTGACATTCCCCGGAACGTTCTGTCCCCGACATTCTATAACTGACATTCCCCGGAACGTTCTGTCCCCGACATTCTATAACTGACATTCCCCGGAACGTTCTGTCCCTGACATTCTATAACTGACATTCCCCGGAACGTTCTGTCCCTGACATTCTAAAACTGCCATTGCCCAGAACGTTCTGTCCCCGACATTCTATAACAGACATTCCCCGGAACGTTCTGTCCCCGACATTCTATAACTGCCATTGCCCGGAACGTTCTGTCCCCGACATTCTATAACTGACATTCCCCGGAACGTTCTGTCCCTGACATTCTATAACTGACATTCCCCGGAACGTTCTGTCCCCGACATTCTATAACTGACATTCCCCGGAACGTTCTGTCCCTGACATTCTATAACTGACATTCCCCGGAACGTTCTGTCCCTGACATTCTATAACTGACATTCCCCGGAACGTTCTGTCCCCAACATTCTATAACTGACATTCCCCGGAACGTTCTGTCCCTGACATTGTTTGTGAACGGCCGGACGTCAGTGAATTGAACAAACGATAAGATCCCGAGGGAAGAGATCCCGTTCCAGGGAGAAGGAGACACTGTTCCGAAGCCCCCTCAGGCAGTTAAAGGGGTGAATACGTTTTCCCTGTGTTTACATTTCTCCACGACACAGGATCGACCACAATTTAGACCAAAATACAGGAATTCCCAAACTCCGTTTGTCTTCAGGAAACTGGGAGAGAATCCTTCAGGAGAGCAACGTTCCCACCCTCTGTATTAGGAACTGGGAAGGAGTGACCTGTGTCTGCTCTCGAGTGATCGAGTGTGTGGGAATGGTCTAGAAACCATCTGTCCTTATGGATGTGTCTCTGTATGTTTGGGGAGGGAGGGTTTCTTGTAATTTATGTTACATTTTTGTCAGTAATTCCGACCTTCCCATTTGTTATTCCAGCTCCAATTATTTTAATAAATCCCTGAATACAGGGACACATTTGAAAATCTCACTGGGTCCCCGATCAAACGGGTCCCTTTGCCTCCAGGCTGATGGATAATGGGTTTGTTTTCCTTCCTCACAGTTAACGTAGTGACCATCTACGTCCTGCTTTATAAAGATTGTGGATTGTCTCCATGTGTCAGACGTTACCTGGGGGCCATGGCAGCGGCGGATCTCCTGGTCATTATCCTCGACCTGATACTGAGACACATTCCCATTGTTTATAAGGAACAGTTTTATTTCCTGATGTACTCCGTCCCCGTGTGTAATATCCACGGGGTCCTGCTTTATGCAGCCACTGACTGCTCTGTCTGGTTCACCGTCACTTTCACCTTTGATCGGTTTGTGGCCATTTGTTACCAGAAGCTGAAAAGTAAATATTGCAGCGAGAAAACGGCGGCTGTGGTTCTGGGAGCAGTGACTGTGCTGAGCTGTTTAAAGAACATTTTCTGGTATTTTATGCTCACGGCTCGGTATCGGCTGTTGAACCGCCCCTGGTTTTGTGAGGTAACACTCGCTGTTCGATTCTCCATTGTCTGGGGCACAATCGAGTTCCTCCACCACATTCTAACCCCGTGTGTCCCATTTCTCCTGATTCTGCTGCTCAATGTTCTCACCGTCAGACACATTTTAGTGACCAGCAGAGCCCGAAGGAGGCTCCGCGCTCACACCAATGGGGACGCTCAGTCTGACACTGAAATGAGAAACCGAAAAAAATCCATCATTTTACTGTTTGTGATCTCGGCCAATTTCATCCTGTTATGGTCAACGTTAATGCTGTTTTCTATATGGTACCGGATGTGGTTTATTGGGTATCGGTCTGTGTTTCTCCATTACTTTGTGCAGGAATTGGGCTTCATGCTGCAGCTCCTCAGTTGCTGCACAAACACCGCGATTTATGCCGTGACCCAGACTAAGTTCAGGCAGCAGCTGCAGAATGTGCTGAAATATCCCTTCACCCAAATCCATCCATCCATTAAATTCCCTCATTAATCAATCCATCTGGGATTTTCTCATTTCAGTTCAGTGTTTCAGTGATGGAGCAGCCTGTCGCTATGGTAACAGACTGAGGGTAGCGCTGGTTTGTCCTTCCTTATCCCACAGGGGGGTTACAGGGAAACATTTCAATGTTTCTCACAACTCAGGGGCCAGTGAGAAAAGGCACCGTCCCACTGACTGTATCCATCACTTCCATTTGTAACCAATAAAAATGTTGATTAAAGCGTGCCGAGCAGCAGAGTGACCGATGTTGTTGTGTGTCTTTGTGTTGGAGAAGCTGAGCTGGAGAGAAACAGACTCAGTCCCAAGTCCTGGTCCTCAGGGAAGGGGAGGGCACCGCGCCCTGAGCTCAAGAGCTGGGTTTAACACCCTCTGTCCCCCCACTCCAACCTGGACTCCCCATTTCATCTTCCCCCCACTTTCTACTCAAATCTCTCCCTCTTTCTCACCACCCCTCCTCTTCCCTCTCTCACCACCCCTCCTCTACTCCCTCTCTCCCCCTCTCTCACACACACACCCAACCCCAGTTTCTCCACCTGCCTCCACTCTCCCCTTTCCCCTCATCCTCACTCTCTCTGTCCTGCCGTCTCTGCCTCCCTCCAGCAGTTCCATCTATACCCCATTATCCCCCTCTTCTACATCCCATATCTCCCACCCCCCACCACAGGCAGCCTCACGACCAATCACCCCCCACCCCCCAGTCTCTGGGTCAGAGGAAGAGGGAAGGACCAGGAAAGCAGATTGTGACTGAGGGAGAGGGAGGGAGGGAGAGAGATTCAGTCAGAGACAAACAGAGGGAGGTGGGGACAGAGAGAGACACTGATTGAGGGGGTCAAGAGTGAGAGGGCGGAGCGAGAGTGAAGGAGCAGGGGGAGAGAGAGAGGGGGCAAGGGAGAGATAGGGTGAGATACTGGAGTGCGAGAGAGGGGAGGGAGGGAGGGGAGGGAGAGAACGAGGGAGGGAGAGGTGGGAGGGAGGGGAGGGAGAGAGCGAAGGAGGGAGAGGGCGAGAGAGGGGAAAGGAGACAGGGGAGGGAGGGAGGGGAGGGAGAGAGAGGGAGGGAGAGGACGAGAGAGGGGATGGGAGAGAGGGGAGGGAGGGAGGGGAGAGAGAGAGGGAGGGAGAGGGCGAGAGAGGGGATGGGAGAGAGGGGAGGGAGGGAGGGGAGAGAGAGAGGGAGGGAGAGGGCGAGAGAGGGGATGGGAGACAGGGGAGGGAGGGAGGGGAGGGAGAGAGAGAGGGAGGGAGAGGGCGAGAGAGGGGATGGGAGAGAGGGGAGGGAGGGGAGGGAGAGAGAGAGGGAGGGAGAGGGCGAGAGAGGGGATGGGAGAGAGGGGAGGGAGGGAGGGGAGAGAGACGGCGAGAGAGGGGATGGGAGAAAGGGGAGGGAGGAAGGGGAGAGAGAGAGAGGGAGGGAGAGGGCGAGAGAGCGGAGAGTGGAAGGTAGAGGACGAGAGAGGGGAGGGAGGGTGGGAAGGGCGAGAGAGGGGAGCGAGAGTGGGAAGGGCGAGAGAGGGGAGAGGTTGAGAGAGGGGAGCGAGAGTGGGAAGGGCGAGAGAGGGGAGAGATTGAGAGAGGGGAGGACGAGACAGGGGAGGGAAGGAGGGGAGGGCGAGAGAGGGGAGCATGGGAGAGGAGGGTGAGAGCGAGGAGGGCGAGAGAGGGGAGTGTGATAGACGGTAGGGCGAGAGAGGGGCGGGCAAGAGAGGGGAGACCGGGAGAGGAGAGGGAAGGGAGGGGAGGGCGAGACAGGGAGGAGGGCGAGAAAGGGGGAGGGTGAGAGAGGTAGGTGCGAGAGAGGGGGGATGGTGGGAGTGGGGGGTGCAAGAGAGGGGGAGCGAGGTGAAGGTGAGAGGGATGGAGAGGGAGAGAGAGCGGAGGGCGATAGAGGGGAGGGAGGGGAGGGCAAGAGAAGGGTGAGGGTGAGAGGGGGAGTGTGAGAGAGGGGGGATGGTGGGAGAGGTGGGGTGCAAGAGAGGGGGAGCGAGGTGAAGGTGAGAGGGATGGAGAGGGAGAGAGCGCGGAGGGCGATAGAGGGGAAGGAGGGGAGGGCAAGAGAAGGGTGAGGGTGAGAGGGGGAGTGTGAGAGAGGGGGGATGGCGAGAGAGGGGAGTGAAGGACGTGAGGGCGAGAAGGAAGGGGAGGACGAGAGAGGGGAGGGCGAGACAGCGGGGAGGGCGTGAGAGATGAGGGAAGGAGGGGAGGGTGAGAGGGAGAGAGGGAGCAAGAGAGAGTAGGGAGGGAGGGGAGGGCGAGAGAAGGGTGAGAGTGAGGAAGGGGAGGACGAGAGAGGAGGAGGGCAAGAGAGGGGGAGAGGGAGGGGAGGCGAGAGTGACGGAGAGGGTGCGAGAGGGGAGTGAAGCGAGGGTGAGAGGAGGGGAGAGGACGAGAGACGAGGGCGAGTGAGGGGAGGGAGACGGTGGAGGGCAAGAGGGGGATGGAGGCGGGGGAGGGCGAGCGAAGGGTGGGAAGGGAGGGCAAGAGGAAGGGTGAGGGTGAGAGAGGGGACGGAGGGAGGGGAGGGCGAGAGGAAAGGAGAGGTTGAGAAAGGTGATGGAGCACGAGTGAGGGGGAAGGCAAGAGAGGGGGAGGGCGAGAGAGGGGGAGAGGGAGGCGAGGGTGAGAGGGAGGGAGAGTGGGAGAGAGGTGAGGGAGGGTGTGGAGTGCGAGAGAGGTGAGAGGGAGTGTGTGGAGGGCGAGAGAGGTGGAGAGGGAGGGGCGAGAGAGAGAGGGGAGAGGTTGAGAGAGGGGAAGACGAGAAAGGGGCGGTAGGGAGGGGAGCGCAAGAGAGAGGGAGAGTGTAAGACGGGAGTGTAAGAGAGGGGAGTGCGAGAGAGGAGGAGGGCGAGAGAGAGGAGGACCAGAGAGGGAAGGGCAAGAGAGAGGGGAGAACGAGTGAGGGGGACAGAGAGAGGGGGGACAGAGAGAGGGGGACAGAGAGAGGGGGGCAGAGAGGGAGGGAGACAGAGAGAAGGGGGACAGAGAGAAGGGGGACAGAGAGAGGGGGGACAGAGAGGGAGGGAGACAGAAAAAGGGGGACAGAGAGAAGGGGGACAGAGAGAGGGGGGACAGAGAGAGGGGCACAGAGAGAGGGGGGCAGAGAGGGAGGGAGACAGAGAGAAGGGGGACAGAGAGAAGGGGGACAGAGAGAGGGGGGAACAGAGAGGGAGGGGACAGAGAGAAGGGGACAGAGAGAAGGGGACTGAGAGAGGGTACAGAGCGACGGGTGGACAGAGAGAAGGGGGACAGAGCGAGGGGGGCACAGAGCGAGGGGGGTACAGAGCGAGGGGGGACAGAGCGAGTGGGGGACAAAGCGAGGGGGACAGAGAGAAGGGGGACAGAGAGAGGGGGGAACAGAGAGGGAGGGGGACAGAGAGAAGGGGACAGAGAGAAGGGGACAGAGAGAGGGTACAGAGCGACGGGGGGACAGAGAGAAGGGGGACAGAGTGAGGGGGGCACAGAGCGAGGGGGGCACAGAGCGAGGGGGGACAGAGCGAGTGGGGGACAAAGCGAGGGGGACAGAGAGAAGGGGGACAGAGAGAGGGGGAACATAGCGGGGGGGACAGAGCGGGGGCGGACAGAGAGGGGTTTCAGAGAGAGGAGGACAGAGAGAGGGTGGACAGAGAGAGGGGGATAGAGGGGGGAACAGAGAGGGGGGAATAGAGAGGGGGGGACAGAGAGGTGGGGACCAAAGAAGTAGGGACAGAGAGAGGGGTGTCAGAGAGCGGGGATCAGAGAGCGGGGGACAGAGAGAGTGGGGTCAGAGAGAGTGGGGTCAGAGAGAGGGTGGACAGGGAGAGGGTGGACAGACAGAGTGGGACAGAGAGAGGGGGAAGAGAGAAGGGGACAAGATGATGAGGGGACAAGATGATTAGGGGTTTAGATCGGGTTGACAGTGAGAACCTTTTTCCACGTATGAAGTCAGCTATTACGAGGGGGCATAGCTTTAGATTAAGGGGTGGTAGGTATAGGACTGATGTTAGGGGTAGATTCTTTACTCAGTGAGTCGTAAGTTCATGGAATGCCCTGCCAGTAGCAGTGGTGGACTCTCCCTCTTTATGGGTATTTAAACAGGCATTGGATAGGTATATGGAGGATAGTGGGTTAGTGTAGGTTAGTTGGGCTTGGATCGGCGCAACATCGTGGGCTGAAGGGCCTGTACTGCGCTGTATTCCTCTATGTTCTATGTTCTATGGGACAGACAGCGCGGGAACAGAGAGAGGGGGTGCAGAGTTGGGGGACAGAGAGTTGGGGGACAGAGAGTTGGGGGACAGAGAGAGAGGGACGGGGGCGCAGAGAGAGAGGAACAGAGAGAGGGGGGATAGAGAGAGAGAGGGCTGACAGAGAGATGGGGGGTCAGAGAGAGACGGGGGGCAGGCAGAGAGAGCGGGACAGAGAGAGGGGGGATGGAGAGAGGGGGAACAGAGAGAGGGGGATAGAGAGAGGGGGATAGAGAGGGGGAACAGAGAGAAGGGGGACAGAGAGAGAGGGACAGAGAGAAGGGGGACAGAGAGGGGGACAGAGAAAGGGGGACAGAGAGAGGGTCAACAGAGAGAGGGGACAGAGAGACGGGGCCGGGGGGCGGAGTGAGAGGGACAGTGAGGGGGGGACAGAGAAAGGGGTACAGTGAGGGGGGGAACAAATAGGCGGGACAGAGAGGTGTACAGAGAGTGGGGGGACAGAGAATTGTGGACAGAGACAGGGGAGACATTGAGAGGGGGGACAGAGGGGAGGAACAGAGAGGGGAAAAGAGAGGGGGGGACAGAGATGGGGTACAGAGAGATAGGGACATAGAGAGGGGTGACGGTGAGAGGTGGGACAGTGGGGGACAGAGGGGGGACGGAGAGAGGGGAACAAAGAGGGGGTACAGAGAGTGGGGGACAGAGAGATGGGTGACAGAGAAAGGGGGACTAAGAGAGGGGTACAGAGAGAGGGGGCAAAGAGTGGGGGGGGCAGAGAGACGGGGCACAGAGAGACGGGGGACAGATAGCGGGGGGCTTGGGATGGATACAGAGTGAGGGGTGGACAGAGGGAGGGGGACAGAGAGGAGAGGGACAGAGAAAAGGGGGCAGAGAGAGAGAGGGACAGAGAGAGAGGGACACAGAGTTGGGACAGAGACAGGGGGACAGAGAGAGGGGGCAGAGAGAGGGGTGTGCAGAGAGAGGGGGCAGAGAGAGACGGGGCAGAGAGCGAGGGGGCAGAGACCAAGGTGGGACAGAGCGAGGGGGGACAGAGACGGGGGACAGAGACAGGGGGTACAGAGACAGGGGTACAGAGACATGGGGGATAGAGAGAGGGGGGACAGAGAGAGGGGAGACAGAGCAAGAGGGGGCAGAGAGAGTGGGGTCAGAGAGAGGGGAGTCAGAGAGAAGGGGACAGAGAGATTGGGACAGAGAGAGAGGGGCAGAGAGAGGGGGCAGAGAGAGGGGGGCAGATAGAGAGGGCAGAGAGCGCGGGAACAGACAGAGGGCGGACAGAGAGAGGGGGCAGACGGGGGGGACAGAGAGAAGGGGGACAGAGAGGGGAGACAGAGAGGGAGGGGACAGAGGGGCGACAGAGAAGAGGGGGACAGAGAGGGGGACAGAGAGGGGTGTACAGAGAGGGGGGTCAGTGAGATGGGAGATTGGGGGCAGAGAGGGTGGTACAGAGAGGGGGACAGAGAGAGGGGGGATAGAGAAGGGGGGACAGAGAGGGGGGTACAGAGTGGGGGGCAGAGAGAGGGGGGACAGAGAGAGTGGGGACAGAGATAGAGGGGAGCAGAGAGAGTGGGGGGACAGAGAGAGGGGGGACAGAGAGGGAGAGGACAGAGGGGGGACAGAGAAGAGGGGGACGGGAGGTACAGAGAGAGGGGGACAGAGAGAGAGGGACAGAGAGAGAGGGGGGACAGAGAGAAGGGGACAGAGAGAGGGGGACAGAGAGACGGGGGACAGAGAGAGTTGGGTCGGAGAGAGTGGGGTCAGAGAGAGGGTGAACAGGGAGAGGGTGGACAGACAGAGGTTGGACATACAGAGGGGGCAGAGAGAACGGGACAGACTGCGCGGGAACAGAGAGAGGGTGGACAGAGAGAGGGTGTGCAGAGAGTTGGGGAACAGAGAGAGGGGGGATAGAGAGAGGGCTGACAGAGAGATGGGGGGACAGAGAGAGTCGGACGGGGGGGCAGAGAGAGCGGGACAGAGAGAGGGGGGTGAGATAGAGGGGGAACAGAGAAAAGGGGGACAGAGAGAGGGGAACAGAGAGGAAGGGACAGAGAAAGGGGGAACAGAGAGTTGGGACAGAGATAGGGGGATAGAGAGAGGGGGACAGAGGGGGGCAGAGAGAGGGGGAGAGAGAGAGGGGGCAGACAGCGAGGGGGGACAGAGACAGGAGGACTGAGACAGGGGGACAGAGACATGGGGGATAGAGAGAGAGGGGGACAGAGAGAGGGGAGACAGAGAGAGGGGTGGCAGAGAGAGTAGGGTCAGAGAGGGGGGTCAGAGAGAGGGGGGTCAGAGAGAGGGGGCAGAGAGTGTGGGAACAGACAGAGGGCGGACAGAGAGAGGGGGTGCAGAGAGGGGGGGGCAGGGAGAGGGTGGAAAATGAGAGGGCGACAGAGAGAGGGACGACAGAGAGAGGGGCGACAGAGAGAGGGGGTAACGTGAGAGGGGGCCGGGGGTGCAGAGAGAGGGGGGACAGTGAGAGGGGGGACAGCTAAAGGTGTATAGAGAGGGGGGCAGAGAGGCAGGAAGAGAGGTGTACAGAGAGTGGGGGGACAGAGAGTTGGGGACAGAGAGGGGAAACAGATGGGGTACAGAGAGAGGCGGGATGGGGGGGACAGATGGAGGAATAGAGATAGGGGAGCAAAGAGGGTACAGAGAGTGGGCGACAGAGAGAGGGTCAATAGAGAGAGGGGGCAGAGAGTGGGGGACAGAGAGACGGGTGACAGATAGCGGGGTGCGTGAGAGGGGGACGGAGCGAGGGGTGGACAGAGAGAAGGGGACAGAGAAAGGAGGGCAGAGAGATGGACAGAGAGAGAGGGACAGAGAGAGAGGAAGAGAGTGTGGGGGCAGAGAGAATTGGGACATAGAGTGGGAACAGAGAGAGGGGGACAGAGAGAGGGGGAGAAGAGAGTTGGGGACAGAGTTGGGGGACAGAAAGTTGGGGGAAAGAGAGATGGGGGACAGAGAGAGAGGGACAGAGAGAGAGGGGGGATAGAGAGAGGGCTGATGAGAGAGGGGGGGAAGAGACGGATGGGGGGGCAGAGAGAGGGGGCAGAGAAAGAGGGACAGAGAGAGGGGGGATAGAGAGAGGGGGAACATAGAGAAGGGGGAAAGAGAGAGGGGGACAGAGAGAGGGGGACAGAGAGAAGAGGGACAGAGAAAGAGGGGGCAGAGAGAGAGGGACGGGGGGGTACAGACAGTTGGGACAGAGATAGGGGGACAGAGAGGGGGGCAGAGAGAGAGGGCAGAGAGAGGGGGCAGAGAGAGACTGGGCAGAGAGAGACGGGGCAGGGAGCAAGGTGGGACAGAGCGAGGGGTGACAGAGACAGGGGGGCAGAGAGAGGGCGACAGAGAGAGGGGGGACAGAGAGACGGGGGTTAGAGAGGGTGGGGTCAGAGAGAGTGGGGTCAGAGAGAGAGGGGGCAGAGAGAGGGAGTCAGAGAGGGTGGTCAGAGAGAGCGGGATACAGAGAGAGGGAGGACAGAGAGGAGGGGGGACAGAGAGAGGGGGCAGAGAGAGGGGGACAGAGAAAGGGGGGGGCAGCGAGAGTGGGGGACAGCGAGAGGGGGGACAGCAAGAGGGGAGAGCAGCGAGAAGGGGGACAGCGAGAAGGGGCACCGAGGAGAGGGGTACAGAGGGAGGTGGGCTAGAAAATGGGGGGACAGAGAGTGGGGACAGAGAGTGGGGACAGAGTAAGGGGGGGCAGAGAGAGGGCCACAGAGAGAGAGGGGGTCATAGGGGGCCAGAGAGAGAGGTTCATGGAGAGCGAGTCAGAGGGAGGGAGTTCAGGGAGAGGGGGACAGAGCGAGGGGTGGACAGAGGGAGAGGGACAGAGAGGAGGGGGACAGAGAGAGAGGGGACAGAGAGAGAGAGGCAGAGAGACAGGGACAGAGAGTGGGGGACAGAGAGAGTGGGGACATAGAGAGAGGGGCAGAGAGAGAGGGGGCAGAGAGAGGGGGCAGAGAGAGAGGGCGCAGAGAGAGAGAAGGGAACAGTGAGCATGGGACACAGAGTGGGGACAGAGAGAGGGGACAGAGTAAGGGGGGGCAGAGAGAGGGCCACAGAGAGAGAGGGGGTCATAGGGGGGCAGAGAGAGAGGTTCATGGAGAGCGAGTCAGAGGGAGGGAGTTCAGGGAGAGGGGGACAGAGCGAGGGGTGGACAGAGGGAGAGGGACAGAGAGGAGGGGGACAGAGAGAGAGGGGGCAGAGAGAGAGAGGCAGAGAGACAGGGACAGAGAGTGGGGGACAGAGAGAGTGGGGACATAGAGAGAGGGGCAGAGAGAGAGGGGGCAGAGAGAGGGGGCAGAGAGAGAGGGCGCAGAGAGAGAGAAGGGAACAGTGAGCATGGGACACAGAGTGGGGACAGAGAGAGGGGGACGGGGGGGCAGAGAGAGATGTTCAGGGAGACAGAGAGAGGGAGACAGAGAGGGGGGACAGAAAGCGTGGGAACATAGAGAGGGCAGAGAGAGAGAAGGGGTACAGAGAGTTGGGGGACAGAGATGAGGGACAGAGAGAAAGGGACGGGGGGGACAGAGAGACTTGGGACAGAGAGAGGGGGGACCGTGAGAGGGGGGACCCGTGAGTGGGCGACAGAGAGAGAGGGGCGACAGAAAGAGTGGGGACCGTGAGAGGGTGGACCGTGTGTGGGGGACCGAGGAGGGGTGCGGGGGGGGCAGAAGGGAGGGGCAGTGAGAGGGGGGACAGAGAAGGGGGACAGAGATGCGGGACAGAGAGGCGGGATGGGGGGACAGAAAGTCGGGGACAGAGAGAGGGGAGACAGTGAGGGGGACAGAGGGGGGAACAGAGAAGGGGGGACAGGGAGGGGGGACAGAGGGGGGACAGATAGAGGGGGACAGAGAGAGTGGGACAGAGACACGCAGACAGAGAGAGAGGGACAGAGAGTGGGGGACAGAGAGGAGGGGGGCAGAGAGGAGGGGGACAGAGAGGGGGGACAGCGAGAGGGATACAGAGAGATGGGGTCAGAGACGGGGGTCAGAGCGAGAAGGGGACAGTGAGAGGTGGACAGTGAGAGTGGGGACAGAGAGAGGGGGACAGAGAGAGGGGGCACAGAGAGGGGGTACAGAGAGATGAGAGACATAGAGAGGGGGTCATAGAAGGACAGAGAGAAGGTTTCAGGGAGGGAACGGAGAGACGGGCAAAGAGAGAGGGGGACAGAGGGGGGAGAACAGAGAGGGGGCCTGAGAGCACGGGAACAGAGAGATGGCGACAGAGAAACGGGGGACAGAGAGAGAGGGTCATGGTGGGCAGGGAGAGGGGTAACAGAGTGAGGGTCACAGAGAGGGTGGGGACAGAGAGAAGGGCACAGAGACGGGCACAGAGAGAAGCTCACCGAGAAAGTGGGGACAGAGAGGGCGACAGAGAGAAGGGGACAGAGAGGGGGGGACAGATGGGGGTGGGCAGAGAAATGGGTAACAGAGCGAGCGGGGATAGAAAGAGGGGGGACAGAGAGAGGTGGGACAGAGAGAGTTGGGACAGAGAGAGTGGGGACGGGGGTCAGAGAGTGGGGGGACAGAGAGAGGGGGCACAGAGAGGGGCACAGAGAGAAGGTCGCAGAGAGAGGGGGACAGAGAAAGTGGGGACATTGAGAGGGGGCAGAGAGAGGGGAAGAGAGAGAGGCACAGAGAGAGGGGACAGATGGGGGTGAGAGACATGGGTGACAGAGAGACTGCGGACAGAGAGAGGGGGAAAGAGGGAGGGGGGGCCGAGGGAGGGGGACAGAGAGGGTGGTGTCAGAGAGGGTGGACAGAGAGCATGGGAACAGAGAGATGGGGACAGAGAGCGGGAGGCAGAGAGTCGGGGGACAGAGAGAGGAAGACAGAGAACAGGAATAGAGAGAGGGACAAAGTGAGGGGCGACAGACAGAGGGGCGACAGACAGCGGGGGACAGAGAAGGGGGACGGGGGGATAGTGAAAGGGGACAGATAGAAAGGAGGGGCAGAGGGGGGGGACAGAGAGAGGGGGACGGAGCGATGGGTGGTTAGAGAGGGGGTGGACGGGCGGACAGAGAGAGGGATGGTCCGAGACTGGGGGAACGGGGGCGGCAGCGAGAGGGGGGACAGAGATAGGGGGGAAAGAGAAAGGCCGACAGAGAGAGCGGGACAGTCAGAGGGCGGTCAGAGAGAGGGGGACAGAGAGAGCGGGGTCAGAGAGAGAGGGGTCAGAGAGAGAGGGGTCAGAGAGACGGGGGTCAGAGAGAGTGGCTCAGAGAGAGTGGGTCAGAGAGAGGTGGACAGAGAGTGGGGGGCAGAGAGAGGGGGACAGGGAGTGGGGGACAGAGAGAGAGGGACAGGGAGTGGGGGACAAAGAGGAGGGGAATATTGAAAGGGGGACAGAGACAGAGGAGGAGCAGAGATAGGGAGACAGAGAGGGGGAACAGAGCGAGGGATGGACAGAGAGGGGGTGGATGGGCGGACAGAGAGAGGATGGTCAGAGACTGGGGGACAGAGAGAGGGGGGGGCAGAGAGAGTGGGACAGCAGGAGGGGGTCGGGGGGGAAGAGAAAGGGGGACAGATAGAGAGGACGAGCAGAGATAGGGGGACAGAGAGATGGGGACAGAGAGGAGGGGATAGAGAGGAGGGTACAAAGAGGAGGGGATAGAGAGGAGGGGACAAAGAGGAGGGTGACAGAGAGAGGGGGCAGAGAGAGGGGGCAGAGAGAATGGGGCAGAGTGAGGGGAGCAGAGAGAGGTGGACGGTGGGGGGAACAGCGAGAGGGGGGGACAGAGAGTGGGATAGTGAAAGGGGGACAGAAAGAGAGGAGGAGCAGAGATAGCGGGACATAGAGAGGGGGAGAGAGTGAGGGGTGCACAGAGAGAGAGAGTGGGGTGTCAGAGTGAGAGGGTCAGAGAGAGGGGGTCAGAGAGAGGTGGACAGCGAGAGGGGGAACAGCGAGAGGGGGGCAGAGTGAGGGGTGGACCGAGAGGGGGTGGACGGGCGGACAGAGGGAGGAATGGTCAGATAGTGGGGGACAGAGAGAGGGGGGCAAAGAGAGGGGGACAGCGAGAGGGGGGATGGGGGAAGAATGAAAGGGGGACAGAGAAAGAGGAGGAGCAGAGATAGGGGGACAGAGAGAGGGGGGGTCAGAGTGAGGGGGACAGAAAGAGGGGGTCAGAGAGTGGTGGACAGCGAGAGGGGGACAGCGAGAGGGGGACAGAGTGAGTGGGACAGAGTGAGGGGGTCAGAGAGAGGGGGACAAAGAGAAGGGGGACAGAGAGGCGTGGTCAGAGAGACCTTCCTTCCTCCCTCTCCTTCCCCCATCTCCTTCCTTCCCCCTTCCTCCGCCCTCCGACCCACCCTCTCCTTTCCCCCCTCGCATTCCCCCACCCTCTCCTTCCCCTCCAACTCCTTCGCCCCTCTCCTCCACCCCCTCTCTTTCCCCCCCCGCTCCTGCCCCTATCTCCTTCCCCCCTCTCCTTCACCCCCACTCCTTACGCCCCCCTCTCCTTCCCCTCTCCTGCCCCCCCTCTCCTGCCCCTATCTCCTTCCCCCTCTCCTTCCTATCTCCTTCCCGCCTCCTTCCCCTTCTCTCTCCCCATCTTCTTCCCCCTTCTTCACCTCTCCTTCCCCTCTATCTCCTTCCCCCTTCCTTCAACCCTCCTTCCCCTCTATCTCCTTCCCCCTTCCTTGCCCCCACTCTTCTTCCACATGATCTCCTTCTCCCCCTCTCCTTACCCCACGTCTCATTCCCCCCACCTCCTTTCCCCATCTCCTCCCCCTCTGCTTTCCCCCATATCTCCATCCGCCCCATCTCCTTCCCCCCTCTCATACCCCTCTCCTTCCACCCCTCCTTCCTCCCCTCTCCTTCCCCCCCTCTCCTTCCCCCTTCCTTTCCCCACTCTCCTTCCCCCATCTCCTTCCCCCTCTCATTCCCTCCTATCACCATCCCCCACTCTCCTTCCTCCCCCTCCTTCCCCCATCTCCCCATTTCTTTTCCCGATCTCCTTCCTTCCCCCTTCCTCCCCACTCCTAACCCATCCTTCCCACCACTTCCCCACACTCTCCTTTGCCCCAACTGCTTCCCCCCCTTTCCTTCCCCCCTCTTCTCCCCCTCGCCTTCCCCCTCATCTCCTTCCCACCTCCTTCCCCCCATCTCCTTGCCCCCCTCTCCTTCCCCCATCTCATTCCCCATTTCTCCTTCCCACCCCTCCTTCCCCCATCTCCTTCCCCCTTCCTTCCCCCATCTCCTTCTCCCCCTCTCCTTCCCCACCCTCTTCTTCCCCGCTCTCCTACCCCCCTCCTTCCACCCCTCCTTCCCCCATCTCCTTCCCCCTTCCTTCCCCCTCCCCATCTCCTTCCCCCCCCTTTTCCCCCCGTCTGCTTCCCCCTCTCCTCCCCTCTCCTTCTCCCCCCCTTTCCCTCCCATCTCCTTCCCCCATCTCCTTCCCCCATCTCCTTCCTCCCCTCTCATTCCCCCCTCTTCGCCCTCCTCCTTCCCCCATCTCCTTCCCCCTTCCTTCCCCCCACTCTCCTTCCCCTGATCTCCTTGCCCCCCTCTCATTCCTTCCTATCACCTTCCCCCACTCTCCTTCGCCCCCATCTCCTTCCCCTATCTCCTTCCCTCCTCTCTCCTTCCCCCCCTCCTTCCCCACTATCTCCTCCCCCCTCCTTCCTGCTTCCTTGCACCCTGTCTCCTTCCCCCCATCTGCTTCTCACCATCTCCTTCCCCCTCCTCCCTCCATCTCCTTCCACCTTCCTTCCCACCTCTCCTTCCCCCCAGCTCCTTCCCTCCCTCTCCTCCCCCCTTCCTTCAGCCCCCTCTCCTTCCCCCCTCGCCTTCTCCCCATCGCCTTCCCCGCACTCTCCTTCCCCCATCTCCTTCCCCCCTCCTTCCCCCCCTCTGCTTCCCCCTCTCCTTCCACCCTCCTTTCCCACCTCCTTCCTTCCTTCCCCCCTCTCCTTCCCCTCATCTCCTCCCCCCCTTCCGGCCTATCGTCTTGCCCCCTCCTTCCCCCTCTCCTTCCCCCTATCTCCTTCTGCTTCCTTCCCCCGTCTCCTTTCCCACTTTCTCCTTCCCCCTTCCTTCCCCCTCATTCCCCCATCTCCTTCCCACTTTCTTCCCCTCCTCCACCATCTCCTTCCCCATCCTACCCCTCCTCTATTTCCCCCATCTCCTTTCCCCCTCTCCTTCACCCCCTCTCCTTCCCCCTCTCCTTCACCCCCTCTCCTTACCCCCCTCCTTCCCCCCTCTCCTGCCCCCCTCTCCTACCCCCAATCTCCTTCCCCCTCTCCTCCCCATCTCCTTCCCCCTTCTCCTTCCCCCCTCTGCTTTCCCCATCTCCTTCCCCCTTCCTTCCCCCCTCCTTCCACCCGATCTCCTTTCCCCCTCTCCTTACCCCACGTCTCTTTCCCCCCACCTCATTCCACCAATCTCCTCCCCCCTACTTTCCCCCATCTCCTTCCGCACCATCTCCTTCCCCCCCTCTCCTTCCCCCTATCTCCGTCCCCTTCCTTCCCCCCTATCTCCATCCCCCTCTCCTTTCCCCCACTCTCCTTCCCGCCATCTCCTTCCCCCCTCCTTCCCCCCTCTCCTTCCCCCCTCCTTCGACCTCCTCCTTCCACCCTCTCCTTCCCCATTCCTTCCCCGCTCTCCTTCCCCCTATCTCCTTCGCCCTTCCTCCCCCCCCCACTCTCCTTCCCCTGATCTCCTTGCCCCCCTCTCCTTCCCCTGTCACAATACCCCCACTCTCCTTCACCACCATCTCCTTCCCCCACTCTCCTTCCCCCCTCTCCTTCCCCCTTCCTTCGCCCCCTCCATCCCCCCTCCTTCCCCCTTCCTTCCCCCCTCTCCTTCCTGCATCTCCTTCCCCTATCCTTCACCCCCCTCTCCTTCCCCTATCTCCTTGCCTGCCTCTCTTGTACCCCCTATCTCCTTCCCCCCCTCCTTCCCCCATCTCCTTCCCCTATCCTTCACCCCATCTCTTTCCCCCCATCTCCTTTCCCACTATCTCTTTCCCCGCTCTCCTTCCCGCTTCCTTCACCCCTTCTCCTTCCACTTTCATTCCCCCCTTCCCCATCTCCTTCCCCCTTCCTTCCCCCCCTCCTTCACCCAACTCCTTCCCGCCTATCTCCTTGCCCCTTCCTTCCCCCCACTCCTTCCCCCTTCCTTCCCCGTCTCTCCCCACTCTCCTTCCCCCATTTCCTTCACACCTTCCTTCCCACCTCTCCTTCCCCCATCTCCTTCCCCCTTCCTTTCCACCCTTCCCCCCATCTCTGTCCCCTTCCTTCCCCCCTCTTCTCCCTATCTCCTTCCCCCTTCCTTCCCCAACTCCTTCCCCATCTCCTTCCCCCTTCCTTCCCCATCTCTCCCCCTCTCCTTACACCCATCTCCTTCCCACCTCTCCTTCCCACCTCTCCTTCCCCCATCTCTTTCCTCCCTCCTTCCCTTCCTTCCCCTCCTTCCCCCCTCTTCCCCCTATCTCCTTCCCCTTCCTTCCTCAACTCCTTCCCCATCTCCTTCCCCCTTCCTTCCCCCATCTCTCCCCCTCTCCTTACCCCATCTCCTTCCCCCACTCTCCTTCCCCCATCTCCTTCCACCTTCCTTCCCCCCTCTCATGCCCCCCTCCTACCCCTAATCTCCTTCCCCCCTCCTCCACCCATCTCCTTCCCCCTTATCCTTCCCCCCTCTGCTTCCCCCATCTCCTTCCCCCTTCCTTCCCCCCTCTGCTTCCCCCATCCTTCCCCCCTCTCCTTCCACCCGATCTCCTTTCCCCCTCTCCTTACCCCACGTCTCTTTCCCCCCACCTCATTCCCCCGATCTCCTCCCCCCTCCTTTCCCCCATCTCCTTCTGCACCATCTCCCCTCTCCTTCCCCCTATCTCCTTCCCCCTCTCCTTCCCACCACTCTCCTTCCCCCATCTCCTTCCCCCCTCCTTCCCCCCTCTGCTTCCCCCTCTCCTTCCACCTCTCCTTCCCCCCACCTTCCCTCCCATCTCCTTCCCCCAACTCCATCCCCCCATCTCTGTCCTCGCCTCTCCTTCCCCCCTCCTTCGCCCTCCTCCTTCCACCCTCTCCTTCCCCATTCCTTCCCCGCTCTCCTTCCCCCTTCTCCTTTGCCCTTCCTTCCCCCACTCTCCTTCCCCTGATCTCCTTGCCCCCCTCTCCTTCCCCTATCACAATACCCCCACTCTCCTTCACCACCATCTCCTTCCCCCACTCTCCTTCCACCCTCTCCTTCCCCCTTCCTTTGCCCCCTCCTTCCCCCTCCTTCCCCCTTCCTTCCCCCCTCTCCTTCACCCCCCTCTCCTTCCCCTATCTCCTTGCCTGCCCCTCTTGTATCCCCCATCTCCTTCCCCCATCTCCTTTCCCACTATCTCCTTCTCCGCTCTCCTTCCCGCTTCCTTCACCCCTTCTCCTTCCACCTTCATTCCCCCTTCCCCATCTCCTTCCCCCTTCCTTCCCCCCCTCCTTCACCCAACTCCTTCCCGCCTATCTCCTTGCCCCTTCCTTCCCCCCACTCCTTCCCCATCTCCTTCCCCCTTCCTTCCCCCATCTCTCCCCACTCTCCTTCCCCATTTCCTTCACACCTTCCTTCCCACCTCTCCTTCCCCCATCTCCTTCCCCCTTCCTTTCCACCCTTCCCCCATCTCTGTCCCCCTTCCTTCCCCCATCTCTCCCCACTCTCCTTCCCCCATTTCCTTCACACCTTCCTTCCCACCTCTCCTTCCCCCATCTCCTTCCCCCTTCCTTTCCACCCTTCCCCCATCTCTGTCCCCCTTCCTTCCCCCCTCTTCTCCCTATCTCCTTCCCCTTCCTTCCCAACTCCTTCCCCATCTCCTTCCCCCTTCCTTCCCCATCTCTCCCCCCCTCCTCACCCCCCATCTCCTTCCCACCTCCCCTTCCCACCTCTCCTTCCCCCCATCTCTTTCCTCCCTCCTTCCGCCTTCCTTCCCCTCCTTCCGCATTCCTTCCCCCCCTCCTTCCCCCATCTCCTTCCCCCACTCTCCTTTCCCCATCTCCTTCCCCCTTCCTTCCCCCCTCTCCTTCCCCCCTCTCCTTCCCCCCATATCCTTCCTACCTCTCCTTCCACTTCCTTCCAACCCTCTCCTTCCCCCTCTCCTTCACCCCTCTCCTTCCCCCTCTCCTTCAACACATCTCCTTCCCCCATCTCTTTCCCCCTCCTTGCCCCTCTCCTTCCTTCCTCCCCCTTCTCCTTACCCCCTATCCTTCCCCCTTCCTTCCCCCCTCTCCTCCCACATCTCCTCCCCCCCTTCCCGACTATCTCCTTCCCCCCTCCTTCCCCTCCTCTCCTTCCCCATCTCCATCCCGCTTCCTTCATCCCCTCTCCTTCCACCTTCATTCCCCCTTCCCCCTATTTCCTTCCCCCTTTCTCCTCCCCCCACTTCCCCCCATCTGCTTCCCCCTTCTTTCCCCACTTCTACTTCCCCCTATCACTTCCCCCCCAATCCTTCCCGCCTATCGCCTTCCCCTTCCTTCCCCCCACCCCCCTCCTCCCTCCCCTTCCTTCCCCCCCTCCTTCCCCCATCTCCTTCCTCCACCTCCTTCCCCCCTCTCCTTCCCCCATCTCCATCCTTCTCCCCCTTCCACCCTCTCCTCCCCCATCTCCTTCCTTACCCCTTCCTTCCCCCTTCCCCTCCTCCTTCCCCTCCAGCTCGTCCTTCCACCTTCCTTCCCCCTTCCTTCCGCCCCCTCTCCTTCCCCATCTCCTTCCTTCCCCCTTCCCCTCCACTTCCTCCTTACACCTTCCTTCCCCCTTCCATCCCCCCTCTCCTTCCCCATCTCCTTCCTTCCCCCTTCCCCTCCATCCTTCTCCACATTCCTTCCCCCTCCTTCCCACCGCTCTCCTTCCCCCCATCTCCTTCTCCCCTTCCTTCCCCCTCCTTCCCCTTACTCCCCCCTCTCTTCCCCCTCTCCTTCCCCCTCTCCTTCCCCCTTCCCCATCTCCTTCCTTCCCCTTCCCTTCCTCCCTCTCCCTCTCCTTCCCCCTCCTTCCCCATCTCCTTCCTTCCCCCCTCCTTCCCCCCTCCTTCTCCCCCATCTCCCTCCTCTCCCTTCTCCCCCTCACCCCTTCCTCCCCATCTCCTTCCATCCCCCTCCTCCTCCCATCCCCTCCTCCCCATCTCCTTCCTCCCACATCCCTTCCCCCCATCTCCTTCCCCCATCTCCTTCCTCCCCCTCCTTCCTCCCCTCCTCCCCCATCCTTCCCCCCCTCTCTTCCCCCTCTCCTTCACCCCATCTCCTTCCTTCCCCCCTCCTTCCCCCACTCTCCTTCCCCCACTCTCATCCCCCCTCTCCTTCCTACCCCCCTTCCTACCCCCTTCTTCCCCTCCTTCCGCCCTCCTTCCCTCCATCTCCTTCCTTCCCCTTCCTCCCCCGTCCTTGCTCCCCCTTCCTCCCCCTCTCCTTCCCCACCTCCCTCCTTCCCCCTTCCTTCCCCCTCTCCTTACCCCTCTCCCCCTCTCCTTCCCCCATCCCCTTCCTTCCTTCCTTCCTCCCCCTCCTTCCCCCCTTCCTCCCCTTCTCCTTCCCCCCTTCCCCCATCTCCTTCTTCCTTCCCCTTCCTTCCCCCCTCTCCTTCCCCCCTCTCCTTCCCCCTCTTCCTACCCCCTCTCCACCCCCATCTCCTCCCTCCCCTCCCTCCTTCCTCCCTTCCACCCCCTCTCCTTCCCCCATCTCCTTCCTCCCCCTCCTCCCCCTCTCCTTCCACCCCTCTCCTTCCTTCCCACATCTCCTTCCCTCCCCTCCTCCCCCTCTCCTTCTTCCCCATCCTTCCTCCCACATCTCCTTCCCCCCTCTCCTTCCCCCACTCCTTCCTTCCCCTTCCTTCTCCCCATCCTCCCCCCCTCCTTCCTCCCTCTTCCTTCCCCCTCTCCTTCCCCCCTTCCTTCCCCATCTCCTCCTCCCCTCCTCCCCTCTCCTTCCCCCTCCTTCCTCCCACCTCCTTCCCCCTCCTCCTCCCTCTCCTTCCCCCCTCCTTCCCCCATCTCCTTCCCCCTTCCTCCCCACCTCCCCATCCCTTCCTACCCCCCTCCTCCCCCATCCTCCCCTTCCTTCTCCCCTTCCCCCTTCCTTCCCCCCCTCTCCTTCCTCCCCTCCCTCCCCTTCCCCCTCCACCCTTCCTCCCTCCTTCCCCCCCCTCCTCCTTCCCCCCTCTCCTCCCCCATCTCCTTCCTCCCCCATCCACCCTCCCTCCTTCCCCCATCTCCTCCTACCCTTCCTTCCCCTTCCCCCTCCTCCTTCCCCTCCTCCCACCTTCCACCTTCCTTCCCACCTTCCTTCCCCCCTCCTTCCCCCCCTCTCCTTCCCCCATCTCCTTCCTTCCCCCTTCCTCCCAGCATCTCCCCCTCCTCCTTCCTCCCCATCCTTCCCCCCTCCTTCCCATCTCCTTCCTCCCCCTCCTTCCCCCTTCCCCCCCTCCTTCCCCCCTCTCCCTCCTTCCCCCCTTCCTCCCCCCATCCTTCTCCTCCCCCTCCTTCCTCCCCCTCTCCTTCCCCCCTCCTTCCCCCTCCTTCCCCCCTCCCCCTCCCTCCCACCTCCTTCCCTCCCCTCCTTCCCCCCTCCTCCCCCACTCTCCTCCCCCCTCTCCTTCCCCCACTCCTTCCCCCCCTCCTTCCCCCTCCTCCCCTTCCTTCCCCCTCCTTCCCCCTCTCCTTCCTTCCCCCTTCCTCCCCCTCCTTCCCCCCCTCCTTCCCCCCTTCCCCCCTCCTCCTCCTCCCTTCCTTCCCCCATCCTTCCCCCCCTCCTCATCCCCCTTCCTCCCCCCACTCTGCCCCCCCTCCTTGCCTTCCCCTCCTGCCCCCATCCTTCCTTCCCCCTCCCCTTCCTTCCCCCTTCCTTCCTCCCCCCTCTCCTTCCCCACTCTCCTTCCTTCCCTACCTCCTTCCTCCTCCCTTCTCCCCCTCTCCTGCCCCCTCTTCTTCCTTTCCCCACTCCTTCCTTCCCTCCCCTCTCCTTCACCCCCTTTTCTTCCGCCCCTCTCCTACCCACCTCCTTCCTTCCCCCCCACTCTCCTTCCTACCCCGCTCCTTCCTTCCCCCTCTCCTTCCTTCCCCCTTCTTGCCCAATCTCCTTCCCCATCCCTCTTCCCCTTCCTTCCCCCTTCCTTCCCCATCTCCTTCCCCCTTCCCCCTTCCTTCCCCCCTCCCCCTTCCTCCACCTTCCCCCTCCTACCCCATCCTACCCCCCTTCCTTCCCTTCCCCCCTCCATCCTCCAACCTTCCCCCCACACCATCCCCCCTTCCCCACTCACCAACCCCTCCCCTCCCCTCCCTACCCCCTTCCTTCCTCCCTCCTTCCTCCTCCCCTCTTCCCCTCTCCTTCCCCCTTCTTCTTCACCCTCCTTCCTTCCCTCCTCCTTCCTTCACCCCTCTCCTCCACCCTCCTTCCCCCTCTCCTTCCTTCCCCCCACTCTCCTTCCTTCCCCCTCTCCTTCCTCCCCCTCTCCTTCCTTCCCCCTTCCCTCCTTCCCCCTCCCTCCTTCCCCTCCTCCTTCCTTCCCCCATTCCTCCTTCCCCTTCTCCTTCCTCCCATCTCCTTCCTTCCCCCCTTCCTTCCCCCTTCCCATCCCCTTCCTTCCTCCCCCTTCCTTCCTCCCCTTCCTTCCCCCTTCCTTCCCCCTCTCCTTCCCCATCTCCTTCCTTCCCCATCTCCTTCCTTCCACCTTCCTCCCCTTCCCCCTCCTCCTTTCCCCATCTCCTCCCTCCACCTCCTTCCCCTTCCCCTCCATCTCCTCCTTCCACCTTCCTTCCCCCTTCCTTCCGCCCCTCTCCTTCCCCCATCTCCTTCCTTCCCCCTTCCCCTCCATCTCCTCCTTCCACCTTCCTTCCCCCCTCCTTCCCCCATCTCCTTCCTTCTCCCTTCCTCCCCCCCTCTCCTTCCCCCAATCTCCTTCCTTCCCCCTTCCTTCCCCCCTATCTTTACCCCTCTCCTTCCCCCTCTCCTTCCGCCCTTCCCCATCTCCTTCCTTTCACCTCTCCTTCCTTCCCCCTTCCTTCCTCCCCTCTCATTCCTCCCCCCTCCTTCCCCTCCTTCCCCCCTCTCCTTCCCGCAACTCCTTCCTTCCCCCTTACTTCCCCATCCTTCATTCCCCCTTCCTCCCCCCACCTGCCCCCCTCCTTCCTTCCCTTCCTTCCCCCATCCTTCCCCCATTCCCGCATCTCCTTCCTCCCTGGATTCCTTCCTCCCCCTCTCCTTCCCCCGCTCTCCTTCCTTCCTAACTCCTTCCTCCTCCCTTCTTCCCCCTCTCCTGCCCCCCTCTTCTTCCTTCCCCACTCCTTCCTTCCTTCCCCTCTCCTTCACCGCCTCTTCTTCCACCCGTCTCCTACCCCCCCTCCTTCCTCCCTCCCCCACTCTCCTTCCTTCCCCCCTCTCCTTCCTCCCCCCTCTCCTTCCTTCCCCTGCTCCTCCTCCTTCCTCCCTCCCCTTCCTTCCCCCATCTCCTTCCTTCCCCCTTTCTTGCCCAATCTCCTTCCCCATCTCCTTCATTCCCCCTCTCCTTCCCCATCTCCTTCCCCATCTCCTTCCTTCCCCCTTCCTTCACCCCTCCTTCCCTCCCCCTCTCCTTCCTTCCCCTTCCATACCCCCATCCTACACCCCCTCCTTCATTCCCCCTTCCTCCCCACACCTGCCCCCCCTCCTTCCTTCCCCCTTCCTTCGCCACATCCTTCCCCCCTCCCCCCATCTCTTTCCTTGCCCCGTCTCCTTCCTCCTCCCCTCTCCTTCCCCCCTCTCCTTCCTTCCCTCCCTCCTTCCTCCCCCTTCTTCCCCCCTCTCCTTCCCCCTCTCCTTCCACACCTCTCCTTCCCCCCTCTCCTTCCTTCCCCCCTCTCTCTTCCTTGCCCCCCTCTTCTTCCTTACCTCCCTCCTTCCTTCCCCCTCTCCTTCCTT